>NC_058518.1:15635146-16977646 GCF_904849725.1 Hordeum vulgare subsp. vulgare
TTATTTCAGGCATATTTTACGCTAGTACATACGTACACGTTATGCATATATAATAGTATTTCTCATGCGACCACGTTATGCATATATAATAGAATTTCTCATGCTGCCAATAATGCATATATATATATATATATATATATATATATATATATATATATATATATATATATATATATATATATATATATCATAGAATTTCTCGTACGATCATGCATACACATATATATATACAATTTGGTATGTATAATTTCTCCTATAATTTAAAGATCATTTTTTTAAACGGAGGCGATTGCCTCATCAATTAACTAAGCATAAGAGAATTGCCCACTTAATTTTGGAAAACCGGACGAAATACGTTACAACCGTTGAACGATACACATAAAAAAGTTTATGCACACCACTCCAAGGAGGGTCTTGACAAAACAGCACACACGCGACATCGTCATCACTCCTCCCCTAGAGGCGTCATCGTCATCCCTGCACTCTGAGCAAACGACTCCGACTCCATCGTAGGCGATCATCGACTCACCCCACCTTGAAGGGCACACGTGAAGCTGCATGAAGAGCTATGCCCTAATCTCAACCACCTGCGGCCAGACGACGCAACTCCGACTCTGACGAAGAACTCCGACGGACAAACCAGGCACGGCTGGCGCCACGGGAGATCACCGAACGGGCTACCTGCAGCCAGTCATCGTATACCAAAGGGCCCCGCTACCGCAACTTTGACTCCGTAGCAACAAACATCCCGAGGCAAAACCATGGACACGCCGAAGAAAGAGCCGACTACCGCAACCATAGTCGCATCGCCGACATCGTTCCCACCATCATCGTTGCCACAGAAGCCTGGACGCCACAACCGCCACCCAACGGTCCCACTTGCCGATGCCAAGCTCCCAAGACGAAGTCCCCAAGAGGGAATACGACACCAAAGCGCCGCCATCATTCGATCATAGATCGGGATTTCCCTCGGAGAGGCCAAAATGACCGGATCCACGCAGGAGGGGTGGGAGAACACATCAACGATGCATCCAAGAAGGTAAACGACGGCCAGAGCCGCCGCCATCACCGATCATGGCACGAGGCCAAGACATGGTTTTCACCAAGCGACACACCGCCTCAGTCGCACATCATCCCGCAATGGCATCGAAAAGCCCACCCAACAACACCACCATCGAAGCTTCCCATCGACGAAGAAGCCCAAGATCCGCCGCAGCCAACCGCACCTCGCAAATGCTACCGACGGCCGAAGACTGGAGCCCACTTCCTCTTAGCCATGGGCCTTCAATCCGCGCACCTCTAGGGGCGTCAATGCGGTGCCGGACCGCGCATACATCCACCAGCCACGCCCCTCGCGACCGAAGCCACCGCTCGAGCACCGTGCAGGCCGCTCAAGCCCCTCCACCACGGCTCCACGCCATATCAGTCGCACACCGTGCCCAGGCGCACGCAGCCTTGCGCGCCCGCCAAGCCCCCTTGCATGCCCCTCCCGCCTCCACGCAACACGCGTCACAAAGGCCCGGTGCACCTACCACCATGGCCTCGCGCGCCCGCGGCGCCTCTGCCACACCCCATGCCAGATCCGCGCCTGGCAGCCCCGGATCCGCCCCCGATGCCGCCGGTGGGCAAAACTGCACCGGACCCCGCAGCACCGCCGCCGCAAGGTCGCTCCGCCAGAGCTCGAGAGCCGACGCGAGGAGACCTATCGCCGCTATCCCCGGGGTGTGCACGGTTTCGTTGGCGTCCCCTTCGGCAGCGGCAAAGCGGGGGGGAGGTAGGAGAGGGGCCGGCGTCGGAGTGTGTTTACCCCCGAGTCGCCAGAGGAGGCGACGCGGGGGGCGGGGGGGGGGGGGGTTGTTTTATGAGGATTATAATATACAGATCATTACATGTACACATTAGGTATAATGGTATTCTCCATCGGGAGATATGACCTCCTCAACCAAAAATCTGGTAACTTTCTCTTGAAGTTCTCACATGCGGTCCTTTGGTAGGAGCCTATCCCGCATCTCTGTCTTTTTAAAGAAGGATACCAAAATGAATATATTAGTTGTGTGTGTATATATATTTGATCATGAGAAAAAAAAAATATGAATATAGTGTTTACGAACCCAAAGATGTCTATAATCTGTGCGTTGTTCGTTCATAAAGCGAATGTTCTCGTAAACATAGTATGCACATAAAGTAGTCCCATGTTCCTGCTTCATGCACTTTACGAGAATAGAATTCAACCAGCTAATAATCAAGCATAAAAATGGTATTGAAACTAGAATTAAAGAGATGCGCGAGGGTAGCTAGTACTACTAAATTACCAGCTTGGACAGTCCCGATTTCAGCTGTGTTTCCATGCACCGACTTCCTCTTTGATGAACTTTTTCCATATCCTTCCCGGCAGAGAAAACGAATAACGGAGTTATTAATTACTTGATATCAGGAAATGAACCAAAGAGGCCGGCATAGTGCTATAATGACTGATATTACCCGTCGCGCATGACAACTAGGCCGTCGTATTCTGTAGGGATTTTACGTAGTGAGTCTAGTGTTTCAACAGATCCCTCGCCAACTCTAATGATTAGCAGGATTCAGTGGAAACTGCACAGACGTTTATATAAGCGGGCATGCATAACTCATCAACTACACCTAACATCGAGGAAGCAAAAACGAATTTGTAATACAAGACAATAACACTCATTGGAAGTTATAAGGAAATTGTATTTCGGTTCTGGTATTGAGTTCCTTCAAAAACATTAGCAAGTTATGCTCTGAGACTTCGGCGTGGTTTGTTAACGTAACTTCATTAACGGTATTTGGGTCAATGAACCCAATGTCATAGACTCCATCTCTTTTGCATTCAAAAATCTCACGTCTGCATAATAGCACACAAAAGAATATAGTGGGGATAATTACAGGCAATGAACGAGCTGAGCTAGAGAGTTAAATTACAAGTATGAAAAAGATCAAAATATTTTATAAAACTCAACTTGTTGCAAATAGTGTATAACAAGTTCAAGGAGTTGAGTACGTACAAAGATTGTCTTATTGTAGTGATGTTTAAAGTAGTTTCAGACTAAATTAGCAATCACTACATATTTCAATTATGAGATGTAAAATATGGATTCCAAAAGGGATTTTCATGAGATGAAAATAGATCCATGGTTGTATGTGTGATATAGTCCAAAGTAATTTTGTTGATCGAGAGGATCATAGTAAATGTGCAGACTTCAGACTGAAGCAAGCATAAAGGAGTTGGATATTTGTTCTGATGAAATGGTCAAGGAGTTTGATTCATCGGGAAAAGCGAAGAGGCTTGTGCTTATAAGAAAGTAAGTGAAAGCATGATAATGTTTTTTAAACATTGTGTGTGCATAACACATTGTTGATTGGAAATATTATAAATTTCTTGACACAAATTAGGACTTTATAAAAATTATTTTTTCAATGAAATACTTGGGCAAGATAGCAATAGTGTTAGGCATAATAATCTATGGAGATAGTGGTGCCTAATAGGGCTTAGCCAAAATACATATTAACAAGAAACTAGAGTGTTTTGGTATGGAAGATGCCAAGACGAGTTTCTTGATGAGGTCATATGGACAAAGTTTTAAGCAAGAATCAGTATCCTGAAATATTGATGAGCAAAATATACAATTGAGATTTTATTCACAGGTTTGTTTAAATTATTCATATATTTCATGGTATGTAAACAATCTGATATGTCCAGTATCCCAAATAAGTTGCGAGTAAGTTAGCAAAGTAATCAATGTGTTGATCGTAGGACAACAGTGAAGATTTTGTCAAGTACTAATGTAGGAACAATGACATGTTTCTCGCATACAATGAAAATGAACAGACAATTGTACATAGTTATATCGATGCAGACTCGCTGTAAGTAGTTACATCGATGTGATCTTCATCAACGCTCCAACCGATTTTTATTTCAATTATGATTTTGTGTATTACGTTAAGTGGTGATGTAGTAAATTGTTCCAAACAGTTACTGCAATGAATTCTATAATAAAGAGGATAAGTATTATGTTGCTTCATAAGCGACAATTGAGGATGCTGGATCAAATGGTTCATTTATAAACTTGGTATGGTTTCCAGAAGGCTTGTGCCAATGGAACACTATTGTAAATAGTGGCTCTACAACATAGTCAGGTAATAAAAGGTCCTAACAGTGATTCATATTTATACAAAGCTATTTCCACATAAGTTATGAATTTTGTGAAATCGTAAAGACCCATGGATATGCAAGGTTAGACGCGGACCTTAACTTGACAGGTCTGTTGGACAAAGTCTATACCACAAGCGAAGCATAATTTACACATATATGCCATATGTGTAAAGTGCATTAGCATTAACTAGATTATTGACTCTAGTACAAGTGGGAAACTCTTGAAAATATGCTCTAAAGGTAATAATAATTATGTTGTTATTTATTTCCAGGTTTATGATTAATGTGTATATTCTATGCTATCACTGATATTGTTCTTGAATATGAAAATTTGAGGATAACTCATGAGCATGTGTAGAGTGATAAACGATAAAAGAATATTCCTAGTCTTGGCTCGAGGGCTAGCTCAACGGTTGCATGATGTTTTCGTTTTCCTAATCACGGGCATAGTTAACTGTAGACATGATGTCGATGACATATGAGAGCACAATGTCGTTAGAACACACGTGGTGAATTGACCTAATTTGTTTGTTATATTTAGATATTATATCGACTGAAGTCTATAGTTCATAACACGGGAGTTAACGTATGTAGGGTTCCTTAGACCATGAGAGTATCAAATCACTCCATACATGAAAATGCACTTTGGGGTTGTTCCTACGTCATCAGTAATAGGGTGAACATAATAGCAACTTACAGGTTCATCAAAAACCTATGACGAGCGATCGGATAACTCAAGGCTAAGATTTGCTCCACTGATGATGGAGAGATATTGTAGGGCTCTCTCGGTGTGATGACATTCATCATTGTCTGGCCAAATACGAAGTGAATTGATCACGGGGATGATGGAACATGAGAATCAGAAAAGAGAACAAAACCGATAACAAAGGAAGACTCACATGGTGAGCATGTGTTGATCTCAAGGGGATACCGATATATCACAGTTCAGGTTTTGTATCACGAAGCAAAAGGAATAATGATACGTCTCCATCGTATCTATAATTTTTGATTATTTCATGCCAATATTCTAGAACTTTTATATACTTTTGGCAATATTTTATATTATTTTTGGGACTAACATATGGGTCCAGTGCCCAATATTAGTTTCTATTTTTTTGTGTTTTATTTTGCATAAAATCCATATCAAACAAAGTCCAATGCGATAAAAAATTATGGGGATTTATTTTGGAATATATTGGAAGTTGGAAAAACGTGAGACGGTGCCCGAGGTAGTCCTAAGCCAACAGGGCGCGACCAGGGGGTATGGGTGTGCCCTCATGGCTTGGGTCTCCCTCGTAAGTCACTTGGGGTCCTTCTTTCGCCGCAAGAAAGATAATTTTCTGAAAAAAATCCCCTTGATATTTCAGCCCAATTAGAGTTACGGATCTCCGATATTTAAGAAACGGTGATGTTGGAGCATATTTCTCCATATGTGGTTTTGGTAATTGATGACAATCCCTATGGACTAATTGTTGCCTTAAGTTATATTCAAAGGATTTGACCATATGCACTTCTTGAAGTCCATATTTTGGTTTCAAGGTGTTTATATGATGACCAAGGTGGTATTCAAGGTATTATCCAAAGAATGATCATAAAGACACAGGGTTGATCAAGACTAATACAAAGAGAAAACCAAGTTGATAAACACACAAAGCGTACAAGATGTACCAAGAGGGATCAAGTGATCCCATGGTATGGTAAGCATTGTCAATTATGCTTTTGTGTACTAACCCATGGTCTTCCTCTGAGTTCTATGTGCGGTTAGGTGTGTTTCCATGGGCTTGCATCAAGAGAAAGATCTGATTCAACCCATGAAGGATGACATCAAGTGGTGATCGTCATCAAGATTGCGGTGTGCAAGTTCAAGTGGGGCATCATGAAGATATCATGCTTGAATCTTGTCGTTCATTGTGGTGGCAATGGACTTGTTAAGATGCGCTGAAGAGTGGCTCACCCATAGTGAGTATGGGGGAGCAATCAACTAGTCTTCATCAAGCCAACGCAATCAGGAAAGGTAGTCCATCTTGACGAAGTCAAGATCATCATCATCTAGCTCAAGTGGACTATGTGCAAGGTATAGGTTTGCCCCTGACAGGTATTTCTATTTTAGGATAGATTGACATATTGTCAAGGGGGGCTCTCAAGTGAGTAGCTTGACTGTATCGTTCCTTGAGAGCTCAAACCATTTGCATCCTTGCATCATATTCTTGGTTCTTGTTTGGTGTTTCTCTTTGTGAGTTTTAGAGCTTATGGTCATCTTTATGACAAGCTCGAGTTCATAAAAATGGAGTTCATGTGAATCTTCTATGATGTTTTCGATGTTGGAGTTTTTGCCGGTTCTTCATTCATAGAGGTTTCACATCTCTATATCATTAGCATTTTCATTGTCGCTCTTTGGATAATACTTGTTGTGTGCTATCCAACAAGCTTGAGTTTTCTCAATTCAGAGCTCATTTGCGAAAGTCGTGGCAGTTCTGGGCAGGTTTTCTCTCTCAAGCGGAAGTACCGCTCGGGCCGAGCGGTAGTACCGCTCTGGCGGTACTGCCGCCCTCCCTGCCGGCCTTTCTTCCGCTTATAATTTCTCTTTGGCTTCATCGGTGCGTTTTGCCACTTTGAGCGGAAGTACCGCTTGGGGGAGCGGTAGTATCACTCCAGCGGTACTGCTGCCCTCCCCTTCTGTCCTTACTTCTTGTTTTTTCTCTCTGGCTTCCAATGAGTTGTTGCCCATTTTTAGCGGAAGTACCGCTTGGGTTGGAGCGGTAGTACCGCTCCAAGGGTCGTACCGCTCAGCCCAGCTGTAGTACCGCTTGTGCACGACGTGTGCACATAACGGTTGGATTTGGGGAGGCCTATAAAAGGCGGTCTTCTTCCCCAATTAATTTCTATTTGTTGATCTCGTATTTGCCCCGCATTGTTGAACTTCTTAGAGCTTGATAACTGTCAATCCCTCCAATGATTCTTGCTAGTTCTTGAGGGAAAAGAGAGAAGTGATCTAGATCCACATTTCCACCAATCACTTTCTCCTCTACCTAAGAGGAACCCCTTGGATCTTGATCTTGGAGTTCTTCGTGAGCTCCTTGTTCTTCCTCTCATATTCCTCCATAGCTTTTGTTGTTGTGGAGAGATTTGAGTGTGAGGGACTTGACCACTTCGTGTGTTCTTGCCATTGCATTAGTTGCATCGGTTTGAGTTCTCCACGGTAATACGCGGAAGTGAAAAAGTTTGAGAAGCTTATTACCCTTGGGTGCTTGGTACCCTAGAGATTGTTCTTCGTGGATGCTTTGGCATCCTAGAAGGTTGGTGGTGCTCCGAAGCTCAATCATTGTGGTATAAAGCTTCGGGCAAGCGTCACGGTCTCCAATTAGGTTGTGGAGATTGCCCCGAGAATTTGAGGCCATTTCGGAGCCAGAGTCCATTGTGGTGAAGCTTTGTGGTGTTGTTGGGAGCCTCGAATTAAGTTGTGGAGATTGCCCCAACCTTGTTTGTACGGGTTCGGTGACCACCCTCAAGGGCCCCTTAGTGGAATCACGACATCTTGCATTGTGTGAGGGTGTGAGGAGATTACGGTGACCTTAGTGTCTTCTTGGGGAGCATTGTGCCTCCACACCGCTCCAAACGGAGATTAGCATCCGCAAGGGTGCGAACTTCGGGATACATCGTCGTCTCCGCGTGCCTCGGTTATCTCTTACCCGAGCCATTTACTTATGCACTTTACTTTGTGATAGCCATATATTGTTTCTTGTTATATATCTTGCTTTTACTTAGTTGTTCATCTTGGTTAGCATAAGTTGTTGGTGCACATAGTTGAGCCTAGTTGTTTTAGGTTTTGTGCTTGATGCTACCTCTTGAGCTTGCGTTGGTTTTCCCTTGAAGTGGAAAGGGTGATGCGGCGAAGTAGATAAGTATTTCCCTCAGTTTGTTGAGAACCAAGGTATCAATCCAGTAGGAGGAACAAGCGAGACTCCAATAGTAGTACCTACACAAATAATCAAACACTTGCACCCAACGCTATAAACGGGTTGTTAATCCCTTCAGAGTTATTTGCAAGGATGATATCTAAGAGAGATAGGTGTATAAGATTGTGGAAACAAAATTAAATAAATTGCAGCAAAGTATTTTTGGTATTTTTGGTTTATAGATCTGAAAAATATAATATTGAAAATAGACCCGGGGGCATAGGTTTCACTTGAGGCTTCTGTCATAAAGGAAAATAATACGGTGGGTGAACAAATTACTGTAGAGCAATTGATAGAAAAGAGAATAATTATGAAGATATCTCAGGCAATGATTATGCATATAAGCATCACGTCCGTGTCAAGTAGACCGAAACGATTCTACATCTACTGCTATTACTCCACACATCGACCGACTCCTCCCTGCATCTAGAGTATTAAGTTCATGAAGAACACAGTAACGCATTAAATAAGATGACATGATGTCGAGGGATAAACTCATGCAATACGATGAAAACCCCATCTTTTTATCCTCGATGGCAACAATACAATGCGTGCCTCGCTACCCCTAATATGTCACTGGGTGAGGACACCACAAGATTGAACCCAAAACTAAGCACTTCTCTCACTGCAAGAATTACTAATCTAGTTGGCCAAACCAAACCAATAATTCGAAGAGACTTGCAAAGGTATGAAATCATGCATATAAGAATTCAGAAGAGACTCAAAAAATATTCATATATAATCTGAACATAAACTCACAATTCATCGGATCTCGACAAACACATCGCCAAAGAGTATTACATCGAATAGATCTCCATGAAGATCATGAAGAACATGGTATTGGAGATCAAAGAGAGAGAAGAGGCCATCTAGCTACTAGCTATGGACCCGTAGATATGTGGTGAACTACTCACACATCATCGGAGGGGCAATAGAGTTGATGTAGATGCCCTCCGTGATCAATTCCCTCTCCGGCAGATTACCGGAAAAGGCTCCCAGATTGGATCTCACGGGAACATAGGCACCCGACGGAGTAAAAGTATTTTCGTTGCTATTTTTGGCGATACGGGAATATTTGCGAATTTATAGGCCAAAGAATAGGGTTAGGAGGCCTACAGGGGAACCACAAGCCAGGGGGCGCAACCACCCCCTAGGGCGCGCCCTGCAGGCTTGTGGCCTCCCGACAGATGCCATGCCCCCTACCCCAAGTCTATTGGGTGTCTTTTGGTCCAAGAAAAATCTTTCCGGGGATTTTCTTCTGTTTGGACTCCGTTTAATATTCCTTATCTCCAATACTCAAAACATGGAAAAACAGAAACTGACACTAGGCTCTAGATTAATAGGTTAGTCCCAAAAATAATATAAAACAGCATATAAATGCATATAAAACATCCAAAACAGATAATATAATAGCATGGAACAATCAAAAATTATAGATACGTTGGAGACGTGTCACCTGGCAAATTAAATGTTAGTTTTATTCCACATTTGTTCAAGCTTGAACCATAATTATTTTAAAGAGCCTATTCACCCCTCACCCCCCTCTAGGAAACATCCACGTCCTTTGAGGTGAAACACCGGAAATCAGACGCGAAAACAGAAGAGAAACAAAGAGAGAGATCCAATCTGAGAGAAGTTCCTGTCCTCCAGGAGCCATGGCAGCCATGGACCAGAGGGGAAACTCTCCTCCCATCTAGGGTATACCAAGGAATAATAATAATAATAATAATAATAATAATAATAATAAGAAGAAGAAGAAGAAGAAGAAGAAGAAGAAAGAGGGGGGCTCTCGCACCCTCCCTCCCGGTGGTGCCGAAACATCGTCGGGGCGATCATCGTGTGATGGTGATCTACTCCAACAACTCCATCATCTACATCATTACCTCCATCACCTACCCTCATCTATTTTCAGCGGTCCACTCTACCGCAACCCACTATACTTCCTACTTGAACATGTTAATCTGTGCTTCATATTATTTTCCAATGATATTGTTGCCATCCTATAATGTTTGAGTAGATTTTTGTTGTCCTATGGGTGATTGATGAATTGCTATGCTTGGTTTAATTATCTTACGGTTATGTTACTATTCTATAGTGCCCATCATATGAGAGCGCGCGTGGATCGCACCACAGGGTTAGTTGTATATTGATAGGACTATGCATTTGAGGGAAAGGGTGATAGAAGCTTCTTCCTAACATAGAAATTGATTCATACGGGATGGAAGGGGGACCAATATATCTTAATACTATGGTTGAGTTTTTGTAACACCCAAGATGCGGTCCTATCTTTATTTTGGCGCGAGGGCCTCAACAGGGATAGAAACGCATCTCGTCGTTTCGCAAGAATGGATATCGTTATGAGTACATGTACTGAAAACATGAGTATAAGGAGTTGGCTTACACTCGCCACAAGCTACATTAGAGTCACATCACTACAATACATACAATCATCATGAAGAAGAGCAGGGTCCGTCTACGGACGGAAACAAACGATAAAAGAACGACGTCCATCCTTGCTATCCCAGGCAACCAACCTGGAACCCATCCTAGATCGATGATGAAGAAGAAGAAACTCCAAATGAACAACCATCGCGCTCACGTCTTAATATCACTCTACTTGTACCAGCAAGTGGTGTTGTAGTAATCTGTGAGCCATAGGGGACTCAGCAATCTCATTTCCAAAGGTATCAAAACTAGCAAAGCTTAATGGGTGAGGTAAGGTTAAGTGGTGAGACTGCAGCAAGCGACTAAGCATTTATTTGGTGGCTAACTTCTGAGTACAAGAATAAAGAGGGGGATGATCTACGCATAGCGGACGTGAACTACTGATGAGCAAATGAATGATCCTGAACACCTACATACGTCAGACATAACCCCACCGTGTCCTCGATCGGAGAAGGAGCTCACGAAAGAGACAGTCACGGTTACGCACTCAGTTGGAATATTACAATTAAGCTTATTTCAAGTTTTCTAGAACCGGATGTTAAACAAAGTTTCGACGTTGCCACATAACCGCGGGCACGGCTTTCCGAAAGATTTAACCCTGTAGGGGTGCTCCAACTAGTCCAGCATAAATTACCACAAGCCGCATAGAAAACCTCGTTCACGAAACTCGCGATCTCCTCAGATTCCCTAGTGGAAAACCTCAACTCTAAGAAAACCCAAAGCATCAGCGGAGTCCCGATGCACAAGACATTCGTCAAAGGTAAAACTAATCCAGCAAGGCCACCCTGTGTGTCGACGAAACCGATAGGATTCGCGTATATCTTTCTCAGGACACAACCGTCTATGCATAGTGGACGATAGCCAAACGCTCGAGTTGCCCCGAGGTGGTGATACGTCCATTTTGCATCATGCTTTCATGTTGTTATTTATCGCTTTATGGACTGTTATTATACTTTGTGGTGCCATACTTATGCCTTTTCTCTCTTATTTTGCAAGGTTTATTTGAAGAGGGAGAATACCGGCAGTTGGAATTCTGGACTGGAAAAGGAGCAATTCTGAGTCCTCTATTCTGCGCAACTCCAAATGCCCTGAAAATCAACGTGGAATTTTTGGGAATATATAAAAAATATTGTGCGAAAGAAGTGCCAGAGGGGAGCTGCCAGGGGCCCACAGGCCTGGTTGCCACGGCCTACCCCCCCGGTCGCGGCAACAGGGCTTGTGGGCACCCTGGTGGCCCACTGGCCCCCCTCTTTTGCTATATGAAGGGTTTCGTCTGGAAAAAAATCAGGGTGGAGCTTTTTCGTGGATTCTCCGCCGCCACGAGGCGGAACTTGAGCAGAACCAATCTAGAGCTCCGGCAGGACGATCCTGCCCGGGAAACTTCCCTCCCGGAGGGGGAAATCGTTGCCATCGTCATCACCAACACTCGTCTCGTCGGAGGGGAGTCATCTCCATCAACATCTTCATCAGCACGATCTCCTCTCCAAACCCTAGTTCATCTCTTGTAACCAATCTCTGTCTCGCTACTCCGATTGGTACTTGTAAGGTTGCTAGTAGTGTTGATTACTCTTTGTAGTTGATGCTAGTTGGATTACATGGTGGAAGATTTTATGTTCAGATCCTTGATGCTACTCATTAAACCTCTGATCATGATTATGATTATGCTTTGTGAGTAGTTACTTTTGTTCCTGAGGACAGGGGATAAGTCATGCTAATAATAGTCATGTGAATTTGGTATTCGTTCGGTATTTTGATATGTTGTATGTTGTCTTTTCCTCTAGTGGTGTTATGTGAACGTCGACTACAGAACACTTCACCATATTTGGGCCTAGAGGAAGGCATTGGGGAGTAGTAAGTAGATGATGGGTTGCTAGAGTGACAGAAGCTTAAACCCCACTCTATGCGTTGCTTCGTAAGGGGCTGATTTGGATCCACTAGTTTAATGCTATGGTTAGACGTTGTCTTAATTCTTCTTTCGTAGTTGCGGATGATTGCGATGTCGGAATTATGCCCTAGAGGCAATAATAAATATAGTTATTATTATAATTCCTGTATCAAGATAATAGTTTATTATCCATGCTATAATTGTATTGAATGAAGACTCATTTACATGTGTGGATACATAGACAAAACACCGTCCCTAGCATGCCTCTAGTTGGCTAGCCAGTTGATCAATGATAGTCAGTGTCTTCTGATTATGAACAAGGTGTTGTTGCTTGATAACTGGATCACGTCATTGGGAGAATCACGTGATGGACTAGACCCAAACTAATAGACGTAGCATGTTGATCGTGTCATTTTGTTGCTACTGTTTTTCTGCGTGTCAAGTATTTGTTCCTATGACCATGAGATCATATAACTCACTGACACCGGAGGAATGCTTTGTGTGTATCAAATGTCGCAACGTAACTGGGTGACTATAAAGATGCTCTACAGGTATCTCCGAAGGTGTTAGTTGAGTTAGTATGGATCAAGACTGGGATTTGTCACTCCGTGTGACGGAGAGGTATCTCGGGGCCCACTCGGTAATACAACATCACACACAAGCCTTGCAAGCAATGTAACTTAGTGTAAGTTGCGGGATCTTGTATTACGGAACGAGTAAAGAGACTTGCCGGTAAACGAGATTGAAATAGGTATGCGGATACTGACGATCGAATCTCGGGCAAGTAACATACCGAAGGACAAAGGGAATGACATACGGGATTATACGAATCCTTGGCACTGAGGTTCAAACGATAAGATCTTCATAGAATATGTAGGATCCAATATGGGCATCCAGGTCCCGCTATTGGATATTGACCGAGGAGTCTCTCGGGTCATGTCTACATAGTTCTCGAACCCGCAGGGTCTGCACACTTAAGGTTCGACGTTGTTTTATGCGTATTTGAGTTATATGGTTGGTTACCGAATGCTGTTAGGAGTCCCGCATGAGATCACGTACGTCACGAGGGTTTCCGGAATGGTCCGGAAACGAAGATTGATATATACGATGACCTCATTTGATCGGAAGGTTTTCGGAGTTACCGGGAATGTACCGGGAATGACGAATGGGTTCCGGGAGTTCACCGGGGGGGCAACCCACCCTGGGGAAGCCCATAGGCCTTTGGGGAGACACACCAGCCCTTAGTGGGCTGGTGGGACAGCCCACAAGTGGCCTATGCGCCAAGGAGAAGAAAATCAAGAGAGAAAGAAAAAAAAGGAGGAGGTGGGAAGGAAGGGGGACTCCCTCCCACCAAACCTAGTCCAACTCGGTTTGGGGGGGGAGAGTCCTCCCCCTTGGCTCGGCCGACCCCCTTGAGGGTCCTTGGACCCCAAGGCAAGGCCCCCTCCCTCCCACCTATATATATGGAGGTTTTAGGGCTGATTTGGGACAACTTTTCCACGGCAGCCCGACCACATACCTCCACGGTTTTTCCTCTAGATCGCGTTTCTGCGGAGCTCGGGCGGAGCCCTGCTGAGACAAGGTCACCACCAACCTCCGGAGCGCCGTCACACTGCCGGAGAACTCTTCTACCTCTCCGTCTCTCTTGCTGGATCAAGAAGGCCGAGATCATCGTCGAGCTGTACGTGTGCTGAACGCGGAGGTGCCGTCCGTTCGGTACTAGATCGTGGGACTGATCGCGGGATTGTTCGCGGGGCGGATCGAGGGACGTGAGGACGTTCCACTACATCAACCGCGTTCTCTAACGCTTCTGCTGTACGATCTACAAGGGTACGTAGATCACTCATCCCCTCTCATAGATGGACATCACCATGATAGGTCTTCGTGCGCGTAGGAAAATTTTTGTTTCCCCTGCGACGTTCCCCAACAGTGGCATCATGAGCTAGGTTCATGCGTAGATGTCTTCTCGAGTAGAACAAAAAAGTTTTTGTGGGCGGTGATGTGCGTTTTGCTGCCCTCCTTAGTCTTTTCTTGATTCCGCGGTATTGTTGGATTGAAGCGGCTTGGACCGACATTACTCGTACGCTCAAAGATGACTGGCAAGTGTCAGTTTCTCCAACTTTAGTTGAATCGGATTTGACCGAGGAGGTCCTTGCATGAGGTTAAATAGCAACTCATATATCTCCGTTGTGGTGTTTGCATAAGTAAGATGCGATCCTACTAGATACCCATGGTCACCACGTAAAACATGCAACAACAAAATTAGAGGACGTCTAACTTGTTTTTGTAGGGTATGCTTGTGATGTGATATGGCCAATGATGTGATGTGATATATTGGATGTATGAGATGATCATGTTGTAATAGAAATATCGACTTGCACGTCGATGGTATGGCAACCGGCAGGAGCCATAGGGTTGTCTTTATACTAACGTTTGTGCTTGCAGATGCGTTTACTATTTTGCTAGGATGTAGCTTTAGTAGTAATAGCATGAGTAGCACGACAACCCCGATGGCAACACGTTGATGGAGATCATGGCGTGTCGCCGGTGACAAGAAGATCGTGCCGGTGCTTTGGTGATGGAGATCAAGAAGCACGTGATGATGGCCATATCATGTCACTTATGAATTGCATGTGATGTTAATCCTTTTATGCACCTTATTTTGCTTAGAACGACGGTAGCATTATGAGGTGATCTCTCACTAAAATTTCAAGACGAAATTGTGTTCTCCCCGACTGTGCACCGTTGCTACAGTTCGTCGTTTCGAGACACCACGTGATGATCGGGTGTGATAGACTCAACGTTCACATACAATAGGTGCAAAACAGTTGCGCACGCGGAACACTCGGGTTAAGCTTGACGAGCCTAGCATGTGCAGACATGGCCTCGGAACACATGAGACCGAAAGGTCGATCATGAATCATATAGATGATATGATTAGCATAGGGATGCTTACCACAGAAACTATACTCAACTCACGTGATGATCAGACTTGAGCTAGTGTAAGTGGATCATGAACCACTCAAATGACTAGAGAGATGTACTTTTTGAGTGGGAGTTTAGCGAATAATTTGATTAAGTTAAACTCTAATTATCTTGAACATAGTCTAAGTCCACTTTGAATATATTTGTCTTGTAGATCATGGCTCACGCGACTGTCATCCTGAATTTTAATACGTTCCTAGAGAAAGCTAAGTTGAAAGATGATGGAAGCAACTTTGTAGACTGGGCTCGTAATCTTAAGCTAATATTACAAGCTGGGAAGAAGGATTATGTCCTTAATGCTGCGTTAGGAGATGAACCACCCGCTACGGCTGATCAGGATGTTAAGAACGCTTGGTTAGCACGTAAGGAAGACTACTCAATAGTTCAATGTGCAGTCTTGTATGGCTTAGAACCGGGACTTCAACGTCGCTTTGAGCGTCATGGAGCATTTGAGATGTTCCAGGAGTTGAAGTTTATCTTTCACAAGAACGCCCGGATCGAGAGGTATGAGACCTCCGATAAATTCTATGCTTGCAAGATGGAGGAAAACTCGTCTGTCAGTGAACATGTGCTCAAAATGTCTGGGTACTCAAACCGTCTAGCTGAGCTGGGGATTGAACTCCCGCAAGAAGCTATCACTGACAGAATCCTTCAATCACTGCCGCCAAGCTATAAAGGCTTTGTGTTGAACTACAACATGCAAGGGATGAACAAGTCTCCCGGCGAGTTGTTTGCGATGCTGAAAGTCGCAGAGTCTGAACTCCGTAAAGAGCATCAAGTGTTGATGGTGAGCAAGACCACTAGTTTCAAGAGAAACGGCAAAGGCAAGAAGGGCAATTCGAAGAAGAGCGGCAAGCCTGTTGCCAATCCGACGAAGAAACCCAAAGCTGGACCTAAGCCTGAAACGGAGTGTTTCTATTGCAAGGGTATGGGTCACTGGAAGCGCAATTGCCCTAAGTATCTGGCAGATAAGAAGGCGGGCAAAGAAAAATCAGGTATATTTGATATACATGTTATTGATGTGTACTTAACCGGCTCTCGTAGTAGTGCCTGGGTATTCGATACCGGTTATGTTGCTCATATTTGCAACTCGAAACAGGAACTGCGGAATAAGCGAAGGCTGGCGAAAGATGAAGTGACGATGCGCGTAGAAATGGTTCCAAGGTTGGTGCAATCGCCGTCGGCACAGTGTCACTTCAGTTACCGTCAGGATTAGTGATGAACTTAAATCATTGTTATTTAGTGCCTGCGTTGAGCATGAACATTATATCTGGATCTTGTTTATTGCGAGACGGTTACTCTTTTAAGTCAGAGAATAATGGTTGTTCTATTTCTATGAGTAACATCTTTTATGGTCATGCACCGAATGTGAGAGGATTGTTCATATTGAATCTTGATAACGATACGCATATACATAACATTGAGACCAAAAGAGTTAGAGTTAACAATGATAGCGCCATATTTTTGTGGCACTGCCGCTTAGGTCATATTGGTGTAAAGCGCATGAAGAAACTCCATGCTGATGGACTTTTGGAGTCACTTGACTTTGATTCACTTGACACATGCGAACCATGTCTCATGGGCAAGATGACTAAGACTCCGTTCTCAGGAACAATGGAGCGTGCAAGCGACTTGTTGGAAATCATACATACCGATGTATGTGGTCCGATGAGCGTGGAAGCACGCGGCGGATATCGTTATTTTCTCACCTTCACTGACGATTTGAGTAGATATGGTTATGTCTACTTGATGAAGCACAAGTCTGAAACATTTGAAAAGTTCAAGCAATTTCAGAGTGAAGTGGAAAATCATCGTAACAAGAAGATCAAGTTCCTACGGTCTAATCGTGGGGGTGAATATCTGAGTTTCGAGTTTGGTGCTCACTTAAGACAATGTGGAATTGTTTCACAGTTAACACCGCCTGGAACACCACAGCGTAATGGTGTGTCCGAACGTCGTAATCGTACTTTATTAGAGATGGTGCGATCTATGATGTCTCTTACTGATTTGCCGTTATCTTTTTGGGGCTATGCATTAGAAACAGCTGCATTCACTTTAAATAGGGCACCATCAAAATCCGTTGAGACGACACCATACGAACTGTGGTATGGCAAAAGGCCAAAGTTGTCATTTCTTAAAGTTTGGGGATGTGATGCTTATGTCAAAAAGCTTCAGCCTGAAAAGCTGGAACCCAAAGCGGAAAAGTGCGTCTTCATAGGTTACCCAAAAGAGACAGTTGGGTACACCTTCTATCTCAAATCCGAGGGCAAAGTGTTTATTGCTAAAAACGGAACTTTTCTGGAGAAGGAGTTTCTCTCGAGAGAATTGAGTGGGAGGAAGATAGAACTTGACGAGGTTGTCGAACCTCTCATCCCTCTGGATGGTGGCGTAGGGCAAGGGGAAACCTCTGTCATTGCGACGCCGGTTGAGGAGGAAGTTAATGATGATGATCATGAAACTCCAGTTCAAGTTTCTGTCGAACCACGCAGGTCGACGAGACCACGTGCTACTCCAGAGTGGTACGGGAATCCCGTCTTATCAACCATGTTGTTAGACAACAATGAGCCGGCGAATTATGAAGAAGCAATGGTGGGCCCAGATTCCAACAAATGGCTAGAAGCCATGAAGTCCGAGATAGGATCCATGTATGAGAACAAAGTGTGGACTTTGGAGGTACTACCTGAGGGCCGCAAGGCTATTCAGAACAAATGGATCTTTAAGAGGAAGACGGACGCTGACGGTAATGTGACCGTTTATAAAGCTCGACTTGTGGCAAAGGGTTTTTCACAAGTTCAAGGAGTTGACTACGATGAGACTTTCTCACCCGTAGCGATGCTTAAGTCCGTCAGAATCATGTTAGCAATAGCTGCATTTTTCGATTATGAAATCTGGCAGATGGATGTCAAAACGGCGTTCCTTAACGGTTTTCTGAAGGAAGAGTTGTATATGATACAACCCGAAGGTTTTGTCGATCCTAAGAATGCTAACAAGGTGTGCAACCTCCAGCGATCCATTTATGGACTGGTGCAAGCATCTCGGAGTTGGAACAAACGCTTTGATGAGGTGATCAAAGCATTTGGGTTTATACAAGTCGTTGGAGAATCTTGTATTTACAAGAAAGTGAGTGGGAGCTCTGTGGCGTTTCTAATATTATATGTGGATGACATATTGCTGATTGGAAACAACGTGGAGTTTTTGGAGAGCGTAAAAGATTACTTGAATAAAAGTTTCTCTATGAAGGACCTAGGAGAAGCTGCTTACATTCTAGGCATTAAGATCTATAGGGATAGATCAAAACGCCTGATAGGACTTTCACAAAGCACATACCTTGATAAAGTTTTGAAGAGGTTCAAAATGGAACAGTCCAAGAAAGGGTTCTTGCCAGTTCTGCAAGGTACGAGATTGAGTAAGACTCAGTGCCCAGCAACTGATGAAGATAGAGAACATATGCGCTCCGTCCCCTATGCTTCAGCCATAGGTTCTATCATGTATGCGATGCTCTGCACTAGACCAGATGTTAGCCTGGCCATAAGCATGGCAGGTAGGTTCCAGAGTAATCCAGGAGTGGATCACTGGACAGCGGTCAAGAATATCCTGAAGTACCTAAAAAGGACTAAGGAGATGTTTCTCGTATATGGAGGTGACGACGAGCTCGCCGTAAAAGGTTACGTCGATGCAAGCTTTGACACAGATCCGGACGACTCTAAGTCGCAAACCGGATACGTATTTATTCTTAATGGGGGTGCAGTAAGCTGGTGCAGTTCCAAGCAAAGAGTCGTAGCAGATTCTACATGTGAAGCGGAGTACATGGCTGCCTCGGAGGCGGCTAAGGAGGGTGTCTGGATGAAGCAGTTCATGACGGATCTTGGAGTGGTGCCAAGTGCACTGGATCCAATAACCTTGTTCTGTGACAACACGGGTGCCATTGCCTTAGCAAAGGAACCACGGTTTCACAAGAAGACCAGACACATCAAACGACGCTTCAACCTCATCCGCGACTATGTCGAGGGAGAGGACGTGAATATATGCAAAGTGCACACGGATCTGAATATAGCAGACCCGCTGACTAAACCTCTTCCACGGCCAAAGCATGATCAACACCAGAACTTTATGGGTGTTAGATTTATTACAATGTAATTCACATGATGATGTGAGGGCTAGATTATTGACTCTAGTGCAAGTGGGAGACTGTTGGAATTATGCCCTAGAGGCAATAATAAATATAGTTATTATTATAATTCCTGTATCAAGATAATAGTTTATTATCCATGCTATAATTGTATTGAATGAAGACACACTTACATGTGTGGATACATAGACAAAACACCGTCCCTAGCATGCCTCTAGTTGGCTAGCCAGTTGATCAATGATAGTCCGTGTCTTCTGATTATGAACAAGGTGTTGTTGCTTGATAACTGGATCACGTCATTGGGAGAATCACGTGATGGACTAGACCCAAACTAATAGACGTAGCATGTTGATCGTGTCATTTTGTTGCTACTGTTTTTCTGCGTGTCAAGTATTTGTTCCTATGACCATGAGATCATATAACTCACTGACACCGGAGGAATGCTTTATGTGTATCAAACGTCGCAATGTAACTGGGTGACTATAAAGATGCTCTACAGGTATCTCCGAAGGTGTTAGTTGAGTTAGTATGGATCAAGACTGGGATTTGTCACTCCGTGTGACGGAGAGGTATCTCGGGGCCCACTCGGTAATACAACATCACACACAAGCCTTGCAAGCAATGTAACTTAGTGTAAGTTGCGGGATCTTGTATTACGGAACGAGTAAAGAGACTTGCCGGTAAACGAGATTGAAATAGGTATGCGGATACTGACGATCGAATCTCGGGCAAGTAACATACCGAAGGACAAAGGGAATGACATACGGGATTATACGAATCCTTGGCACTGAGGTTCAAACGATAAGATCTTCGTAGAATATGTAGGATCCAATATGGGCATCCAGGTCCCGTTATTGGATATTGACCGAGGAGTCTCTCGGGTCATGTCTACATAGTTCTCGAACCTGCAGGGTCTGCACACTTAAGGTTCGACGTTGTTTTATGCGTATTTGAGTTATATGGTTGGTTACCGAATGTTGTTCGGAGTCCCAGATGAGATCACGGATGTCACGAGGGTTTCCGGAATGGTCCGGAAACGAAGATTGATATATAGGATGACCTCATTTGATTACCGGAAGGTTTTCGGAGTTACCGGGAATGTACCGGGAATGACGAATGGGTTCCGGGAGTTCACCGGGGGGGCAACCCACCCCGGGGAAGCCCATAGGCCTTTGGGGAGACACACCAGCCCTTAGTGGGCTGGTGGGACAGCCCACAAGTGGCCTATGAGCCAAGGAGAAGAAAATCAAGAGAGAAAGAAAAAAAAGGAGGAGGTGGGAAGGAAGGGGGACTCCCTCCCACCAAACCTAGTCCAACTCGGTTTGGGGGGGGGAGAGTCCTCCCCCTTGGCTCGGCCGACCCCCTTGAGGGTCCTTGGACCCCAAGGCAAGGCCCCCTCCCTCCCACCTATATATACGGAGGTTTTAGGGCTGATTTGGGACAACTTTTCCACGGCAACCCGACCACATACCTCCACGGTTTTTCCTCTAGATCGCGTTTCTGCGGAGCTCGGGCGGAGCCCTGCTGAGACAAGGTCATCACCAACCTCCGGAGCGCCGTCACGCTGCCGGAGAACTCTTCTACCTCTCCGTCTCTCTTGCTGGATCAAGAAGGCCGAGATCATCGTCGAGCTGTACGTGTGCTGAACGCGGAGGTGCCGTCCGTTCGGTACTAGATCGTGGGACTGATCGGGGGATTGTTCGCGGGGCGGATCGAGGGACGTGAGGACGTTCCACTACATCAACCGCGTTCTCTAACGCTTCTGCTGTACGATCTACAAGGGTACGTAGATCACTCATCCCCTCTCGTAGATGGACATCACCATGATAGGTCTTCGTGCGCGTAGGAAAATTTTTGTTTCCCCTGCGATGTTCCCCAACATGCGAGAGGGGTTAATCATAAGTGGGATACTTGTCCAAGTAAGGGTAGTACCCAGGCGCCGGTCCACCCACATATCAAACTATCAAAGTAACGAACGTGAATCATATGAACATGATGAAACTAGCATGACAGAAATTCCCGTGTGTCCTCGGGAGCGTTTTTCCTCTTATAAGACTTTGTTCAAGCTTGTCCCTTGCTACAAAAGGGATTGGGCCACTTGCTGCACCGTTGCTACTACTTGTTACTTATTACTTTTCACCTGCTACGTTTTACCTCACTACACCATCACTTGTTACCGCTACTTTCAGTGCTTGCAGTTATTACCTTGCTGAAAACCGTTTATCAGAGCCTTCTGCTCCTCGTTGGGTTCGACACTCTTACTTGTCGAAAGGACTATGATTGATCCCCTATACTTGTGGGTCATCAGGTGGCACCGCCGACTGCTAGGTAGGTGGACCAACACTCATGAGGAGCACTGGCCCGGGGGTTGATTAAATATCCATGGGTTAATTACTCCCTATGCGGTTCATTTGTTATTAGGCAAATATAGTACCAATGTTGGGCCTTGCCAGCCAATTTTTATCCCAAACGAAAATCAAGGGGGTCCCCATAACAACCCCGATCGTGTTAGGATCGCTCAAATATGGAATATAACACCGGTAGCCGGAACTAAGGGGGCAAAGGTGGAACAAAACACCAGGCTAGAAAGGCCGAGCCTTCCACCTTTTACCAAGTATATAGGTGCATTTAATTAATTAGCAATTAATAGGGTGATAAGACAAGGAACCCATGTTATCACATGGAAGCAACTGCACCTGCAACTTGCAACGCTAACATATGGTTAAGCAAGCAGTAACATAGCCAATCAGTGTTTGCTAGGTTGTGAACAGGTTGAAGGTTTCATGGCAATGTTGAGAGGCTAACATTTAAGAGGTGATAGGCAATGAGACATAGCGATAGAAATGATACAACTAGCATGACATTGATAGTAATGATATGTGGGGAAATGGTCATCTTGCCAGAGATCCTGCTTGGAAGAAGAACAACTCCGTGAAGCCGACGAACCGACGTAGTCGAACGGGTCCTCACATTCCGACACGCTTGCGGAACTCTATCGAGACGGAGCAAACCGGAAACAAGCATCAACACAGATATTCACCACGGCACATGGACGACATGATGCACAACCTAATATGATGCATGACCAGTTCAATTATGCAAGGCATGGCATGGCAATTCATATCACGCAAACACTACACATTAAGTGAAGCTCGATATGCAACGAGTTGCATATCGACGAAACTCCACGTTTAATTGTTTAGTTCATTCCCATTTAGGAACACGGCAATATTAAAATTTTGTTAACATGGCAAGGGGTGAGGCACAAATTAATCTACCTATCTAGGCATTTTAAATGAGGCCGGAAACAACTTATAGCATCTCCGAGGCGACCCCACGCGTTAAATTCTAATTTTGTCCAGATTTGTCCTCATCACATTTTATGTTTGTTAAACAGAAAAACAATGTGGTTCACGTGATTCTACTCGTCGTTCTAGTCCATTTACATATATGGCACATCTAACGGAGGTACGGTTAAATAACTAAGGGTTAAACCGTTTTAACACGTCGACAGGCAAACCGATGCAAACAACACGTAAAACAGTTTTAAATATGCGCGAGAGTTCGAAATTATTAATCTACGCGAAATTATAGTCAAGTTCCATGTATAAATTATTCCGATCTGGTGCACAGTTTGAAATCTACGGAGGTTTGAAAAATATGGAATTTTCTGAAATTGGAATAAATCGCTGGACGGGAAAAAGAATCAACCACGGGCCTAATCTACTGCTACTCGGCCGAAACTACACAGCGCACAACAACTAATATACGCCGGGGGCGGGGGATAGTACATGGGCTCGGGTGAATGCTCACCTTGGGCCCAAAAAGCCGGTTGGAGGAGAGAGGACCGGCTTGGGCCTGCGGCTGGTCAACGCGGCCACGGGAGCTCGGGGTCCAGCCCCGATCCCATCTGGCAGGACGCGGCGGGCTCACCGGCGGGCGGCGAGGAGGCACGGAGGGGCGCGAGATCCGCCGGGGATGGGGCTGACAGGGTCGGCCACGACGGGGCCGAGGGGTTCCCGGCGAAGAGGAGGCTCGACCAGTGCTCAAGCTCCATGGCGCGGCTCGGTGTCCTACAGAGAAGAAAAAGAGGAAGGTGAGACTGAGAGAGAGAAGGAGAGGGAGAGGAAAAGAGAAGGGAGAGGGAGGAGGGAAAGAGGGATCCGGGGGAGGGGAGCTCCGACGACTCCGGCAAGGTCCGGCGAGCTCGCGCGCTGGCCGGTGGCGGGATGAGCTCGGGCTGCTCAGGAGACGAGGAGGAGCTCGGGAGGAGCTGCAGGAGGAGGAGATTTTGGCATGGGGCGGATCTGAGTGGATAAGGTGGAGAAGGTGGTGGTGGCTGGCACGGATGTCAAGGTGGAGAGGGTGGCTGTCCAAAATTAGAGAGGATGGGAAGATTAAATAGGAAAGGGGACTAGGGTTATCCGAATCCAACTCCGTTTTCGACCACGAGATCGCGATCAGACGGCCACGAATGCGGGAATGGATTAGATGGGATAGGCGGTGATACGTCTCCGTCGTATCTACTTTTCCAAACTCTTTTGCCCTTGTTTTGGACTCTAATTTGCATGATTTGAATGGAACTAACCCAGACTAATGTTGTTTTCAGCAGAATTGTCATGATGTTGTTTTTGCGCAGAAATAGAAGTTCTCGGAATGACCTAGAAATTTACGAGGATTTTTTGTGAAATATATAAAAAATACTGGCGCAAGAATCAACTGAAGGAGTGGAGTGAGAAGCCCAAAAGCCCACCAAGCGTGCCCCCCCTGTTCGCGCCTAGCAGGCTTGTGGGGTCCACGGAGATCCACCGCCTCCAACTCCAGCTCTATTGAGTCCCTTTCGTCCAGAAAAAATCAAGGAGAAGAGTTCATCGCGTTTTACAATACGGAGGCACCGCCACCACCTGTTCTTCCTCTGGAGGGCAGATCTGGAGTCCGTTCTGGGCTCCGGAGACGGGAGATCGTCGCCATCGTCATCACCAACCTTCCTTCATCGCCAATTCCATGATGCTCTTCACCGTTCGTGAGTAATCTCATCGTAGGCTTGCTGGACGGTGATGGGTTGGATGAGATCTATCATGTAATCGAGTTAGTTTTGATGGGGATTGATCCCTAGTATCCACTATGTTCTGAGATTGATGTTGCTACTACTTTGCCATGCTTAATGCTTGTCACTAGGGCCCGAGTGCCATGATTTCAGATCTGAACCTATTATGTTCTCGTCAATATATGTGTGTTCTTGGTCCTATCTTGCAAGTTGTAGTCACCTACTATGTGTTATGACCCGGCAACCCCGGAGTGACAATAGTCGAAACCACTCCCGGAGATGACCATAGTATGAGGAGTTCATGTATTCACTAAGTGCTAATGCTTTGTTCATGTTCTCTATTAAAAGGAGAACCTTAATATCCCGTAGTTTCCATTAGGACCCCGCTGCCATGGGAGGGATAGACAATAGATGTCATGCAAGTTCTTTTCCCTAAGCACGTATGACTACATACGGAATGCATGCCTACATTACATTGATGAACTGGAGCTAGTTACATATCTCTCTGTGTTATAATTGTTGCATGATGAATATCATCCGGCATAATTATCCATCACCAATCTAATGCCTACGAGTTTTTCCTACTGGTCCTTGCTACGTTAATTTGTCGCTACTGTTGTCACTGCTGATATTGTTACTTTGTCGCTATTGATGTCGCTCATGCTACTGTTACTCTGTCGCTACTGCTGTCACTTCTACTACTGTTACCATTGCTACTGTTGCTATCACACTACTCTGCTACTGATACTTTGCTGCAGATACTAAGTCTTTCAGGTGTGGTTGAATTGAGAACTCAACTGCTAATACTTGAGAATATTCTTTGGCTTCCCCTTGCGTCGAATCAACAAATTTGGGTTGAATACTCTACCCTCGAAAACTGTTGCGATCCCCTATACTTGTGGGTTATCAAGACTATTTTCTGGCGTCGTTGCCGGGGAAGCATAGCAATATTCTGTGAGTCACTTGGGATTTATGTATGCTGGTCACTATGAGGAATCCGAGAGATCCAAAAACTAAAATCTTGCCCACAACTACGAGGACAGGTAAGGAACTGCCATCTAGCTCTGCACTTGATTCACCTTCAGTTATGAGTAAGTTTGCGACACCACCTCCTGCTAGAAATTTTGATATGTCGCATGTGCTTGATGATGCTACTTCTGTTGTCCATGATGCTTGTGATGATGCTTTGCTTGATACTGCTTTGCCACTAGGTGCATTCCTTGATGCACAAATTGCTAGAGTTGCTGCTAGATGTGATGATACTTCTGAAACTGCTGAGGTTATTTAAGTAGAACCTGTTATTTCGCCTATAAGAACTAGGTCTCCTAGATATGAATTGCCTGATATGCCTGAGGGTTATGTTATGGAGGGGAAGATAGCTGAGGACTTTTTTGCTTGTAAGAATAGCTATGATGTTGAGAATTTACTACGCAAGTGGAAAGAAAAATCTTTGAACGCTAGGATGAAATACGATCCGAAGTTTGCTACTTCGCCTATCTTTGTGACCGATAAGGATTATGAATTCTCTGTCGAGCCTGAGTTAATCACTCTGGTCGAATCTGATCCTTTTCACGGTTATGAGTCTGAAATGGTTGTAGCACATCTTACTAAGCTGCAGGATATAGCCACCCTATTCACGAGTGAAGAAAAGATCCTCCACTACTATATCCTTAAGTTGTTTCCTTTCTCGCTAAAGGATGATGCTAAGACTTGGTTCACTTCTCTTGCTCCTCGTTGTGTGCGTAGTCCCCAGGATATGATCTATTACTTCTGTGAGAAATATTTTCCTGCCCATAAGAAGCAAGCTGCCTTGCAGGAAATATATAACTTTGCGCAAGTTGAAGAAGAGAGTCTCCCACAAGCTTGGGGGAGGCTTGTCCAGCTACTGAATGCTTTGCCCGATCACCCTCTTGAGAAGAAGGAAATACTTGATATCTTCTATAATGGACTAACCGATGCTTCTAGAGACCACCTAGATAGTTGTGTTGGTTGTGTTTTTAAGGAACGAACTGTGGAACAAGCCGAGATTCTATTGAATAATATCTTGTGCAATGAGAATGCTTGGACTATTCCTGAACCACCTCCTAAGCCAACTCCTAAGAAAAGAGGTATCCTATTCCTCAGTCCTGAAGATATGCAAGAAACTAAGAAATCTATGAAAGAGAAAGGCATTAAATCTGAAGATGTCAAAAATCTACCACCTATTGAAGAGATCCATGGTCTTGATAACCCGATACAGGTAGTAGAGGTAAATTCTCTTCGTAGATTCAATGAGAGTGATATTCCTTTTGATAAACCTGCTAGCTTATGCTTAGATGAATTTGATAACTTTGTTGCCAAACAACAAAGTTTCAATGATTATGTTAGCAGACAATTGGAACAGAATGCTCGTATGCTCAGTCATTTAAGTGCTTGTGTGGACAGAAATGTCAATGATCTTAAGCTATTGAGTAAACATGCCTCTATGGTTACTACTCAAGTAGAACAAGTACTTAAGGCTCAAAATGACTTGCTCAATGAGTTGAATGACAATTCTGTTAGAGTCGTCACTAGAGGCGGTAGAATGACCCAGGAACCTTTGTATCGTGAGGGTCATCCTAAGAGAATTGAACAAGATTCTCAAGGAGTTAGCACTGATGCACCTAGTCATCCTAGGAAGAAGAAGAAAGATGATAGGAACCTGCACGCTAGCAACCCTGTTGCTGTTACACCCGAGAATCCAAACGATGTCTCTATTTCTGATGCCGAAACGCAATTTGGTGATGAACATGAGCCTAATGATAATATCGATAGTGATGCTCATGAAGATGCTCAACATAGCAATGATTAGGATGTGGAGATTGAACCTATTGATCTTGATAACCCATAGCCTAAGAATAAGAGATACGATAAGAACGACTTCGCTGCTAGGAACCATGGTAAAGAAAGGGAACCATGGGTTCAGAAACCCATGCCCTTTCCTCCCAAACCGTCCAAGAAAAAGGATGATGAGGATTTTGAGCGATTTGTTGAAATGATTAGACCTGTCTTTCTGCAAATGCGTTTGACAGATATGCTCAAAATGTCTCTGTATGCTAAGTACATGAAAGATATTGTGACTAATAAGAGGAGGATACCTGGGGTTGGGATTTCCACCATGCTCGCTAATTATACCTTCAAGGGTGGAACTTCTAAGAAACTAGGTGATCCCGGAGTGCCCACTATACCTTGCTCCATTAAAGGCAACTACGTTAGAACTGCTTTATGCGACCTTGGAGCCGGTGTTAGTGTTATGCCTCTCTCTCTTTATCGTAGACTTGAACTAGATAAGTTGACACCCACTGAAATCTCTCTGCAAATGGCCGACAAATCAACTGCTTTCCCTATCGGCATTTGCGAGGATGTGCCTGTTGTGGTTGGTAACGTCACTATCTTAACAGACTTTGTTATCCTGGATATTCCCGAGGATGTTGCCATGACAGTCATCCTTGGAAGATCCTTTTTAAACACTGCAGGGGATGTTATTGATTGCAACAAAGGTAATGTCACTTTCCATGTCAATGGTAATGATCATACGGTGCACTTTCCGATGAAACAATGTCGAGTACACATCATCAATGCTCTTGAAAAAACTTCATCGATTCTTATTCGGAGCTTTGAATCTCCTATACCAACTGTTAAGATGAAGTATGATTTGCTTGTTGGGGATATGCACATCCCCATTAAGGTAACCAAGTGACTATTCGAAAATTCTCCGTTTTTTATGCGATTCGAAAAAGTTTGTCAAGGAGACTTGATCAACCTCATTCACTACAAGGAATATGCTAATACACGACGCTATTTTTTTGTCGCTACATCGTCATGGTTTTTAATTTACGACGATCTCACGGCGAAAACCCAAGCGTCGAAAACGGAGCGTCACAAATGAACAACACCGACGTTTTGATCAAAATCGTCGTAACTTTTACGACGGTTCTTGGATTGTCGTAACCTTTATGACGATCCTAAATCATCGTTGGCAATCAAACCCAGTCCTACGTGGCAAAATTACGACGAAATCAAAACATCATGGTTGAAATAAGCCCAACCCATTTAATTGATCACATGGGCTGGGTTTTTTTTGGGCTTTTTCTTATTGGGCTTCTTTTTGGGCCTTAGCCTATTTACAGCCACTTTAGTATTTTTTTCGAATTTTTTTAATAATTATAATTTGGGCCCTGGCCTTTTAATGCCCAAATACATTTGATCCAGTTTGAGTTTTGGCCTTTTTTTCATTTTTGAATTCAACAACTTTTTGTTCCACAACTTGGTTTCATTTCTATTTGTTCCAGCAACAATGTGAAACAAAGGGAATTCAAACAAGCCACGACACGATAGTAGGTACATTTGACAAACTTAATTAACATAAAAATAAAGCAACATAGGACAGCCCAAGCACGTGAACTACACTACATGGGACTAGAGCTACCATTTCTACCGGCAACAGCTGCCGCTTAAAAGTCTTTCTACCATTTCTACCAACAACAGCAACCATCCATCATCAATCAATTACACTACCAATTTGTGGCAACGGTGAAGTTCCAAAGACTACAGACCCCCTCCCCTACTGTTGGTCTTCTAATCCATGTATGCGTCGTGTACCCGACCATGAGCTTCTCAGCATTGGTAAAGTAGGAAGCCTTCTCCTGCAATTCATAATTCATTCAAACATTAGTGTGGTGCAAGGATGAAACATTAGTGTGGTGCAAGGCAACCGATCTCACGATAAGAATTAACAGAAGAGGAATAGTTGAACTCATGCAAAATGGCAAGGCGGATATGGAAACTAATATTCGAGCAACAGTTTGAATCGATGAACATAGACTGTACAAATCCTAACAAGTACAAACCAGAACCCTAAACACCACCACAAGCATGTGTCACGCATGCAGTACCATCTAGCTCTTGTACGACCCACCTCTCTCTCTCCTTGGTTCTGCTGCTAGCCTGAAGTGTTGCTACTTTGGTACACGATGGAAAGTGCAGAACCAAAACAATTTTTTTTGCGAGTAGAACCAAGACAGTTGCTACACGAAAAGTCTTATCTCATTACAAGTTGGTTAATTTAACATGGTGCTTCCGGACAGAGAAGTTCTTTGATTAAAATATTGAGGTACGGGGCTGGATACACACGAACACAATTGTTTCATAAGTGTTTTTAGCAGACTGTAGCCAACAGCTTTGACCATGCAAAGATCTTATGTGCATGTAACTTAGGGAGGCTGTCACACATAGCTTATACAAATAAATTGCAAAGTTAAAAAATCCGAGTTTTATTGACAACTCTATAAAAAATACAAAACACACTTAATATCTTGCACATTTTATAAGTATATTGTGAGGACATAGCGCCCGCAATAGCGTCCGCAATTTGCAATCCGCTATACTGACCCAAATCCATAGCGAGCCTGCTATCCGCTATTTAAAATCGTAATCACAACACGAGTTAGAACGAGAACAAAGAGACAGTGAGTACATATCATGACAGACAGTGAGTAGCAAGGTGCTGTGGCTTACCCTCTGATTCAGACAACAAATGGGAGCTTAGCCTCAGGACTGACATAGAACCCACCCTTCATCCGGCCTCGTGCTTAAGCTAAACCAACTCCTTGTCCTGCAAGGAAAACCAGCATGAAGTATTAAGTACATTCCCCAAGGCCGAGCTATAGGCAGACAAGGTTACTAAAAGCACATAAGCTAATGCCCCCATCAAGCTGGATGTCATATTTGAATAAAGCTTGCCACAAATTGTACCAAACAGTTATCTAGAACACAGTAAAAGCCAATACCTATATCACCTTTAATGGTGCAGGCTCGATTGCATTTGCTGCAAAACCATAGAAATCTGGCCTGGGTCATTATCTCACATAAACATACTGCAAGGTTTTGTTACTACTAGATGACCCGGTTGCGCCAATGGCGCAAGAAGCCAATTAGAGAGAATGTTAGTATTGAGTAGCTGGAAATATAATCCAATGTGGATTGTATTATACCATGTATTAACCACAAATCATGAAATCAATAACAGAGAACCAAATAATGCCACCACCTCTGTACTAACAACCAATATTTTAGCATAAGGAGTATCATAGGAGTGTTTACTTGCACATCAGGAGTATCACAATTCAACTAAAGAGGCATTGTCCTCACTGCTGCCCTGAGCCCTTCACAAGGAGAGTTCCAAGCCTCGCAACTTCTTCCTCCAGCTTTGCACATGACCCTCAGTTACGAACCTCTGTAGAGTAAAGCACATCAAAGGACACACAGTTAAGATGCAAAAAGCAAATCCCTAGTTCAGTTCTACTCAAAGACAAAGATGATGATACAGATTCTAAGCTAGCTGGCACATCTACACAAAGAACCAGCATGACAAATGCAAGGAAACCGGAGATAAATGTTTGGCTAAGATTGAAGAAAGAAAATAGGATGAGCTCACCTTTGATCTGCATAGCACATCCAGGAATAAGCAATTTCTTCCTTAATCATGTGAGTGCCCAGGACAAAACAATCTTCTAGTTCGTTGGTGAGCAACCCTTCTGAAGCTCCTACAAAGAGAAAATTTAGAATTTTAACCCAGAGCACATAGGCGCAATGATTAAGCAAACTGGAACACTCTCAAATGCTTAGCAAGCTCTACTTTCAAGAACCATATACAAAATCAATGAATAGAAGGCTGAGTGAAGTAAACAGACTTTGGTTAAAGTTTTCACACTACAATTAGAAAAGCATATCCGTAGCTGTCAAAAATATATAACAGATTTCCTCGATCCTACAGTCATACAAGTCAGGATAACATTCAGAAAAGCCATGTAATTAGTTCAGTCAAAAGTCTACTCGACGCTACCTGTTTTTCTTTCTTTCTTCTTCCCTCTTGTCCAGAAGAAAACACCAGCTAGTGCTAGAAGGAATGCCAGCACGGAGACGCAGGCGACGACCGCGATTATTATGTGGTTCTTCTTGGATTTACTTGTTATTGTACCTGTGTGATAAATCTTGAACCGTTAGTTTGGTGATGTGTATGCCTACACATTCATCTGGAATTCTAGATGAACAAATGCTTTTATGAGTATCCCAAGATTCTTGGAGCTACGATTTTTCTTATTATCACTAGCTCATGATTCTCTTATGACTGGCGGGGTGATGTGGCAGAGCCAATAATGTCCAGCGCAAGCTGACGAAGAAAAGTGGGTGACATCTTGACCAAGTTCAAGGTGTCAACATCCCCTTCCTAAATCCCCCCATCATTGCTTTGGAACTGGGGGCACAGCTACCCGTCCCCATCCAGATTCTTACACGGTCAACCAAGCTAACAATACCAGCACAAATCCATAATTATACCGTTGATTCTGTCAAGGCAGCAAAGCAAATGTAAATGAACTCCACGCTCGTTCATCGAAAAGCACACCGCCCCAACCAACCACTGTACACGTTCCAGGAAGCCCACTTGCTGGTATACGCAAGAGAGAAACCAAGGTAGCCGGATGTCCTTGTTCCAGCTTACCAACAGGCCCAGAAGACCAGAATGAATGAATCCCGAGAGAACACACGAGCCCAAAAAGGCACCGTGATTTGGGATGGGCGCCCTTTCCAGGATGCTACGACGTGAGTCCACCGGAAAAGCGACATCCTGGTTTCCCGATCCCATCGAAGAATCCGCCCCCGATTATGGCTGCCACGCCAGCCAAAAGGGCCTTTTTCTCTGATGCACCTTTGCACATTCAGTTTCCACGACACTACAGCTAAAAATGCGAGTCGAGCGACCTTCAGAAATCAATAATGCTAGTGGGATTTAGGGGTCAAAGTGAGTCCTGCAGTAGAGCACCCGTTCGAATGAGTTGTAATTGGCGAGCTGCGTGACAGAAACATAGATTTTGTTTGTTGCACAGGTTGAACCAGAAGCGACATCTAAAACCGAAGATACGAGGCAGGAGGAGTGAGGGGGAAGGGGAAGCAGTAGTAGTACCTTGAGGGTGCCCTTGCAGTGGTGGCACCTGAAGCAGGCCTTGTGGTAGACCCGGTTGTCGGTGGTGAGCTTGTCGACGAGGTACACCGTCTTGTCGCAGGCGTTGCACCCCTACTCCTCGAGCAGGACAAGGCCGACGCCCTCCTACCGCACCGCCGTCCCAACCGTGCCATGGTTACCTGCAGCAAAGGGAATGAAAGGAGGAGATGGTGAGGTGAGGTGGGGAGGGAGAATCTGAACGATGAAGGAGGAGAAGTACAAATCTGGGACATGCCAATACTAGATCTGCCGCCCACTAGCCTCCACGTCGCCGTATGTGGCAGATCCTGGCAAAGTTAGGGATGCAGACCGAAACCCAAGCTAGCCACCGCGCGCGGGGGGGAGGGGGGGGGGTAGCGTCGATGCTGGCCGGAATGAAAGGAAGCATGGAGCATCGGGAGCTCGGGGGAGTGCTTCCCGCCGTCGTAGCTCGCCGGAACAGGCGGACATGGCAGGTGGCGGTGGCGAGGGAGAGGAGTTCGTGGTGGGGAGAGGACAGAGAGGGAGGTGGCGTTTAGTGGAGTTGGGTGAGCTCTTTCTCTCTCATGCTCTTTTTCCTTTTCTTTTTTTCTTTTTTTCTCTAGATAGATGGATGGATGGATGGATATGTGGGTTGGATAGGTGGATGGATGGATATGTGCCACGTCATCGATCCGTGGTACAAACGTTTCCACCAATAGGAATCCAGCTCATGTAATTGTGTTTTTCATTTTTTTATAACTTCTAATTTTTCTACCCTCTAGGATCGACGAATGAGGGAATCACAGCTTCTTCGGTGATAGATCTGGCGGCCTCTGTCCTTGGCGCCATCCGAGCAACCTCGAAGGTAAAGGCCACCAAAACCCTAGACACGAGGCAAGGCTACAGGTGGATGGCAGGGGAGGATCTTGATGGATGGATGGACAGACACGACAATGCGTGGTGCGGCGGATCTTACACCGATGAGCCATATGGGAGAGGAGGGCGGTGATAAGGAGATGGTCGGGTGGGGTGGGAATGGATCGGGGAGGACCATCGGGGAGGCCATCAACTATAAAGCAATATAAAATGTAGTTGCTTCACGAAATGAAAATATTACTAGAAACAAAGATTGGATGATCAGATCACATGGATTGTTAGATGGGGCTAAAATTTTGAGGAGAGCTATGTTTTGGGCACATATAAGATGTGGAAAAAATTCAACTCATTATTATATACCTATCTAGTACTTCCTTCACAAAGCTGTTAGCTGAACACAAACTTTGAAAATTAGCTGAGAAAGATTTACTAGGAAAATGGTTCCGAACATTTTCATGAGGCAATGATTTGGATAGGAAAGAGTGCCCAAAAAATATGAGGGTAATCAAATAAATAGAAATTGCTCTTCCTTCACAAAGTGCAATTCTGAACAGAATAGGAAAATGAATATTGCTAAATTATTTTTGAACTATGGAAGGAAGGGTTCTCACATATTTTAGGAATATATGATCCAAAGTATTTATGAGAATTTTTCAAGAATTTTTGGAATGACAGAATAGTAGGTTGCTTCACAAACTACGTGGGTTTGGCGCGTGACATAGAATGGACCCACGAGTGACATGTCAACGTAGTTAGAACATGTTACGACATTTTTATAATTGTCATAAAAGTTATGAAAATCTCATCTTATGCGGTTATGACGTTTTTGACTCACATCGTCGTAATTTATATGTAGATTTGGTCCCCTCAAACGGTTTACGACAATCTCGGATGAAATCGTCATAGATTTATGATGAATTCATCGATGACGTCTTAAAAAACGTCATGTATGAGCATATTTCTTGTAGTGATTGACGGATTTCTTTCGATGACCATGGGATGGATGAATCGAGGAGTCACAACCCTTTGTTCCAAGCTTTCACCTTTGGTTGCTTAGAAAAAAAATGATAGATTTAGCTTTAGTTTTTCCTGTTTTCTGTTTTTTGCGTCCTCTAGAAAAGTGTCCCGAAAATAAAAGTTCTCCGAATGCCCTGAAATTCAAGTATGATTTTTTGTGGAATTTTGAAAAAATTCTGAAACGGAGAGCTAGTCACGGGGATGCACCAGTGGGCCACAAGCCCTGGAGGCGCGGGCACCCCCCTTGGCCACGCCTACCAGGCTTGTGGGGCCCACGTGTCCCCCCTCCACTTATTCCAGCTCCCATCTCCTTCTCCTACCTCCAGAAAAAAATGTTTCACAGCTCAAACCCGTGTTCTTGCTCTTCTTGCTACGATTTTTGATCTCCTTGTGCAAAGCCCCATTCACCAAACTGTTTTGGGGAAATTGCTCCTTGGTATGTGACTCCTCCATTAGTCCAATTAGTTTTTGCTCTAGTGCCTTACTCGTTGCGTATTTTTGCTGCTTTGGTGACCCTGTTCTTGAGCTTTGCATGCTAATTTTAGCTGGTCCCAAGTAGTTTTGATGTGTGATATGGCCTCTAGGCACTTGTCGGAGTAGTTGCTACGAGTTTCGTTGAGCCTTGTTCACTTTTCCTTTGAGTTACTAAAAATTTCAGAAAAGGAAGATGTTCAGGAGAAACTATCATGGTGGTTCCTTAAGCAAGAGGGGTCCCCGTCTCGCGATTCGGGAACCCGATCCTTACCAACCGAGGAACGCACAGGTACAACCATGTGAATGGCCTTCTGATGAATTCATGATTGATGCAAGTTTCAAAGACAAGTTTGATACACTTGTTCACAATGTTGGACTTGAAGAATTCATCTCCGATAAATGTGAACAGTATACTACTCTCACTGCATCTTTTGTTCGTAGATTCAAATTTTCAGCTGGCCGTGACACATCCGTACTGTTTGATCTCTATGACAAATCGTATACCATAGATTTAGAGGATTTCAATAGAATTTGCAAGATACTTGTTTGGGGTAGTCTCAATGATCCTCCTAAATCTTCGGTTAGAGATTTTTTCTCTAGTCTAACTGTCGGAGAAACTAGAGATATTACGCAAGCTACCATGGGGAGCATTCATTTTCCTGCCTTGCATTACTTTGCCCTCTTCATAGGTAGATGCATTAACAGCAAGATTGGGCATTGTGACCTCTACGCACCTGACCTTAGTATTCTTAAGAGCGCAGTAACGCGTGATAGAAGTTTCAATATGGGAGCTATAATAGCAAGGAGGTTGAATAATAATGCTAATGAAGGGGATTTCTTTGGTGGGATCTATGCCACTCGCATAGCAAATTTTCTTGGAGTACCCATCTGCGAAGGAGATCCCCCGCTCCATACAGCTTTCCTTGATCGCGCCGCTTTGACACGCTATCAGTTCCTTGAGAGGGATAATGAATCCCTCCTATACCGGTTAATATTTAACCGACAGCGTGTTTTCCATATTACCCTTCCTGCTCCTACCTTCTTTGACTTTCAGGTAAAACAGAGATATTACATAACCAGAGGAGAGGTAGAGGAGTATGAGAGGGAGGCAAAGGTTGCTCGCCTCCATGAGGCAGCTATTCAGGCGGTAGCTGCAGCGCTCCCGTACAACCCCCATTATGATTTTGGGTATCGCTCGGACCATCCATGGGAGTAAACCAACTTAGGCCAAAAGCCTAAGCTTGGGGGAGTACGTGTTTCTCACCGACTTTATATTCATGCTTACACTTTCACTTTGTTAGTCGGTGTTCACACCTTGCCACTGTATCATCCACGCTAGTTTATTTCTTTTTCTCGTTTTCTTCTCGTGTGTTTGTCTAGTTTGAGAAAACCCAAAAAGATTTCTCGTTCTTCTTTTGCTTGTTGGGAGCTCTCCCGTGTAAATAGCTTTCTTTTACTTTGGGTCAAGGTAAACCATGGTTATAATGTTTAGTGGCTCTCGCATGCATACCTGTTTACCTGTCAAAGAGCCATATTACTTTGTCTTCTCCTTTGTGTTTTCTTGCAGATTCCAGCTTAGTCCAATGCACGAGCACTCTTATTATTGTTCACATCATTCAGTCGTGCAAGTGAAAGGCAATAATGGCGATATATGATGAAGTGACTAAGCCTGGAAAAGCTGGTATGAACTCGATCTATTCTGTTTTTGTAAATACGAGTAGCTCATCGTTTCTAGTTCAGCCTTGTTGTGAGAGAAACATGTTTGCAATGACAACTTAGAGATCATAGTTTTTGATGCCATGCTTAATTATCTAGGACCTTATAATGGTTTGTCTTGGATGCCAACATGAATTTTGAGATGACTATGATGTAGTATGTTAGGATGGTATCCTCCTTTGAATGATTAAAGTGGCTTGACTTGGCGCATGTTTACGCATGTAGTTGAAACAAAATCAACATAGCCTCTATGATATTCATGTTCATGGTGATGTATGGCCTACTCATGCTTGCACTCAATGTTGGTTAATCTCAATGCATTTTGATGACTGTTGTCGCTCTCTAGTTGGTCGCTTCCCAGTCTTTTGCTAGCCTTCACTTGTACTAAGCGGGAATACTGTTTGTGCATCCACTTCCATAAACCCAAAGTTGTTCCATATGAGTCCACCATACCTACCTATATGTGGAATCTACCTGCCGTTCCAAGTAAATTTGCATTTGCCACTCTCTAAACCTTCAAGAAATAATCTGTTTTGCGTGCCCGAACCGCTCATGTGGTGAGAAGGGGCGATCAATATCTTCCATGCTAGGCGTGTTATCCTCGATACGTGTTTATTCACTATCACTCACGAGAAAGGGGTCGGTAATTGGAATGCCTAGTTCCATGCTCAAATCGAAAAGATAATTACAAACAAAACTCCCCCTGGGTTGTTGTTGGTATGGACGGCACCCGAGTATCCGTCTAGTCGTGGAGTGTGATTAATTGGTGGTGGGGGAGTCAAAACTTTACTTTTCTGTTTGGGAACCGCGTATAGTATGTGTAGCATGGAAGATGGTGAAAACTCTTGGTCATCACGTTGATAATGGAAGCATGCCACCCAAAATTATTTGTCTCTGTCTTCAAAGCTTGAGCTCCGGCACCTCTGCAAATCAATGCTTCCCTCTCGGAAGAGACTATCTATTTATGTTTTTGTTGAGTCATCCTCTTCTTATAAAAGCACCAATTAGAGAGCACCTTTCTCATTTCTATGCTTTGCTTTTAATATATATTGAGTATGACTCTGATTGGATCTTCTTTGGCATGAATTACAATGTTCAGTCAGCCCTTGGTATTTGAAGGTGCTCTGCATTTATGTTTTGCGGTCTCAGAAAGAGCTAGCGAGATACCATATGTTCGTACTGCTACATGATTGTTTTGATTGAAGTGTTGACGTTTGAAACTTATTATTATTGCTCGCTAGTTGATTATGTCATTGATATGAGTTCCTCTTGAGACCTAAATGTCATTTGCTTATGTGGTTTGCTTATGATCTTGCTGAAATTCTGGATATGAATTAGACATAATTGCAACAACAAGATCAAACAGAGTTCGTAAAAGTTTTTCTTTTGTCTCTTTCAGTTTGTCAACTGAATTGCTTGAGGACAAGCAAGGCTTTAAGCTTGGGGGAGTTGATACGTCTCCGTCGTATCTACTTTTCCAAACTCTTTTGCCCTTGTTTTGGACTCTAATTTGCATGATTTGAATGGAACTAACCCGGACTAACGCTATTTTCAGTAGAATTGCCATGGTGTTGTTTTTGCGCAGAAATAAAAGTTCTCAGAATGACCTGGAAATTCACGAGGATTTTTTGTGGAATATATAAAAAAATACTGGCACAAAAATCAACCGGAGGAGTGGAGCGAGGAGACCACAAGCCCACCAGGCGCGGGCCCCCTGGCCGCGCCTAGCAGGCTTGTGGGGCCCACGGAGCTCCACCGCCTCCAACTCCAGCTCTATTTAGTACCTTTCGTCTGGAAAAAAATGAAGGAGAAGAGTTCATCGCGTTTTACGATACGGAGTCGCCGCCACCACCTGTTCTTCCTCTGGAGGGCAGATCTGGAGTCCGTTCTGGGCTCCGGAGAGGGGAGATCGTCGCCATCGTCATCACCAACCTTCCTTCATCGCCAATTCCATGATGCTCTTCACCGTTCGTGAGTAATCTCATCGTAGGCTTGCTGGACGATGATGGGTTGGATGAGATCTATCATGAAATCGAGTTAGTTTTGATGGGGATTGATCCCTAGTATCCACTATGTTCTGAGATTGATGTTGCTACTACTTTGCCATGCTTAATGCTTGTCACTAGGGTCCGAGTGCCATGATTTCAGATCTGAATCTATTATGTTCTCGTCAATATATGTGTGTTATTGATCCTATCTTGCAAGTTGTAGTCACCTACTATGTGTTATGACCCGGCAACCCCGGAGTGACAATAGTCAGAACCACTCCCGGAGATGACCATAGTATGAGGAGTTCATGTATTCACTGAGTGCTAATGCTTTGTTCCACTTCTCTATTAAAAGGAGAACCTTAATATCCCGTAGTTTCCATTAGGACCTCGCTGCCACGGGAGGGATGGACAATAGATGTCATGCAAGTTCTTTTTCCTAAGCACGTATGACTACATACGGAATGCATGCCTACATTACATTGACGAACTGGAGCTAGTTACATATCTCTCCGTGTTATAACTGTTGCATGATGAATATCATCCGGCATAATTATCCATCACCGATCCAATGCGTACGAGTTTTTCCTACTGGTCCTTGCTACGTTACTTTGTCACTACTACTGTCACTGCTGCTACTGTTACTTTGTCGCTATTGATGTCGCTGCTGCTACTGTTACTCTGTCGCTACTTCTGTCACTGTTGCTACTGTTACCATTGCTACTGTTGCTATCACACTACTCTGCTACTAATACTTTGCTGCAGATACTAAGTCTTTCAGGTGTGGTTGAATTGACAACTCAACTGCTAATACTTGAGAATATTTTTTGGCTTCCCCATGTGTCAAATCAACAAATTAGGGTTGAATACTCTACCCTCGAAAACTGTTGTGATCCCCTATACTTGTGGGTTATCAGGCAGCTGCATAGAGTAGGCTAGCCGGTGATGAGAGGGAAACGGGCACCTGGCAACGTGATTTTAAAACACCGAAAAAACGTCCGATAAATAACCGACAACGGTGCCGCTACCGTCGACCGTTCAGGTATCAAACAGACTCCGATTGCGATGAAATTTGGCAGGCGGCCTACCTATATTAAAATAATACCGCACGCCAAGTTTCAACTAAATCCGAGAATATTTGAAACACACTTTTAAAAACAAGATTTTTAACGATGTCGCGGGCGCGTGCGAGTGTGTTCGAGCTCAAAACGGTCAACGACGAACACAGAGAGAACCGACAACTAATAACGGATGCAAGTTTTGAAAACTGGTGGCTGATACGTCTCCAACGTATCTATAATTTTTGATGGTTCCATGCTATTATCTTGTCAACTTTGGATGTTTTATATGCATGAATATGATATTTTATATCTTTTTTGGGACTAACCTATTAACTCAGTGCCAAGTGCCAGTTTCTGTTTTTTCCTTGTTTTTGGCCCATTTTCAGACGGAGTCCAAATGGAATGAAACTTTACGATGATTTTTTTGGACCAAAAGAGACCCTCGAAGCTTTGGGAGAAGGCCAGATGGGCCACGAGGGAGTCACAAGCCCTCACGCCGCCACCCCCCCCCCCCCCCCCGGTGGTGGCGCGCAGGCTTGTGACCTCCTCGTAGGCCCAACTGACGCAATTCCACCGCCATAAATTCCTATAAATTCAGAAACCCCCAGAAAGAAACCTAGATCGGGAGTTCCGCCGCCGCAAGCCTCTGTAGCCACCAAAAACCAATCTGGAGCCCGTTCTGGCACCCTTCCGGAGGGGGAATCCATCTCCGGTGGCCATCTTCATCATCCCGGCGATCTCCATGACGAGGAGGGAGTAGTTCTCCCTCGGGGCTAAGGGTATGTACCAGTAGCTTTGTGTTTGATCTCTCTCTCTCGTGTTCTTGAGATGTCTTGATCTTGATGTACCATGGGCTTTGCTACTATAGTTGGATCTTATGATGTTCTTCCCCCTCTCCTTCTTGTAATGAATTGAGTTTCCCCTTTGGAGTTATCTAACGGATTGAGTCTTTGAGAACACTTGATGTATGTCTTGCACGTGTCTATCTGCTGTGATCAACTTGCGGGTTTGTGACAATGGGAACCTATGCATATGGGTTGGCACACGTGGATTCATGTGAGTACTTGATGTATGTTTTGCTGATCAACTTGCGGGTTCGTGACATTGGGAACCTATGCACAGGGGTTGGCACACGTTTTGACTCTCTGGTAGAAACTTTGGGGCACTCTTTGAAGTTCTTTGTGTTGGTTGAATAGATGATTCTGAGATTGTGATGCATATCGTATAATCATGCCCCCGGATACTTGAGGTGACAATGGAGTATCTAGGCGACATTAGGATCTTGGTTGATATGTATCTTAAGGTGTTATTCTAGCACGGACTCTTGAATAGATCGATCAGAAAGAATAACTTTGTGGTGGTTTCGTACCCGACAATAATCTCTTCGTTTGTTCCCCGCTATTAGTGACTTTGGAGTGACTCTTTGTTGGATGTTGAGGGCTGGTTATATGATCCAATTATGTTATCATTGTTGAGAGAATTTCACTAGTGAAAGTATGAACCCTAGGCCTTGTTTCCACGCATTGCAATACTGTTCGTGCTCACTTTTACCATTTGTTACCTTGCTGTTTTTGTAATTTCAGATTACAAAAACCTATATCTACCATCCATATTGCACTTGTATCACCATCTCTTCGCCGAACTAGTGCACCTATACAACTTACCATTGTATTAGATGTGTTGGGGACACAACACACTCTTTGTTATTTGGTTGCAGGGTTGCTTGAGAGAGACCATCTTCATCCTACGCCTCCCGCGGATTGATAAACCTTAGGTCACCCACTTGAGGGAAAATTGCTACTGTCCTACAACCCTCTGCACTTGGAGGCCCAACAACGTCTACAAGGAGAAGGTTGCGTAGTAGACATCAGCAGCAACGGAGTGCCGATGCAATACGGATGATGCAAATGATGCGATGATGAATGCGGCAAACAAAATAATAACATGACGACAATGGAAAACAGGGGAATCTTATGGAGTGTCGTTCTCGGGCTCTCACAGTTTTACCTAAATGGACATTAGTAGTTGCAGATGCTTGCTAATAGTTCCAATCATAAATGCATAGAATTCCAAGTAAGGGATGACATGCTAGTAGTAGCATCTCCCACATAAACACTTGATATCTATCTAGTGACTTAACCACTTGCTTAGGGACAATTTTGCAAATCCTACCACCATTTTTCCACATTCCCTATATTTATTTTGTTGTTATTTTATTAAAACAACACCTAACATTTATTTTCACATTCTTTATTATCTTCCAAAATTATCCTACTATACCTACAAAGTACTTGTAATTTTATTCCCGCAAAGTGGTTTGTTTCTTGCACTTGGTATGGTGAACATTGTTGCGCATAGAGTTATATGGGTGGTCGATAGAACTTGAGAAAATATAAATTCTACCTTTAGCTCCTCGTTGGATTCGACACTCTTACTTATCGAGAACAGCTACAAATGATTACCTATACTTGTGGGTTATCAAAAACATACAATGATCAAAGGTTCACTCGAGTATCATTTGTGTGAGTATAGGAATCAATATGGATCACTGAATGAAAGATGTTTCCGTTCATTTATATTTCATAGAACTTCGAGGGTCACACGCTTAAGGGATTACGATCTGTTGAGTTATATAGGAGTTAGAAATATGATAAATAATACTAAAAAAGTTTGGCAATAAAAGAAATAGTTTTGAGAGAAATCGGAAGTGTTTTGCATTCACTGGTAGGGTTTTGGGGCATACTGGGTAATGAAGGATAGGTGCAAAATGTTTTCAGGGACCTGATATACATATAGCTTGGCTCTGGTATTTACGAGTAGCCCCCGGGATTTTATTAAGCACCATGGGATAAAATAAACAGCTAAAGGCCTAATAGGAAGAGTTCATGGGCCCAATGGGCCCCATAAGGGTGTACACATGTGGCGCCCCCTTAGCTTGTTAGACAAGCTAGGGAGGACCAAAACGAGTTTGAGGAGCACCCCTCCTCCCTGGTTGGTGCGCCAAGGAAGAGAATCCTCTTCCCCAACTCGGCTGCCCCCCTCCCTCCCTCCACCTGTGTGTAGGGGGGGCACACAAGTTCCTCCAGTTCCATATGTGCCTTCTATCTAGCTTTAACCTAGAGTTGATCTAGTTCTATTTTTTCCTAGTTCCTCATAATAGAGAGGCTCGTGAGGTTATCTTCTCCCTTCTCTAGCTCTCCAGTGACGTCAAGTTCTCGACGGCGAAGAGCTGTCCGATCATGAAGCCTGTCTGTATGCAATCTTTAGAGAGATCATGGGTTTGATCTTTTGTCCAAGGAATTCGTGGACGCTTCGAGTGAATTCAAGAATGATCTATGTGAACTTTTTTTCCATTCCACCTAGAAGTTGATAACGACCCGATCGTGTATGCATCTTCATAGTGATCGGAACCTTGACCCGTAGGATGATTTTTTTTTGTTTTCTACTATGTTTCCCAACAGGCGATGCTCGTGTGAGGGAGAGACAGCGGGAGGGATGTAGAGATGGGGAAAATAAGAAGATTGTCCCGAGATATTGGGGGGGAGGTGTTGCAACTTGGCTTGGGAACGCCATGGAGTAACTAGAGCCCCTATTTCTATGGAGCTTATATATTGAAATATATGAGCTTAAGTTCATTTGCATGTTTTGTTGTATACTAAGAAGCTGGTAGAGACGGATTTTGAGTACTTATTAGACTTGTAAACTTGAAGTTCTATTTTTATCCCTATGGAGATGTGTCAGCACGAGTGTGTGTCCTACTTAATTACATTCCACTTGTCAAAGCTATGACGGTAGTGTCAAGATAAAGGTGGTTGTGCCCCTATCCTACTAGGGACTAACATACGATCTCTATGTATTACATTAAGGCAAAATACTTTTTAGAGAGGGTGTTAACAATGAGATGTATCTCATGATTTCATCCATAAAAGTTTTGTATGTGTCTCTCTCCACTACTTGGGAACCTCTTATAGGTGAGGTTATGTTAGTGACGGCATAATCTGGACCAGTTAGTGGTTTTCAGCCTGCTAGTAGTGGCGGGTAGAAAAATGAGAACATCACTCGTTCTTTGGGCCCATGTTAGTCATGGGACAAATTCCAGTGTTAGATCTTTGTGTCCCCCATTGCGTCTCAATAGATCAAACTTCTTTCTACTATATCTCTTGTTGTCAGATTTAGCACCATGACATTCAATTTTTTTTTCATTTTTAGTTCATGAATAACTTAAATCCTTGAATATTTTACAAATACATGGATATTTTATGAAAAATATAACATTTATATTAATGTTGGAACATTTATAAAATTTATAGATATTTTTGAATAATCATAAACATTTATTAAAACTTGGAATAATTTCTAAATTTATTAACAATATTTTAAAAGTGAAATATTATTCAAATTATGTACCATTTAGTAAAATTGTCGAACATTTTTATATTAAAGATCTTTTTCGAAAATTTGGAAACATTTTAGAAATCTGGAAGATATTATAAAAATCTTGAATATTTTAATATTCATGTAGTACAGTAGGGCTTCTATCCCAAGTCAAGAAACCAAAGAACAATGGAATACCAGTAACGGGCCAACCCACATTGCATTGGGTATGTGTCTCCCGCTGAGGGGCGCCAACGGGAACATCGGGGAGCTCCTACTCGGTGCCTTCTGCGCCGGTTAGGGGACTGGCGCCCCCCCTGGCAATTGCACACAGAGATGCTAGCAACTGGACCACCTAACTGCTAATGAATATTTACAGAGCGAAAGTTCTAAAGAAAGTTCTAAAGAATAGGAACATAGATGCGCTATTTATTGCGCATTATACTGTATAACTAGATCATTGATGACGCGCGTTGCTGCGCCCGTCCATTTCTCCATAAAATTACAGAATTTTTCACAATATTTCAAAATGGCAAAACATAAAATTGAAGTTCCTTAGACACCAATATATTACTCCCTACGTCCCATAATATAAGATTTTTTTTTGCAAGCTAATATATAGCTTGCAAAAACCGTCTTATATTGTAAGATGGAGTGAGTAGACATCAACAAAGAAAATGTTGTAACAAATAGAAAACAGTTTCGCTTCTCTTATTTGGTTTAATCTATACATTACATTCAATATGGATCAGTACATGGAACAACAATTAACTTAGATTGCTAGTGAGTAGCTAGAGTATGTGTGAAATCTGAAATGAATTAGGAGCCATCTCACCATTTGACATCGAAGCTCATTTAAAATATACGTATATAACACTACTCATATGGAATACCAGAAGTATGAAAACAATGAAAATTATAAACTTATATTACAATCTAAACAATAATATACATACACTTGAATTAAAATGATATAAAACAAATTGATATGTATGCACTAAACAGTTCTTGCTTGAATCACAATTTCCTACTACATAAATATATAATATGAAATGTGGATGAATTAACTTAAGAGGTGAATCTGATATAGACGAAAATTTCAAGCGAGCTAGACAAATGTTGCGGGTTCAACAAGTGCACATTGTAATTATATTAAACCTACAACCAGAAAAATAATGTTTTAAATTTCTTGATAGTGTAAAAAATGAAGCACGAGTTAGCAACATCTCTCATCTGAACTGCGCTAGTTACAAAACATACCTTATTCAGTTATTCAGAGTTCTAATCTTTCTCAGGGTCCTATTGGAGGGTCAAAAAAGGAATCACAAAAACGTGCTTACGTCATATAAAAAATTTTAGGTGCTAATTATAATCTCATAAACAAGTTTTCCTAAGATTTTTTTAAACTTCTTGCAGATGATAATTGACAAACTAAAATACAGAACTAAAATATGTAACCTTCGAAGAGAAATTCACTTTGGCTTTAAAATAAGTAGAAGGTACATATTTCAGCTGAATCAATATAATGGCTTTGAAAATAATTCTTACTTTGTTGAGAAAAAATGAGTTCTTTGATCAATCATTTGCAATGGAACTACACAAAGGATATTGTTCATGGATGGGTCCCTTAACTCGAGGCTCCTCGATACGATAGAATTCAACAAATGGGCGTAGCTTTTGTGTACTTATACCTCTCTCAGCAGTTAGATATGGACCTCTCCTTTTTTTTCATGTGTGTTTGTTGTTGCATATGTGCAATACTTTGTCTATTACTGCTGGAAAAAAATCCATAATTAATTATTGAAAAGAGCACAAAAGCACATTAGACAGAGGAGGAGGATTTCCCAGGAGCAAACCTATGGGAGCAACGGGGGTGAGTTGCAGCTGCTCCAAACACATACACTAGTGGGGACAGGGCCTATAGCCCCGGCCCGTAAGGGACTTTAGTCCCGGTTCACCAACCGGGACTAAAGGGGCGGTACTAAAGGCCTAACCTTTTCGTCCCGGCCCTCTTACATGCCGGGACTAAAGGTGCTCCACGTGGGCGCCTCGTAGCGCCCCAGGGGCAGGCCCTTTAGTCCCGGTTCGTTACACGGTCCGGGACTAAAGATTTTCAGATTTTGCTGGCTTTTGGGTTTTTTTTGAATGAAATTATTTTTGGGTTTTAGGGTTTTAGGGTTTAGGTGTTCAAGAGATTAACGTGATGCCTCGTTTGGTGTTCGGGAATTAGTTTTCATATAATTTAAAATAGAAATAATTATGCATATATATATAAGATTAACTTATCTTACAAGTGATCATATATATACAATTATATGGAGATCTGAATTATCGGGACTAGAGCCCGTCTATTCGATTACATGGACGAACATCAGTAATGGCCCTTAGCTACACTAAATCTTCCTTTGTCTTCTATAGCTTCTGTCCTCAGAAATCCCGCAAGCTCCTCTGCAACAGCAATCGCGCGTTGCTCTGGTAGGACCTTCGTCCTCATGGTCTGCTATATAAGAAGAGGAGATGAATATGAATATCAATCATGATAACAAAGAATGACGGGTAAAAATAGAGGTGTGAATGTTCATTGCTTACGTCGAATCTGTGATCCTTGAACTCAGAGGTAAACGTGCGAATGGTCTCGCAAACATAGTATCCGCATAGATGTGTTCCCCGTGGCTGCTGGTCGCACTTTACGAGAATAGAATATATATAATCAAAATAATAATCTAGCATCATAAATGTATTGAAAATTAATAGAAGTATATCATACTACTACTTACCTGAGCCGCTCTAAAGGTCAGCTTCTCAGGAAAGTTACCAGGAGTCACGCACTTGAACCGATTCCAAACCCTGCCCGACAAGGATAATGATTTGCTAAGTTTTTCATTAATTGATATATCAGAAAATCATCAAAAGAGACCGATAGAGCGCAAAAATGATTAAAATTACCCTTGGAGCATGTCCTGCAGGCTTTGGAACTGTTCCAAGGGTCTCGATAATGGGTCGAAGGCATTAACTCTTCCCTTATTAATTTGAATGTCCAAGAGAATCCAATGGAAGCTGCACATGTATATATATATATATATATATATATGTGTGTGTGTGTGTGTGTGTGTGTGTGTGTGTGTGTGTGTGTGTGTGTGTGTGTGTGAGTGAGTAACTTATCAATTACACTTATAAGTGAATGCACACAACAGAGTAAAGACCCTCACCTGAAGTTGTATGGAAACAGTATGTGGTCACAGAAAATTTTGATCTCTTAGAAACCTTAGAAGGTTTTCCTCCGTCTCCTTGGGATAATTAGTTAGCGTCGCTACATGTATTTTATCTGGATCAATAAACCCAATATTTAGGATGCTCTTACTTTTACACTCCAGAATCTTCAGTCTGCATAATAGAGTACAAGTTATATATAGACAATGAATTGAAATAACTAAACAAGTTATATGTAGACAACGAATTGAAAAACTTACAGACAATAGCAACTCATAAGCGATTTGTCGAGGGCGTCGTCATTGTACATCTGGAAGAGTTCATCAAAGTCGATATGGATTTCTTCGGAGCGGCCGTAGTACTCCTGTGGGACACTCAGCACGATCATCGTTCTCCCATTCTTTGATTCACTTAAGTACCATTTATGCAAGTAACGCATATTTGTTGGGAGATCATCTTTGCTGACCAAAGGCTCTCCCATGACAAACTGTGGCTTAGGGGCTACCACAGCCTTGGGTATCCTGTCGTCTTGGGAAGCCAGCAAATCTTCAACCGAGATACCACATTCATCCGCCAACTCCTTTGCATTTTCAAAATCTTGCCCCTGCACCGGAGGGGGAACATTCTCGGTTAACACCTTGAGGGGTGGGATCGACTGTTTGGCCTGTTATCCAAGCTGAGGAACGTCTGATTTTTTCTTGCTTGTAGTTGAACTTTATTTGCTCCCACTTGCACTTGCATGTGACCTGCTCTTTTTCACTTCCTTATGCAATGTGCGTGTATAGTTATCAGGCTTATAGTGTAATTCATACTGTGATGGAGTGGTTATGAAGTCTTTTGCCCATGCTATGTTCTTCTCGGTGTATTTCGGGCGGGGCTCGGGTTCCTTCCTTTTCATCTGCGCATCATGATGTTCCTTAGCTATCCTGGCGTTTTCCTCGGGGGTACGATCATAAGGTCTGATAGGAAGATTAGCATGAGGTACCTTTGGGAGGGGCGACAGTTTGCGCTTTGGGGAGCTCCGTCCCTTAGAAATCATCGACGAAGCGTTCTTGCTGGCACGCTTCCGCTTAGTATCATGTGCGGACGGCGGCGGAGACGGACGACCCAAGTCCGGCGGCGGTGATCGAGATGGACTCGTGTTGTGCTGGCCGACGTCATGTGGAGGGCTTGGAGGTAATGGAGGTGTAGGTGACCTGCGACGACTCGGAGGCGGTGTTGTCCTTGGGGCCGAGCCTGGAAGCTTGATGTAGTTCTTGTCCCATAGGATGACTCCACCCAGTACTTCTCCGAGTGTCCTCTCATCTTCGGGTCCAGCTATGTCGAGCTCCATATCATTAAACCCCGTCATGATTTCATCCACCCCGACTTTAGCAAAGCCAGCTGGAATCTCACGGCCATGCCAGCGTCCATCAGGGCCAGAAGGTAAAGCTTACCCGACGGCCACCTTCATGGATATGTTCTTGAATTTCTGATGGAGTTCACATGATGTTGATTCCTTGATTCCATCCACGGGGTAGCCGGGACCGCCCTCTATCATTCTTCGTTCATCGTCGGGCAGGGCCTCAGATTCAGCCACGCTGCTTTTCCGCTTAGATGGGGCGCCGGTAATATCAACTGCAGGATCTTCCTAGCGCAGTACTCCTCTAAGCTCATCAATCTGCTTCTGTTGCTCGTTAATCCTGGCAAGCAACTGGTTGAACTTGTCATTCTCCTCATCCTGCTGCCGCTTCTTTGCCCTCTCTCGGCTTCTGTAAGTGTCTTGCTCTCTGGCAAACCCAAGCCACCACGGGTAAGAAGGACCGAAGCCTCGCGTTCGTCCTCCATGTTCATCATTGCCGAGGACCAGTGTGAGCAAACCTTTATCTCTATCTGCAGTGAACTTTCTTTGTCCCTCCTTAATTTCTTTCACTGTCCTTTTGCAATTCTCCCTGGGTATCCTAAGATTGTCATTGCAGATGAGGTCCCCTGTTGTTTCGTCGTACGACCCACCATGCGCAAGGAACCAATTTCTTGCTCTCAATTCCCACTCATCACGGAGTGGTTCGGGTACGACACCTTTATCTATAAGATCTTGCTCTTTCTTATCCCACTTTGGGATGGCAGTCTCATAGCCCCCTGGCCCCAGCTTGTGGTGATATTTCTTCTTGTCGGCATTTATCTTGTTATTTTCTGATAATGCCTGGGCATCTTCTGACTCCTTGTACTCTTGAAATGCCTTCCAGTGATTCGCCTGCTTGGCTAGATACCCCTCGAATACTGGCACTTTCTGTGTCTTCAGATAGTTTTTCCATAGCTTCTTCTTCCAGCTACGGAATAGTTCGGCCATCTTCTTCAGAGTCCACTGCTTGACTTTGGCCCTCAGTTTGTTTGCGGAGTCTTCATTCTCACATTCTCGCAGGTTGAAATGTGACATGAGATCGTTCCAAAGATTATCTTTGTACCTTTCGGCGACATAGTCACTATCGGCTGCCCCTTTGCGCTTGTTCCACTCCCGAACGCTGATCGGGACGTGATCCCTAACGAGAACTCCGCATTGCTTCTTGAATGTGTCAGCAGCATTCTTAGGAAGCTTGGGTTCGCCCGTAGGAAATATCACCTCAAATGTGTAATGCATCCGTGCATCCAACTTTCTAGTCGGGCCTCGTTTCGTAGTTTTGCTCGATGTGGAGGCCTAAGAGGGAGAAACATTCGTCAAATGAATGTATATGTATACAATATAGAGCTATCTCCAATATTTTTCACATATTACAAGTGATTGTCGAACTTCATATGTATACCTCGCCGGACTTCTCCTCTTCACCGGCTTCTCCATCAGTGGAGCTATCACCTTCTCCGTCATTGGACCTATCTCCTGCCCCATCGGCTTCATCTTCGTGTCGCTCGACCTCCATTCCAACGTCTTGGTTTAGATATGACGACGGAGATTCAGCTGGTTCAACGTCGGGGCCGTCTTTGATTATATCTTCCAGAAGTTCTTCCTCTTCGAGGTTCCTGATATGTGGATCCATAGTTCTGCAAAAAAGGGATTCTCTTAACCTTTGTACCAAAAACCAAAGTAGGAGTACTTTTCCAATTTGAGACTCCTAGATTTCTGCATAGTATTCAAAGTAGGAGTACTTTTCCAATTTGAGCATTCAATAAGAAAAACCAAATCGTAAAATAAAGTAGTATTCAAATTAGCATGCATTCAATTATAAGCTAATACATCATCACTTTTGTCCGTACATCGTCGAATATTATCACTAATACTCCTCGAATACTATCATACATATAGCATCACTAATACATCTAGAACCGTAGCGCCCGACGTGTATCGGCGCGGGCGGTGGACACCCAAAGAGAAGGAACCATCACAGGATCATAGCTCCAGTGAGATCCCCGAAGAACCTGCCAGGTATGCTCGAACCTGCCCTCCAACGCAACCATGTAGCGACGGACGTGCTCATCCTCCTCGCTGACACGGTGACGTACCACCTCCGCGGAGTACGGAAGCCTCGACACCCTCACTGGCCCACGCGACCGCCACCAAACAAGGATCGGGTCAACGACGGGCTGGCTCCTCACCAACCTACGCCCCCCGGAAGGTAGCACCTCCCAATACCAGCCGGGCGGAGCCCAGTCCCGGACAGGGCCCCTCTGATCAAGCAGGTGTCCTCCGCCGAGTCGACGACGAGGATGCGGGATAGGCATCGTAAAATGAACTAAAAAAATAAGCTAGTTCTATTAATTTTCTTGCTAAAAATAAACTATTAACACTTAAGCATATACAATGGCAAAATAAAACTATTAATAATAGCAAAATTAAGCAATAATCTAAGAAACACTATTAACACTTAAGCATATACACTATACAATAGCAAAATTCCTCCTCTTCTTATTTTCATTTTTCTTCTCCTCCTCTTCTTTTCTTCTCTTCTCCTCCTCTTCTTTTCTTCTTTTCTTATACACTATACACTATAGCAAAATTCCTCCTCTCCTTATACACTATACACTATATACACTATACACTTAAGCATATACACTATACAATATACACTTTTTCTTATTTTCTTCTCCTCCTCTTCTTATTTTCATTTTTCCTATTCTTATTTTCTTATTTTTGTTCATATTTCTTCTTCTTGTAACCCTAACCTAATTTCAAATATTACTAACCCTAATGATCTAGCACAAACCTAATAACAATTGGAATTAAATGACAAAAAAATCTTTTTCTTTTTCTTCTTTTATTCTCCTTTTTATTCTTTTCTTCTCCTTTTTCTTCCTTTCTTCTATATATACTGGCCGGAGTGTTGGGGAGGAGGGGGCGGGGGGCTTACTGGCCGAAGGTGTCGACGGCGCGCGGCGAGGAGGACGGCGCGGAGGACGGCGCGACGACGAGGAGGACGGCACGGCGGCGAGGAGGACGGCAAGGAGGACGGCGCGGCGGCGAGGAGGACGGCCGACGGCGAGGAGGACGGCAAGGAGGACGGCACGGCGGCGAGGAGGACGGCCAACGGCGAGGAGGACGGCGGGCAGCCTGACGGCGTCGGTTAGTTCGTCGATGTGCCGCGCCGGGCAGGAGAACGAGAGGAAGAAGAAGAGAAATGGACAAATTGGGTTGGATATTTTCGAAGTCCCGCTTATATAGGTGGATCTATAGTCCCGGTGCGTGGCTCGGGCCGGGACTAAAGACCCCCTTTAGTCCGGGGTGGAGCCACGACCCGGGACTAAAGGCCTCTTTTCGGGCAGACCAAGAGGCGGGAAGCAGGGGGTCTTTAGTCCCGGGGCGTGGCTCCAACCGGGATTAAAGGGGGTCTTTAGTCCCCGGTCGTGGCTCCACCCGGGACTAAAGCCCCTCCTCGGCTGCACGATAAGTTTAGTCCCACCTCGCCCAACGAGGGGGACTAACACTTGTTTATAAGCCCCGTCGCAGCTTGTCCATCGAGCTCCTCTCTAAAGCGGGCTTACGGGCCTAAACTTACTGAAAATTGAAACTATATTCGAAATTGTGGATAAAATTCAATCTGAATTCGAAGTGAATTCAGGTCGAATTTTGTCCATGATTTCTCATATAGTTTCAATTTTTTTCTATTTTCAAAATTAATTATTTTGACTATCCAAACTATTAACTTATTTTGTTATTTTCAATTAAAAACTATGTGTATTAAAAATTCTTTTTGCATATTTGAGAATTTGACAAAACTATGATAATGAGAAGTGTTTGAAATTGAATAAATAATTCAAAACTATTTTCTATTTTCATAATTAATAATTTTGACTATCCAAACTATTATCTATTTTGTTATTTTCAATTAAAAACTATGTTTATTAAAAATTCTTTTTGCATATTTGAGAATTTGACAAAACTATGATAATGAAAAGTGTTTCGAATTGAATAAATAATGCAAAACTACTTTTTATTTTCATAATTAATAATTTTGACTATCCAAACTATTATTTATTTTGTTATTTTGACTTCATTTGGTATATTTCGTGCATTTACTTTTTTTTTGAGCTAGTAGACCCTGAAATTGAAAAGCACTACAAATGAACTGTGAAAATGTTGAAAGTTGGCATGCTATCATCATTTCACCCACATAGCATGTGTTAAAAAGTTGAGAGGGCTACGACAAAAACTGGATGCAGTTCGTGTACAAAACTGACAATCTCTCTCGAAGTAGCACGGTTTCGAACGAGAACTCATCTCTTACAAAGGGATTTCATTTTTTTTAACTTATTTGAACTCCATACTTTCTGTGTGTTCAAAATGCACCATTCAAAGGCACATCACAAAATTTCAACAATTTCTGACTTCATTTGGTATTCTTCGTGCATTTACTTATTTTTTTGAGCTAGTTGACCCTGAAATTGAAAAGCACTACAAATGAACTCTGAAAATGTTGAAAGTTGGCATGCTATCATCATTTCACCCACATAGCATGTGTTAAAAAGTTGAGAGGGCTACGACAAAAACTGGATGCAGTTCGTGTACAAAACTGACAATCTCTCTCGAAGTAGCAGGGTTTCGAACGAGAACTCATCTCTTACAAAGGGATTTCATTTTTTTTTGAACTGATTTGAACTCCATACTTTTTGTGTGTTCAGAATGCACCATTCAAAGGCACATCACAAAATTTCAACAATTTCTGACTTCATTTGGTATATTTCGTGCATTTACTTTTTTTTTTAGCTAGTTGACCCTGAAATTGAAAAGCACTACAAATGAACTCTGAAAATGTTGAAAGTTGGCATGCTATCATCATTTCACCCACATAGCATGTGTTAAAAAGTTGAGAGGGCTACGACAAAAACTGGATGCAGTTCGTGTACAAAACTGACAATCTCTCTCGAAGTAGCACGGTTTCGAACGAGAACTCATCTCTTACAAAGGGATTTCATTTTTTTGAACTTATTTGAACTCCATACTTTTTGTGTGTTCAAAATGCACCATTCAAAGGCACATCACAAAATTTCAACAATTTCTGACTTCATTTGGTATTCTTCATGCATTTACTTATTTTTTTTGAGCTAGTTGACCCTGAAATTGAAAAGCACTACAAATGAACTCTGAAAATGTTGAAAGTTGGCATGCTATCATCATTTCACCCACATAGCATGTGTTAAAAAGTTGAGAGGGCTACGACAAAAACTGGATGCAGTTCGTGTACAAAACTGACAATCTCTCTCGAAGTTGCAGGGTTTCGAACGAGAACTCATCTCTTACAAAGGGATTTCATTTTTTTTGAACTGATTTGAACTCCATACTTTTTGTGTGTTCAAAATGCACCATTCAAAGGCACATCACAAAATTTCAACAATTTCTGACTTCATTTGGTATATTTCGTGCATTTACTTATTTTTTTGAGCTAGTTGACCCTGAAATTGAAAAGCACTACAAATGAACTCTGAAAATGTTGAAAGTTGGCATGCTATCATCATTTCACCCACATAGCATGTGTTAAAAAGTTGAGAGGGCTACGACAAAAAGTGGATGCAGTTCGCGTACAAAACTGACAATCTCTCTCGAAGTAGCAGGGTTTCGTACGAGAACTCATCTCTTACAAAGGGATTTCATTTTTTTAACTTATTTGAACTCCATAATTTTTGTGTGTTCAAAATGCACCATTCAAAGGCACATCATAAAGGGATTTCTTCTTCTCTCATATATGGTGGACACTAGCTCACCTGATTTTTCAACCGTCGATGATGGTCGCTACTCCTACTTCCCCTAGTGCATAACCAATATCTAGCACAAGGAGAAAAAGGAGAAGCGACCCCCACAACAAAAGTGGTTCCGCGGCACGCCACGTGGGACTAATGGTCTTTCATTTTTAAATGATTGTTTTAATCAAAAACAGATCTGTTACAAAAGGGATTTCATTTTTTGAACTTATTTGAACTGAAGACTTTTTGTATATATATGTGGTCGAAATGCATGATACCATGAAGTTAGAAAGGGCTAAACCATTCAAAAGTAGCAAATGAAGTTAGAAAGGGCTAAACCATTCAAATTTGGAAACTATAATGGCACAAACAGAAACTAGACATATATAAATTGGTCCAAGAAATACATGATACTAGCCCAAACAGTACATAATAATAGCTACCATAGATATATATACAAGTGTTCGACATTCAGAACACTACTCGTCTGAATCATCTAAAACAGAATGTCCACGTTCCTCGAGGTGACGCTGCCATAGTTGACGACTCGAATCTTGCGGTACAACTCGTATGAAACGTATGCATCTTTTGCTGCATACTCAATGTTGATATCATCAAGTGGGCCCTTCTCCCAAAGTTTGTGCTGATACTTTGGGAAACTGGTCTTCATATCACCATATGACTCGTCGATCAAGGCAACTGCCATATGAGCCATCGAAGTCATGTCATGTCGAAGCCTGAATATCGTTTGGAGATCAACGAGGCAACCAGCTGGTATCTCAATACCGAAGCTGTGCCTCATCTTCAGCTTGTCGTTCCTTATGTCAACGGAAGCAAAAGTGATGCCGCTGCGAAGGAACTCCATGATTTCTGGACAATGCTTATCACTCCTGCAACAGAAACAAATTAAAATGGAACAATGGAACCTAGAGAGATCACTAGCTATATGCAATTTTCATGACTATGACATATCATATTGCTATCCAATGGAACCTAGAGAGATCACTAGCTATATTCAATTTTCATAACCTTGGATCAAAGAACACCGCATAAAATTGTATCAGTACAACTATGATTTCAATGGAACATATTGAACCAATCAGATTTTTCAGATTATGGAACACTATTCCAATCAGATTGTGTTCCCTTCAACTAATCAAAATTGTTTCACTACAACTATTTGAAGCGAACCAACTATGATTCCAATGGAACATATTAAACACTAGTTCATTCTAATACGATTTTTCAGATTATGGAACACTATTCCAATCAGATTGTGTTCCCCTTCAACTAATCAAAATTGTTTCACTACAACTATTTGAAGGGAACCAACTATGATTCCAATGGTTAAACACTAGTTGATTCTAATACGATTTTTCAGATTATGGAACACTATTCCAATCAGATTGTGCTGCCCTTCAACTAATCAAAATTGTTTCACTACAACTATTTGAAGGGAACTAACTATGATTCCAATGGAACATATTAAACACTAGTTGATTCTAATACGATTTTTCAGATTATGGAACACTATTCCAATCAGATTGTGCTCCCCTTCAACTAATGAAAATTGTTTCACTACAACTATTTGAAGGGAACCAACTATGATTCCAATGGAACATATTAAACACTAGTTGATTCTAATACGATTTTTCAGATTATGGAACACTATTCCAATTAGATTGTGCTCCCCTTCAACTAATCAAAATTGTTTCACTACAACTATTTGAAGGGAACCAACTATGATTCCAATGGAACATATTAAACACTAGTTGATTCTAATACAATTTTTCAGATTATGGAACACTATTCCAATTAGATTGTGCTCCCCTTCAACTAATCAAAATTGTTTCACTACAACTATTTGAAGGGAACCAACTATGATTGAAACAAATAAACTTACAATGTCATTATCTTGGATCAAAGAAAGCCTCAAAACTTACCTCGCCCATTGGAAGATCAAGACATGGCGTGCGAAGCATAGCTGGATCACGACAACACCGCGTTGATCGGCCGTGTACTCCAGATCAAGCCCCAAGAACTTCTCATGATCCGCTGCGTGGTCAAACCATCGTTCCTTCAACTGTTGAAGAAAAAACGGCACCTCCCTGCTCAGGTTCGTGTACACGACACGGAGCTTGGTCGTGCCATGCGCGACCACCTCATGAAAGCTAGTTGGCATGGTGGAAGAAGAGAAGGGAAGAAGAGAGGAGAAGAACAGAGAGGGCGACGCGAGAGAGAAGAAGAACAGAAAAATGGTGACTGTACGCTTTAGTTCATGCTTTTCATTGCCCGAAACGACGCGGGATGCAAACCGTTTGGGCCTTTAATCCCGGGTTGAGCCACCAACCGGGACTAAAGAGGTATACCAAACGGTTGCCACCACTACGGCAAGCCACGTGTTAGGCTTTTAGTCCCGGTTGAGCCACCAACCGGGACTAAAGAGGTATACCAACGGTCGCCACCACTACGGCACGCCACGTGTTAGTCCTTTAGTCCCGGGTTGAGCCATCAACCGGGACTAAAGAGGTATACCAACGGTAGCCACCACTACGGCAGGCCACGTGTTAGTCCTTTAGTCCCGGGTTGAGCCACCAACCGGGACTAAAGGGGGATACGAACGGTTGCCAGCACCACTGCCCGCCGCGTAGCCCTTTAGTCCCGGTTTGTGACACGGACCGGGACTAAAGGCTCCTTACGGGCCGGGACTAAAGCCTCGAGGGAGGCATTGAGAATTGGGACGACGTGGCCGGGCCTTTAGTCCCGGCCCAGAGGCAGGCCGGGACTAAATGGTCCAGGACAAAGGCCCGTTTTCTACTAGTGATAGCTAGCGAAAGCATATGTCCGTCCAAAATTTCTTTAGTAAATACATATGGAATGCTAGTTAAAGAGTGAGAAATACTGAGACCTGTAAAAGGGTTATTTTGTAACACAAGAATGCCCGTCCTAAGTAGTAGAGAAATGGATAAGTATAAGATTCTATGTATGTAACAAGCTATATAAGAATCTGAATACTTTTATCTAAAAAGACATGCCACAATCTGATAATTAACATAGTTTCCTTTGTATGAACAGGCAAGACTAACAAACCCAATGGCGCAACAATTTACCAGATACAACTAATAAATAGATCACAAAAAGGCATTATTGTACCACATACAAAAATCATTTACGCTATGACTAATTGGTGGGAGACAAATATGATGAAGGAAACCCAGCCTTATTATATATTAAACTGAAGTTGTAATTAATCCAGTTAGCTAATAGAGAGCACAAGCGAGCAAACTCTCTATACATGGGGAAATGCAATTCGGCTCCCGAGAGCACATGCTCCTGCCTATGAAAAATGAATTTTGATACATCAAAAAAATCCCAACAAAAATATTATGTGTTCATTGTCACATCTAAATGCTACCTGAAATTTTTCAGGCACAAAGGTTAAGCATTTTGGCCTGTGCAAAAAAACAAATTAAGCATCAATTGTTACCTCAAAATGTCACACCTAAATTTGTTTTTTCACCGACAAAACACTTTTGTTCCATTTTGCATGAAAATTGTCAAGCATGCTTGAGACAGTAACACGAAGACCTACAAAAAGTTTTAGAATTTTTTAAAAACATTAACTATTATATTTCGGGGTACTGTTCATCCACGTGCAAATGCACCCGGGAGCTAAAACACCTATCCCGCAATTTCACGATTCAATTACTCATACCGAAAACACAATAAAGTTAACTAATGTACCTAAAGGCAATGCACCATCTATACTTTCAGCTTGTTCAATCACTTGGAGCAGCCACATTAATCAATTGCTTCACCATTGCATTGCCAACGATCAATCAATTCGCATCCCACTATGGAGTATGTTTTATATTGCAACTGATATGCATTAAAAACTTAACTAATTAGCTTGTTAGATTTGGTAAAAAATAATAACTTACCATGAATCATCACATGTAGTAAAATATTTATTTAACTATCTGATATGGACAGGGTTCGATATGCCAAAGGCAACAACCACTGCCTTGCGAGTGTGGAAGTTGTGGGAACGTCGTGTCCTACCGAGGCCGATGGTTTCATGTTAAATAACCAGGAGCTTAACCATGGGATATGCGTATAAGTTGTTGAGATTACAAACTTGGAGAGCAAGAGATATAGAGATAAGATGCAACTGGTTTAAGAGAGAATAAGAAGGTTTAAACTACCACCGAATCTATCTCTATGTATATATCGGTCACGCATACAATGATATGTTTAACACCCTCCCTTAATCACAAATCACTGAGGTTGACATTACGCTTGAACTCTTAAAAACTCTTTGTTGGCAATGCCTTTGTGAAGCCATCTGCAACTTGATCTCTGGAATGAATGAAACGAATGTCTAGTTGCTTGTTAGCTACTCTTTCTCTGACAAAGTGGAAATTTATCTCAATGTGCTTTGTTCGAGCATGAAATACTGGGTTAGCAGACAAATATGTGGCACCAAGATTGTCACACCATAAACATGGAGATTGAGTGTGTTTAATACCAAGCTCTTTAAGTAATGACTGGACCCAGATAATTTCTGATGTGGCATTTGCTAGTGCCTTGTATTCTGCTTCAGTACTGGACCTGGATATTGTTGCTTGTTTCTTTGCACACCATGATATAAGATTAGGTCCAAAGAAAACTGCAAACCCACCCGTTGAGCGTCTGTCATCTAAACATCATGCCCAATCAGAGTCAGAAAAAGCACTGACAAGAGTGGAAGAGCCTTTGCTGAAAGTAAGACCAGTATTCAAGGTATTGCTAATGTATCTAACAATTCTTTTGGCAGCTGTCCAATGAACAGTAGTGGGAGCATGAAGAAACTGACATACTTTGTTAACAACAAAGAAAATATCAGGTCTTGTAAGAGTCAAGTACTGAAGGGCACCTACCAAACTCTTGTAATTGGTGTTATCATCTTGATTCAAGAGATCTCCTTTAGTGAGAGATAGTTTTTCAAAACTAGACAAAGGAGTTGGGGATGGTTTAGATCCTTGCAGCCAACTCTTCTTACCAAATCAGTTGCATACTTTTCTTGAGAAAGATGAAGTGTATCTCCATGTTTCTTTACTTCAATGCCTAGGAAGAAGTGTAGATCTCCCAAATCCTTTAAGGTAAATTATGCACTTAAATCTTTGAGCAACCCTGTTACTGCCTCATTAGATGAACTTGTCAAAATAATATCATCAACATAGATAAGCACAAATATTGATGTATTTAACTTGTTGTAGATAAATAATGAGGTGTCAGCTCTAGAGGGAGTGAATCCAAGTGCCTGTAGTTTGTGACTGAGACGTGAGTACCATGCTCTGGGGGCTTGTTTTAGCCCGTATATAGATGGCTTTGTCAAGCTTGCAAACATATGAGGGTGATCTTTTATCTTCAAACCCAGAAGGTTGTTTCATATAAACATCCTCTTCTAGAACACCATGAAGAAACGCATTTTGTACATCTAGCTGTCTAAGGCTCCATCCCCTGGAAACAACAATTGACAGAACAAGACGAATCGTGGCAGCTTTTACTACAGGACTAAAGGTGTCCTCATAGTCCAAACCATACCTTTGTTTAAAACCTTTGGCAACAAGTCTGGCTTTATAACGATCTATGGTTCCATCAGAATTTCTTTTGATTCTGAAAACCCACCTACAGTCAATTAAATTTTTACCTTGTCGTGGGGGAACTAGATGCCAAGTCTTGTTTTTTTGGAGAGCCATGTATTCTTATTGCATTGCCTTTTTCCATGTTGTGGTATTGAGTGCATCTTGAAGTGTAGCAGGTTCACCTGTAGAGCAAGCTAAACCAAATTTGGTGATATTTTTATAATTTAAGGACTTTATTACCCCTCTTTGAAGATGTGTTCTTGGGGGTGTTGGAGCAGTAGCAGCAACCGAATCAGCAGAAGGAGGCTCCACAGAAGATCCTGGCTCACCCCCTGCCGCCCCGGATCCCAAGGATGATTCGCTGGGAGCACCGAGATATTCTGTGGCAGTTGGCGATGAGGCAGGCGGTGGTTGCTGGCGCCGCGCGTAGCTGAGGCCCGCGCCGTTGGGCCAGTGAGCCAGGGAGGACCGCGTGGCAGTTGGCGGCTCGGGCGAAGCACGAAGTGGAGGCCGCGACGCGTTGTCAACACATGGGGAAGCGGCGCCAGGTGCGCCGTCAGGTACCTCGGGCGCTGTTCCCGGGAGAAGTGCGCTGCTAGGCTGCTACTGTGCCGATGCGGATCCCGAAGTTGATACGCTGCCAGGCTGCAGTAGCTCCGATCCCGATGGGGATTTGCTCCCCATCAAGGGGCACATAAAATGTTGGCCCAAATCTCCTTCTTGTAGCAAGTTTTCTTCATCATTTTCAACCGCGATTTTTCCTGCATCACTAGTAAACTCATGCACACTAGTATGAGGATTAGTCAGCAGTGTTTCATTGCAATTATTTTCCCCAATGTTTTCACCAAGAAGATGAGGAGGCAAAAGGAGAATTTCTTTCCGAAGAAGGCACCCGCATTGGGATGAAGTTCTGAGAAAGGGAATTTAGTTTCATCAAACACAACATCCCTAGAGATGTAGACACGACGTGTGGATACATCAAGACATTTGACTCCTTTGTGTTGAGCACTATAGCCAATGAACATGCATTGCTTAGAGCGAAACATGAGTTTGCGGGTGTTGTAGGGACGAAGGTTTGGCCAACATGCACACCCAAAGACACGAAGTGATTTGTATGCTGGTTTGATGTGGAGAAGACGCTTTGTAGGAGTTTCATAGTTGATGACACGACTAGGTAGTATATTTATGAGGTGGACAACAGTGAGGAACGCTTCATCCCAGAATTTGAGAGGCATAGATGCTCGTGCAAGTAGGGCCAGACCTACTTCAACTATGTGCCTATGCTTGCGTTCAGTAGACCCATTCTGTTGATGGGGATGTGGACAAGATACATGATGAGACACACCAAGTTTTTGAAAGAAGGAGTTCAACTTTTCATACTCTCCTCCCCAATCAGATTGCACTGCAATGATTTTGGTGTCAAACTTGCGTTCAACCAAGGCTTGGTAGTTTTGAAACACTTGAAAGACATCGGATCGTTTCTTAAGAAGATAGATCCAAGAGTATTTGCTATAGTCGTCAATGAAACTCACATAATATGTATGTCTACCAACAGAGGAGGGAGCAGGTCCCCACACATCAGAAAAGACAAGTTGCGAGGGTTTGGTAGAAATACTTGTGGAAATTGGATAAGGTAATTGATGGCTTTTAGCCCTTTGACAGGAATCACAAATTGTTTCATGACTATGCTTTCCAACATATGGAAGCTTATTTTTCCTGAGCAATCTCTCAACTAAAGAAAAAGATGCATGTCCTAATCTATCATGCCACCGAGATGATGGGAGCTTGGTGACACCACATGCTTGTTTATTCATCCTCCTAAGTGCAGGAATCAATGGGTAAAGCCCTCGAACACATCTACCTCGATATAGGATTTTCTTCGTGACCTGATCCTTGATGAAAAAGAAGAAAGGGTGAAACTCAAGAAAGACATGATTATCAAGGGCTATACGATGCACAGATAGGAGATTCATGGATGCTTTGGGAACATGAAGGAATTTTCTTAGGTGAATTTTACGATGAGGGGTTTTAATAATTGAATGACCAATGTGACGGATTCTCATACCTTCTCCGTTTGCAGCATGGATCTGGTCATTGCCGCGGTATTTCTCCCTCATGGTCACTTTTTCAAGTTCACCCATGATGTGATTGGTGGCACCACTGTCAACATACCAGTTGGTGTCCACTCCGTATGATCCATCAGCTCCACCAGCAAGTTTTTCATCTTGGGAAGAGTCTTCATCTTCCTCAAACCGGTACCAGCAATCCTTTGCTGAGTGTCCCAGTTTGCTGCAGATCTGGCATCGAATAGCATCGGGACGAGATTGGTTGGGGGGTTGTTGCGGCGACCCTTGGGGTTGTTGTAGGAGGGCCGCCCGCTGTTGGTGTTGTTGCCATTGTTGCCGCGAGGATTGCCGCCTCCTCCTCCATGGCCACGTCCACGGAAGCGAGAGGAGTTCCTGCCGCCACACTACAAGAATTAGCTTCTTTGCCGTCTGCCATCACAGACGGCAAAGAGTATATCAGAGACGGCAAAGAATCTCACTGTCGGCAAATTTTCTGCGTCAGCCTACGACGGCATTGTAGCTTCTTTGTCGTCTGCCTCACCGAAGCGGACGGCAAAGAGCTTTGCCGTCAGCTTTCCATGAGAGCAGTCGGCAAATATGTTGAGACGGCAGCCGGCAGGCGTTCCCTCCGTTAGGGGCTAACGGAGGCTTTGTCGTCTGCCTCCCCTCTTCTGTGTCGTCTGCCTCCCCCCCTATTTTTTGCCGTCGGCCTCCCCCTCCTCCTCCCCCCTCCTCTGTGTCGTCTGTCTCCCCCCTCTTCTTTGTCGTCTGCCTCCCCCCCCCCTCTTCTGTGCCGTCTGCCTCCCCTCTTATTTGCCGTCAGCCTCCACCTCCTCCTCCCCCCTCCTTTGTGCCCTCTTCTTTGCCGTCTTCCCCCCCCCCCCCTTGAAGCAGACGACAAAGATACTATATGGCCAGCTGCTGCTGCCCAGGTTGCACAGCTAGGCGCCACGTGGCACCTTTGCCGTCGGTCAGCTGATGGCAAAGGCCTTCGCCATCAGCTCGCAGATGGCAAAGAGCCTATATTGTCACATTTTTGTTTATTTTTTCTATTTCACAGCACATATATATATAATTCATAGCACATATATGATAAATAGGTCACAACACATATATGATATACATATAAAGCTCATCAATCCCATTTGTTCATCAACGTACATCCCATATATCAAAAGAACCAACACATACAAAGTTTCATCCATATATACATACATATAGTTGCACATATATTGTTCATCCATATATACATATACATATAGTTCCACATTGTTCATCAACTCAAATAAAAATGGGAACTAAAGCACTCCAATGCCAGCTTCCATGCATGTAGTACATCCAATCTGCAAAATGGGAATAAGAAAGTCAAAAGAAGAAGAACAACAACATATATATGACAAATAAGCTAAATTGAAGAAAAAAGAGAAGAAGCAAGAAGAGAACAAGGAGAAGAAAAACAAGAAGGGGGAGGAGGAGGAGGAGGAGGGGAAGGAGAAGGAGAATGAGGAGGAGAAGAAGAAAAAAGAAGAAGATAAGAAGAAGGAGAAGAAGGAGGAGAGAAGAAGAAGGAGAAGAGGGCTCCTTCTCCTTCTTCTCCTCCTTCTCCTTCTTCTTCTCTTCTTCTTCTCCTCCTCCTTCTTCTTCTTCTCCTTCTCCTTCTCCTTCTCTTCTTCTTCTCTTCTTCTTATTCTTCTTCCTTCTTTTCATTTCTCCTCTTCTTGGAGCTAAATTATCTAACTATGTCTTTTTGCAACTAAATGGACTAATTATATCATTCTAGAGGAAAACAAGCTAAGTATATAATATTAATGAGCTAACCAAGTTCTTATGCCATTTTGAGCTTATTATGTCTTTTAGGAGCTTAATTAGTCATTTTATTGAGCTAACCAAGGTTCTTATGATGTTTTTACCTAACTAAGATAATTATGTCATTTTGGATGATAATTGGCTAAGTATGTCTTTGTTGGGGAAAATAAGCTAAATTGAAGAAGAAGAGGAGAAGGAGGGAAGAAGAAGGAGAATAAGGAGGTCACCTTCTCCTCCTCCTCCTCCTCCTTCTCCTTCTTCTCCTCCTCCTTCTTCTCCTTCTCCTTCTCTTCTCTTTCTCTTCTTCTTTTTTTTATTCCTTTTCATTTCTCCTCTTCTCCTCTTCTTGGAGCTAAATTAGCTAACTATGTCATTATAGAGGAAAACAAGCTAAGTATATAATATTAACGAGCTAACCAAGGTTCTTATGCCATTTTGAGATTATAATGTCTTTTTGGAGCTAAATTGGCTAATTATGTCATTGTTGGGGAAATTAAGGCAAGGGGAATATGAAAGAGGAGAAGAAAGAGGAGGATGAGGAGAAGAAGAAGAAATAAAGAAGAAGGAGGAGAAGGAGGAGAAGGAGGAGGAGAAGGACTAGAAGGTCCTTGGCCTTCTCCTCCTTCTCCTCCTCCTCCTCCTTCTCCTTCTCTTCTTCTTCTTCTTCTTTCTTTTCATTTTTTATATTTCTTCTCCTCTTCTCCTCTTCTTGGAGATAAATTAGCTAACTATGTCTTTTTGGAGCTAAATGGGCTAATTATCCCATTTTAGAGGAAAACAAGCTTAGTATATAATATTAATGAGCTAACCAAGGTTCTTATGCCATTTTGAGGTTATTATGGCATTTTGGAGCTAACTGGGCTAATTATGTCATTGTTGGGGAAATTAAGGCAAGAAGAATATGAAATAGGAGAAGAAAGAGTAGGAGGAGGAGAATAAGAAGAAATAAAGAAGAAGGGGGAGAAGGAGGAGGAGGAGGAGAAGGACTAGAAGGTCCTTGGCCTTCTCCTTCTCCTCCTCCTCCTCCTCCTCCTCCTCCTTCTCCTTCTTCTCCTCCTCCTTCTTCTCCTTCTCCTTCTCTTCTCTTTCTCTTCTTCTTTTTGTTCTTCCTTTTCATTTCTCCTCTTCTCTTCTTCTTGGAGCTAAATTAGCTAACTATGTCATTATAGAGAAAAACAAGCTAAGTATATAATATTAATGACCTAACCAAGGTTCTTATGCTATTTTGAGCTTATAATGTCTTTTTGGAGCTAAATTGGCTAATATGTCATTGTTGGGGAAATTAAGGCAAGGATAATATGAAAGAGGATAAGAAATAGGAGGAGGAGAAGAAGAATAAGAAATAAAGAAGAAGGAGGAGAAGGAGGAGGAGGAGGAGAAGGACTAGAAGGTCCTTGGCCTTCTCCTCCTCCTCCTCCTTCTTCTTATTCTTCTCTTCTTCTTCTTCTTCTTCTTTCTTTTCATTTTTCCTATTTCTTCTCCTCTTCTCCTCTTCTTGGAGCTAAATTAGCTAACTATGTCTTTTTGGAGCTAAATGGGCTAATTATCCCTTTTTAGAGGAAAACAAGCTAAGTATATAATATTAATGAGCTAACCAAGGTTCTTATGCCATTTTGAGGTTATTATGGCATTTTGGAGCTAAATAGGCTAATTATGACATTGTTGGGGAAATTGAGGCAAGGAGAATATGAAAGAGGAGAATAAAGTGGAGGAGGAGGAGAAGAAGAAGAAATAAAGAAGAAGGAGGAGATGGAGGAGAAGGCCAAGGACCTTCTAGTCCTTCTCCTTCTCCTCCTCCTCCTTCTCCTTCTTCTCCTCCTCCTTCTCCTTCTCCTTTTGTTCTCTTTCTCTTCTTCTTTTTGTTCTTCCTTTTCATTTCTCCTCTTCTCCTCTTCTTGGAGCTAAATTAGCTAACTATGTCATTATAGAGGAAAACAAGCTAAGTATATAATATTAATGAGCTAACCAAGGTTCTTATGCCATTTTAAGCTTATAATGTCCTTTTGGAGCTAAATTGGCTAATTATGTCATTGTTGGGGAAATTAAGGCAAGGAGAATATGAAATAGGAGAAGAAAGAGGAGGAGGAGGAGAAGAAGAAGAAATAAATAAGGAGGAGAAGGAGGAGGAGGAGGAGAAGGACTAGAAGGTCCTTGGCCATCTCCTCCTCCTTCTCCTCCTCCTCCTCCTCCTCCTTCTCCTTCTTATCTTCTTCTTCTTCTTCTTTCTTTTCATTTTTCCTATTTCTTCTCCTCTTCTCCTGTTCTTGGAGCTAAACTAGCTAACTATGTCTTTTTGGAGCTAAATTGTCTAATTATCCCATTTTAGAGGAAAACAAGCTAAGTATATAATATTAATGAGCTAACCAAGGTTCTTATGCCATTTTGAGGTTATTATGGCATTTTGGAGCTAAATGGGCTAATTATGTCCTTGTTGGGGAAATTAAGGCAAGGATAATATGAAAGAGGAGAAGAAAGAGGAGGAGGAGGAGAAGAATAAGAAATAAAGAAGAAGGAGGAGAAGGAGGAGGAGGAGGAGAAGGACTAGAAGGTCCTTGGCCTTCTCCTCCTTCTCCTCCTCCTCCTCCTCCTCCTACTCCTTCTTCTTCTCCTTCTCCTTCTTCTCCTTCTCCTTCTCTTCTCTTTCTCTTCTTTTTGTTCTTCCTTTTCATTTCTCCTCTTCTCCTCTTTTTGGAGCTAAATTAGCTAACTATGTCATTATAGAGGAAAACAAGCTAAGTATATAATATTAATGAGCTAACCAAGGTTCATATGCCATTTTGAGCTGATAATGTCTTTTTGGAGCTAAATTGTCTAATTTAGTCATTGTTGGGGAAATTAAGTCAAGGAGAATATGAAAGAGGAGAAGAAAGAGCAGTAGGAGAAGAAAAGACGAAGAAATAAAGGAGGAGAAGGAGGAGGGGGAGGAGAAGGACTAGAAGGTCCTTGGCCTTGGCCTTCTCCTCCTTCTCCTCCTCCTCCTCCTCCTCCTCCTTCTCCTTCTTATCTTCTTCTTCTTCTTCTTTCTTTTCGTTTTTCCTATTTATTCTCCTCTTATCCTCTTCTTGGAGCTAAATTAGCTAACTATATATTTTTGAGCTAAATGGGCTAATTATCTCATTTTAGAGGAAAACAAGCTAAGTATATAATATTAATGAGCTAACCAAGGTTCTTATGCCATTTTGAGGTTATTATGGCATTTTGGAGCTAAATGGGCTAATTATGTCATTGTTGGGGAAATTAAGGCAAGGAGAATATGAAAGAGGAGAAGAAAGAGGAGGAGGAGGAGAAGAAGAAGAAATAAAGAAGGAGGAGAAGGAGGAGGAGGAGGAGAAGGACTAGAAGGTCCTTGGCCTTCTCCTCCTCCTTCTCCTTCTTCTCCTCCTCCTTATTCTCCTTCTCCTTCTCTTCTCTTTCTCTTCTTCTTTTTGTTCTTCCTTTTCATTTCTCCTCTTCTCCTCTTCTTGGAGCTAAATTAGCTAACTATGTCATTATATAGGAAAACAAGCTAAGTATATAATATTAATGAGCTAACCAAGGTTCTTATGCCATTTTGAGCTTATAATGTCTTTTTGGAGCTAAATTGGCTAATTATGTCATTGTTGGGGAAATTAAGGCAAGGAGAATATGAAAGAGGAGAAGAAAGAGGAGGAGGAGAAGAAGAAGAAGAAATAAAGAAGGAGGAGGAGGAGGAGGAGAAGGACTAGAAGGTCCTTGGCCTTCTCCTCCTTCTCCTCCTCCTCCTCCTCCTCCTCCTCCTTCTCTTCTTCTTCTTCTTCTTTCTTTTCATTTTTCCTATTTCTTATCCTCTTGTCCTCTTCTTGGAGCTAAATTAGCTAACTATGACTTTTTGGAGCTAAATTGGCTAATTATCCCATTTTAGAGGAAAACAAGCTTAGTATATAATATTAATGAGCTAACCAAGGTTCTTATGCCATTTTGAGGTTATTATGGCATTTTGGAGCTAAATGGGCTAATTATGTCATTGTTGGGGAAATTAAGGCAAGGAGAATATGAAAGAGGAGAAGAAAGAGGAGGAGGAGGAGAAGAATAAGAAGCAAAGAAGAAGGAGGAGAAGCAGGAGGAGGAGGAGGAGGACTAGAAGGTCCTTGGCCTTCTCCTCCTTCTCCTCCTCCTCCTCCTCCTTCTCCTTCTTCTCCTCCTCCTTCTCCTTCTCCTTCTCTTCTCTTTCTCTTCTTCTTTTTATTCTTCCTTTTCATTTCTCCTCTTCTTGGAGCTAAATTAGATAACTATGTCTTTGTGGAGTTAAATAGGCTAATTATGTCATTGTTGGGGAAATTAAAGCAAGGAGAATATGAAAGAGGAGAAGAGAAACTGACCGTAGTGGTCATCAAGGAGGAGAAACACCTCGAGAAGGGTCGTGCGATGCCGCTCGGGAGTTATTCTGCAGAGTAGATATTTTGCAATGTCTCAGTTAGCATGATGACACTAAATTATTAATACTAGTTTATGATGAAACTCACCGTGCCAATCGAAGAGAAGACGGGCATCGGTGGAGGGACTTGACCGCTCTTCTCGCACAGACCCTGAAGAGTGGGTCATATTAGTTAGTAATGAAACAGGCTTGTGAAGAAGATAGAGGAGAAGAAAGAGGAGGAGGAGAAGAAGAAGAAGAAATCAAGAAGAAGGAGAAGGAGGAGGAGGAGAAGATGGAGGAGAAGAAGGAGAAGGAGGAGAAGGTATTCTTCTTCTCTTCTTCTCTTCTTCTTTTCTTCTTCTCCGTCTTATTTTTGTCTTCTCCTCCTCCTCTTCTTCTTCTTCTTCTTCTTCTTCTTCTCCTCCTCCTCCTCTTCTCCTCTTCTCCTCCTCCTCATCTTCTTCTTCTTCCTATTCTTTCTATTAAGCTAACTAACTAACTAACCTAACTAACCAAGCTAACTAACTTCTCCTTCTTATTTTTTTCTTATTCTCTTCTTCTTTACTTCTTCTCCTTCTTATTTTTTTCTTCTTCTCTTCTTCTTCTTCTTCTTCTTCTTCTTCTTCTCCTTCTTTTTTTTTCTTCTCTTCTTCTTCTTCTTCTTTTTCTTCTCCTCCTCCTCCTCCTCCTACTCCTCTTCTTCTTCTCCTCTTCTCGTCCTCCTCCTCCTCCTCTTCTCCTCTTCTCCTCCTCCACCTAACTAACCAAGCTAACTAACTAACCTAACTAATTTAACAAGCTACCACTAATTAACAAAACAAAATCTACCACTAAACTACCTACTAAATCTACCAACTAACTAAATCTACCACTAAAACTACTAACAGGAACAACTACTAAAACTACTAACAAGAAAAACTACTAAAACTACTAACAAGAATAACTACTAAAACTACTACCTCTAAAACTACTAACAAGAACAACTACTACAACAACAATAAAAAAATCATGCCGGTAGTTATAATCTAATACCAAAAAATAATGCGGGTGCGGGGGGTGGGTGTGTGGGGGCTCACCGGGAGGGGCGGCTGTGGCGGCGGCGCCGGGGGCGGCGGCGCGACGGTGGTGGGGCAGCGGCAGCGGCGGGACGGTGGTGGTGGAGCGACGGTGGCGGCGGGGGCGACAGGGGCGGCGGCGGGGGCGACAGGGGCGGCGGCGCGACGGTGGTGGCGGCGGCCGGTGGGCGTCGGGGATTGGGAGAGAGAGAGGGGCGCGCGGGGTGAGCCGTTACAGAGAGAGAGGGGCTGGGTGGGGGGAAAGAGCCGTTAACGGAGTTAGCTCTTTGTCGTCTGCCGACGGACGGCAAAGAGTCTAGACTCTTTGTCGTCTGCCTCCGGACTCTTTACCGTCCGCTAGCAGACGGCAAAGAAGGGACTCCAGTTTGACCTAACCATCCCGCGGTCAGGTGGGCCCATCTACATCTTTGACGTCCGCTGTGAGACTCTTTGTCGTCTGCTAGCTGACGGCAAAGATGTGACTGATGGCAAAAACACTTTTGCCATCAGCCAGTGCTTTGCCCTCTGCTTTGTTGAAGCTGACGGCAAAGACACTCTTTGCCATCAGCTAGCAGACGGCAAAGACTAAGCAGATGGCAAAAAACTGTTTTCCAGTAGTGACCCCCACGACCATGGGAGGTTCCGTTTGCTGATGATTTGAAGCCGTTGTCGTTGCAGCGGTAGAGCGCCACCCTCTGGTCGAAATTGCTCATCTGAGCAAAGAGCTCATCGAGCGTGACCGGGATGGTGCGAGCATCAATGCGGAAACCAGCGGCTGGTACTCCATGTCGAGCCCCGCGAGGATATGTGAGATCAGCTGATCATCCTCGAGAGGTTTTCCTGCAGCAGAGAGTTCGTCTGCAAGCATCCGCATGTGAGCGAAGTACGTTGGGACGGACTGCTGTCCCTTCTGTGCATTAGCAAGAACTATGCGGATGCTATTGATGCGGGAGATCGACGTCGAGGAGAACATCTGTGGAAGCGTTGTCCAGAGATTAAGCGCATGGGAGATAGATGTAACCTGCACAAGTACTTCCTTCGACAGATTGTTTAGCACGTATCCCAATACCTGTTGATCTTCCCTGACCCAGATTTGGTGCAGGGGGTTTGGTGTTGTCTCCTCTTTCCCGTCTGCTGGCTTGGTGGTGACAGTCATGGCGGACTCCTTCGCGGTTCCATCGACATAGCCGAAGAACCCTGCGCCTCGGAGTTGGGGCGTGATCTGTGTACGCCATAGCACGTAGTTCGTGCGGGTCAGCTTCTTGGTGATCTGGCCAGTGAGGCTAGCCGAAGTGAAGCTGGATGAGGAAGACATGGCGACGTGGTGAAGAGAGCTCGTGGCTAGATGAGATGGAAGAGGATGGCTGTGTATACCATGTGGAAGTTGTGGGAACGTCGTGTCCTACCGAGGCCGACGGTTTCATGTTAAATAACCAGGAGCTTAACCCTAGAATATGCGTACAAGTTGTTGAGATTACAAACTTGGAGAGCAAGAGATATAGAGATAAGATACAACTGGTTTAAGAGAGAATAAGAAGGTTTAAACTACCACCGAATCTATCTCTATGTATATCTCGGTCACGCATACAATGATATGTTTAACAGCGAGTAACCTACAAACAGTAGCAGCGCCCCATTGGTATATATGTAATTACTGTTAACTTAAGAAACATGGCATTTTGTCTTCAAACCTGCTTAATCTGATTCCTGTCCGTTCAAGATTTTCTGACTCTATTGACAGTCATCCAACCCAAGTAGCCATCTGTTGCTTTCTATCAGCACTTTCAGCAAGTATATCTTTATGACTGATGTTACAGATTTATAGCCCAATATAACTAATCGGTATGCATATAGAAGCTTCCATCTGAACACATGGAACCGAGATGGAGGCAAAAAGATGAATTCAGGGAAGATAATAAGTATATAAAGCTCGTAAGTAGGTTCCCGCTCTGTCAAAAAATGTGCATGACAATTTCTGTCTCTGCCTCTCCAATTGACGCGGGCTCACTTTCTAGGACGGGTGGGGTACCTTCCTCGCTTATCTATCACCTCAATTTCGCCTCGATGATCCAGAGAAGAGAGAAGAGGAGGTGTCAAAGGATGGCATGGATTTTCTGAATTTGCATCAAAGCAGACGATAGTGAAGAACATTTTTTCTCAGTTAATTGACTGTGTACACAACGAGCCGGGAGAATAGAACATCTACATGTTGGTATGAATTTGATCAGTCATTCAACAGTAAAACAAGACAATCATAATAATCCGTACTTACTGTTATAGATAGATAGATAGCATACAGAATGAGCCTTAGTCAATCTCATCTCTGGACATATTGGAAAGCACCCAGAATTCTCAACTCCTCATGTGTTGCTTCCTCTCTTAGCACCCTCAAAACGACAGGTGCATGTGCGTCGAATATGATATTGGCGTATACCTCCTTCAGGCTGTTTCTGTGACTTGCAGTTGCAATGAATAATGATACCATAATCACATCTTCTTATTCCCTCTTTTTAGAGGAGAGGGATCAAAGTTGTCAGAATCGCGATTCTGAATCGGATCGGAGCTCCGTTGCTAGGATCGTGAATCGTAGAATCTTAACTATGTGGATCGTAGAAACTTAGATTTTATGAGCAAAATCGTAGAATCGGAGGGGCTAGTTTGGATCGTAAGATCGTAAGATTCTAAGACTTGAGTCACAATTCTGACAACTTTAAGAGGGATACAATTATGCTCTCCTTAAAAAAATGTGGAGTACAAGAAAAAGATCGAGTAGAACAAAATAAGAATGGGAGCACCTCCTTCAAAACTTAAGACGGATTTGACATGGCAACTGATTTTAATTCTAACAACCCTTGCTCTCCAGATCTTCCCTTACCTGTGTACATACATAGCCGGAGGGCATCGCGGCGACACATTGGGGATCGCCGTGCAGCATCCTCACACGCATCGCATCAGATCGATTCGGGATGGATGCCTCGCCTTCGTCGATCCACTCCCGCACCAGAATCCCATTCGAGCGAGTCGTCGTGGTCGCGTACGGCAGCGCCGAGCGCTTCGCTTGGATCCCGATTGAGTTGAGTGTTCGTCACACCGTCAGCAGGACCGATCACCCGCATCGTCGGGCGTGGCTCGCACGCTTCGTCTGGATCACGCTCGAATACGTCGCGCGCGTCGACCGCGTCATGAGTGGCTGGAATCGCACATGTCACCGGTCCACCTCCCTGTCCACCGAGCAGCAAGCACAACGAGCGCACGATCCACCTTCCCTCAAAGACAGCAATGTTAACCTAATGGGCTGCAATAGCCGGCCCAGTTGACCAAATGGCTTAATTTTGGCCTGTGGAGCAGCAGCCCACAAGACAGCTGGGACAGATTTCACACACTGCTACACACATTGCATTTCAAACGAGATCCGATGGCCAGGAACGTCTAGAACGAAAAAACGGATGGCCGAAAATGCTAATCGCTGAGAGAGCTCGGTTCAGGTGCGGTTTTACTGTCCTTAATTTATATACTCTCCAATTATTTGGAAACAAGTTCACATACTACAGATGAAGTTCAAGAGCATTCAAGAAATGTTCGCGTATTCAAAACGTAGTTCACCAAATCAAAAAGTTCATGTATTAATTTTTTTTATGAAATTAAAAGAAGATCATCAATTTTAAAAAAACTTCATTGGATTTGAAAAAAATGTTCATCGATTTTGAAAAAAGTTCATCAATTTTGAAAACCGTTCATCAATTTTTGAAAAACGATCATCAATTTTGACAAAAAGTTCATCGATTTTGAGAAAAAAATTCATTGATTTGAAAAAAAGTTCATCGATTTTGAGGAAAAAAATCATTGATTTGAAAAAAGTTCATCGATTTTGAGAAATAGTTTGAATAATTGTAAAAAGTTCATCAAATTTGAAAAAAGGTTCACGAGTTTCCAAAAAAACTGTTCATATATTTAAAAAATAGTTTCCTCTATTTGAAGAAAACAATTATGGATTTAAAAAAGAGTAGAAAAGGATAGAGAAAAAAGAAAAAAGGAAAACGAGGAATAAAGAAATAGAGGGAAGTATGTATTTTATCACACGTAGATGTGGTCAAGTTGGTTACGCATCATTCTTTACCTATTAATAAAGCACCTATTGCTTCTGTGATACGTCATGGAAATTACCCCTAAAATTTGCATAAATTACCCACCATGTCACCGGTAAGTAATAGAAACTTTTCACAAAACGAAAAATCTCGAACTGGGCCGGCCCATTTAAAAACCTCCTATATTACGCTCTGCATCCTGAGAGAATATCCAGCACACCATATGGGCCGACGCATGCACAGACATCAGTTTTTTTAGTTCCGTTTATTTATTTATCTTCAGTTCCATCTTATTTTTCTATTTTATATAATTTAAAACTTCAAAGAACCTTTAAACTTTTAATAAACTTAAAATTTTAAATCAAAATATTTAAAAAACTAAAATGTTCGTGACTTCAAAAACTGTTCGGTGTTTTTGTAAAAAATGTTTGCATATACAATAAAATGTTTGCAAGTTTGAAAAAATGTTTGTAAAATAAGAGCAGTCCATGATTTCAAAATATGTTAATGCATTTACAAAATGTCCTAAAATTTTAAAAATAGGTAATGCCTATTTTGATAGTTTCTTCTTTTACTTAAATTTTTCCGTTCCATTTTTGTTTACTTCTAATTTAAATAATTTAGAATTACAAAAGCATTTACATATTAAAAAAATAGGAATTTTGAATTAAAATGTTGACGAAAACATAAAATGTTTGTGGATTCAAAAAAGGCGCCGGATTTTTATAATATTTTTTTGCAAACTCCAAAACAATGTCCATGAATTTAATAAATATATTACTGACTTATAAAAATGTTTGTTTATTTAGAAAAACTTCATGCGTTTCAAAAATGTTTGTGAATTTAAAATAAAATCCTCCAACATCAAAAATTATGTTCGTCTTTTCTAGAATTGGTCGCCAATTCAAAAGAAAATATTTAAAACCGTTTGAAATATAAAAAATATTCACGATTTTTAGTAAATGGTTGTAAATTGTAAAAAAATGTTGTCAATTTTAAAATTGTTCTCATATTTGTAAAATTGTTCATGAAAGATCTAATGTATGTAGTTAAACATTAATGTTTCTAAGTCTTTGTGAAAATATACCCGTGTGATTTTTGAAGAATTAACTGTTGGATGAATCGGATTATTATTGTATGTTTTCTAAAAAATATTCTTCAAATTAAGAATAATTCTTTGAGTTACCAAGATTTTTGACAACCATTATTTTTTTTTTAAATGTAAAGATTGCTTCAACTTGTGAATAAATTTAAAAGAAGAAATATTTTCTTGCATTTCTGCACAAAATTTCAAAATCAAGCGATGATGTGTGAACATAATATGGTCATCATCATTGAAGATTATGTTTTTTTTTCTCCCGTTGCAATGCAGGGGGCTATTTTGCTTGTCACTATTAACCCGAGACACGGATCGCGCATTTTCTTCCTACATAAACTATGGACTGGCCTGACTAAGACAATACAAACCGGTACCTGTAGTGCCATATAGGAAAAACCGGAACATCGTCTACCGACGTGTGTCGATCAATGCCGCGAGTGCTATATCTCCCGGAAAATGAGAAGGAAGGTCGCACGTTGAGTGCTACAGTACCAGGCCGGCTCACTAACGCATATTTTCAAAAAAAAAAGTAGAGTTGAAAATGGGTACGCACAAGGGTTCAATTCCGCTATATCTTTGTTGCTTCGCAGCAATGTTACTGTTGCGCCATCATCGAGTTCATGTACAATAAGTAGGCCGCAACCTATTAGATGGGAAAGAAGCCGGGTTTTACACATCTCATTTTTTCCTTTGTTTTCAATGCCTTTTTGTATTCTTTTGTTTTTTTTTGCTGCATGTTTTCATATTTTTGCATTAGTTTCTTCGGTTTATTTTTCATTTTTTCCCTTGGTTTATTCTATTTCATTTTCGGTATCCAATTTTCTGGTGTTCATTCTAAGTTTTTTGTATATGTCAACAACTCTTTTCTAATACATGTTTAACATTGTTTTAAATAAAATCTTAATATTTTTTAGTACATGGTCAACATTGTTTGTGTACATATTCTTAAGATTTTTTAAAATCTTGATTAACATTTTAATACATCGTCCACATTTTCAAATGCCTGATTTTGTTTTGTTCAATACCCAATTAATATTTTCTAATACATGGTCAACATTTTATCTATGCAGATTTAATATTTTTCAAATGCCTGATTAACATCTTCTAAATGTAATATTAACATTTTTAGCACATACACAACATTGTTTTATAAACACAATTAATATTTCTCAAACACTTATTCAACATGTTTTCAAATGCTATATTAACATTTTTATATACTTGATCAAATTTTTTCATCATTTTTTAATAAATGGTCAATATTTATTTCTAGACACGTGTAACATTTTTCAAATACATGTTTAACATCTTTTCAATTTCTTGATTAACATTTTTATATACATGATAAAAAATCATCATTTTTAATACATGGTGAAAAAATACTATACACATTTGATATTTTGCAAGCACTTCTTCCACATTTATTCAAATGCTTGATCAATTTTTTCTTAAAACATGGTCAGATTGGTTCAAACAAGAAACATTGCTTACATTTTTTTATGTATGATTAATATGTTTTCTATACACATTTAACATTTTTCAAATGCTTGGCCAATGTTTTTTCAGCTGTTTTATGTAGTGTGAATTTTTAATTTATATATTTATAATATTTGGGAGTATAGACAAGGTAAAAGAAGAAGGAAAAATACAAAAGCATAAAAAGGAAAAAAGAAAAAAGAAAAAAGAAAATGAGGCTGTTGTTTCCCGGGCGTAGGGCCGGCCCAACTCGTGGCACCTTTCAGCGAGGGTTTCCTCTGTCTCGTTGAATGCGTGACATAGGGCGTCCGTGCAGCGCTATGCACACACACTTTTCCAAGCATGAAACTACCATGCCAGCTAACAACTGCGAGCAAAAGTACAACTACCCACCCTGCCATCAACCACGAGCCAGTATAAGAACACTTTATTTTATGTTCACATTGATTTAAGAAACATGTAAAATACGAAAAAATAGGTTTGTGAATTTCAAAAAATATTAGTATAGTCTAAATATAGCTAAGAATTTAAAAGGAGTTAAAATTGTTAAAAAATGTTTATTTTATTTAGATGGGCTGGGAAGGTTAGACACTGATGCAAATGTGCAGTACAGATGGTGGCGTTGCGGATATATATGTGAACTTAAAAGCGAATGATGCTGACGATGGACACGAATATGGTTATAAAAGTGGAGAAGAAATGAAAGAAAAACATGCAGGAAATGAAGAAGAGAAGTCAGAAGAGCACAGTGAGAACGATTAGGAAGATGTGCATGAAGATTGTTCCGATGAGGATGACCTAGAGGATTGTCCTCATGGGGATGGGGATGAGTATGAGCATGATGATGATGCTGAATTACCTAAAAAAGTAAAAACTATCCAACCTCAATCGCATAAAATGACCTGAGTGATGAATGTGAAGAGTTTCCTAGAAGGGTGTAGAAAGTTGTGGGCTTGGATAGTTTTTTTTTAAGGGATCCGAGAGTGGGAAGTTGTTGTCTACTCTTGGAAGAGATTCAATGGAAAAAAAATGTATCCCGTTGCTTGGGAGTTACTCCCTCCGTCACAGTTTATAAGGCATGCCCGTGTACCTAGGTCGTTAATTTAACTTATATAAAATATATTGTTTAATATAAAAGTTATATCATTAAAAAATAGAACATCTAAAGTTTCTAATGATATATTTTTTATAATATATTCCTATTATTAAGTTGGTTAAATTGATGACATAGATACACGTGCCGGACTTATAAACTGAAACGGAGGGAGTAGTAGAAGTTGAAAATAAAGACTCTTGGTTCAAATTTATAGCTTTGTTAAACAAAGACTTCAAGATTCCAAATCAAGGAGAAGGATAGGTCTTCATATCATAAAGGTCTCATCAATGTTGTCTCAAACGTTGTGTCAAAAATGATGAGCATGGGAATTGTGCTAGGTATATTTATGCTAACCCGAAGAAAAACAAAGGGATCAAGCATACCAGAAAAGGTTTTGGGTTTGTGCAAAATCCTCAATTAGGGTACATGGTTGGCCAATTGTTTGCCATGGGACACTAGGATCTCACTGGGCGAGGGGCCTTTGTTGGCCGTCAACGGTTAACTTGGAGTCGCTTGCACGGGAAGAGATGACAATGATTACAGTTTGCAGGTAACCCTGGAGACGTTTCTTACCTTGTGAGCGTGCGGGGCATTTAAAGGTAGCTCTATTTTGGTTCTTGTTATAACAGTTTTCGTTCGGATTTTCATTATCTAACAAAGCAATTATTTTAGTATTAATCAATACTGGGTTAAAAGTGAAATTAGACTACAAGGTAATAAATTCTAGCCATCCCATTTCGACTAAACTTTCTTTAGCTCACGAGTAAATCCAAAAAGTCCCTATGGTAATCTACATTTAAAGCAACTTAAAGCAACTCCAACCAGGCGACCTAGTTCGCATGCGTCTGTCCGTTTGGATCGTGGCGGACATAAATCTGAGCCCAACGCGCCGACCCAAACAAACGTGCATTCGTTTGTTATCCGTTCGCGGTCCATTACAGGCTCAAATTTGGGTCAGGTTTGCGTCGACGTGGACATGAGACAGACGCGCGTGAACACCCCTTCTCCTTCACTGGCCCGCCCGTTGGTGGCACAGAGCCACCATTTCCCTCCAATCTTCCCACAAACCCCACACACACTCGCGCACGTGCAAGGGGTGACGACGTGCCGACCCTCGGCGTCGCCGCCGGCCTTGCCTCCCTCACCTCTGCCGGTCTTGTCTCCGCCAAAGTAGTCAATCCCCACGACGCACGCAAAGGGTCGACACAGACCAATTAGGAGAAGGTTCTAACACCTGAGCAGCATGCCGTCCAATCATGAAGGAGGAAGAACCGTACGAGCAAGAGGCCAGGAACGAGGCCGCGACCGCGTACACCCACGTCGTCGCAGATCGATAGGCTGAAGCCATGAAGAACAGTCGGCTCGTCCGCGAGGCCACAAAGCAGACCCTGCTGATTCTAGGTTAAACCCACGCCATCACGACCACACCGTTGTTGCTATGGTCGCGTCCAGCATCACGTCATCGCTGCTAGAGATTGAGGCCACCAAAGTAGCCACTAGAGCAAGAGAAGTGTAGCTCACTTGCATGGCGAAGGGGGTTGAGATTATGAAGGTGGACTTGAACACGATCTCTTTGAGGAAACGGTCTTGATTCGAGAAGATGCAAGACAACATGCTAAAAGTCGATGACGAGTGATCCATGGCCTGGTGTGCGGGCATGACCACGGCCGAGATGGCGTGGTGGGACTATAGTCTCATTTTCTCTGGTGGTATGTGTGTAGATCGCTGGCAAGTGCGCCCATCATGAAAAGCGTGTGCTTCTTTTTGTAGGTTGGCATATGTATGACAGGCGCCTGCATATCACCGGCTTGAACTCTTGGCACTGACATGGTATCTGGCATGATTTGTGGACGCGGGCCTTTTTTACATTAAAAAAGTGTAGTGCACAAACAAAAATGGGTTGCTTCGTTGGACGCACGACTGAACCATTTGCAAAAGGGGTGGACACGCCAACCAAACAAACAAAAGGCGAACAAAGCGTGCGTCCATTTGGGTCGCCTGGTTGAAGTTATCTTGGAGCATCTACACCAGGACCCCTCAAACCTGCCTCAAACGCCCGGGCAGGCTGCCCGGTGAATGACCGGTCACAAAAATTCGACATAGCCGGACCCCTCAAACGGGCCTCAAACGTCGGGTTGGCCGGCACCCGTCATATCCAGCCCAATTACGGGGCGATTATGGGGGAGCCCGGGCACGCCCGCCACGTCGGCCTGACGGCGTGGCCCCATGCAAACTCGCGCGGAAACTCAATCCTCCGACAAACGCCTCCACCATCGGCGTGGTATGAAAGCCGCATGGCGTCGTTACAGCTTCCCGTACTTATCCATAGACGGCTATTTAGGCCGATCGACTTCCCCCAACCCTAGCACATCCCCCTCCTTCCTTCCGTCGCCCCCCCCCCCCCCCCCCGAACCCACCAGCCATGCCAAACGTCGCTACCAATACACGATCCAGTAGCGTCTCTGGCTCCTTGCGCAAGTCCGGATCCGGAGGGCTGCCTCTGGATCCGGAGAAGGATTTCGAGGAAGCAGATGCGATGGAGGAGGAAGAGGAGAAGGAGGTGAGGGTGGAAGAGGACGAGGAGCGGGAGCCAACGAAGGAGGCGCCGCCACTAGCTATGGGGAGGACCAGCAGGAGCCGGCGAAGAAGGCACCGCTGCTGGATGTGGGGAAGGAGGAGGCACCGCCGATGAAGGACATGTATCTGTGGCCGGAGCAGCTGGCCATCCCAAACTCCATCCGCTCGGAGTCGGCTGCGGAGGCGAGACATCTCCGCCGGCAGCAGATGGAGGCAACGCAGGCGGCTCAGGCCATTTCCAACGACGACGAAGAATAGCATAATATGCAATATGTAGACTATTCATTTTGCATGCTTTTATATGGATCTAGAAGATAAAATATGGAAAAATTGTATGTGAACGAGTAAAATTGAGAACGGACAGTATCCGTGAACGATTCTACTGAAGTTTGAGGGCTGATTTGCAAGTTACGATTGTAGATGCTTTTAATTTAGAGAGGCTCAAACAAGACAACCTTGCAAGGAAGAACAAACATTCTAGCTAGGTCCACATTATTTTAGCATTGCAGTTGATCACCAGTCCACACCGAATCTAGGTCAAGTGGGCAAATCAATATGTTACTTGGGCGCTACAGCATTGTCATCCCTTTTGCTTGTAATGAAAAGGAGGGGCAGGGAAAAGTATTCGAGATATGTATCTTCCCTAGGTCGCAGGAACACACGCTGCTAAAATATCATTTACTTGCGTTGTCATTGATCTCGAATCCTTGCGGAATCTCAATCTCATGGGCGCAATTATTATGAAACTAGGCTACGTCTGTCAGCCTTTTCCCGTAAAGCTGCAACTCTTGCTGGAGGAGCCCTACGCATGATTTTTCTTCTTCTGACCTTGTTAAATCTTCTCACGCCTGGACAAGGAACGATCAAAACAAATGTGCACATCAAGAACATCTAAAATGGCACAATGATAAAAATGACATTTGATTTAGCAAATCTATTACTACCTCCGTTCCTAGATATAAATCCCTTTCGTTTTTAAATATAAGTCTTTTAAGAGATTTTAATAGAAACTACATAAAAAGCAAAATAAGTGAATCTATACTTTAAAATATGTTCATATACATTTATATGTAGTTCGTTAGTGAAATTTCTAAAAATATATATTTAAAAACGGAGTGAGTAGTAACATTTACTCTACTAGTAACATTTGTTACAGTTATAAGTACTTCCTGCGATCTATATTACTTGTCGTTCAAATGAATGTATATGGACACATTAAAGGCAGTAAATGATTTGTAAAATTATAAGTACAATTTTGTTAAAGCACGTCTAAATATGTCATAAGCATTGCACATCTAAGTCATATGTCATTGATTTGACGCAAAGGTTTGTGTCGGTATTTTTTGCCTCATTTCCTTTTATTTATATGTTTGATTGAGTCATTTAGATGTGTAATAACTAAGGCACACATGTACATTCATTTTTAGTAAGTGTTTTCCAATATGAATATATAAATACTAGCAAAAGGGCCCGTGCGTTGCAACGGGACAAAGAAAAACTATTTTTAAATCAGCAAACATTTTATGAATGAAAAACTATTTTATAAGTCACAAACCATTGTTTTTTTGAACTTTTAGAATATTTTTCCATTCATGATCATTTTTAGAACTGATAAAATTTTGCACAATTTCATTATAAAAAGTACTTCATGAACTTATAAAAAATCATGAACATTGTTTCATTTCTTGAATATTTGGTTTCAAAATTTCAAACATTTTCTGCAAAATCACGAGTATTTTTGAATGCACAAACATTTTATAAATGATTAAACATTCTATTTCAAAATTCCCACTTTTTAAAATTTTCTTCTGACCTTGTTAAATCTTCTCACGGCTAGACAAGGGACGATCAAAACAAACTTGGACATCAGGAACATCTAAAATGGCACAACGATAAAATAGAACATTTGATTTAGCAAATCTACTACTACCTTCGTTCTTAAATATAAGTCTCTTTCGTTTTTAAATGTAAGTCTTTTAAAAGATTTCAATAAAGACTACACCAGGAGCAAAATAAATGAATCTATATTTTAAAATATGTTCATATATATTTGTATGTAGTTCATTACTAAAACCTTTAAAAAAATTATATTTAAAGACCAAGGGAGCAGTGACATTTACTCTAACGTGGACACGTGGTCAAGTATTTTCTACTAGTAAAATTTGTTGCAGTTATAAGTACTTCCTCGATCTGTATTACTTATCGTTCAAATGAATGTATATGGACATATTAAATGGAGTAAATGATTTGTAAAATTATAAGTACAATTTCGTTAAAGCACATGTAAATATGTCATAAGCATTGCACGTCTAAGTCATGTGTCACTGATTTTACGCAAAGGTTTGTGTCGGTATTTTTTTCCTCATTTCCTTTTATTTATATGCTTGATTGAGTCACTCAGATGTGTAATAACTAGGGTACATCTATATATTCATTTTTAGTAAGTGTTTTCCAATATGAATATATAAATATTTGTCTTATGTCATTTAGACTGCATATTTAAGAGAGCAACTCTTACTAAAAAATGAGTTGATGATTTATGCCATTTAGAATATCTTCAATAGATGGTCCAAATGTAAAAATAACTAACTTTTAGACCGTCTGGGACAAAAAAGGCGCTCCAACAGACGGTCCATATGCAAAAAAAAAATTAGACCGCGGCCTCCTCGTGATGTAAAATCCAACACCTCGCGGTGCAAATTTACATCACGAGGTGCATCTGGTCCAAAACCAGTGGCCGTCCGCGAACGCCCAACCGCCACTTCCTTTCTGCTCCCGCGCGCGCCCGTCTGAAGACCAGCCGGCCGGAATCCGCCGCCGCGACCGCCGAAAACCACGCCGTCGGCGCTGCCACCACCCCAAATCCCTGCCGCCGCCCTCCGCCGTCGTCGCCTCCCTCGCCGGTAGCCGGCTCGCAGCCGCCCGGCCGCCGCCGAATTGGGAGGCAGCCGGCGCGGGATTCGGCGCCTCCGGCGGTCCGGCTGCCGCGGTAGGCCTCCGTCGGGTCTAAGGCTGCCGCTGACCTCATCCCCATCGGTCGTGAGCCTGTTCACGGTCGTTGCGCCGGCCGCACGACCGCCGCACGAAGCCCTCCGCCCGGCTGCTGAAGTATTATTCGCCGCCCGCCGAGCTCATCTTGGCCGGCCTCAAAGCTCTTTTCTTATCACCGCCGCCGTCTGGAGGAGCCGACCGCAACCGTCAGCAGCAGCCAATCCAACCGGCGGCCATCTTCTTCCATGGCGTGCACTAGGAGTTGGTCTTTTGGACTATGAGAATTTGGACCATCTGTTGGAGTTGGCCTTTTTTCGAAGCTCTAAAATGCATTTTTTTTACGGTCTAAATTTTACATCTTCGATTTTGAACCGTCAATTTTTGGATCATCTATTGAAGATGCTCTTAGACCGTAAATCAGCACTTCTTGCTGGAGGAGAGAGCCTGCACACTTTATTTCCCTGTCTTGATTAGATTTTACAGAGCCAACTTGTAAATCAACAACATCTGAGGACTCATCCTTTTAGTTTATAGAAGTCTTGAATCACTGACAAAGTAGGAATTTTCTATAAGGTCTCGCCTAACCCTTAGAGTTCTTAGAAATAGACAAATATATACACAATCCATAGGAATCTACACCTCCGTTCCTATGAAATGAACCCTTAACATTAGAAAATTCCCATGGAGAAAAGATTCTGCAGGGATCCTCCAAAATCCCTGCAAACAGAATAATAATAGTTTCTTACTTTTATCTTAGTATTTCATTAAGTTTTTTGTCTTAACCAAACAAAATACTACTGTCTCTGATTTTAAATATAAACCCTTTTGGAGATTGTAATATGGAATACAATGGAACAAAACGAATAAATCCACACTTCAGAATACGTCTATATACATAGTCTGTATTAAAAAACTTTAAAAAGCTTATATTCAAAAGGGGGGGAGCATATCTTAAAGACAATTTTTGGATGGAGGAAGCTACTTTCCCACCCAGCCGCCTCCTCCTTCACAAAAAAGTTAGGGTTTGTGTCTCCTGCCGCAGTCGCATGTTTGCCTCCACTCCGGTGGCTCTAGGGCCATGGGGGCGCGGTGGATCTCGGCAAGGGCCAGCGGGAGGGCTCCGTTTTAAGTCGTTATTTTCAGTTTTGCTAGGGTTTGTGTCCTGCTCGGGAAGACGAGACGACGGCGGCTTCCTGAAGACGGAATAAAGGTCTCCCCGCCTAGCCCCTGTTTCGGCGGTGCGTCTACATCATTGGTGGGCGTGTGGAGTTGTGTCTCCGGGAGATCTATCTTTGGTGAATTTGCTCGGATCTGTTCGTTGTTCGCCTATGTTCGTGTGTATTTGGTTTGGATCCTTCTGATCTATGTTATTCTTTATCTGTGACGGTTGCTGTTCTGGTGCGCTGGTCCTACAAGGTCTTAGCATGACGACTTCCCGACTATCTACTACAACAAGTTGTAACCAACTCCGACGATAGAGGGGTGATGACTGTGGTGCGCCTTCGACTCGCTTCAGTGCTTGTAGTCGTCGCTACGTGGTCTACGGATCCAGATACAATTCTTATTATTTCTGATATTCGTTGTACTATCGTGATTGAGAATGAATAGATAGGAAATTTTCCCGCGAAAAAGGTAATTTCCCATTGAAAACCCATGGTGCGAACGAATTACTGGGTGAAACAAGAGGAAAATGATTCTCATCCCGCTTCCTCTTGTTATAGATAACACGAGACCAAATAGACATCATTAACAGTGAATAACGATGGGCTAGTTAAACAAATGGCTCATGTGGGAGCGACTCACGCACGCAGCTCCCCTGCCCGCTGGCTAGACACACACAAGCCCTGCAGACCGCACGCACACCCAGGCCACCCCACCCCACCCCACCCCTTCGGTCCACGAGCTCCTCACTGTTGTTGAAGCTCCAACCCTCTTTTGGACCAAGGCCAAAGGCCGGTCAAACAAGCCAAGCCTTGTGACCGCATGAATGCCCTGCCCCCTGCAACTTTTCTCCGCCGCACCAATCCAAAATTACCGCATTAAAAAGCTTGCAAAGACCCAATCATCCCAGAGGGTACTAGTACAACGAGAACAATGAAGGCCCATCGAGGGATAAGTAAAGACGGTGCTAGTAGTAGAAGAAAAACGGCGAGGCCATGATGCCGTGTGCAGTGCTGCTGCTGCCATTTCGACAGAGCTTTGTAGGGGTGGTGCTCCTCATCCCATCCCATCTCATCTACTCCGGCGTGCCGTCTTAAAAACTGCCCAGTCCTCCTCGGCGTCTTTTGACCGCTTTTCTATCTTTCTTACCCATCACCAGACGGGGGACGCTACCGCATCCTCTTCCCTCTGCTTCCCTTTGCTCGCTGCGCCTAGCATGCCGTCGCATCATGGCCTTTGGGTGGGTACCAGCGGATAGATAGGCCGCAGATGGATCATCAGAAACATTTCCTGGCTGGCTGGTGAATTGAATCCGATGGGACTTGTCATTAGACGGAACATTTCTTGCCACTGCTTCCCCTGCCTGCCTCAACGTCATCAAAAAGATTCCCGGATCAAATAAAAATATACAAGGGTTTTTCAGGAAGTTGGTGAGAGGTCTAAGGCCAACTCCACAATCGGATTCTGTTTGTTTGGAGCCACAATGAGACTGTCTATGTCCGGGTCGGTCCGTGGTCGGATCGATGCGTCCAACTCGACCGCACCCCAAATCAGTCCGGGGCGGATAGGGTATTTAAAAAATTTTAGAATACACAAAAAATGCGAGAAAAATGTAAATGAAACGTTAATAATTATACATTAATAAAACATTGTTCAACGGTCCCACGACCCACAATCCTTAATTAACATAATTAAAAAATAGATAAAATGTGTCCCCTCGCGCTGTTGTCGTGCCCGTCGCCGTCTTCACGCGTCGTCGTTGTCGTCATCGTCGTCAATGAGGTCGATGTAAGGCGGCATTGTCCGGAGGTGGGCCGGCGGCCCCTGGAAGGTTCGCGGCACTGGCGGCGCCTGCACCACCTCCCTGCGCGGCGATGACTCACGCTCCGGTGACCGCGGCGGCTCGGGCACCAAGGCTCGACCCCCACTCCCTCGGCCATCTCCGTGGTCGTGCACAACCACATCCAGTGCTGGCCCACCAGGTTCGGGTGGAACGCGACCACTGGCTGCTCCTCGTGCACCTCCTCCTTCATCACCACAGGCTGCTCCTCCACAGCGTCGGCCATATCCAGCTCCGCGATGGCCACGTCACCGGCCACGGAGAGGGCCATCATCTCCTCCAGCCCCTCCCACTTGCGCTCATTGTACGTGTTCATGGAATCTTTCATGACACGCTGGACGAGCCGGGCCTCCTCCTCTTCGGTCATGCGAGAAGGTGGTGGTGGCGATGGAGAGGGTGACGACGACGAGGACGGCGTCACGCCGCGCACCTGGGGAGGGCACGGAGGGCGCGCGCGGCGCTTTCCACGTGCATGTCGCGAGCTGTTGTGTTGGCCGGCAAAATAGGACGTGCGCCGCACGTCGTGCTCATCACGGAACCAAGTGTCCCACAGGAGGGAATCCATGACATACCTCGGGTCGTAGTAGAGGTCGTCGGGGAGGCGGCGTCGGCGGCGGTGGATCTTGTCGCGGCTGTCGCGGGTATAAGTCTGACAGTAGAAGTATGGGGTACGAAAGGATGGACGGAGCCTTAGCTACGGTGAGGATGTATGAGTTCAGGCCCCTCTACGGTGGAGGTAAAAGACCTACGTCTCAGTGCTCTTGGGAGCTTTGTGTCGAGTGGATTATAGGATTGCAGCAAGTGCCAACCCTTGCACCAGTGGGGAAGGGCGGCTTATATAGAGTGCGCTGCCCTTCATAATGGTCCGGTGGACAAGGATGGAATAGTGGCGAATAAATGCCTACGTTACAGGTAACGTAAGCTTTAAATGCTAATAACGGTGTATGAAAACGTATGACCGTTGCCCTCCTAGGAGGTTACGATGTACAGAATGGATTCCAGTCGGTACGTTAGATATGCTCCGAGTGGATCGTCGCCGACTGGATGATGGGGGCGTCCTTAGTTCAGTCGGAACTGTCTAAGGGCCTTGTCTTCCATGAAGGGTAGTCCTTGGGTAGGACCTATAGGGCAGACCTATGACCCTACCCTGGGACTATAACCCCATCATTAGTCCTCGAATGGATCGGGGTTGGAACAATGAAGTAATGTCTGGGGTTTGGAACCGACTGGTATTGAGGTGACTTTAGCGTTGTTTGCCTCGATCCATTTTATCCTTCCAGCCAGTGATCCGAGTGAATATACCAGTGAAACGAACCGTCAGGGACCGAGTGCTTCTGCAGAATCTTTCGACGTGACTGGTCAAACTAACAACGTCGGATTTTCCGGGATCCTCAAATTTCGGTTGCCGCATGCTCGGCGGGGATGACGACATCGCCATCGAGTAGGTTTTGCCTCCTCAATTACCGCGTCATTATCTTCTCCACTAACCTTGCAGCGGCCAGTTGGGGGATAAGATCTTGGGTCCACCTGTTAGTGACCTAGTCGGAAGCCTATTTAAGCCTCCCCGGCGGGATTTCCTGTTGCGCTGCTCGTCCTCCTCTCATTAATCTCGCTCCTCCCGCAGCTCCCTGCACACCTCAAGCCACCTCCTTCCCCTCCTCCTCTGCGGATCCGCCGCCCTCGCCATGACGAAGGGGCAGACCAGCAAGCTCGAGTCGCAGAAGAAGAAGAAGAAGGGGGCGGCCCCTACTCAGCGGCGGCAGCGGGCGCTGCCGGCGGGTTGGATCCAGGGGGATTTCCTCCCCTCCTCGGTGATGGACAACGACGTGCTGGAGCTGGTGGAGCACGGCATGGTCGCCAACAAGTCCTGGAGGCTGCCGGAGGGCGAGACGGAGCCGGCACCGAAGGAGGGGGAGCGCGTTCTGCTGCTCAGCCACGTGGCCCGAGGTTTCTCCTTGCCTCCCCATCCTTTCTTCCGAGGTATCATGAATTACTTCGGGGCGCAGCTCCATCATTTCCCTCCGAATGCAATAGCTCACCTTTCTGCATTCGTCACCCTCTACGAGTGCTTCATGGGATGTCCTCCCCATTGGGGGCTCTTTAAGTATGTCTTCTTCGCTAGATCCCAAACCGTTAAAAAGCTTAGCCAGTCGGATGATAAGACTCACATCCTCCAGCTCTGCGGGGGTTTAGGCTTCCAGAAGAAAACAAAGAGTAGCTATCCCTCCCTCCAGCTATCCGAGTCAGTTAGGAACTGGCAATCGTCCTGGTTCTATTGCCAGGACATTGCTTGTCCGAATGCTTCGAGCGGGTTGCCACCTTTCAGTTTAGACCGTCCGGGCCCTCCTAGGAATCTTGCGCTCTCTAAGGGAGAAAGAATCTAGATCCAGCCTTTGGTCGACGCGCTGATAGCCGTCGTCCATAAGGGAGTCACCGGCACGGACCTGCTGGAGACTTTTCTGGGTCGGCGCATCCAACCGCTGCAGGCCCGAGACCACGCCATGTGGCACTACGCGGGGCCTTCGGATTCCACTCGGTCTCATCCAGAGGACGTGAGCGGGGAGACTGTGAGTGCGTGTGTCCGCAGCATCACAGGCGCGTGTGATAACCCCGTGGGAGCCCGGCAGGTGAAGCCCTTCCGCGCCGAAAATCCTCCTCCGAATGAGGTGAGTACATGTTGTCGAGTGATTTTAATATTCTCAGCTTTATTGCTTTTCTTGTCCCGCTGACTGACGTTGCCGACTGTGTTTTGTGCAGGAGTGGACAAACTGGCATTCCGCAGTCTCGAACGGGAATCCAGCCGAGGAAGAGGAGGGCAGCCAGGAGGGCAGCACGGATAGCGCCGAGTACGTCTCCAACAGTGGGGAGATGGAGGAGGAGACGGAAGAGGAGGAGGAGGAGAGTGGAGAGGAGAGCTCACCACCCTCACCACCAGAGCACCGAACCAAGCGCCGTCATGACCCCGCTGCTCCGCGGGCTCCTCCCGCGGCCCCGAGTGCTCCGCCAGCTCCTCCCGTGGCTTTGAGTGCCCCAAGCGTGAAGAGAACCAGGGGTGCTTCTGCCGAGCCCGTGAACCAGCCGTCCAAGGTGGCCAAATCTAGTGGGCCTAAACCTCGGAAAACCTTGCCCCGGATGAGGATCGTTGTTCCGTTCGCCTCAGCGTAAGTGTCTTTACTCTTTCATCTTCCTTCAGTATCCGATTGAACTCCTCTTTTTGGGAACTCATGCTTATCCGTCGAGTGGATTTCACTCAACAGAGTTGCTACCTCCGCCACCTCTCTGTCGCGCCAGGACGATGACCCCGTGGACACGGATAACGTCGCCACGTCCCAGCAAGGTACGTTGTCATGACTCCGAGAGCTGTATTACTGTTTCGCGAGTGCTGTCTTTGATCTTGACCTTTTTGTGTAATTTTATTTTGTTCAGTCGGGCTTCCTTCGGAGGTGATCCATCTGGACGAGACGACCAAAGGAGATCGGAGCCAGCTTTGGCGCCTATCCTTGGGGTTATCCCATCTGCTACCAATCCCACCATGAACGTGCCGCCTACTGAGACGGTGCCGCCGACTGAGACGGTGGCCCTCACGGCGGAACCGACTGGAGCAGAGCTCGGGATGCCCAGGGAGTCTTCTGCCACGCCGGGTCCGTCGGCTGTTCAATATGACGCCCGACCCCTCACGGAAGACCAGGTAGGAGCCGCCAAGGACGCCATGGTGCAGGTGGAGCTGATGGTGGGCGACGCCAAGGGAGCGTATGACTCCATCGCGTCTCTGTACAAGAAGAGCTTGGAGCTTCGGGACGATATCCGAGTAAGTGCGCTAGTAAGTGTTTACATTCCTCTTGGTACCCACTGGGGGTTTCAGCGATATACTCGGATACAGTACGATGATTTTGCAGTGGGTTCACTCCGAGTGAACCCAGTGGGTGTTGTCCCCGAGACTTCTGCCGAGTGCTTGCACCGGCAGTTGTCTTTACATGTATTTTCCGTAACCTGAACAGATCAGAACTGATCTGCCCGAATGGTACGAGTGGGGGCACTCCGAGTGCACCCACTGGGTGTAGTCCCCGAGAGTAGTGTTACTCGGGTGGAGTAATAGTAATCTCATAGTGTTGTTGGTTTGCTATGGAGCTCAATAGGGTCGACCTGTTCGAGCTTCATACCAGTGGGGTCACTCTCAGTGAACTCACTGGGTGTAGTCCCCAAGACCGCTATCGATTGCTTGCATCGGCAGGGGTCTGAAGAATTTTGAGCTTTGATTGTTTTGCCATATCTGTGGAGACTTTTCCTTGTTGAATGTGGCTGATCCTACCTTTGTGTCTCTTTGGCAGAAGACTTGTGAAATGGGATCGGCCTACAATGCTTTGAAGGCCGAGAAGACTCAACTCGCTGCGGACTTGGAGGTGGCTCTGATTGACCTGGCTGGCGTGAAGAAGGCTCTTGCTGATCAAGAGAAATCTTTGGAGGGATCTCTGGAGACCAACAAGGCACTGGTGGCCGAGGTAGAAAAAATGAAGAAGGAGAGATCTGACTGGATGGCCCAGCTGAAGGTGATGAACACTCGGTGCAGAGCGTAGGAGAACTACGTCAGCGACTGGGCGAGGAAGATGACCGCACTGCTTGGTGGTAAGTTCTTGCCGAGTGCTTTTTGACTTTGGAGTTCACTCCGCACTTATTTTCTGCTTGTCTTTTCTTTGCAGATTTCTGTCGGGACGTTGAGGCTGAAGTAGCCGAAATTGAACGGTCGCTTGTTCCGAATGTTCCACTCAGCGATGAAGCTAACCGGGACATGCTCCGAGCGCATTCTCGCCTTAACAGGGTGGGCCCTTTCATTGGCCGTCTGTGAAAAGTTGTCGGCCGAATCGACAAGGAGCTGTGGCCTGAAGACGACTCCCGGAACGAAATAGATGGGTTGATGACTCGGCTGGAGGACGTCCCAAGCAGAGTGCAGGCATGGAAGAAGTCTGCCGCTCGGTGTGGTGCGGACGTGGCGCTATCTCTGGTCCGAGTGCACTGCAAGGAAGCCCGCGAAGAAAAGCTGAAGACGTTGCAGGTCGCCAACACCAAGAAGCTTCGATTTGAAGATTTCATGGAGACCTTCCTCGACACAGCCACTCGGATTGCAGATGGCATCGACCTCGACACCTTTGTGGAGCCTGCCAGTCCCGGCGACGCTTGAAAAAACTTTATGGTGAACGCACATTTACCTTGGTATGCCGAGTGGAATATGTATTAAACTTTGGCCACTATTGTTGGCCGTTACATTCATGGTTCGGTGTGGATAAACTTGATTCACACCGAGCCGACTGATCGTAGATCCAACTTGAATTCGAATCAGATCTTTTGCTCTTCTTTCGCTGAGTTTTTTTTGACACGATTTTGGCTCGTGGTTTTTGTTTGGCATCTCTTGGTGAAGCCAATGGCAAACATGCGGAGCATGTAGTTGTCACTTGTCTTCACATCCACATGAGCCTCAATGAGGGTCTGCTAAGCCTCCGAGTGTATCTCGATTGCCCACTAGGAGGAAGCTTTTTTACTTAGGTGACTCTGGTTCGCAGCTAAGTCTCCGAGTGTGACTTTTGGTGCACACTCGGAGCGGGTTTTTACTTAGGCGACTCTGGGTTGCGGCTAACTCCCCGAGTGTGACTGTTAGTGCACACTCGGAGCGAGTTGTTACTCATGTAGTTGTGAGTTGTCTTCACATCCACATGAGCCTCAATGAGGGTCTGCTAAGCCTCCAAGTGTATCTCGAGTATACACTCGGAGGAAGCTTTTTTACTTACGCGACTCTGGGTCGCGGCTAAGTCCCCGAGTGTGACTGTCACTCGGAGCGAGTTGTTACTCATGTAGTTGTCAGTTGTCTTCACATCCACATGAGCCTCAATGAGGGTCTGCTAAGCCTCCGAATGTATCTCGAGTATACACTCGGAGGAAGCTTTTTACTTAGGCGACTCTGAGTCGCAGCTAAGTCCCCGAATGTAACTTTTCGTGCACACTCGGAGTGAGTTTGTACTTAGGCGACTCTGGGTCACAGCTAAGTCTCCGAGTGCGACTTTTAGTGCACACTCGGAGCGAGTTTTTACTTAGGCGACTCTGGGTCGCAGCTAAGTCCCCGAGTGTGACTTTTAGTGCACACTCGGAGCGGGGTTTTACTTAGGCGACTCTGGGTCGCAGCTAAGTCTCCGAGTGTGACTTTTAGTGCACACTCAGAGCGGGTTTTTACTTAGGCAACTCTGGGTCGCGGCTAAGTCCCCGAGTGTGACTTTTAGTGCCCACTCAGAGCGAGTTTGTACTTAGGCGACTCTGGGTCGCAGCTAAGTCTCCGAGTGTGACTCTTAGTGCACACTCGGAGCGAGTTTGTACTTAGGCGACTCTGGGCCGCAGCTAAGTCCCCGAGTGTGACTTTTAGTGCACACTCGGAGTTAGTTTTTTAGACCGGAGTCTGCAAACGCGGAAGAATTTTGAATCGGCAAGAAATCAATCTGCTTTGTATTACTTCAGTGATACTTGTTCTTTACATTGTCTCCGTCGGCGGTTATGTGTAGAAGCGCTTCAGTAGATCTCCATTCCATGCTCGCGGCTCGTCCGTTTCCCTGTCGAGGTTGTAGAGTCGATATGCTCCATTGTTCAGCACCTTAGAGATGATGAACGGTTCTTCCCAGGCGGGAGCCAACTGGTGTGGTCTCTGCTGATCCACTCGGAGCACCAGGTCGCCTGCTTGGAATGTGCGGCTCCTGACGTGCCACGCGTGGAATCGCCACAGATCTTGTTGATAAATTGTTGAACGGATCAATGCCATCTCACGCTCTTCTTCTAGAAGATCCACTCCGTCTTGCCTGGCTTGCTCTGCTTCGGCTTCGAAGAAGAGTTCGACTCGTGGGGAGTTGTGAAGCAAGTCACTCGGAAGGACTGCCTCTACTCCATAAACGAGGAAAAACGGGGATCGCCCTGTCGATATACTCGGAGTTGTGCGGAGGCCCCACATCACCGAAGGCAGCTCGGTGACCCACGCGCCGGCGGCATGTCCAACTTCTCGCAGGAGTCGAGGCTTCAACCCTTGAAGAATAAGTCCATTCGCCCGCTCTGCTTGCCCGTTTGTTTGAGGGTGCGCCACGGATGCGAAATCACTCGGATACCTTGGCCTGTGCAAAAACCTTTGAACCTGTCCGAGTGAAAGTTTGTGCCATTGTCGGTGATTATGCTGTGCGGAACCCCGAATCTGGCGATGATGTCTCTGATCAATTTGATGGCCGTAAGGGCGTCAAGCTTCTTGATGGGCTTGGCTTCAATCCACTTGGTAAACTTGTCCACTGCTACCAGCAGATGAGTGAATCCTCCTTGGCCTGTTCTGAATGGTCCGACTGTATCTAATCCCCACACGGCGAATGGCCAAGCAAGAGGAATTGTCTTCAGCGTAGACGTTGGCTTGTGGGACTTGTTTGAATAGAACTGACAACCTTCGCAACGGTCGACCATATCTTTTGCCATTTCATTCGCCTGCAACCAGAAGAAACCAGCTCTGAATGCTTTGGCGACGATTGCCCTTGAGGAGGCATGATGGCCGCAGGTTCCCGAGTGGATTTCTTCCAAGATTAACTGCCCCTCCTCAGGAGAGATACACCGCTGAAGGACGCCTGAAACACTTTCCCTGTACAACTGGTCAAATGACGGTGAAGGACTTCGACCTGCGGACGATTTGCCTAGCTTGGACTTCGTCTTCTGGTAACTCTTGCCTCAGGATGTACGCAATGAACGGCACACTCCATTCGGGAATGACAACTAGAATCTCCATGATCAAATCAACCACAACGGGGACCTCGACTTCAGTCTGATCTGTTGAGCTCTTTGGTTGTACTGGTTCCTCTGTAAAAGGGTCTTCTTTTACTGAGGGAAGGTGTAGGTGCTCGAGGCAGACATCACTCGGGACCGGTCTCCGAGTGGATCCAAGTTTTGCCAATTCATCTGTTGTTTGGTTTTTCAATCGGGGAACATGGTGAAGTTCCAGACCTTCGAACTTCTTCTCGAGATTCCTTATTGCATTCCAGTATGCAGTCATGGTGGGGTTCCTTAGATCCCATTCCTTCATTACTTGATTAACCACCAGATCTGAGTCGCCATAGACCATCAGGCGACGGACACCGAGTGTGATGGCCATGCGCAACCCGTAAAGGAGAGCTTCATACTCTGCTTCGTTGTTGGAAGAATCAAAATGGATCTGCAACACATACTTGAGTTTACCACCTTTTGGGGATAGGATCACTACGCCGGCGCCGGAGCCATTCAACATCTTGGACCCATCGAAGAACATGGTCCAATGAGCCGAGTAGATGTGAGTCGGTTGCTGTTGTTCTACCCATTCTGCTATGAAGTGAGCCAGAGCTTGAGACTTTATAGCTTTCTTGGCTTCGAACTTGATGTCGCAGTATAGCATCTCCATGACCCACTTTGCCACTCGGCCTGATGCGTCCCGATTGTGGAGAATTTCCGACAACGGAGCATCAGATATGACAGACACCGAGTGGTCTTGGAAATAATGAGCCACCTTCTTTGCAGTCATGTAGACCCCATAAATAAGCTTCTGATAATGGGGATACCTCTGCTTGGAAGGAGTCAGGACTTCGGAAACATAATATACTGGCCGTTGAACCTTGTACGCTTTGCCTTCTTCTTCGCGTTCGACTGTGAGAACGGTGTTGACGACTTGATTTGTAGCCGCGATGTACAGAAGAAGGGATTCTTTACTGAGCGGGGCAGTAAGAACCGGCTGGGTGGAAAGCAGGGCTTTGAGGTCGTCGAATGCAATTTGGGCTTCGTCTGTCCACTCGAAGGTATCTGACTTCTTCATGAGTCGGTACAGAGGTAACGCCTTCTCGCCGAGTCGAGCGATAAACCTGCTCAAAGCCGCCAGGCAACCTGTGAGCCTTTGAACATCATGTACTCTTACCGGCCGCTCCATTCGAACAATGGTCCCGATCTTTTCGGGGTTGACATCGATCCCTCGTTCGGAAACAAAGAAACCGGGTAACTTCCCGCTGGGAACGCCGAATGAACACTTGGCTGGGTTGAGCTTGATATCGTACCTACATAGGTTGGCGAATGTTTCTGCCAAGTCAGTCAGCAGGTCGGAACCTTTGCGTGACTTGACGATGATATCATCCATATATGCCTCCACATTTCGACCGATCTGGTCTAGGAGGCATTTTTGGATCATGCGCATAAAAGTTGCTTCTGCATTCTTCAAACTGAATGGCATAGTGATGTAACAGAAACACCCGAATGGGGTGATGAAGGCTGTTTTTAATTTATCTGGACCATACAGACGGATCTGATGATAGTCCGAATAGGCATCAAGGAAGGATAAGCGCTCGCAACCCGCAGTCGAATCGACAATTTAATCAATGCGGGGGAGCGGGAAGTGATCTTTCGGATAGACCTTATTGAGATGCTTGAAATTGATGCACATACGGAGAGACTTGTCCTTCTTGGGCACCATGACAACATTAGCGAGCCACTCGGAGTGGTGTACCTCGCGAATGAAGTTGGCTGCCAAAAGTTTAGCCACCTCCTCTCCGATTGCCTTCCTCTTGTGCGCGGCGGACCGACGCAGGCGTTCTCGGACGGGCTGAGCAGCAGGATCCACATGCAGTCGGTGCTCAGCCAACTCCCTGGGTACACCTGGCATGTCAACAGGCTTCCATGCAAAAATGTCCCAGTTCTCACAGAGGAATTGGATGAGCTCGGCTTCCTATTTTCGATCAAGGGTGGTGGAGATGTTTGTCGGGGCAGCGGTGTCGTCCGTCGGGTGGATGCTGACTTTCTTCGTGTCTCCCGCCGACTGGAATGCGGACTCGGAAGCTGGCTTCTTTGAACGCATCAAGTCAGCGGGGTCGGCGGTCTTTTTATACTCATCCAGCTCGAGAATAGCCATCTGCTGATCAGCAATCCTCGACCCCTGCTGCAGACACTCCTCGGCCCGCTGCCGATTGCCTGTGACCGTAATCACACCTTTGGGACCTGGCATCGTCAGCTTCAAATAGACGTAACATGGACGGGCCATGAAACGTGCATATGCCGGGCGGCCCAGAATCGCATGATATGCACTCTGGAAGTCTACCACCTCGAATGTCAGCTTCTCCTTGCGGAAGTTCTTGTCAGAGCCGAAGACGACATCCAACGCGATCTGGCCGAGTGATTTGGCCTTTCTTCCTGGGACGACTCCGTGGAACTGCATACTGCTCTCGCTAAGCTTGGACATCGGAATGCCCATTCCCTTGAGAGTGTCGGCGTACATGATATTCAAGCCGCTGCCGCCGTCCATGAGGACTTTGCGCAGCCTGACTCCTTCCACCACCGGGTCGACGACGAGAGCCTGCTTCCCTGGGGTGGGTACGTGTGCTGGGTGGTCTGACTGATCAAAGGTGATCGCAGTCTGTGACCACTTGAGGAACGTGGGAGTGGATGGGGTTGCCATGTTTACCTCCCTGTTGACCAGCTTCAGTCGACTTTTGCTTTCCACATCAGCAAAAATCATCAACGTTGCATGGACTTGGGGGGAACGGATCCTCCTTGTCCTCATCATCCTGCTCGATGTCCTTCTCACTCGGTTGTCCATCACCGAATCCTTGGATCAGGAGGTGACACTGCCGAGTGGTATGCTTCAGCAATATGACATTGCCTTCTTCATTCGTCTTCGTGTGGATTGGACACGGTTGATCTAGGATGAAGTTTCCTGACTGCCTCTTCTTGGGGGTGTACTAAGCTTTCCCCTTGCCTTTGAACTTGGCATTTGTAACGGCTGCTGCCTCTGCCTGCAGAGTGGACTGAGCTTTCTGCTTCTGCTTCCGACTGCTGTTCCCATCTCCATTGGTGACTGACTTAGGCTTGCCGCTACGTATGCGGTCTTCCTCTTCGCCATTTGCATAGCGCGCGGCTATCTTCATCATCTTGCTCATGGAGATGTCGCCTGTCCGACCGAACTTCAGGTACAGATCTCTGTACCGCAAGCCTGCCTTGAAGGCGCGGACTGCTTGGTGCTTTGTGACGTTCTCCACCGTGTGGTAGAGGGTCGTCCAGCGCTGGATGAAATTGCGCAAGGGCTCGTTCTGCTTCTGGACACAGTGCTAGAGCTCTACGAGACCAGCAGGGCATTTGCACGTACCCTCGAAGGTCCTGATGAAGACTCGGGACAGATCTGCCCAGCTGTAGATGCTTGACGGAGCTAACTGGTTCAGCCAGGCTCGCGCCGAACCGTCGAGCATCAGTGGGAGATGTTTCATGGCGACATGGTCATCTCGGCCACCGATCTGGACCGCCACTCTGTAGTCGTCCAACCAAGTTTCTGGTTTGGACTCTCCTGTGAACTTGCTGATTCCCGTCGCCAATCAGAAGTTGAGAGGGATGTCAGTTGAGCGGATTGTTGGAAATATGCCCTAGAGGCAATAATAAATTAGTTATTATTATATTTCTTAGTTCATGATAATCGTTTGTTATCCATGCTATAATTGTATTGATTGGAAACACAATACTTGTGTGGATACATAGACAAAACACTGTCCCTAGTAAGCCTCTAGTTGACTAGCTCGTTGATCAAAGATGGTCAAGGTTTCCTGGCCATAGGCAAGTGTTGTCACTTGATAACGGGATCACATCATTAGGAGAATCATGTGATGGACTAGACCCAAACTAATAGACGTAGCATGTTGATCATGTCATTTTGTTGCTACTGTTTTCTGCGTGTCAAGTATTTATTCCTATGACCATGAGATCATATAACTCACTGACACCGGAGGAATGCTTTGTGTGTATCAAACATCGCAACGTAATTGGGTGACTATAAAGATGCTCTACAGGTATCTCCGAAGGTGTTAGTTGAGTTAGTATGGATCAAGACTGGGATTTGTCACTCCGTGTGAACGGAGAGGTATCTCGGGGCCCACTCGGTAATACAACATCACACACAAGCCTTGCAAGCAATGTGACTTAGTGTAAGTTGCAGGATCTTGTATTACGGAACGAGTAAAGAGACTTGCCGGTAAACGAGATTGAAATAGGTATGCGGATACTGACGATCGAATCTCGGGCAAGTAACATACCGAAGGACAAAGGGAATGACATACGGGATTATATGAATCCTTGGCACTGAGGTTCAAACAATAAAGATCTTCGTAGAATATGTAGGATCCAATATGGGCATCCAGGTCCCGCTATTGGATATTGACCGAGGAGTCACTCGGGTCATGTCTACATAGTTCTCGAACCCGCAGGGTCTGCACACTTAAGGTTCGACGTTGTTTTATGCGTATTTGAGTTATATGGTTGGTTACCGAATGTTGTTCGGAGTCCCGGATGAGATCACGGACGTCACGAGGGTTTCCGGAATGGTCCGGAAACGAAGATTGATATATAGGATGACCTCATTTGATTACCGGAAGGTTTTCGGAGTTACCGGGAATGTACCGGGAATGACGAATGGGTTCCGGGAGTTCACCGGGGGGGGGGGGGGGCCCACGCACCCCGGGGAAGCCCATGGGTGTTTGGGGTGCCGCACCAGCCCTTAGTGGGCTGGTGAGACAGCCCAAGAGAGGCCTATGCGCATAGGAAAGAAAATCAAAGAGGAAAGAAAAAAAGAAGGAGGTGGGAAAGGGAAGAAGGACTCCACCTTCCAAACCAAGTGGATTTTGGTTTGGGAGGGGGAGACCTTCCCCCTTGGCTCGGCCGACTCCCTTGGGAGTCCTTGGACCCCAAGGCAAGTCTCCCCCCTCCTCCTCCTATATATAGTGGGGTTTTAGGGCTGATTTGAGACGACTTTTCCACGGCAGCCCGACCACATACCTCCACGGTTTTTCCTCTAGATCGCGTTTCTGCGGAGCTCGGGCGGAGCTCGGGCGGAGCCCTGCTGAGACAAGGTCATCACCAACCTCCGGAGTGCCGTCACGCTGCCGGAGAACTCTTCTACCTCTCCGTCTCTCTTGCTGGATCAAGAAGGCCGAGATCATCGTCGAGCTGTACGTGTGCTGAACGCGGAGGTGCCGTCCGTTCGGCACTAGATCGTGGGACTGATCGCGGGATTGTTCGCGGGGCGGATCGAGGGACGTGAGGACGTTCCACTACATCAACCGCGTTCACTAACGCTTCTGCTGTACGATCTACAAGGGTACGTAGATCACTCATCCCCTCTCGTAGATGGACATCACCATGATAGGTCTTCGTGCGCGTAGGAAAATTTTTGTTTCCCATGCGACGTTCCCCAACAGTGGTATCAGAGCCAGGTTCATGCGTAGATGTCTTCTCGAGTAGAACACAAAAGTTTTTGTGGGCGGTGATGTGCGTTTTGCTGCCCTCCTTAGTCTTTTCTTGATTCCGCGGTATTGTTGGATCGAAGCGGCTCGGACCGACATTACTCGTACGCTTACGAGAGACTGGTTTCATCGCTACGAGTAACTCCGTTGCTCAAAGATGACTGACGGGTGTCAGTTTCTCCAACTTTAGTTGAATCGGATTTGACCGAGGAGGTCCTTGGATGAGGTTAAATAGCAATTCATATATCTCCGTTGTGGTGTTTGCGTAAGTAAGATGCGATCCTACTAGATACCCATGGTCACCACGTAAAACATGCAACAACAAAATTAAAGGACGTCTAACTTGTTTTTGCAGGGTATGCTTGTGATGTGATATGGCCAACGATGTGATGTGATATATTGGATGTATGAGATGATCATGTTGTAATAGATAATATCGACTTGCACGTCGATGGTACGGCAACCGGCAGGAGCCATAGGGTTGTCTTTATAACTAACGTTTGTGCTTGCAGATGCGTTTACTATTTTGCTAGGACATAGCTTTAATAGTAATAGCATGAGTAGCACGACAACCCCGATGGCGACACGTTGATGGAGATCATGGTGTGACGCCGGTGACAAGAAGATCGTGCCGGTGCTTTGGTGATGGAGATCAAGAAGCACGTGATGATGGCCATATCATGTCACTTATGAATTGCATGTGATGTTAATCCTTTTATGCACCTTATTTTGCTTAGAACGACGGTAGCATTATGAGGTGATCTCTCACTAAAATTTCAAGACGAAATTGTGTTCTCCCCGACTGTGCACCGTTGCTACAGTTCGTCGTTTCGAGACACCACGTGATGATCGGGTGTGATAGACTCAACGTTCACATACAACGGGTGCAAAACAGTTGCGCACGCGGAACACTCGGGTTAAGCTTGACGAGCCTAGCATGTGCAGACATGGCCTCAGAACACATGAGACCGAAAGGTCGAGCATGAATCGTATAGTTGATATGATTAGCATAGAGATGCTTACCACTGAAACTATTCTCGACTCACGTGATGATCGGACTTGAGATAGTGGATTTGGATCATGTACCACTCAAATGACTAGAGAGATGTACTTTTTGAGTGGGAGTTCTTAAGTAATATGATTAATTGAACTAATTTTCATGAACATAGTCTAATGGTCTTTGCGAATTACGATGTAGCTTGCGCTATAGCTCTACTGTTTTTATATGATCCTAGAGAAAATTTAGTTGATAGTAGCAAACTTTGCAGACTAAGTCTGTAAAACCGAGGATTGTCCTCGTTGCTGCACAGAAGGCTTATGTCCTTAATGCACCACTCGGTGTGCTGCACCTCGAGCGTCGTCTGTGGATGCTGTGAACATCCAACATACACGTTTCTGATGACTACACGATAGTTCAGTACAAAAATACTTAATGGCTTAGAAGCAAGGCGCCGAAAACGTTAAAACGTCACGGAACATAAGTGATGTTCTAAAGAGATGAAATTGGGATTTCATGCTTGTGCCCTTGTTAAGAGGTACGAGACCTCCGACAAGATTCTTTGTCCACAAAGTAAAGGAGAAAGGCTCAATCGTTGAGCATGTGCTCAGATTGTCTGAGTACGACAATCGCTTGAATCAAGTGGGAGTTAATCTTCCTGATGAGATAGTGATAGTTCTCCAAAGTCACTGCCACCAAGCTGTGAGAGCTTCGTGATGAACTATAACATATCAAGGATACATACAATGATCCTTGAGCGATTCGCGATGTTTGACACTTCGAAAGTAGAAATCAAGAAGGAGCATCAATAGTTGATGGTTTGTAAAACCACTAAGTTTCAAGAAGGGCAAGGGCTAGAAGGGATACTTCGTGAAATGGCAAAACAGTTGCTGCACTAATGAAGAGACCCAAGATTAAACCCAAACCCGAGACTAAGTGCTTCTATAATGAGGGGAACAGTCACTGAGGCGGAGCAACTCTAGATACTTGGTAGATAAGAAGGCTGGCAAAAGTCGAAAGAAGTGTATTTGATATACATGATGTTGATGTGTACTTTACTAGTACTCCTAGTAGCATGTGGGTATTGGATACCGGTTCGGTTGCTAAGTGATTAGTAACAAGAAATGTAAGCTACGGAATAAATGGAGACTAGCTAAAGGCGAGGTGACGATACGAGTTGGAAGTGTTTCCAAGGTTGATATGATCAAACGTTGCACGCTCCCTCTACCATCGGGATTGGTGTTAAACCTAAATAATTGTTATTTGGTGCTTGCGTTAAGCATGAACATGATTGGATCGTGTTTATTGCAATACGATTATTCATTTAAAGAGAATAATGGTTACTCTATTTTCTTGAATAATCACCTTCAATGGTTTATTGAATCTCGATCGTAGTGTTACACATGTTCATGATATTTGTGCCAAAAGATACGAGTTGATGATGATAGTACCACTTACTTGTGACACTACCGCTTGAGTCATGTTAGTATAAATTGCATGAAGAGGCTCCATGCTGATGGATCTTTGTACTCACCTGATTTCGAATCACTAGTGACATGCAAATCATACCACATGAGCAAGGCCTTGTTTTCATTGAGATGAAATAAGATAGTAACTTGTTGGAAGTGATACATTTTGATGTATGCAGTCCAATGGGTGCTGAGGCACGCAGTGGATATCATTATGTTCTTACTTCACTGACGATTTGAGTAGATACAGGAGTATTTACTTAATGAATCACAAGTCTGAAATGTTGAAAAGTTCAATTCCGTTTCAGAGTGAAGTTCGTTGTAACAAGAGGATAAACTGTCTACGATATGATCATGGAAATGAATATCTGAGTTACGAGTTTTGGTACGCAGTTAAGACAATGTGGAAATTGTTTCGCAGTTCATGCCACCTGGAACATCATAGTGTGATGATGTGTGTGAACGTCATAGCCACGCACTATTTGGTATGGTGCATACTATGATGTCTCTTATCGAATTACCACTATCGTTTATGGGTTATGCATTAGAGACAACCGCACACACTTTAAATAGGGCACCGCGTATTTCCGTTGAGATGACACAGTATAGACTGAGGTTTAGAGAAATCTAAACTGTCGTTTCTTGAAAGTTTGGGGTTTCGACACTTATGTGAAAAATGTTTCAGTCTGATAAGCTCGAACCCAAAGCGGGTAAATGCTTCTTCATAGGGTATCCAAAACAGTTGGGTACATCTCCTATCTCAGATCCGAAAGCAAAGTGTTTGTTTCTAGAAACGGATCCTTTCTCGAGGAAAGGTTTCTCTCGAAAGAATTGAGTGGGAGGGTAGTAGAACTTGATGAGGTTATTGAACCATCACTTCAACCAGTGTGTAGCAGGGCGCAGGAAGTTGTTCCTGTGGCGCCTACACCAATTGAAGTGGAAGCTGATGATGGTGATCATTGAGCTTCGAATCAAGTTACTACAAACCTCGTAGGTCGACAAGGTCGCGTACTGCTGCAGAGTAGTACGTTAACCCTGTCTTGGAGGTCATGTTGTTGAGCAACAGTGAACCTACGAGTTATGGAGAAAGCGATGGTGGGCCCAGATTCCGACAAATGGCTGGAAGCCATGAAATCCGAGAGAGGATCCATGTGTGAAAACAAAGTGTAGACTTTGGTAGAACTACTTGATGGTCATAGGACTATTGAGTAAAATGGATTTTAAAAGAAGACAGACGATGATGGTGATAAGTCACTATTAAGAAACGCTCGACTTGTCGCAAAGATGTTTTCGACAAGATCAAACGGTTGACTATGATGAGACTTTCTCACTCATAGCGATGCTAAAGGTCTGTTAGAATTATGTTAGTTGTTGATGCATTATTTATGAAATATTGCACGTAGGATGTCAAAACATTGTTTCCTCGACGGTTTCCTTGAGCAAACATTGTATGTGATACAACCAGAAGGTTTTGTAGATCCTAAAGATACTAGCAAGTATGCAAGCTCCAGCGATCCTTCAATGGACTGGTGCAAGCATCTCGGAGTTGGAATATATATACTTTGATGAGATGATCAAAGATTTTGGGTTTGTACAAGGTTTATGAGAAACTTGTATTTCCAAAGAAGTGAGTGGGAGCACTATAGAATTTCTGATAAGTATGTGTGGTCGACATATTGTGGATCAGAAGTAATGTAGAATTTCTGTAAAGCATACAAGGTTGTTTGAAAGGAGTTTTTCAAAGGAATACCTAGATTACGCTACTTGAACGTTGATCATCAAAGATCTATGGAGATAGATCGAAAGCGCTTAATAGAAGTTTCAACAAGATGCATGCCTTGACAAAGTTTTTGAAGGAGTTCAAAATAGATCAGTAAAGAAGGAGTTCTTGGTTGCGTTGTAAGGTGTGAATTTGAGTAAGACTCAAAACCCGACCACGGCAGAATAAAGAGAATAGACGAAGGTCGTCTTCTATGCCTTAGCCGTAGAATCTAAAGTATGCCATGTTGTGTACCGCACCTGATGTGTGCCTTGACTCAAAGTCTGTTGAGAGGTACAGAGAGTGATCCATGATTGAATCACTAGCAGCGGTCAAAATTTATCCTTAGTAACAAATGGGCTAAGGAATTTTTCTCGATTATGGAGGTGGTTAAAGAGTTCGTCGTAAAGGGTTACGTCGATGCAAGCTTTGACACTAATCCGAATAACTATGAGTAGTGAAACGGATTCATATAGTAGAGTAGATATTTGGAGCATTTCCGAATAGCACGTGGTAGCAGCATCTATAAGATGACATAAAGATTTGTAAAGAACGCACGGATCTGAAAGTTTCAGAACCGTTGACTAAAACCTCTCTCACGAGCAAGACGTGATCAGACCCCATAACTATATGGGTGTTGGATTCGTTGGAATCACATGGTGATGTGAACTAGATTATTGACTCTAGTGCAAGTGGGAGACTGTTGGAAATATGCCCTAGAGGCAATAATAAATTAGTTATTATTATATTTCTTAGTTCATGATAATCGTTTATTATCCATGCTATAATTGTATTGATTGGAAACACAATACTTGTGTGGATACATAGACAAAACACTGTCCCTAGTAAGCCTCTAGTTGACTAGCTCGTTGATCAAAGAGGGTCAAGGTTTCCTGGCCATAGGAAAGTGTTGTCACTTGATAACGGGATCACATCATTAGGAGAATCATGTGATGGACTAGACCCAAACTAACAGACGTAGCATGTTGATCATGTCATTTTGTTGCTACTGTTTTCTGCGTGTCAAGTATTTATTCCTATGACCATGAGATCATATAAATCACTGACACCGGAGGAATGCTTTGTGTGTATCAAACGTCGCAACGTAACTGGGTGACTATAAAGATGCTCTACAGGTATCTCCGAAGGTGTTAGTTGAGTTAGTATGGATCAAGACTGGGATTTGTCACTCCGTGTGAACGGAGAGGTATCTCGGGGCCCACTCGGTAATACAACATCACACACAAGCCTTGCAAGCAATGTGACTTAGTGTAAGTTGCAGGATCTTGTATTACGGAACGAGTAAAGAGACTTGCCGGTAAACGAGATTGAAATAGGTATGCGGATACTGACGATCGAATCTCGGGCAAGTAACATACCGAAGGACAAAGGGAATGACATACGGGATTATATGAATCCTTGGCACTGAGGTTCAAACGATAAAGATCTTCGTAGAATATGTAGGACCCAATGTGGGCATTCAGGTCCCGCTATTGGATATTGACCGAGGAGTCACTCGGGTCATGTCTACATAGTTCTCGAACCCGCAGGGTCTGCACACTTAAGGTTCGACGTTGTTTTATGCGTATTTGAGTTATATGGTTGGTTACCGAATGTTGTTCGGAGTCCCGGATGAGATCACGGACGTCACGAGGGTTTCCGGAATGGTCCGGAAACGAAGATTGATATATAGGATGACCTCATTTGATTACCGGAAGGTTTTCGGAGTTACCGGGAATGTAACGGGAATGACGAATGGGTTCCGGGAGTTCACCGGGGGGGGCCCACCCACCCCGGGGAAGCCCATGGGTGTTTGGGGTGCCGCACCAGCCCTTAGTGGGCTGGTGAGACAGCCCAAGAGAGGCCTATGCGCATAGGAAAGAAAATCAAAGAGGAAAGGAAAAAAAAGAAGGAGGTGGGAAAGGGAAGAAGGACTCCACCTTCCAAACCAAGTGGATTTCGGTTTGGGAGGGGGAGACCTTCCCCCTTGGCTCGGCCGACTCCCTTGGGAGTCCTTGGACCCCAAGGCAAGTCTCCCCCCTCCTCCTCCTATATATAGTGGGGTTTTAGGGCTGATTTGAGACGACTTTTCCACGGCAGCCCGACCACATACCTCCACGGTTTTTCCTCTAGATCGCGTTTCTGCGGAGCTCGGGCGGAGCCCTGCTGAGACAAGGTCATCACCAACCTCTGGAGCGCCGTCACGCTGTCGGAGAACTCTTCTACCTCTCCGTCTCTCTTGCTGGATCAAGAAGGCCGAGATCATCGTCGAGCTGTACGTGTGCTGAACGGGGAGGTGCCGTCCGTTCGGCACTAGATCGTGGGACTGATCCGGGATTGTTCGCCGGGTGGATCGAGGGACGTGAGGATGTTCCACTACATCAACCGCGTTCACTAACTCTTCTGCTGTACGATCTACAAGGGTATGTAGATCACTCATCCCCTCTCGTAGATGGACATCACCATGATAGGTCTTCGTGCGCGTAGGAAATTTTTTGTTTCCCATGCGACTTTCCCCAACACGGATGGCCCGACTGAAGCACTCGGGGCCAGAGACAACGGTCCTTCTTCCACTCGGATGGTCTCTATCGTGACCATCACGGTGGGCTCGACTTCTGTCGACCTTCTTTTGGGCGATGTACCCTCTTGCATGAGGCCTTGGATCATGCGCGTCACCGACTGAACGACGATCATCGTGATGCCGGGGCCCGTAAGGCCCACCCCGCAGAGGAGTACGCGAACGGCGACGATCTTCGGGATGAGACCGAATGGGAAGCGGATTCCCACTCGGGTCCCTGGAACGGCTGCCCCCTCTGCGTCGCTGATGAGAGTCGGGACTGAAAACCGACCGATGCGTGTTCGCGTGAACAGAACTGTTGTGGATCCTGTTGTGCGACTGGGAGACCGCCGAATTTTGCTGTTGCGCCTTATGCAACAGGGCACGGATCTACTCGATCCCTCTACCACCCTCTGAATCAGTCGGCTGGAGAGAATCGGCTATCCTGGCAGCCGCAGCCAAGTTGAGGATGGGTGTGCGGAACACCTCGACGTTGCTCTGGCGAGTGCGTCGACTGGAAGAACGATGGTGTTGACGACGAGCGCCGGATGATTCTCCGAACTCATGCTCGTTCCGACCAGTCCGGAGGGGACTTTCATGGAAATCGGCCATGAGAACTTCGGCTGCAGGCCCGCGACCCGGATACTCGGAAGGTAGCTCAGTCGGAACTGACTCCAAGCACTGGGATGGCGGCGGGACCACAACCGATTCGAGCACTGCCACTTGAGAGGACGCGCTCTATCGCGCCTGGGCGTGTCACACCCAACGCTGGAGCCGCGGACGACGGGATCGCTTGTTGCGGTGCGTGACGGGGGCCAAGATCGACACCGGGGTCGATGGCTGGAGAAGAAGAACACCGCGGGAACTGGCACGGAAGTGCGTAGCCCCGCGACTGGGAAGCGCCTCGACGTCAAGGGGCGCATCCCGAAGCCATGCCGAATCGTCGGCGATGAAGGAGAGGGCACCGAAGAGGATCTGATGACCCATGCACAGATCTCCACCGGACGACATGATGAAAGTATGAAATCGCAAACTCGCCGGAAGTCGCTTAGAGGCCTGCCCCACGGTGGGCGCCAACTGTCGTGGGTATAAGTGTGACAGTAGAAGTATGGGGTACGAAAGGATGGGCATAGCCTTAGCTACGGCGAGGATGTATGAGTTCAGGCCCCTCTACGGTGGAGGTAAAAGCCCTACGTATCAGTGCTCTTGGGAGCTTTGTGTCGAGTGGATTATAGGATTACAGCAAGTGCCAACCCTTGCACCAATGGGGAAGGGCGGCTTATATAGAGTGCGCTGCCCTTCATAATGGCCCGATGGACAAGGGTGGAATAGTGGCGAATAAATGCCTACGTTACAGGTAACATAAGCTTTAAATGCTAATAATGGTGTATGAAAACGTATGACTGTTGCCCTCCTGGGAGGTTACGATGTACAGAGTGGATTCCAGTCGGTACGTTAGATATGCTCTGAGTGGATCATCGCCGACTGGATGATGGGGGCGTCCTTAGTTCAGTCGGAACTGTCTAAGGGCCTTGTCTTCTATGAAGGGTAGTCCTTGGGTAGGACCTATAGGGCACACCTATGACCCTACCCTGGGACTATAACCACATCAGCGGCGGTGGATCTCGTTGTGATGGGAACCGCTCATTGGCACCGGCAGGATCGGCACCCGATCGACGGACAAGTGCCAGTTGTTTGTCAAGTGGACGTCGCTCTAGAGGAGCGGCGTCGCGGCGTCCTTGTCTCCCAATAGCGGCGGCACACATCCGCATGGGTGTACTACCGGGAGCGCGTCGAGGCGCGCGGAGGGGCAATGGAGAAGGCTGCCGGAGTAGGCCGTGGCGGAGGAGAAAAACGGCACGACTCGCTTGCGGCGCAGCGGCGGCCGGACGAGAACCCAGCCTCGTGGTCATGCGCCCCCTTACCCTTGCCGCCGGTGCTCCACCAACCCATTGCTGCCGGCGGCCGGAGAGCTCGAGGGAGGGGGAGAAAGCTAGGGTTCGGTGTCGGTCCCGAGGAGGCGCCAGGAGTGGAGTGGGCGCGTGCACTATGCCAGTCCACGGCTTCCCCATTAGAAGGACGGCGACCGCCTGCGTGAGTGGATGACAGGCGGGGCCTACCGGGTGTGCGTAGTAAATACATGCGGTGGGAAATAGGTGGTCGGCTGCCACATGTCCCCGACGCGGACGAGAGGAGGGCTTGGGTGCGTCCGCTCACTGTCCGCCACGACCCAAACCAGGTGCATGTTTGCGCCGGAAATGGGTCGGCCCGGACACAAAATGGACAAGATGCGTCCAGGGCAACGCGCGCTGATACGTCCCAAACGTATCTATAATTTCTGCTTGTTCCATGATCTTTTGGGTGACATTGTTATATGTTTTGCTACACTTTTATATCATTGTACACATGTGTGGACTAATCTACTAACTCAATGCACCCAGTGCCAGTTTCTGTGTGTTAATGTCTATTTTGCAGGGGCTTTTACCCAATTTTCCGAAGCCCAAAAAATTCCACGAAAAAAAATCAACGTAACGGAAGCTTCCATATCACCGAAGATGGGCCAGGGGCCGTTCATGCAATCTCCTGGCACGGCCTACCCCCTGGCCGCGCCAGCATGCCGCCTGGGTGGGTCCCACCTCCTCCGGTGCCCTCCTTTAACCTATATTTAGTCCTCTGAGAGAAAACCCTTCGACAATTTCTAGAATGACGAATTTCTCCATCGTTCCGTCGCCGCAGCGTTTCCGGGATCGGGAGCGTCAGGAGACCTCTTCCCGGCATCGTGCCGGAGGAAGGATTGACCTCCGAGAGCTTCTCCACCGCCAAGGACGCTTCCTGGACGTGCCGTGAGTAGTCCTCCTTGGACCATGGGGCCATGACCAGTAGCTATGTGATGTCTTCTCTCAATGTTGTGCTTCAATGGTTAGTCCTTGTGAGCTGTTGTACATGATCAAGGCATCTATGTAATTCTCTTGCTATTGCTATGCTCGGTTTGTTGGGATCCGATGGATTATGAGATTATGTTCAGATTGTTATGAGTTATATATTTGATAATCCTTTTATATTATGTTCCTTAGTGATTCATGCATGTTCTCCGTTGCTATTTATTGCTTTGGTCGAGTAGTAGATTGTAACTCCAAGAGGGAGCGTTATGCATGATTGTGGGTTCATCTTTTATATTACCCAATTATTTACTATCCGTTGTTCTCTTTTTCTTAGATTCTGTCATACTTTGCGTTTTCATTGTTTTGTAAATTCTAAGCTTACTTTTTATTTGCAAAAACCTTTTGGCAATCATGAGAAACAATAGATTTTCATGAAAATCTTTATTTCCAGCAGGTAATGAATTATTTTATTAAGGGTACTAACCATTCTAATCAGCTTATGATGAGTTCCGTATCAAGAGAGTTTTCAAGTATGCGATGGAAGATGATGAAAGAAGATACAGGAGTGTCAAGCGCTCAAGCTTGGGGATGCACCATGGACCCCCAAAAAATATTCAAGGAGACTAAAGCGTGTAAGCTTGGGGATGCCCCCGTGCATCCCCTTCTTTATCAACAATCACCGGTTCGTCCATCTCCATGCTATAATTTTATCACTTCATATGTTATGTGCTATGCTTGGAGCGTCCCGCTCTTTACTTTTTTAGTTTGTTTTAGTTTTGCTTGATGTTCATAACAAGTCGGAACCTAGCCTATGTTGTTTGGGAGAGAGACACGCTTCATTCCACTCTATAACACAACATAGGTTTTCATGCTTTTTTTGTGTGTTCTTCATCTTTCCATAGCTATAGTCATGCTTAGCTTTTAGTTTTCATGCTTATCTTTTTAAGAGATTTTATTTAGGTTTCTTTTGGAACTCTCTTGAGTTATCATGCTTATCTTGTTTAGAGAGTTGGCTTGTTGCATTGAGTTGTGTGTCTTGCATGAGTAGGTAATTAAGATTGCTATTTAAGTATACTAGTAACTTGCAATAGCTTTGAGGTATTGATTTGAGTAATATTTGGACTATTGGTGCCAAGAGCTTAAGCCTATTAGTGATAGGTGTCGTATTTTGGAAAATCCATGTGTTTTCAGAAAACTAAAAATTAGTTGAGAACTCTAGCTACTAAATTGATCGTTAACCTCTCTGAAGGGGTTCGAATATATAGAGTACCCTCATGTTACCATGAGTCGAGGATGCGCAAGGATAACCAAACCCCCAAACACTCATCCTTGGGGTACTTGTCTCTTTGTGAACCTCCTAACTAGATAAAGAGTTACCGATAATAAGTGTATTAGTTCTGCAGACTAATGTGAGTATTCGATTGTTGGCACTTCCACCATCCATATTTTGCTAGCCTCTTCGGTACCGTGCATTGTCCTTTCTCACATTGAGAGTTGTTGCAAACTCCGCCGGTGCATCCAAACCCATGACATGATACGCTCTGTCATACATAAGTCTCATCATATCTTATCTCAAAACAACCACCATACCTACCTATTAAGGCATTTTCATAGCCTTTCCGAGATACATTGCCATGCAACATCCACCATCTCATGACTTGATCTTCATGTCATACATGCTTTTGCTTGATCATAGAGTCGCATGGTAGTTGGGTCTTGCCCCAATTATTGCTACATGACGTGCTAGTATCATTGCATATCCTGCTACACTGGAAGAGGTATATATTTGCATATATCATGATAGTTTTCACTTGTCTTTATGTTGAGTAGTTCTTATAAAGTGTGATGATCTTCTTTTTATTCATGTAAAACATAGAGTGTTGCCCTTAAGAGAGGAAAAGACCCCAAAGAGGACAAAACAAAAGATCCCAAAGAGGGAAAATGAGAGATAAATAGAAAGATCCAAAGAGGCCACAAAAACATAAAAGAAAAAGAAAAAAAGAAAAAAAAGAGAAGGGGTAACACTAGTATTCCTTTTGAAATATCCACACTCGTACTTCATTGCTATATTTGTACTACATAGAGATTATCATTCATGCATAACTATGTGGGGACCCTTACACTATAGAACTTGGTTTGCATATTTCAATGATGAGCCTCCTCAAATGAGTTTTAGGTCTTCATGAGCAAACAAGTTGGATGCACCCCCACTAGTTCCATTGGAGAGCTTACTTTAGCTCATATGTGCATCCGTTACATGGCACTCCCTACTCCTCACATCATATCTATCATTTGGCTTTCTCTCGCCTATGATTGTCCTCATTGATGTGAGCCTTTCACACTCTTTTTTGTCTTCCTTCCCCATCATTATTCTATTTGCCATCTTAAGTGCCAACATATCTTGCTTACGCCCATCCATTGCATGAATGCTCAAAATCGAAAGGGAGAGGATCATTTTGACTTGTGCCTGACTAGTGGTCTGGGGATGAGTCAAAATAAGATTTCAAAGGAGACCAAGTGTGAGGTTTAGTACATTGAGTTCTCAATTAAAAATATATTTTATGATCTCAATCCATCTCCCACTTCTTGCACGCAAACATCATTTGGAGACATTCGAGTCACAGACAGGGAGAGCCCTTGCACCTTTATGTTCTTACTTTGCTAATCTCAATACTAGATATAAACCCTTGCTTGTTATTGTCTTGACTTGAATTGCATATCTTACTTGCTTTACTTTGAATGTCTTATATGCGTGTTAGCATGTCACAACAAAAATTATTATGATATCATTTATCTATTCGAGTACGAGCAGATATTAAGCTTGGGGATGTTGATACGTCCCAAACGTATCTATAATTTCTGCTTGTTCCATGATTTTTTGGGTGACATTGTAATATGTTTTGCTATACTTTTATATCATTTTACACATATTTTGACTAACCTACTAACTCAGTGCACCCAGTGCCAGTTTTTGTATGCTGATGTCTATTTTGAAGGGGCTTTTACCCAATTTTTTGAAGCCCGAAAAATTCCAGGAAAAATATATAAAAAATCAGCGTAACGGAAGCTTCCAGATCACCGAAGATGGGCCAGAGGGGGGCAGGGGCCGTCCAGGCGACCTCCTGGCGCGGCCTACCCCCTGGCCGCGCCAGCAGGCCGCCTGGGTGGGTCCCACCTCCTCCGATGCCCTCCTTTGGCCTATATTTAGTCCTCCGAGAGAAAATCCTTCCACAACTTCTAGAATCCAAATTTCTCCATCGTTCCGCCGCCGCAGCGCTTTCGAGATCGGGAGCGTCAGGAGACCTCTTCCCGGCACCCTGTCGGAGAGATGATTGACCTCCGGGAGCTTCTCCACCGCCATGGTCGCTTCCCGGACGTGCCGTGAGTAGTCTTCCTTGGAGCATGGGTCCATGACCAGTAGCTATGTGATGTCTTCTCTCCAATCTTGTGCTTCAATGGTTAGTCCTTGTGAGCTGCCCTACACGATCAAGGCATCTATGTAATTCTCTTGCTATTGCTATGCTCGGTTTGTTGGGATCCGATAGATTATGATATTATGTTCAGATTGTTATGAGTTATATATTTGATAATCCTTTTATATTATGTTCCGTATTGATTCATGCATGTTCTCCGTTGCTATTTATTGCTTTGGCCGAGTAGTAGATTGTAACTTCAAGAGGGAGCATTATGTATGATTGTGGGTTCATGCCCCTCGATGTCTAACTTGAGTGACAGAAACATGAGACTAGGGGATGTGCTGTTGCAACTAGGGAGAAAACAACGGTGGATGTGACCATGGTTGCAAGGATTGTTTACCTTACGCATAGTTCGCTAATGTAGTTGTGTGTTGCTTTGAGTTTACACTTTGGGTGGGGCTCGCAACTTAATACCGATGAGATGTTCTGGATAGATATCTCAAGGTGGATGATTAGTAAGTAGATGCTGATGAATAAATGGTCTACTTGTCTTGGCGTACTGTCCATTACTATTGAACCTCTAACTATCAAGTAGCATAATTAGCATTGCGGTGCGTTCATAATTCTGTCAATTGCCCAACTGTGATTTGTTAACCCAAGCATAATTGTTTATCATTTTTTGGGAGAGAGACATCACTAGTGAACATCATGTGACTCCGATCCATATCACCATCATTGTTTACACCTCCATCATTTACCATTTTCATTTACTTTTCCGTTGCAATCACTATCACTTTCCCCGCTTGTGTTTTGATCCTTTGCAAACTACAAGGCCGGAGAGATTGACAATCTCTTTGTACTCGTTGGGAGCAAAGTTATTTATTATGTGTGTAGGTCCACGTCTTCTGCTAGCGCCAGGGTGGAAGACACCTACTTGTTGAGCCTAGGTGTTCTCATGGTTCGATAAACCTTACAGTTCCCGTGTGAGGGAAAATTTGCTGCTGACTACATCTCAACCTTCCACTTGGGGTAACCAACAAGGTGCGAGAAGTATATACATCATCTCGTCATCATGCGCTAGGCCATGGGATTTATCCGTTTTGCCCCAAACGGACAGGGCCGGACCGGATGGGGTCGTACGCTGGAGTTGGCCTAAAAACTAAGTGCACTAACCATTCAAGTAAAGAAAAGAACTACTCCTTCGTCCTGATGTATAAGAGAAACTCCAACCGGCCGACCCAAACGGATGACCATTTTATTTGTTTTTCGTCTGTTTGTGTCGGCCAGCGGACACTAGCGTCCGCTTCGTCGTTTGGGCCGGCGCATGCGCCCAACGTTGACCCGACCTATTTTTGCCGGCATGTGAAAAAAAACATTTACAAAAATATATAACATGTATTCATTATGGATTAAACATAAAAAAACTAACTACGAGGAAGACAGCCCTAGGCAGCGGCGGAGGTGTCGCGGGGGCCGGTGAGGTTGACCAACGTCGGCGCAGGACCGGCCCACGGGAACGACGTGTTCCAGAGCGCCGCTGCCTGCGCCTCCGTCGTCTGTCCCACCGACGCTGGATGTGCTGCTGGCGGTGGCAGCGCAACACGGGCGCGCTCCTCCTCCTCCATCTCCCTCCTCTACCTCCCGTTCCAGCTCCATGTGTCGGCGGTCTTCTTCGCGCTCCACCCGCAGGTGCTGCGACTTCCAGTGCACGAGCTAGGCTTCCCAGCTGCACGTCACGCACATCGCATCAGCCCTGCTCCTCGTGCTTGAGCGCGAACCATACCTCATAGTTGGGAGAGTTAGACGCGTACGCCGGGTTGAGCCGCTGCTCCGGCGTCAGCTGACGCCGACAACGACTCACCTCCCCCGACGTGCATCCACGCCGATCGCGGCACAGCCGGCACCGGGATCCTCTCCGGATCCAGTGCCAGTTGTGCGGGAGGGTGACGTCGGGGTGCTGCAGCGGAACGCAGGGCTCCCAGTGCCACCACGCTTGGTGCATCGGGACACTGACGCATTCGCGAGGTCGGTGGTGGCTAACGGGGCCCTTGCCCTTGTTTTGGAAGGTGCCGACCATGGCTAGGGTTTGGTCGCCGACGGGGTGGCGAGATGGGAAGGGGGGTTGTGGAAGCAGATGGCTGAACCCCGCCGCACGCTCGGATTTAAAAAAAGGCCGACTACGATCGCTGACGCGTGGGCCCGAGGAGGGCGTCCGTCATACATTCTATTGACCGCGGTGGTTGGGGCGGACACCGAGAGGGCGCGCGTGCGTCCGCTTCGCGTTTGCGCCGACGCATTTCAGTCCCAAATTTGGACCGGAAATGGGTCGGCACGGACGCGAAGCAAACGCGTTTTGGAAATGGGTCGGCGCGTTAGGTCATCTGTTTTGTCCGTGTGGCCCCAAACAGACGGCGTTAGACGAAATGAGTCACCCCATTGGTCAGCTTGGGCGTTCGGGTATTCTGGTTATTTCGGTTCGGGTTGTTCGGGTTATGGATAATTCGGGTACTCAAAAATAGGAACCGTAATTTTTTATGCCAAAAAAGTACATGAACCCTAATTACCCAAAATTTCGGTCCAAGTAATTCGGGTACCAAAAAAACCCGAAATATTCGGAGCACACATCAAATTTTGGTATGAATAAATTGGGTAGTGTGGGTATTTCGGATAGTCTGGATATTTTAGTTAGTATGGGTAACATGTCAGTGTAATAATAGGATGAATAATTTGGCTAGTATGAATAATTCGGGTAGTATGGTTATTTCGGGTTTTCCAGAGTGCATCCCGACCCCTAAACCGAAAACCATATAGTCAGGAAATGAGAACCGAACCCTAACCTGATACCCGAATTACCCGACAATTCGGGTAATTCGGTTCAGTTCGGGTTCGGGTAGCGGGTTAGTGTACCCAAATGCCCAGGCTGACCCATTGGAGTTGCTCTAAGTCATTTTAGGTTATGCAGCGTGACCAAGATGGAAAGGAAAACGAGAGAAATAAATGTTAATTTGCCAATTAATACCATTGCATGCAATAAATTACGAGTGCATTTCATACTGGTTAGTTTCAAATCATTAAAAACATATATATCCCACGTATTTTATTGGTTGATTCCTTTATTCATGTCAAAAGACAAGAACCGCGATAAAAGTTAATGCAGTGCGTCAAGTGTTTTGAAATTATTTGATTTTGATAAGATGAGTTATGCACGGGGACAAAGGGAGTACAATACTCCCTCCGTTTTGGTTTACAAGTCACTTATGAAAACCAAATAATCACAAAACATTTAGGTACGATGCATTAAATTTTACCTTTTTTTTGACATAAATAAAAGAATCAACCAATAAGAGATGTGGTACGTGTATGTTTAACAAAAAAAAATTGCGGGTGAAACTTTGTATTACTCAAGTGGAAATACCACAGTCTGCATTACAAAGTTTAATAATCTCTGATAAATGAAAGTTGAGCCAAACTACTGTTCTACTCCTCATTCTAGCATATTTTGCCAAAAAATCACTAACATTATTTTGACTACAATGAACATAACTACAAGTAGTGCTACGTAGGTTCTTCAGAAGCTTGATTTGTGTCACCAACGTGGAGAGGATTGATTTGTCGATTGAGTCACTCATGACCATATTCAAAGCCTCCCATGAGTCCATCTGTACCTGAATATGTAGGTTTGTTCTCTGAATAGCCAGCAAAAGACCCTTCATACATGCACTTAATTCAGCCTCTAATGCATTTATGCAAGAAAAGAGCTCCCTACATGATGTGTAAATGATTTGAACCTTGCTGTCATGAAGAACCATACCTGCACCTGCTCTCCCATCGGCTGTCCAAGAGCCATCGATGTTGAGCTTAGCCCAACCCCCCTAGGCAAAACCCACTTAATGTTTGGAGTGGGAGGCGGAAACAATCGTGATCTAGGTAACTGATCACAAGCAACCACTTGCTTCCCCTTCAGCGGTTCCTCCTGTGAGTATTTTAGTGATAGCAGTGACTCCAAGTATCCCATCAGGAAACGTTTAGATGCCTCCATCGGAGGAGGCTCTTTGTAGTGAGTAACCTCATTCCGATTGTGCCACACCCTCCATAAGGTCATCAGTAGCATGCCTCTCTCTATCACACAAAGAGGGTGAAGTGTATCCAACAACCATTCAGTGCCTGAATTCTTCAAATTCCCATGCTTAGGCATACACCAAACTAAATCCATACAATCCCAGAGTTGTACTGCCAGCGGGCACTTGCAGAGAGCATGGAAAGTATCTTCCTCTTCCCTCTCGCGGATTGGGCATAATCCAGTCGTTTTCTAGGGTGCGTTTGAATTTGTTCTGCCAAGTTGGAAGGGAATTCACCGCAACGCGCCATGCAAATTTTTTGACCGTAGGAGGCACAAAACTTCCCTAGATAAGCTTCCAGCACACGCGACGACCATCTGGAGCAGCACTTGACGATTCCGTCGTTGTTCTGTATGTTTTCTCGAAGGCAAACTCATAAGCTGATTTCACCGAGAAGACTCCAGATTTCACCGGTCCCCATGCGAGCACGTCCTCCTCTAGCCTATGAGATGCTCGGATTTTCAGAATCTCCTGAACATCACAAGGCAGAAATGCTTCTTGTAGCAGATTATAATTCCATGCACCATTATGTTGGAGCAGCTGAGACACATATCAAAATCTGCAAGTACCTTGAGATGATATGGGCCTGTAAGAGAAGGGTCTAGGGATCCAAGGATCCGTCCAGATTCTGATATTGTTCCCATTCCCGACTCTCCACATAAGCCCCTTCTTAAGAAGATCTAGGCCATGGCTGATTGCAGTCCAGGTTGAGGAGGCACTTCCTAAGAAGACCGCTCCAGTTTACCATTGGGATAGTCTTTGCTCTTAAGCAATCCTGCACACACGCTATCAGGTCGAGTCAACAATCTCCACGCCTGCCTAGCCAGCAGAGCGTGATTAAAGAGGCGATAGTCCCTGAATCCGACACCACCTTTGCACTTCGGACGTTGCAACTCCTGTCAAGATTTCCAGTGAGTTTTGCGATGCCCTTGGTCCATCCCCAATAAAAGTTTCTGACCATCTCTATGAGATCATCGCAGACCGAAAAGGACAGCTTGAAAACACCCATGATGAAAACTGGTAGTGCCTCTACAACCGAATTAATGAGGACTTCCCTGCCAGGTTGGGCTAGATGCCCATCGCCCCTTTGAACTAGTCTCTTCATAAGCCAAGCTTGAAGATTTTGAAATCGACATTTCACCATTCCCCCGTTAGGGGTTGGCAGCCCTAAGTACTTATATTCAAACCCTGTGGCAGAAATATTCAGAACATCCCGAACGTCCTCCCATGCAATAACGGGGCAAGCTTCACCAAACATAATCGAACATTTCTCGTAATCAAGAAGTTGACCAGTAGCATCTGCATAAAGATCAAGACAATCTTTAACTTGTTTAGCTTGAGATCTTGAAGCCTCAAAGAAAAGGAGCCTATCATCCATAAACAAAAGATGGGAGATACCCAGGACGCACCGAAAAATCTTTACAGGTAACAAAGATCCTATGTCCACACGTTGTCGAAGGAGTGTAGAGAGTCCATCAGCAACAAACAGAAACAAAAAAAAGGAAAGAGTGGATCACCTTGCAGCAGACCACGCGACGGTGCAATAATACGACATGCAATGATCAATTCGTTGCATGCAATAGTATTAATTAATAAATTAACATTAATTTTTTTTTGTTTTTCTTAAGGTGCATACTATAAGATGGTCTATACACCGAGACGGAGAGGGTATGTATTAATGTATAAGGCTGGTTGTAATGGAAGTATCATAAGCAGTATCATGCATGCCAACTAGACATATTTGATGAGGTGACATGAAATTAAATGAGGAAGTAGAGGGTTGAGTATCATATTATGATACCGTATTATATTAAATGTTTGTTACTACTATGTGTCATGCATGACAATAAATGAACTATTCTAATACTCCCTCCGTCCGCTAAAGACTGCACGTTTAGTGATTTACACATAGATCAAGAAAAGAGCTGACTTTGCTCCCATGACCTAATTAACACAGAACATTGAAAGACACATGTGTGCATGCAACCACTGAAAAAAGACCATTAAATGAATATTGGTTGCATGCAGTAATTAAGGCAGAAATCAAAGGGGCTAAAATGAGCATGCGACCAATAACTAGGCTACAAGTTGATGCATGAGTCAATTAAGGACGGCTGGATAAAATACAATATGCATTGGGGTTGTAGATTAACACTCTTTCTTGGACAATTTATAAATACTAGATGTCCAGTCTTTTCCGGACGGAGGGAGTATGATACTATCATATAATACTATGCACTACGGATGTAGTATCATATGCATGATATAGTAATATATGATACTTCTAATTACAACCAGCCTAATATAGAACCAAAGTGAAATGACAAGGAAATGAGCCAAGCAGAGCGAGACGGCGACTGAGGCGAGGCAGAGCCATCTCCATTTTTCTACTCCAACTCTACTCTGCATAAAGAGAGACAGAGCCTCCAGCGCCACCTCAGCGGAGCCCCCATCCATGCCTTCCCTCCCCAATAACTTCGGCCATTACTGTATCCCTCCCCCTCCCTGCTCTGCGACTGCATTTGTGGCGCTGCATTCCTCCTCCACCAACCTAACCAGCCCCAGACTCCCACGGCTCCGGCCCCCAAAACCCTATAAACCGTCTCTCCATCCCCCACCCGAACCCAAAGCCCGGTTGCACATTCCACCTCCGGCGGCGCGGCAATGGCGAGGGCCCCGACCATGGTCGTCCAGGACGACTACATCGACATGGACCTCTCCCCCTCCTCCCCCAAACGCGCGCTCCTCGAGTTCGAGTTCCACAGCTCCGGTGCCGGCGCCGCCGTGTCCAACTCCAGGGAGCGCAGGGGGGAGGAGGCCGCGTACGCGGCGTCGGCCGACGAGCTGTTCTACAGGGGCAAGCTCCTGCCGCTCCACCTCCCGCCGCGGCTGCAGCTCGTGCAGAAGCTGCTGCAGGAGCAGCAGGCGCGCGCGCCGGAGATCAAGCCGGCGGCGGCGGAGGCGGCGGAGCCCGGCGTGAGCGCGAGCGCGGAGGCGGAGGACGGCAAGGCGGGCGCCAAGAGGTACTCCTGGTCCAGGAGGCTGAAGCTGATGAAGCGGTGGGCGTCGAGGGAGTACATCAAGTCCCTCTTCCTCGCCAAGGCCGGCGACCTCGGCATCCCCAACGGCGGCGGGAGGGAGCGGGCGGGCCTGCTGGACCAAGACGACCTCTGCGGCCACCGCAGGTCCTTCTCCGGCATCATCCGGCGGGTGCGCCTGGTGGTGGCCACCAAGGCCCCGGCGCCGGGGGCCTCGCCGCTCTGCTCCTCGTCCTCCGCGTCCTCCTCCTCCTCGTCGACGCCGTCCTGCGGCAACGCGGAGCGGTTCTTCCTCCGGCCGAGGGCGGCGGCGGCGGCGACGATGCCGGTGCCGATGCTGAAGCGGAGCAGCAGCGCCGGGTCGGAGGAGGGGGCCATCCAGGGCGCCATTGCCCACTGCAAGAGGTCTCACCAGCAGCTGCTGCTGCAGCAGGGGAGGAAGAGCGCCAGCGGCGTCGTCTTCTACTCCGTGTCCAACACCCCCAGGATCTCCACCTCCGTCGCCGCCGCCGCCGCCAACGAGTCCTCGCAAGAGAGGCAGGAGATGTGCAGGGGATGACTCCATGCCATGAGCACCAACGTTTCCTTTCCTTTTCTTCCCCCCTTCTTTCCCTCTGTTTTTGGGGGGGAAATGTTTGTGAAGATGAGCAACGTGCCTGTGAATTATTTGTGTCAAGAACTTCTCTTTGGTTTTGCCATGGTTGTGAATGGATCAGAAGCTCTGTTCTTCTACTAGATGTGTGATTCCCAAAGATCAAAAGATGTTTCAACCATTGTTTGATCTTGAAAAGTGCTGCTGGGATTTGGGAAGAAGCATCACAAACTATTGAGTGTGTGGGGGCAGTGAGCGTACCGTTCTTGTGCTGATGAATGGTGTGCTAGGGTGGCACTGACTTGGTGGCAGATTTGATTCCACTCCGCACTCTGCTCAAAGTACGCACTACTTGACTTGACCATACCCTCTCCTGCGCGAAATATTCATCCCAATCCGGTGTTATAAATGAATTGGGTCATGCATGCACGCACGCCTGCCTTCACCTACCTCGCATCGCTCGCTCTCCATGCCCCCGCCAGCTTCTGCATCTCGCCATGCCTTTGCCTTGCATTGCCTTGGCTTCAAAACAAAGGCTCTGTGATGCACCGGTGCTGCACGAACAATGCTTGCTTTTCTTTGAACCTACACATGGAGTAGAAATCGTACAAAGCATTTTGCTGTTGTTGTTAAGATGGTCGACTGTCCTATCTGCACATGAAATGGAATTGCTAGTGCAAGTACTCTGCTTTAAATAAAAAAACGGCGTTGTGGCCATTGTACCTACTACTAGTTTGCTCAAGAAATCATTTGGGCATTTCTGCTCGTGCCCTACCGGAGATACTCGGCTTTATTTGTTTGCTGGAAACTAATCATGTAGTACTATCAGAGATACTCCCTGGAACAGTTGGAAGGTGGTGGTAGCAACTAGGAGTACTAGCAAGCATGGCTGCATAGGGCACCGGGTCACTGACAAAGCCACACACACACAGCCCAATAGGGTGGCCAAAAAGGCTCGCAGCCTTGGCTTGTGATGATGATGATTGCCAGTAGTTCCCCAGTCCTCCCCTCCAACCCACCATGGCCTGTCCTCCATCTTCCGATCTGATCGGGACGTGTCATTGTCACGCACGCAATGGAAGCATGCCATTACCACCACAGGCCCGGGGCCGGACGAGCACGAGCCGGAGGAAGAAGACACGAAGCGCACGAGAGATTCCCACCTTCTCACCCTTGTTCACCTGTAAAGGTGACGGTTAAGGCCACAACAGCACAGGGTTCAGCGGCAGCGTCTTGGAACCCCGCATGGGCCGGCGAGCGAAACCCTAACGCGATTGCAGGGCGGAGGGAATCTTCTTCGCCGGTGGCCGTTTGGGAGAATAAAAGGCATCGCCTTTCTGCTGCTCGGGAAAGCTGGAGAGAGATTTCCAATCGCAACAAACCGCTGCAAAAGTGGCCTCCCTTCCCCTCCCCTCCCTCCACTTGTGCTGGCAGCGGCAGGCTAGCAGCACTCGCCGCCTTGGTTCGTGTGCGTGAGTCAGTCCATCCATCTATCCATATCCATGGCCTAGCCGGTCGTGCAGAATGATTGTCTCCTTCCTCCCGGGCTCCAGCGAGCGAGCGAGGCCGCATACGGAGATATATACGGGCCAAAGCGTGGGATCGGCATCCGGAAACAGTAGTAGACCAGCAGCGTATTTGCAAGCATGAAAATGCCATGGAGGTGGCAGGGGTGAAGCAGGGGAACAATGGAGTTGCCACTGTTGGGCTGCTAGCACCTGCCACAACATTGGTTCTTACTATTTATTATTATTTTCATTTGCATTGCATCGGGAGGACGGGGGTTGCAGATGGTTTGACTGAGGGGTCAAAGTTATGGAGGGAACGCATAATGTATAGTAGTAGTACCACACAGGGCAGCATCTCACTGAACCCATGCACCAAGATATGCTTGTTTATCATGGTAAAATGCAACTAACCGCAGGGCAGGGCAGGGCAGCACAGGACGGGACGGGACAGGGCAGAGGCAGGCTTCAATGCCCCATGAAACCAACTTACCTAATCAATCTCATGTGACACTAACAGCAGTAATTTTATACTACTATTATATGTACTCCTACAAGAAGACAGGGGATGAGACAAAACGGGATTAATACCTGTGGATGGACAGGGAGGCGCCATCTTTCTTCCCCTCCCCACACCTGTAGCATTCCCAACATCAGTAGTACTACTACCACGGGTTACTCTTTTCTTTTTCTTCCATAACACAGGTACTCAGTGGTACAGGTTAATCTTTATTGTGAGGGAGACATGCCAAAGCCATACCTTGGCCGGTTGCTGAATCCTCAACAACAGTGTAGGTTTTGGCTGATGATTCCTGATGACTACTCCGTTTGCAAACGCCAAGGGCTGCTTTCAGACAAGGCACGGGCCATATGTCACGTGTATGTAATCTCGCCATGGACAGCAGCAGCTCCATGATTGCAGCAATGCACATACCCTCTGGTCTCACAATCCAGAACGGGGTTTTCACAGAACCTTAGGTCTTGTTCTTGCCAATAATTGTAGTGATTGTAGGAGTACCACACGATTTGGTTTCGCCTTTGACGGAAACACGCATGTGTTTTCTGTAATGTGGCACAAAGGGTAAGTAAAACTGTAAAAGTCGCTCAAATGTAAAATCAAGAAGTGAGAATGGGATAAGAAGCACCTGCTTAAGATGCCTGCAGCCTTCCTGCAATGCGGTACATGGTCTATCTACTACTCACCGATGATGAGAAACATAGGTACCCAAAAATGCTTCACTTTTTGCTGCTCAGAGTGTGTTTGTTCATTGGAGCTCAAGAGACGTGCATGTGAGGACAAGCAAGCTAAATACAAGAGCAAAAGTTGAACCGGGTTGAAGATAAACGGTGCAGGCATGTTCAGGGCGGGCCATCATGTAGGCAGCTGCTGCAATGCTAGATAAGTTGGACGACTTCTCTGGACACGACAAGACTGAATCAGGGCACCATTATGAATAACAGGCAATTTTCAGATATGTGTCTGTCTACCATCTGATTCCATACTCCCAGCTTCTGAAAAAAGATCATACAAGTGATGATGGATTTAGCAGGAAATGTGAATTTCTCTCTTAGTTAGTCTTACTGCGCACACGGAGTTGAATCGTGATCGTATGTATTACTCGCAGCTTGATGCACACATGTACACTGAACATTGTACTATGAAACATTCGGTGATTATACTCTCATTGTTATAAGCTGTTGATACATGCTGTCAATTGGTACATGAAGCTGAAGATGATGCTTGCATGCTTGTTTTCTCACGAAAAGGAAAAACACCTTACGTGCGGGTAATTAGTATAAATGCATATACTACTCAAAAGAAAATTCACTACTGTGCAATATCAACAAAGGCTCATTGGGAGGCTTAGCCTGACGACAATCTGCATAATTCAATACAGAGTAGTAAGAAACTAATCATAAACTGAAGCAAATGTCATGCACTACAATATAGTCAGATAGCTTCTTATCCATAGCTAGCTCTTTTCCGACCCACCAAAGTTGTATGCTGTCACACTTTTCATCTGGATATTGTTCACAAGAACAAACTGAATGATAAGCAGAGGATATCCCTTATTCCAAAGAAAATGGTGAAATTAAGCAGAGGATATCCCTTATTCCAACGAAAATGGAGAAATAAGTTCGAACTCTAAGGGAAACCATGTCAATTTGAATAAAGGTTCATACGCTTTTAAAAGATTCAGATAGCTCACTCAAACTAGAAAATATGAAAAATAACCTATCAATTGTGGAGTTCAGTCTTTCTCCAGGACAACCATATCTATATTACAGTTTTCACAAATTTGCATCTCTGTTATCTAAACTCGTCCGTGTTACCTGATTTTGGATGTTGCAGAAAGAAGGCCTCCGAAGTCTCTTGTAGAGCATTAGCAGCTGTCTTTTCAATATTCTTGATATGCTCCCTTAGGGCACGAGGGGACAAGATTTTGTTATGACACACTTGTACCTGGAATAGGATGCGGACATATCTCGCCGTGAGAATTTTCTACAGGTATAAGACAGGGGATAAGACAAAACAGGATTTAATACCTGTTGACAGGGAGGCGCCATCTCCCCCACACCTGTTGAATTCCAACATCAGCACTTCAGGTTAATGTCTTTTCTTGCACAAGTAGAGGTTAGCCTTAGTGAGAGAGTCAGAGCTGGCAAAACCATACCTTTGGCCGGTTGCTGAGCAGTGCTGGTTTCCCATGAGTAACATTGCATGATTCCTGACTCCTCCGGTTGCATTCAGACAGGCACCGGCCATATGTCACGTGTACAATTTCAAAACGGACAGCTCCATGATTGCAGCAATGCACATACTTTCTGGTTTCCAAATCCAGAATTGATTCCACAGAAAGAATCATAGGTATTATGAAAATAAAATAAACCGTGGGAGTAACACACGTTATGTTTCTCATTCGACAGAAACACATATATTTCTCAGTAAGACATGTAATAACAAATATTAACAAAAACGTACTCAAATATGATATCAGAACCACGGCAGGGATCAAAAGCACCTGCTTAATATGCCTGCCTACAACTTTCCTGAGATGTGGTACATAGTCTGTAACTTAGATGCCCAAAAATGTTTCACTTTTTCCTGCTCAGAGCGTGTCTGTTCAATGGAACTGAAGAGCCATGCATATGAGGACAAGCAAGCTAAATACAAGAGCAAAAGTTGAACCAGATTGAAGATTAATAATGCAGGCATGTTCAGGGGCCCCTCCTATAGGCAGCTGCTGCAATGCTAGATAAGCTGGACTACCTTTTCTGGACGCAGACAAAATTGAATCATGGCACCATTCTGAATAGCAAGCAATTTGAAGATGTGAGTTTTCCATCTGAATCCATATTCTCAGCTTGAAAAAATCATACGAGTGATGATAATTTAGCTGGAAATGCGATCTTCTCTCTTAGCTAGTCTTATTGCAGATACAGAGTTGAAACATGCTCAAGTGTCTCAGTCACAACTTGATGCCCACAAATAACTTGAATACTGTACTGTTGGAATCACTAAATGATTTTAAGCTGTTGATACAGGTAGCCATTGGTACATACAACTAGAGGATGCTTGCCTACTTTCTCATGAAAATGAAAAACATCGTACATGTGGATAATTTGCATAAAATGCAAAAACATTCACTACTATGCAATATCAATGACGAACAGGACCACGCTAAAGGCTCATTGGGAGGCTTAGCTTGATGACAATCTGCATAGACTAATACAATATTAGAAAAAAATCAAACACAAACTGAAGCAAATGTCATGCACTACAGCTGTGTGTTACCTTTGTTTTATCATTAACACCAATATAGTCAGATAGCTTCTTATCCATAGCTAGTTCTTTTCCAGCCCACCAAAGTTGTATGCTATTAAGCTTTTCATCTGGATATCGTTTACAAAGAACGAATTGAGTAGTAAGCAGATGATATCCCATGTTCCAAAGAAAATGGCGAAATAAATTAAGACTCTAATGGAGGAATAGAGGTTGATATGCTTTTAAGAGATCCAGATAGCTCAGTGAAACCAGGAAATAAACAGAATAACCTATATATTGTGGATTTCAGTCTTTCTCGAGGACAACTGTATCTACATTACAGTTTTAGCAAATTTGAATCTCTGGTACCTAAACTCACTCTTGTTACCTGATTTTGGATGTTGTGTACACAAGGCCTCTGAAGTCTCTTGTAGAGCATTAGCAGCTGTTTTTTCAATATTCTTGATATGTTCCCTTAGAGCACGAGGAGACAAGAATTTGTTATGACGTACTTGTACCTGGAATAAAATTCGGACAGATCTCAACTCTTTAACAGAAACATTCCAGCAAGGACTATCGTCATATATCAACTCTTAAAGATTTTTTTTTGATTGACAATAAGGCAAGGGCCAATTTGGCTTTCATTTCCAATCTGAAATACCGAGCAAGAGCCAAGCCAATTACATGGGCTTGTTCAGAAACAATTATTGCACGATGTAGCTCAGAACAAAGTTTCCGGCTGCCAAATAATCGAATGCAGAAATGCGCTAGGAAACTCTAGGCCAAACCAGCGGCCTTTACGTAGCAACTGTAGATGGTCTGTGAGATAGCACAAGCTAGCTTTAAATCATCTAAATTTTCTTGAATACTAGGCCAAAAGTTCTGAAATAATTGTTATTCAAAATAGAAAGAAAATCAGTGGTTTCGCTCTTCAATATAGCAAAAATCCGGAGGCCCTTTAACTGCATGCCAAAGCACCATAGACAGTACCAGTTCATTGACAAGCATACACATAGGACACTTCCCTGACACTAAGCTCCACTAAAACAAACCATGTTTCGGTTTCAATATAACAGTCAGTACATAATTCTAAGCATCCATTAATTGTAATTGGCTGATGCAACCTCAGCTTCTCACCCGATTCAGACTATTCAGTACTACAATGTACATGAATGGTGTAGCAGCAGCAATAGTTCACAACACCAGTATGCAGCGGCAGTACAAGTAACAAAATCACACATGTCTGCAGTTCTCCCTTTCATGGAGCTCAGTTCTTAAGCCTGATGTACTCAATCAAATGCACCAACTACTGACATCGATGAACAAATCAAACGGCACACCTGAAGCACTCACAGTCACAGGTACCAAACTCTGAATTCTATCCCCACAAACAAATTGACAGAATAGGAAAAAATCCAGGCATCTGAGTTGAGCAGCTACTGAAGCGAATCGAGAAGGCCTTCATACCTTGGAGGCGTAGGCTTCGGCCTCCGACAGAGCCCTCTCCAGCTCGCCGCTCGGGGACCTCCCTGCAACCGCCGCAGCAAAGCATCAGCGCGTCAGTCCGAATTTTTCGATCCGCTCATCCATGGCAGCGGCTAGCGCGACGAGGCGCCGGGATTTCATTTTTCTCTCTCTCTCTCACCTCGCAGGCGGCGGCAGAGGGAGAGGAGACGGGCCTGGAGGCCGGCGGTGCCCGCGAGCGCGGCCGCCACGTCCGCGACGGCGGCCGTGGCGGCGCACTCGTAGAGGAGCTCCGTCTCCTCCTCGTCCTCCGACGGGGAGGAGGAGGTCGACGATTTCACGTGCAGCACCACCATGCCTGTGGCTCGCTCGCTCGCTCGCGCCGAAGAAGCTTCTGGAAACTTCCTCCGGCGCGGGGAGACGGACCGGCCCAGCGTACGTGGTCAATGCGTAGTAGGGAGGCTAGCCGCCGTTTGATCGTAATCACACGGTGGAGAACGGGTAGAGCGTTTTGCGACGGAACATTTATAGGGTTTGTTTGACAAGCCCATTGGAAGGAACTTCCCGGGCCTCCTTCAGCTCCCGGCCCATTTGTATCTTCCTCGCCTTGAGCCTCACCGGTTAATACTAGGCTTTCTTCGGAACAACTCCTTCCAGAGCCTCCGCAAGGATCATTTGGAGTGAAGTGAGAGCGCGTCACTTGACACGGTTTTCAGCCGTCATCATCACGTGTTACATTTTGAATGTTTCTTTCATATATTTTTCGCATGCGTTTTCAACTTTTTAGATTATTTTGATTTTTAGGTTTTTCAATCTTTCTTAACTTTTGGATAAAAAACCAAAATTTTCAATGCGCGCAAAGCGTTTTCTTTTCCTTGCGTAAGCGCGGCGCATGTGCCTCTTCGAAACAAAAAAACATGCTTCTTATTCGGGGTTTTTGTCTGATTTTTTAATGATTTTTTCCGTTAAAACATATCAATATGTAATCTAGTTTTGAAAATGTCGATGCGACAAATCCAACGATAAAAATTGTTCGAGATTTTGGCGCACGTTTAAGAGATAAAATGTTTTAAATAAAAAGATCTACGAAAAAATGAAAAACTCTCGGGTTGTGACAAATGCGCAGATATAATGCGTCACTTATTGTAACCTGGACAGGTGGGAGTGACCTTTGCAAAAAGTGCTCCTTAATTAGTGATTTTTATTTTCTTCGGGTCTATTTTTGGTTGTCCACGGTTTCTAGTTTTCTACAGGTTTGGTTTTCCTCTGATTTCTTCATTTTAATTATTCTGCCCAGGCTTTCATTTTATATTCCAAAATAGTTTTTCAATTTTTTTCATTTATTGGTTCTTTTGTTTTTCCATCAGTTTCTTCAGATTTTCCTTTGTTTTCTTTTCTTTGGAATAATTGATTCATAATCGTTTTGGAAACATGTGTGGATATTTAAAAAATTGTGATATTTATAAAATTATCGAGAATTGTTTGAGTTTATGAATTTTTTAAAATCCTTAAACATTCTGTAAATTGGTGACTTAGAAAATTCATGATTTTTAAGGCTAGTGCTAGGCGTCCATCGGTCGACCTAAATTTGGATCGGTCACCACACAGCCGCATGAGTGTGTTCGTAACCGCCCAATAAGCCGCCACCTCTTCTGTACATGATTTATCTTCTTCCTCACGTCAGCCTCCCTACCCCTGCTTGCTCATCACCTAGCGCAGCTTACCGCTTACAGCTTCATTCGCGCGTTCGTCGGTTCATCGGCGCAACTCGCGTGCCCCTCGGCTACAACGCTGCGTGTGTGGTCGCGGCTCGCCATGGCTAATTGTAGCTTCCATCTATGACCGTTGTAGCACCGACACCGACCAATTCCACCACCGGTAAGCAAAAAAGTCGCCATCAAGGAAACGTAATCGTTGGATGCAGCTTTCATCATAGCACTAAAATTTAGTCGGTGGTCGGTTGCAGCAAAAATCAGGGCTTGTCGCCGTCGCAGAAACCCTCATGTTGATGCATTAAAATTTCTCGCTGATTCGAGCAAACCCATGTGTTGATTCTAGCTAGTTCACATGTTGGTCTTACCAATCTTTCACATCGCAGCAAAAATGGAGGTCGATTCCAGCTCGTCTCCATGTTGGATCCAACAAAATGCTGGTTAGTTTCAGCACCGCCGATCCTGCGGTTGCAGCTTGGCCCCTTACGTAGCAAATGTGCCAACCAGTTGGTGCAACTCTAGGGTTGCGTGTTTGTAGCTCATCATCGGGCGCGTCATTGTATCCAGATCGACCACACCGACGGTTGCAACTCAAATCACACCCGCGATCGCAGTCTCCGTCTTCGTCAGTTGAATCATGATGTGTCGTCGTCGGGGGAGGGAGATGAGGGAGAGGGTGGGTGGTGGGGTGTTTGGGAGAAGGTGTGGGCATGGTCACGCCCGCGAGAGGATAAAAGATGGGGAAAAGTGTTGGGGAACGTGACAGAAAACAAAAAGAAATCGGTACTGCGAGCACGCCCAGGATCACTAAGGAGATGCATACAAGGTTTGATCTGATCATTACCGACTTGTAGCACAGCGGAAGTAGAGTCGATGAAGATCGGTGGTGCAGATCCTCGCAGCTAGGATTTACAACCTCCCAACCGCGAGGATGTTCTCCCTCGTCGGACAACCCTTCAGGAGGCGATTGGACAGTCCCTCGGACAAAATATCAAACCTACGACCTCTCTATGGGGTTGCACACATACAGTGTCAGCTGTGCGGCAGGGCTTCGCTATCGAGAGCTAGTTCCTGCCGGAACCCAGACAACCTTTCGGCTCTACGAAACTATTTCGCTAGGGGGGGGGAGAGCAGGACAGGTCATGCATGGCATTTGTATGAGAGAAAGAGAGTGTTGGAGTGAGAATGGAGAGCTTCTCTCCACCTCTATTTATAGTGGGAGGCAATGGGTAGAGGCAAGGGAAAAGACCAAAACAGCCTCCCCATGATATCACCCATGGCATCACCCAATACATTAAAGTAAATGTGACATAATAATGACATGACCTACTACATTAAGGTACATGTGTCATCACCATGACATCACCCACTTCTTTTAAGGTACATGTTTCATCACCATGACATCACCCACTTCTTTTAAGGTACATGTATCATCACCATGACATCACCTTACTACTTTAAGGTACATGTGTCATCACCTACTACATTTAAAGTACGGGTGACATAATTATGATATCACCTTACTACTTTAAGGTACATGTGTCATCACCATGACATCACCCACTATATTTAAAGTATGGGTGACATAATTGATAATTATGACATCACCTTACTACTTTAAGGTACATGTGTCATCACCACGACATCACCTACTACATTTAAAGTACGGGTGACATAATTATGACATCTCCTTACTACTTTAAGGTACGTGTGTCATCTCCATGACATCATGCACTATTTATGACAACTTATCATTGTCTCCGAAACTAATTCTGTTTTTCTCTCCGGAACTTTTCCTTTGTCTTCGAAACTTTTCCGGCTATTTTCTCTCACACTCCCTGTATAGTATTCAGCAGATAAATGACCCTTAAGCGTGTGACCCTATAGGTTCGGTGATGTATAGACATGAGAGGAACATTTTTCGATCAATGATCAACATCGGAGCCGTGGACACCCATATTGACCCTTATACCCACACGAATAAATATTCGAGTCAACCATTAGTTTGTCGTGTGCTATTCCTGTTGCTTCGCGGTATGATACAAAATACGTGAGGCGTGACTTGTCGGCATCCCCATGGATCAACAACTTGTCCACTATGCCAGTTACCCCATTACTGGTTTTGTTCTCCTTACTCGTTTCCGTGTTTCGACATCCCCGTGATCAAATCACATTGTATCTGGCCAGATGATTATGGATACCGTAACACCGAGGGGGCCCAAAGAATATCTCTGCATCGTCGGAGGAGCAAATCCCAATATCGAGCTACCAAGTTACTTGTCATACTTTTTCGTGAACCCGTAAGTAGCCGTAATAGCCACCCTGTTACAGATGACGTTTAACAAACCCCAAAGTTCACGAAGCAAGTACGAAGGAACTCGATACTCTCATGGTCTAAGGAATTATGCAAACGTTTACTTTATCTGCTTTATTAACCATTAACTTGTGACAAATGTATCTCATAGCATAACATCAATTGGGTCGATTCAACACAAGTGTTCTACTAACATTGTGCCCTCAAAGTTTCCGGCATAGTCCCATGATCAAGAAAATAGAACCATCATGCAACACTTGAGCTAGTCTTGGAGGCCAGACTAGGAATACTTTTTACCGATTATTATTCCACACGTGCATATGAGTCTTCCTCCGAGCCTCATGGTTATTGTAGACTCGAGAACGATAGCAGTTATAGCATGGAACATAAACATATTTATGAACATGGAGATAAACAATAACATTTATTATTGCCTCTGGGGCATATCTCCTACAGACTCCCACTTGCACTAGAGTCATTAGTCTAGTCAATGCTAATGCACTTTACACCTATGGCATATTGATACGTCCATTCTGCATCATGCTTTTATGTTGATATTTATCGCTTTATGTGCTGTTATTACACTTCACGGTACAATACTTATGCCTTTTCTCTCTTATTTTGCAAGATTTACATGAAGAGGGAGAATGCCGACAGCTGGAATTCTGGCGTGAAAAAGGAGCAAGTTTGAGATACCTATTCTGCGCAACTCCAAAAGCCGTGAAAATCAACGACGAATTATTTTGGAATTTATAAAAAATACTGGGCGGAAGAAGTACCAGAGGGGAGCCACTAGGAGGCCACAAACCTGCTAGGCGCGGCCTACCCCCTGGTCGCGCCTAGGGGGCTTGTGGGCTCCCTGTTGGCCCTCTGGCTCCCATCTTTTGCTATAAGGAGGGTTTCGTTCCAGAAAAAATTAGGAGGAGGCTTTCGGGAGGAATCGCCGCCGCCACGAGGCGGAACTTGAGCAGAACTAATCTAGAGCTCCGGCAGGGCCGTCCTGCCGGGGAAACTTCCCTCCCGGAGGGGGAAATCATCGCCATCGTCATCACCAACACTCCTCTCATCGGAGGGGACTCATCACCATCAACATCTTCATCAGCACCATCTCATCTCCAAACCCTAGTTCATCTCTTGTAACCAATCTCCGTCTCACGACTCCGATTGGTACTCGTAAGGTTGCTAGTAGTGTTAATTACTCTTTGTAGTTTATGCTAGTTGGATTACTCGGGGGAAGATTATATGTCCAGATCCTTGATGCTATTCAATACCTCTCTGGTCATGAATATAATTATGCTTTGTGAGTAGTTACTTTTGTTCCTGAGGACATGGGATAAGTCTTGCTATAAGTAGTCATGTGAATTTGGTATTCGTTCGATATTTTGATGCGTTGTATGTTGTTTTTCCTCTAGTGGTGTTATGTGAACGTCAACTACATAACACTTCACCATTATTTGGGCCTAGAGGAAGGCATTGGGAAGTAATAAGTAGATGATGGGTTGCTAGAGTGACATAAGCTTAAACCCTACACTACAGAAATTAGCTTCTTTGCCGTCTGCCATCACAGACGGCAAAGAGTAAATCCCGGACGGCACAGAGAATATCACAGACGGCAAATAATCTCACGGTCGGCAAAATTTCTGCGTCAGCCTACGATGACATCGTAGCTTCTTTGTCGTCTGTCTCCGCAAAGCGGACGGCAAAGAGCTTTGCCATCAGCTTTTCATAGGAGCAGTCGGCAAAGTGGTCGAGACGGCAGCCGACAAGCGTTGCCTCCGTTAGGGGATAACGGAGGCTTTGCCGTCTGCCTCCCCCCTCTTCTTTGCCGTCAGCCTCCCCCCTATTCTTTGCCGTCTGCCTCCCCCCTCTTTTGTGTCGTCTGCCTCCCCTCTCCTCTTCTTTGTCGTTAGCCTCCACCTCCTCCACCCCTCCTCTGTGCCCTCTTCTTTACCGTCCGCCCCCCTGGAAGCAGACGACAAAGATACTATATGACCAGCTGCTACTGCCCAGGTTGCATAGCTGGGCGCCATGTGGCACCTTTGCCGTCGGCCAGCTGACGGCAAAGGCCTTTGCCATCAGCTGGCAGACGGCAAAGAGCCTATATTGTCACATTTTTGTTTATTTTTTCTATTTCACATCACATATACATATAATTCATAGCACATATATGATAAATAGGTCACAACACATATATGATATACATATAAAGCTCATCAATGCCATTTGTTCATCAACGTACATCCCATATATCAAAAGAACCAACACATACAAAGTTTCATCCATATATACATACATATAGTTGCACATATATTGTTCATCCATATATACATATACATATAGTTCCACATTGTTCATCAACTCAAATAAAAACGGAAACTAAAGCACTCCAATGCCAGCTTCCATGCATGTAGTACATCCAATCTGCAAAATGGGAATAAGAAAGTCAGAAGAAGAAGAAGAACAACATATATATGACAAATAATATAAATTGAAGAAGAAAGAGAAGAAGGAAGAAGAGAACAAGGAGAAGAAAAACAAGAAGAAGGAGGAGGAGGTGGAGGAGGGGAAGGCGAAGGGTAAGGAGAAGGAGAAGGAGGAGGAGAAGAAGAAAAAAGAAGAGAAGGAGAAGGAGAAGAAGGAGGAGAAGGAGGAGAAAAGAAGAAGGAGAAGAAGGAGGGCTCCTTCTCCTTCTTATCCTCCTTCTCCTTCTTCTTATCTTCTTCTTCTTCTCCTCCTTCTTCTTCTCCTTCTCCTTCTCCTTCTCTTCTTCTTCTCTTCTTCTTCTTCTTATTCTTCCTTCTTTTCATTTCTCCTCTTCTCCTCTTCTTGGAGCTAAATTAGCTAACTATGTCTTTTTGGAGCTAAATGGGCTAATTATGTCATTATGGAGGAAAACAAGCTAAGTATATAATATTAATGAGCTAACCAAGGTTCTTATGCCATTTTGAGCTTATAATGTCTTTTAGGAGCTAAATTGGCTAATTATATCATTGTTGGGGAAATTAAGGCATGGAGAATATGAAAGAGGAGAATAAATAGGAGGAGGAGGAGAAGAAGAATAAATAAAGAAGAAGGAGGAGAAGGAGGAGGAGGAGGAGAAGGACTAGAAGGTCCTTGGCCTTCTCCTCCTTCTCCTCCTCCTCCTCCTTCTTCTCTTCTTCTTCTTCTTCTTTCTTTTCATTTTTCCTATTTCTTCTCCTCTTCTCCTCTTCTTGGAGCTAAATTAGCTAACTATGTCTTTTTGGATCTAAATGGGCTAATTATCCAATTTTATAGGAAAACAAGCTAAGTATATAATATTAATGAGCTAACCAAGGTTCTTATGCCATTTTGCGGTTATTATGTCATTTTGGAGCTAAATGGGCTAATTATGTCATTGTTGGGGGAAATTAAGGCAAGGAGAATATGAAAGAGGAGAAGAAATAGGAGGAGGAGGAGGAGAAGAAGAAATAAAGAAGAAGGAGGAGAAGGAGGAGGAGGAGAAGGAGGAGGAGGAGGAGAAGGACTAGAAGGTCCTTGGCCTTCTCCTCGTTCTCCTCCTCCTCCTCCTCCTCCTCCTCCTTCTCCTTCTTCTCCTCCTCCTTTTTCTCCTTCTCCTTATCTTATCTTTCTCTTCTTCTTTTTGTTCTTCCTTTTCATTTCTCCTCTTCTCCTCTTATTGGAGCTAAATTAGCTAACTATGTCTTTTTGGAGCTAAATGGGCTAATTATCCCATTTTAGAGGAAAACAAGCTAAGTATATAATATTAATGAGCTAACCAAGGTTCTTATGCCATTTTGAGGTTATTATGGCATTTTGGAGCTAAATGGGCTAATTATGTCATTGTTGGGGAAATTAAGGCAAGGATAATATGAAATAGGAGAAGAAAGAGGAGGAGGAGGAGAAGAAGAAGAAATAAAGAAGAAGGAGGAGAAGAAGGAGGAGGAGGAGGAGAAGGACTAGAAGGTCCTTGGCATTCTCTTCCTTCTCCTCCTCCTCCTTCTCCTTCTTCTCTTCTTCTTCTTCTTCTTCTTCTTTTTTCTTTTCATTTTTCCTATTTCTTCTCCTCTTCTCCTCTTCTTGGAGCTAAATTAGCTAAGTATGTCTTTTTGGAGCTAAATGGGCCAATTATCTCATTTTAGAGGAAAACAAGCTAAGTATATAATATTAATGAGCTAACCAAGGTTCTTATGCCATTTTGAGCTTATTATGGCATTTTGGAGCTAAATGGGCTAATTATGTCATTGTTGGGGAAATTAAGGCAAGGAGAATATGAAAGAGGAGAAGAAAGAGGAGGAGGAGAAGAAGCAGAAATAAAGAAGGAGGAGAAGGACTAGAAGGTCCTTGGCCTTCTCCTCCTTCTCCTCCTCCTCCTCCTCCTACTTCTTCTCTTATTCTTCTTCTTCTTTCTTTTCATTTTTCCTATTTCTTCTCCTCTTCTCCTCTTCTTGGAGCTAAATTAGCTAAGTATGTCTTTTTGGAGCTAAATGGGATAATTATGTCATTGTTGGGGAAATTAAGGCAAGGAGAATATGAAAGAGGAGAAGAGAAACTTACCGTAGTGGTCATCAAGGAGGAGAAATACCTGGAGAAGGGTCGTGCGATGCCGCTCGGGAGTTATTCTGCAGAATAGATATTTTGCAATGTCTCAGTTAGCATGATGACACTCAATTATTAATACTAGTTTATAATGAAACTCACCGTGCCAATCGAAGAGAAGGCGGGCATCGGCGGAGGGACTTGACCGCTCTTCTCGCACACACCCTGAAGAGTGGGTCGTATTAGTTAGTAATGAAACAAACATTACACACATGATTTGGCTAATGTGAAAAAAAACTTACCACAAAAAGCTCATACAGGGCCCGTTGACCCGCCTCATTCCGGGACCATTCCTCCTCAATCAATCGTGTCGTGGTTTGGTCCCTCTCATCAAGAGCAGCCTAACTTGCCAATCTCTCTTTCTCAAGAGCAGCCTGGCTTGCCAATCTCTCTTTCTCAAGAGCAGCCTGGTTTGCCAATCTATCTTTCTGAAGAGCAGCCTGAAACACCATTCCTCGTTACCACAGTAATGATCTATGGTGACACACATAATGAAATGGATGAAAGTGTTCTTAGTCCGTACATGTCGGGGGGATAACCCCGGGGTAGGCTCATCAAGCCTATTCCTTCATTTCCGGCCCAATGGACATGAACGTATGAAGATTCCCAAGGCCCAAGTCTTCCGGCCGGCTAAGCATCACCTGCCGGCTAGAGGACGAGGCGGCCACCTTTCTGGCCGGCCAGGCAACCCCTGCCGGCTAGAATCCTGGCGGCCTCCTCTTCGGAGCCGGTCTGGTCCCGCCAGCTAGACTAGGGAGGAGGCGGCCACCCTTAAGCCGGCTGGCCAAGCAGGCTAGCCGGCCGAGGATCACAAGTCACATCAGATCGTAGGTCAGGAAGAGACCTCATGATTAAAGGTAGCTACGCGTCAGCAAAGGTACAGGATCAGGGCGCCCGGCAGGTACGAGCGTCGGCGGCCACGCCGCTGACCTACCCCGGCTCTGATCCATCACCTAGCATAGTGTCGGACCGTCACACTCCCACTCCATTACTGCACTCGGCGTGGGGAACACTGGAGGCGGTCGTACTACCTGCCCATGAAGAATCTCGCGGGGCGACGCTTGACGTACAGCGCGTGCTCAGCGTCAACCTTACGCGAGAGCCTCATTGGCCAGCCGGCAGGTCCCACAAGCAATCGAGACCATGCAGCCGGCAGGCCCCCCATCGACAAGACAAGACCCTTGTGGGCTCCTAGCCAGCCGGCGAAGCTGCCAGCCGGGTCCCACACTTGTACCCTTTATCCATATTGTAGGCCGGCGGGTTCGTCTATAAAACCTCCCGGTCGCCCTCCATGCACGGGGGCCGATCCTTCACCAGTCATTCAACACAACACATTCACCAACCACACAGAGAGAGGTAGAGTCAAGCCGGCTGCTCCCCTCTTCCTTCTCCCAACACAGCTCCACGAGCGACATTGTACTCTGTTCCTATACATCAAACACTCCGGCAGGATTAGGGGTATTATCTCTACGGAGAGCCCTGAACCTGGGTACATCATGCGTCCCATGCGTGTACCAACCTCGTTCCCAGCGCCCAACTTTGTCCCTTCGGTTCTCACCGACTTTGGCGCCCACCATGGAGCCGATCGCGGCATCGACTGGCTTTACGTGCTGGGCGGGGCCCCACACCTACACCACCGGTTGCTTCGCGTCCGGATCAGTTTGCATGCCCGTGGAGCCCGCTTTCGATGAGGCGACACCCATGATGATCGATGTCCCCGTCCGCCATGCGGATTCGGACGAAGATTCTGATGACGAGGTGCTCCCTAGCATCGTCGTCGCTGCTATGGAGAACCTCAGCACTCTCTTCAGCGACCTTCGTCTCAACGACGGCCCACGCTACTTCGGCGAGGACCTCGACGTTGAGGCGCTCTGCGCCAGCTTTAGCAGGCTCTCTATCGCCGAGATGCCTGCCCACGACGTTTACCCCAGTAACGTCCTCATCTTCGACGGCCCTCCGCCGTCGGTGGGGTTCTTCACCCCATACCACGTTGCTGCCGTCTCCAACGCCGTGGAGGTGATGGTTATCAGCGTTGGCACTAGCACGGCACCCGGCAAGGCCTCCGCACGCACTGGCGAGCCTGCTGCGGCCACCACTGATACTCTTTGGGACACCATCGCCGGCCTGAAGACGCCTATCACCACTTCCGCTAACCCTGCAGACGCTCGGGCCTCGCTGGAGGAGGCTCGCAAGCGCATCTTGAAGGAGGGCATCGCCGTAGCTTCGGTGAAACGTCGGTTGGAGGCTACGCAGTGCGAGTATAACTCCGCATACGGTCTCACTCCAATTTCTGAAGCCCCTAGCCGGCTTGGATCGGTCCGCAACCGCGGCCGGTTCATCGCCGAGGTTCTAGGCGGTGATCTGCCCACCTACGAGACTCCTGCGGCCAACATGCGAGCGGTGCAGGCAGCCATGGAGGAGATGGCAAGCCTGGAAGGCGAGGAGCGCGGCTTCCAGGAAAAGCGTGTCAAGGATCTCCTTGACGCTGCCAACCAGCAACACGCTCGGCTTGACCCCGGTCAGGCTTAATCAGAGTCCCCGGGACCGAACTCGGGGGCACGCCGGAACCCTAGTGGCCAGCACCATGCAGAAGGATCTTCCTCGCATCGCCCTTCCGGCCAGAGGGGCGAGGGAATCCAAGACCGGCGCTCTCAGCGCCAGAGCAAGCTCACTTCGGGCTTGCGTCGCGGAGGCGACGAGGGCGATTCGGAGTGTGAGGTTCTTCCCTCGTGAAGAACTCACATCTCTGGCTCACGAGGCGTCTCCCCTCTCGCCACCGGGGCTGGCGCCCACGCCACCCAGGATGAGCGGGACACCCGCCGGCGTCTCATCGTCCTGGCCCAGTCAGCCCTCCTAGAGGAAGACGGACCCGTCGGTCCGGCATGCTTCGGCCCCCGGATCCGAGGGGAGCCGTTCCCCTGAGGTTTCACCCTACCTCGGGATACGCCGAAATACAACGGCACGGCCAAGCCAGAAGACTGGCTGATTGATTACACCACGGTCGTAGGCATCGCCAGGGGCAACAAGCGAGTAGCAGTTTGCTACGAGCCACTCATGTTGGCCGGCTCGGCCCGGACTTGGGTTAACACCCTCTCGACCGGCAGCGTCAACTCCTGGGTGGACTTCGAGGAGGCGTTCATCCGCAACTTCACCGGCACCTACAAGCGCCCCGGCCGGCCCCGCGAGCTGGCTATGTGCGTCCAGAAGGCCGATGAACCCCTTCGCGACTACGTCACCCGGTGGACCGAGCTCCGCAACTCCTGCGAGGGGGTGCATGAGGTACAAGCCATCTAATACTTCATTGACGGTTGCCGAGACGACACCCTCCTCAAGCACAAGATCATGTGCGCTGAGCCCACCTCTTTGGCGGTGCTCATGGCCAAGGCGGACAAGTACGCCACGGCCGACTCCGCAATGCGCATCAAGGTGACCGCCTCGGACAAGGTTGTCCCTACGCTGGCTACTCCCAAGCCGGCTGGGGACAACCCAGGCGGCCAGAACAACTACAAGCGAAAGGCGGATCAGATGGATCCCCGCTCCAACAGCAAGTTAGTGGCCAATGTGGAGGGCGAGGCATCGACTTCTCAAGCCGGCCCTCCACGAAAGCGTCCCAACCGGAGCAACCCCAACTGGCTGCCCAAGCAGTCCCTCGAGCAGCTGCTCGACGCCCCCTGCAAGATACATTCTGGGGCGATGCCGTCTACCCATACCCTTCGACAGTGCAGCGTTGCGCGCCGACTGTCGCAAGGGGATGGCGTGCCGGCTCCTCCGGGTGCCCAGGCGATGCCCCGTGCACCAGCTCCCAACCACGCTCCGCCTCCGCCACCGCCGCCTCGCGATGACGGTCATCACCCAGACGACTATCCTCATAAAGACGAAGCGTTCGTCATCTTCACCAGCGAAGGCGACGACAAGCACAGCCTGCGCCAAAGACGGCGCGAGGTAAACGCCACTGTCCCCCCCGGTTCCCCAATACATGCATTGGTCTAACAGACCAATCACATGGAGTCGGGTGGACCATCCCGCGGTGATGCCCAACCCGGGATCATACGCGCTCGTCCTCGACCCCACCTTCGCCTCCAAAAGGCTCACCTACCGATTCTCCCGGGTGCTGGTCGATGGCGGCAACAACATCAACATCCTCTACCTCGACACCCTCCTCAAGCTCGGGCTCAAGGAGACGGACGTCCTGCCAACTAGCACTGTCTTTCATGGCATCGTGCCTGGGAAGTCATGCTCGCCCATCGGCAAGATCCAGCTGGACGTCCTCTTTGGCGACAAGGCCCACTTCCGCCGAGAGTCCATATGGTTCGAGGTAGTGGACCTCAGTAGCCTGTATCACGCGCTGCTGGGAAGACCGGCTCTGGCCAAGTTCATGGCTATTCCGCATTACACCTACCTAAAGATGAAGATGCCGGGTCCCAAGGGCATCATCACTGTTGTTCGCGACTACAAGAAGTTGCTCGAGTGTGCCCAAGATAGCAGCCGCCTCGCTGACGCCTTGGTGATTGCTGAGGAGAAGCGGCAGATCGACGGGCTCGTGGCCCAGGCTACCGAGCAGCCAGCGATTCCTTCTCCTCCGTCCCAATCGGCCGGCGAGGGCTCTTTCAAGCCGGCTAAAGAGACCAAGCAGGTCCCACTCGACCCTGCCAACCCGAAGCAGTGCATCACCATCAGGGCTGGTCTCAGCCCCAAATAGGAAGGCGAGCTCGTCGACTTCCTCCCTGAGAATCGGGACATCTTTGCATGGTCCCCCAAGGACATGCCGGGTGTTCCGAGGAAGTATGCCGAGCACAAATTTCACGTGCGACCGGATGCAAAGCCGGTGAAACAACCTTTGCGCCGCTTCGCTGAGGGGAAGCGGCGCACAATCGGAGAAGAGATCACCCGGCTCTTTGCAGCCGGCTTCATCATGGAGGTTTCCCACCCGGACTGGCTGGCTAACCCAGTCCTGGTGCTGAAGAACAACAACACGTGGCGAATGTGTATCGACTACACTAGCCTGAATAAGGCCTGTCCGAAAGACCCTTTCGCGTTGCCTAGGATAGATCAAGTGATCGACTCCACTGCAGGCTGCGAACTGCTGTCGTTTTTGGATGCTTATTCAGGCTACCATCAAATCAAGCTGGATCCAGCTGGTCGCCTGAAGACCTCCTTCATCACGCCCTTCGGGACCTACTGCTACACCACCATGACGTTCGGTCTGAAGAACGCAGGTGCGACATTCCAATGCTGCATGCAGCAGCGCCTACTGCCACAGATTGGCAGAAACATCCACGTCTATGTGGATGACATCGTCGTTAAGACGAAGCAACACTTCAGCCTCCTCGACGACTTACGGGAGACGTTCGCCAATCTGCGCGAATACAAGATCCGGCTCAACCCTGAGAAGTGCGTATTCGGGGTCCCAGGCGGCAAACTCTTGGGGTTCTTCGTATCCGCCCGCGGCATCGAAGCGAACCCTGAGAAGATCAGCACCATCAAGCGGATGGTGCGGCTGGCTCGGATCCTCGACGTCCAAAAGTTCGCCGCTGCTTGGCATCCCTCAGCCGGTTTGTCAGCCGGCTTGGCGAGAAGGCCCTTCCACTCTACCAGCTCATGAAGAAGACGAAAAAGTTCGAGTGGAACAACCAGGCGGACGAAGCCTTCCGCGACCTCAAGCGGGTAATCTCGAGCCTGCCAATCTTGGCAGCCCCATCTGAAAGGGAACCCATACTCATATACATCGCAGCGACCACTCGCGTGGTCAGCTTAGTGTTGGTAGTTCAGCGTAAAGAGGAAGGCAAGGCCCTGCCAATACAGCGCCATGTCTACTACCTTAACGAGGTCTTGTCCGCCTCTAAGCAGAACTACCCTCATTATCAGAAAATGTGTTATGATGTTTACCTTGCTGCAAAGAAATTGAAGCAATACTTCCAAGAGCATGCCATCACTGTGGTGAGCACTGCTCCGCTTTCAGAGATCATGGGTAACCGTGATGCCACGGGCAGAATTGCCAAATGGTCCATCGCCATGGCGGACCATGATATTCGGTACGAGCCTCGCACCACCATCAAATCACAGGTGGTGGCCGACTTCTTAGTCGACTGGGCCGAGACCCAGTTCAAGCCACCGCCTCCAGACTCCACGCATTGGTGGATGCACTTCGACGGCTCGAAGATACGGACAGGGCTGGGAGCCGGCATCATCATGACGTCTCCAAAGGGGGACCAACTCAAGTACGCTCTCCAGATCCATTTCGCCGCCTCCAACAACGTCGCCGAGTACGAAGCACTGGCTCATGGCCTCCGGCTTGCCAAGGAGATCGGCATCAGGCGGCTCATCTGCTTCGGCGATTCAGACTTGGTGGTGCAGCAGGTCTCTGGCGAATGGGACGCCAGGGACGCCAACATGGCGAGCTACCGCTTCCTCATCCAGCAGCTCAGCGGCCCCTTCGAGGGTTGTGAGTTCCACCATGTTCCCAGGGCAGAAAATGAGGCGGCCGATACACTGGCGAAAATCGGCTCCACGAGACAGGCCATTCCAGCCGGTGTCTCCCTCGAGCAACTCCATAGGCCGTCTATCAAACCATCTCCCAAGTCGGCATCAATCTTTGTACCGGCCGACTCTATGATACAAGCGCCGCCAGCTCCGCCAGTTACGCCGGCTGCGGACCCCATGCCGGCTGCACTGGCGGCACCGGCTCCAAATGCGGCACCGACTGAATCCACGGTGCAAGCACCATCGGCTCCACCAACTACGCCGGCTTCGGATCCTATTCCGGCTCCATTGGTCCAACCGACTCCAATAGCGGCACCAGCTAAAACAACAACCCCGACTTTGTCCGGGCTCGAATCCTCCCAGTGGGTGGACGTCATGGAGGTAGACGGTGAGCCGGCTGCAGTAATAGCACCAGAGACACCATCAAGCTCGGGGGCTGCGGAAGCCTTCAACAGTCAAGACGAAGCAGAGGCGACCCTTGTGTCGGCTCCATCATGGGCTCAAGCCATTCTGGCCTTCCTTCTTCGCGGCGAACTTCCTCAGAACAAGGCGGAGGCGAGACAGATCCAGCACAGGTCCACCGCCTACGCCATCATCAATCACGAACTGGTGCGACACAGCGTGACCGACGTGTTCCAATGCTGCGTCGAGTCAGAAAAAGGGCAGGAGATCCTCAGAGACATCCACCACGGGGAGTGTGGACATCACGCCGCCTACAGAACCCTGGTGGCCAAAGCATTCCGCCATGGATTCTACTGGCCCACGACCCTCGAGGCGGCCGTGGATCTAGTGGACAAATACGAAGGCTGCCAATGCTTCAGTGCATAAAGCCACATGCCGCCTTCGGCACTCAAAACCATTCCCTTATCATGGCCATTCGCCATCTGGGGACTGGACATGGTTGGGCCCTTCAAGACGACTCGCGGAGGGATGACACATCTTTTGGTAGCCGTCGACAAGTTCACCAAGTGGATCGAAGCCAGACCTATCAAAAAGCTTGACGGCCCCACTGCTGTCAGGTTCATCACAGGCATCTCCGTCCGATATGGCGTTCCCCACAACATCATCACCGACAATGGCACCAACTTCGCCAAGGGCGCCCTGGCGCTCTACTGTTTCAAGGTAGGCATCCGGCTCGACTTGGCTTCAGTGGCACACCCTCAGTCGAACGGCCAAGCGGAGAGGGCCAATGGCCTGATCCTAGCCGGCGTCAAGCCAAGGCTGGTGGCACCACTGGTCAGGTCAGCCGGCTGCCGGATTGAAGAACTGCCGGCTGTGTTATGGAGCCTCCGCACCACGCCCAACCGGTCGACCGGCTTAACTCCATTCTTTCTGGTATATGGGTCTGAGGCTATTATCCCCACGGATGTCGAGTTCGACTCGCCTCGGGTCACCCTATACACAGAAACGGAGGCGAAGGAGGCCAGAGAAGACGGTGTGGATCTCCTCGAAGAAGCAAGGGACTTGGCTTTAAGCCGGACGGCCATCTACCAACAGAAGCTAAGATACTACCACAACAAAAAGATCAGGCCTCTCTCTTTCAGGGAGGGAGACTTGGTCCTCCGAAGAATCCAACGCACTGCCGGTCAGCACAAGCTCTCATCCCCCTGGGAGGGACCCTTCATCGTCAGTAGGGCATTGCACAACAACGCTTACACCCTGATTGACGCCCAAAAGCCAAGGAAGCGCAAGAGGGACGACTCCGGCCAAGAAAAGGAACGTCCATGGAACGTGGCGTTGCTTCGCCCATTCTACTGCTAAAAGGCAGAAGTCAAGCAAAGGAAATAGCATGCACATGTATCTTCCTCCCTCTTCAGGGAACAACAAATGCGATAAAAAGAGCATGCTTCATGTTTCTTTTTATTGAGAGTTTTCACTCAGTGTACGCCCTCTGACACGCTTCATTAAGCTCGGGGGCTACACCGCGTACAACCTCTTGCTGGCTTAATCAAGCTCGGAGGCTACACAGCGCGTGCCCCTTGCTGGCTTTAACAGGCTTGGGGGCTCGCTAGCCGCTTGGACGCCCTCCCTTGTAAATGGACACATAGTGTACCGGCTGATCCCTGGTCCCTCGTACAAACCTGCAGGCTAGCTCCGATCGCTCGGTTTGTGAGGTGATGCCAGGTCAGGTCGAATACACTTGGGATGCCGGCTCGGGTTGGCTCGATCATATATACGATCTCATTCAAGCCGGCCTCTGATTGGCTTATGTCTTGTTCTTTATGTCTTGATGGCTTCAGAAAAGAGAAGTCAACCAGGAATCAAAAGATAGGATCATAAGACAACACGCTTGGTGACGAATATAATGCTGAATATATACATTCACAAAAGCATTGGCCCACGGCCCACGTTCATTACATCCCTCCGGGGGTAGAACAAAAACACAAAGGGACACCGGTTACGGGACAATGGCCTCATTGGTCGTCTCGGCCGCTGCTCCTCATGTGGTAGTATCACCGCCTCCGGCTCCTCCCGAGGTGGTTGCGCCGTCTCCCTCGATGAGGCCCCCGGCTCCGTCAACACCGGAGTCGACATACGCCGCACCGCTCGAGGCGACAGCAGATTCCGCAGCCCGGACCGCTTCATCAGAGCTGCCGTCAGCATCATAAGGCTGAAGGTGTTGGGGAATGTCGCATGGAAACAAAAATTTTCCTACGCGCACGAAGACCTATCATGGTGATGTCCATCTACGAGAGGGGATGTATGATCTACGTACCCTTGTAGACCGTACAGCAGAAGCGTTAGTGAACGTGGTTGATGTAGTGGAACGTCCTCACGTCCCTCGATCCGCCCCGCGAACCGTCCCGCGATCAGTCCCACAATCTAGTGCCGAACGGACGGCACCTCCGCGTTCAGCACACGTACAGCTCGACGATGATCTCGGCCTTCTTGATCCAGCAAGAGATACGGAGAGGTAGAAGAGTTCTCCGGCAGCGTGACGATGCTCCGGAGGTTGGTGATGATCTCGTCTCAGCAGGGCTCCGCCCGAGCTCCGCAAAAACGCGATCTAGAGGTAAAACCGTGGAGGTATGTGGTCGGGCTGCCGTGGCAAAAGTTGTTTCAAATCAGCCCTAAAACCCCACTATATATAGGAGGAGGAAGGGGGAGCCTTGCCTTGGGGTCCAAGGACTCCCAAGGGGTCGGCCGAATCAAAGGGGGAAGGTCTCCCCCCCAAACCGAGTCCTACTTGGTTTGGAAGGTGGAGTCCTTCTTCCCTTTCCCACCTCCTCCTTTTTTTTCTTTTCTCTTTGATTTTTCTTCCAATGCGCATAGAGATCTTTTGGGCTGTCCCACCAGCCCACTAAGGGCTGGTGCACCACCCTCAATGCCGATGGGCTTCCCCGGGGTGGGTTGCCCCCCCGGTGAACTCCCGGAACCCATTCGTCATTCCCGGTACATTCCCGGTAACTCCGAAAACCTTCCGGTAATCAAATGAGGTCATCCTATATATCAATCTTCGTTTTCCGGACCATTTCGGAAACCCTCGTGACGTACGTGATCTCATCCGGGACTCAGAACAACATTCGGTAACCAACCATATAACTCAAATACGTATAAAACAACGTCGAACCTTAAGTGTGCAGACCCTGCGGGTTCGAGAACTATGTAGACATGACCCGAGAGACTCCTCGGTCAATATCCAATAGCGGGACCTGGATGCCCATATTGGATCCTACATATTCTACAAAGATCTTATCGTTTGAACCTCAGTGCCAAGGATTCATATAATCCCGTATGTCATTCCCTTTGTCCTTCGGTATGTTACTTGCCCGAGATTCGATCGTCAGTATCCGCATACCTATTTCAATCTCGTTTACCGGCAAGTCTCTTTACTCGTTCCGTAATACAAGATCCCGCAACTTACACTAAGTCACATTGCTTGCAAGGCTTGTGTGTGATGTTGTATTACCGAGTGGGCCCCGAGATACCTCTCCGTCATACGGAGTGACAAATCCCAGTCTTGATCCATACTAACTCAATGAACACTTTCGGAGATACCTGTAGAGCATCTTTATAGTCACCCAGTTACGTTGCGACGTTTGATACACATAAAGCATTCCTCTGGTGTCCGTGAGTTATATGATCTCATGGTCATAGGAACAAATACTTGACACGCAGAAAACAGTAGCAACAAAATGACACAATCAACATGCTACGTCTATTAGTTTGGGTCTAGTCCATCACATGATTCTCCTAATGATGTGATCCCGTTATCAAGTGACAACACTTGCCTATGGCCAGGAAACCTTGACCATCTTTGATCAACGAGCTAGTCAACTAGAGGCTTACTAGGGACAGTGTTTTGTCTATGTATCCACACAAGTATTGTGTTTCCAATCAATACAATTATAGCATGGATAATAAACGATTATCATGAACTAAGAAATATAATAATAACTAATTTATTATTGCCTCTAGGGCATATTTCCAACAGTGTCCCACTTGCACTAGAGTCAATAATCTAGTTCACATCACCATGTGATTCCAACGAATCCAACACCCATATAGTTATGGGGTCTGATCACGTCTTGCTCGTGATAGAGGTTTTAGTCAACGGTTCTGAAACTTTCAGATCCGTGCGTTCTTTACAAATCTTTATGTCATCTTATAGATGCTGCTACTACGTGCTATTCGGAAATGCTCCAAATATCTACTCTACTATACGAATCCGTTTCACTACTCATAGTTATTCGGATTAGTGTCAAAGCTTGCATCGACGTAACCCTTTACGATGAACTCTTTAACCACCTCCATAATCGAGAAAAATTCCTTAGTCCATTAGTTACTAAGGATAAATTTTGACCGCTGCTAGTGATTCAATCATGGATCACTCTCTGTACCTCTCAACAGACTTTGAGTCAAGGCACACATCAGGTGCGGTACACAGCATGGCATACTTTAGATTCTACGGCTAAGGCATAGAAGACGACCTTCGTCTATTCTCTTTATTCTGCCGTGGTCGGGTTTTGAGTCTTACTCAAATTCACACCTTACAACGCAACCAAGAACTCCTTCTTTGCTGATCTATTTTGAACTCTTTCAAAAACTTGTCAAGGCATGCATCTTGTTGAAACTTCCATTAAGCGTTTTTGATCTATCTCCATAGATCTTTGATGCTCAACGTTCAAGTAGCTCAATCCAGGTATTCCTTTGAAAAACTCCTTTCAAACAACCTTGTATGCTTTATAGAAATTCTACATTACTTCTGAACCACAATATGTCAACCACATATACTTAGCAGAAATTCTATAGTGCTCCCACTCACTTCTTAGGAAATACAAGTTTCTCATAAACCTTGTACAAACCCAAAATCTTTGATCATCTCATCAAAGTGTATATTCCAACTCCGAGATGCTTGCACCAGTCCATTGAAGGATCACTGGAGCTTGCATAATTGCTAGTATCTTTAGGATCGACAAAACCTTCTAGTTGTATCACATACAATGTTTTCTCAAGGAAACCGTCGAGGAAACAATGTTTTGACATCCTACGTGCAATATTTCATAAATAATGCAGCAACTACTAACATAATTCTAACAGACTTTTAGCATCGCTACGAGTGAGAAAGTCTCATCATAGTCAACTGTTTGATCTTGTCGGAAACATCTTTGCGACAAGTCGAGCTTTTCTCAATAGTGACTTATCACCATCATCGTCTGTCTTCCTTTTTAAAGATCCATCTTTACTCAATAGTCCTATGACCATCAAGTAGTTCTTCCAAAGTCTACACTTTGTTTTCATACATGGATCCTCTCTCGGATTTCATGGCCTCCAGCCATTTGTCGGAATCCGGGCCCACCATTGCTTTCTCCATAACTCGTAGGTTCATTGTTGCTCAACAACATGACCTCCAAGACAGGGTTACCGTACTACTCTGCAGTAGTACGCAACCTTGTCGACCTACGAGGTTTGTAGTAACTTGACTCGAAGCTCAATGATCACCATCATTAGCTTCCACTTTAACTGGTGTAGGCGCCATAGGAACAACTTCCTGCGCCCTGCTACACACTGGTTGAAGTGATGGTTCATTAACCTCATCAAGTTCTACCACTCTCCCACTCAATTCTTTCGAGAGAAACCTTTCCTCGAGAAAGGATCCGTTTCTAGAAACAAACACTTTGCTTTCGGATCTGAGATAGGAGATGTACCCAACTGTTTTGGATATCCTATGAAGATGCATTTATCCTCTTTGGGTTCGAGCTTATCAGACTGAAACTTTTTCACATAAGTGTCGAAGCCCCAAACATTCAAGAAACGACAGTTTAGATTTCTCTAAACCTCAGTCTATACTGTGTCATCTCAACGGAAATACGTGGTGCCCTATTTAAAGTGAATGCGGTTGTCTCTAATGCTTAACCCATAAACGATAGTGGTATTTCGATAAGAGACATCATAGCATGTACCATAGCAAATAGTGTGTGGCTATGACGTTCAGACACATCATCACACTATGATGTTCCAGGTGGCATGAACTGCGAAACAATTTCCACATTGTCTTAATTGTGTACCAAAACTCGTAACTCAGATATTCATTTCTATGATCATATCGTAGACAGTTTATCCTCTTGTTACGACGAACTTCACTCTGAAACGGAATTGAACTTTTCAATATTTCAGACTTGTGATTCATTAAGTAAATACTCCTGTATCTACTCAAATCGTCAGTGAAGTAAGAGCATAATGATATCCACTACGTGCCTCAGCACCCATTGGACTGCATACATCAAAATGTATTACTTCCAACAAGTTACTATCTTGTTTCATCTCAATGAAAATAAGGCCTTGCTCATGTGGTATGATTTGCATGTCACTAGTGATTCAAAATCAAGTGAGTATAAAGATCCATCAGCATGGAGCCTCTTCATGCAATTTATACTAACATGACTCAAGCGGCAGTGCCACAAGTAAGTGGTACTATCATCATTACCTTGTATCTTTTGGCACCAATATTATGAACATGTGTAACACTACGATCGAGATTCAGTAAACCATTGAAGGTGATTATTCAAGCAAATAGAGTAACCATTATTCTCTTTAAATGAATAATCGCTTTGCAATAAACACGATCCAATCACGTTCATGCTTAACGCAAGCACCAAATAACAATTATTTTGGTTTAACACCAATCCCGATGGTAGAGGGAGCGTGCGACGTTTTGATCATATCAATCTTGGAAACACTTCCAACACGTATCGTCACCTCGCCTTTAGCTAGTCTCCGTTTACGCCGTAGCTATCATTTCGTGTTACCAATCACTTAGCAACCGAACCGGTATCCAATACCCTCATGCTACTAGGAGTACTAGTAAAGTACACATCAACATCATTTATATCAAATATACTTCTTTCGACTTTTGCCAGCCTTCTTATCTACCAAGTATCTAGAGTTGCTCCGTCTCAGTGACTGTTCCCCTCATTACAGAAGCACTCAGTCTCAGGTTTGGGTTTAATCTTGGGTCTCTTCATTAGTGTAGCAACTGTTTTGCCGTTTCACGAAGTATCCCTTCTAGCCCTTGCCTTTCTTGAAACTTAGTGGTTCTACAAACCATCAACTATTGATGCTCCTTCTTGATTTCTACTTTCGCAGTGTCGAACATCGCGAATCGCTCAAGGATCATTGTATCTATCCTTGATATGTTATAGTTCATCACGAAGCTCTCATAGCTTGGTGGCAGTGACTTTGGAGAACTATCACTGTCTCATCTGGAAGATTAACTCCCACTTGATTCAAGCGATTGTCGTACTCAGACAATCTGAACACACGCTCAACGGTTGAGCTTTTCTCCTTACTTTGTGGACAAAGAATCTTGTTGGAGGTCTCGTACCTCTTAACAAGGGCACAAGCATGAAATCACAATTTCATCTCTTTAGAAAATCACTTATGTTCCGTGACGTTTCAAAACGTCTTCGACACCTTGCTTCTAAGCCATTAAGTATTTTGCACTGAACTATCGTGTAGTCATCAGAAACGTGTATGTCGGATGTTCACAGATCCACAGATGACGCTCGAGGTGCAGCACACTGAGTGGTGCATTAAGTACATAAGCCTTCTGTGCAGCAACGAGGACAATCCTCGGTTTTACAGACTTAGTCTGCAAAGTTTGCTACTTTCAACTTTCAACTGAATTTTCTCTAGGAACATATAAAAACAGTAGAGCTATAGCGCAAGCTACATCGTAAGTTGCAAAGACCATTAGACTATGTTCATGACAATTAGTTCAATTAATCATATTACTTAAGAACTCCCACTCAAAAAGTACATCTCTCTAGTCATTTGAGTGGTACATGATCCAAATCCACTATCTCAAGTCCGATCATCACGTGAGTCGAGAATAGTTTCAGTGGTAAGCATCTCTATGCTAATCATATCAACTATACGATTCATGCTCGACCTTTCAGTCTCATGTGTTCCGAGGCCATGTCTGCACATGCTAGGCTCGTCAAGCTTAACCCGAGTGTTCCGCGTGTGCAACTATTTTGCACCCGTTGTATGTGAACGTTGAGTCTATCACACCCGATCATCACGTGGTGTCTCGAAACGAGGAACTGTCGCAATGGTGCACAGTCGGGGAGAACACAATTTCGTCTTGAAATCTTAGTGAGAGATCACCTCATAATGCTACCGTCGTTCTAAGCAAAATAAGGTGCATAAAAGGATTATCATCACATGCAATTCATAAGTGACATGATATGGCCATCATCATGTGCTTCTTGATCTCCATCACCAAAGCACCGACACGATCTTCTTGTCACCGGCGTCACACCATGATCTCCATCAACGTGTTGCCATCGGGGTTGTCGTGCTACTCGTGCTATTACTACTAAAGCTACATCCTAGCAAAATAGTAAACGCATCTGCAAGCACAAACGTTAGTTTAAAGACAACCCTATGGCTCCTGCCGGTTGCCGTACCATCGACGTGCAAGTCGATATTAACTATTACAACATGATCATCTCATACATCCAATATATCACATCACATCGTTGGCCATATCACATCACAAGCATACCCTGCAAAAACAAGTTAGACGTCTTCTAATTTTGTTGTTGCATGTTTTACGTGGTGACCATGGGTATCTAGTAGGATCGAATCTTACGTACGCAAACACCACAACAGAGATATATGAGTTGCTATTTAACCTCATCCAAGGACCTCCTCGGTCAATTCTGATTCAACTAAAGTTGGAGAAACTGACACCTGCCAGTCATCTTTGAGCAACGGAGTTACTCGTAGCGATGAAACCAGTCTCTCGTAAGCGTACGAGTAATGTCGGTCCGAGCCGCTTCGATCCAACAACACCGCGGAATCAAGAAAAGACTAAGGAGGGCAGCAAAATGTTGGGGAACGTCGCATGGGAAACAAAAAATTTCCTACGCGCACGAAGACCTATCATGGTGATGTCCATCTATGAGAGGGGATGTGTGATCTACGTACCCTTGTAGACCGTACAGCAGAAGCGTTAGTGAACGCGGTTGATGTAGTGGAACGTCCTCACGTCCCTCGATCCGCCCCGTGAACTATCCCGCGATCAGTCCCACGATCTAGTGCCGAACGGACGGCACCTCCGCGTTCAGCACACGTACAGCTCGACGATGATCTCGGCCTTCTTGATCCAGCAAGAGAGACGGAGAGGTAGAAGAGTTCTCCGGCAGCGTGACAGCGCTCCGGAGGTTGGTGATGATCTCGTCTCAGCAGGGCTCCGCCCGAGCTCCGCAGAAACGCAATCTAGAGGTAAAACCGTGGAGATATGTGGTCGGGCTGCCGTGGTAAAGTTGTCTCAAATCAGCCCTAAAACCCCACTATATATAGGAGGGAGGGGGGGGAGCCTTGCCTTGGGGTCCAAGGACCCCCAAGGGGTTCGGCCGAGCCAAGGGGGGAAGGTCTCCCCCCCAAACCGAGTCCTACTTGGTTTGGAAGGTGGAGTCCTTCTTCCCTTTCCCACCTCCTTCTTTTTTTTCTCTTTGATTTTTCTTCCAATGCGCATAGGGCTCTTTTGGGCTGTCCCACCAGCCCACTAAGGGCTGGTGCGGCACACCTAATGCCTATGGGCTTCCCCGGGGTGGGTTGCCCCCCCGGCGAATTCCCGGAACCCATTCGTCATTCCCGGTACATTCCCGGTAACTCCGAAAACCTTCCGGTAATCAAATGAGGTCATCCTATATATCAATCTTCGTTTCTGGACCATTCCGGAAACCCTCGTGACGTCCGTGATCTCATCCGGGACTCCGAACAACATTCGGTAACCAACCATATAACTCAAATACGCATAAAACAACGTCGAACCTTAAGTGTGCAGACCCTGCGGGTTCGAGAACTATGTAGACATGACCCGAGAGACTCCTCGGTCAATATCCAATAGCGGGACCTGGATGCCCATATTGGATCCTACATATTCTACGAAGATCTTATCGTTTGAACCTCAGTGCCAAGGATTCATATAATCCCGTATGTCATTCCCTTTGTCCTTCGGTATGTTACTTGCCCGAGATTCGATCGTCAGTATCCGCATACCTATTTCAATCTCGTTTACCGGCAAGTCTCTTTACTCGTTCCGTAATACAAGATCCCGCAACTTACACTAAGTCACATTGCTTGCAAGGCTTGTGTGTGATGTTGTATTACCGAGTGGGCCCCGAGATACCTCTCCGTCACACGGAGTGACAAATCCCAGTCTTGATCCATACTAACTCAACGAACACCTTCGGAGATACCTGTAGAGCATCTTTATAGTCACCCAGTTACGTTGCGACGTTTGATACACATAAAGCATTCCTCTGGTGTCCGTGAGTTATATGATCTCATGGTCATAGGAACAAATACTTGACACGCAGAAAACAGTAGCAACAAAATGACACGATCAACATGATACGTCTATTAGTTTGGTCTAGTCCATCACATGATTCTCCTAATGATGTGATCCCGTTATCAAGTGACAACACTTTCCTATGGCCAGGAAACCTTGACCATCTTTGATCAACGAGCTAGTCAACTAGAGGCTTACTAGGGACATTGTTTTGTCTATGTATCGACACAAGTATTGTGTTTCCAATCAATATAATTATAGCATGGATAATAAACGATTATCATGAACTAAGAAATATAATAATAACTAATTTATTATTGCCTCTAGGGCATATTTCCAATAGAAGGCCGTGCAGATGTTCAGCGATCACACCGCCATCTTCACCCCGCTCCAAAACGAAGTCGTCCCAGGCTGCGTACTCGGCGACGGCTCTGGCTCTCACGCGAAGCTCCTCCTCCATGCCGTGCAGCTCTGCCTCCGAGCCATCGCACTGGGCAGCCAGCTTGCCCAAGTTCAGGTTCCGATACCATGACTTGGCCAAGTGCAGGGCCATATAAGCCCCAGACCGCGCTGCGGAGGCGCTCCAGGCATCCAGGCGCTCTCCACCCACTGCAAGCCAGCGGGCGAGCCGACTCATGGACGCCGGCTCCACGCCCTCCAGCCACAAGGCCGCCACCATGGACGAACTTGCAACCTGGAGCTGAGCCACAGACTCGCCCAGGGCGTGCAGGCGGGCTCGAAGGCCCACCCCGATCTCCTCCACACTCCAGCCGGAGGTAGTGTCTACCTCCTGCCCGGCCGCGCGACGCTCCTCACGGCACACCTTGACGGCGGTGTTGGCTGCGATCTGGGTCTCGGGGAAGAGACCTGGAGTGACGGCAACCAGGACGTAAGAACACAGCAAAAGGAGGAGACGGCAAAAAGACCAAAGACAAGGAAGAGAGACCCACGATGGAAGGCGCCGTCGGTCTCATGAGAGACCTCGAGGACCTCGCACTCCCGCACCTTACTCGCATGAGTAAGGCGGGCGACTTCCTCCTGAAGGGTTGTCGTAGACTCCAGAGTCTTGGCCAGCTGCGTCTGCTTCTGGACAAGGGCCTCATCCTTCTCCCTCAAGGCGGCATCCTTGAGGTCCACCTCCTTAAGGTGAAGCGACGCGAGGCGGTCCACGTCGACAGAGTAGGAGGCCTCCTTCTCCTGCAGCATGGCCCGCAGCCGCTCCAACTCGACCCGGCCAGCCGCCTCGAGCTCCTTCTTCTCCGCCTGAAGAAGGTCCAGATGCTCTTGGAGCTGGCCGCCGGCGGTGTGCAGGGCATCGCGCTCCGCGGCGACCTCGCCCAACCGGGCTTCAAGCTCGGCAATCCGGCTATCGGCCCCGAGGTGCTGGTCCCGTAGCTCGTTGTACGCCTGTACCTGAGCATCATAAAGCACCTGCCAAAAGGGAGAAAAAGGGAACATGATTAAGATTCGACCTGGTTAAAAATCTAACTAGCCCGATTCTCGGGGGCTACACCCAGTGGGTGCGCTAGCGCGCCCCCACTGAAGAAAACTATGCAAGGAAAAGGGCCTCCAAGAGATTCGGACCGGTCGGCAATCGACCCGCCCGATTCTCGGGGGCTACACCCAGTGGGTGCGCTGTTGCGCCCCCACTAACGCCAAGAGAAGAGAAAAAAGTACAAAAAACCAAAGAAGGCAATGCCTACCTGGGTGCGGGCTTCCATGCGCTCCATGTCGCTGCATACCACGCGGGCCGACTGCTCCACCTTCGACCGGCTGCTGGAGAACATCGTCACCAGCTCTGGTACGCCGGAAAGAATGGTGCCAGCGGGCAGTCGTAGGCGGGCCAAGTTCGCCGCCCGCCATGTCTTCATAGGTCGGCTCCCAGCCCGGCCCCCGGCTCCTCGCGCAACAGGGTCGTGCTGGGGAACAACGATGGCGCCGGCTCCTGGTGCCGGCTCGGGCGCCGCCCCGGCCAGCGCTACCTCCCCCGCAAGAGGCGGAGGGGCCGCGTCCGGCGCATCCATAGTTGCCCCTGGGGCGTCAGGGCCGCGTCCGGCGCCTCCAAGTCCAGCTCCGGCGCGTCGGGGGCCGCTTCGGCCCGGGGAGAGTCAGGGATCGTCTCCAGATCCACCGGCGCCGAGGCCGCCGGTTCGGATGGCTGGGCCCCCTCGGTCCTTGGGGCCGGCCTGGAGGCGGCCTCGCTAGCTGGCTCCTCCGCACTGGCATGAGCGGAGGGGGCATGTCTAGCCTTCGCACGCTTCTCCACCGGCCTCTCGACCCGCCTGGGGCGAGGCTGACCCACGGCAGCCTTCCCCGCAGCCGTGTCCCACCGGCGCTTGGACTCTATCTCAAGCTCCCTCTGGGCAGCATCAGCTGCTGCCCAGCCGGCCCGCTCGGCTGTGGAGGCGGTGTCTTCATCCGCGTCCTCCGCCTCCCTGTCAAGCAAAGCTCCTAAGGAACAAAGCTCATCCCAAGATGTGCAAAGGAAGCGAGGAGGAAACCGTACCCCGCAACTACAGGGACCTGCCTCCGACCACCACCACGGCGCTTCTTGGCGCCGCCTGCTGGCTGCCCGGCTGGAGGACCCGGCGCCGGCCGCTTAGAGGCCGGCCGGGAAGCTGTGGCACCCTTGCCCTTCTTCCCGGCTGCCTCGTCAGCACCGGTCGCCCTGCCACCTTGACGCCGGCCACGCGCCAGTGGTGGGCTGGTGACCTCCTCCACCTCATCAGAGTCTTCCTCGAAGGCTGTACCAGGACAGAATGAGGCTACCTCGTCGTCGTCCGTCCAGTCTGCTACTGCGTGCCGCGTATACTCACCAGACGGCTCGGTCCCTTCCGACTCCAGGGGATCTTCTGAGCCGGCGGAGGAGTCTGAGCGGGGCTCCATCGCGCCCTCGTCCTCAATCTCGGAGGTGTCGGACACCTCCACATCGGGAGCGGGCTGACGGAGGGACCCCTGCAGGGTCTCGAACAGCTACAAAAAAGAATTCAACCAAAGGCTCAGCAACGCCACCGGCTCCGAGACAAAACAATAGAGAAGAATGGAGTAAAGCTACCATCGGAGGCGGGTGAGCCCGGTTGAACGGGGACATCCCCCATGTCCATTCCCCGCCCTCATCCATGCGGGCGGTGGAGAGCAGGTTCACCCTTTGCGCTACAGCGCCCGGGGTAAACCTCTTGGTGGACAGCCGGCATGGATCAAGCCGGCCGCTCATCTGGCAGACCAGATGCGGCCGCCTCTGCAGAGGCAGAATCCGGCGGACCACCATGGTGGCGAGAAGGTCGCGGCCGAGGAGGCCACTCTTCTCCAAGATGTCGAGGTGGGCAGAGATAAGCGCCACCTCAGGATGCGGCCTGGGAGTCTTCGCATCCCAGTTCCGCCGCGTCGGGGGAGCGATGGCGAACGGGGGCATGTAGAGGGCGTCCTGGGCCGGGTCGGCCCTCTTCACATAGAAGAAACCCTTCTGCCAATGCTTGATGGAGTCTTACAGAGGCATCTGGGGGAAACCAGACTTCAGGCGATGATGCACCAACGAGGCCCCACACGGCGTCATGGGGCGCGGCCCCCTTAGCTTCTCCACCTCGGATTTATCCATGGCGATGGATTGCTGCTTGAAGAAGAATAGACTGCGCCACAGATTGACGCAAGGCTCGATCCCACGAAGCCCTCGCACAGGACCACGAAGGCAGCCAGCTGCAGTATGGCGTTCGACGCCAGATGATGCCGCTGCAGGCCGAAGAATTGGAGCCATTCGGCGAAGAAGGAGCTAGCCGGGAGCCCGAAGCCCGGGTAGAAGTGCTCGACGAAGACCACGACCTGTCCCGCGGCAGGTGCGGGAGCGGTCTCGGAGCTGGGGAGGCGCACCAATACTTGGGAGGCCGGGGGCAGCAGTCGATGGTGATGAAGCGCCTCGATGTGCCCCTCGTCAACGTCGCTGCCTAGCCAGCCCCCGTGCGAGGACGCCTTCTGCGCCGACGACTTCTTCGAGGAGGAACTGCCGGCCATGGCTGCGGGTGGCAAGAGCTTGAAGCGGTCGGCGATGTCGCGACGGCGAAGATGAATAAGACGAAGGGCGCGAGCTCTTCTTCTCAGGATGCAGGGAGGAAGAGAGCACGGATGCAGGGCGAGAAGAGGGGGCGAATGGCTTCCTCGGAACCCTCGCTCCCATTTAAACCCCCACGAAGCATCGTGGGGAGGGAATCCAATGCGCACTGGGCCCCATTAATCCCGTGTATTACGGGCGGTAATGCTCCCCTAAGCCCAACCACCGTGGAGTAAATCCGTAGAGGATCTCCCGTGCGGAGGTCGAGGGGGCGTCGTGGCAGGACCCAGGGCCTAGGCCGAGTCCCATCAGCAGTAATCGCCATCATTACGCCAGGTGGGGCCTGGCACGTGGCGCTCTCCGAACAAGTTACGACTAGACCGAGGCGTCACTTCGAAGCCACCCGGTTTCAAAGCTGGCGTCCTTCACCGCGAATAGCGGCCAAAATATCAAGACAAATCAACAAGCCGGTGAGGCCGCCCGCCCACAGGCGGCAGAAGTCGCCAGCTTCGGGGACTACTGTCAGGGGGATAACCCCGGGGTAAGCTCATCAAGCCTATTCCTTCATTTCCGGCCCAATGGACATGAACGTATGAAGATTCCCAAGGCCCAAGTCTTCTGGCCGGCTAAGCATCACCTGTCGGCTAGAGGACGAGGTGGCCACCTTTTGGCCGGCCAGGCAACCCCTGCCAGCTAGAATCCTGACGGCCTCCTCTTCGGAGCCGGTCTGGTCCCACCAGCCGGACTAGGGAGGAGGCGGCCACCCTTAAGCCGGCTGGCCAAGCAGGCTAGCCGGCCGAGGATGACAAGTCACATCAGATCGTAGGTCAGGAAGATACCTCACGATTAAAGGTAGCTACGCGTCAGCAAAGGTACAGGATCAGGGCACCCGACAGGTACGAGCGTCGGCGGCCACGCCGCTGACCTACCCCGGCTCTGATCCATCATCTAGCATAGTGTTGGACCGTCACACTCCCACTCCATTACTGCACTCGGCATGGGGAACAGTAGAGGCGGTCGTACTACCTGCCCATGAAGAATCTCGCGGGGCGACGCTTGACGTACATCGCGTGCTCAGCGTCGACCTTACGCGAGAGCCTCATTGGCCAGCCGGCGGGTCCCACAAGCAATCGAGACCATGCAGCCAGTGGGCCCCCCATCGACAAGACAAGACCCTTGTGGGCCCCTAGCCAGCCGGCGAAGCTGCCAGCCGGGTCCCACACTTGTACCCTTTATCCATATTGTAGGTCGGCGGGTTCGTCTATAAAACCCCCCGATCGCCCTCCATGCACGGGGGCCGATCCTTCACCAGTCTTTCAACACAACACATTCACCAACCAGACAGAGAGAGGTAGAGTCGAGCCGGCTGCTCCCCTCTTCCTTCTTCCAACACAGCTCCAGGAGCGACATTGTACTCTGTTCCTGTACATCAAACACTCCGGTAGGATTAGGGGTATTATCTCTACGGAGAGCCCTGAACCCGAGTACATCGTGCGTCCCATGCGTGTACGAACCTCGTTCCCAGCGCCCACCTTTGTCCCTTCGGTTCTCACTGACTTTAGCCTACCCGTGGCATATGTTGTGAGTATTCGCCAACAGTACAACTAACCTCGATGGCAAGATCGACTGGCCGTGGACGACGCATTATCTCAGGACAGCTGCTCGACTAGCGCGCCTTGATCTCCGGGAGAGTGAGTGGACAAGTATTATCCCATCTCCGATGGCTATCGAGCCATGGGGCCTCCCTCCACCAGATATCATCACCAGCTCTGGATCCAAAGGTTCCTGGCTAGGGTTAAAGTCATCCCCTTTCGTAGCCTTCCCCGCGTCCCTGTATGCCACGAGCTTTTGGTGGGATGATATGTTGGTGAAGTTATTGGGATCATCCAGGTCAGACTCAGAGAATGCCTTCGCCTTCTTGTACAAGGCAGTATGGGCCATGCCATAAAGGTCGTACAAGTGTGGCATCTCCGTCTTATTGTGATGCGCCTAAAAGAGAGGAACAAAATATTAGCATGAAGAATGAATTGCATGAACCATGAAGCAAATCACATACCCAGTTTCGTCCGAACTAAAGTAAGTTGGCGCTGCCTTGATGGTGTGGCACACCAACCATTTGGCTACGCCGATCCTTGGCATTCTCATGGACGGCTCGCCAGCTGCGTGTGCACCACTCATCAACCAACACCTCCCAACAATCCATCTTATCCGCACACCATCTCGGGGCACCTGTAAGTTATTAGAAAGAATTTTGAGCGCTACTCCTATGAATGAAATCAAGAAAACTACGTAGAAGGACTTCAGAATAGGTAATTACCTTCATGTATTGCTCCTTCTTCAGAAACTTTCCGCGGCAATCCTTCTTCTGCTTCTTAATACCACGCGTGGCGTAGTAATCTCGAATAGCCTGCGGTTGAGCCTCATGGCGTAAGTTCTGTAGTAATCGCCTACACTCGGCCTCGAGAACCCTGGCCGCCTCCTCCTCATATCCATCCTCACACCTATAGAAGGTCTGCAATCAAACATGAAAACACCGATTAGTACAATAATTAGCTATATTGTTAATTTTAGATTCTGTAAAAGGATAATTTACCCAAAAGCTCTTGATCACCATCTCGGCCCTCGTGTGGCACAAGACACCATCTATAATCTCCTCCGGTGGGGCCTGCGCAGCCTGGCACTGCTCCCAGGAAAATCCTAGTGTAGGAACCTGGCCCTCACCAGGCAACGTGATAAACCCCGGGAAATTTGTCCGACAAAGCACACCAAGGACGGAGTTCGGCCTGCGGACTCCAAAGGCTGTACCCATCCCCTGCAGTATGATAAGGTCAACGCATTAGATATTTGAACAAACTTGAAGGCAAAAGCTAAAAAAAGAGTAAATGTACTTACCTATCTCCTTCAGGTTTAATCACCGGCCTCTGCTCGCAGGTAGCCGACACGACCGGGAGACGTGTACTACCACGCTTGTACATGGTGGCCCCGTCCACCTGCACATCGCCCTCACTATCCGTAAGCTCATCCCCGCCATCCCCGCCCCCTAAGCCACCTGGACCCTCGGTCCAATCCGGCAACTCAGTCCGATTCGGCCAGGTATCCCATCCGGGCCTCTCCACATCGGGTGAAGCCTCCGGAACCATAGTCTCGTGGGCCGAATGCACCTCGACCCGAGGTTGCTCCTGGACCAGAGTCTCATGGGACGAATGCCCGTCAACACCATGCTCCTGGAACGGAGTCCCCATAGCCTGCTCCGCAAATGGGTCGACCATAGTAGTCCTATGCTCGGGTGAATGAGCTGGTGGTGGTGGCGAGGACGGCTCAACAGTCCTCCTGGATCTTCCGCGGCCACCACCTCTCCCTGTACCCTTCCCCTTCTTCCCTACCCGACCAACACCTCTCCCAGTGGGCAATGCCGCCGACGAAGAAGAACCCACGAGTGGTGTCGACAGACTGTCTGCCAAGGCTCTACAAAGAGATAGGGGTGAAAGGGAAGTACCACCCCTCGTGCGGGGCGCCTGGGAAGAACCCGTCGAGCGATCTGGACCAGGCCCACCATCTTTCCACACCTGGTGACCTGCCATGATAAAGATTAAAACAAATTAGTACAACATAAAAAAATTGAATAACTGGCATGAATAATAATATGTACATGAATAATAAAGATTAAAATATATAATTTAAGTTTTGAATCTTACAAAGTAATAATCATCATCAATAAATGCATCATCATCATCACTATCACGCATGTCTTCATGAATGACGTGCTCGTCGGGTTCAACGGCGTGAAGTTGTGAAAGGCCTTCCTTTAATCGTTGAAGCATTGGCAGGTCATCCGCATCAGTAACCTCTACGAGTTCCAGGTCTTCTGGTTCCGGCTTAGGGCTGGAGTTGGATTCATTGTCGCTGTCTACTTCCATGTTCTTGGGTGAAGCACGGCGGTTCTTGAAACGTTTCTTGGAAAGACGTGTTTCTTGGAAGAATTCTCCATCATATGTGTCTGGGTTAATGTGAGGTTCATAATCCTGTTCATTTGGGAGAGGTGGTCTGACATGTGGCGGCACTTCATAAACAACATACCAACCTTCCAGATTCTTATCCGTTTGGCATGCCCACGGTAGATAGAAAACTTGGGTCGCCTGTTGAGCCATAATATAGACATCGGGAACATCTAAATGGGTGTTTGGATTGATTTCGACTAGTCCTATATGTTCATGAGTCCTTCTAGTCTTCTTCGGCTGGAACCAATAACATTTGAAGACTACGACGTTCGGTGGGTTTTCACCATAGAATTGAAGTTCATAAATTGCTTCAACTCTTCCATAATACTCGATAACACCTTCGCCGATAGCAGAGACACCACAATTTGTAGATTTCCGGTTGGTCATAGATAGCTCTTTGCCAAAGGTAGGAAAGAGACACCCGTTGATGTTGTATTTCTCAAATGAACGAACCTTATAGTCAAAACTATTAGCGACTTGTCTCAATTCAGCGTCCATAGACTCTGAATTAGCCTACAAGTTTAATACGAAACGATTGTTGCATTAGCCGCAAGTTAGACCAAGAAATGAAATGGTCCATTATTGATAATTACCGTTTGTTTGAACTAAGAGATGAAACCGGGATAGCCGCCTCCTGTCTTTGACAGAAGCTCATACTCTTCGACGAAATCATTTTCAATCACCACTCCATCCAAGAATTTGGCGATGTAACGGCTATTTGAAATATCCGGGAATAAGAGCAGTTCAAATGAATTACAAGTTACGGGAAAATGTGCCGAGAACTCACTCGATGTACGACCGCACTTCTGTTAGGTTGTTGAAGATATACAACGAAATGTTCCGCCATTCTTCGACATCCAACGTTATTGGTTTTGAAGCACCGGCTGGTGCGAGCTTCCCTTTGAATAGGCTGAGGTTGGACCCACCTTTTTTAGGGTCTGCATCATTGTGCCGAGGCTTCGGATTATGCAAATGATGATTTTTGGCTTCGTAGTGTGTTGTCATAAAGTTTGCCACCTCCTCAGTAATGAATGCCTCAGCCATCGATGCTTCAATTCTACGCTTATTTTGACATTTAGCTCGAAGGGTCTTCTGCATCCTCTTAGTTGCATAGCACCAATGATCTTGCACGGGCCCACCCAATCTTGCCTCGTTCGGTAGATGTAAAATCAAATGATGCATTGGATTAAAGAAGCCCGGTGGAAAGATCTTCTCTAACTTGCACAACAACTCCGGTGCAAACTCCTCCATGTCTTCTACCACGCCAGGTGACAATTCTTCCGCACAAAGAACATGGAAGAAATAGCTCAGCTCCTCCAGTACTAGCCATTCATCCTCAGGAATAAAGCCACGTAACATCACCGGCATTACCCGCTCTAGCCATATGTGCCAATCATGACTCTTGAGACCAAAGATTTTTAATTTTGCAAGACTCGCTCCCCTCTTTAGACTCGATGCATACCCATCGGGGAACATCAAGTGCATTTTGACCCACAAGATAATTTCCCTCATAGTTGGCCTTCCAAGATTGAACCAGGCCTTTGGCCTCGACCAGTTCTGCTTTCCTTTACCTTCTCGCATGTTTTGTAATGGTCTATGACATAGTGTCTCTTGATTGACTATAGCCTTAGTATTATCCTTTGTCTTCCCATCTATGTCGAACAATGTACCAAAAATAGCCTCTCCGATATTCTTTTCAGGGTGCATCATGTCAATATTGTGTGGAAGAAGGAGGTCTTTGAAGTAAGGCAGATCCCAGAAGCATGGCTTGTGAGTCCAGGCGTGTTTTGAATTATACCCCTTGAAATACCCTGGATGCTCTGGATCAGGCTCAAGGGTGTTTAACTGATCCAGGATCTGTTGGCCTGTGAACGCAGGTGGTGCCAAATTTTTGACAACTTTACCTTTGGTAAAGTTCTTCTTGTCTTTTCTGAACTGATGGTCAGGATCCAGGAACTGTTTATGCAAGTCAAAGAAAGAATACTTCCGACCCTCTTGCAACCAATGAAACTGAAGAGCTGCCTTGCATTGGGGGCACGGGAACCTTCCATGCACACACCATCCAGAGAATAGCGCATACGCTGGCAAGTCATGCATAGAGTACATGTACCACACATGCATTTTGAAGTTTTCTTTTCTAGCGGCATGGTATGGCTTGACCCCATTATCCCAAGCTTCTTCCAATTCATCCTTAAGCGGTTGCAGGTACACATTCATATTCTTCCCCGGATAATTGGGCCCTGGAATTATCAACGTCAGAAATATGTTCTTTCTTTGCATAATCTGCCCGGGGGGGAGATTGATTGGAATGACAAATACAGGCCAACAACTGTATTGGGTTGCCGTCATGTCGAAGGGATTAAAACCATCCGTGGCGGCGCAGACTCGAGGATTCCTTGGATCTGCTGCTTTATCCTGATGCAATCCATCAAAATGTTTCCACGCTTCCCCATCCGATGTGTGTACCACCATCTTATTCCCATCCGCATCTAGTTCGGTTCTTTTGCCCAATTTGTGCCATGTCATCTGTCTGGCTGTCTCTTCGACCATGAAAAGACGTTGAAGTCTTGGTACGGTTGGCATATACCGAAGAACACTAACTGCGATTTTGGTCTGCCTCTTCTCACCCATACCGTTGTCTACCACAAGATACCTGCAAGACTCGCAATTGGGACAATAGTCCAAGTGTGCACACTCCTTCCAAAATAAGACACATCCTTTCTCACATGCATCTATCTTTTCATTGGGCATCTTAAGTACACGAAGTATTTTGTCCGACTGGTACAGGTTTGCAGGCATGACATGGCCTTTGGGTAGGAAGCGTCCAAATAGTGTCATCATCGCGTCGTAGCATTCTCTTCCCAAGTTGAACTGAGCCTTCAGAGCCATTACTTGTGCAATTGCATCCAGCTGACAGAGCTCAGTGTGCTCATGGAGAGGACGTTTTGAAGACTCCAACATTTCATAAAAGGCCTTTGCAGATTCCTCCATCTCATCTTCCGAATCCCGAGCATCATCAAAGTCTTGCACCATGTATTCGATCCTGGTACCATGCTCGTCCGTGCGACGACGGACCACCTCAGCTCTTGTGCTTTGTATAGACTCACCATGAAATGTCCACACCGTATAATTAGGCTTAAAACCCCTCCTCTACAGGTGTTTAATCATTACATCCTTTGTCGTCTTTTTATAGTTGTCGCATCCAGGATAGGGGCAATAGTTTCTTTCCTCGCCATTTGCGAACGCGGCTTTCAAAAATTCCTTTGTTTTTACAAACCATTCTTTCGTCATCTCTTTCTGACTAGGGTGACCGGTATACATCCATGCACGATCACTCATCTTGCGTAGCTACTAAAGACAGAGGAAATATATTTATATATAATTTAGCATGTATATTCATCGGTTAATCAGGTTCGCCATTTTTATTACGTCCAGGCAACCTACACGCTAATAGGTAAAGATAGGTCCTAATCCCACCCGAGTATGTGTAGATTGGGTTCGTTTTCCCATGCTCTGCTCCAGATCCAACGCAAAATTTGGGCAGCACCTCCCCACTGTTCTCCTGATACACGTCTCCGCAATAAACAGAGAGGATGTGCATCCGGAGAACAATAGGGAGGCACTGATGAAATTCTGCATCGGATCCAGAGCACAACATACGGGAAAACAAACCCAATCTACACATACTCGGGTTGTCCATGGATAATGTTGGACAATTCGAAAGGATGGCGGTTATAAATATGCAAAGACATGCATATTTGTAGATGTCTCTCTTTCGAACGGGAGACGCATACTGGTCACGCATACTGATAAATTAATTTAATTACCTAAATCTAGAAAGTTTCATCCGGAAACCGAGCCACAGTAAATGAAGGGGCGGGGAGGAGATGAAATTTGTACTGACCCACGAATGCAGGGGCGGAGCTCGTACAACGCACGGGCAGGTCTTCGCACAGCAGACCTCACAGCGACGAGACAACTATCACATGTAAATCCACCCGATCAACACAAATATTCTAATTATGTCATTTTAGAGGAAAACAAGTTAAGAATATTATATTCATGAGCTAACCAAGGTTTTTATGCCATTTTGTAGCTAAATGGGCTAATTATCTCATTGTTGGGGGAAAATAAGGTCAGGAGAATAAGATAGAGGAGAAGAAAGAGGAGGAGGAGGAGAAGAAGAAGAAATCAAGAAGAAGGAGAAGGAGGAGGAGGAGAAGAAGGAGGAGGAGAAGAAGGAGGAGGAGAAGGTATTCTTCTTCTCTTCTTCTTTTCTTCTTCTCTTCTTTTCTTCTTCTTTTCTTCTTCTCCTTCTTATTTTTGTCTTCTCCTCCTCCTCCTCTTCTTCTTCTTCTTCTTCTTCTTCTCCTCCTCCTCCTCTTCTCCTCCTCCTCCTCTTCTTCTTCTTCTTCCTATTCTTTCTATTAAGCTAACTAACTAACTAACCTAACTAACCAAGCTAAGTAAACCTATCGCTAAACCTAGATAGCACTAAACAACAAAAAAAAGAATCTAGCTACCACTAATTAAGAAAACAAAATATACCACTAAACTACCTACTAAATCTACCAATTAACTAACTAAATCTACCAACTAACTAAACTACCACTAAAACTACTAACTAACTAACCTACCAACTAAACTATATATGCCACTAAATCTGTTAATTAGCAAAAACAGAAAAAAAGGACTCACCGGAGGGGGGCAGCCGGGGGGAGGAGGGTGCGGCGGTGGAGGAGAAGGCGGTGGTGGCAGTGGTGGAGAAGGGGCAAGCTCTGATGGCGGTGGTGGAGGAGGAGGTCCCGGGGAGGAGGAGGGGGCGTGGTGGAGGAGGGGGCGCATGGAGGAGGGGGCGTAGAGAGGCCGGAGGAGGGCGCACGGAGGCCGGAGGAGGAGGGGCGGCGGCGGAGGGAGGCAGGAGGCCGGAGGAGGGAGGAGGAGGGGGCGCAGGGAGGCCGGAGGAGGAGGGGGCGGCGGCGCAGGGAGGCCGAAGAAGGGAGGAGGAGGGGGCGCAGGGAGGCCGGAGGAGGAGGGGCGGCGGCGCAGGGAGGCCGGAGGAGGGCGCGGTGGCGGTGGTGGTGTCGGGGGTGAGAGAGAGGGGTGTGGGATGGCCGTTAGGGGTGAGAGAGAGGCGCGTGGGGGTGGGGGTAACGGTCGTTAGGGCGCACCCTCTTTGCCGTCCGCCTCCCGACGACACAGAGGAGAAAAGCGGACGACAAAGAGAGATGTCGTTAGGGGGGAGAGAGGGGGTGCCGGGTGGGCCAGCCGAGCGCTTTGCCGTCTGCCTAAGTGATATTTGCCGTGAGCCCAACTCTTTGCCGTCAGCCTGAGTGGTGTTTGCCGTGAGCCAGCAGATGGCAAAGACCCTCTCTGCCATCAGCCTCCTCTTTGCCGTCTGGTTTCTGGTAGCTGATGGCAAAGAGGGTCTTTGCCATCAGCCAGCAGATGACAAAGAAGCAGCAGATGGCAAAAAACTGTTTTCCAGTAGTGCTAGTTTATGCGTTGCTTCGTAAGGGGCTGATTTGGATCCACTAGTTTAATGCTATGGTTAGACTTTGTCTTAATTCTTCTTTCATAGTTGCGGATGCTTGCGAGAGGGGTTAATCATAAGTGGGAGGTTTGTCCAAGTAAGGGCAGCACCCAAGCACCGATCCACCCACATATCAAACTATCAAAGTAGCGAACGCGAATCATATGAACGTGATGAAAACTAGCTTGACAGAAATTCCCACGTGTCCTCGAGAGCGCTTTACCTCCTATAAGAGTTTGTCCAGGCTTGTCCCTTGCTACAAAAGGGGTTGGGCCACTTTGATGCACCTTTGTTACTATTGTTACTTGCTACTTGCTACGAATCATCTTATCACACAACTATCTGTTACCGATAATTTCAGTGCTTGCAGAGAATACCTTCCTGAAAATCACTTGTCTGATCCTTCTGCTCCTCGTTGGGTTCGACACTCTTACTTATCGAAAGGACTACGATAGATCCCCTACACTTGTGGGTCATCAAGACTCTTTTCTTGCGCAGTTTCCGGGGAGTGAAGCGCCTTTGGTAAGTGGAATTTGGTAAGGAAACATTTACATAGTATGCTGAAATTTATTGTCACTTGTCACTATGGAAACTAATCCTTTGAGGAGCTTGTTCGGGGTATCTTCACCTCGAACGGAAGCACAAGGAGTTGCTCCTCAACCTGCTGCACCTACTGAAAATATTTGCTATGAATTTCCTTCGGGTATGCTAGAGAAACTGTTGGCTAATCCTTTTACAGGAGATGGAACATCACATCCTGACTTGCATCTAATCTATGTAGATGAAGTTTGTGGTTTATTTAAGCTTGCAGGTTTGCCCGAGGATGAGGTCAAGAAGAAGGTCTTTCCCTTATCTTTGAGGGATAAAGCATTGACATGGTATAGGCTATGTGATGATACTGGATCATGGAACTACAACCGATTGAAATTGGAATTTCATCAAAAGTTTTATCCTATGCATTTGGTACATCGTGATCGGAATTATATCTATAATTTTTGGCCTCGTGATAGAGAAAGTATCGCTCAAGCTTGGGGGAGGCTTAAATCAATGTTATATTCATGCCCCAACCATGAGCTCTCGATAGAAATTATTATTTAGAATTTCTATGCTCGGCTTTCTCATGATAATCGCACCATCCTTGACACTTCTTGTACCAGTTCTTTTATGAAGAGAGATATTGAATTCAAATGGAATTTATTGGAAAGAATTAAACGCAACTCTAAAGATTGGGAGTTTGATGAAGGTAAGGAGCCAGGTATGAATCTTAAGTTCGATTGCGTTAAATCCTTTGTTGAAACAAATACTTTTGGTGATTTTAGCGCTAAATATGGACTTGACTCTGAGATAGTAGCTTCATTGTGTGAATCATTTGCTGCTCATATTGATCTCCCTAAAGAGAAGTGGTTTAAATATCATCCTCCCTTAGAAGTCAATGTAGTTAAACCCAATCCAGTTGAAGAGAAAGTCATTGCCTATAATGATCCTATTGTTCCTAGTGCTTACATTGAGAGACCACCTTTCCCTGTTAGAATAAAGGATCATTCTAAAGCTTCAACTGTGATACGTAGAGGCTACATTAGAACATCTACACCCCCTAAGCAAATTAGAGTTTAACCTAGCATTTCTATTATCAAAGATTTCCTGTCCGACAATGTTGATGGCCATGATATTCACTTCTGTGAAGATGCTGCTAGAATTGCTAAACCCCATGCTAGAGACAAACATAGGCCTGTTGTTGGCACGCCTGTTGTTTCTGTTAAGATAGGAGATCATTGTTATCATGGTTTATGTGACGTGGGTGCTAGTGTTAGTGCAATACATCAATCTTTATATGATGAAATTAAAGATGAGATTGCACCTGTCGAGATGGAACCTATTGATCTCACTATTCAGCTGGCCAATAGAGATACTATCTGCCCTTTGGGAATTGTTAGGGATGTTGAAGTCTTGTGTGGTAAAACTAAGTATCCTACTGATTTTCTCGTTCTTTCTACCACACAAGATAGCTTTTGTCCCATCATATTTGGCAGACCTTTCCTCAATACTGTCAATGCTCATATTGACTGTGAGAAGCAAACTTTCACTGTTGGCTTTGAAGGTGTGTCACATGAGTTCAATTTCTCCAAGTTTGGTAGACAACCTCATGAAAAAGAGTTGCCTAGTAAGGATTAAATTATTGCTCTAGCTTCTATTGTTGTGCTTCCTACTAATCCTTTAGAGCAATACTTGCTTGAGCATGAAAATGATATGCATATGGATGAAAGGAATGAGATAGATAGAGTTATCCTTGAACAACATCCTATCCTTAAGAAAAATCTACCTGTTGAACTGCTTGGATATCCACCCCCATCAAAGGGTGATCCTGTGTTCGAGCTTAAACAGTTGCCTGATACTCTTAAGTATGCTAATCTTGATGAAAAAGAGATATATCCTGTTGTTATTAGTGCTAGCCTCTGAGAACATGAAGAAAAGAAGTTACTAAAAACTCTGAGGAAGCACCATGATGCTATTGGATATACTCTTGATGATCTCAAGGGCATTAGTCCCACTTTATGCCAGCACAAAATTAAAATCGATCCTGATTCCAAACCAGTTGTTGATCATCAACGGAGATTAAATCCTAAGATGAAAGAGGTAGTAAGAAAAGAAATACCAAAGCTCCTCGAAGCATGTATTATCTATCCTGTTGCTCATAGTGATTGGGTAAGTCCGGTACATTGCGTCCCTAAGAAGGGAGGTATTACTGTTGTCCCTAATGATAAGGATGAATTGATCCCACAGAGGATTATCACTGGCTATAGGATGGTGATTGAATTTAGGAAATTGAATAAAGCCACTAGGAAAGATCTTTACCCTTTGCCTTTTATCGACCAAATGCTAGAAAGACTGTCTAAACACACACACTTCTGCTTTCTAGATGGTTATTCTGGTTTCTCCCAAATACGTGTTGCACAATCTGATCAGGAGAAAACCACTTTCACCTGCCCTTTCGGTACCTTTGCTTACAGACATATGCCTTTTGGCTTATGTGATGCACCTGCTACCTTTCAAAGATGTATGATGGCTATATTCTCTGACTTTTGTGAAAAGATTGTTGAGGTTTTCATGGATGACTTCTCCATTTACGAATCTTCTTTTGATGATTGCCTCAGCAACCTTGATCGAGTTTTGCAGAGATGTAAAGATACCAATCTTGTCTTGAATTGGGAGAAGTGCCACTTTATGGTTAATGAAGGCATCGTCTTAGGACATAAAATTTCTGAAAGAGGTATTGAAGTCGATAAAGCTAAGGTTGATGCGATCGAGAAAATTCCATGCCCTACAGATATCAAGGGTATAAGAAGTTTCCTTGGTCATGTTGGTTTCTATAGAAGGTTCATTGAAGACTTCTCTAATATTTCTAGGACTCTTACTAATCTCTTGCAAAAGGACATTCCTTTTGTTTTTGACGATGATTGTGAGGAAGCCTTCGAAATACTTAAGAAGGCTTTGATAACTGCGCCTATTGTTCAACCACCTGATTGGAACTTACCTTTTGAAATCATGTGTGATGCTAGTGATTATGCTGTTGGTGCTGTTCTAGGACAAAGAGTTGATAAGAAGTTGAATGTTATTCACTATGCTAGTAAAACTCTAGACAGTGCCCAAAGAAACTATGCTACAACTGAAAAGGAATTTTTAGCAGTCGTGTTTGCATGTGAAAAGTTCACGTCTTACATTGTTGATTCCAAGGTGACTATTCACATTGATCATGCTGCTATTAAGTATCTTATGGAAAAGAAAGATGCTAAACCTATACTTATGAGATGGGTTCTCTTGCTACAAGAATTTGATTTGCATGTTGTTGATAGGAAGGGTGCTGAGAACCCAGTAGCAGATAACTTGTCTAGGTTGGAGAATGTTCTTGATGACCCACAACCTATTGACGATAGCTTTCCTAATGAGCAATTGAATGTCATCAATGCTTCAAGTAGTACATCTTGGTATGCTGATTATGCAAATTATATCGTTGCCAAATATATACCACCTAGTTTCACATACCAGCAAAATAAGAAATTCTTCTTTGATTTGAGACATTACTTTTGGGATGATCCTCGCCTTTATAAATAAGGAGTAGATGGTGTTATTAGATGTTGTGTACCTGAGCATGAACAGGGACAGATCCTTCAAAAGTGTCACTCCGAGGCTTACGAAGGACACCATGCGGGAGATAGAACTGCACACAAGGTATTGCAATCAGGTTTCTATTGGCCCACTCTCTTCAAGGATGCCCGTAAATTTGTCTTGTCTTGTGATGAATGTCAAAGAATTGGTAATATCAGTAAACGTCAGGAAATTCCTATGAATTATTCACTTGTCATTGAACCATTTGATGTTTGGGTTTTTGATTATATGGGACCTTTTCCAAAATCCAACGGGTATAGTCATATCCTAGTTGCTGTTGATTATGTTACTAAGTGGGTAGAAGCTATCCCAACTAGTAGTGCTGATCACAACACCTCTATCAGGATGCTTAAAGAAGTTATTTTCCGTAGGTTCAGAGTCCCTAGATATTTGATAACTGATGGTGGTTCACATTTCATTCATGGTGCTTTCCGTAAAACGCTTGCTAAGTATGATGTCAACCATAGAGTTGCATCTCCCTATCATCCTCAGTCCAGTGGCCAAGTAGAGCTAAGTAATAGAGAGATTAAACTAATTCTGCAAAAGACTGTTAATAGGTCTAGAAAGAATTGGTCTAAGAAGAAATCATTATATCTCAGGTACTGTTGAAAGCAATGTTATTAATACCATAACTCCGGAGGAGTACATAAGGGATATTTATCAGCCTGTTTCAGACTCCGAAAATGAAGAGGTATGTGATTCGGTAAGTAAACCGACTCCAAAACTTGTCCAGTAGGATTTTTCCTCCGTTTTGGAATTTTTTGAAAAATAGAAAAAATTAAAGTAGTCCGGAAAGCGCACGAGGAGGCGACAAGCCTGCCAGGCGCGGGCCACCCCCCTGGCCGCGCCTGGGGGGCTTGTGACCACCTCGTGTGCCTCCCGGACTCTGTTTTCTTACGGAGTACTCCTTCTGGTCGGGAAAAATTCATTATATATTCTCCCGAAAGGTCTGACCCTCGTATCACGCAATTATCCCCTGTTTTCATTTCGAGGCTGTTTCTGCCACAGATTTAGGGCAAGATGTCTTCTCAAGATTCAGAGGGGGAGAGCTATGTGGCCGATTACCTTGCTAACCCCAAGGTTTATGGTGACTTGGATCATTATGGTTGGACCACTGATGAGGAAGAAGATTATGATCCCAAGGGGAAGGAAGGAACAAGTTCCGATGAAGAGGAGGCTCCCCTACCCCCACCTGGAGACACACATGTGGAGTTCAAGAAGTCGAGCCTCCCTGACTCAAGGAAGAAGCCTAAGATTTTGTTTATCCCTTCTCGTATTTTGCACGAGAGTAAGCAAGAATTATGCCAAAGGGTGTTGAGGCTTGAAGAGGAAATTAATGATCTGAAGGAGCAGAATTTTATGCTCAAGAGGAAATTAGACAAGTTCAAGACCTCTCACTACAGGAATCAGCTTCTTTGCCGTCTGCCATCACACACGGCAAAGACAAAATCCTGGACGACAAAGACAAAACAGCAGATGGCAAAGATTCTCACGGCCAGCAAAATTTCTGCGTCATCCTACGACGGCATAGGAACTTCTTTGCCGTCTGCCCCCCCAAAGCGGACGGCAAAGCTCTTTGCCGTCAGCTTTCCTTAGGAGCAGTCGGCAAAGTGCTCGAGACGGCAGCCGACAGGCGTTGCCTCCGTTAGGGGTTAACGGAGGCTTTGTCGTCTACCTCCCCCCCTCCATCTTTGCCGTCTACCTCCCCCTCCATCTTTGCCGTCTGCCTACTCCCCCCTCCCCCCTCCATCTTTGCCATATGCCTCCCCCTCCATCTTTGCCGTCTGCCTACTCCCCCCCTCCACTCTTTGCCGTCTGCCTGTCCCCCCTCCACTATTTGCCGTCTGCCTCCTCCTCCCCCCTCCTATGTGCCCTCTTCTTTGCCGTCTGCCCACCCTGGAGGCTGACGACAAAGAGACAATATAGACACCCCAGGATGCACAGCTGGTTGCCATGTGGCACCTTTGCCATCCGCCAGCTGATGGCACAGGTCTTTGCCATCAGCTGGCAGACGACAAAGAGCCCATATAGTACCTATTTTTTTGTTTTATATTATTTCACAGCACACACACATATATATATATATAAATATATTTGACATCACATTTATATAATTCACCACACATATATGATATATAATTCACCACACATATACTTGCCAACACATATATATAATTCACCACACATATATGATATACATATACATCAATGTACATCCCCATATATCCAAAGAACCAACATACAAAGTATTGCACTATTTATCCATATATACATATACATATAGTTCGACATTGTTCATCAACTCAAATGAAAACTAGATGATATACATATAAAGTTCATCCATCGACATTGTTCAACTCCATGAATGCCAGCTTCCATGCATGTAGTATATCCAATCTGCAAAAATATGAATAAGAAAGTCAGAAGAAGGACAAAATATGATGTTTTTCAGCTAATTATGTCATTTTTAGCAGAAAACAAGCTAAGAATATAATATTCATGAGCTAACCAAGGTTCTCATGCCATTTTTAGCTTATTATGGCATTTTGGAGCTAAATGGGTTAATTAAAGAAAGGATGATATGAAAGAGGAGAAGAAAGAGGAGGAGGAGGAGAAGAAGAAGAAATCAAGAAGGAGGAGAAGGAGGAGGAGGAGAAGGACTAGAAGGTCCTTGGCCTTCTCCTCCTCCTCCTCCTTCTCATTCTTTTCTTCTTCTTCTTCTTCTTCTTCTTCTTTCTTTTAATTTTTCCTATTTCTTCTCCTCTTCTCCTCTTGTTGGAGCTAAATTACCTAATTATGTCTTTTTGGAGCTAAATGGGCAAATTATCCCATTTTAGAGGAAAACAAGCTAAGTATATAATATTCATGAGCTAACCAAGGTTCTTATGCTATTTTGAGCTTATTATGGTATTTTGGAGCTAAATGGGCTAATTATGTCATTGTTGGGGAAATTAAAGCAAGGATAATATGAAAGAGGAGAATAAAGAGGAGGAGGAGGATAAGAAGAAGAAATCAAGAAGAAGGAGGAGAAGGAGGAGGAGGAGAAGGACTAGAAGGTCCTTGGCCTTCTCCTCCTCCTCCTCCTTCTCCTTCTTCTCTTCTTCTTCTTCTTCTTCTTCTTTCTTTTCATTTTGCCTATTTCTTGTCCTCTTCTCCTCTTGTTGGAGCTAAATTACCTAATTATGTCTTTTTGGAGCTAAATGGGCTAATTATCCCATTTTAGAGGAAAACAAGCTAAGTATATAATATTTATGAGCTAACCAAGGTTCTTATGCCATTTTGAGCTTATTATAGTATTTTGGAGCTAAATGGGCTAATTATTTCATTTTTGGGGAAATTAAAGCAAAGATAATATGAAAGAGGAGAAGATAGAAGAGGAGGAGGAGAAGAAGAAGAAATCAAGAAGAAGGAGGAGAAGGAGGAGGAGGAGAAGGACTAGAAGGTCCTTGGCCTTCTCCTCCTCCTCCTTCTTCTTCTCTTCTTCTTCTTCTTCTTTCTTTTCATTTTGCCTATTTCTTCTCCTCTTCTCCTCTTGTTGGAGCTAAATTACCTAATTATGTCTTTTTGGAGCCAAATGGGCTAATTATCCCATTTTAGAGGAAAACAAGCTAAGTATATAATATTCATGAGCTAACCAAGGTTCTTTTGCCATTTTGAGCTTATTATGGTATTTTGGAGCTAAATGGGATAATTATGTCATTTTTGGGGAAATTAAAGCAAATATAATATGAAAGAGGAGAAGAAAGAAGAGGAGGAGGAGAAGAAGAAGAAATCAAGAAGAAGGAGGAGAAGGAGGAGGAGGAGAAGGACTAGAAGGTCCTTGGCCTTCTCCTCCTCCTCCTCCTTCTCCTTCTTCTCTTCTTCTCCTTCTTCTTCTTCTTTCTTTTCATTTTTCCTATTTCTTCTCCTCTTCTCTTCTTGTTGGTGCTGAATTACGTAATTATATCTTTTTGGAGCTAAATGGGCTAATTATCCCATTTTAGAGGAAAACAAGCTAAGTATATAATATTCATGAGCTAACCAAGGTTCTTATGCCATTTTGAGCTTATTATGGTATTTTGGAGCTAAATGGGCTAATTATGTCGTTGTTGGGGAAATTAAAGCAAGGATAATATGAAAGAGGAGAAGAAAGAGGAGGAGGAGGAGAAGAAGAATAAATCAAGAAGAAGGAGGAGAAGGAGGAGGAGGAGAAGGACTAGAAGGCCCTTGGCCTTCTCCTCCTCCTCCTCCTTCTTCTCTTCTTCTTCTTCTTCTTCTTCTTCTTTCTTTTCATTTTGCCTATTTCTTCACCTCTTCTCCTCTTGTTGGAGCTAAATTACCTAATTATGTCTTTTTGGAGCTAAATGGGCTAATTATCCCATTTTAGAGAAAAACAAGCTAAGTATATAATATTCATGAGCTAACCAAGGTTCTTATGCCATTTTGAGCTTATTATGGTATTTTGGAGCTAAATGGGCTAATTATGTCATTGTTGGGTTAATTAAAGCAAGGATAATATGAAAGACGATAAGAAATAGGAGGAGGAGGAGAAGAAGAAGAAATCAAGAAGAAGGAGGAGAAGGAGGAGGAGGAGAAGGACTAGAAGGTCCTTGGCCTTCTTCTCCTCCTCCTCCTCCTTCTCCTTCTTCTCTTCTTCTTCTTCTTCTTCTTCTTTCTTTTCATTTTGCCTATTTCTTCTCCTCTTCTCCTCTTGTTGGTGCTAAATTACGTAATTATGTCTTTTTGGAGCTAAATGGGCTTATTATTCCATTTTAGAGGAAAACAAGCTAAGTATATAATATTCATGAGCTAACCAAGGTTCTGATGCCATTTTGAGCTTATTATGGTATTTTGGAGCTAAATGGGCTAATTATGTCATTGTTGGGAAAATTAAACAAGGATAATATGAAAGAGGAGAAGAAAGAGGAGGAGGAGGAGAAGAATAAGAAATCAAGAAGAAGGAGGAGAAGGAGGAGAAGGAGGAGGAGGAGAAGGACTAGAAGGTCCTTGGCCTTCTCCTCCTCCTCCTTCTCCTTCTTCTCTTCTTCTTCTTCTTCTTCTTCTTCTTTCTTTTCCTTTTGCCTATTTCTTCACCTCTTCTCCTCTTGTTGGAGCTAAATTACCTAATTATGTCTTTTTGGAGCTAAATGGGCTAATCATCCCATTTTAGAGAAAAACAAGCTAAGTATATAATATTCATGAGGTAACCAAGGTTCTTATGCCATTTTGAGCTGATTATGGCATTTTGGAGCTAAATGGGCTAATTATGTCATTGTTGGGTTAATTAAAGCAAGGATAATATGAAAGAGGAGAAGAAATAGGAGGAGGAGGAGAAGAAGAAGAAATCTAGAAGGAGGAGAAGGAGGAGGAGGAGAAGGACTAGAAGGTCCTTGGCCTTCTCCTCCTCCTCCTCCTCCTTCTCCTCCTTCTCCTTCTTCTGATCTTCTTCTTCTTCTTTCTTTTCATTTTGCCTATTTCTTCTCCTCTTCTCCTCTTGTTGGAGCTAAATTACCTAATTATGTCTTTTTGGAGCTAAATGGGTTAATTATCCCATTTTAGAGGAAAACAAGCTAAGTATATAATATTAATGAGCTAACCAAGGTTCTTATGCCATTTTGAGCTTATTATGGTATTTTGGAGCTAAATGGGCTAATTATGTCATTGTTGGGGAAATTAAAGCAAGGATAATATGAAAGAGGAGAATAAAGAGGAGGAGGAGGAGAAGAAGAAGAAATCAAGAAGGAGGAGAAGGAGGAGAAGGAGGAGGAGGAGAAGGACTAGAAGGTCGTTGGCCTTCTCCTCCTCCTCCTCCTCTTCCTTTTCTTCTTTCTTTTCATTTTTCCTATTTCTTCTTGAAAGTGCGTTATATCGACTAGAGGGGGGGGGGGTGAATAGGAGATTTTTAGAATTTTATCACTGAGGAAATTCCTTTTGAGGAAATTCCTCACTGATGACTAACTTACAGAGGAAACAGTAAAGGATCAGTAGTGCAAAGTTTCACAACAGCAGTTTTTCAGAGTGAAGAATGTGAAAACAGATTGCACTGTGAGCAGGCACGTAGAATACAGATGAGGATTAACTGACGTGAAGAATTTGGGGTTAAGGAAATTCAGAGAAAGTCTTGAGCAAATTCTTCAAACAGTCGCAGTGAAAGTCATCAACACATAATACGAGGAAAGTAAGGAGTTGAGGAATTAGAACCCGTTTCTTAGTGAAGACAGTCGTTGATGACCCAGTTCCAACTGCTGTGACAGTCGTACATCTGGTTTGGAGCGGCTTGGTATTGAAACCAAAGGACACACAGTCCCAGGACACACAGGCCCTACCGTATTCTCCTTGAGCTAAGGACACACAGTCCTCGCCCAACACTCGTGGTAAGTCTTCAGGGCAGACTTCCAAACCCTCACAAACTTGGTCACCCGGTGATCCACAATTGACTGCTGGAAAGCTCTAGACCATGACGCCTAACCGTCTGGAGGATGCATAGTCCTCAAGGGTAAAAGGCTTCAGTCCCACACAGGAACAAGTTCTTCAGTGATGCTCAATCACTAGGTTTGGTTTGTGGTTTCGGTGTATGGGGTATTTCCTCACTGATGAATTACTCTCGAAGGCTCTGAGGAATTGGGTTGCTCTTATGACAAGTGTCAGTTTCTAAAGGAGCAGCCAACCAGCTAGTGGTTGTGGGGGGTGGCTATTTATAGCCTCAGAGCATCCCTACATGATTTGACACTAATGCCCTTAAATAATATGACCGTTGGAGTGGATAAGACCAATGACTTGGCGTGGCTATCAAAACGGTCGGAACCCTCAACTGTGAGAGTCCTCATGTCACTCGTATTCCTCACTTGAGGCTTTTGGTAGGATTAGGCTTGGTTTGAGCATCATGAGGAAATTCATTCCATAGTGTAACATCGACCCCCTTTAACAGTACGGTGTTCCTATAACTCAAATGCGAAGAAAATAAAACAGAAAGTGTAAATCTTCATGCTTCAAATTCTTCAGAGTGATTTTCTTCAGGACACACCGGACTTCTCAGTATCAGTATCTTCATGAGGAATATCAATTTCATTGCAGATTCCTCGCGATTCATTTCTTCAGCTTCAGACCAATTTCTTCAACTGAAGACATATATTTTTAGGGGTCGATATTCTTCAAATATCTCAAACTCCTCAATGACTTATAGATCCCGTGCACACTCACAAACACATTAGATACTTAACCTATAAGTCTTCGAAACACCAAAATCACTAAGGGGCACTAGATGCACTTACACTTCTCCTCTTGTTGGAGCTAAATTACCTAATTATGTCTTCTTGGAGCTAAATGGGCTAATTATCTCATTTTAGAGGAAAACAAGCTAAGTTTGGAGGAGAAACTTACCGTAGTGGTCATCAAAGAGGAGAAACACCACGGTTGCTCGCGACGGCTTCGTTTGGAGAGGGTTGCCCTGGCGAAGGGTCGTGCGATGCCGCTCGGGAGTTATTCTGTAGAAAAGATATTTTGCAATGTCTTAGTTAGCATGATGACACTCAATTATTAATACTAGTTTATAATGAAACTCACCGTGCCAATCAAAGAGAAGACGTGCATCGCCGGAGGGACTTGACCGCTCTTCTCGCACATACTCTGAAGAGTGGGTCGTATTAGTTAGTAATGAAACAGACATTACACACATGATTTGGCTAATGTGAAAAAAACATACCACAAAAGGCTCGTACAGGCCCCATTGACCCGCCTCATTCCGGGCCCTCTCCTCCTCAAGCAATTGTGCCGTGGTCTGGTCCCTCTCATCAAGAGCAGCCTGAAGAGCAGCCTGGCTTGCCAATCTCTCTTTCTCAAGAGCAGCCTGGTTTGCCAATCTCTCTTTCTCAAGAGCAGCCTGGTTTGCCGCTCTCTCTTTCTGAAGAGCAGCCTGAAACACCGTTCCTCGTTACCACAGTAATGATCTATGGTGACACACATAATGAAATGGATGAAAGTGTTCTGAGTCCGTACAACTAACCTCGATGGCAAGATCGACTGGCCGTAGACGACGCGTTATCTCAGGACAGCTGCTCGACTGGCGCGCCTTGATCTCTGGAAGAGTGAGTGGACAACGTATTATCCCATCTCCAATGGCTATCGAGCCATGGGGCCTCCCGCCACCAGATATCATCACCAGCTCTGGATCCAAAGGTTCCTGGCTAGGGTTAAAGTCATCCCCTTTCGTACCCTTCCCCGCGTCCCTGTATGCCACGAGCTTCTGGTGGGATGATATGTTGGTGAAGTTATTGGGATCATCCAGGCCAAACTCAGAGAATGCCTTCGCCTTCTTGTACGAGGCAGTATGGGCCATGCCATAAAGGTCGTACAAGTGTGGCATCTCAGTCTTATTATGATGCGCCTAAAAGAGAGGAACAAAATATTAGCATCAAGAATGAATTGCATGAATCATGAAGCAAATCACATACCCAGTTTCGTCCAAACTGAAGTAAGTTGGCGCTGCCTTGTTGGTGTGGCACACCAACCATTTGGCTACGCCGATCCTTCGCATTCTCGTGGATGGCTCGCCAGCTGCCTGTGCACCACTCATCAACCAACGCCTCCCAACAATCCATCTTATCCGCACACCATCTCGGGGGCACGTGTAAGTTATTAGAAAGAATTTTCAGCGCTACGCCTATGAATGAAATTAAGAAAACTACGTAGAAGGACTTAAGAATAGGTAATTACCTTCATGTATTGCTCCTTCTTCAGAAACTTTCCGCGTCAATCCTTCTTCTGCTTCTTAATACCACGCGTGGCGTAGTAATCTCGAATAGCCTGCGGCCGAGCCTCGTGGCGCAAGTTCTGTAGTAATCGCCTACACTCGGCCTCGAGAACCCTGGCCGCCTCCTCCTCATATCCATCCTCACACCTATAGAAGGTCTGCAATCAAACGTGAAAACACTGATTAGTACAATAATTAGCTATATTGTTAATTTTAGATTCTGTAAAAGGATAATTTACCCAAAAGCTCTTGATCACCATCTCGGCCCTCGTGTGGCACAAGACACCATCTATAATCTCCTCCGGCGGGGCCTGCGCAGCCTGGTAGTTCTCCCAGGTAAATCCTAGTGTAGGAACCTGACCCTCACCAGGCAACGTGACAAACCCCGGGAAATTTGTCCGGCAAAGCACACCAAGGACGGAGTTCGGCCTGCGGACTCCAAGAGGGTGTACCCATCCCTGCAGTATGATAAGGTCAACGCATTAGATATTTGAACAAACTTGAAGGCAAAAGCTAAAAAAAGGGTAAATGTACTTACCTATCTCCTTCAGGTTTAATCACCGGCCTCTGCTCGCGGGTAGCCGGGGCGACCGGGAGACGTGTACTACCACGCTTGTACACGGTGGCCCCGTCCACCTGCACATCGCCCTCACTATCCATAAGCTCATCCCCGCCATCCCCGCCCCCTGAGCCACCCGGACTCTCGGTCCAATCCGGCAACTCGGTACGATCCGACCAGGTCTCCCATCCGGGCCTCTCCACGTTGGGTGAAGCCTCCGGAACCGTAGTCTCCTCCGGCTGCTCTTAGGCCGAATGCACCTCGACCCAAGGCTGCTCCAGGACCGGAGTCTCATGGGACGAATGCCCGTCAACACCAGGCTCCTGGACCGGAGTCCCTGTAGCCTCCCCCGCAAACGGGTCGACCATACTAGTCCTATGCTCGGGTGAATGAGCTGGTGGTGGTGGCGAGGACGGCTCAACAGTCCTCCTGGATCTTCCGCGGCCACCACCTCTCCCTGTACCCTTCCCCTTCTTCCCTACCCGACCAGCACCTCTCCCAGTGGGCAATGCCGCCGACGAAGAAGAACCCACGGGTGGTGTCGACAGACTGTCTGCCAAGGCTCTACGGAGAGATAGGGGTGGAAGGGAAGTACCACCCCTCGTGCGGGGCGCCTGGGAAGAACCCGTCGAGCGCTCTGGACCAGCGCCCACCATCTTTCCACACCTAGTGACCTGCCATGATAGAGATTAAAAGAAATTAGTACAACATAAAAAAATTGAATAACTGACATGAATAATAATATGTACATGAATAATAAAGATTAAAATATATATAATTTAAGTTGTGAATCTTACAAACTAATAATCATCATCAATAAATGCATCATCATCATCACTATCACGCATGTCTTCATGAATGACGTGCTCGTCGGGTTCAACGGCGTGAAGTTGTGAAAGGCCTTCCTTTAATCGTTGAAGCATTGACAGGTCATCCGCATCAGTAACCTCTACGAGTTCCAGGTCTTCTGGTTCCGGTTCAGGGCTGGAGTCGGATTCATTGTCGTTGTCTACTTCCATGTTCTTGGGTGAAGCACGGCGGTTCTTGAAACGTTTCTTGGAAAGACGTGTTTCTTGGAAGAATTCTCCATCATATGTGTCTGGGTTAATGTGAGGTTCATAATCCTGTTCATTTGGGAGAGGTGGTCTGACATGTGGCGGCACTTCATAAACAACATACCAACCTTCCAGATTCTTATCCGTTTGGCATGCCCACGGTAGATAGAAAACTTGGGTCGCATGTTGAGCCGTAATATAGACATCGGGAACATCTAAATGGGTGTTTGGATTGATTTCGACTAGTCCTATATGTTCATGAGTCCTTCTAGTTTTTTTCGGCTGGAACCAATAACATTTGAAGACTACGACGTTCGGTGGGTTTTCACCATAGAATTGAAGTTCATAAATTGCTTCAACTCTTCCATAATACTCGATAACACCTTCGCCGATAGCAGAGACACCACAATTTGTAGATTTCCGGTCGGGCATAGATAGCTCTTTGCCAAAGGTACGAAAGAGATACCCGTTGATGTTGTATCTCTCAAATGAACGGACCTTATAGTCAAAACCATTAGCGACCTGTCTCAATTCGGCGTCCATAGACTCTGAATTAGCCTACAAGTTTAATACGAAACGGTTGTTGCATTAGCTGCAAGTTAGACCAAGAATGAAATGGTCCATTATTGATAATTACCGTTTGTTTGAACCAAGAGATGAAACCGGGATAGCCGCCTCCTGTCTTTGACAGAAGCTCATACTCTTCGACGGAATCATTTTCGATCACCGCTCCATCCGAGAATTTAACGACGTAACGGCTGCTTGAAATATCTGGGAATAAGAGCAGTTCAAATAAATTAGAAGTTACGGGAAAAGGTGCCGAGAACTCACTCGATGTACGGCCGCACTTCTGTTAGGTTGTTGAAGATATACAACGAAATGTTCCGCCATTCTTCGACATCCAACGTTATTGGTTTCGAAGCACCGGCTGGTGCGAGCTTCCCTTTGAATAGGCCGAGGTTGGACCCACCTTTTTTACGGTCTGCATCATTGTGCCGAGGCTTCGGATTATGCAAATGATGATTTTTGTCTTCGTAATGTGCTGTCACAAAGTTTGCCACCTCCTCAGTAATGAATTCCTCATCCATCGATGCTTCAATTCTACGCTTATTTTTACATTTAGCTCGAAGGGTCTTCTGCATCCTCTCAGTTGCATAGCACCAACGATCTTTCACGGGCCCACCCAATCTTGCCTCGGTCGGTAGATGTAAAATCTAATGTTGCATTGGATTAAAGAAGCCCGGTGGAAAGATCTTCTCTAACTTGTGGAACAACTCGGGTGCAAACTCCTCCATGTATTCTACCACGCCAGGCGACAATTCTTTCGCACAAAGAGCACAGAAAAAATAGCTCAGCTCCGCCAGTACTAGCCATTCATCCTCAGGAATAAAGCCACGTAACATCACCGGCATTACCCGCTCTAGCCATATGTTCCAATCATGACTCTTGAGACCAAAGATTTTTAATTTTTCAAGACTCACTCCCCTCTTTAGATTCGCTGCATACCCATCGGGGAACATCAAGTGCATTTTGACCCACAAGATAATTTCCCTCATAGCTGGCCTTCCAAGATTGAACCAGGCCTTTGGCTTCGACCACTTTTGCTTCCCTTTGCCTTCTCGCATGTTTTGTAACGGTCTATGACATAGTGTCTCTTGATCGACTCTAGCCTTAATATTATCCTTTGTCTTCCCATCTATGTCGAACAATGTACCAAAAATAGCCTCTCCGATATTCTTTTCAGTGTGCATCATGTCGATATTGTGTGGAAGAAGGAGGTCTTTGAAGTAAGGCAGATCCCAGAAGCATGGCTTGTGAGTCCAGGCGTGTTTTGAATTATACCCCTTGAAATACCCTGGACGCTCTGGATCAGGCTCGAGGGCGTTTAACTGATCCAGGATCTGTTGGCCTGTGAACGCAGGTGGTGCCAAGTTTTTGACAACTTTACCTTTGGTAAAGTTCTTCTTGTCTTTTCTGAACTGATGGTCATGATCCAGGAACTGTCTATGCAAGTCAAAGCAAGAATATTTCCGACCCTCCTGCAACCAATGAAACTGAAGAGCTGCCTTGCATTGGGGGCACGGGAACCTTCCATGCACACACCATCCAGAGAATAGCGCATACGCTGGCAAGTCATGCATAGAGTACATGTATCACACATGCATTTTGAAGTTTTCTTTTCTAGCGGCATCGTATGTCTTGACCCCATTTTCCCAAGCTTCTTCCAATTCATCCTTAGCGGTTGCAGGTACACATTCATATTCTTCCCCGGATAATTGGGCCCTGGAATTATCAACGTCAGAAATATGTTCTTTCTTTGCATAATCTGCCCGGGGGGGAGATTGAGTGGAATGACAAATACAGGCCAACAACTGTATTGGGTTGCCGTCATGCCGAAGGGATTAAAACCATCCGTGGCGGCGCAGACTCGAGGATTCCTTGGATCTGCCGCTTTATCCTGATGCAATCCATCGAAATGTTTCCACGCTTCCCCATCCGATGTGTGTACCATCATCTTATTCCCATCCGCATCTAGTTCGGTTCTTTTGCCCAATTTGTGCCATGTCATCTGTCTGGCTGTCTCTTCGACCATGAAAAGACGTTGAAGTCTTGGTACGATTGGCATATACCGAAGAACACTAACTCGATTTTGGTCTGCCTCTTCTCACCCATACCGTTGTCTACCACAAGATACCTGCAAGACTCGCAATTGGGACAATAGTCCAAGTGTGCATACTCCTTCCTAAATAAGACACATCCTTTCTCACATGCATCTATCTGCTCATAGGGCATCTTAAGTACACGAAGTATTTTGTCCGACTGGTACAGGTTTGCAGGCATGACATGGCCTTTGGGTAGGAAACGTCCAAATAGTGTCATCATCGCGTCGTAGCATTTTGTTCCCAAGTTGAACTGAGCCTTCAGAGCCATTACTTGTGCAATTGCATCCAGCTGATAGAGCTCAGTGTGCTCATGGAGAGGACATTTTGAAGACTCCAACATTTCATAAAAGGCCTTTGCAGATTCCTCCATCTCATCTTCCGAATCCCGAGCATCATCAAAGTCTTGCACCATGTCTTCGATCCCGGTACCATGCTCGTCCGTGCGACGACGGACCACCTCAGCTCTTGTGCGTTGTATAGACTCACCATGAAATGTCCACACCGTATATTAGGCTTAAAACCCCTCCTCTGCAGGTGTTTAATCATTACAACCTGTGTCATCTTTTTATAGTTGTCGCATCCAGGACAGGGGCAATAGTTTCTTTCCTGGCCATTTGCAAATGCGGCTTTCACAAATTCCTTGGTTTTTACAAACCATTCTTTCGTCATCTCTTTCTGACTAGGGTGACCGGTATACATCCACGCACGATCACTCATCTTGCGTAGCTACTAAAGACAGAAGAAATATATTTATATATAATTTAGCATTTATATTCATTGGTTAATCAGGTTCGCCATTTTTATTACGTCCAGGCAACCTACACGCTAATAGGTAAAGATAGGTCCTAATACCACCCGAGTATGTGTAGATTGGGTTCGTTTTCCCATGCTCTGCTCCGGATCCAACGTAAAATTTCGGCAGCACCTCCCCGCTGTTCTCCTGATACGCGTTTCCGTAATAAACAAAGAGGATGTGCATCCGGAGAACAACGGGGGAGGCACTGACGAAATTCCGCATAGGATCCAGAGCACAGCATACGGGAAAAGGAACCCAATCTACACATATTCAGGCTGTCCATGGATAATATTGGATAATTCGAAAGGATGGCGGTTATAAATGTGCAAAGACATGCATATTTATATATGTCGCCCTTTCGAACGGGAGACGCATACTGGTCACGCATACTGATAAATTAATTGAATTACCTAAATCTAGAAAGTTTCATCCGGAAACCGAGCCACAGTAAATGAAGGGGCGGGGAGGAGATGAAATTTGTACTCACCCACGAATGCAGGGGCGGAGCTCGTACAACGCATGGGCAGGTCTTCGCACAGCAGACCTCACAGCGACGAGACAACTATCACATGTAAATCCACCCGATCAACACAAATATTCCAATTATGTCATTTTAGAGGAAAACAAGCTAAGTATATAATATTCCAAGGTTCTTATGCCATTTTGAGGTTATTATGGCATTTTGGAGCTAAATGGGCTAATTATGTCATTGTTGGGGAAATTAAAGCAAGGATAATATGAAAGAGGAGAAGAAAGAGGACGAGTAGGAGAAGAAGAAGAAATCAAAAAGGAGGAGAAGGAGGAGAAGGAGGAGGAGGAGAAGAAGGAGAAGGAGGAGAAGGTATTTTTCTTCTCTTCTTCTTCTTCTTTCTTTCTTTCTTTTCATTTTTCCTATTTATTCTCCTCTTCTCCTCTTGTTGGAGCTAAATTACCTAATTATGTCTTTGACAGAGCTAAATGGGCTAATTATCCCATTTTAGAGGAAAACAAGCTAAGTATATAATATTCATGAGCTAACCAAGGTTCTTATGCCATTTTGAGCTTATTATGGTATTTCGGAGCTAAATGGGCTAATTATGTTATTGTTGGTTTAATTAAAGCAAGGATAATATGAAAGAGGAGAAGAAAGAGGAGGAGGAGGAGAAGAAGAAGAAATCAATAAGAAGGAGGATAAGGAGGAGAAGGAGGAGGAGGAGAAGGACTAGAAGGTCCTTGGCCTTCTCCTCCTCCTCCTCCCCCTTCTCCTTCTTCTCTGCTTCTTCTTCTTATTATTATTCTTCTTTCTTTTCATTTTGCCTATTTCTTCTCCTCTTCTCCTCTTGTTGGAGCTAAATTACCTAATTATGTCTTTTTGGAGCTAAATGGGCTAATTATCCCATTTTAGAGTAAAACAAGCTAAGTATATAATATTCATGAGCTAACCAAGGTTCTTATGCCATTTTGAGCTTATTATGGTATTTTGGAGCTAAATGGGCTAATTATGTCATTGTTAGGTTAATTAAAGCAATGATAATATGAAAGAGGAGAATAAAGAGGAGGAGGAGGAGAAGAAGAAGAAATCAAGAAGAAGGAGGAGAAGGAGGAGAAGGAGGAGAAGGAGGAGGAGGAGAAGGACTAGAAGGTCCTTGGCCTTCTCCTCCTCCTCCTCCTCCTCCTTCTCCTTCTTCTCTTCTTCTTCTTCTTCTTCTTCTTCTTCTTCTTTCTTTTCATTTTGCCTATTTCTTCTCCTCTTCTCCTCTTGTTGGAGCTAAACTACCTAATTATGTCTTTTTGGAGCTAAATGGGCTATTATCCCATTTTAGAGGAAAACAAGCTAAGTATATAATATTCATGAGCTAACCAAGGTTCTTATGCCATTTTGAGCTTATTATGGTATTTTGGAGCTAAATGGTCTAATTATGTCATTGTTGGGTTAATTAAAGCAAGGATAATATGAAAGAGGAGAAGAAAGAGGAGGAGGAGGAGAAGAAGAAGAAATCAAGAAGGAGGAGAAGGAGGAGGAGAAGGACTAGAAGGTCCTTGGCCTTCTCCTCCTCCTCCTCCTCCTCCTCCTCCTTCTCTTCTTCTTCTTCTTCTTCTTCTTCTTCTTCTTTCTTTTCATTTTGCCTATTTCTTCTCCTCTTCTCCTCTTGTTGGAGCTAAATTACCTAATTATGTCTTTTTGTAGCTAAATGGGCTAATTATCCCATTTTAGAGGAAAACAAGCTAAGTATATAATATTCATGAGCTAACCAAGGTTCTTATGCCATTTTGAGCTTATTATGGTATTTTGGAGCTAAATGGGCTAATTATGTCATTGTTGGGGAAATTAAAGCAAGGATAAAATGAAAGAGGAGAAGAAAGAGGAGGAGGAGAAGAAGAAGAAATCAAGATGAAGGAGGAGGAGGAGAAGGACTAGAAGGTCCTTGGCCTTCTCCTCCTCCTCCTCCTCTCCTCTTCTCCTCCTCCTCGTCGTCTCTTTTTCTCCTCCTCCTCCTCCTCTCCTCCTCCTCTTCTTCTTCTTCTTCTCATCCTCCTCCTCCTCCTCTCCTCCTCCTTTTCTTCTTCTTCTTCTCATCCTCCTCCTCCTCCTCTCCTCTTCTCCTCCTCCTCTCCTTTTCTCCTCCTCCTCTCCTCTTCATCTTATTTCACGGGAAATTTTGGCATGACATGTCCCAATTCGAAGTATCACGTGTCCAAATCACATGTCCACTTCAAATATTTCGAACTAGTGGTAATCAATTCTGGTTTTTTTCTTTAAATAGCCTATATGAAACTTGAAGAAAAATTTGCAACCTTATAAGAATTAACCTAAGTAACTTAACCTAAGAACCTAATAAAAATTAACCTAAGTAACTTAACTAAATCTTTACCTAATAATAAAGAGGCTAGCGCTTATGTTGGAAAACCGTCGTTGCTATTTTGCAAAAAAGCCCCTGACGTTTTGTGTATTTAACCCGCGGTCCATATAATAATAAGTCAATTGAACCGTTATGTAGGAGATAAAAAAAACTCCCGATCCCATCTAGACAAAGAGGGGAGCTGGGGCTGCCCACGGGCGTGGCGACAAATAGGCGGGGATTCAGCGTGGGGAGCCGGCGCTGCCCATGGCCGCGGCGACAGCTAGGCGGGGAGCCGGCGCTGCCCTCAGGCACTGCAGGAGGACCGCATGGAGTTGAAGGAGGAGAAAAATGAAGAGTCGACAGGATGGGTCAACGCATCAGGGTCTCCTTCCAATCGATCTGGATCGAGGCGACTCAGCGAACATGCAGGCGACAGGCGGCTCTCCCGCTCGATCCGATTGAGTGTGGTGTGCGCAGCGCGGTGGTGGACGGGTTGTACGCACGGAATGACGGTGGGGACGGATCCAGGCGAGCAACGGTGGCGACTTGCAAGGCGTCGGGGTTCTCGAGGCAGCGCCATGGTTACTCGGGCGTGCTCCTAAAAGAAAACGAGCGAGCGAGAGAGAGAGAGAACTGGGAGGAAGGGGAGAAACGAGGGGAGGCACGACATGACGTTGTGGTCTGGTTGCTCTGGTGAACATAGAGAAACACAAACCATCAACTGGAAACAACTAAAACTAGCAACGGAGATGGATCTTACTAGGCAAGAAGTTATTTTCTTCTCAAAAGGAAAATGGAATAGAACCTGGAAATGTTGGATTCATGTCTGCGTAGACTAATCCCACAAATCAAATGACAACACATAAAAAAAAGGCTTGGGAAAGTGAGTGAGTAAATTCGTCAAATGCAGGGACCCCTTTGTTTTCTCTTTTCTTAAGGCAGGGCTAGGCAGCAGCTTGATCAAAAGGAACTGACCACCTTATTATAGCTCACTTATGTATTACTCATAATTCATAATACTTTGATATAAAAACCACGGTATTAAAACCCAGGGTATATTGGTATACGTTCCCTAAGGGTGATTGGGTATGGTTAAACTATAATTTTACTAAAAGTTCCTTGGGCTTAATCCATTAGTGGAAAAATTGTCTATTGACTACTACACTTTTTTTCATAGTGGCAAAGAGAGGAAAGGAGGGCCGGAGGACTTACAAGGAGCTCCGGCGGCGGGTCGCGGGGAGGAGGGATGAGGGAGGACGAGCTCCGGTGGCGGTGTAGGGAGAGAGTCGGGGGCGGTGGTGGAGTAGGGGAACGGAGAGGAGGGGCGGTGGTGGAGCAGGGGCACGATGGTGCAGGAGGGGGTCACAGGGAGGAGGAGGGGCGAGCTCCGGCGGCGGGTCGCGGGGAGGAGGGAGGAGGGAGGACGAACTCCGGCGGCGGTGCAGGGAGAGAGTCACGGGCTGTGGTGAGCCGTTACGGGGGGGGAGAGGGGGTGGGGTGGGGGTTGACGACGTTAGGTCTAGTGGGCGCTTTGCCATCTGCCCCCGACGGCAAAGGGGTAACAGGCTGACGGCAAAGAGGTGGACAGTTATGGGTTAGAGGGTGGTGTGGGGTTGGTTCTTTGCCGTGTTCCTGCATGTGCTTTGCCGTCAGCTCGCAGACGGCAAAGAGGCATCAGATGGCAAAGACACTCTTTGCCATCAGCCCGCTCTTTGCCGTCAGGTTTTGGGTAGCTGATGGCAAAGAGTGTCTTTGCCATCAGGCAGCAGATGGCAAATTCTCTGATTCCAGTAGTGTCTGCAACAACTTCACCACCATCACCTTCGAAGGAAGACAACTAAGCACGGGTATGGGCAATCCCCTTGGCTTGTGCCAAGCTTGGGGGAGTTGCCCCGGTATCGTATCACCATCACATCTTTTGCCTTTACCTTTTTCTTAGTTCGTCCTTTATGGTTTTATCCTTCTCTAGTAGAATAAAGTTCTTAGTGTTTTAGGCTTGAGTTTTGCTTTGTGTCACCCCCGATGTATTCGAGTTCGTGAGTCATATAATAAAGAGACTTTTAGTTAAGGGCCTTGCTTCATGCCATGATTTGAAAGAAAAGAATGATAAAAGAACAAAAGCATGAAAGATCATGTAATGATCTTATGGGAAGTGATGAGTTCACATATAAAAAGAATGTTGATTGAAACTTGTTGTGGGTGGATGCTACTGCAACAAAAGACCTTCCAACGGCGCCAGAAACATGCTGACGGGAGACTGTTCTTGTCTTAATACTCCTCAGCAATGGCACCATGAATCCTTCTGCTACGGCTACGCCTTAAGGGACTTCCTAGGCAAATATGCAAAGGATTTCCCTCGTGGCCTTGGAGCCTTGCGTTGGTGTTCCCTCGAAGCGGAAAGGGTGATGTAGCGCAGCGGTGGTGAGTATTTCCCTCAGTTAGAGAACCAAGGTATCGATCCAGTGAAGGAGTATCACAAGTGCCTGCACAAACACAAAAAGCTTGCTCCCAACGCTATGAAGGGGTTGTCAATACCTTATAGATTGTTCGTCAAGTGAGAACTGAAAGCAACAAAGTAACAAAGCAAAGTAAAAGCAAAAGTGGAAACGATAGGTGTGAATAGACCCGGGGGCCGTAGTGTTCACTAGTGGCTTCTCTCATGAAAGCAAGTAGACGGTGGGTGAACAAATTACTGTCGAGCAATTGATCGAACCGCGCAAAGTCGTGATGTCAACTATGGCAATGATTATATCTATAGGCATCACGTCCAAAACAAGTAGACAGATACTTTCTGCATCTACTACTATTACTCCACACGTCGACCACTATCCAGCATGCATCTAGTGTATTAAGTCCAAAAGAACACAGTAACGCCTTAAGCAAGATGACATGATGTAGATGGACAATCTCATATCTACGACAAAGCCCACCTTGTTAGCCTTGATGGCAACTACACGATGTGTGCCTTGCTGCCCCTACTGTCACTGGGAAAGGTCACCACACGGTAAGAACCCAACACCAAGCACTTCTCCCATTGCAAGAATCATTGATCTAGTTGGCCAAACAAAACCCAAGACTCGGAGAGACTTACAAGGATATCAAATCATGCATATAAGAAATCAGCAAAGACTCAAATATATATCATAGATAATCTGATCACAAATCCACAATTCATCGGATCTCGACAAACACACCGCCAAAGAGGATTACATCGGATAGATCTCCATGAAGTTCATGGAGAACTTTGTATTAAAGCTCCAAGAGAGAGAAGAAGCCATCTAGCTACTAACTACGGACCCGTAGGTCTGAAGTGAACTACTCACGAGTCATTGGAGGGGTGATGATGTTGATGTAGAAGCCCTCCAACTCCAAAGTCCCCTCCGGCAGGGCACCGGGAAGGGTCTCCAGATGAGATCTCGCGGAAACGGAAGCTTGCGGCGGCGCAAAAGTATTTTCGTGGATCCCTTGATTTTTTCTGTATTTTAGGGAATATATAGGCGAAGGAGCTAGGTCAGGGGGGCGCCAGGGAGGCCACAAGCCTGCTAGCCGCTGCCCCCTGGTGGCGGCTACATGGCTTGTGGGCTCCCTGTAGCTCTCCTGGCTTGGCCCACAATCCCCCTGACCTTCTTCTGTTCGGGAAAAATTTATTTCGGGGATTTTATTCCGTTTGGACTCCGTTCCAAAATCAGATCTGAAAAGAGCCAAAAACACAGAAAAAACTGGAACTAGCACTTTCACTAAATTAATAAGTTAGTCCCAAAAAAGATATAAAAGGTACATAAAACATACAAAGATGACAAGATAACAACATGAAACCATCAAAAATTATAGATACGTTTGAGACCTATCAAGCATCCCCAAGCTTAACTCCTGCTCGTCCTCGAGTAGGGAAGTGATAAAGAATGATTTTTTGATGCTTTCATGCTACCTAGCATAGGTGTCCTTTGTAACTCCTCTTATGTGACATGAATGTTCAGATCCATTAGATTCAAAACAACAGTTTGCTATTGACGTGGAAACAATAATAATTCAAGCACACTAGCAAGGTAATCATGAACTTTCAAAATAACAAGGTCAAAAGAAAGTTATCCCTACAAAAGCATATAGTCTGGCTATGCTCTATCATCATTGCACAACGAATTTAAATCATGCACAACCCCGGTATTGGCCAAGTAATTGTTTCACACCTTTACTTTCTCAAACTTTTTCAACTCTCACGCAATACATGAGCGTGAGCCATGGTTTTAGCACTATAAGTGGTGTGGAGTGTGGTGGAGGTTGCAAGACAAACAAGGAAAAGATGGTCACATTAACTAGGCATATCAATGAGTTGTGGAGATGCTCATCAATAGATATCAATGTAAATGAGTAGGGATTGCCATACAAATGATGCACTGGAGATAAGAGTATGTGAAAGCTCTTAAAGAAAACTAGTGGGTGTGCATCCAACTTGCTTGCTCACGAAGACCTAAGGCAATTTTGAGGAAGCCTATCATTGGAATATATAAGCCAAGTTATATAATGAAAATTTCCCACTAGCTATATGGTGGTGACAAAACAAGACTCTCAATCATGAAGATCATGGTGCTTAATATGCACAAGTGTGGAAAGGTGGTAGCATTGTCCCTTCTCTCTTTTTCTCTCATTTTTTTGGTGGGCTCTTTGGCCTCTTTTTTTGGTGGGCATCTTTGGCCTATTTTATTTCCTCACATGGGAGAATGCTCCATCAATGATGACCATCACACTTTCAACTCAAAACTTAGAGCAACAATGACTCTATATGGAATGCCTTCGGTAGTGTACCGTGTCAATGATCTAGCATGGCATAGACATTAACGGAAACATCATGCTAGCTGTCTTACGATCATGCAATGGCAATGTAGACGTGGTGGCACATGTCATGGTGGTAGTTGCATGGCAATATATCTCGGAATGAATTTGAAAAATCCATAGTAGGTAGGTATGGTGGCTGTTTTGAGGGAGGCTAATGGTGGGTTTTGTGCACCGGCGAAAGTTGCACGACACTAAGAGGATAGTGACTGTGGAAGGTGAAAGTGCATCTAAACCATGGACTCAACATTAGTCATGAAGAACTCATATACTTGTTGCAAAAGTTTTATTAGTCATCGAAACAAAGAATTTAACGCATACTCCTAGGGGAAGGGTTGGTAGGTATAAACCATCGTGCGATCCCGATCGCCACGCAAAGGATGACAATCAATAGACTAATCATGCTCAGGTTTCATCACATAGCGGTTCACCATACGTGCATGCTACGGGAATCACTAACTTCAACACAAGTATTTCTAGATCTACAACACCTTACTAGCATAACTTCAATATTACCAAAACCACAACTCAAAACTAGTTGAGGTGAATCAAACTTCTCTAACTATTCAATGCACATGAAGGTGGAAGTTTTCGTATCCCTTTGGATAACTACCCCTTTTGAGACTACTTTCGAAGCAAAGATCAACTACCAAGCCATGCACCGCCATGCTCTAAAAGATATAAGTGAAGAACATAGAGCAAAATCATCTAGCTCAAAAGATATAAGTGAAGCACATGTGAGCTGAATTGTCTACCAAAGGATATAAGTGAAGCTCGACAAAATCACGGTGAGTGCATGTATCTCTCTCTAGGTGTGCAGCAAGGATGATTGTGGCACAACAAAAATAAAATACTCCTACGATAGAAGACGCTCCAAGAAAAAACACATAACATGTGGTGAATAAAAATATAGCCCCAAGTAACGTTACCGATGGATTGAAGACGAGAGAGGGGATGCCTTCCCGGGGCATCCCCAAGCTTAGGCTTTTACGGGATCCTTGAATCTCTTGGGGTGCCTTGGGCATCCCCAAGATTGATCTCTTGCCACTCTTTATCTCTTTGTCCATAAGAACTTCACCCAAAACTTGAAAACTTCACAACACGAAACTTAAACAGAAACTCGTGATAACATTAGTATAAGAAAGCAAACCACCACTTCCTTAGGTACTGTAGAAAACTTAAATTCTACTTATTCTGATGTTGTGTTACTTTATTTTCAATCTTCCATGGCTAATACCCCCCGATACTATCCATAGTTTCATCAAAATAAGCAACCAACACAACAAAAACAAAATCTGTTAACAACAGACCAGTCTGTAGCAATCTGTATACTTTGTATAGTTCTGTTACTTAAAAAATTCTGAACAATTACGACCGTTTGAAGAATCTGCGTAGTAATCAGCAGAAAAAAGAATCAACTCAAAATCTCTTACAGAAAAAAAATGAAAATTCTTTTCGTGAGCAGAAAGTTTCTGTCTTTTCCAGCATGACCAAACGATCATCCCCAAGACTAATCATAACGGTTTTGCTTGGAACAAACGCAAAAAGAAACACAAAAAACACAATCATAATAGAATTATGAAAGTTTGGAAAACACAAAACATAAAGAAAAATGATAGATTCATTGGGTTGCCTCCCAACAAGCGCTTTTGTTTAACGCCCTTAGCTAGGCAAAAGGTGATGGAATCATGTATAGTCATCTTTGGTGCTCAAACCATAAGTAGCCCTCATCATAGATTCATAAGGCAATCTTATTTTATTTCTAGGAAAGTGCTCCATGCCCTTCTTTAAAAGAAACTGAAATATAATATTCCCTTCCTTCATATCGATGATAGCACCAATAGTCCTTAGGAAAGGTCTACCAAGAATAATGGGACATGAAGGATTGCAATCTATGTCAAGTACAATGAAATCCACGGGTACATAGTTCTTATTTGCAACAATAAGAACATCATAGATCCTTCCCATGGGTTTCTTGACAGTAGAATCCGCAAGATGCAAATTAAGAGAACACTCTTCAATCTCATGAAAACCAAGAATATCACATAAATACTTTGGAATCGCGGAAACACTAGCATCCAAATCACACAAAGCATTGCACTCATAGTTTTTGATCTTGATTTTGATAGTAGGTTCCCACTCATCATGGAGTTTTCTAGGTATAGAGACTTCTAATTCGAGCTTCTCTTCAAGATACTTCATCATAGCATCTACGATATGCGCGGTAAAGGCTTTGCTTTGGTTATAAGCATGTGGAGAGTTTGCAATGGATTGCATCAAAGAAATGCATTCAAACAAGGAGCAATTATCATAATTGAATTCCTTGAAATCCAAGGTGGGAGTTTCATTACTACCCAAAATTTTGATTAATTCTACTCCACTCTCCACACCTTTATCATCAAGATGGGTGGACTCCGAATCATTGGGGCGTTTTTCAACCAAAGTGGATTCATATTTAGCCCCTTCATCAATAGGTTTGACACGCGAAAACAAAGATTCAAGAGGAGTCACACCAAGCACTTTAAGATCTTCGTGATTTGCATCACTAGAACTCACCCTTTTAAACCATTCATGCCTAGCGCGAATTTGGGAAGTTCTTTCTTTGCTCTCATTCATGGAGACACGCATAGCTTTCAAAGTTTCATCCAATTTGACCTTGGGAGGAGCGCATCTAACTTTCAAAGAATCAATATCACAAGACATCCTATCAACGCTCTTAGCCAAATAGTCTATTTTGAGTAGTTTTTTCTGTATGGACGCATTGAAAATCTTTTGAGAATTGATGAACTCTTTGATATTACTCTCTAAATCAGAGGGTAATTTGTTGTGATTTCCATAAGTGTTGTTGTAGGAATTGCCATAATTGTTAGAGGAGTTACTAGGAAAAGGCCTAGGAACATAGTTTCCTCTAAAAGCATTGTTGTTGCCAAAATTGTTCCTACCAACAAAATTAACGTCCAAAATAGCGTTGCTAAGATAGTGGCATGTCATTAGGATCTACAGTAGCGTTTGTACTAGCAACCAAATTCATCAACTCGTCCATCTTAGCACTAAGCGAGTTAATTTCTTCTATAACGTGCACCTTTTTGCTAGCAGGTGACCTTTCAGTGTGCCAGTGAGAGTAGTTGGTCATGATATTGTCTAGGAGTTTTGTAGCGTATCCTAACATGATTTCCATGAACGTTCCACCTGAGGTGGAGTCCAAGATATTGCGAAAAGCGAAATTCAAGCCAACGTAAAAGATTTGTATAATCATCCACAAACTCAAGCCATGAGCGGGACAATTTCTAATCATAAGCTTCATCCGCTCCCAAGATTGTGCAACTTGTTCATGATCAAGTTGCTTGAAATTCATGATATCGTTATGTAAGGAGATGATCTTAGCCGGCGGAAAATACTTGGATATGTAAGCATCTTTGCACTTATCCCAAGAATTGATACTATTTTTAGGCAAAGAAGAAAACCAAGTTTTTGCGCGATCTCGCAACGAGAAAGGAAAAAGCTTCAACTTAACCACGTCATTATCCACATCTCTTTTCTTTTGCATATCACAAAGCTCAATGAAGGTATTGAGATGGGATGCGACATCTTCACTAGGAAGGCCACAGAATTGCTCTTTCATAACAAGATTCAGCAAAGCTGCGTTGATTTCATACGATTCCGCACTAGTGGCGGGAGCAATCGGAGCACTAATAAAATCATTATTATTGGTACTCGAGAAGTCGCAAAATTTGGTGTTTTCAGCCATGATGACTTCAATAAACAAACAAGCACACAAGAAAGCAAGAAAACCGGCAAAGGAAAATGGCAAAAAGGCAAAAGGCAAAAGAAAATGGCAAAGGAGAAAGGCAAATGAAAACGGCAAATGTGAAGTGGGGGAGAGGAAAACGAGAGGCAATTGGAAAAAAAGTAAATGCAAGAGATGAGTTTGTGAGACCTACTTGGATAGATCTCTCCTTCCCCGGCAACGGCGCCAGAAATACTTCTGCTACTTCAACAAAAGACCTTCCAACGGCGCCAGAAACGTGCTGACGGGAGACTGTTCTTGTCTTAATACTCCTCAGCAATGGCACCAGGAATCCTTCTGCTACGGCTACGCCTTAAGGGACTTCCTCGGCAAATATGCAAAGGATTTCCCCCGTGGCCTTGGAGCCTTGCGTTGGTGTTCCCTCGAAGCGGAAAGGGTGATGTAGCGCAGCGGTGGTAAGTATTTCCCTTAGTTTGAGAACCAAGGTATCGATCCAGTGAAGGAGTATCACAAGTGCCTGCACAAACACAAAAAGCTTGTTCCCAACGCTATGAAGGGGTTGTCAATCCCTTATAGATTGTTCGCCAAGTGAGAACTGAAAGCAACAAAGTAACAAAGCAAAGTAAAAGCGAAAGTGGAAACGATAGGTGTGAATAGACTCGGTGGCCGTAGTGTTCACTAGTGGCTTCTCTCATGAAAGCAAGTAGACGGTGGGTGAAAAAATTACTGTCGAGCAATTGATAGAACCGCGCAAAGTCGTGACGTCATCTATGGCAATGATTATATCTATAGGCATCACGTCCAAAACAAGTAGACCGATTCTTTCTACATCTACTACTATTACTCCACACTTCGACCTCTATCCAGCATGCATCTAGTGTATTAAGTCCAAAAGAACAGAGTAACGCCTTAAGCAAGATGACATGATGTAGATGGACAATCTCATATCTACGACAAAGCCCACCTTGTTACCCTTGATGGCAACTACACGATGTGTGCCTTGCTGCCCCTACTGTCACTCGGAAAGGTCACCACACGGTAAGAACCCAACACCAAGCACTTCTCCCATTGCAAGAATCATAGATCTAGTTGGCCAAACAAAACCCAAGACTCGGAAAGACTTACAAGGATATCAAATCATGCATATAAGAAATCAGCAAAGACTCAAATATATATCATAGATAATCTGATCACAAATCCACAATTCATCGGATCTCGACAAACACACCGCCAAAGAGGATTACATCGGATAGATCTCCATGAAGATCATGGAGAACTTTGTATTGAAGATCCAAGAGAGAGAAGAAGCCATCTAGCTACTAACTACGGACCCGTAGGTCTAAGGTGAACTACTCACGAGTCATTGGAGGGGTGATGATGTTGATGTAGAAGCCCTCCAACTCCAAAGTCCCCTCCGGCAGGGCACCGGGAAGGGTCTCCAGATGAGATCTCGCGGAAACGGAAGCTTGCGGCGGCGGAAAAGTATTTTCGTGGATCCCTTGATTTTTTTCTGTATTTTAGGGAATATATAGGCGAAGGAGCTAGGTCAGGGGGGCGCCAGGGAGGCCACAAGCCTGCTAGCCGCTGCCCCCTGGTGGCGGCTACAGGGCTTGTGGGCTCCCTGTAGCTCTCTTGGCTTGGCGCACAAGCCCCCTGATCTTCTTCTGTTCGGGAAAAATTTATTTCGGGGATTTTATTCCGTTTGGACTTCGTTCCAAAATCAGATCTGAAAAGAGCCAAAAACACAGAAAAAACAGGAACTGGCACTTGGCACTGAATTAATAAGTTAGTCCCAAAAAATATATAAAAGGTACATAAAACATCCAAAGATGACAAGATAACATCATGAAACCATCAAAAATTATAGATACGTTTGAGACGTATCAGTGGACAAATGTAGACCTTGGTCATTGTTGCAATTAATATGAAGTGATAAAGAAGGAGAGGTTCACATATAAATATATCATCTTGGGTACCATCTATGATTGTGAACACTCACTAAACTATTACATGCTTAGAAGTAGATGTTGGACAAGGAAGACAACATAATGCATTATGTTTGCTTGGCTCCGAACAATGTTATATGATTAGAGATCCCTTAGCATGTGACGCTTGCTTCCACCTCTTATCAGCCAAAACTTCCGCACTAAGTAGAGATACTACTTGTGCATCCATAAACCTTCAACCTAGTTTTGCCATGAGAGTCCACCATACCTACCTATGGATTGAAGAAGATCCCTCAAGTCAGTTGTCATCGGTGCAAGCAATAAAAATTGCTCCCTAAATATGTACGATCTATTAGTGTGTGGAAAATAAGCTTTGTACGAACCTGTGATGAGGAAGACATAAAAGTGACGGACTGCATAATAAAGTTCTTTATCACAGGAGGCAATATAAAGTGACGTTCCTTCACACTAAGAGGTCACACATCATAACCTCAAAAGCGCATGACAACCTCTGCTTCCCTCTGCGAAGGGCCTATCTTGTACCTTTACTTTTTGTCCTTAAAAGTGTCATGGTGATTGACACCAATTCCTTATCTCGCCTTTATCTTGGCTAACATCATATGCTAGGGAAAGATCTATATTCATATGTCAACTTGGAAGTAAGTATTCATGAATTATTATTGTTGACATTACCCTTGAGGTAAGTAGTTGGGAGGCGAAACTGTAAGCCCCTATCTTTCTCTGTGTCCAACTGAAACTTTGATCTCATGAGTACCACGTGATTTTTAGCAATTGTAGAAGACGAAAGGATGATTGAGTATGTGGATTTGCTTTACAAGCTCTTATTTGACTCTTTCCAATGTTATGATAAATTGCAATTGCTTCAATGACTAAAGGCTATTGGTTGTTAATTCTCAATAAGGTTCTTGATCCATACTTTACTTTGTGAAGGAATTATCACTTTAGCATAAGAGATTATATGATGGTATTGCTGTTCTGATTATGATCATGATCCCTGCATGTCCGTATTTTGTTTTGTCGACACCTCTCTCTCTAAACATGTGGGCATATTTATTGATCTCGGCTTCCGCTTAAGGACAAGCGAGGTCTAAGCTTGGGGGAGTCGATACGTCCATTCCGCATCATGCTTTTATGTTGATATTTATCGCTTTATGTGTTGTTATTACACTTCATAGTATAATACTTATGCCTTTTCTCTCTTATTTTGCAAGGTTTACATGAAGAGGGAGAATGCCGACAGCTGGAATTCTGGCCTGAAAAAGGAGCAAGTTTGAGATACCTATTTTGTGCAACTCCAAAAGCCGTGAAAATCAACGAGGAATTATTTTGGAATTTATAAAAAATACTGGGCAGAAGAAGTACCAGAGGGGAGCCACCAGGAGGCCACAAGCCTGCTAGGCGCGACCTACCCCCCTGGCCGCGCCTAGGGGCTTGTGGGCTCCCTGTTGGCCCTCTGGCTCCCATCTTTTGCTATAAGGAGGGTTTCGTTCCAGAAAAAATCAGGAGGCGGAACTTGAGCAGAACCAATATAGAGCTCCGGCAGGGCCGTCGTGCCGGGGAAACTTCCCTCCCGGAGGGGGAAATCCTCACCATCGTCATCACCAACACTCCTCTCATCGGAGGGGACTCATCACCATCAACATCTTCATCAGCACCATCTCATCTCTAAACCCTAGTTGATCTCTTGTAACCAATCTCCATCTCACGACTCCGATTGGTACTCGTAAGGTTGCTAGTAGTGTTAATTACTCTTTGTAGTTGATGCTAGTTGGATTACTTGGTGGAAGATTATATGTCCAGATCCTTGATGCTATTCAATACCTCTCTGGTCATGAATATAATTATGCTTTGTGAGTAGTTACTTTTGTTCCTGAGGACATGGGATAAGTCTTGCTATAAGTAGTCATGTAAATTTGGTATTCGTCCGATATTTTGATGCGTTGTATGTTGTTTTTCCTCTAGTGGTGTTATGTGAACGTCGACTACATAACACTTGATCATTATTTGGGCCTAGAGTTAGGCATTGGGAAGTAATAAGTAGATGATGGGTTGCTAGAGTGACAGAAGCTTAAACCCTAGTTTATGCGTTGCTTCGTAAGGGGTTGATTTGGATCCACTAGTTTAATGCTATGGTTAGACTTTGTCTTAATTCTTCTTTCGTAGTTGTGGATGCTTGCGAGAGGGGTTAATCATAAGTGGGAGGTTTGTCCAAGTAAGGGCAGCACCCAAGCACCAGTCCACTCACATATCAAACTATCAAAGTAGCGAACGTGAATCATATGAACGTGATGAAAACTAGCTTGACAGAAATTCCCATTTGTCCTCGGGAGCGCTTTAGCTCCTATAAGAGTTTGTCCAGGCTTGTCCCTTGCTACAAAAGGGATTGGGCCACTTTGCTGCACCTTTGTTACTATTGTTACTTGCTATGAATCATCTTATCACACAACTATCTGTTACCGATAATTTCAGTGCTTGCAGAGAATACCTTGCTGAAAACCATTTGTCAGATCCTTCTGCTCCTCGTTGGGTTCGACACTCTTACTTATCGAAAGGACTATGATAGATCCCCTACACTTGTGGGTCATCACATACCGGTGTAAAAAAAAAATTTCGCTTGTGGTATAGCTTGATGTCCAACGGATCTGACAACTTCAGTTCCATGTGTATCTTTGCATCTCCTCGTGTTTTCATGCTTTAACAAAATTCATATTTTGTGTGGACTTGGCTTTGTATATATGTGAATTACTGGTCGAACCTTGATTCCCAAGACGGAGCTATGGAGAAACCATATGCAATAGTACGTGTCTCATTGACCAAAGCCATCTTTGTTGCTTCTAAAGCGTCAACATACTTAGCCTTATAGAATTCGCCACAGTAACCTAGTTTGAACAATTCCAACTTACTGTGCCATCGTATTGTGTATTTACACAAAACCTTAAATTAAATCGAAAATCAAATGGAGCATTGATGAAGACTGTATCGATGAAATTACTTACAGTGAGCACTTCATAATCTCTTCTTGTTAGAAAACATGTCATGAGTGCTACTTTAGTACTCAATGACATTTTTCACTGTTGTCCTATGATCAGTGCTTTGATGACTTTGGTATTTGTACTCGCAACAGCTTGGGAGTATCGGACATATCTGGTTGTTTTACATACCATGGAATACATGATGAATCCAGACACAAAAGTGTGTGGAATCTCCATCATGTATTTGCTCATCAGTGTTTTTAGGATACCGAGTCTTGCAAAACTCTTTCCATGTGACTTCGACAAGAATCACTCCTTGCAATTTTTAACGCTAAACTGTTTTAGCATATCGTCAATATGTATTTTGGCTTAGCCCTATTAGGAAATACTATCTCATAGATAAACATTCCTAAAGTCAAGGCTACTTATCCCAAGCACTTCATCGAAAAACTATTTTCAATGAAGTCCTAATTCGTGTCAAGAAATTTATATTATTTCCAATCAACAATGTGTCAAGCACACAAGGTTTTTAAAATTATTATTATGATCCCACTTAGTTTCTTGTAACCACAAGAATCTTTGTTATCCATTGATGAAATCAAACTCCTTTGACTGTTTCATCAAAAACGAAGATTCCAACTCCATTATGCTCTCTTCTGTCCATTGCTCAAACTCTGAAGTTTGCATACTCACTAGCATCTTATGGATCGACAAAATACTTTGTACTGTATCACATGCAAGTCCTAGGTTGTATTTCCATCTCATGGAAATCATTTTTGGTGTCCATGTATCATATCTCATGATCGAAATATGTATTAATTACTAGTTTAATCCGAACTGACTTTAAGCATCGCTACGGAGAGATAATCTCGTCGTAGTTAATTCTTTGAATTTGTTATAAGTAACAAGTCGAGCTTTATGGATAAAACACTTTTATCCGTATCAGTTTATAGTTCCATTAGTATTCATTAGACTCTAAGTCTTCCGAAGGGTATATCATTTGTATGGAAACTATCTCACATTATATTGACATTTAGCCAATTCCAGAGTCCGGGCCCATCAACGCTTCCATGTGTATCATAGGCATATTTTTGTCTAACAACAGTATCTCGTTTGCGCACCTAAGAGGTTTGCATGAGATTTGCCTACGTGGTTCAGCTGCAAGTTCGACCGAAGTCCTTACATCTCATGTAGAGGCTTCTGTATCAGTCGTAGTAGGAAAGTGTGGAATCACTTCCAAGGTTCCTTTCCTTTGATTTGATGATGAAGATACTATTATCTCATCGAGTTGCACTGTCCTCCCACTCACCTTTTTGTAAGAACCATTTTCTACAAAGTCATACCGTTATTTGTGGCAAACCTTTTTGCCTCGCTATAGTGAGGGAGGAATACCAAATTACTTGGGATAACCTACAAAGTAGCACTTGTCTGATTTGGAATAGGTTTGTAAACATTTTACACAAGCCCCATATTCCAAATGTTAAGAAATAATATATCATGGTTGGGTTTACCATACCATGGAGTCATTTCAACAGATCTAATGGCGCTCTTTTCAGTGTAAAAGCCGTAGTCCCTAAAGCATTACTTTAAAAGGGATAATGGCAAATTGATTTATGTCATCTTTGATCTCACCATGTCATAAATGGTTTGATTACATCTTCACGGACATTCCACTCACAGTGGTGTTCCGGGAGGTGTAAGTTATGAAACCTTTTTTCACAACTCATCACACATTCGCTGAACTTGTAACTCAAAATTTCCTTTCCGCAATCTAATTGTAGAAACATAATTTTCTTGTTACAATAATTTCTAGTTCCTTTTTGAAAACCTTTTGAACGATTTCAAAAGATCCAGACTTACGTCTCATCAAGTAAATATCCATATATCTTCTTGAGTCATTTTTGAACATATATAAATCCACTACTAGCACAACGTTTATCGGACTACATACAACAAAATGTATGATCACCAGTATGTTTGTTGCTCGTTCCGTATGGCATGTGAACGATATTTTAGTCACTTGACTTTTTGGAGGAAAGTTGCAAGTGTCACATGATTCATAATCAAATGACTTCAAAATCCATCATTATGGAAATTTTCCATGCGGGTTTCTCCAATGTGACCAAATGTAGTGCCACACATATGTGGTATTCTTTTAGTCTTGCGATATTTAGCATCAGTGTTATGGATGTACTATATTACCATCAATATTCATAACATACATTCCATCCTTGATGGAAGCATGGCCCTTATGTTATTCATGATACTGAACAACAATTGTTCTTTTATGAACAACCCTCTTGCAACAAACATTATGCAATGGGCTAGAGTGTATAAAACTCTAAATTGAATTAGGAACGTAAATATAGAGGTAATATATTATTATCAATATTCATAACATACATCTCATTCACAATAAAAGTATGGCCCTTATGTTATTCATAACACCGAACATCAAAAGTTCTCTTATGAACAACCTTCTTGCAACAAACATTGTGCAATGAGCTAGAAAGTATACAACTTTAAAATGAATTATGAACATAAATATAGATGGTAATACATAGATGGAATGTATAGTAACTTTTACTATGTTCCTAGCGTGTATCTGAACCTCATTACTGGCAAGTCTTTTAGGCCGTAGTGGTTCTTGCATCGAGTTGCAACATAATGCAATCGAGCGGCTATTCCTGTGATCAACTTTTAATCACAATACCCAAGAATTATAGACTAATAGTTTAATCACAATTTCCAAGAACTATTTCTTTTTGACCAGCCTTCCAAACATCAATAACTTGTATGACTTTCATACATGAGCTAGACATTCCAGACTTCTTTCGTATTTGCCTTTATACTTCTACAGTTTAACTTTCACTCTTTCTCCTACTCTCACAAGAAGCACCCAACTTAAAGAGTGGCGTTAGCACCGGACTTCCAAGGTGTGTAAGTCATACTGACACCCTTTGAACATTTCCTTTCTCTTTAAGTTGTTGTTTTATTCACCTTCATCACATGACAGGCGTTTTGCTGGATCCCTCTCTTATCAGTCAAATGCACAGTAAACACTTTACTAGTACTTTGCAAACAAACATTGCTTTGGATATCTCATATCTTCTAGCCTTTGTTTGTATCTGAAAATAATTTCCAGTTCTATGAATATCACATAACTATCCAAACTTGTGAAGTTCGGGTCTTATGGAAGCAAACGTATTACACTTGACCATAACGGAATTCTAGTTTTTGGATCGAAGGATGAGAGTCACATCATCCATAGCACAGCGGGAGAATACCGAAAGCATGCGATAGGACAAAGTCCTTCTTGGCACTCTTGAGGACAATCCTCACATTACGTTACCATCCGTAAAAATTTAACCAGATAAATGATAGCTTATTCAATTTTAACAAGGAAGGTGAAAACGCGAGCCATTATTCTATAAATATTATACAAAACATACTTGGACTATGTTCATAATTAATTGCACTGATAATTAAAAAAGTTAATTCTACAGTGCGCTCCCACTCAAATCAATATCTCTCATAATTGATTGTGAGTGATTCAAGACCCATATTTCAATTCAACCTCACGGTTCGAGATGAACTCAAATGGCGTGAACTTCAATCAGTAGGAAAACTTGCCGATCACATCTCTATGTGATTCTTGTTCATCTTTCGATGTGTGTGTTCCGAGCTCAAGACTGTCCCTCCTGAACGTCAAGTCAACCAAGTGATCTTGCTGCGAGGTCTCAACTCACCCGCCTCACACTTCTCTAATCATTCGCGCACATGGAGATCACGTGATGCCCCGAAGAGATAGGTGTCGTGACGGTGCCACACTTGGGAGAACACTAACTACTTGATATATTAAGTGAGAGATCACCCTAATAAAAAGCGACTACCGCGGAATCAAAGGGGTGCATCATAAGGGATAAAGATATCAGGCATTTCATAATAGCATGATATGGTATAGCCCCTTGTGACGGAGAAGTCAAGTATTTCTTCATCTTCGGCATTCGCGTCGGTGTTCAACTTCGTGAAGATTGCCACCACCTTATCGATGCATTAGATAATATTGCTATCTCCATAGCGGATAAAATACATGCATTACTTAAGGTTGACACGTAGGTCATTAAAGTGAAAATCATATGGCTCCAGCCATCATGCCGAATCATGACATGCAGGTCATGTTAATTTACATTTATATAGTCATCTCATACACAATCAAATTGAATATGAGCATTGCTATACCACATCTTATGCACGTCCTGCAAAACCAAGTTAGACGCCTCTAATCGGTTAACACAAAATTTTACTTTACGTGGCTTCTAAGGTTTTGACTTAAACCGCAACTACCAACGTTCATCATCAGGTATGATAATGTCACGCCCAAGATGCGACCCTATCCTCAATTTGGCACGAAGGCCTCGTCAGGGATAGAAGCGCATCTCGTCGTGTCGCAAGAATGGATATTGTTACAAGTACATGTACTGAAAAGAAGATATATATATATATATATCTACATAGTTGGCTTACACTCACCACAAGCTACATCAGAGTCACTTCAGTACATTACATAATCATCAAGAGTAAGAGCAGGGTCCGACTACGGACGAAAACAAACGAGAAAAATAAGAACGACGTCCATCCTTGCTATCCCAGGCTGCCGGCCTGGAACCCATCCTAGATCGAAGAAGAAGAAGAAGAAGCAACTCCAAATGTACAATCAACGTGCTCGCGTCAAGTAACCTTTACCTGTACCTGCAACTGGTGTTGTAGTAATCTGTGAGCCACAGGGGACTCAGCAATCTCATTTCCAAAGGTATCAAGACTAGCAAAGCTTAATGGGTGAGGCATGGTTAAGTGGTGAGGTTGCAGCAGCGACTAAGCATATATTTGGTGGCTAACTTACGAATACCAGAAATAAGAGGGGGAAGATCTACGCATAACGGACGTGAACTACTGATGATCAAATGAATTATCCTGAACACCTACCTACGTCAGACATAACCCCACCGTGTCCTCGATCGGAGAAGGAACTCACGAAAGAGACAGTCACGGTTACGCACACAGTTGGCAAGTTTTAATTAAGTTAACTTCAAGTTATCTAGAACCAGTGTTAAACAAAGTTTCCACGTTGCCACATAACCGCGGGCACGGCTTTCCGAAAAGATTTAACCCTGCAGGGGTGCTCCAACTAGTCCATCACAAATTGCCATAAGCCGCATAGAAATCCTCAATCATGAAGCTCGCGATCTCGTCGGATTCCCTAGTGGAAAACCTCAACTCTGAGATTACCCAAAGCATCACCGGAATCCCGATGCACAAGATATTCCGTCAAAGGTAAAACTAACCCAGCAAGGCCGCCCGACGTGTCGACGATCCCGATAGGAGTCGCGTACCTCGTTCTCAGGACACGACGGATGGGTCACACTAGGAGAACCAAACCTCGGGTTGCCCCGCGGTGGCCCCGTAGTCTGCCAATTTGGACCAACACTCATGCGGAGCACTGGCCCGGGGGTTGATTAAATTATCCTCGGGGTCCGGAAAGTCCCTATGCAATTTTATTAGGTGTTTAGGCAAATGTAGTACCAAAGTTGGGCCTTGCCAGACCAGCCTTAATCTAAAACGAATTATCAAGGGGGTCCCCATAACAACCCCGATCGTGTTAGGAGCGCTCAATTATGGAACATAACACCGGTAGCCGAAACTAAGGGGGCAAAGGTGGAACAAAACACCAGGCTAGAAAAGGCCGAGCCTTCCACCTTTTACCAAGTATATACACTACTAGGAAAAGGCCTGCTAGTGGCGCACCTGTTTTGGCTACTAATGGCGCACTATAGGTGCACCACTAGCATCACGCCATTAGAATTTTTTACTAATGACGCACCACAGGTGCGCCATTAGTATCTGGTATACTAATGGCCCACCAGGCAGTGCGCCATTAGTATAGCTCATGGTGCGCCATTAGTATGCCTCCCAGGTGCGCCATTAGTATGCCTCCCAGGTGCGCCATTAGTATGTCTCCCAGGTGCGCCATTAGTATGCCTCCCAGGTGTGCCATTAGTATAGCCCATGGTGCTCCATTAGTATCTGGTATTCTAGCATATATATGTTTAGTTTCAAAACCACAAATTCAACATCACATAACATATATATCAAATATATAATACATAATATGTGCCCAATAGTTTTACTCATCCACAACACATAACATATATGCAAAGTTGCATAACATATTTCATGATCCATATATCAAAACTCCATAGCATCCATACATCCAAAATTCCATAGCATCCATATATACATATAGTTCCATAGCATCCATACATACATAGCTCCATAACAAATATAGTTCCATAGCATCCATTCATTATTCACATACAATTTTTTGAGCTAGAATATTATTTTGGTTGTATTAATATGTTACCATTATTATTTTAGATGACAAAAAATAAAACTATGGCTCCAAAGGTTTGCTTTATGTCTTCACGCCACATAAGTAAACGAAGTAGAAGGGGCGCACGTTTAGGAGCTCCAGCGCGCGGTCCTTTTGAACTTCCCCTGGCAAAAGAAGCATGAATCAAAAGCGTTAGAGAAAGAAAACAGATGATTCAGAATTACAAATTTTGATACATATTGACTTCTAACAAAACAACACCAGCAATGTTTGTTACAAAATTTACGAGGTATCAAGATACTTAAATTGTCAACTAGTGACGACTACACACACACACACACAGATATATATACACATAAGCTCCAAAGAATACAACTAAGATTTTCAAGAGAACATTCACATACAAGAATAAGCACATGATGTTTGGTTCCAAATTATAAATATAAGCTGCCGATGTTGCGCTGAATCCAAAGTAATCCCAGCTACATAGGTCACACGCTCGCTCTAATGAGATGTGATACCAAATGTTTAAGCCTGAAGGAAAGAAGCAATGGTATAGGCACAAACTTTCCAGTCATGGAGATGATACTACGATCATAGTGTTCACCCTTGATTGCAAACAAAATCTAACTAGTAAACGCACACAATCAGCAGCCCCTATATATAATTCCATAAAAGTATTAGAACAGATGCATCAGAACTGAATTACCTGTGAGCAACAGCAGGAATGAGCCTTCAGGCTGCGCGAGGAAGGAGACCGTCTTGGCAACCTTCTCCAAGCACTCCTGACTCTGCACCAGCAACGAATCGCCATTCCTCTCCACAGTTCAGTCAAACCTGTAAATTCTACTCGGGAGCTAAGCAAATGAAAGGCACTAGTGGGGACGGGGCCTTTAGCCCCGGCCCGTAAGGGGCTTTAGTCCCGGTTCACCAACCGGGATTAAAGGGGCGGGACTAAAGGCCTAACCTTTAGTCCCGGCCCTGTTACAAGCCGGGACTAAGGGTGCTCCACGTGGGCGCCTCGTAGCGCCCCAGGGGCAGGCCCTTTAGTCCCGGTTCGTTACACGGACCGGGACTAAAGAGTTTCAGATTTTGCTTATTTTTGGGTTTTTTTTGAATTAAATTATTTTTGGGTTTTAGGGTTTTAGGGTTTAGGTGTTCGGGAGATTAACGTGATGCCTCGTTTGGTGTTCGGGGATTAGTTTTCATATAATTTAAATAGAAATAATTATGCATATATATATATATATATAAGATTAACTTATCTTACAAGCGAGCATATATATACAATTATATGGAGATCTGAATTATCGGGACTAGAGCCCGTCTATTCGATTACAAGGACGAACATCAGTAATGGCCCCTAGCTACACTAAATCGTCCTTTGTCATCTATAGCTTCCGTCCTCAGAAATCCCGCAAGCTCCTCTGCAACAGCAATCGCGCGTTGCTCTAGTAGGACCTTCGTCCTCATGGCCGTGTGTTATATAAAGAGGAGATGAATATGAATATCAATCATGATAACAAAGAATGACGGGTAAAAATAGAGGTGTGAATGTACATTGCTTACGTCGAATCTGTAATCCTTGTGCTCAGAGGTAAACGTGCGAATGGTCTCGCAAACATAGTATCCGCATAGATGCGTTCCCCGTGGCTGCTGGTCGCACTTTACGAGAATAGAATATATATAATCAAAATAATAATCTAGCATCATAAATGTATTGAAAATAGAAGTATATCATACTACTACTTACTTGAGCCGCTCTAAAGGTCAGCTTCTCAGGAAAGTTACCGGGAGTCACACACTTGAACCGCTTCCAAACCCTGCCCGACAAGGATAATGATTTGCTAAGTTCTTCATTAATTGATATATCAGAAAATCATCAAAAGAGACCGATAGAGCGCAAGAATGATTGAAATTACCCTTGGAGCATGTCCTGCAGGCTTTGGAACTGTTCCAAGGGTCTCGATAATGGGTCGAAGGCATCAACTCTTCCCTTATCAATTTGAATGTCCAACGGAATCCAATGGAAGCTGCACATGTACACACACACACACACACATATATATATATGTGTGTGTGTGTGTGTGTGTGTGTCAGTAACTTATCAATTACACTTATAAGTGAATGGACACAACAGAGTAAAGACCCTCACCTGAAGTTGTATGGAAACAGTATGTGGTCACCGAAATTTTGATCTATTAGAAACCTTAGAAGGTTTTCCTCCGTCTCCTTGGGTTTATCAGTTAGCATCGCTATATGTATTTTATGTGGGTCAATAAACCCAATATTTAGGATGTTCTTACTTTTACAATCCAGAATCTTCATTCTGCATAATAGAGTACAAGTTATATATAGACAATGAATTGAAATAACTAAACAAGTTATATGTAGACAACGAATTGAAAAACTTACAGACAATAGCAACTCATAAGCGATTTGTCGAGGGCGTCGCCATTGTACATCTGGAAGAGTTCATCAAAGTCGATATGGATTTCTTCGGGGCGGCCGTAGTACTCCTGTGGGACACTCAGCACGATCATCGTTCTCCCATTCTTTGATTCACTTAAGTACCATGTATGCAAGTAACGCATATTTGTTGGGAGATCATCTTTGCTGACCAAAGGCTCTCCCATGACAAATTGTGGCTTAGGGGCTACCACAGCCTTGGGTAACCTGTCGTCTTGGGAAGCCAGAACATCTTCAACCGAGACACCCCATTGAGCCGCCCACTCCTTTGCTATTTCAAAAGCTTGCCCCAGCACCGGAGGGGGAACATTCTCGATTAACACCTTGAGGGGTGGGATCGACTGTTTGGCCTGTTGTCCAAGCTGAGGAACGTCTGATTTTTTCTTGCTTGTAGTTGAACTTGATTTGCTCCCACTTGCACTTGCACGTGATCTTCTCTTTTTCACTTCCTTCTGCAATGTGCGTGTATAGTCATCAGGCTTATGGTGTAAGTCATACTGTGATGGAAGGGTCGTGATGTATTTTGCCCATGCTATTTGCTTCTCAGTTTATTCCGGGCGGGGCTCGGGTTCCTTCTTTTTCATCTGCGCATCATGATGTTCCTTTGCTATCCTGGCGTTTTCCTCGGGGGTAGGATCATAAGGTCTGATAGGAAGATTAGCATGAGGTACCTTTGGGAGGGGCGACCGTTTGCGCTTTGGGGGGCTCCATCGCTTAGGAATCGTCGGCGGAGCGTTCTTGGTGGCACGCTTCCGCTTAGTATCCTGTGCGGGCGGCGGCGGAGACGGACGACCCAAGTCCGGCGGCGGTGATCGAGATGGACTCGTGTTGTGCTGGCCCACGTCATGTGGAGGGCTTGGAGGTAATGGAGGTGTAGGTGACCTGCGACGACTCGGAGGCGGTGTTGTCCTTGGGGCCGAGCCTGGAAGCTTGATGTAGTTCTTGTCCCATAGGATGACTCCACCCAGTACTTCTCCGAGTGTCCTCTCATCTTCGGGTCCAGCTATGTCGAGCTCCATATCATGAAACCCCGCCATGATTTCATCCACCCCGACTTTAGCAAAGCCAGCTGGAATCTCACGGCCATGCCAGCGTGCATCAGGGCCAGAAGGTAAAGCTTGTCCGACGGCCACCTTCATGGATATGTTCTTGAATTTCTGATGGAGTTCACATGATGTTGACTCCTTGATTCCATCCACGGGGTAGCCGGGACCGCCCTCTGTCATTCTTCGTGCATCGTCAGGCGGGGCCTCAGATTCAGCCACGCTGCTTTTCCGCTTAGATGGGGCGCCGGTAATATCAAGTGTAGGATCTTCCTGGCGCGCTACTCCTCTAAGCTCATCAATCTGCTTCTGTTGCTCCTTAATCCTGGCAAGCAACTGGTTGAACTTGTCATTCTCCTCATCCTGATGCCGCTTCTTTGCTCTCTCTCGGCTTCTGTAAGTGTCTTGGTCTCTGGTAAACCCAAGCCACCACGGGTAAGAAGGACCGGAGCCTCGCGTTGGTCCTCCATGTTCGTCATTGCCGAGGACCAGTGTGAGCAAATCTTTCTCTCTATCTGCAGTGAACTTTCTTTTTCCCTCCTTAATTTCTTTCACTATCCTTTTCCAATTCTCCCTGGGTATCCTAAGACTGTCACTGCAGATGAGGTCCCCTGTTTTTTCGTCGTACGACCCACCATGCGCAAGGAACCAATTTCTTGCTCTCAATTCCCACTCATCACGGAGTGGTTCAGGTACGATGCCTTTATCTAGCAGATCTTGCTCTTTCTTATCCCACTTTGGGATGGCAGTCTCATAGCCCCCTGGCCCCAGCTTGTGGTGATATTTCTTCTTGTCGGCATTTATCTTGTTCTTTTCTGATAATGCCTGGGCATCTTCTGACTCCTTGTACTCTTGAAATGCCTCCCAGTGATTCGCCTGCTTGGCTAGATACCCCTCGAATACTAGCACTTTCTTTGTCTTCAGATAGTTTTTCCATAGCTTCTTCTTCCAGCTTCGGAACAGTTCGGCCATCTTCTTTAGAGTCCACTGCTTGACTTTGGCCCTTAGTTTGTCTGCGGCGTCTTCATTCTCACATTCTGGCAGGTTTAAATGTGACATGAGATCATTCCAAAGATTATCTTTGTACCTTTCGGTGACATAGTCACTATCGGCTGCCCCTTTGCACTTGTTCCACTCCCGAACGCTGATCGGGACGTGATCCCTAACGAGAACTCCGCATTGCTTCTTGAATGTGTCAGGAGCATTCTTAGGAAGCTTGGGTTCGCCCGTAGGCAATATCACCTCAAAGGTGTAATGCGTCCGTGCATCCAACTTCCTAGTCGGGCCTCGTTTCGTAGCTTTGCTCGATGTGGAGGCCTAAGAGGGAGAAACATTCGTCAAATGAATGTATATGTATACAATATAGAGCTATCTCCAATATTTTTCACATATTACAAGTGATTGTCGAACTTCATATTTATACCTCGCCGGACTTTATTATTTCTTCACTGGCTTCTCCACCGGCTTCTCCGTCAGTGGAGCTATCACCTTCTCTGTCATTGGACCTATCTCCTGCCCCATCGGCTTCATCTTCGTGTCGCTCGACCTCCATTCCAACGTCGGGGTTTAGATATGACGACGGAGATTCAGCTGGTTCAACGTCGGGGCCGTCTTTGATTATATCTTCAAGAAGTTCTTCCTCTTCGAGGTTCCTGATATGTGGATCCATATTTCTGCAAAAAACGGATTCTCTTAACCTTTGTACCAAAAAAGAATTATTCTATCAGGAACTCCATTCCAAAACAACTTTAGCCCCGGGTCATGGCTCCACCCGGGACTCCTAGATTTCTGCATAGTATTCAAAGTAGGAGTACTTTTCCAATTTGAGCATTCAATAAGCAAAACCAAATCGTAAAATAAAGTAGTATTCAAATTAGCATGCATTCAATTATAAGCAAATACATCATCTCTTTTGTCCGTACATCATTAAATATTATCACTAATACTCCTCGAATACTATCATACATATAGCATCACTGATACATCTAGAACCGTAGCGCCCGACGGGTATCGGCACGGGCGGTGGACACCCAAAGAGAAGGAACCATCACAGGATCATAGCTCCAGTGAGATCCCCGAAGAACCTGCCAGGTATGCTCGAACCTGCCCTCCAACGCAACCATGTAGCGACGGACGTGCTCATCCTCCTCGCTGACACGGTGACGTACCACCTCCGCGGTGTCCGGAAGCCTCGGCACCCTCACTGGCCCATGCGACCGCCACCAAACAAGGATCGGGTCAACGATGGGCTGGCTCCTCACCAACCTACGCCCCCCGGAAGGTAGCACCTCCCAATACCAGCCGGGCGGAGCCCAGTCCCGGACAGGGCCCCTCTGATCAAGCAGGTGTCCTCCGCCGAGTCGACGACGAGGATGCGGGATAGGCATCGTAAAATGAACTAAAAAAATAAACTAGTTCTATTAATTTTCTTGCTAAAAATAAACTATTAACACTAAGCATATACAATAGCAAAATTAAACTATTAACACTTAAGCATATACAATAGCAAAATTAAGCAATAACCTAAGAAACACTATTAACACTTAAGCATATACACTATACAATATTTCTTCTTCTTGTAACCCTAAACTAATTTTTCCTCTTCTTCTATTTCTCCTCTTCTTCTACTTCTTCTTCTACTTCTACTTCTCCTCTTCTTCTACTACTTCTCCTCTTCTCTTCTTCTACTTCTCCTCTCCTGCTCTTCTAATTTTTTCTCTTCTTCTACTTCTCCTCTTCTTCTATTTTTCCTCTTCTTCTCCTCTCCTCCTCTTCTTATTCTCCTTTTTCTTCTTTTCTTCTCCTCCTCTTCTTATTTTCCTTTTTCCTAATTCTAAATATTACTAACCCTAATAATCTAGCACAAACCTAATAACAATAGGAATTAAATGACAAAAAAAATTTCTTATTTTCTTCCCTTTTTCTTCCTTTCTTCTCCTTTTTCTTCTTTTCTTCTCCTTTTTCTTCTTTTCTTCTACTGGCCGAAGTGTTGGGGAGGAGGGGCCGGGGGGCTTACCGGCCGGAGGTGTCGACGGCGCGCGGCGAGGAGGACGGCGTGACGCGCGGCAAGGAGGGCGGCGCGCGGTGAGGAGGACGGTGGCGACGAGGAGGACGACAGCGACGACGAGGAGGACGGCAGGCGGCGGCGAGCAGGACGGCGGGCAGCCTGACGGCGTCGTCGAGTTCGTCGATGTGTCGCGCCGGGCAGGAGAACGAGAGGAAGAAGAAGAGAAATGGACGATTTGGGTTGGAATTTTTCGAAGTCCCGCTTATATAGGTGGATCTTTAGTCTCGGTGCGTGGCTCGAACCGGGACTAAAGACCCCCTTTAGTCCCGGGTGGAGCCACGACTCGGGACTAAAGGCCCTTTTTCGGGCAGACCAGAAGGCGGGAAGCAGGGGCCTTTAGTCCCGACGCGTGGCTCGACCCGGGACTAAAGCCCCTCCTCGGCAGGCGGGAGGCAAGGGGCTTTAGTCCCGGGGCGTGGCTCCACCCGGGACTAAAGCCCCTCCTCGGCTGCACGATAAGTTTAGTCCCACCTCGCTCAGCGAGGGGGACTAACACTTGTTTCTAAGCCCCGTCGCAGCTTCTCCATCGAGCTCCTCTCTAAAGCAGGCTTACGGGCCTAAACTCACTGAAAATTGAAACTATATTCGAAATTATGGAGAAAATTCAACCTGAATTCAAAGTGAGTTCACTTTGAATTTAGGTTGAATTTTCTCTATAAATTCTCATATAGTTTCCATTTTTTTATATTTTCAAAATTAATTATTTTGACTATCCAAACTATTATCTATTTTGTTATTTTCAATTAAAAACTATGTTTATTAAATTTTTTTTTGCATATTTGAGAATTTGTCAAAACTATGATAATGAAATGTGTTTGAAATTGAATAAATAATGCAAAACTATTTTCTATTTTCAAAATTAATTATTTTGACTATCCAAACTATTAACTATTTTGCTATTTTCAATTAAAAACTATGTTTATTAAAATTGTTTTTGCATATTTGAGAATTTGACAAAACTATGATAATGAAAAGTGTTTGAAATTGAATAAATAATGCAAAACTATTTTCTATTTTCAAAAGTAATTATTTTGACTATCCAAACAATTAACTATTTTGTTATTTTCAATTAAAAACTATGTTTATTAAAATTCTTTTTGCATATTTGAGAATTTGACTAAACTATGATAATGAAAAGTGTTTGAAATTGAATAAATAATGCAAAACTATTTTCTATTTTCAAAAGTAATTATTTTTACTATACAAACTATTAACTATTTTGCTATTTCCAATTAAAAACTATGTTTATTAAAATTCTTTTTGCATATTTGAGAATTTGACAAAACTATGATAATGAAAAGTGTTTGAAATTGAATAAATAATGCAAAACTATTTTCTATTTTCAAAAGTAATTATTTTGACTATCCAAACTATTAACTATTTCGCTATTTTCAATTAAAAACTATGTTTATTAAAATTCTCTTACGAAGGGATTTCATTTACAAAACGGACAATCTCTCTCGAAGTATGAGCGTTTCGAACGAGAACTCATCTCTTACAGAATAATTTCATTTTTTTGAACTTATTTGAACTCCATACTTTTTGTGTGTTCAAAATGCACCATTGAAAGGCACATCACAAAATTTCAACAATTTCGGACTTCATTTGGTATTCTTCGTGCATTTACTTATTTTTTTTGAGCTAGTTGACCCTGAAATTGAAAAGCACTACAAATGAACTCTGAAAATGTTGAAAGTTGGCATGCTATCATCATTTCACCCACATAGCATGTGTTAAAAAGTTGAGAGGGCTAGGACAAAAACTGGGTGCACTTCGTGTACAAAACGGACAATCTCTCTCGAAGTATGAGGGTTTCGAACGAGAACTCATCTCTTACAAAGGGATTTCATTTTTTTGAACTTATTTGAACTCCATACTTTTTGTGTGTTCAAAATGCACCATTCAAAGGCACATCACAAAATTTCAACAATTTCTGACTTCATTTGGTATTCTTCGTGCATTTACTTTTTTTTGAGCTAGTTGACCCTGAAATTGAAAAGCACTACAAATGAACTCTGAAAATGTTGAAAGTTGGCATGCTATCATCATTTCACCCACATAGCATGTGTTAAAAAGTTGAGAGGGCTACGACAAAAACTGGATGCACTTCGTGTACAAAATGGACAATCTCTCTCGAAGTATCAGGGTTTTGAAGGAGAACTCATCTCTTACAAAGGGATTTCATTTTTTTTAACTTATTTGAACTCCATACTTTTTGTGTGTTCAAACTGCACCATTCAAAGGCACATCACAAAATTTCAACAATTTCTGACTTCATTTGGTATTCTTCGTGCATTTACTTTTTTTTGAGCTAGTTGACCCTGAAATTGAAAAGCACTACAAATGAACTCTGAAAATGTTGAAAGTTGGCATGCTATCATCATTTCACCCACATAGCATGTGTTAAAAAGTTGAGAGGGCTACGACAAAAACTGGATGCACTTCGTGTACAAAACGGACAATCTCTCTTGAAGTATTAGCGTTTCGAACGAGAACTCATCTCTTACAAAGAGATTTCATTTTTTTGAACTTATTTGAACTCCATACTTTTTGTGTGTTCAAAATGCACCATTCAAAGGCACATCACAAAATTTCAACAATTGCTTACTTCATTTTGTATTCTTCGTGCATTTACTTTTTTTTGAGCTACTTGACCCTGAAATAGAAAAGCACTACAAATGAACTCTGAAAATGTTGAAAGTTGGCATGCTATCATAATTTCACCCACATAGCATGTGTTAAAAAGTTGAGAGGGCTACGACAAAAACTGGATGCACTTCGTGTACAAAACGGACAATCTCTCTCGAAGTATCAGCGTTTCGAATGAGAACTCATCTCTTACAAAGGGATTTCATTTTTTGAACTTATTTGAACTCCATACTATTTGTGTGTTCAAAATGCACCATTCAAAGGCACATCACAAAATTTCAACAATTTCTGACTTCATTTGGTATTTTTCGTGCATTTACTTTTTTTTGAGCTAGTTGACCCTGAAATTGAAAAGCACTACAAATGAACTCTGAAAATGTTGAAAGTTGGCATGATATCATCATTTCACCCACATAGCATGTGTTAAAAACTTGAGAGGGCTACGACAAAAACTGGATGCACTTCGTGTACAAAACGGACAATCTCTCTCGAAGTATCACGGTTTTGAAGGAGAACTCATCTCTTACAAAGGGATTTCATTTTTTTTAACTTATTTGAACTCCATACTTTTTGTGTGTTCAAACTGCACCATTCAAAGGCACATCACAAAATTTCAACAATTTCTGACTTCATTTGGTATTCTTCGTGCATTTACTTATTTTTTTGAGCTAGTTGACCCTGAAATTGAAAAGCACTACAAATGAACTCTGAAAATGTTGAAAGTTGGCATGCTATCATGATTTCACCCACATAGCATGTGTTAAAAAGTTGAGAGGGCTATGAAAAAACTGGATGCACTTCGTGTACAAAACGGACAATCTCTCTCGAAGTATCAGCGTTTCGAACAAGAACTCATCTCTTACAAAGGGATTTCATTTTTTTGAACTTATTTGAACTCCATATATTTTGTGTGTTCAAAATGCACCATTCAAAGGCACATCACAAAATTTCAACAATTTCTGACTTCATTTGGTATTCTTCGTGCATTTACTTTTTTTTGAGCTAGTTGACCCTGAAATTGAAAAGCACTACAAATGAAATCTGAAAATGTTGAAAGTTGGCATGCTATCATAATTTCACCCACATAGCATGTGTTAAAAAGTTGAGAGGGCTACGACAAAAACTGGATGCACTTCGTGTACAAAACGGACAATCTCTCTCGAAGTATCAGCGACCCCCACAATAAGAGACGACATTCTTCTTCTCTCATATATGGTGGACACTAGCTCACCTGATTTTTCAACCGTCGATGATGGTCGATACTCCTACTTCCCCTAGTGCATAACCAATATCTAGCACAAGGAGAAGAAGGAGAAATGACCCCCCACAACAACAGTCGACATTCTTCTTCTCTCATGTATGGTGGACACTCCCTCACCTGATTTTTCGACCGTCGATGATGGTCACTACTCCTTCTTCCCCTAGTGCACAACAAATATCTAGCACAAAGAGAAGAAGGAGAAGCAACCCCCACAACAACAGTCGGCATTCTTCTTCTCTCATGTATGGTGGACACTCCCTCACCTGATTTTTTGACCATCGATGATGGTCGCTATTCCTTTTTTCCCTAATGCATAACAAATATCTAGCACAAGGATAAGAAGGAAAAGCGACCCCCACAACAAAAGTGGTTCCACGGCACGCCACGTGGTTCCGCTGCACGCCACGTGGTTCCGCTGCACGCCACGTGGGACTAATGGTCTTTCATTTTTAAATGACTCTTTTAATCAAAAACAGATCTGTTACAAAAGGGATTTCATTTTTTGAATTTATTTGAACTGAAGACTTTTTGTATATATATGTGGTCGAAATGCATGATACCATGAAGTTAGAAAGGGCTAAACCATTCAAAAGTAGCAAATGAAGTTAGAAAGGGCTAAACCATTCAAATTTGGAAACTATAATGGCACAAACAGAAACTAGACATATATAAATTGGTCCAAGCAGTACATGATACTAGTCCAAACAGTACATAATAATAGCTACCATAGATATATATACAAGTGTTCGACGGTGAGAACACTACTCGTCTGAATCGTCTGAATCAGAATGTCCACCTTCCTCGAGGTGACGCTGGCCATAGTTGACGACTCGAATCTTGCGATACAACTCGTATGAAACGTATGCATCTTTTGCTGCATACTCAATGTTGATACGATCAAGTGGGGCCTTCTCCCAAAGTTTGTGCTGAGACTTTGGGAAATTGGTCTTCATATCACCATATTCCTCGTCGATCAAGGCAACTGCCATATGAGCCATCGAAGTCCTGACATGTCGAAGCCTGAATACCATTTGGAGATCAATGAGGCAACCAGTTGGTATCTCAATACAGAAGCTGTACCTCATCTTCAGCTTGTCGTTCGTTATGTCAACGATAGCAAAAGTGATGCCGCTGCGAAGGAAGTCCATGAGTTCTGGACAATGCTTGTCACTACTGCAACAGAAACAAATTAAAATGGAACAAATGTTACATACTGCTGCAATAAGGAAACATGTTTCACTACAACTAAAGAGAAAATTATCTTTAGGATTCAAATAGAACATATGCAATGGAACCTAGAGAGATCACTATAGCTATCCAATGGAACCTAGAGAGATCACTAGCTATATGCAATTTTCATGACTATGACATATCATATTGCTATCCAATGGAACCTAGAGAGATCACTAGCTATATGCAATTTTCATAACCTTGGATCAAAGAACACCGCATAAAATTGTATCACTACAACTATGATTTCAATGGAACATATTGAACCAATCAGATTTTCCAGATTGTGGAACACTATTCCAATCAGATTGTGTTCCCTTCAACTAATCAAAATTGTTTCACTACAACTATTTGAAGCGAACCAACTATGATTCCAATGGAACATATTAAACACTAGTTGATTCTAATACGATTTTTCAGATTATGGAACGCTATTCCAATCAGATTCTGTTCCCCTTCAACTAATCAAAATTGTTTCACTACAACTATTTGAAGGGAACCAACTATGATTCCAATGGAACATATTAAACACTAGTTGATTCTAATACGATTTTTCAGATTATGGAACACTATTCCAATTAGATTCTATTCCCCTTCAACTAATCAAAATTGTTTCACTACAACTATTTGAAGGGAACCAACTATGATTGAAACAAATAAACTTACAATGTCATTATCTTGGATCAAAGAAAGCCTCAAAACTTACCTCGCCCATTGGAAGATCAAGACATGGTGTGCGAAGCATAGTTGGATGACGGCAACACCGCGTTGATCGGCCATGTACTCCAGATCAAGCCCCAAGAACTTCTCATGATCCATTGCGGCGTCAAGCCATCGTTCCTTCAACTGTTCAAGAAAAAACGGCATCTCCCTGCTCTCATTCGTGTACACGACATCGAGCATGGTCGTGCCATGTGCAAGCACCTCTTCAAAGCGAGTTGGCATGGTGGAAGAAGAGAAGGGAAGAAGAGAGGAGAAGAACAGAGAGCGAGAGCGAGAGAGAAGAAGAAACGGAGAAATGGCGACTCTGCTTCGGTTCGTGCTTTTCATCGCCCGAAACGACGCGGGATGCAAACCGTTTGGGCCTTTAGTCCCGGGTTGAGCCACCAACCGGGACTAAAGAGGTATACCAACGGTTGCCACCACTACGGCAGGCCACGTGTTAGGCCTTTAGTCCCGGGTTGAGCCACCAACCGGGACTAAAGGAGGATACGAACGGTTGCCACCACCACTGCCCACCGCGTAGCCCTTTAGTCCCGGTTTGGGACACGAACTGGGACTAAAGGCTCCTTACGGGCCGGGACTAAAGCCTCGAGGGAGGCATTGAGAATTGGGGCGACGTGGCCGGGCCTTTAGTCCCGGCCTAGAGGCATGCCGGGACTAAAGGGTCTCGGCCAAAGGCCCGTTTTCCACTAGTGAGGGTTATAGGCTATTTCTAGAGCAGTGATACTGATGTTGAAGTTGTCGGTGCTCCGGCAAGGAACGGGTATCAACTCAATACCAGTTCGCCATTTTATGTCCTTGTCCCATCTGTGGAAATAAAGTCACAAATTAAGGACTTCGCTCTGAACACCAAACAATGATTATAAAACACGCATGCGAGCAAGGAGATCGACAAACCCAGGGTAGTATGGTGACGGAACAAGAAATGCATTTCCTGGATCAGCAATACATAAGCTCAGTATTTCCATTGCAAGTGTCGCACCAGATGTTATCACCATTTGAGATGGATCAAAGGATACCGACCCTTGCATGATTTGCCTCAAGACTTGAAGATTTCTTTGTACCAACTTAATGACCATCTAGCTAATACATGACAAGCAACAACATATTAATGCGGAAAACAAGGTGGCATCTCAGCATAATTTCTGCATGACTTGTGCCCAAAGGGGCTCATCATTAAATTTATTTTCTGATATATCAGCATGACAGCACGTCTTAAAGTACGCTATCTTTATCATATGATTGAAGCCTAGTGAAAGTGTGAAACAACAAAACAAAGTGCAGACAACTGGTCTCTATCTAGCCCAGGAACAAATTCTAGAGCCAAACCAACAAACAGATTACCAAGTCCTTACTCACCACAAAGGTCATTGATCCTCTTGGCCAACTCCTTGATCTCCTTCTCGACCATGTCCTTGATCTCCTTGATCTCCTTGATCTCCTTGATGCTCGTGGAGTATGGCCCAAGCCCCTGTCAAGTGTCAACGGCAGCCAGAATCAGCAAACTTGAGCAAAAACCCTAGAAAGAGCACTCCACATCTCGCCTAAGCACGCCGATTTCCACCACAGAAAAGAGACAAGCAGCACAAAATAAACAGCACCCCGTCACCCGCATCAAAGCCCTAGCAGAATCACTAACCCTCCCACATAGAAGCTCATGTAGTTGGAACCAGGGATAGCAATGGGAAACGGGTGACAACAAGTGGAAATACTTTTCAACTAGTACTAATATTAGTCACTGACACGAAACCATATTCAGTTTTGCCATTTGACTAAGAAAGAAGTACTGAGTATCTCAGATCTAAATGCCTTCAACATTCAAATCTTATCATTTAGAAAACAATTGGGATATGTAAATCAACACAAGGGGTTCATACTGGGGTAAAACTTACCTCAAAACCTGTAACGTCACAGTATCTCTTTGGTGGATAAATGGATGGGGGCGATTGAATATTTAAATCTGCATAAAAGCATTCTGTGAACATTATATATGCCACAACAACTTGCTCTAAATACTACAGGTGTAGACTACCTGAACAACACAAATAACTTGTTTCGCTAATGTCAAGTTTTTATTTCTATTATCCAGCTTTATACTCTAACTGAGAAACACAAGTTCATATAAGAGCTATCTAATCGCCTTAGCAGTGGAAGCTACTGATTTAGAAGCTATGAATATTAGACATAAAGCCAAGAACCTATTGATTGATTCTATTAGCATGGGATTCTGGGAAGCACGAACTCGGAACCAACTTCCCGAAAATTACTCACTGTAAATTGAAGGAAAAAAAAACAATGAACTGAAAGTTTGTATTTTGTAACATAAGAAGAAGCAATTCGCAATTCAAATGCTGCTACTGTTAGCACACACCAGAAACAGAAAAAAAAATTAGTACGATACAGTCCCAATTAGTATGAATTTCTGGCCAGCACAAGTTTCTAGGCCTAGATCGAGCGGATAATCAATTTGGTCTTGATGAAACACATCAACGAACTACAATCGCAGGAGTCCACCAACCGAGAAGCGTGGCGTGGCAAAGGATAATCTAAGATCTACATATTCAAGTGAATATGCATATCAAATCTCCGGAGATTTGAGCGGTTAGCAGTGTGGCAAAGGATAATCTAAGATCTACATATTCAAGTTAATGTGCATATCAAATCTCAGGAGATTTGAGCGGTGCGGTTAGCAGCGGGAAGGGGATCGAGGCGCTCACAGTTGGGGCGGTCTCGGGGGAGCGAGGAGGCGTCGGCGGCCTGGAGGAGGTGGCGGAGGTGCTTCCACTGGCGGCCTGCTCCAGGGAGGGAGGCACCACTGGTGGGAGCGGCTGCTTGACGGAGGGAGGCGCTGCTGGGGTACTGTACCGGAGGCGGGGCAGCGAAGGCTCCGGCCGGCTGGGCGCGCCGCGGCGGTGGGCCGGCAGTGGTCGCGGCGGCTAGGAACCCTAGCTGTCGTGCTCGGGAGGGAGGCTCGCTTTTTTTCTGGGGTGGGGGGCTCGCTTGAGGGACCGGGGATTTTAGTGTGTGGGGGGAGGGTTAGCAATGGCGCACCCCCGAGCGGTGTGCCATTAGTATTTTTTTTCAATGGTGGGGGAGGGTTACTAATGGCGCACCAGCTGGTGGTGCGCCATTAGTAGTTTTGCAAAAAAAAAAATTAGTAGTGGCGCACCACCTACAAATGCGCCATTAGTAACCCTGGTTACTAATGGCGCATCAGCTGGTGGTGCGCCATTAGTAGTTTTGCAAAAAAATATTATAGAAGTGGCCCACTAGGTGAGTGGTGCGCCATTACTAGTTAAACTAGTAATGGCGCACTCTGCCCCGGTGCGCAATTAGTACTTTTGCAAAAAAAAAAATTATAGTAGTGGCGCACCATGTGCAGGTGTGCCATTAGTGGCGCACTACTTGTCTGGTGCGCCATTAGTGTCTATATCATCTATAGCCCTTTTCCTAGTAGTGATAGGTGCATTAAATTAAATAGCATTTAAATATGGTGATATAACAAGGAACCCATGCTTTCACATGGAAGCATCTGCACCTGCAACTAGCAACGCTAACAACATGGTTAAGCAAGCGGTAACATAGCTAATCAGTGGTTTGCTAGGTCGAACAGGTAGAAGGTTTTCATGGCATTGTTGAGAGGCTGATATTTAACATGTGGTAGGCAACGATACATAATCGATAGCATCGAAATAACTAGCATGACAATGATAGTAATGGTATCTGGGGAAATGGTCATCTTGCCTGAGATTCCGCTTGGAAGAAGAACATCTCCGAGATGTCGGCGAACCAACGTAGTCGAACGGGTCCTCACATTCCGACATGCTTGCGGAACTCTATCGAGACGGAGCAAACCGGAAACAAACATCAACACAGATATTCACCACACGATGCACAACATGATGCATTACCTACTATGATGCATGATCAGTTCAATGATGCAAGGGATGGCATGGCAATTCACCTCAGACAAACACTACACATTAAGTGAAGCTCGATATGCAACGAGTTACATATCGACGAAACTCCACGATTAATTATTTAGTTCACTCCCGGTTATTTATACGGCAATATTAAATTGTTGTTAACATGGCAAGGGTGAAGCGATGAACCTACATGTCATCCTAGTCAGTTTAACTCGCGGACCATAGATCGGAGCTACGGCACAAGAGGCATGCAACACAAGATTTATATGCCATGAATGCGTCATGCATGAGAGCTCATTACAACACGGGCAAGAAGGGAAAGAAGCATATGTCGCCACGGCGAGCGAGAGGGAACCATGGCGGCAAGAACGGAAAGGATGCCACGGCAATGTTCCTATCCCGATACTCAACGAGATATCGTGTCAACGTACTGGGAAGCGTGTGTGGGAACGTTAAGTAAAGATGGGGTGATCTCGTATATCGGGTTCCCATGTGTCGAGGGGGCGACAAAAGAGAGACAACGTGCTATGGGCATCATATACAGGCGCAAACATACGGTTCCTCTCATACATCACAACATTACGGTACACGACACGTCCCATCGGTATACCTTCGAAGCGTGCACATCGTTGCGGTTCGGTTCGGAGCGGTGAAAACATAGGTTGTCGTGGAAGTCGAGGTCGTAGTGGAAGTCGTCGTGGTGCTCGGGTCTCATCACGGTAGTCGTACTCTTGGCGTCGGTACACGGTCTTCGGCGTCGGTAGTCGAACACGTTCCGGGGCTAGTCGAGGACGACGTGGACTCGGCGAACTTGTTGATTCCACGGTGGCGGGGATGGTCTACGCGGCGACGACAGGCGACACCACAGTAAAGGCGAGCGGAGGCCATGGATACTAGTGGCAGCAACTAACATCTAGTCACTAGCATGCCTCAGCAAGAAACCTACATCTAGCTGGCGGCTATAGCTAGCCCGCAAGCAGCACAACAGCTACACCAAGCACGCTAGCAAGCAGCAGCTAGCAAAGCAACTAACTACAGCAAGCAGCTACGGCATGCAAAGCAACTACAAGCAGCAAATCGGGCAAGCAGCAGCAAAGCTACGGCCAGAAACAGCAACAACACTAGCAATGGCGACGGCAGGAGCATGCACAGCTACAGCAACAGCAACATGCGAGCAACAAAAAGGCAAGCAGAGGTAGCACAAGCATAGTAACATCATCGGCTCCAGCTAGCTGGCAGCATCAGCACGCAAGCAGCAGCAAAACAAAACGCAATAGCAGGCTAGCAAATTCAGCCGACAGCAACAAGCAGCTGCTACAGGGCGAGCACGGGGGTAGCACGGGAAGTCGCTGCGGCGACGCGCAGGCAGGCGGGACCGAGGGTGGTACGCGGCGGCTGAGAGCGCGGTGGCGGGGCCTGCCGGGGCGGCGACATGCAGGAGACGGGCAGCGCGCGGGGCTGCCGGAGGTGGCGCCCGGGAGGCCGGCAAGGGGCTAGGCCGGGAATGGCGGCAGGGCTTGAGAGGGGCGAGGCCGAGGCGTCGGCGGGCACTAGCGGTCGCGGGAGAGCTCGGGCAGCGGCAGCAGCCGCTGCAGAGGCCGGGGCGGCGCGCAGGGGCAGAAGAGGCGGCGTGCGGGGGGGCTTGCAGCGCGGGGACGACGGCGCGCAGCGAGGAGCACGAGGCGGCGCGGCAGACCTGCAGGCGGGCGGCCAACGAGGCGAGGGCAACGAGGCGGAGCAGGCGGCACGGCGAGGGATGAAGCAGGCGCGGGGAGGCGAGCACGCGACTGACGGCGGCGGGCACCGGCTGGTGGTGGGGAGGCGAGGAGAGGCCATGGCGCGGCCATGCGGGGCTGGTGGTGGGCGTCGGGGAGGTGCCACGACGGCGCGGCAAGGTCGGGCAAGAGACGGGGCACAATGTTCGCGGGGTTGGCTCGCATCGAGGAAGGAAGGAACATGAGACGAGGGGATGACGGCGCGTGGGGGAGGACGAGAGAAGAGGGACGAGGGGGCACGGGCTCCTCTCGCTAGGGCAGGGGGAGCTGGGCCTTGGGCCAGCTCGGCTGGGCCTGCTCCCTCCCCCTATTTGATTTTTTCCCCTTTAAAAACAGAAAAACACACACATAATAATATAAAAGGATTTAACTAATACAAAAAAAACCTTTGGCTCCTTTAAAAACCACACCCCAACTATAAGAAATAGTTGGGCATTTTTTTAAACGAAATAAAATAAAACCTTTTTTTTGAAGAATAAAACAAAACCCTTTTAACAAGAGAAAAGAAAATAAATAAAACCCCTTTTTATAAATAAAATGGGTCTCTCTTTTTTTTAAATAACAAAAGGAAAAAATTAAAGCAAACCCAAGGGGTTGCCCCCACATTTAATGAAATGATTTTTTTTAAAGAAGACGAACTTTTTTTTAAGTAGGGGTTAAAACTGGAAACTTTAGCAAACCGCAAAAACAAAATAAGAGGGGAGAGGGGGAGTTTCTGTCGCACTACGACTCGGTGATCACTCGAAGCACAACACTCAAAACACCACACGTGACAGACGATGCAAGATGCCATGCATGATGCGACGATGCAAACTAAATGACGATGCCACCAAATAATACTAACCACACGACGGAAACGGAAATAAAGGGAGAATCTTCTGAAGCGTCGGTCTCGGGCTGTCACAGATAATTCAAGTTGCTATATTAACTTTCAGGATGTATGAAACACAAGATAATAAAATCTCGAGCCCCATACTAAACTTCGTCATACGCATGACGCCGTCCAAAATCATATCTGTATTGCCCTTTCGTTTGCGAAACACCAATCTTTCTCAACTATGATGGAACCCAAAGACACTGAAGCACTTCGTTGATCTGTCAACCAGCATACTCAGGAGCAGCATGAAAGGATCGTGAATTGCCAGAACATTGTCAGATTCCACCATGCCGTAAAGATCAGGACTACGCAAATTCAAAGGAAGCAACAGGAACATCGGGTAACAAATTTCATCTGCTACCTGCACAAATAATTTCTAGTAATAGAACTCATCTACTATAAATTATATTGTGCAACACCCATACATCTCATGTATTTTAGATCGTAACATGCATATACGCATAGCCTGGCTCTTGATGCCACTGTTAGGGAACGCGACAAAAAACAAAAAAAATCGGTACTGTGAGCACGCCCAGGATCACTAAGGAGATGCATACAAAGTTTGATCTGATCATTACCAACTTGTAGCACAAAGGAAGTAGAGTCGATGAATATCGGTGGTGCAGATCCCCGCAGCTAGGATTTACAACCTCCCAACCGCGAGGATGTTCTCCCTCGTTGGACAGCCCTTCGGGAGGTGGTCGGACAGTCGCTCGGACAAAAGATCGAACCTACGACCTCCCTATGAGGTTGCACACATACGGTGTTAGCTATCCGGCAGGGCTTCGCCGTCTAGAGCTAGTTCCTGCCGAAACCCAAACAACTTTTCGGCTCTACGAAACTATTTCGCTAGGAGGGAGAGAGAAGGCCAAATCATGCATGGCATTTGTATGAGAGAAAGAGAGTGTTGGAGTGAGAGTGAAGAGCTTCTGTCCACCTCTATTTATAGTGGGAGGCAATGGGTAGAGGCAAGGGGAAAAGATCAAAATAGCCTCCCATGAAATCACCCATGACATCACCCAATACATTAAATAAAGGTGGCATAATAATGAAATCACCTCCTACATTAAGGTACATGTGTCATCAACATGACATCACCCACTTATTTTAAGGTACATGTGTCATCACCATGACATCACCTTACTACTTTAAGGTACATGTGTCATCATCATGACATCACCTTACTACCTTAAGGTACATGTGTCATCACCATGACATCACCTACTACATTTAAAGTACATGTGACATAATTATGACATCACCTTACTACTTTAAGGTACATGTGTCATCACCATGACATCACCCACTATATTTAAAGTACGGGTGACATAATTATGACATCACCTTACTACTTTAAGGTACTCCCTCCGTCTCAAAATAAGTGTCTTAAGCTTAGTATAAATTTGTACTAGAGCTTATCCAAAGTTGAGACAGTTATTTTGGGACGGAGGGAGTATATGTGTCATCACCATGACATCACCTACTACATTTAAAGTATGGGTGACATAATTATGACATCTCCTTACTACTTTAAGGTACGTGTGTCATCTCCATGACATCATGCACTATTTATGACAACTTATCATTGTCTCCGAAACTAATTCTCGTTTTCTCTCCGGAACTTTTCCGTTGTCTCCGAAACTTTTCCGGCTATTTTCTCTCACACTCCCTGTCTAGTATTCAGCAGATAAATGACCCTTAAGCGTGTGACCCTATAGGTTCGGTGATGTATAGACATGACAGGAACATTTTTCGATCAATGATCAACATCAGAGCCGTGGACACCCATATTGACCCTTATACCCACACGAATAAATATTCGAGTGAACCATTAGTTTGTCATGTTCTATTCCTGTTGCTTCACGGTATGATACAAAATACGTGAGGCGTGACTTGTCGGCATCCCCATGGATCAACAACTTGTCCACTATGCCAGTTACCCCATTACTGGTTTTGTTCTCCTTACTCGTTTCCCTGTTTCGACATCCCCGTGATGAAATCACATTGTGTCTGGCCATACGATTATGGATATCGTAACACCGAGGGGGACCAAAGAAAATCTCTCCATCGTCGGAAGAGCAAATCCCAATATCGAGCTACCAAGTTACTTGTCATACTTTTTCGTGAACCCGTAAGTAGCCGTAATAGCCACCCTGTTACAGATGACGTTTAACAAACCCCAAAGTTCACGAAGCAAGTACGAAGGAACTCGATACTCTCATGGTCTAAGAAATTATGCAAACGTTTACTTTATCTGTGTTTATTAACCATTAACTTGTGACAAATGTATCTCATAGCATAACATCAATTGGGTCGATTCAACACAAGTGTTCTACTAACATTGTGCCCTCAAAGTTTCCGGCATAGTCCCATGATCAAGGAAACAGAACCATCATGCAACACTTGAGCTAGTCTTGGAGGCCAGACTAGGAATACTTTTTACCATTTATTATTCCACATGTGCATATGAGTCTTCCTCCGAGCCTCGTGGTTATTGTAGGCTCAAGAACCAAGCAGTTATAGCATGGAACATAAACATAATTATGAACATGGAGATAAACAATAACATTTATTGTTGCCTCTGGGGCATATCTCCTACAAAAAGAATAGGGGAACAATGCAGGTTCAAGAGGATAGGGGATAAGAAGTGAGGCGGTGTGTGGGCCATAGCATGCGACGTCAATGAAGGGGAGCGTTCGACTGCCCCAGATCGGACGAGTCTCGCGCGACTCGCCGAAGTTTCAGTCTGCTAGTTATTGGAAAACATTTCCCTTTTTAAATCCTAAATATTTTTAAAATTAGTGGGCACCTGTACTGTTTATGAACATCGTATTAATTCAAGGTCATTTAGAACCTTTCAAAAACCTTTTTTTAATCAAACAACATCGTCCGTTCTTTTAGAAACAGATAGTAGTGCCTTGATTTAAGGGGAAGTATTTTTTCATGGGAAATTCATGGGAAGTAAGTGAGAGCGAATGCTTTCACTCGGAAAAAATCCCAAGGAAGGTGTGCATGCTTTCGAGGCGATGTCATGGAATAGGAGCTCCCTCATCTTGAGAGGGAGCCCCTATCTCTCGCTTCTAGCGAGATCTAGGAAACTGTCGTTGAAGGGGAGAGTGAGATGGTCCGTCCAAGGCCATGGCGCGTGGGTGTCCACAACCTTGCCCCCTCCCCCCCCCCCCGCGTTGTTTTTCTTAACATTTTCTATTTTTGTTTTCTGCTTTACTTTACTTCTGTTCATACTTTAAAGTATTCAAAAAATAATTACAAGGAACACTCTCTAAAACTATTTAAAGAATGTTGACAAAGCATTTGAAAACTTTTACATGTGTATAGAGAAAATGTTTATCATGTATACACAAAATAAATACAAAAAGCAATATGTATGCAAAAACGGGATCATGTATTAATTGTTTTAATCAAGCATTTCAAAAAATATTGAGCAAGTATTTAACAAATGTTAGTTAAGCACATGAAGAATGTGAAATGTGTATAGAAACTTTTTAACCATGTATTTTTTATAATGTATATAAAAATGTTAAGCGAGCATTTAAAAATGTGAACAAGTATTTGAAAATATTAGAAAATGTTAAATATGTATAAAAAATGTTCACCATGTATCAAAAAGTTATCATTTGTACCATGTATATAAAAATGGTCATAAAGCATTTGAAAAAGTTGAATGCATACTGTAATATTTTTATTGCGTATGCAAAACATTTATACAGAAAAACAATGTGTTTGAAAAAACGTGGATCATGTATTTATAAATGGAAATCAAGCATTTGAAAAAAAAATTAATATATATTTGAAAAATATTAATCAAGAATCGGAAATGTGCTAAATTAGTATAGAAAAAAATGTTGACTATGTATTCAAAAAAGGAAGAAGTTTTTTTTCAAAATGTATATAAATTTTTTAATCAAGCATTTGAAAACATGTGCAACAAGTATTTGAAAAATGTTAATTAAGCATTTGGAAAATGTGATGTGTTTATGTAAAAAATGTTTACCATGTATTAAAAATTATTAATATTTTATTTGAAAAATATTAATAAATTATCTGTAGAATTTTTTAGAAAAATTATAATTTTCTTTGACTATGTATAAAAACGTGGTAATCTTTTTGAAAATTGTTAAAAAATATGAGTATAAAAATGTTGACTATATATTGAAACAATGTTGAACATGTATTAGTGAAATGCATTAGATATAAAAATGTGCATAGAAAACAATGATAAACCCATGGAAAACAAAAGCAAAACAGATGAAAAATGAGAAAAGAAACAAAATAACACTGAAGAAAAAGAAAAAAGACATTAAAATAGAGAAACACTCAAAGAAAACCAAAGAAAAACAAGGAAAAAGAAAGAAAGGAGAAAACTCAATGAGAACCATGAAACAGATATGATCGGAGGTGCCACCGACGCGACCACTAAGCCCTCCAAGCCGCCATCTTCGATCCAAACGAAGATTGCGCGTCGCGATGCCACCGCCCGAACAGGACTGGCCGCCAGGCCCACAGCCCGCGCCGCCTCCGACGCTGCTGCACCACAGCTATCACCATTGTCGATCGGGTCGGGCACGTCTCCACAAGATTTGGGGCCCCGCGCAACTGCAGATCCGTGAAAAAGAGGCGGTGTCCTGTGCCACCACCGTCTGCAATTGGGCTTAGACCGACAACGTCCCTCGGCGATGGCGGAGGGAAAGGAAGATGGAGGATGCACCCTTGGTGTCTCGAGATAGGGCACCGCCCGAGTCGCCTGATGCGGGAACGCCACAAGGGCCTAGACCCTTGAGTTGTAGTAGGCTCTTGTAATGCTCTAGTTGATCAATGATATCCTTTCCTTCGGAGAAGAAAAGAGACCTCCGAGCATTTAACTCCTCTCTTCTCTGTCTCTCTTGCAAAGCTTAAAACTTACACCACACAACTCCCTGACCCGAACACTGCCCAAGCTCGGGCGACATGGGGGAACCCTTGCGCCGCCGCCGCTAGGCTCCACTTCCCTCACTCCCTCGCATCACCGCCGTCGGAGGGGCTGCCAACAAAGCCCGTGGATGCCCCATGGGAAGGTGGCGGTGGGGCGTTCCTCTCTGGTCGTGGGGTTGCGGTGTGGGGGCTGTGGCCTCTGGTGGATCTGGTCCCGTTCGCCTCGGGCCGACGGCTTCGTTCGCAGCGGCGAGGGCGGTCCTCGCGCGGTTGTGGTGTCAGCGTGGTGGGTGCACGGCGCTGCTGGCGATCTGCCCTTGCCAGGCCGGTGCGCCGTTGGTCACGGTAGGCACGACTCTTGGCTCCGATCGGGGCATGGTTTGGTGGGCCGCCGGGGAGGTGCGGGGCTATGCGACAGCGGATGTTCACGCACCTGCTTGGGAGGCTCAAATCAGGGTGGCTCCCGATTTGTTGCTCCGCCTTTGGAGGTGGTCTCCTAGGGCCGGTGACAGTGCATGTGCATGCTTCTCTTGAGGGACGGTGCGGAGGCGGCGATGGGTGTGGTGGCGCGGTGCATACGGTGGTTGCGTCCTGGAGGTGGCCATGCGGCTTAGATGTTGATGGGTGAAACGCCCGATCTGGCTAGGTTGGTTGCGGTCGGGCCAAGCTTTGGCATGGATGCACTTTGCATTCGTGGTCGATGCGGGGCCCTGACTGCGGTGGCGGCGACGTGGATGCCGTAGTGTTCGGTCATGGTGCCCTGGATGATGCGGTGGTGGCTGTACGTTGGTGGTCTTCATCTCCTTGGTGCTGTAGTGGCTCGATCGGCATGCTCTTGCCTTCGGTGGTCATGGTCTTCCACTGTCGGTGGTCTACTCCAACAATGCTTGAGCCCCTCGTCTAGGGCTCATTGAGGTGGAGGGCGAAGGGCTGTGGGCGAAAGTGGAAGACAAGATCCTAGGGTTTCCCCGGAGCAACACGAGTGTGTCGACTGTAGTTACGCAACGATGACTTCATCAAGGTAACAACATAGAACGCCGTCGTGGCTTGCCATCGGCTCGGTTTTCACCGACAACTATGTCTTTTGGACTCGCAACCGAAACTAGATGGCGGATCTCGAGATCTGACCATCCAGCCTCAGGCCAACCAACTCCGACGGAGGAGATGGCCACCACCGCGAGCGACACCGGCCAGATCAGATCTGACTGGACGTGCCGCCGAGAAGTCAACCATGGACACATCCCCTTCTGATCTGTCCTCCCCACGAAGCCATCGGAGCATCGCCGAACCGCTGGGAAGAACGAAAACCAAAGGATGAACTCGCGGCGCCGGTCCCTCCACACCGTGGGGCCACTACAACATGACCCCCCCTATAGCAACGGTTTTTTCCGTATCTAAAAGTCCATATATGCGTTGTTAGTGTCTTTACCAACGATTTGAGATGCGTTGCCTTATCCAGTGTTGCTAGCGTATAATGCAACGCTTATACTTCCGTTGGTAAAATGGACCGTTGCAAGAGTACAACACATAAATCAGAACTTTACGACACTTTTATATGTTGTACTTAATGTACATGAATTCAAATCTAATTGCTTGGCAACAGAGAATTTGCAATGCTTATTCTTCCCATCAATTAAATTAATGATCCGCATATATAACTCTCTATAGCAAATGAGAAAAATATAAGAGAATATATGTATGATAGGAAGAAATCATATATTGGATAAAACTTTAGGATTACAATAGTGAATATTACAGGAGGAACATCATCCAAATGTGATGCATAATGTAAGTATTTTCTAGAAAACAAAACTTAAATTGAAACCATCCATCAACATCCCTACAACTTAACAAAAAGTTAATTGAGCGACATGATCCAATAGGAATAACATCCCTACTAACTTAATTAAAACTAAAAGCATCTATCATCGTGATCATGAACCAGAACGCCATCACCACCATTGAAGTATACTTGCCTCATGCATATATATCTTCTGAATCTACAAAGAAAATAAGAATATGAATTGTTAATACACAATGCATTGACATGAAACAAGTAGTGATAGAGGCCTGATATTTCACATACAAAGGTTAAAGGGAATGCAATCTTTGTTTTTTCTTCATTACCAAGAATATTATAGGTTTTGCGACTCAGTACCAAATCTTCAGTTTTCAGAAGTGTCATGTGAACATGAAGTCCCAGAATACATTACAGTTTCAACACCATCAAGTTTAAATTTAGGATCAAAACTTACAACTACAGAAAAGAGCTACGTACTTGTTAAATGTGAGTGGAGACATGATACAATGAAAAATAAGGATAAAGCCACGTAATTGAAATGTTTAAATAATCAAACCTTTTTTATTAGCGAAGCGAAGTTATAGAGATGTAAATGAAACTTTAGTCTATTTTAGGAATACAAATAGAAACATGGCCACTCTACAATAATGATTGCAAGTTGACATCTTTCAAGAAGTCTTGTGCAAATAAAGGAATTACAATAGGGAAAGAAGTAGACGTATAGTTACTAAGCTAAATAACAACTATGGTGAAAACCTTTGTCTGATCTTTCACTTCATAGCCTTGAAGATGGGCTGCATATATGAGTAGCAACTAAGAATTTATAAAATAAAAACCCCTCTGTTATCAGAACAGTGTAGAAGTATACAATGAATGAGAATGGATTAACACAAAAACTATAATTAGCACATAATTATAAGACAGCCGCAAGGAATGAATCCTTACCACATGGTATGGCTTATACCAATCTAATATTGTCATTAGCCTCAGTTTGCTAATACTAAAATTATAGAAAGATATTTTGTATAGATAGTTTTTAACATCTAAGCCAATAAAACATCTATCAATTTCTTCACTTGGTTTCTGACATCTTATTCCATTTACATTCCATAAACATTGCCAAAAGAAAATTCATTTACGTTAAATGTCAGGGAGCCTAGAGATGCAGTGAAACTTGTCTCATGATTTGTCAACTTCAAGATTACAGCAAGAGGAAGGATTCTAGCACTTAGGTTTATCTATCCATCGAGTAGGCCTTCCTACGGGCTGCAGATCGAGTGTTAACATGCCCTTACGTATCCCTTCCTGTCACAGTAGTATTCTGAATTTCTTTTTGCTTTATTTTGGTTCAAAAAATGTGATACGAAGGGAGATGCATACCTCGGGCGTATCCCGGCATAGCCCCGCCCTAGTGCAGTATCCAGCACCGATACAATACTTCTGTGTCGTATCCTTGCAACATAACATGGCTGTTGTTTCAAAACATATGATTCAAGAGATGAATTTGTCGATGTTTGGCATTAGTTCTGGACGTGTGTTCAAGGCAGTGACTGGTGTTGTGCATGTGGGGGTTCTCCATTTATGCAACCTTCTCTATCATACCAAAAAATGATTTTAATCTAAGTAGCAGGCAAGACATACATAATAAAAAAACTCGACAAAACAAAGAGGCCAATATATCCATAGTTTTAGGTTGATCAATTATCCTGATCTCCTTCCTCGCGGTCCAGGGGACCCTTGGGGATCTCCACAAGTGCTTCTGCGGGTGCTACACCAAGTGCATGAAGCAAACGCCGGGCCACGATGCCTGCGTGACGCAGTGCATGGACCCTAATGCCAAGTGTTTCTTTGGGTGCCGGAGGAAGAGTACTTATAGAAGTTAATCATGTTGTTTATTTTGGATTAGGAAAGAAAGCCAAACCGAGTCCTAGTAGTATTAGGATTCCTAGTCCTAGTCTATTTCCATAGTCCCTTGTGGACGTGTATAAAATACACCCTAGGGATGTTGATTGTAATACCAGAAAAACGAAAAGCAATACAAAGCAAAGGCTCGACACGGCCTTTAGCCATCAAATCCATCGATCGGTTTTATTCGTATCGCTAGTTACGCAAGTTCCGTCAATTAGCCGGCCGAAGTAAGAATCGCGTAGGCACGCCTGTACAGCTGCATACGCACGTTCAAGAGCTAACAATTGGTATCAGAGCCTCGACGATCTACGATCTACGATGACGGACAGCGACGCTGAGTCGGTCAAGTCCGGCAACGGCGGTGCCAAGGCGAACAAGAACGGCGATAAGGTGAAGAAGGGCGTCAAGTCAGCAACCAGTGGTGGAGGAACGAGCGGCACCAACGTCCAGGCGCATCTCAACATCCCCATCCAGTACCCGATGCTCACCGACGCCAACTACGGCGTGTGGGCGGTGAAGATGAAGATTATTCTTCGATCCCTTCGAGTGTGGGAGGCCATCACGGACGACGACGTCGACGAGGAGCGCGACGAAGGTGCCATGGCCGCCATAGCCCAGTCTGTGTCGGATTCCGTGTTGATGACATTGGCGGAGTTCGAGACGGCAAGAGAGGCGTGGAACGCACTCAAGGAGATGAGGATCGGAGAAGATCGCGTCACCAAGGCACGGGCACAAGTGCTGAAGCGCCAATTTCACAAGTTGCAGATGGAGGAAACTGAATCGGTGAATGATTATGCCATGCGTCTTACTAATTTGGTGGGAGAGATCCGCGCGCTTGGTGCAAAGCTCAAGGAGACCGAGATTGTGGAGAAATTTTTCAGTTCAGTGACTAACAAATTCACGTACATCATCGGCACGCTCGAGCAGCTTTACGACATCAACGACATGACCATAACGGAGGCGGTCGGACGCCTGCGGACGTGGGAAGAGAATGCTCGTGGCTGTCGAAAAGGCAAAGGAGGAGGTAGTGACCAACTCATGTACTCGCGCCTAGATTGGGAGGCCCCAAGTAGCAAAGGAAGGCGTGACGGTGGCGAAGGCTCAAGCAACACGAAGGGCGATGGACAAACCGGAAAAGGCAAAGGAAAAGGCAAACCACAAGGTCGTGGTAAGGCGGGCCAATCTAAAGAGCAGAAACCACGGAACTTGGACTTGTCCGAGGTCAAGTGCTATAACTGCAATAAGATGGGTCACTTTGCGAAGGATTGTCCAAAGCCTAGCAAGCGGGAGATCAAGGCAAATTTGGCAAAGCAGGAAGACGAAGGTCCAGATCTTCTGATGGCCGAAGTTTGTGATCTCGCTGAAACGGTGGTTGTGAAACCAAGCCGGAAGGTGCTACTTCATGAGGAAAAGTGACACCAAAGTTATCCGGTGATCACAACGTGTCGTGGTATCTCGACACGGGTGCCAGTAACCACATGACGGGGTGCAAGGGGAAATTCCTCGAGCTGGAATACGATGTTGAAGGCTCGGTCAAGTTCGGTGATGGTTCGGCTGTGGAGATTTGCGGGCAAGGATCTGTCCTCTTTGAGGGTCTCACAGGCGAACATCGCATACTCACCGGAGTGTACTACATCCCACGGCTGCGCAACAACATCATCTCTATTGGGAAGCTTGACGAGAATGGATGCAAGGTGGATATCGAGAACGGAGTGATGACGATCTTCGACAACCTATGGAACGTGCTAACTCGTGTTAGTCGCACACGGAATAGGCTCTATATCCTCAACCTTGATTAATCTCAACCGGAGTGTTGGCTTGCCAAGAGTGATGATGATTCGTGGTTATGGCATGCTAGATTTGGACACGTTAACTTCTACGCCTTGAAGAAGATGTCAAAGATGGAGATGGTATCCGGGATGCCAGTTATCGACCATGTTGATCGAGTATGTGATGGGTGTTTGGTTGGAAAACAGCACCGCAGGCCATTCCCTGCTCAGTCTACCTATCGTGCAAGTGATGCACTCGAGCTGCTCCATGGTGATCTATGTGGCCCTATCACCCCGGCAACTCACGCTGGAAATAAGTATTTCTTCCTTGTGGTAGACGACTACTCGAGATATATGTGGGTCATTCTCCTACGATCTAAAGATGAGGCATTTGAAGCGTTCAAGAAGCTGAAGGCTGCAACAGAGATGGAACACAAGCTGAAGGTTCGCGCTCTACGGACAGATCGCGGCGGAGAGTTTACGTCGAATGAGTTCAACGACTACTGCGAGAAGATTGGCATAAAGAGGTTCCTCACGGCACCTTACACGCCGCAGCAGAATGGGGTCGTTGAAAGGCGCAATCGAACCATCGTTGACATGGCAAGGAGTTTACTCAAGAGCAAGAACCTGCCGGGGACTTTTTGGGGAGAAGCTGTCTCGACGGCGGTCTATCTTCTCAACCGGGCTCCAACGAAGGCGGTGATCGGCAAGACTCCATATGAAGCAACTTACGGACGTAAGCCGAATGTGTCTCATCTACGGACATTCGGGTGCGTGGCACATGTGAAGATGGCGGAGCCGCACCTCTCAAAGCTTGCCGGAGCACCAAGATGGTGTTCATCGGATACGAGAGCAATTCTGGCACCAAGGCATACCATTTCTACGATCCACAAACCAAGCGTCTACGAATTTCACGTGACGTCGTGTTTGAAGAAAACCAAGCGTGGAATTGGAGCGTCGCAGCCGACGGTGCTCCAAACAGTAACATATTTGCAGTTGAATTTCCAACTGATGATGATGCAGGGGAGGATGTCCAGGTGGTTGGCAAGACGCCCAACCAAGGTGACCACAATGGTAGTGATCATCATGGTGCCGACACCGACAACGACGCGCATAGGTCGCAAGGAGATAACGACAACGCCGCGCACGACACAGGCGGAGATCTCGACGACAACATCGACAACGAGGCGCATAGTGACGACGACAATCAAGATGATGGTCACGGTCACGACGACTATGCCGACGACACGAATGTCGATGACACACCAGGGTCTCAGCCGTCTTCCTCAAGTGCATCAACACCGACACAATTTGTGTCACCTCCTTCGCAAGCCACAACGGATTCCTCAGGGCCTCGTCGCTACAAGACCCTCAAGAAAGTCTACAAGTACACAAAGCCAGTTACGCTCAAGTACTCCGGACTATGTCTGTTCGGAGTTGAGGAGCCGGCGAACTTCGTAGAGGCGAGCAAAAGTCCTATCTGGACGCACGCCATGGATGAGGAGATGAAGGCAATTGAGAGCAATGGCACGTGGACTTTGGTAACCCGACCTCCAAACCAAAAGACGATAGGTTTGAAGTGGGTGTACAAGTTAAAGAAGGACACTGAGGGTGCCATTGTGAAGTACAAGGCAAGACTCGTTGCAAAGGGCTACGCTCAACGTCAAGGAGTTGACTATGATGAGGTGTTTGCACCGGTTTCTTGAATCGAGATGGTGAGAGTGCTCCTAGCTTTGGCAGCACAAGAGGATTGGAAGGTTCATCATATGGATGTTAAATCCGCTTTCCTCAACGGCGATCTCATAGAAGAAGTGTACGTGGAACAACCCCTCGGCTACGAGAAGAAAGGCGAAGAAGGGAAAGTTTACAAGCTCAAGAAGGCACTTTACGGGTTGAAGCAAGCGCCAAGAGCTTGGAACTCAAAGTTAGACCCAAGTCTGGTCTCGCTCGGGTTCAAGAGATGTCCCCTCGAGCACGCAGTCTATACAAAGAACTCCAAAGGCTCAAACCTGCTAGTTGGAGTTTATGTCGACGATCTGATTATCACCGGAGATAGCGTACAAGAAATTGAACGTTTCAAGGCACAAATGAAGAACAAGTTTAGCATGAGTGATCTGGGATTACTCAGCTATTACTTGGGCATCGAAGTGAAGCAAAGCTCCGGGGAGATTTCCCTATGTCAATCGGCTTACGCGGTCAAGTTATTGGATAAGTGTGGCATGTCAGATTTCTACGCGACACAAGTTCCAATGGACCAACGTCACAAGTTGAGCAAGCGTAGCTCAAATCCGTCGGTGGACACCACAATGTATCGAAGCGTTGTGGGTAGCCTAAGATACTTGGTGCATACCCGACCTGACTTGGCTTATTCAGTCGGGATCGTGAGTCGTTTCATGAAGAATCCGACAACCGAACACATGAGCACGGTCAATCAAATTCTACGCTATGTGAAAGGCACAATTAATCTTGGCTGCACGTACAGAAAGGGAAAGGAAGGATTGATCCTTCGTGGATATTCAGATAGTGACATGGCAGGTGATGTTGATGACCGAAAGAGCACAACGGGCATGGTTTTCTACCTTGGCCCGAATCCGATTAGCTGGAATTCTCAGAAGCAAAAGGTGGTGGCATTGTCTTCTTGCGAGGCAGAATACATAGCGGCAAGCACGGCGGCTTGTCAAGCAGTTTGGCTGAGAAGACTCCTAGCTATTCTTGCAAAGCGGGAGGTGCAGAAGGTGTCATTGAAGATCGACAACCAAGCTGCAATCTCATTGTGCAAAAATCCGGTTCATCACGAAAGGAGCAAGCACATAGATACCCGGGTCCATCACATCCGGGAGTGCATTGAAGAAGGGTTGATCGAGGTTCAACATGTGAACACGAAAGACCAACTTGACGATATTTTCACCAAGTCCCTCGGTCGACAGAAGTTCATCGAGATGAGGAGGAAAGTCGGAGTGCAAGAAGTGAAGTCAAGCAACAAGATTAAGGAGGTGAATGTAGAAGTTAATCATGTTGTTTCTTTAGGATTAGGAAAGAAAGCCAAACCGAGTCCTAGTAGTATTAGGATTCCTAGTCCTAGTCTATTTCCATAGTCCCTTGTGGACGTGTATAAAAGACACCCTAGGGGTGTTGATTGTAACACCAGAAAAACGAAAAGCAATACAAAGCAAAGGCTCGACACGGGCCTTTAGCCATCAAATCCATCGATCGGTTTTATTCGTATCGCTAGTTACGCAAGTTCCGTCAAGTAGCCGGCCGAAGTAAGAATCGCATAGGCACGTCTGTACAGCTGCATACGCACGTTCAAGAGCTAACAGTACTCCCTCCATGATGGCATTGGCCGATCATGTCAACCCAGGTGAGTTATGATATATTCAGATGTTAGGAGGTTCGGCCTTAACTCCCGGGGTAGTTTGAAGTCAAGTCACCGTCACATACCTAGCCTACTCCACGTACAACATCGCGTTGGCCATGTCCTCCACCCCCAGCACCGTGCCATCGAGTTCCATGGTCCTGTATTTGCTTTCAACTTCCCGCCTCAGCGCATCCTCGTCGACGCCGCGGCACATCTCATCATTGACAGTCAGCAACGTCACGATGGAGTTCACAAGCAGTTGGTTCCTCCCTGCACGTGTACAGGAGAAGAGGACAACATCGGTTAGAGGAAAGGGGAGGGAGAGAGGACGTAGCCACAGGAAGGGACGTACTCATCAGACGAGAGGAGTATTACATGGCCACCGGCGCCGGAGCCAACACCCGACACCCTAGGATCCGGTGGCGAGGTGGGAGGAGAAGAGGGGGAGATCTGGCGGCGAGGTGGGGAGGAGGAGGAAGAGGTGGCGGTGATCTGGAAGAGAAGAGGGGAATCGTGGGCTTCATTTTTCATACGTATGCTATGATAGGGGCAAGGCCAACCTTTTTTCTTTGCACGGAGGGGCAAGGCCAACCTGCAATGTATACACTACAACGTTTATATCCGTATCTATGACAAATTCTGCAACATATAGTTAAAATGTTGTAAAATTTGTGTTGTTTTATAGGGGGTATCTTTGTAGTGAGCTGTAGCCTACATCTCCGCCGCCCCATAACCGACATTGCCCGGGCTTAGCAGGCGCACGTCACTGGGTACAACACGGTGGAGGAGAGGGGGAGGGGGCGACGGCCGATGCGTTGGGGTTGGCCCTCTGATCGCCTTAGAGGGAGCGATACGAGGGAGCCCTTCTGGTGCTTCTCGATCCCCCGCAAGTGCTACTAGATCGGATCTCAAAGGCTAGGTCATGGAGCATTTAAGATTGAATACGCGCTCTAGTTGCTGGTGACACCTGATGTCTACAACACGGCGACCCAAGCCGAGTGTACAATTCTTAGGAAGTACAACTGACAAATGGCCTCAAAGAAGGATGCTTAACCTGCAATGATGGCATAACACGTTACACACATTGCTACTGGAATTCACTTGTTTGACGAGTGCCACAAGTACTCGGCAAAAGGCTAAATAAACTCGGTAAAGAATTCGACAAGAATTGTTCGCTCTCCTTTAATAACTGTTGTTTTTAGCCACTCGGCAACGTCACAACAAAAGAGCTAGCACATGCCACGTGTCCAGGCTATCGAGTGTTCTCCTTGGAAAAGGTTGTTCTTCCGAGAGCCGCTCTCGCCAAAGGTGATTTGTCTTCATTGTTTGTGCCTCTTTTTCATCTAACAATGCAGCAAAAACAGAACAAGAAAAAATAGAAATGAAAAAAAACAGGCTTAGGCCATAGCCCAACTAGGCGATGACATCGCTCTCGTTGGGTGACTGTTGGGCCGGCCTAGCGTTTCATGAACTATAAATTTTCATAAATTTACAAAAATGGTAACGGATTTAAAAAAAAACCACATGCTTTGACAAAGGTTTCTAAAATTTGAAAAGAGTTTGTGGATTTTGAAAAATGTTCAGGGATACGAAACTAAAGTTTGCTAATTTATAAAAAGTTACAAATTTATAAAGTTCACGGATTTAGGAAAAAACATGATTTCAAATAATTCTCGAACTTTAAAATAGATGAAAGTCGGAAAAAAAGAAAAATAAAAAGTAAAAAAATGAAAAATATGAAAAACAACTAAATTTTAATAACTGTTCATATTTCGAAAGATGGTTGATTTTTTAAAAAAGTGTTCTTGTGTTCATTTTTTTTTAAATTTCGAAATTTGTATTTAATTTTAGTTTTCATAAATTTAAAAACTATTTGTTATTTAGATTTTGTCCAGTCCTCGTGGGCTCTTTCATTTCTTTGTATTTTTACGTTGCCTAGATAGAATGAGGTAGGAGAGTCCTGACTTAATGGCCCGGGCCAGTTGCTCGCGCATGTGCAATTCAGATACGAGGTTCCACGTATCGGTACAGGTGACGTAATTTTAAGTAAGACCGAAAACCCTATTCGCCGGTAGATGCGGCGAATTGTCAGCCGGTTTTCCTGGTTTTGGGAACCTTCTAGAAGGTTCCTGAACCATTTTAAGTTTCTTTATGGTTTTTCTTTTTTTCGTTTCTCTCCTGATTTATATTATTTTTCTTTTTTTTTCATGGTTATTTTTATACTTTTTAAACTAAGTTCATATTCGAAATATATACTTGAATTTTAAAAGATGTTGTTTATTTTAAAAATGTTCGTAATTCAAAAATTTCGTTTTCCAATTTTTTTTCATAAACTCAAAATTTATTCTGGATTTGCAAAATATGTGCTTGTTTTACCAAAAAATGTTACGAATGCTTTTGTTCAATTTTTTAAGAGATGTGCTGGCCTTCATAATATGTTCCCACTTTCAAAGTTGTGCGTAAATTGCAATTTTTTTTCATGTTTTTACTTTTACCGGAGTTTCAAAAGATGTCCTAGTTTCATAAATTGTTCACAAGTTTCAAAAAATTCGTCAAGTTTTTATTTTTTCTGGAGTTTCAAAAGGTGTCCTAATTTAAAAACTGTTCACAAGTTTAAAAAATTGGGCCCGTTTTCTTTATTTTTCTGTTTTCTGTTTTATTTTTCAAAGTTATTTTGAACTTTTTAAAACCAAGTTCAGGTTCGAAAATCTTCTGAAATTTCCAAAAATGTCGTTTTTGAAGAATTGTTCATAAATTTTAAAAATGTTCTGGAGATTTGAAAAATGTTTTAGTTTTTTCATAAAATGTTGTGAATGATTTCGTTTAAAATTTAATCCATTTTCAACAAATGTTCTGGCATTAAAAATATGTTCCCGTTTTTAAATATTGTTTGCAAATTGAAAAATAGTGTTCACGTTTTTTATTAGGAATTCAAGTTTTATGAATCGTTCACAAGTTCGTGTTTGTAAATTTTGTTCAGGAGTTTAAAATATGTTCTCGTCTCCAAATTCTATTTTAAAATTTGGAAAAATGTTCCCATTTCAAGAAATATTCATGATTTGAAAAATCTGTTCACAAATTCAAAATATTCACATGTTTGATGTTTTTAAGTTCAAAAATATGCGGGATTGCCCAAATTGTTCTGAATTTGTGAAAATGTTCAATTTCAAGAACAAATACAAAAATTGTTTTCTAAATTCAAAAAATGTTCAGGATTTTACTAAAAAAATTCCATGTTCAATTTTTTTCTTGATTTGAAAATTTTCTACTATAAATTTACAAAATGTTTGGGATTTCAAATTTTGTTCTGACTTTCAATTTTTTTCTCTAAATTCAGAAAATGTTTCGGACTTTGAATTTTTGTTCCCGTGTTAAATTGTTGGTATTTATTTTAAAGAAAAATATATAAATTGTGAAATGTTCGGCATTTTTCATTTTTTTGTTCTAATGTTCGAATTTTGTTCTTGATTTCAAAATTTTGTTCTCTAAATTTATAAAATATTCGGATTTAAATAAAAAAGCCATGTTCAAATTCCGTTCTTAATTTTGAAAATTTGTTTTATAAATTTAAAAAATGTTCGGTATTTCAATTTTTTGTTCAAGGTTAAAATGTATTCATAAATTTGGAAATAATTTTCGGCATGTTTGTGAAGACTGTTTGGAGGTACAAGTTTTTGCTCCATTTTTTGGAAATCTTTTCGTGATGGTTTTAAGTCTTATGTTTTGCGGCTGTATTTAGGTCTTTTAGCGCCGTGTTGTACTTTGGCTAACAAAACTAGCACGAATGAGTGGGATGGTGCCAGGTTTGAATCCCACCGACTCTTTTCCTCCCACTGTTTGGGCCGGCCCAGTTAGCGAGTCCCCTATGCTTCGGGTTCCTGTATGACGCAAATTGCGTCGTATAGGGGGTCCTAGAAAGACCACCCCATACTTTATTATGAAGGCATATGAGGTAATCTCAGTCGTTGATGTGTTTAGGAGTGTATCAAAGTAGAAGTAATTATTTTTTCATATGAAATTAAGCTCAGCAAACCATCATGATTAGGAACGATAAATTGAGCCAAAGTGCTTGAAACGGGTTTACACGAGCTAAACATACATCATTTGGCAAGGGGAGTGATATGAGTAGATAGGCTCATTTTGTGACCGCTGAACTGTCGTCTGCTTACTTATCTTGTAATCTACTCCGGGAAAATAGCACCGAGAAAGGAAAAAAATAGTTAACCAAATAGTGAAAATGGCAAAATCTTGATGAAAGTAACTGAATTATCATACCACAGCACCAGATGCAGCCAAAGTCTATATGGACAAAAACTGAGATTTTAATACTTTTCCTCAAGTAAGCCAAAGTAAGTAAGCCAAAGTGCACAGAGAGCCTTGGCTCAGTAGTTGGGCATGCGATTGTGCAGCCTAACGATTCGAGTTCAATTCATAGAATTGACAGGTGATGTACAATGATTTTTCTTCATTATTAAGGATTAAGCTGGTGTGGTATGGAACCACTCATCAAGAGTTATCTTGATACGCGTTCAAAAAATTAAGATGACGATATTTATCCGTGTACTCGTACTAAAATTGCTATATGCATTCCTAGTTGGTGCAGGGATCGGCAAGTGAAAATATCTCCCATTTTTAGATATCTGACCTCTGCAAAACTTATTGGGAATAGTAGCCATACCTTACCTTTGCGACTCGATCCTCTCACGACCCCTTCGTCCGCCCCCGTGGGCGTCAAGGGGAAACCATAGCCGCCACCTGTCACAGGCCTCTCCCCCACCTCCCCTACTCCTCGCCTTCGCAGGTCGAAGCCCGACTGACGTCAGTGGCAGCTGGATCATTTCCCCTCCCCCGAGGGTGCTATGTAGCATGAGATGCCATGTGTTGGTGAGGAGCAAGGCGCTCGCGCGGGGCGTCCGATCGTTCTACGGGCACGGCGATGCGATGGTGTGGACTCGGCTGCGCAGAAATTCTTGTGGGATGTGCCGTGTGTTAGGAAGACGGGGCGGCTAGCTACGGCGACAACTTCATCAGATCCAAGCATGCGGCGATGAGGGCTACGCCGACTCAGTCAATACCCAATTTTGGGGATCTGTTGGTAAGTTGGGATCGCTGGCCTCGGCCAGATCTGGCCATGGCTTGTGGTTTGACGCGTTCGTGACGTCCGGTGACTGACCCATGGTCATCGAGTTGCGGACGGTGCGTTGGCGGGTCCATTCTGCTGGCAACTGGGCGGATCTCGACGGGTTCTTCTGATCACGCCGAGATTCAACCCTGGTCTGGGTCATTGACACCACATGCAACTCCGGGGGAAATCCTAGGTCTCATTGTGATTGAGCGATGACAGTGCTTTTGTATAGTGATCCCTCTTGAGGGCATCATCTTTGGAGTTTGCTCAGGTGGAAGGGACCAGGGACGCTGGCGACATAAGGACTGCCAATAAAAATTGCGCCGACTTCTGTTATGGCAGACGATGGTGGCGTCTCCGATGACGTTTCCTTGTTGAGGCATCATTGTGGAAGTTTGCGTCATTAGTCTCGGGAGGCTCCGGAGGAAACCCTAGATCTGGGTCTCCCGGATCGAAAGATGAAGGTGCGTTGGGTGTCGTGTGCCCTCCTGGGGCATCGTTTTGGAGCAAGTGCTGGGTGGAGGGGACTAGAGGAGGGGCGGTATTCCGTCTACCGCATGGCCGATGACGGATCCCGACGGCATATGGCGCTGCGGAGTTTCGACGACGGATGTAAGCGGATGGATATGTGGAGGATGGTAGTGTTGTCTGATGCCATGATGGTGTCGATGGCAGGCCTGACAAGATCGGTGCGTCAGTACCTGCTCTGAAGATGGACCAATGGAAGACGGTGACGATAGCTTCTGAGAGTGTGCATGGACCGGTGTGTGACACAGTCCCAGTATGGTTGGGCTCGGGCACCCGGCTTTAGATGTTAGGTTTTGATGCGATGTGTGTTTGGTATTCGGTTCGAATATATATTCAGCATTACTTCATCAAGGGCATAGGAATAGCGGCAAGTGTTGCCAAGATGACGGCTTCAGGCTTACTGATCTATTATTTTGTAAGATTTTTATGAATAATTAGTAAAGTGGCAGCATGCATCACCGAGATGTAGAGGCGGGAGGTGTATCCTCCTTTTCAAAATAATAATAAAAAAGTCAAGTAAGCCAAAGTAGCAATGCCTTAACTCAACTGGGAAGAGCCAAGTATTTCCAGTAGACTCAGCCCTTGCATCATGATGTCAAATTTGTTGTATGCGTATTATTTTCTGACGACGACAGATGTATGAATAGTTGTTGCTGAACTGAGCTAAGTAAGTATAGTATTTTGGTCGCGCAGAGGGAAATCACATGCTATTCTAGAATTGATTTTAGGTGGGATAATGTGTGAACATGATCATAAGAAGCGTAAGGGAAAGTACAAGTGAGAACATGTGGGATGACAAATATGTCGGTCCAGTTACAGTGTTGACATATGTTAATACAAATCCATCTTCAATCACGCCGGCCGTTCCGTTATAATATATTCCCTGCATTCTACAATAATCATTATGTGTGCAATTGAGAACATGTGGGATGCCTCAACAACATTGTTGATTAGGAGGTTGACTTATTTACAAACAGGTATATATATGCATGTCCTAACAAACTAATTATAAATACTGGGGCAAAGGGCCTGCCTGTATATAGAGAGGAGCAGGTGAAGGGAAATAGGCAAGAAATACCGTATACAGTGGTTTGTGTGGATTGGTTTTGTGCAAATGAAGGGTGCTGTGTAGATAAAGAAGCGGGTATATGGGTTAAAAGGAAGACTTGGCTTGGCCGCAAACAGTTAGTGTGTCCACAAGTTGCCTAATTTGACGTAGTATAAATTGAGAATTTCGTATTACAATAAGAAGAAGACTAAGAATCAAGGCTATGCTGGGTCCACGCCATAGTAATTAAGCTTCAGATTGCAAATTTCAAATTAGAAGAAGAAGAAGAAGAAGAAGAAGAAGACAAAATGCTATGCTGGGTCCACGCCATAGTAATTAAGCTTCAGTAAGCAAATTTCAAATTAGAAGAAGAAGAAGAAGAAGAAGACTCAAGGTTGGGCTGGATCCAAGTCCGAGTAATTTATAGCCTGTATGCTGATTGCATCAACACTGAGGATACTTTTCAGCATTAGGGATAGATAAGTTCCATATATAATATTGATAAATGAATTAAAATGTTAACGACATTCAATCCTTATATTCACATAATCAGATAATCTGATCTAGAAGTTTAGAGAACCATATATATTTTCAACCATTGATAATTTGCCACATAGATTTAATCATGACAAGGATATTACGAAATTGTATGTTCCTGCAGTAAAGTGTCATAAAGAGTGGAGGTATCCAAAATAATCATCAAGTGTATCATCGTCCGTACTACATTCGGATTCATTCTCAACAATGATAGGGGCAAGATTATTTGGTAGAGATACCTTTTTAACTCTACTTTTCCTTCTTTTCTTCTTTTTCAGCATCTGCTGTGTGGGGTTAAGTAATCTATTTGAGCTTCTTTTTGATGAGATTGGTTGGACCCTCGCAAATAGACTATGTAAGCAGCTCCTGCACATAAATAGCAAATCCTCGCAACCCAACGCGTGGAGGGGTTGTCAATGCCTCGTGGGTAAAGTAAGGATAGATTGGTAATGCAGATAAGAGTGATAGAAAATAGAATGCAACAAGGTATTTTTGGTTTTTTGATAATATAGATCGAAAACAAAACAACAAATAAAGTAGAAACACAAATAGCAAAGTATAGATTGTAAATAGATGATGTAAAGTAGACCCGGGGGCCATAGGTTTCACTAGTGGCTTCTCTCGAGAAAATAGCAAACAATGGATAGACAAATTACCATTGGGAAATTGATAGAAAAGAAAATAATCTATCACGATATTCAAGACAATGATCATGTATATAAGCATCACGTCAAAGATAAGTAGACCGACTTATGCATGCATGTACTTCTATTACTCCACCCTTCGATCGTATCCAGCATGCATCTAGTCTATTGAGTTCATGGAGAAACAAAGTAATACCTTAAGAACGATGACATGATGTAGACAAGTTCTATTCATGTAGGAATAGACCCCACCGTTTTATCCTTAATGGCAATGATAGATGCGTGTCATGTCTCTTTGTGTCAATGAGATTGAGTACCGCAAGATCGAACCCATCACAAAGCACCTCTTCCCATTGCAAGATAAAAGATCCAGTTGGCCACACAAGAACCAAATATTGGAGAAGAAATACGAGGCTATAATAATCAAGCATGAATATGTTTTCATAGATCTGATCATAAACTCACAATTCATTGGATCCCAACAAACACACCGCCAAATAAAGAGTAACATCATATGGATCTCCAAGAGACCATTGTATTGAGAAACAAAACGAGAGAGAAATCCATCTACCTACTGCCTACGGACCCGTAGGTGTGATATGAACTACTCACGCATCATTGGAGGAGCACCAATGAGGATGGTGAACCCCTTCGTGATCGTGTTCCTCTCCGGAACGGGCTCTAGATTGTATTTCGGGGCTCCGGAACTTGCGGCGGCTCGAACAATATTTCGTCGACTCCTCTAGGTTTTTCTGAATATTGGGGTATTTATAGAGCATAGAGGCAGTGGAGGAGGTACCCGAGGGCCCCACTAGAAACCAGGCCGCGCTAGGGGCCTCTGGTGCACCCTGATGTCAAGTCGCCCCCGGGCCTCGTCTGCTGCTCATTCTTAGCTCCCAGTTTCCATCTCGTCTAAAAAAATCTACCTAAAGTTTTGTGGCAATTGAACCTCATCTGATAAGAATTTTCTACGAAGGAAAAATGCAGCAAAAAATAGCAACTATCACTAGGCACTATGTCAATAGGTTATTCCCAAGAATAGATATAAAGTTGCTATAAAATGATTGTAAAACACCCCAATCAAAATTTATAAATATATTGGAGACATATCAGGAGAGATTACCCTTTTATTAGGTTTCCTTTTATATTCTATTGCTTTTCCCGTATTTCTGTAGTTGACAATATAAGCATTTTCATTGCAATTTTCTAGCAAAACATATAGATTTCCCTTAGATTAGTTTCGATATCATCATTGGTAAGGAATATATCAAACCAATAATTTTTATGTGACAATTCTTCACATCCCAAAAATAAATAAAGTTCACTAAAGAGTTCACCGGAGATCAAATTATCACTATATTTGGAAATAGTTTTATCATGAAAATGCATGCATTAGAGATTAAAATGACCAACCCTATTGGAAAGTTCACAAGTAATGTGATGAAGGGAGCATAATCTTGCGGCAAATTAATGTATCATTTTAAGCCACCAAATAGTTTTATCATGTTTATGCTTCTTACAAAATCTATGATCCCTATATGGCATGTCTATACATATTTCATTCACACCACAAAAATTGACATGCTTATAGGAAATCTTTTTATCACGACTAGTGCAACCATCATTAGCAGCATCGATATTCAGAGAATTCATACTATCAATATTACTATCCTGCTCATCATTCACGGAATTCAAATTAAGTATTTTTACAAATTCTTCCTCTAACAATTGAGCACAATTTTTTAAACCATCATTTTCATGAAATACATTAAAAAGGTGAAGCAATTGAGGCAACCTAAATTCCATTTTATGTAGTGTTCTTTTACAAAACCAAACTAGTAGAAAACAAGAAACTAAAATATTTAATTCCAAGATCTAAAGATATACCTTCAAGCACTCACCTCCTCTGCAATGACGCGAGAAAAGATCTTGATGCCTACTAGGCAACTTTATTCTTGTAGATGTTGTTGGGACTCCAAGTACAGAGTGTTGTAGGACATCAACAAATTTTGCTCAAGTGGATGACACAAGGTTTATCAATCCGTGGGAGGTGTAGGATGAAGATGGTCTCTCTCAAACAACCCTGCAATCGAATACATGGAATCTCTTGTGTTCCCAACACACCTAATACAATGGTAAATTGTATAGGTGCACTAGTTCAGCGAAGAGATGGTGATACAAGTGAGTATGGATTGTAGCATAGATTTTTATTATTTGAATAAATAAAAACAACAAGGTAGCAAGTAGCAAACAACGAGCAAACTGTTATATAGATGCTTGGAGATAAGGCATGGGGATCATACTTTCACTTTTGCAATCTCTCAAAAATCTCTCCCTAATAATAAAGCGTGTATCGCTTCTGTCGTCCGTCCTGGTCTTTTTACGGAAACACCCTTATGTTCTATTGTTTTAACCCATAGTCCTCCTATTAGTCTTAAAAAACGCTTCGATGGAGAACGGCTGCACAGGCTGAAACTTGTTGCGATGGAGAACGGCTGCGCCTGGAGCAGCACGGGTGGACGAGCTCCACCCCGCCCAAACCCAACGAGCTACACCCCGCCCAAACATCTGAACAAGAGCCGCCGCGGGGACAGGTCGGGCGAAGCGGCGAGGGAGCTCCACCCCGCCCAAACCCGACGAGCTCCACCCCGCCCAAACATTTGAACAAGAGCCGCTGCGGGGACAGGTCGGGCGGAGCGGCAAGGGAGCTCCACCCCGCCCAAACCCGACGAGCTCCACCCCGCCCAAACATCTGAAGAAGAGCTGCCGCGGGGACAAGTCGGGCGGAGGCGACGGTGCGCGGAGGCGACGACCACACGCGCCCGCCGCCGCCGTCCTCCTCTACCCGGTGCTCGTCCTTTGTCGAATCCGGACGAGATCAACAGGATCAGCTGTATCTCACGCGACGCTTCGCCCTGTGATCCACCTGTCGCATGCCTCCTTCCTATTCCCTTCGTCGCCCACGACGAGCACGCACCGATGAGATGTTCCCCAATCCAGTCGACGAGTACTGGATCAAGGATGTGGGATCCAGCCGTAGAGTCCCCTGGCCACATCACTTTGTTGAACGTGTGGTGTAGGGAAGCAAGGATGAGCTGCTCATCGGCATCCATTACGTACACCCAGCCCCACCGACGACGGCCGCCGAAACCCCTCTACGACGCGCATCTCCTGCTCATCGCCTGGTGTGTCCCCTCTGCTTGCCACCCCGTGTATCACGCATTACCCCCACCATGATATTATTATTTCGAGGGAGGCAAACTGTTTGATGAAATGTGACTACAGAATTTGTTTTCCGTGCTGCTACATGGTCAATTTAGAGAATGTAGAAGATGATATCCTCGGTGTATAGACATGCATGTGTGGTTTCTTGTGTGTGTGTGGACGCGCATATATGTTAATTCGTGGCTGGTGTGTATGCAGGATGCCAACGGGACAATGAGTAGAAGGCAAGTGTATATGATGATCCATCGTCAGCTATACAAAGGTTTTGATTTTAAAATTTTGTAAAGTTCAATTTAGATATAGTTTGATTCCACCTCTTTTTGCATGGAAAATGTGTGTGGTGCTTAAACTACCACTATGTGAAATTCATAGGCATTGTGAGGACATGGAGAATGGATTCGATTTTGATTCTTTTTTTCAGGGTTCAGAGATGTTACTTGCTACACCCACACACTTGGTAAACATACACTTGACAGTCCAAAATTAAGCAGCAAACTTTATTGTTGGTCATCTAAAAATTCAATGACAACTGCTGACACCCAAGCTTCATTTTTAGTAGAGATAGTAGATGAAGCAGATGACAGCTCTACCTCTCTGACTAAAACAAGAACTTTCTCACCAAGAAAAACACACACATAAATGGGGCATACTTGCAGGAGGTCCTAAGGCACGCATCACACATTCACAAGAGATACGGAGCTGACATTTTAGATTAGCACTAGCATATTGGTACATACTGTGTGTTTTAGCATATTAGTACTAGCATACCTGCAGGACATCCTAATTTTCTTCAGTTCTCTACAAATTTGTATTGGTATGTGGTGTGGACAAGATCCTAAAATATTGTACAATACTATATAATCTCTTTCCAGGTTTTTGAAACTTGCAGTCTTCTATTGAATTTTGCATTTTGGTCGACTTGTACTACATTTTTATTGTTGTCATCCTATAATTATATCACATTTTGATCTTTTACGGGCAGATTCATCTGGATTTCACAGCCACACTGATTCAAGTTATACTTAAATGGTGGATTTTTTTTGCTAGGTACGAACCAGGTGTAGATGCACTGGAGGAGGGAGAGGAGTTCCAGTTTGATCTGGATGCTTACAACTATTTCCAAGCATTTGTATTGGGTGCCCTTGATTTGATGTTGTATGTCTTAAATATGACATAGGTAGAACTCAGGTTGCATTCTGTTTTTGTTTATTTATTTAATTTGACAGACTGAACTACTTCTTGATTGGTCTTATGCCAGCAAAAAGGATATTGCAGTTGAGTCTGCCAGATACATATGTGGAGTATTCGCTTTGACAATATTTCAACGATTTTGATTTTAGGTGACATGTGTGGTGGCACAAGAAAATGGAAGTCCATCAGCTGAAAGATAGCAAAATATATTTATGAGTTGACAGAATACACCAATTGCTACGATACACTCTACTTTTCCTTTTGTGATTTGATGTTCCATATTTTTGGAATCCAGTAATTCCGGTAAATATAAAAAGCGTAGTATTTTGTATCTGAGAAATATTTTGGATTCATTTATTTTTGTACGTTGCATTTTTGGTCAGCCCTTTTTCTATATCAATGACGCATTTGGTTAGCCTCTTCAATATTTCAAATAATGGATCGATAAAGAGTTATTCTCATTTGTTTGTTACTGTCTAGAAGTCATATGGTACCAGTGAAACATGTTTTTGACTTTGCTTTTCTGCGCATGAGGATCTTAAAGATATATGTTACACATAAGGTGTTATATGTTCTCGTTATAACGCACATACAATTTCCTTTCAAATTATAATGAATGTGCATCCTTCTCGCAGCATTTTAGAAATATAAATATGTTTAGTTGTTTTCTTATCAAGTTAACTCCATGTAGGTACAAATTGTGGAGGATAGCTCAGTATTCAATGTTTGAAAGATAGGTATTGGAAGTTAGGTCCGACCTGAACAGTAATATATATAGCATTAGTAAAATAGTGATATAAATTTATTTGAAGACAACTGATACATATTTGCTGGATTTCTTTCGAATGTTTGATGAAATATCATAACCTTAATTTACTCATAAACTTACCTTCAATATTAGACTCAATTATTATTAAATTTGGTTTTGACTATCCAAAGACAATTTCTCGACTCGGCCAACAATGACTAATAGAAATTGTGTGTATTCCCCCGTTGCAACGCACGGGCATATTTACTAGTACTAACATAATGGAATCATATAATCAGTCCTCAATGTGCAATGAAGAGTCACTCCAAAGTTCCTATCTAGCTGAGAACATAGGATAAAATTGTTGTAGGTAGCAAAACCACCCCAAGATTATTCTTTCCGATCAATCTATTGAGCCATTCCTATGAGTGTCACAAACAAACCTAGAATTCATACTAGAATAACACATATGGTACACATCATTTAATTGTAATGCCACCTAGATACTCCAATGTCACCTCAAGTATCCATGGGTTAATTTTTCAACATGAGTCAAGCAATTTTAGATTCATCATATTCAATCCAAGGAGTACCCCAAGATCTCTATCAGAGAAAGTAGGACAAAAACATCCATCAAGACCTATGCAAAGATCCATAAGGTCACGTGAATCCGCAAGTTGGTGCCATAACACATATCAATTGAATGAATAGAATACCCCATTGTCTCCACATGTATGCATATGCAAGACATACATCAAGTGTTTAGATTCAAAGTATTCAATCCAACATAACGAAATCTCAAAGGGAAGACTCAATTCATCACATCAATATAGCAAGGGAAAAACACCATACGATCCAACTATATTAACGAAGTCCATGATACATCAAGATCGTTCTATCTAATGAACAGGAGACACACACACACACATAGATAGATAGATAAATAGATAGATATATAGATAGAGAGAGATAGCTACTTTTACATACCCTCGGCCCCGAGGGGGAAGTAATCCCTCCCGGTCATGGATACCGCTAGGGTGATGAAGATGGCCTCCAGTAATGATGCCCCCCTCCGGCACAATGTCGAAACATGGCTTCAGATGAGTTTTCCTCGGTAGAAAGGCTTGCGTCAGCGGAGCGGACGTTCTAGATTAAATTTTGGGGATTTCTAGATTTATAAGATTTTTCAACATTGGAATCACGTCAGCCCGAGACTCATGGCCCCCACAAGCTAACAAGGCACGGCCGGGGGAGGGGGGGGGGCGCACCCTATTGGCTTGTGTCCCATAGGTTTCGCCCTCCGGTGGTTCTTCACTCTGGTATTTCTCATATTATCCAGAAAAAATATCAAAAAGTTTCGGGCGATTCCCACAACTTTTATTTTCTGCATAAAAAACAACACCACAGTAATTCTGCTAAAAACAACATCAGTCCAGATTAATTCTAATTAAATCATATAATGTGCATCAAAACCATATAAAAGTATTGTAAATAAAGGTAAATATGACATGCATACTTTATAAATTATCGATATGTTGGAGACGTATCAATGGTACTGAAAATTATGTGGGCTATTATCGACTAACGAGTCTCTATCAGCACTAGAATCAAGTTGCACAAAAGCATATCCAAGGGGCCAACACCGAGTCATCTCGAAAGCAAACTATTGTTGTTCCTCGATGAAGCTACACAGTAATGCACGGACCTGAGAAAAAGGAACCTGATGAGGCAGAGTAGGGTGATGGTGGCGGTAGCAATGTCCTCATGCTTCGGAGGAACCAGCGTGCTGACATGATACCGACAGATCGCCCGCCTTTTTGCCACTATGACCGCCGTGTATAAGCCTAGAAAAAACATACATGGATCGATCTCAAAGGCCGCCATGAGAGGATGAAGAGGAGCTGGTCCCACTAGTGGGGATAGGGCCTTTAGTCCCGGCCCGTAAGGGGCTTTAGTCCCGGTTCACCAACCGGGACTAAAGGGGCGGGACTAAAGGCCTAACCTTTAATCCCGACCCTGTTCCAAGCCGGGACCAAAGGTGCTCCACGTGGCCGCCTCGGAGGGAGTACCTTTAGTCCCGGTTCTACTTACGAACCGGGACTAAAGGATCCGTCTGTTTTTTTTTGTTTGTTTGACCTGAAAAGGTAGATTTTTTTTTATTTTTTTTCAATTTTTTTTGAATATTTTTTATGTTTTATTCCAATTTTCTAATCTTTGAATTATTTGACAATTTAATCTCTAATCACCCATCCTCACTGCTCTAGCGTGGATCACTCATTTCAAATCGTCTAACTTACGGGCCGATCACCCATCCTTTCACTTCTTCAGCCCGAGCACGCTTAACTTTCTGGTTCTATCGCCCCTAGTTGCCAAGTGTGCACTTGTTGTTTTCCTAACAATAGTAAGCTATCAATCCTAAACAACTTGGGTCTTGATGTCATGTCACATGATTTAATTTTTTGAATTACAAACAATTATTAAAATAAACTTAATAAGTAACAATAATAGTGAATTTCAATGAAAACAACCTAATATTTTTAAATCAAATTATTTTTCTTTTTTTTGGAAAAAACTTCTTTTTGAAATAACTTTTTGAAATAATAAAAAACTTACTGTGACAACAACTTTTTGAAAAAACTTCTTTTTGAAATAATAAAAACAACAATTAAATGACTAAAACAACTATATAAGCAAAACAATATTTCTTTAATTAAAATCTTAATTTAAATTATTCTAAAAATAACGAAATAAATCTTACTGTGACAACAATCTAACACATGAGTGGGAGCAAAAAGAATTAAATTAAAAACTATTTGTAAACTCAAGTTATTCAAAAACTGGGTTTGAAGGAAATTTAAACAAATTCAAATTTAAACCATTCAAATTTGAAAACTAAAGGCACAAACAGAAACTAGACAAAATTTTGAATCTAATGCAAAAAAGAATCAATCAAAAACATCAAATATCCTAAAAGAGATAAGCAATTTAAAACAGAAACTACAAACAAGAATTTAAAAACAGAAAAAAAACTGAACACCTTTAGTCCCGGTTCGTGTCACGAACCGGGACTAAAGATCTACCCTTTAGTCCCGGTTCAAGACACCAACCGGGACTAAATCCTCCAAACCCTTTAGTCCCGGTTCGAGACACGAACCCGGACTAAAGGTCCAAGACACGAACCGGGACTAAATCCTACAAACCCTTTAGTCCCGGTTCGAGACACGAACCCGGACTAAAGGTCCAAGACACGAACCGGGACTAAATCCTCCGAACCCTTTAGTCCCGGTTCGAGACACGAACCGGGACTAAAGGTCCCATTTGAACCGGGACTAATGCCCGACCAGCGCCTTTACCGCTCGAACCGGGACTAATACTAACATTAGTCCCGGTTCGTAAAGGAACCGGGACTAATGTGTTTTTCGAGCTGGGACGAAAGCCCTTATTTCTACTAGTGTCCAGACTTGCAGTAACACTCGCAGAGGTGCTGGGGAAACAAAAACGTGGGGGGGGGGGTAAAATATTCTCTGTTATAATATCATCTACGGCCCCCTTTGTTGTGTGTTGTTAAATCAATCGACTTGGCAGGGATTTAGTTACCCAAGGAAAATAGTAAAGAAATAGGTATAGTATCCTAATAGTTTGGTGTTTCAGTACGACCTAAATCGAGAGACGATTGAGATCAGAAAATTCCAAAGAATGAACACTACTTCCTTGTTAGTGCAAGTCTAAATTCCTATCCAAATCAGAGAATTTATCATTGCCTTTCAAAGGAGGTTCCTGGCGTGAAATCTCTGACTTAGTACTCTAGGGTACCCACACTTGTTTAAAACGGGTGACATTGCGCTCACTAGTGGGGACGGGGCCTTTAGCCCCGGCCCGTAAGGGGCTTTAGTCCCGGTTCACCAACCGGGACTAAAGGGGCGGGACTAAAGGCCTAACCTTTAGTCCCGGCCCTGTTCCAAGCCGGGACTAAAGGTGCTCCACGTGGGCGCCTCGTAGCGCCCTCAGGGGCAGGCCCTTTAATCCCGGTTCGTTACACGGACCGGGACTAAAGAGTTTCAGATTTTGTTTTTTTTGGGTTTTAGGGTTTTAGGGTTTAGGTGTTCGGGAGATTAACGTGATGCCTCATTTGGTGTTCGAGAATTAGTTTTCATATAATTCTAAATAGAAATAATTATGCACATATATATATATATAAGATTAACTTATCTTACAAGCGAGCATATATATACAATTATATGGAGATCTGAATTATCGGGACTAGAGCCCGTCTATTCGATTACATGGACGAACATCAGTAATGGCCCCTAGCTACACTAAATCGTCCTTTGTCATCTATAGCTTCCGTCCTCAGAAAGGTCACAAGCTCCTCTACAACAACAATCGCGCGTTGCTCTGGTAGGACCTTCTTCCTCATGGCCGTGTACTATATAAGAAGAGGAGATGAATATGAATATCAATCATGATAACAAAGAATGACGGGTAAAAATAGAGGTGTGAATGTTCATTGCTTACGTCGAATCTGTGATCCTTGTGCTCAGAGGTAAACGTGCGAATGGTCTCGCAAACATAGTATCCGCATAGATGCGTCCCCCGTGGCTGCTGGTCGCACTTTACGAGAATAGAATATATATAATCAAAATAATAATCTAGCATCATAAATGTATTGAAAATAGAAGTATATCATACTACTACTTACCTGAGCCGCTCTAAAGGTCGGCTTCTCAGGCTCGATACCGGGAGTCACGCACTTGAACCGCTTCCAAATCCTGCCCGACAAGGATAATGATTTGCTAAGTTTTTCATTAATTGATATATCAAAAAATCATCGAAAGAGACCGATAGAGCGCAAGAATTATTGAAATTACCCTTGGAGCATGTCCTGCAGGCTTTGGAACTGTTCCAAGGGTCTCGATAATGGGTCGAAGGCATCAACTCTTCCCTTATCAATTTGAATGTCCAACAGAATCCAATGGAAGCTACACATGTATATATATATATATGTGTGTGTGTGTGTGTGTGTAAGTAACTTATCAATTACACTTATAAGTGAATGGACACAACAGAGTAAAGACCCTCACCTGAAGTTGTATGGAAACAGTATGTGGTCACAGAAATTTTGATCTGTTAGAAACCTTAGAAGGTTTTCCTCCGTCTCCTTGGGTTTATCAGTTAGCGTCGCTATATGTATTTTATCTGAGTCAATAAACCCAATATTTAGGATGTTCTTACTTTTACAATATAAACAAGTTATATGTAGACAACGAATTGAAAAACTTACAGACAATAGCAACTCATAAGCGATTTGTCGAGGGCGTCGCCATTGTACATCTGGAAGAGTTCATCAAAGTCGATATGGATTTCTTCGGGGCGGCCGTAGTACCCCCGTGGGACACTCACCACGATCATCGTTCTCCCATTCTTTGATTCACTTAAGTACCATGTATGCAAGTAACACATATTTGTTGGGAGATCATCTTTGCTGACCAAAGGCGCTCCCATGACAAACTGTGGCTTAGGGGCTACCACAGCCTTGGGTAACCTGTCGTCTTGGGAAGCCAGAATGTCTTTAACCGGGATACCCCATTCGTCCGCCCACTTCTTTGCTAATTCCAAATCTTGCCCCTGCACCGGAGGGGGGACATTCTCGGGTAACACCGTGAGGGGTGGGATCGACTGTTTGGCCTGTTGTCCAAGCTGAGGAACGTCTGATTTTTTCTTGCTTGTAGTTGAACTTGATTTGCTCCCACTTGCACTTGCACGTGATCTGCTCTTTTTCACTTCCTTCTGCAATGTGCGTGTATAGTCATCAGGCTTATGGTGTAAGTCATACTGTGATGGAACGTTCGTGAAGTATTTTGCAAATGCAATTTGCTTCTCGGTGTATTCCGGGCGGGGCTGGGGTTCCTTCTTTTTCATCTGTGCATCATGATGTTCCTTTGCTATCCTGGCGTTTTCCTCAGGGGTACGATAAGGTCTGATAGGAATATTAACATGAGGTACCTTTGGGAGGGGCGACAGTTTGCGCTTTGGGGGGCTCCATCGCTTAGAAATCGTCGGCGGAGCGTTCTTGCTGGCACGCTTCCGCTTAGTATGCGGAGCGGGCGACGGCGGAGACGGACGACCCAAGTCCGGCGGCGGTGATCGAGATGGACTCGTGTTGTGCTGGCCGACGTCATGTGGAGGGCTTGGAGGTGATGGAGGTGTAGGTGACCTGCGACGACTCGGAGGCGGTGTTGTCCTTGGGGCCGAGCCTGGAAGCTTGATGTAGTTCTTGTCCCATAGGATGACTCCACCCAGTACTTCTCCGAGTGTCCTCTCATCTTCGGGTCCAGCTATGTCGAGCTCCATATCATGAAACCCCGCCATGATTTCATCCACCGTGACTTTAGCAAAGCCAGCTGGAATCTCACGGCCATGCCAGCGTGCATCAGGGCCAGAAGGTAAAGCTTGTCCGACGGCCACCTTCATGGATATGTTCTTGAATTTCTGATGGAGTTCACATGATGTTGACTCCTTGATTCCATCCACGGGGTAGCCGGGACCGCCCTCTATCATTCTTCGTGCATCGTCGGGCGGGGCCTCAGATTCAGGCACGCTGCTTTTCCGCTTAGATGGGGCGCCGGTAATATCAAGTGCAGGATCTTCCTGGCGCGCTACTCCTCTAAGCTCATCAATCTGCTTCTGTTGCTCGTTAATCCTGGCAAGCAAGTGGTTGAACTTGTCATTCTCCTCATCGTGCTGCCGCTTCTTTGCTCTCGCTCGGCTTCTGTAAGTGTCTTGGTCTCTGACAAACCCAAGCCACCACGGGTAAGAAGGACCGAAGCCTCGCGTTCGTCCTCCATGTTCGTCATTGCCGAGGACCAGTGTGAGCAAATCTTTCTCTCTATCTGCAGTGAACTTTCTTTTTCCCTCCTTAATTTCTTTCACTATCTTTTTCCAATTCTCCCTGGGTATCCTAAGACCGTCACTGCAGATGAGGTCCCCTGTTTCTTCGTCGTACGAACCACCATGCGCAAGGAACCAATTTCTTGCTCTCAATTCCCACTCATCACGGAGTGGTTCAGGTACGATGCCTTTAGATAGCAGATCTTGCTCTTTCTTATCCCACTTTGGTATGGCAGTCTCATAGCCCCCTGGCCCCAGCTTGTGGTGATATTTCTTCTTGTCGGCATTTATCTTGTTCTTTTATGATAATGCCTGGGCATCTTATGACTCCTTGTACTCTTGAAATGCCTTCTAGTGATTGGCCTGCTTGGCTAGATACCCCTCGAAGACTGGCACTTTCTTTGTCTTCAGATAGTTTTTCCATAGCTTCTTCTTCCAGCTACGAACAGTTCGACCATCTTCTTTAGAGTCCACTGCTTGACTTTGGCCCTCAGTTTGTCTGCGGCGTCTTCATTCTCACATTCTGGCAGGTTGAAATGTGACATGAGATCATTCCAAAGATTATCTTTGTACCTTTCGGCGACATAGTCACTATCGGCTGCCCCTTTGCGCTTGTTCCACTCCTGAACGCTGATCGGGACGTGATCCCTAACGAGAACTCCACATTGCTTCTTGAATGTGTCAGCAACATTCTTAGGAAGCTTGGGTTCGCCCGTAGGCAATATCACCTCAAAGGTGTAATGCGTCCGTGCATCCAACTTTCTAGTCGGGCCTCGTTTTGTAGCTTTACTCGATGTGGAGGCCTAAGAGGGAGAAACATTCGTCAAATGAATGTATATGTATACAATATAGAGCTATCTCCAATATTTTGCACATATTACAAGTGATTGTCGAACTTCATATGTATACCTCGCCGGACTTTATTATTTCTTCACCGGCTTCTCCATCAGTGGAGCTATCACCTTCTCCGTCATTGGACCTATCTCCTGCCCCATCGGCTTCATCTTCGTGTCGGTCGACCTCCATTCCATATCTTGAGGGGTTTAGATATGACGACGGAGATTCAGCTGGTTCAACGTCGGGGCCGTCTTTGATTATATCTTCAAGAAGTTCTTCCTCTTCGAGGTTCCTGATATGTGGATCCATAGTTCTGCAAAAAACGGACATTTGATTAACTAATAAACTAACAAACTATATAAGAGGGGTTGGAAACTTCGAAGTGTCGTTTTATATAGGAGGACCTTTAGTCCCGGGTCTTGGCTAGAACCTAAACTCTAAAATATGTCTAACGGATTCTCTTAACCTTTAAGGATTTAACAAAATGACGACATTCTAGATGTGTAGAAAATGATCCTATTTTTCCTGATCTCATCTACCCTTCTATATGTCACATTATTCTATCAGGAACTCCGTTCCAAAACAACTTTAGTCCCGGGTCGTGGCTCCACTCGGGACTCCTAGATTTCTGCATAGTATTCAAAGTAGGAGTACTTTTCCAATTTTAGCATTCAATAAGCAAAACCAAATCGTAGAATAAAGTAGTATTCAAATTAGCATGCATTCAATTATAAGCAAATACATCATCTCTTTTGTCCGTACATCGTTGAATATTATCACTAATACTCCTCGAATACTATCATACATATAGCATCACTGATATATCTAGAACCGTAGCGCCCGACGGGTATCGTGGCGGGCGGTGGACACCCAAAGAGAAGGAACCATCACATGATCATAGCTCCAGTGAGATCCCCGAAGAACCTGTCAGGTATGCTCGAACCTTCCCTCCAACGCAACCATGTAGCGACGGACGTGCTCATCCTCCTCGCTGACATGGTGACGTACCACCTCCGCGGTGTCCGGAAGCCTCGGCACCGTCACTGGCCCACGCGACCGCCACCAAACAAGGATCGAGTCAACAACGGGCTGGCTCCTCACCAACCTACGCCCCCGGAAGGTAGCACCTCCCAATACCAGCCGGGCGGAGCCCAGTCCCGGGCAGGGCCCCTTTGATCAAGCAGGTGTCCTCCGCCAAGTCGACGACGAGGATGCGGGATATGCATCGTAAAATGAACTAAAAAAATAAATTAGTTCTATTAATTTTCTTGCCAAAAATAAACTATTAACACTTAAGCATATACAATAGCAAAATTAAACTATTAACACTTAAGCATATACAATAGCAAAATTAAGCAATAATCTAAGAAACACTATTAACACTTAAGCATATACACTATACAATAGCAAAATTAAATGACAAAAAAATATTTCTTCTTCTTGTAACCCTAACCTAATTTTTCCTCTTTTTCTATTTCTCCTCTTCTTCTACTTCTTCTTCTACTTCTACTTCTCCTCTTCTTCTACTACTTCTCCTCTTCTCTTCTTCTACTTCTCCTCTCCTCCTTTTTTAATTTTTTCTCTTCTTCTACTTCTCCTCTTCTTCTATTTTTCCCCTTCTTCTCCTCTCCTCCTCTTCTTATTCTCCTTTTTCTTCTTTTCTTCTCCTCCTCTTCTTATTTTCCTTTTTTCCTAATCTTATTTTCTTATTTTTGTTCATATTTCTTCTTCTTGTAACCCTAACCTAATTCTAAATATTACTAACCCTAATAATCTAGCACAAACCTAATAACAATAGGAATTAAATGACAAAAAAAATCTTTTTCTTTTTCTTCTTTTCTTTCCTTTTTCTTCTTTTCTTCTCCTTTTTCTTCCTTTTTTCTCCTTTTTCTTCCTTTCTTCTCGTTTTTCTTCTTTTCTTCTCCTTTTTCTTCCTTGCTTCTCCTTTTTCTTCCTTGCTTCCCTTTTTCTTCCTTTCTTCTCCTTTTTCTTCTTTTCTTCTTTTCTTCTCCTTCTCTTTTTGTTCTCTTCTTCTCCTTTTTTTCTTTTCTTCTCCTTTTTCTTCCTTTTTTCTCCTTTTTCTTCCTTTCTTCTCCTTTTTCTTCCTTTCTTCTCCTTTTTCTTCCTTCTTCTCCTTTTTCTTCCTTTCTTCCCTTTTTCTTCTTTTCTTCTCCTTTTTCTTCCTTTCTTCTCCTTTTTCTTCTTTTCTTCTACTGGCCGGAGTGTTGGGGAGGAGGGGGCGGGGGGCTTACCGGCCGGAGGTGTCGACGACGCGCGGCGAGGAGGACGGCGGCGGCGAGGAGGACGACGACAACGACGACGAGGACGGCAGGCGGCGGCGAGGAGGACTGTGGGCAGCCTGACGGCGTCGTCGAGGTCGTCGGTGTGCCGCGCCGGGCAGGAGAACGAGAGGAAGAAGAAGAGAAACGAACGATTTGGGTTGGAATTTTTCTAACTCCCGCTTATATAGGTGGATCTGTAGTCCCGGTTCGGGGCTCGAACCGGGACTAAAGACCCCCTTTAGTCCCGGGTGGAGCCACGACCCGGGACTAAAGGCCCTTTTTCGGCAGACCAGAAAGCGGGAAGCAGGGGCCTTTAGTCTCGGTGCGGAGCTCCAACCGGGACTAAAGGGGGTCTTTAGTCCCGGTTGGAGCCACGTACCGGGACTAAAGCCCCTCCTCGGCAGGCGGCAGGCGAGGGGCTTTAGTCCCGGGTCGTGGCTCCACCCGGGACTAAAGCCCCTCCTCGGCTGCACGATAATTTTAGTCCCACCTCGCCCAGCGAGGGGGACTAACACTTGTTTAGAAGCCCCGTCGCAGCTACTCCATCGAGCTCCTCTCTAAAGCAGGCTTACGGACCTAAACTGACTGTAAATTAAAAAATTGAAACTATATTTGAAATTGTGGAGAAAATTAAACCTGAATTCAAAGTGACTCATATGTTTGTTTCAAAATTTGTTCACAAATTCAAAACATTCATATGTTTGATGTTTTTAAGTTCAAAAATATGCGGGATTACCCAAATTGTTCTGAATTTGTGAAAATGTGCGCTTTCAAGAACAAATCCAAATTTTGTTCTCTAAATTCAAAAAATATTCGGGATTTTAATAAAAAAATCCATGTTCAAATTTTTTCTTAATTTAAAAATGTTCTTCTCTAAATTTACAAAATGTTTGGGATTTCAAATTTTGTTCTGAATTTCATTGTTTTTCTCTAAATTCAGAATATGTTTCAGACTTTGAATTTTTGTTCCCGTGTTAAATTGTTAGTCTTTATTTTAAAGAAAAATATATAAACTGTGAAATTTTCGGCATTTTTCATTTTTTTTGTTCCCATGTTCGAATTTTGTTCTTGATTTCATAATTTTTCTAAATTCAAAAGTTTTTCGGGATTTAAATAAAAAAACCATGTTCAAATTGTGTTCTTAATTTTGAAATTTGTTTTATAAATTTATAAATGTTCAGTATTTCAATTTTTTGTTCACGGTAAAAATGTATTAATAAATTTGGAAATAATTTTCGGCATGTTTGTCAAGATTGTTTGGAGGTACAAGTTTTTGCTCCTTTTTTTGGAAATCTTTTCGTGATGGTTTTAAGTGTTATGTTTTGTGGCTGTATTTAGGTCTTTTAGCGTCGTGTTGTACTTTGATCAGTAAAACTCTAAAGGCGCCCTGGCTAGCAAAACTAGCACGAATGAGAGTGGGATGGTGCCAGGTTTGAATCCCACCGACTCTTTTCCTCCCACTCTTTGGCCAGGCCCAGTTAGTAAGTCCCCTATGCGTTGGGTTCCTATATGACGGAAATTGCATCGTATAGGGGGTCCTAGAAAGACCACCCCATACTTTATTATGAAGGCATATGAGGTAATCTCAATCATTGATGTGTTTAGGAGTGTATCAAAGTAGAAGTAATCATTTTTTTCATATGAAATTAAGCTCAGCAAACCATCATGATTAGGAACGATAAATTGAGCCAAAGTGCTTGAAACGGGTTTACACGAGCTAAACATACATCATTTGGCAAGGGGAGTGATATGAGTAGATAGGCTCATTTTGTGACCGCTGAACTGTCGTCTGCTTACTTATCTTGTAATCTACTCCGGGAAAATAGCACCGAGAAAGGAAAAAAATAGTTAACCAAATAGTGAAAATGGCAAAATCTTGATGAAAGTAACTGAATTATCATACCACAGCACCAGATGCAGCCAAAGTCTATATGGACAAAAACTGAGATTTTAATACTTTTCCTCAAGTAAGCCAAAGTAAGTAAGCCAAAGTGCACAGAGAGCCTTGGCTCAGTAGTTGGGCATGCGATTGTGCAGCCTAACGATTCGAGTTCAATTCATAGAATTGACAGGTGATGTACAATGATTTTTCTTCATTATTAAGGATTAAGCTGGTGTGGTATGGAACCACTCATCAAGAGTTATCTTGATACGCGTTCAAAAAATTAAGATGACGATATTTATCCGTGTACTCGTACTAAAATTGCTATATGCATTCCTAGTTGGTGCAGGGATCGGCAAGTGAAAATATCTCCCATTTTTAGATATCTGACCTCTGCAAAACTTATTGGGAATAGTAGCCATACCTTACCTTTGCGACTCGATCCTCTCACGACCCCTTCGTCCGCCCCCGTGGGCGTCAAGGGGAAACCATAGCCGCCACCTGTCACAGGCCTCTCCCCCACCTCCCCTACTCCTCGCCTTCGCAGGTCGAAGCCCGACTGACGTCAGTGGCAGCTGGATCATTTCCCCTCCCCCGAGGGTGCTATGTAGCATGAGATGCCATGTGTTGGTGAGGAGCAAGGCGCTCGCGCGGGGCGTCCGATCGTTCTACGGGCACGGCGATGCGATGGTGTGGACTCGGCTGCGCAGAAATTCTTGTGGGATGTGCCGTGTGTTAGGAAGACGGGGCGGCTAGCTACGGCGACAACTTCATCAGATCCAAGCATGCGGCGATGAGGGCTACGCCGACTCAGTCAATACCCAATTTTGGGGATCTGTTGGTAAGTTGGGATCGCTGGCCTCGGCCAGATCTGGCCATGGCTTGTGGTTTGACGCGTTCGTGACGTCCGGTGACTGACCCATGGTCATCGAGTTGCGGACGGTGCGTTGGCGGGTCCATTCTGCTGGCAACTGGGCGGATCTCGACGGGTTCTTCTGATCACGCCGAGATTCAACCCTGGTCTGGGTCATTGACACCACATGCAACTCCGGGGGAAATCCTAGGTCTCATTGTGATTGAGCGATGACGGTGCTTTTGTATAGTGATCCCTCTTGAGGGCATCATCTTTGGAGTTTGCTCAGGTGGAAGGGACCAGGGACGCTGGCGACATAAGGACTGCCAATAAAAATTGCGCCGACTTCTGTTATGGCAGACGATGGTGGCGTCTCCGATGACGTTTCCTTGTTGAGGCATCATTGTGGAAGTTTGCGTCATTAGTCTCGGGAGGCTCCGGAGGAAACCCTAGATCTGGGTCTCCCGGATCGAAAGATGAAGGTGCGTTGGGTGTCGTGTGCCCTCCTGGGGCATCGTTTTGGAGCAAGTGCTGGGTGGAGGGGACTAGAGGAGGGGCGGTATTCCGTCTACCGCATGGCCGATGACGGATCCCGACGGCATATGGCGCTGCGGAGTTTCGACGACGGATGTAAGCGGATGGATATGTGGAGGATGGTAGTGTTGTCTGATGCCATGATGGTGTCGATGGCAGGCCTGACAAGATCGGTGCGTCAGTACCTGCTCTGAAGATGGACCAATGGAAGACGGTGACGATAGCTTCTGAGAGTGTGCATGGACCGGTGTGTGACACAGTCCCAGTATGGTTGGGCTCGGGCACCCGGCTTTAGATGTTAGGTTTTGATGCGATGTGTGTTTGGTATTCGGTTCGAATATATATTCAGCATTACTTCATCAAGGGCATAGGAATAGCGGCAAGTGTTGCCAAGATGACGGCTTCAGGCTTACTGATCTATTATTTTGTAAGATTTTTATGAATAATTAGTAAAGTGGCAGCATGCATCACCGAGATGTAGAGGCGGGAGGTGTATCCTCCTTTTCAAAATAATAATAAAAAAGTCAAGTAAGCCAAAGTAGCAATGCCTTAACTCAACTGGGAAGAGCCAAGTATTTCCAGTAGACTCAGCCCTTGCATCATGATGTCAAATTTGTTGTATGCGTATTATTTTCTGACGACGACAGATGTATGAATAGTTGTTGCTGAACTGAGCTAAGTAAGTATAGTATTTTGGTCGCGCAGAGGGAAATCACATGCTATTCTAGAATTGATTTTAGGTGGGATAATGTGTGAACATGATCATAAGAAGCGTAAGGGAAAGTACAAGTGAGAACATGTGGGATGACAAATATGTCGGTCCAGTTACAGTGTTGACATATGTTAATACAAATCCATCTTCAATCACGCCGGCCGTTCCGTTATAATATATTCCCTGCATTCTACAATAATCATTATGTGTGCAATTGAGAACATGTGGGATGCCTCAACAACATTGTTGATTAGGAGGTTGACTTATTTACAAACAGGTATATATATGCATGTCCTAACAAACTAATTATAAATACTGGGGCAAAGGGCCTGCCTGTATATAGAGAGGAGCAGGTGAAGGGAAATAGGCAAGAAATACCGTATACAGTGGTTTGTGTGGATTGGTTTTGTGCAAATGAAGGGTGCTGTGTAGATAAAGAAGCGGGTATATGGGTTAAAAGGAAGACTTGGCTTGGCCGCAAACAGTTAGTGTGTCCACAAGTTGCCTAATTTGACGTAGTATAAATTGAGAATTTCGTATTACAATAAGAAGAAGACTAAGAATCAAGGCTATGCTGGGTCCACGCCATAGTAATTAAGCTTCAGATTGCAAATTTCAAATTAGAAGAAGAAGAAGAAGAAGAAGAAGAAGACAAAATGCTATGCTGGGTCCACGCCATAGTAATTAAGCTTCAGTAAGCAAATTTCAAATTAGAAGAAGAAGAAGAAGAAGAAGACTCAAGGTTGGGCTGGATCCAAGTCCGAGTAATTTATAGCCTGTATGCTGATTGCATCAACACTGAGGATACTTTTCAGCATTAGGGATAGATAAGTTCCATATATAATATTGATAAATGAATTAAAATGTTAACGACATTCAATCCTTATATTCACATAATCAGATAATCTGATCTAGAAGTTTAGAGAACCATATATATTTTCAACCATTGATAATTTGCCACATAGATTTAATCATGACAAGGATATTACGAAATTGTATGTTCCTGCAGTAAAGTGTCATAAAGAGTGGAGGTATCCAAAATAATCATCAAGTGTATCATCGTCCGTACTACATTCGGATTCATTCTCAACAATGATAGGGGCAAGATTATTTGGTAGAGATACCTTTTTAACTCTACTTTTCCTTCTTTTCTTCTTTTTCAGCATCTGCTGTGTGGGGTTAAGTAATCTATTTGAGCTTCTTTTTGATGAGATTGGTTGGACCCTCGCAAATAGACTATGTAAGCAGCTCCTGCACATAAATAGCAAATCCTCGCAACCCAACGCGTGGAGGGGTTGTCAATGCCTCGTGGGTAAAGTAAGGATAGATTGGTAATGCAGATAAGAGTGATAGAAAATAGAATGCAACAAGGTATTTTTGGTTTTTTGATAATATAGATCGAAAACAAAACAACAAATAAAGTAGAAACACAAATAGCAAAGTATAGATTGTAAATAGATGATGTAAAGTAGACCCGGGGGCCATAGGTTTCACTAGTGGCTTCTCTCGAGAAAATAGCAAACAATGGATAGACAAATTACCATTGGGAAATTGATAGAAAAGAAAATAATTTATGACGATATTCAAGACAATGATCATGTATATAAGCATCACGTCAAAGATAAGTAGACCGACTTATGCATGCATGTACTTCTATTACTCCACCCTTCGATCGTATCCAGCATGCATCTAGTCTATTGAGTTCATGGAGAAACAAAGTAATACCTTAAGAACGATGACATGATGTAGACAAGTTCTATTCATGTAGGAATAGACCCCACCGTTTTATCCTTAATGGCAATGATAGATGCGTGTCATGTCTCTTTGTGTCAGTGAGATTGAGTACCGCAAGATCGAACCCATCACAAAGCACCTCTTCCCATTGCAAGATAAAAGATCCAGTTGGCCACACAAGAACCAAATATTGGAGAAGAAATACGAGGCTATAATAATCAAGCATGAATATGTTTTCATAGATCTGATCATAAACTCACAATTCATTGGATCCCAACAAACACACCGCCAAATAAAGAGTAACATCATATGGATCTCCAAGAAACCATTGTATTGAGAAACAAAACGAGAGAGAAATCCATCTACCTACTGCCTACGGACCCGTAGGTGTGATATGAACTACTCACGCATCATTGGAGGAGCACCAATGAGGATGGTGAACCCCTTCGTGATCGTGTTCCTCTCCGAAACGAGCTCTAGATTGAATTTCGGGGCTCCGGAACTTGCGGCGGCTCGAACAATATTTCGTCGACTCCTCTAGGTTTTTCTGAATATTGGGGTATTTATAGAGCATAGAGGCAGTGGAGGAGGTACCCGAGGGCCCCACTAGAAACCAGGCCGCGCTAGGGGCCTCTGGTGCACCCTGATGTCAAGTCGCCCCCTGGGCCTCGTCTGCTGCTCATTCTTAGCTCCCAAGTTTCCATCTCGTCTAAAAAAATCTACCTAAAGTTTTGTGGCAATTGAACCTCATCTGATAAGAATTTTCTACGAAGGAAAAATGCAGCAAAAAATAGCAACTATCACTAGGCACTATGTCAATAGGTTATTCCTAAGAATAGATATAAAGTTGCTATAAAATGATTGTAAAACACCCCAATCAAAATTTATAAATATATTGGAGACATATCAGGAGAGATTACCCTTTTATTAGGTTTCCTTTTATATTCTATTGCTTTTCCCGTATTTCTGTAGTTGACAATATAAGCATTTTCATTGCAATTTTCTAGCAAAACATATAGATTTCCCTTAGATTAGTTTCGATATCATCATTGGTAAGGAATATATCAAACCAATAATTTTTATGTGACAATTCTTCACATCCCAAAAATAAATAAAGTTCACTAAAGAGTTCACCGGAGATCAAATTATCACTATATTTGGAAATAGTTTTATCATGAAAATGCATGCATTAGAGATTAAAATGACCAACCCTATTGGAAAGTTCACAAGTAATGTGATGAAGGGAGCATAATCTTGCGGCAAATTAATGTATCATTTTAAGCCACCAAATAGTTTTATCATGTTTATGCTTCTTACAAAATCTATGATCCCTATATGGCATGTCTATACATATTTCATTCACACCACAAAAATTGACATGCTTATAGGAAATCTTTTTATCACGACTAGTGCAACCATCATTAGCAGCATCGATATTCAGAGAATTCATACTATCAATATTACTATCCTGCTCATCATTCACGGAATTCAAATTAAGTATTTTTACAAATTCTTCCTCTAACAATTGAGCACAATTTTTTAAACCATCATTTTCATGAAATGCATTAAAAAGGTGAAGCAATTGAGGCAACCTAAATTCCATTTTATGTAGTGTTCTTTTACAAAACCAAACTAGTAGAAAACAAGAAACTAAAATATTTAATTCCAAGATCTAAAGATATACCTTCAAGCACTCACCTCCTCTACAATGACGCGAGAAAAGATCTTGATGCCTACTAGGCAACTTTATTCTTGTAGATGTTGTTGGGACTCCAAGTACAGAGTGTTGTAGGACATCAACAAATTTTGCTCAAGTGGATGACACAAGGTTTATCAATCCGTGGGAGGTGTAGGATGAAGATGGTCTCTCTCAAACAACCCTGCAATCGAATACATGGAATCTCTTGTGTTCCCAACACACCTAATACAATGGTAAATTGTATAGGTGCACTAGTTCAGCGAAGAGATGGTGATACAAGTGAGTATGGATTGTAGCATAGATTTTTATTATTTGAATAAATAAAAACAACAAGGTAGCAAGTAGCAAACAACGAGCAAACTGTTATATAGATGCTTGGAGATAAGGCATGGGGATCATACTTTCACTTTTGCAATCTCTCAAAAATCTCTCCCTAATAATAAAGCGTGTATCGCTTCTGTCGTCCGTCCTGGTCTTTTTACGGAAACACCCTTATGTTCTATTGATTTTAACCCATAGTCCTCCTATTAGTCTTAAAAAACGCTTCGATGGAGAACGGCTGCACAGGCTGAAACTTGTTGCGATGGAGAACGGCTGCGCCTGGAGCAGCACGGGTGGACGAGCTCCACCCCGCCCAAACCCAACGAGCTACACCCCGCCCAAACATCTGAACAAGAGCCGCCGCGGGGACAGGTCGGGCGAAGCGGCGAGGGAGCTCCACCCCGCCCAAACCCGACGAGCTCCACCCCGCCCAAACATTTGAACAAGAGCCGCTGCGGGGACAGGTCGGGCGGAGCGGCAAGGGAGCTCCACCCCGCCCAAACCCGACGAGCTCCACCCCGCCCAAACATCTGAAGAAGAGCTACCGCGGGGACAAGTCGGGCGGAGGCGACGGTGCGCGGAGGCGACGACCACACGCGCCCGCCGCCGCCGTCCTCCTCTACCCGGTGCTCGTCCTTTGTCGAATCCGGACGAGATCAACAGGATCAGCTGTATCTCACGCGACGCTTCGCCCTGTGATCCACCTGTCGCATGCCTCCTTCCTATTCCCTTCGTCGCCCACGACGAGCACGCACCGATGAGATGTTCCCCAATCCAGTCGACGAGTACTGGATCAAGGATGTGGGATCCAGCCGTAGAGTCCCCTGGCCACATCACTTTGTTGAACGTGTGGTGTAGGGAAGCAAGGATGAGCTGCTCATCGGCATCCATTACGTACACCCAGCCCCACCGACGACGGCCGCCGAAACCCCTCTACGACGCGCATCTCCTGCTCATCGCCTGGTGTGTCCCCTCTGCTTGCCACCCCGTGTATCACGCATTACCCCCACCATGATATTATTATTTCGAGGGAGGCAAACTGTTTGATGAAATGTGACTACAGAATTTGTTTTCCGTGCTGCTACATGGTCAATTTAGAGAATGTAGAAGATGATATCCTCGGTGTATAGACATGCATGTGTGGTTTCTTGTGTGTGTGTGGACGCGCATATATGTTAATTCGTGGCTGGTGTGTATGCAGGATGCCAACGGGACAATGAGTAGAAGGCAAGTGTATATGATGATCCATCGTCAGCTATACAAAGGTTTTGATTTTAAAATTTTGTAAAGTTCAATTTAGATATAGTTTGATTCCACCTCTTTTTGCATGGAAAATGTGTGTGGTGCTTAAACTACCACTATGTGAAATTCATAGGCATTGTGAGGACATGGAGAATGGATTCGATTTTGATTCTTTTTTTCAGGGTTCAGAGATGTTACTTGCTACACCCACACACTTGGTAAACATACACTTGACAGTCCAAAATTAAGCAGCAAACTTTATTGTTGGTCATCTAAAAATTCAATGACAACTGCTGACACCCAAGCTTCATTTTTAGTAGAGATAGTAGATGAAGCAGATGACAGCTCTACCTCTCTGACTAAAACAAGAACTTTCTCACCAAGAAAAACACACACATAAATGGGGCATACTTGCAGGAGGTCCTAAGGCACGCATCACACATTCACAAGAGATACGGAGCTGACATTTTAGATTAGCACTAGCATATTGGTACATACTGTGTGTTTTAGCATATTAGTACTAGCATACCTGCAGGACATCCTAATTTTCTTCAGTTCTCTACAAATTTGTATTGGTATGTGGTGTGGACAAGATCCTAAAATATTGTACAATACTATATAATCTCTTTCCAGGTTTTTGAAACTTGCAGTCTTCTATTGAATTTTGCATTTTGGTCGACTTGTACTACATTTTTATTGTTGTCATCCTATAATTATATCACATTTTGATCTTTTACGGGCAGATTCATCTGGATTTCACAGCCACACTGATTCAAGTTATACTTAAATGGTGGATTTTTTTTGCTAGGTACGAACCAGGTGTAGATGCACTGGAGGAGGGAGAGGAGTTCCAGTTTGATCTGGATGCTTACAACTATTTCCAAGCATTTGTATTGGGTGCCCTTGATTTGATGTTGTATGTCTTAAATATGACATAGGTAGAACTCAGGTTGCATTCTGTTTTTGTTTATTTATTTAATTTGACAGACTGAACTACTTCTTGATTGGTCTTATGCCAGCAAAAAGGATATTGCAGTTGAGTCTGCCAGATACATATGTGGAGTATTCGCTTTGACAATATTTCAACGATTTTGATTTTAGGTGACATGTGTGGTGGCACAAGAAAATGGAAGTCCATCAGCTGAAAGATAGCAAAATATATTTATGAGTTGACAGAATACACCAATTGCTACGATACACTCTACTTTTCCTTTTGTGATTTGATGTTCCATATTTTTGGAATCCAGTAATTCCGGTAAATATAAAAAGCGTAGTATTTTGTATCTGAGAAATATTTTGGATTCATTTATTTTTGTACGTTGCATTTTTGGTCAGCCCTTTTTCTATATCAATGACGCATTTGGTTAGCCTCTTCAATATTTCAAATAATGGATCGATAAAGAGTTATTCTCATTTGTTTGTTACTGTCTAGAAGTCATATGGTACCAGTGAAACATGTTTTTGACTTTGCTTTTCTGCGCATGAGGATCTTAAAGATATATGTTACACATAAGGTGTTATATGTTCTCGTTATAACGCACATACAATTTCCTTTCAAATTATAATGAATGTGCATCCTTCTCGCAGCATTTTAGAAATATAAATATGTTTAGTTGTTTTCTTATCAAGTTAACTCCATGTAGGTACAAATTGTGGAGGATAGCTCAGTATTCAATGTTTGAAAGATAGGTATTGGAAGTTAGGTCCGACCTGAACAGTAATATATATAGCATTAGTAAAATAGTGATATAAATTTATTTGAAGACAACTGATACATATTTGCTGGATTTCTTTCGAATGTTTGATGAAATATCATAACCTTAATTTACTCATAAACTTACCTTCAATATTAGACTCAATTATTATTAAATTTGGTTTTGACTATCCAAAGACAATTTCTCGACTCGGCCAACAATGACTAATAGAAATTGTGTGTATTCCCCCGTTGCAACGCACGGGCATATTTACTAGTACTAACATAATGGAATCATATAATCAGTCCTCAATGTGCAATGAAGAGTCACTCCAAAGTTCCTATCTAGCTGAGAACATAGGATAAAATTGTTGTAGGTAGCAAAACCACCCCAAGATTATTCTTTCCGATCAATCTATTGAGCCATTCCTATGAGTGTCACAAACAAACCTAGAATTCATACTAGAATAACACATATGGTACACATCATTTAATTGTAATGCCACCTAGATACTCCAATGTCACCTCAAGTATCCATGGGTTAATTTTTCAACATGAGTCAAGCAATTTTAGATTCATCATATTCAATCCAAGGAGTACCCCAAGATCTCTATCAGAGAAAGTAGGACAAAAACATCCATCAAGACCTATGCAAAGATCCATAAGGTCACGTGAATCCGCAAGTTGGTGCCATAACACATATCAATTGAATGAATAGAATACCCCATTGTCTCCACATGTATGCATATGCAAGACATACATCAAGTGTTTAGATTCAAAGTATTCAATCCAACATAACGAAATCTCAAAGGGAAGACTCAATTCATCACATCAATATAGCAAGGGAAAAACACCATACGATCCAACTATATTAACGAAGTCCATGATACATCAAGATCGTTCTATCTAATGAACAGGAGACACACACACACACATAGATAGATAGATAAATAGATAGATATATAGATAGAGAGAGATAGCTACTTTTACATACCCTCGGCCCCGAGGGGGAAGTAATCCCTCCCGGTCATGGATACCGCTAGGGTGATGAAGATGGCCTCCAGTAATGATGCCCCCCTCCGGCACAATGTCGAAACATGGCTTCAGATGAGTTTTCCTCGGTAGAAAGGCTTGCGTCAGCGGAGCGGACGTTCTAGATTAAATTTTGGGGATTTCTAGATTTATAAGATTTTTCAACATTGGAATCACGTCAGCCCGAGACTCATGGCCCCCACAAGCTAACAAGGCACGGCCGGGGGAGGGGGGGGGGGCGCACCCTATTGGCTTGTGTCCCATAGGTTTCGCCCTTCGGTGGTTCTTCACTCTGGTATTTCTCATATTATCCAGAAAAAATATCAAAAAGTTTCGGGCGATTCCCACAACTTTTATTTTCTGCATAAAAAACAACACCACAGTAATTCTGCTAAAAACAACATCAGTCCAGATTAATTCTAATTAAATCATATAATGTGCATCAAAACCATATAAAAGTATTGTAAATAAAGGTAAATATGACATGCATACTTTATAAATTATCGATATGTTGGAGACGTATCAATGGTACTGAAAATTATGTGGGCTATTATCGACTAACGAGTCTCTATCAGCACTAGAATCAAGTTGCACAAAAGCATATCCAAGGGGCCAACACCGAGTCATCTCGAAAGCAAACTATTGTTGTTCCTCGATGAAGCTACACAGTAATGCACGGACCTGAGAAAAAGGAACCTGATGAGGCAGAGTAGGGTGATGGTGGCGGTAGCAATGTCCTCATGCTTCGGAGGAACCAGCGTGCTGACATGATACCGACAGATCGCCCGCCTTTTTGCCACTATGACCGCCGTGTATAAGCCTAGAAAAAACATACATGGATCGATCTCAAAGGCCGCCATGAGAGGATGAAGAGGAGCTGGTCCCACTAGTGGGGACAGGGCCTTTAGTCCCGGCCCGTAAGGGGCTTTAGTCCCGGTTCACCAACCGGGACTAAAGGGGCGGGACTAAAGGCCTAACCTTTAATCCCGACCCTGTTCCAAGCCGGGACCAAAGGTGCTCCACGTGGCCGCCTCGGAGGGAGTACCTTTAGTCCCGGTTCTACTTACGAACCGGGACTAAAGGATCCGTCTGTTTTTTTTGTTTGTTTCACCCGAAAAGGTAGATTTTTTTATATTTTTTTTCAATTTTTTTTGAATATTTTTTATGTTTTATTCCAATTTTCTAATCTTTGAATTATTTGACAATTTAATCTCTAATCACCCATCCTCACTGCTCTAGCGTGGATCACTCATTTCAAATCGTCTAACTTACGGGCCGATCACCCATCCTTTCACTTCTTCAGCCCGAGCACGCTTAACTTTCTGGTTCTATCGCCCCTAGTTGCCAAGTGTGCACTTGTTGTTTTCCTAACAATAGTAAGCTATCAATCCTAAACAACTTGGGTCTTGATGTCATGTCACATGATTTAATTTTTTGAATTACAAACAATTATTAAAATAAACTTAATAAGTAACAATAATAGTGAATTTCAATGAAAACAACCTAATATTTTTAAATCAAATTATTTTTCTTTTTTTTTTGGAAAAAACTTCTTTTTGAAATAACTTTTTGAAATAATAAAAAACTTACTGTGACAACAACTTTTTGAAAAAACTTCTTTTTGAAATAATAAAAACAACAATTAAATGACTAAAACAACTATATAAGCAAAACAATATTTCTTTAATTAAAATCTTAATTTAAATTATTCTAAAAATAACGAAATAAATCTTACTGTGACAACAATCTAACACATGAGTGGGAGCAAAAAGAATTAAATTAAAAACTATTTGTAAACTCAAGTTATGCAAAAACTGGGTTTGAAGCAAATTTAAACAAATTCAAATTTAAACCATTCAAATTTGAAAACTAAAGACACAAACAGAAACTAGACAAAATTTTGAATCTAATGCAAAAAAGAATCAATCAAAAACATCAAATATCCTAAAAGAGATAAGCAATTTAAAACAGAAACTACAAACAAGAATTTAAAAACAGAAAAAAAACTGAACACCTTTAGTCCCGGTTCATGTCACGAACCGGGACTAAAGATCTACCCTTTAGTCCCGGTTCAAGACACCAACCGGGACTAAATCCTCCAAACCCTTTAGTCCCGGTTCGAGACACGAACCCGGACTAAAGGTCCAAGACACGAACCGGGACTAAATCCTCCAAACCCTTTAGTCCCGGTTCGAGACACGAACCCGGACTAAAGGTCCAAGACACGAACCGGGACTAAATCCTCCAAACCCTTTAGTCCCGGTTCGAGACACGAACCGGGACTAAAGGTCCCATTTGAACCGGGACTAATGCCCGACCAGCGCCTTTACCGCTCGAACCGGGACTAATACTAACATTAGTCCCGGTTCGTAAAGGAACCGGGACTAATGTGATTTTCGAGCTGGGACGAAAGCCCTTATTTCTACTAGTGTCCAGACTTGCAGTAACACTCGCAGAGGTGCTGGGGAAACAAAAACGTCGGGGGGGGGGGGGGGTAAAATATTCTCTGTTATAATATCATCTACGGCCCCCTTCGTTGTGTGTTGTTAAATCAATCGACTTGGCAGGGATTTAGTTACCCAAGGAAAATAGTAAAGAAATAGGTATAGTATCCTAATAGTTTGGTGTTTCAGTACGACCTAAATCGAGAGACGATTGAGATCAGAAAATTCCAAAGAATGAGCACTACTTCCTTGTTAGTGCAAGTCTAAATTCATATCCAAATCAGAGAATTTATCATTGCCTTTCAAAGGAGGTTCCTGGCGTGAAATCTCTGACTTAGTACTCTTGGGTACCCACACTTGTTTAAAACGGGTGACATTGCGCTCACTAGTGGGGATGGGGCCTTTAGCCCCGGCCCGTAAGGGGCTTTAGTCCCGGTTCACCAACCGGGACAAAAGGGGCGGGACTAAAGGCCTAACCTTTAGTCCCGGCCCTCTTCCAAGCCGGGACTAAAGGTGCTCCACGTGGGCGCCTCGTAGCGCCCTCAGGGGCAGGCCCTTTAATCCCGGTTCGTTACACGGACCGGGACTAAAGAGTTTCAGATTTTGTTTTTTTTTGGGTTTTAGGGTTTTAGGGTTTAGGTGTTCGGGAGATTAACGTGATGCCTCATTTGGTGTTCGAGAATTAGTTTTCATATAATTCTAAATAGAAATAATTATGCATATATATATATATATATAAGATTAACTTATCTTACAAGCGAGCATATATATACAATTATATGGAGATCTGAATTATCGGGACTAGAGCCCGTCTATTCGATTACATGGACGAACATCAGTAATGGCCCCTAGCTACACTAAATCGTCCTTTGTCATCTATAGCTTCCGTCCTCAGAAAGGTCACAAGCTCCTCTACAACAACAATCGCGCGTTGCTCTGGTAGGACCTTCTTCCTCATGGCCGTGTACTATATAAGAAGAGGAGATGAATATGAATATCAATCATGATAACAAAGAATGACGGGTAAAAATAGAGGTGTGAATGTTCATTGCTTACGTCGAATCTGTGATCCTTGTGCTCAGAGGTAAATGTGCGAATGGTCTCGCAAACATAGTATCCGCATAGATGCGTCCCCCGTGGCTGCTGGTCGCACTTTACGAGAATAGAATATATATAATCAAAATAATAATCTAGCATCATAAATGTATTGAAAATAGAAGTATATCATACTACTACTTACCTGAGCCGCTCTAAAGGTCGGCTTCTCAGGCTCGATACCGGGAGTCACGCACTTGAACCGCTTCCAAACCCTGCCCGACAAGGATAATGATTTGCTAAGTTTTTCATTAATTGATATATCAGAAAATCATCGAAAGAGACCGATAGAGCGCAAGAATGATTGAAATTACCCTTGGAGCATGTCCTGCAGGCTTTGGAACTGTTCCAAGGGTCTCGATAATGGGTCGAAGGCATCAACTCTTCCCTTATCAATTTGAATGTCCAACAGAATCCAATGGAAGCTACACATGTATATATATATATATATGTGTGTGTGTGTGTGTGTGTAAGTAACTTATCAATTACACTTATAAGTGAATGGACACAACAGAGTAAAGACCCTCACCTGAAGTTGTATGGAAACAGTATGTGGTCACAGAAATTTTGATCTGTTAGAAACCTTAGAAGGTTTTCCTCCGTCTCCTTGGGTTTATCAGTTAGCGTCGCTATATGTATTTTATCTGAGTCAATAAACCCAATATTTAGGATGTTCTTACTTTTACAATATAAACAAGTTATATGTAGACAACGAATTGAAAAACTTACAGACAATAGCAACTCATAAGCGATTTGTCGAGGGCGTCGCCATTGTACATCTGGAAGAGTTCATCAAAGTCGATATGGATTTCTTCGGGGCGGCCGTAGTACCCCCGTGGGACACTCACCACGATCATCGTTCTCCCATTCTTTGATTCACTTAAGTACCATGTATGCAAGTAACACATATTTGTTGGGAGATCATCTTTGCTGACCAAAGGCGCTCCCATGACAAACTGTGGCTTAGGGGCTACCACAGCCTTGGGTAACCTGTCATCTTGGGAAGCCAGAATGTCTTTAACCGGGATACCCCATTCGTCCGCCCACTTCTTTGCTAATTCCAAATCTTGCCCCTGCACCGGAGGGGGGACATTCTCGGGTAACACCGTGAGGGGTGGGATCGACTGTTTGGCCTGTTGTCCAAGCTGAGGAACGTCTGATTTTTTCTTGCTTGTAGTTGAACTTGATTTGCTCCCACTTGCACTTGCACGTGATCTGCTCTTTTTCACTTCCTTCTGCAATGTGCGTGTATAGTCATCAGGCTTATGGTGTAAGTCATACTGTGATGGAAGGTTCGTGAAGTATTTTGCAAATGCAATTTGCTTCTCGGTGTATTCCGGGCGGGGCTGGGGTTCCTTCTTTTTCATCTGTGCATCATGATGTTCCTTTGCTATCCTGGCGTTTTCCTCAGGGGTACGATAAGGTCTGATAGGAAGATTAACATGAGGTACCTTTGGGAGGGGCGACAGTTTGCGCTTTGGGGGGCTCCATCGCTTAGAAATCGTCGGCGGAGCGTTCTTGCTGGCACGCTTCCGCTTAGTATGCGGAGCGGGCGGCGGCGGAGACGGACGACCCAAGTCCGGCAGCGGTGATCGAGATGGACTCGTGTTGTGCTGGCCGACGTCATGTGGAGGGCTTGGAGGTGATGGAGGTGTAGGTGACCTGCGACGACTCGGAGGCGGTGTTGTCCTTGGGGCCGAGCCTGGAAGCTTGATGTAGTTCTTGTCCCATAGGATGACTCCACCCAGTACTTCTCCGAGTGTCCTCTCATCTTCGGGTCCAGCTATGTCGAGCTCCATATCATGAAACCCCGCCATGATTTCATCCACCGTGACTTTAGCAAAGCCAGCTGGAATCTCACGGCCATGCCAGCGTGCATCAGGGCCAGAAGGTAAAGCTTGTCCGACGGCCACCTTCATGGATATGTTCTTGAATTTCTGATGGAGTGCACATGGTGTTGACTCCTTGATTCCATCCACGGGGTAGCCGGGACCGCCCTCTATCATTCTTCGTGCATCGTCGGGCGGGGCCTCAGATTCAGCCACGCTGCTTTTCCGCTTAGATGGGGCGCCGGTAATATCAAGTGCAGGATCTTCCTAGCGCGCTACTCCTCTAAGCTCATCAATCTGCTTCTGTTGCTCGTTAATCCTGGCAAGCAAGTGGTTGAACTTGTCATTCTCCTCATCGTGCTGCCGCTTCTTTGCTCTCGCTCGGCTTCTGTAAGTGTCTTGGTCTCTGGCAAACCCAAGCCACCACGGGTAAGAAGGACCGAAGCCTCGCGTTCGTCCTCCATGTTCTTCATTGCCGAGGACCAGTGTGAGCAAATCTTTCTCTCTATCTGCAGTGAGCTTTCTTTTTCCCTCCTTAATTTCTTTCACTATCTTTTTCCAATTCTCTCTGGGTATCCTAAGACCGTCACTGCAGATGAGGTCCCCTGTTTCTACGTCGTACGAACCACCATGCGCAAGGAACCAATTTCTTGCTCTCAATTCCCACTCATCATGGAGTGGTTCAGGTACGATGCCTTTAGCTAGCAGATCTTGCTCTTTCTTATCCCACTTTGGTATGGCAGTCTTATAGCCCCCTGGCCCCAACTTGTGGTGATATTTCTTCTTGTCGGCATTTATCTTGTTCTTTTCTGATAATGCCTGGGCATCTTATGACTCCTTGTACTCTTGACATGCCTTCTAGTGATTCACCTGCTTGGCTAGATACCCCTCGAAGACTGGCACTTTTTTGTCTTCAGATAGTTTTTCCATAGCTTCTTCTTCCAGCTACGGAACAGTTCGACCATCTTCTTTAGAGTCCACTGCTTGACTTTGGCCCTCAGTTTGTCTGCGGCGTCTTCATTCTCACATTCTGGCAGGTTGAAATGTGACATGAGTTTGAAATTAAAAAATTGAAACTATATTTGAAATTGTGGAGAAAATTAAACCTGAATTCAAAGTGACTCACTTTGAATTTAGGTTTAATTTTCTTTACAAATTCTCATATAGTTTCAATTTTTTTCAATTTTGTTATTTTCAATTAAAAACTATTTTGTTATTTTCAATTAAAAACTATGTTTATTAAAATTCTTTTTGCATATTTGAGAATTTGACAAAACTATGATAATGAAAAGTGTTTGAAATTGAATAAATAATTCAAAACTATTTTCTATTTTCAAAAATAATTATTTTGACTATCCAAACTATTAACTATTTTGTTATTTTCAATTAAAAACTATGTTTATTAAAATTCTTTTTGCATATTTGAGAATTTGACAAAACTATGATAATGAAAAGTGTTTGAAATTGAATAAATAATTCAAAACTATTTTCTATTTTCAAAAGTAATTATTTTGACTATCCAAACTATTAACTATTTTGTTATTTTCAATTAAAAACTATGTTTATTAAAATTCTTTTTGCATATTTGAGAATTTGACAAAACTATGATAATGAAAAGTGTTTGAAATTGAATAAATAATTCAAAACTATTTTCTATTTTCAAAAGTAATTATTTTGACTATCCAAACTATTAACTATTTTGTTATTTTCAATTAAAAACTATGTTTATTAAAATTCTTTTTGCATATTTGAGAATTTGACAAAACTATGATAATGAAAAGTGTTTGAAATTGAATAAATAATTCAAATCTATTTTCTATTTTCAAAAGTAATTATTTTGACTATCCAAACTATTAACTATTTTTTTATTTTCAACTAAGAACTATGTTTATTAAAATTCTTTTTGCATATTTGAGAATTTGACAAAACTATGATAATGAAAAGTGTTTGAAATTGAATAAATAATGCAAAACTATTTTCTATTTTCAAAAGTAATTACTTTGACTATCCAAACTATTAACTATTTTGTTATTTTCAATTGAAAAGTGTTTGAAATTGAAAAGCACTACAAATAAACTCTGAAAATGTTGAAAGTTGGCATGTTATCATCATTTCACCCACATAGCATGTGTTAAAAAGTTGAGAGGGCTACGACAAAAACTGGATACACTTCGTGTACAAAACGGACAATCTCTCTCGAAGTATCAGCATTTCGAACGAGAACTCATCTCTTACAAAGGGATTTCATTTTTTTGAACTTATTAAAACTCCATAATTTTTGTGTGTTCAAAATGCACCATTCAAAGGCACATCACAAAATTTCAACAATTTCTGACTTCATTTTGTATTCTTCGTGCATTTACTTATTTTTGTTGAGCTAGTTGACCCTGAAATTGAAAAGCACTACAAATGAACTCTGAAAATGTTGAAAGTTGGCATGCTATCATCATTTCACCCACATAGCATGTGTCAAAAAGTTGAGAGGGCTACGAAAAAAACTGGATGCACTTCGTGTACAAAACGGACAATCTCTCTCGAAGTATCAGGGTTTCGAACGAGAACTCATCTCTTACAAAGGGATTTCATTTTTTTGAACTTATTTGAACTCCATACTTTTTGTGTGTTCAAAATGCACCATTCGAAGGCACATCACAAAATTTCAACAATTTCTGACTTCATTTGGTATTCTTCGTGCATTTACTTATTTTTTTTGAGCTATTTGACCCTGAAATTGAAAAGCACTACAAATGAACTCTCAAAATGTTGAAAGTTGGCATGCTATCATCATTTCAACCACATAGCATGTGTTAAAAAGTTGAGAGGGCTACGACAAAAACTGGATGCACTTCGTGTACAAAACGGACAATCTCTCTCGAAGTATCAGGGTTTCGAACGAGAACTCATCTCTTACAAAGGGATTTCATTTTTTTAAACTTATTTAAACTCCATACTTTTTGTGTGTTCAAAATGCACCATTCAAAGGTGCATCACCAAATTTCAACAATTTCTGACTTCATTTGGTATTCTTCGTGCATTTACTTATTTTTTTGAGATAGTTGACCCTGAAATTGAAAAGCACTACAAATGAACTCTGAAAATGTTGAAAGTTGGCATGCTATCATCATTTCACCCACATAGCATGTGTTAAAAAGTTGAGAGGGCCACGACAAAAACTGGATGCACTTCGTGTACAAAACGGACAATCTCTCTCGAAGTATCAGCGTTTCGAACGAGAACTCATCTCTTACAAAGGGATTTCATTTTTTTGAAATTATTTAAACTCCATACTTTTTTTGTGTTCAAAATGCACCATTCAAAGGCACATCACAAAATTTAAACAATTTCTGACTTCATTTGGTATTCTTCGTGCATTTACTTATTTTTTTGAGCTAGTTGACCCTGAAATTGAAAAGCACTACAAATGAACTTTGAAAATGTTGAAAGTTGGCATGCTATCATCATTTCACCCACATAGCATGTGTTAAAAAGTTGAGAGGGCTATGACAAAAACTGGATGCACTTCGTGTACAAAACGGACAATCTCTCTCGAAGTATCAGCGTTTCGAACGAGAACTCATCTCTTACAAAGGTTTATTAAAATTATTTTCGCGTATTTGAGAATTTGACAAAACTATGAAAATGAAAAGTGTTTGAAATTTAGTACATTCCATACATGCATTACATAAAAGGTTTAATACATTATTACATTATTGCACCAATATTCCTATCTATTATTTCTGTTTTCTTCTGGGTCGTAGCCATGGAGAATCTTCATCATTCAGTAGGATGCTTGGGTCAATTTTCACTTTGAAGGGAGGAATTTCGTGAAACTTATTATAATCTTCTGACATGTCTGTCTTGTCATCTACTCCCACGATGTTTCTTTTCCCTGAAAGAACTATGTGGCATTTTGGCTCATCGGACGATATCTTCTTTTGCTGATTTCTTTTTCCCGTTTTTGTAGACATGTCCTTCACATAGAAAACCTAAGGGACATCATTGGCTAGGACAAATGGTTCGTCCATGCATGCAAGATTGTTGAGATCCACTATTGTCATGCCATACTTTTGGTCTACAACACCCCGCCTCCTGTCAGCTTCACCCATTTGCACCGAAACAAAGGGATCTTAAAAGTAGGTCCATAGTCAAGTTCCCATATCTCCTCTATGTATTCGTAATATGTTTCCAAACAGTGCCCATTCTCGTCTGTTGCATCAAAGCGGACACCACTATTTTGGTTGGTGCTCTTTTTATCTTGGGCAACCGTGTAAAATGTATTCCCATTTATCTCATACCCTTGGAAAGTACATATAGTCGAAGATGGTGGCCTGGGCAAACAGTACAGCTGATCTCCAACGGTGTCGTCATTCATGAGATGTTTCTGCAACCAACTGCCGAAAGTCTTCTCGTGTTCCCCTTTAATCCAAGAGTCAGCCTTCCCCGGGTTTTCGGAGCATAGAATATTGTTGTGTCTCACGATATACGGAGCCACCATGGTGGAATTGTGTAGAACCGTGTAGTGTGCTTGAGAGAAAGAATGCCCGTCCATACATACTTTTGCTTTCCTTCCTAGTGTGCCTTTTCCTGTCAGCCTACCCTCATACCGAGATTCAGGAACACCAATCGGCTTAAGGTCAGGAAGAAAGTCCACATAAAACTCAATGACCTCCTCTGTTCCATAGCCCTTGGAGATGCTTCCTTCTGGCCTAGCACGGTTAAGGACATATTTCTTTAAGACTCTCATGAACCTCTCGAAGGGGAACATATTGTGTAGAAACACAGGACCGAGAATTCTAATCTCTTCGACTAGGTGAACTAGGAGGTGTGTCATTATATTGAAGAAGGATGGCGGGAACAACAACTCAAAGCTGACCAGACATTGGACCACATCAATCTGTAACCCTGATAGACTTTCTCGATCGATTACCTTCTGAGAAATTGCATTGAGGAATGCACATACCTTCACAATTGCCAGGCGAACATTTTCCGGTAGAATTCCCCTCCATGCAACCAGAAGCAATTGCGTCATAAGCACGTGGCAGTCATGAGACTTTAGGTTTTGGAATTTTTTGTCTTTCATATTTATGATTCCCTTTATATTTGACGAGAAGCGAGTCGGGACCTTGATACTGAAAAGGACTTCAAAGAAGATTTCCTTCTCTTCCTTAGTAAGAGCGTAGCTGGCACGCCCTTGAAACTGCCCTGGATGCATGCCATCTCTTCCTTTATGACTTTCCTGGTCCTCCCGTGCTTCCGGTGTATCTTTTGACTTCCCATACAAGCCCAGGAAGCCTAGAATATTCACGCAGAGATTCTTCGTCAGGTGCATCACGTCGATTGTCGAGCGTACATCATGGACTTCCCAGTAGGGTAGCTCCCAAAATATAGATTTCTTCTTCCACATGGGTACGCGCTTATGAGGGCCGTTAGGAAAAGGTTGGCTGCCAGGACCCTTTCCAAAGATTACTTTTAAATCTTTGACCATATCAAATTCTTCAGCACCAGTACGGATGACAGGCTTCCCCCGGGGTTCTACCTTGCCATTGAAATGCTTGCCTTTTTTCTTTAAGGGATGCTTGGGCGGAAGAAAACGACGATTGTACGGGTACACATTCTTCCTACATTTGTCCAGATATATACTTTCTGTCTGATCCAAACAGTGCGTGCATGCATTGTATCCCTTGTTTGACTGTCCTGAAATGTTACTAAGAGCAGGCCAATCATTGATGGTTATGAAAAGCAACGCTCGAAGGTCAAATTGCTCTTGTTTGTGCTCGTCCCACACACGTACACCTGGTTCGGCCACAGCTGTAAAAGTACATCAACTAATGGCCTTAGGTACACATCAATATCGTTGCCGGGTTGCTTTGGACCTTGGATAAGCACTGACATCATAATGAACTTACGCTTCATGCACAACCAAGGAGGAAGGTTGTAGATACATAGAGTAACGGGCCAGGTGCTGTGACTGCAACTCTGCTCCCCAAAAGGATTCATGCCATCTTTACTCAGACCTAACCATAAGTTCCTTGCGTCAGCTGCAAATCTCGGGAACTCTCTCTCGATTTTTCTCCACTGCCGACCATCAGCGGTGTGCCTCAACTTATCGTCTTTCATACGATCTTCCATGTGCCATCGCAACAACTTTGCATGATCTTTATTTCTGAACAGACGTTTCAACCGTGGTATTATAGGAGCATATCACATCACCTTGGCAGGAAGCCTCTTCCTGGGTGGCTCGCCCTCAATATCACCAGGGTCATCTTTTCTGATCTTATACCGCAATGCAGTGCATGCCGGGCATTTATTCATATTCTCGTACTTCTCACCGCGGTAGAGGATGCAGTCATTAGGGCATGCATGTATCTTATGCACGTCTAATCCTAGAGGGCAGACAAGCTTCTTTGCTTCGTACGTGCTGGCGGACAATTCGTTCTTTCTTGGAAGCATCTTCTTCATCAGTACCAGCAACTTTTCGAATGACGAGTCAGTCACACCGGTCTCTGCCTTCCACTTCAGCAATTCCAGTGTGCTACCCAGCTTCTTCTGGCCATCTTCACAAGTTGGGTACAACAATTTGTTGTGGTCCTGTAACATCTGCTCGAACTGCAACCTCTCCTTTTCTGTGTCGCAACCTCGCCGTGCATCAGAAATGACCCGGCCAAGATCATCAGCGGGCTCATCTGGTTCCCGTTCTTCATCCTGATCTTCTTCTTCATTGTCTTCCATTGCGGTATCAGCATACTCAGGGAACATAGATCGGTAGTTGTCATCATCGTTCTCTTCTTCTTCATCATCGTCTTCCATAATAACCCCTCTTTCTCCGTGCTTGGTCCAAACATTATAGCCCGACATAAAAACGGACCGAAGCAGGTGGCTCTGAATGACTCTTGAGGAAGTGTAATCCTTCGCATTCCGACATTCAACACATGGACAAAACATATAGCCACCACCATGCTTGTTCGCATCGGCTGCATCTCGAAAAGAATGCACGCCTTCTGTGTAAGCGGCTGTGCGTCGATCACCGTACATCCATGGATGGCTCATCTGTGTTATACGACAGTATATCAAATACAATCACGATCCTAAAAATTAGTACCGCACGGTCTAAACGAGGAAATATAGTTGCTAACCTTTTAGAATAAGTAGAAATAAAGAGGAAGAGGTTTAAGCGTGGCTCAGGCATCTCATATCGTAGTTGTGTTCGGTGAACTCAAGCGGCATCGCTCTAACACACATTTCAACAAACACCTCTAGTGCATCAACAAAAGTGGAGAGCTAGCACACACCCACAATCCTCCATCCAAGAAAAATGCAAGGAAGAGGGGAGAGGGGGGCTGTGCTATATATAGGCAGAGGACTTTAGTCCCGGTTTGAGACACAAACCGGGACTAAAGGTGGCGCACATGCGGGCTGCACCCCGCGTAGCCCTTTAGTCCCGGTTTGGGACACAAACCGGGACTAAAGGCTCCTTACGGGCCGGGACTAAAGCCTCGAGGGAGACATTGCGATTTGGGGCGACGTGGCCGGGCCTTTAGTCCCGGCCCAGAGGCAGGCCGGGACCGGCCCGTTTTCCACTAGTGGCTATTGAATATCCCCAGAGCATATACTAAAAATCAACAATCACATGTAATTTGTCCTGGTTTGAGATGGCAATAAAGGAAGCACCCAAAGCAAGGGATTGGCTCAGATTGTAGAAAGTCCCGATGGGAAGACCAGTCTAGCCGATAAAAAACCAAGAGATTTGAGGCATTTTGAAGATGTGAATCATCAAGTGTGTCAAAGACTTACTCGAGGGAGTGCAACATTTGGCCCATGGGCCACAGGATGCCCGTTTGTGTTCAAATCAGAATTTCTAGTTGTTTTTGCTGACATCTGATTCGAAAGAAGAGCTGGATGTAGACTAGCATTTAAGCGATCAAAAATTGACTTAGTTTGAATCAAAGAAGGAGTTTGCTCCTCTGAAAGAGGAGAAGTGACTTGCTCAGAAGACAACTCTGCAGTGATTAAAAATTTGAGGTCATGTTCCTCCTTTTTACTAAATCTATCAAGAGCGAAAGCCCATACTTCATTATGAAAAAAATCCTGAATGTAGAAGAAATTCCGACCCACCAACGATCAATCTTTTGAGATCATAATTTTCAGGAGTTGATAATTTACCAACAAAAGATGGTCGATGATGCAAGAGAGTAGAAGTGCTAGAGATTTTGGTGGGGGAGTTCTTCACACACAAATTGAAATTGGCAATCACGATAGAATTTGCACCTGTTAGAACCTCTTTAGAACTAAGAGTAGCACCTTGTGCACCTGAGATACCAATGACTGCAGTTTTAAGAGGAAAAATAATGAGTGGTGTAGTAGTTTTCTTATGCACAAATGTCCAAGACCGAGCTTCCTCTTGTTCCCACGCTTAAAATTCACGTATATAATCGGGCCCACCATGTTCCGAGAGATTAAGGAACACCATGAAATGATAACATTCGAAGTTTCGTAAAGAATTGACATGAAATCCAACCTTCATGGAGAAGACCGAGAAATGAAAAGTCCTGTCTTTGAAGTGGCATACCGTGAAATTTTCAGCAATTCTCCCAAACAAGCATTTAAATATGCTCTCATTGTAATATTGTCCACACAATGCTTGTGCCTTTTGAAGGATGCCACCATGATTAATTCTCGAGCCCGAGGAATACGAGTAATATCCACATGTGAATTGAATTTGTTCCAGATGAAACGTTGAACTTCCAAGCCTTATTTGGTATCCAGATTAATAGATGACGTTGATTCTGGCAAAAATAGACCCACCGGAACCCACAGAGTATAAGTTCGAATGATGAAATGAACCTATTTAACTGGGGCTACCACAAACGCAGATCAATGATTCAAATCCATGTCGGTGTGCTTTGAGATCTAATCCATATGGGAACCGATGTTTACTCAATAACATGCAAACAAGACCAAAACCCCAATTGTGACTATTTCGTCTTCTTTGAGGAGAAAGGTGTCAATGATCACATCGTCTTTATCCAGAATTGCTAAACTACCATGAGACGAAAGGCTGAGAGCACCCTGATGTGTGGAGATCTGAGGAGTAACTAAACGGTCCTAAAAATTGGCGGCCCATCGAGTCGGAATGAAACCATGAATAGAATCCGCATGAGTAACATGTCTATCCTCAACTGACATGGACCGAGGTTGGTGAGAAAACCTAACTCAGGAAGAGAGGCCCCAGACAACTTGGCTAGCGGCGAGGGGTGCGATCACCGGGATTAGATCTTCGACGAGATCTATGATCCGATGGCGGAGGGATGCTTTGCCGGTGGAGCGTACTCATATTAGTTCACATGAAAGGAAGAAAGTTATAGAGTTATATTTACCGTAGTAATACATACCCCTGATAACTATTTTCCATACGGATTGCAAATAAGTACTCATTCATAAACAAATCAAAATGAGGTGGGAAGAAACTGAGGCTTGAAGTAGAAGGGTTCACCCGGATATCCGACATCGATTACAATGTAACATACCTTCTTTTTATGTATGGAATTATGTTTCGATACAAAATATAGTTGGCAGGACAATTATTTTATCCATACAGTTAGTGGATTTATTGAATACATAATCATAGGTATCGCTCATTTTGGATTATCTATATTAAAGTCCTTGAAGGGCTTACAACTTCGAATAAAAAAACAAATCGCAACATGTTTTGTGTAAAACTTCAAAAGTCACTCTATGACTTTGAAATAGTCGGAAATCATACGGTACTACTAACAAAATGAGTTTCCTCTTTAGATAGACTATAAACTAATGTTGATTGTTTTTGTGATTATGATACGTCCATTTTGCATCATGAATTATTATTGATATTTCTGTTATTCTTGTCAATTATACTCTATTATCATACAACTTTTATGCCCTTTCTCTTTGAATATGCAAGGTACATCACAAAGAGGGAAATATTCAAAAACTAGAATTCTGGACCGAGAAACCGAGAAAAAGGCAGAAAAATCAACACACTCCAAATGACCTGAAATTTCACGAAGACTTTTTCTAGAATATTTAAGAATTATTGGGACAAAAATAAACAAGAGGGGACCACCTGTTGGCCACATGGAAACATGGTACGACCACCCCCTGGCGACGTCCTGATGCCTTGTGCCCCCCCTGCTGGCCCTCTGACGTCCCTCTTCTCCTATATTTTGTGTTTTGACCTAGAAAACATCATAATCATCCTTTTGGGACGAAGCTTCGTCGTCTTGAGGCGAAAACCTAGGAAGAGGCCTCTTTGCTTTCCGACAGGGAAATTTTGTCGGGAAACTTCACTCCGGGAGGGGGAAATCTGTAACGACTAAGATGCGGTCCTTTCCGATTTAGGGGACGATGCCCCAAAATGGAAAGAAGCCCATCTATTCGTTTCGCAAGCAAGATAAACATAGCACATACATAATTAAAGAATGACAAATAGGGAATCGTTTGCCATCTCACATAGATAATATCAGAGTTTACATCCACACATTTATTCAGACAAGGTAGTTCCGCTACGGACTACATAGCATAAAAAAGGCTATGCTATCCCGCATGCTTGCCCACGATCACGACCACGGCCTCAGTCTTCTGGATAGTTCACGTACAGACGGTCGTTCTCCTCATCGTACTGCCATGCCAAATGCGTGCCATCTGGATCACCTGTGTCGAGCGTACCTGTACCTGTTGGGGGTGTTGAAGTAATCTGTGAGCCACACGGACTCAACAATCTATGACCTCGGTACCGAAACTAATAAAGTTATTAGGTGAGGAAGGTTCAGTGTTTAGGTTGCAACATCCTAAGCATTTATGGTGGCTAACTTACATAGAACAGAGTTATAGATGTGGTGGTCTACGCGAGCGGTCGAAGACTAGTTGATCTCTATGTGATCCTGAACACCTACTTACGTCAAACATAACCCCACCATGTTCCCGATCGAAGAGAGGTCTTCGAAGGGGACATTCATGGTTACGCACACAGTTGGCAGTTTTATTAGATTAATTCAAGTTATCTATAACTGGGTGTTAACAAATAATCCATGTTGCCACATAACCGCGGGCACGACTTTCTGAAAGATTAAACCCTGCAGGGGTGCTCCAACTAGTCCATCACAAATGGTCACGGGCCGCAAAGTAATCCTCTATCCCGAATCTCGTGATCTCGTCGGATTCCTTAGAGGAAAACCTCAACTCTGGGGAGAACCAAAGCTTCACCGGGATTCCTATACGGAAGATATATCGCTAAGGTAAGACTAGACTAGCAGGACCTCTCGTCATGTCGACGACCCTGATAAGAGCCGCATATCTCAGTCTCAGGACACGACGGATGAGCTATGCGCATGATGGCCTGATAGAAATCACTCAAGTTGCCCTGAGTTGGCCCCGCACTCATGAGGAGCACTAGCCCGGGTTGTTGATTAATTCCTCGGGGTAGCTATTCCCTATGCAAATTATTATTAGGTGATTAGAAAATTAAAACCAATGTTGGGTCTTGCCGGACAAGTCTTAACACTACACGATTTATCAAGGGGGTCCCCATAATAACCCAGAACGTGTTAGGAGCGTCCAATTATGGAATCAAACACCGGTAGCCGGAAACTAAGGCTGCAATAACGGAACAAATCACCTGGCAAAAGGCTAGGCCTTCCGTCGTTTACCAAGTATATAGGTACATTAATTAAATAGCAGTTAAGAACATAATGATATCAAATTCTCATGTTAACACATGAGACATCTGGCACCTGCAACTAGCAACGCTAACATTAGAAGCTGAGCATGCCTACTTAGCCATACAACATTAGCTAGGAGGGGAAAGTGTTTGGGTTTCATGGCAATATCAGGAGGCAATTATTTCACTGGTAGGCAGCGAGCATATGATGAAGGAAACGTGAATCTAAGCATAACAAAGCTAGAGACGGTATCAAGGTGACGGTCATCTTGCCTGTGATGTCTTCAACTTGGAACTGCTCTTGTTCGTCCTGCACGTACTCTCCCGAATCCACGTACTCGCTCTCCGATCCCGGTGCTACCCAAGATAAGAATAACATCCAATGAACACCAACACAACATGATGCAACAAACACATGATGCATGAGATGAGAATGAAGCATGCATCTCTAATCTAGTCACTTGCATATGCACGAGAAGAAAAGACAAACTTCTGGACAGAACTTCACTCTAAGCTTTCTTGACATGCATGAAGATGGCATGAACAGGTGCATCACGAGAAAACGATGCAAAAACATATAAAGAACGTTGGGAACGGAGCTACGGATCAACCGGAAACTACGAAACAAAATATGGAGTCCTACGGATCAAATCCACCACAAGCACACTCCAATGGCACACTTCTGGCATTCCCAGGTTGGCACATGATCAAACAAAGAAGTATAGGTGGGGTGGTGCAAATAAACTCACCACACCACGAACTATGCACTCACAAGATTAAAAAAAACAAAACTATGTATTCTGTCCTAAACAGCATCATAGCAGTTTGAGAGCAACATGCAAAGCACCTACAACCACCCAAATGTGCCAAACAAGATACGTGGCAAAAGCAATTCAAAAGCTCTACAAGCATGAGCAAGAATATAATACAAAGGAGTTACATCCAGAAAGATCGACAGGTGCTAACTTGGACAAAAAATACAGATTTCAAGGACTTAGTGAAAATCTCAGATTCTCACCAGCTGTTTATGCTCTGAAGCATTTTGACAGCCCCCAAAACAATACCTACACGAAGTGAAATTGCATGAAATTTAATAGAGAGCTATAAAAACACAAAAGCTCCAACTCTCTTGTTGATTGCAAGGGCTGATTCCCAACACATGAACTTTGGCAACCACAACTACAAGGGAAGAAAATAACAGCAGTTTCTCACACTTTGTGAAAATCATAGATTTTGACCAAGCAGACAATTTCAGCCACATGCCTACTTTGACAAGGCACAACTTGCACATACAAGCTCCTAAGCATAAAACAAAACCACCATGCTGTAGAGGGGTTCACCCACTACTGCCACATGAAGGAATCATCCTCTTAGTCTCATCACACCACATGGCACCAAGCTCTAAACAAAGCATCAAAACAGAAAATGACATTTCCAGAAAGTGTTCCAAAGTGAAACCAATGGATTCCTCGGAAGATTCTACCCCAAAAACATATATAATACGTAGGTACTTGCATAGAACAAATAGGCACACAGTTGAAAGGAAAAACAACATGGAATCTTAAAGTGTCAAATAGTGCCATAGCATATGTGATACTCACTAGATCATCACCTACACATGCACTTGCACACACTCACAACTCCAATGGTGCACATGAGGGATGGACCTCATGTATGCGTGCCATAGCACATCACCATACACACTCACATACAAACAAGCATGCACACACTAGCACCTACACAAGCTATTTCTAACACACACAACTTCACATGCTTATGAGCTCATACTCACAAGGCCACCCACACAAACACATGCACTCACACATGGGTGTGCTTGCAACCACATACACACACTACTCCTACACATGCACTAGTGCACATATGCACAAGCACACATACACACACACACATGGACACATACACCTACATAAGCACTTGGGTGCTTGCACCACACAAGCACACACCTCATACAAAACATCCCACACATGCACACAAGGCTAAACAAGGAGAAACCCTACTAGTTGTGATCTAGCAAAACATATGTTGCTGCCAAAACCTTGCAACATCACACAATACTTCAAACAGCAAAAAAAGGAATAAAAATAAAAAGGGGGCTGGCTTGGATTCGAACCCAAGTACCCCTAGTACTCCACCAGTGCTAGCACCACCGGGCTAGCAGCTCTTCTTCGACACAGAAGGGGGAATAGAGCAAGTAAATCTCCCACATCGAGCTACTGTGCCCAAAGCCAAGAAAAACAAAAGGGGTCGCCACTGGGTTTCGTACCCACGACGTGCCGAACTGCACCCCGGGGTCGTTCCAGTCGAGCTGGCACACGCTTCTGTCCAAAAGGGGGGGTATCTAGCCAGGTAATCAAACAAAAGGACCGCCCTTGCTCTGCTTCCACAGAGGCGCGAGCGACGAGCTCACCGGAGCCGATCGCTTCACACATACACATGCTACTGTGGGGGATCTGCTACTACACCTCAAAGACGGAAACCTACTCGCGCGTCTACGCCCACATGCACAGCAGCTACGCTACACGAACAGCAAGCAACAACAACGTGTAACCTGCCAGTGCAACTCCGGCAAGCCTCGAGCAGGGGCTCGGTCGTCTTGCTATCCGGGAAGGAAGGGGGAAGGAGGACGCACGGCTGCTCACCTAGCTATGAAGGGACAAGGCCTCGTCGAGGGAGAGAGCTGCCGCCGACGAGCGTTGCGGGAGGTTGCCGGAGAGGAAGAAGACGAAGCAGAGAAGACGCTAGCGTCGAGGGTGGGTGTCGGAAGCAGCTCTTCGCGAGATTCCAACGGTAATAGAACCCTGCTGTTCTCTGCTTGCGCCTGAACCGCTCGGGGAAGAACGGCGACACTGGATCGCCGGCGTCGAACTTACTAGGAGGAGGCCATGGCGTCGAGCTGCTCGGGATCGCCCCCGGCGGCGCCAAGAGAGAGAGAGAGAGAGGGGAGGAAAACGAGGAACCCTAGAGCTGGAGAGGATGCGGGCGACTTATATCGCCTCGGGGGACGAGCTGGAGCCGCAGGATCGAGGCATGGTGGATCGGTGGTGGTGGTTTGGTCGTACAGAAGTGACGCCAGCGGGAGGTAGGGGATGGTCGTGGAGTTGGGATGGCTAACGAGAGGAGGGATTAAAATGGGCCAGCGAGGGGGAGATGGGCTTCTGTTGGCGCCAGATAGAGAGGAGGAAAACCCTGGGGTTTTTCTATTTTGAAACAAAGCCAACAAACAATTAAACTCCTAGGTAATCTATGGCTCCAAAATAAAAATAAAAATGCCCCTGCTCATAAGGAAATCATGACCTATTTAAATAAAATGAAAAGAGAAATTTTGGAGCAAATAAATATTTACAAAACAGAATTAAATAACCTGTTTTGTGAATATCTACCCCTCTCAAACATAGATTCAAATCACATTAGACATAGCACCACATACCCTAGAAAACACTCTAAAATATAAACATTTTTGAACCAGGGTTAGAGCAAGTAAATCTTGAGCATGAGAAATAAAGAAGGGGGGTTTGAAACCTAGTTGGAAGCTAGCATAGATGAAACCCAATCTTTCAAACACCACTTCATCATCACATAGCACATCAACATCACATCCCACATCTATGGATCCACAACAACACAAACACAATGAAGGCAAGAATGACATGGATGCATGAATGCAAAGGGGAGTCAAGGTATGATCACATGAAATGCAAAGGGGAGTCAAGGTATGATCACAACCCTAGGGGAGGCAAGCATATATCCCACAAGGCAATGACATCATGGACCCACATACATAAAGGTTCCAAATATGGCAAGTTACACTCTGGGGCATTACAAAATCTAAGCCATCGTCATCACCAACGCTTACTTCTTCATGGGACACTACTGAAATTCAGAAATTTGCCGTCTGCCAAAGAGGACGGCAAAGGGTGCAACCACGGACGGCAAAGGCTTTGCCGTCGGTCAGCAGACGGCAAAGTAGACGGTAAAAAAAAATCCGGTGAAGAGGTTCTTTGCCGTCAGCTTTCACAAAGCGGACGGCAAAGAATCTTTGCCATGAGGGGGCATACGACAAATTAACTAGGACGACAAAGGGTGCAACGTCCCCGTTAAGTGTTAACGGCAGGCCTCCTCACTTTGCCGTGTGCCTCCCCTCCTTTGTCGTGTGGGGGCAGACGGCAAAGAGGGGAGAGAGAGGGGGCAGATTCCCCCCTTTGCCGTCTGCCCACCCCCTTTATCATGTGGGGGCAGACGACAAAGAGGGGAGAGAGAGGGGGCAGATTCCCCCCTTTGCCGTCTGCCCACCCCCCTTTGCCATGTGGGGGCAGACGACAAAGAGGGGAGAGAGAGGGGGCAGATTCCCCCCTTTGCCGTCTGCCTCCCCCTCTTTGCCATGCGGGGGCAGACGGCAAAGAGGGGAACCAACCCCTTATTTATTTATTTTTTGTTATATACAACATTTTTAACAATAATCAGGATATATATATATATATATATATATATATATATTTGACATAAATAAATTTCTTTCCGTACTCATAACCATATTAAAATAACCTCTTATATCCAGCTTTCAAGTTGCATCCACGTGCATACAAAGTTTCATATATTACACCAGTTTCATCCACGTGCATACAGAGTTTCATATATTCATATACTACAATAGTTTCAATACAACCCATGGTACAAGAAATCATCTTCAAGCATTCCATCAATATTTTCCAAGCTTCCCGTGAAGTGAAGGTAATCTGCAAAATGACAAATAAGAAAGTTAGAAGAATAATACTAGATGAAGTAGTGTATATATAGGTTATTTCGAAGAAAATTAGCTAAGTATAGACCATTTAGGAGCTAACTAAGCTAATTATGTCATTTAGGTGGAACCCTAGCTAACTATAGGTCGTTTCGGAGCTAACTTGGGTAAAATAGGCCATTCTGGACCAAACTATGCTTATTAAGCCATTTTTGATCTAGCTAGGCTAATTATAGGCCATTTAATACATAAGTTAGGGGGAATAGGTCATGTTGCAGCTACGTAAGCCTTATTATGTCATTTAGGAGAGAACTTAGCTAACCATAGGTCATGTTTTATTAAATAGACCATTTAGGAGCTAACTAAGCTAATTATGTCATTTAGATGGATAATTAGCCAATTTAGGCTTTGTTGGATGAGTCTAAGCTACGTAGAATAAGAGAAAGAGAAGAAGAAAGTAAAAGAAGGAGGAGGAGGAGGAGGAGGAGGAGAAGGAGAAGGAAGAGGAGAAGAAGAAGAAAATAAGAAGGAGAAGGAGAAGGAGGAAGAAGGAGGACGAAGAAGGAGAAGGAGGAGCTCCTTCTCCTTCTTCTCCTCCTTCTCCTTCTTCTTATCCTCCTCCCTCTCCTTCTTCTTCTTCTCCTCTTCTTCTTCTTCCTTCCTTTCATTTTTCCTCTTTCTTCTCCTCTCGTCCCCTTCTTCGGGCTAAATTGGATAAGAATGCCTTTTTGGAGCTAATTATGTCATTTAGGAGAGAACTTAGCTAAGTATAGGTCATTTTTTATTAAATAGACCATTTAGGAGCTAACTAAGCTAATTATGTCATTTAGATGTATAATTAGCCAATTTAGGCTTTGTTGATGAGTCTAAGCTACGTAGAATAAGAGAAAGAGAAGAAGAAGTAAAAGAAGAAGGAGGAGGAGGAGGAGAAGGATAAGGAAGAGGAGAAGAAGAAGAAAAGGAGAAAGAGAAGGAGAAGGAGGAAGAAGGACGAAGAAGAAGGAGAAGGAGGAGCTCCTTCTCCTTCTTCTCCTCCTTCTCCTCCTTCTTCTTATCCTCCTCCCTCTCCTTCTTCTTCTTCTCCTCTTCTTCTTCTTCCTTCCTTTCATTTTTCCTCTTTCTTCTCCTCTCGTCCCCTTCTTCGGGCTAAATTGGCTAAGAATGCCTTTTTGGAGCTAATTATGTCATTTGGAGGATAATTAGCTAAGTATAGGTCATTTTTTATTAAATAGACCATTTAGGAGCTAACTAAGCTAATTATGTCATTTAGATGGATAATTAGCCAATTTAGGCTTTCTTGGATGAGTCTAAGCTACGTAGAATAAGAGAAAGAGAAGAAGAAGTAAAAGAAGGAGGAGGAGGAGGAGGAGGAGGAGGAGAAGGATAAGGAAGAGGAGAAGAAGAATAAAAGGAGAAGGAGAAGGAGAAGGAGGAAGGAGGAAGAAGAAGGAGAAGGAGGAGCTCCTTCTCCTTCTTCTCCTCCTTCTCCTCCTTCTTATCCTCCTCCCTCTCCTTCTTCTTCTTCTTCTCCTCTTCTTCTTCTTCCTTCCTTTCATTTTTCCTCTTTCTTCTCCTCTCGCCCCCTTCTTCGGGCTAAATTGGCTAAGAATGCCTTTTTGGAGCTAATTATGTCATTTAGGAGATAACTTAGCTAAGTATAGGTCATTTTTTATTAAATAGACCATTTAGGAGCTAACTAAGCTAATTATGTCATCTAGCTATCTTTTATTAAAACACTAGAAATAACATACCTAAGTTAGGGTCAAGCACGGTGGCTCTGGCTTGTTTCACCTGGAGAAGGCTGCCCTGGAGAAGGCTCGATTGTAGAAGGGTCGTGCGATGCGTTTCGGGACATATTGTGCACCAAACATGGTTTGCAATGTGTAATTAGCATGAGGACACTCTTAAGATCACTCCGCTGAAATGAAACTCACTGTCCCCGCCACGTTAACGACTGGCATCGGCGGAGGGACTTGGCCGTTCTTCTCGCACATAGACTGTACATTTGGTTTCAACAAGTCAAACTTTTTATTTATTAATGAAACGGACATTCAAATGCAAGATTTGAAATAACATGAAGAAGAAACTTACCACGAAGAGCTCGTATATGGCCCTGGTTGACGCATCATTCCGTGCCCTCTCCGCCTCCACCAATGGAGTCGTCCTCTCCTCCAGCTCCCTAATTTCCTTATCCTTCTCCGCCATAGCCGCCTGCATTGCCTCTCTCTCTTTCTGAATAGCAGCCTACAACACAACTCATTGTTAGCATATTGGTTCCAACGCACAACATAATGCGGAAAGATATTTGAGTCCATTAAACTAACCTCGATGGCGAGCTCGACTGGCCGTGCACGACGTGTTATCTCCGGACAAGAGCTCGTTTGGCATGCCTTTATCTACCGGAGAGAGCTAGGACAACGTATAAGGCCGTGTCCAATGGCGATCGAGCCATGGGGCCTCCCGTTGCCAGCTATCATCACCAGCTCTGGATCAATAGGCCCCTCGCTCGGGTTAAAGTCCTCCCCTTTCCTCGCCTTCCCGTGATCTCTGTACTTCACGAGCTTGTCGTGGGAGGAGATGTTGGTGAAGTTTTCTGGATGCTCGAGGTCAGACTCAGAGAATGCCTTGACCTTCTTGTACGAGGCAGTATGGGCCATCGCATACAGGTCGTACATCTGTGGCGCCTCCGTCTTATCGTGACGCGCCTAAAAGAGGACGTTTTGAAGACTCCAGCATTTCATAGAAGGCGTTTGCAGATTCCTCCATCTCATCATCCGAATCACGAGCATCATCAATGTCTTGCACCATGTCTTCAATCCCGGTACCATGCTCATCGGTGCGACGACGAATCACCTCAGCTCTGGCACGTTGGTCAGACTCACCATGAAAAGTCCACACCGTATAATTAGGCGTAAAACCCCACTTCTGCAGGTGTTTACCCATTTCAAACTCTGTCTGCTTTTTCCGTCCTTAATATCCCGTAGTTTCAATTAGGACCTTTATATCCCGTGTTTACCCATTTCAAACCCCACTTCTGCAGGTGTTGGTCCGGTTCTTTATTTAAAGGAGAACCTTAATATCCCGTAGTTTCCATTAGGACCCCGCTGCCACGGGAGGGATGGACAATAGATGTCATGCAAGTTCTTTTCCCTAAGCACATATGACTACATACGAAATACATGCCTACATTAGATTGACGAACTGGAGCTAGTTACATATCTCTGCGTGTTATAACTATTACATGATGAAATCGGGCATAATCATCCATCACCGATCCAATGCCTACGAGCTTTTCCTACTGGTCCTTGCTATGTTACTTTGTCGCTACTGATGTCACTGCTGCTGTTGTTACTCTGTTGCTACTGGTTACTGTTGGTACTGTTGCTATCATACTACCTTGCTACTGATACTTTGATGCAGACACTAAATCTATCAGGTGTGGTTGAATTGACAACTCAACTGCTAATACTTGAGAATATTCTTTCGCTTCCCCTTGTGTCGAATCAATAAATTTGGGTTGAATACTCTACCCTTGAAAACTGTTGCGATCCCCTATACTTGTGGGTTATCATCGCCGCCCCGAGCCCGTCGGCCCCGGTGAGCTCCTCCTGTGCGTGCTCTGCTTGTCGCCGTCGCCGCCCCTGCATATTGTTGTTCATACAAATTTTGTTCATATATAGATTATACTAGAGATGTATTCGAGATTAAATTTGAGATGTATTAAGTTGATTATTGGTTCTAACTAAAAAAAAAACTTTTTGCCTCTTTAGATCTATTGCATTATATATCATAACGTACATCTATGAACTATTCAACATTTGAAAATGAAATATAAAAAAGTTTGTGCATGTTTAAAACATAGAAGTTCGTGTAATTCGGTTATTCATACAAGGAGATGAAATATTTGCAGAAACTATATATATCAAAGAGAACAGTTGTTGGGGGAGATAATGCTCGGTGATTATTTGTCGTATCTCAACGACACCGATGGTCTGGAAGGAGAGGATGATGGCTCGGATGATTGAACAATGGAGGAGGAAGGACATGATCATGATGGCTCCGGTGACCGAAGGCCGGAGGAAGAAGGAAACCATGATGAGCGCTCCGGTGACCAAACGGAGGAGGGAGATGTTGGAAATGTTGGAAATATGCCCTAGAGGCAATAATAAATTAGTTATTATCATATTTCTTAGTTCATGATAATCGTTTATTATCCATGCTATAATTGTATTGATTAGAAACACAATACTTGTGTGGATACATAGACAAAACACTGTCCCTAGTAAGCCTCTAGTTGACTAGCTCGTTCATCAAAGATGGTCAAGGTTTCCTGGCCATAGGGAAGTGTTGTCACCTGATAACGGGATCACATCATTAGGAGAATCATGTGATGGACTAGACCCAAACTAATAGACGTAGCATATTGATCGTGTCATTTTGTTGCTATTGTTTTCTGCGTGTCAAGTATTTGTTCCTATGACCATGAGATCATATAACTCACGGACACCGGAGGAATGCTTTGTGTGTATCAAACGTCGCAACGTAACTGGGTGACTATAAAGATGCTCTACAGGTATCTCCGAAGGTGTTCGTTGAGTTAGTATGGATCGAGACTGGGATTTGTCACTCCGTGTGACGGAGAGGTATCTCGGGGCCCACTCGGTAATACAACATCACACACAAGCCTTGCAAGCAATGTGACTTAGTGTAAGTTACGGGATCTTGTATTACGGAATGAGTAAAGAGACTTGCCGGTAAACGAGATTGAAATAGGTATGCGGATACTGACGATCGAATCTCGGGCAAGTAACATACCGAAGGACAAAGGGAATGACATACAGGATTATATGAATCCTTGGCACTGAGGTTCAAACGATAAGATCTTCGTAGAATATGTAGGATCCAATATGGGCATCCAGGTCCCGCTATTGGATATTGACCGAGGAGTCTCTCGGGTCATGTCTACATAGTTATCGAACCCGCAGGGTCTACACACTTAAGGTTCGACGTTGTTTTATGCGTATTTGAGTTATATGGTTGGTTAACGAATGTTGTTCGGAGTCCCGGATGAGATCATGAACGTCAAGAGGGTTTCCGGAATGGTCCAGAAATGAAGATTGATATATAGGATGACCTCATTTGATTACCGGAAGGTTTTTGGAGTTACCGGGAATGTACCGGGAATGACGAATGGGTTCCGGGAGTTCACCGGGGGGGGGGGGGCAACCCACCCCGGGGAAGCCCATAGGCATTGGGGGTGGCGCACGAGCCCTTAGTGGGCTGGTGGGACAGCCCAAGAGATCCCTATGCACCATAGGAAGAAAAATCAAAGAGAAAAGAAAAAAAAGAGGAGGTGGGAAAAGGGGGAAGGACTCCTCCTTCCAAACCTAGTTGGACTCGGTTTGGAAGGGGAGGGTTCCCCCCTTAGGTTCAGCCGACCCCCTTGGGAGTCCTTGGACCCCAAGGCAAGGCTCCCCCTCCTCCCCCTATATATACGGAGGTTTTATGGCTGATTTGACACAACTTTTGCCACGGCAGCCCGACCACATATCTCCACGGATTTACCTCTAGATCGCGTTTCTGCGGAGCTCGGGCGAAGCCCTGTTGAGACGAGATCATCACCAACCTCCGGAGCGCCGTCACGCTGCCGGAGAACTCTTCTACCTCTCCGTCTCTCTTGGTGGATCAAGAATGCCGAGATCATCGTCGAGCTGCACGTGTGCTGAACGCGGAGGTGCCGTCCGTTCGGCACTAGATCGTGGGACTGATCGCGGGACGGTTTGCGGGACGGATCGAGGGACGTGAGGACGTTCCACTACATCAACCGTGTTCACTAACGCTTCTGCTGTACGGTCTACAAGGGTATGTAGATCACACATCCCCTCTCGTAGATGGACATCACCATGATAGGTCTTCGTGTGCGTAGGAAATTTTTTGTTTCCCATGCGACGTTCCCCAACAGTGTTATCAGAGCTAGGTTCATGCGTAGATGTAATCTCGAGTAGAACACAAAAGTTTTTGTGGGCGGTGATGTGCGTTTTGCTGCCCTCCTTAGTCTTTTCTTGATTCCGCGGTATTGTTGGATCGAAGCGGCTCGGACCGACATTACTCGTACGCTTACGAGAGACTGGTTTCATCGCTACGAGTAACTCCGTTGCTCAAAGATGACTGGCGGGTGTTAGTTTCTCCATCTTTAGTTGAATCGGAATTGACCGAGGAGGTCCTTGGATGAGGTTAAATAGCAACTCATATATCTCCGTTGTGGTGTTTGCGTAAGTAAGATGCGATCCTACTAGATACCCATGGTCACCACGTAAAACATGCAACAACAAAATTAGAGGACATCTAACTTGTTTTTGCATGGTATGCTTGTGATGTGATATGGCCAACGATGTGATGTGATATATTGGATGTATGAGATGATCATGTTGTAATAGATAATATCGACTTGCACGTCGATGGTACGGCAACCGGCAGGAGCCATAGGGTTGTCTTTATAACTAACATTTGTGCTTGCAGATGCGTTTACTATTTTGCTAGGATGTAGCTTTAGTAGTAATAGCATGAGTAGCACGATAACCCCGATGGCGACACGTTGATGGAGATCATGGTGTGCCACTGGTGACAAGAAGATCGTGCCGGTGCTTTGGTGATGGAGATCAAGGAGCACGTGATGATGGCCATATCATGTCATTTATGAATTGCATGTGATGTTAATCCTTTTATGCACCTTATTTTGCTTAGAACGACGATAGAATTATGAGGTGATCTCTCACTAAAATTTCAAGACGAAATTGTGTTCTCCCCGATTGTGCACCGTTGTTACAGTTCTTCGTTTCGAGACACCACGTGATGATCGGGTGTGATAGACTCAACGTTCACATACAATGGGTGCAAAACAGTTGCACACGCAGAACACTCGGGTTAAGCTTGACGAGCCTAGCATGTGCAGACATGGCCTCGGAACACATGAGACCGAAAGGTCGAGCATGAATCGTATAGTTGATATGATTAGCATAGAGATGCTTACCACTGAAACTATTCTCGACTCACGTGATGATCGGACTTGAGATAGTGGATTTGGATCATGTACCACTCAAATGACTAGAGAGATGTACTTTTTGAGTGGGAGTTCTTAAGTAATATGATTAATTGAACTAATTGTCATGAACATAGTCTAATGGTCTTTGCGAATTACGATGTAGCTTGCGCTATAGCTCTACTGTTTTTATATGTTCCTAGGGAAAATTTAGTTGAAAGTTGATAGTAGAAAACTTTGCAGACTGAGTCTGTAAAACCGAGGATTGTCCTCGTTGCTGCGCTGAAGGCTTATGTCCTTAATGCACAACTCGGTGGGCTGCACCTCGAGCGTCGTCTGTAGATGTTGTGAACATCCAACATACACGTTTCTCATGACTACACGATAGTTCAGTACAAAATACTTAATCGCTTAGAAGCAAGGCACCGAAGACGTTTTGAAACGTCACGGAACATAAGAGTTGTTCTAAAGAGATGAAATTGTGATTTCATGCTTGTGCCCTTGTTAAGAGGTATGAGACCTCCGACAAGATTCTTTGTCCACAAAGTAAAGGAGAAAATCTCAATCGTTGAGCGTGTGCTCAGATTATCTGAGTACGACAATCGCTTGAATCAAGTGGGAGTTGATCTTCGAGATAAGATAGTGATGGTTCTCCAAAGTCACTGCCACCAAGCTGTGAGAGCTTCGTGATGAACTATAACAATGATCCTTGAGCGATTCGTGATGTTTGACACTGGGAGTGTAGAAATCAAGAAGGAGCATCAATAGTTGAAGGTTAGTAAAACCACTAAATTTCGAGAAAGGCAAGGGCTAGAAGGGATACTTCGTGAAATGGCAAAGCAGTTGCTGCACTAATGAAGAGACCCAAGATTAAACCCAAACCTGAGACTGAGTGCTTCTGTAATGAGGGAACAGTCACTGAGACGGAGCAACTCTAGATACTTGGTAGATAAGAAAGCTGGCAAAAGTCAAAAGAAGTATATTTGATATACATGATGTTGATGTCTACTTTACTAGTACTCCTAGTAGAATGAGGGTATTGGATACCGGTTCGGTTGCTAAGTGATTAGTAACACGAAATGATAGCTACGGCGTAAACGGAGACTAGCTAAAGGCGAGGTGACGATACGTGTTGGAAGTTTTTCCAAGATTGATATGATCAAAACATCGCACGCTCCCTCTACCATCGGGATAGGTGTTAAACCGAAATAATTGTTATTTGGTGCTTGCGTTAAGCATGAACATGATTGGGTCGTGTTTATTGCAATACGATTATTCATTTAAAGAGAATAATGGTTACTCTGTTTGCTTGAATAATCACCTTCAATGGTTTATTGAATCTCGATCGTAGTGTTACACATGTTCATAATATTGGTGCCAAAAGATACGAGGTAATGATGATAGTACCACTTACTTGTGGCACTGCCGCTTGAGTCATGTTAGTATAAATTGCATGAAGAGGCTCCATGCTGATGGATCTTTATACTCACTTGATTTTGAATCACTAGTGACATGCAAATCATACCACATGAGCAAGGCCTTATTTTCATTGAGATGAAACAAGATAGTAACTTGTTGGAAGTGATACATTTTGATGTATGCAGTCCAATGGGTCCTGAGGCACGCAGTGGACGTCATTATGTTCTTACTTCAATGACGATTTGAGTAGATGCAAGAGTATTTTCTTAATGAATCACAAGTCTGAAATATTGAAAAGTTCAATTCTGTTTCGGAGTGAAGTTCGTCGTAACAAGAGGATAAACGGTCTACGATATGATCATAGAAATGAATATCTGAGTTACGAGTTTTGGTACGCAGTTAAGACAATGTGGAAATTGTTTCGCAGTTCATGCTACCTGGAACATCATAGTGTGATGATGTGTCTGGACGTCATAGCCACACACTATTTGGTATGGTGCATACTATGATGTCTCTTATCGAATTACCACTATTATTTATTGGTTATGCATTAAAGACAACCGCATTCACTTTAAATAGGGCACCGCGTATTTCCGTTGAGATAACACAGTATAGACCGAGGTTTAGAGACATCCAAACTGTCGTTTCTTGAAAGTTTGGGGCTACGACACTTATGTGATAAAGTTTCAGTCTGATAAGCTCGAACCCAAAGCGGATAAATGCATCTTCATAGGATATCCAAAATAGTTGGGTACATCTCCTATCTTAGATCCAAAAGCAAAGTGTTTGTTTCTAGAAACGGATCCTTTCTCGAGGAAAGGTTTCTCTCGAAAGAATTGAGTGGGAGGGTAGTAGAACTTGATGAGGTTATTGAACCATCACTTCAACCAGTGTGTAGCAGGGCGCAGGAAGTTGTTCCTGTGGCGCCTACACCAATTGAAGTGGAAGCTGATGATGGTGATCATCAAGCATCAGATCAAGTTACTGCAAGCCTCGTAGGTTGACAAGGTCACGTACTACTACAGAGTGGTACGGTAACCCTGTCTTGGAGGTCATGTTGTTGAGCAACAATGAACTTACGAGTTATGAAGAAAGCAATGGTGGGCCCGGATTCCGACAAATGGCTGGAAGCCATGAAATCCAAGAGAGGATCCATGTATGAAAACAAAGTGTAGACTTTGGAAGAACTACTTGATGGTCAGAGGACTATTGCGTGAAGATGGATCTTTAAAAGGAAGACAGACGATGATGGTGATAAGTCACTATTAAGAAAAGATCGACTTGTCGCAAATATGTTCCCGACAAGATCAAACAGTTGACTATGATGAGACTTTCTCACTCGTAGCGATGCTAAAAGTCTGTTAGAATTATATTAGTAGTTGCTGCATTATTTATGAAATATTGCACGTAGGATGTCAAAACATTGTTTCCTCGACGGTTTCCTTGAGCAAACATTGTATGTGATACAACCACGAGGTTTTGTCGATCCTAAAGATACTAGCAAGTATGCAAGCTCCAGTGATCCTTCAATGGACTGGTGCAAGCATCTCGCAGTTGGAATATACACTTTGATGAGATGATCAAAGATTTTGGGTTTGTACAAGGTTTATGAGAAACTTGTATTTCCAAAGAAGTGAGTGGGAGCACTATAGAATTTCTGATAAGTATATGTGGTTGACATATTGTGGATCAGAAGTAATGTAGAATTTCTGTAAAGCATACAAGGTTGTTTGAAAGGAGTTTTCAAAGGAATACCTGGATTGAGCTACTTGAACGTTGAGCATCAAAGATCTATGGAGATAGATCGAAAGCGCTTAATGGAAGTTTCAACAAGATGCATGCCTTGACAAGTTTTTGAAGGAGTTCAAAATAGATCAGCAAAGAAGGAGTTCTTGGTTGCCTTGTAAGGTGTGAATTTGAGTAAGACTCAAAACCCGACCACGGCAGAATGAAGAGAATAGACGAAGGTCGTCTTCTATGCCTTAGCCGTAGACTCTAAAGTATGCCATGCTGAGTACCGCACCTGATGTGTGCCTTGCAGCAAGTCTGTACACATAGTGATCCAGGATTGAATCACTGATCAGCGGTCAAAGTTATCCTTAGTAACTAAATAGACTAAGGAATTTTTCTCGATTATGGAGGTGGTTAAAGAGTTCGTCGTAAAGGGTTACGTCGATGGAAGCTTTGACACTAATCCGGATAACTATGAGTAGTGAAACGGATTCCTATAGTAGAGTAGATATTTGGAGCATTTCCGAATAGCACGTAGTAGCAGCATCTATAAGATGACATAAAGATTTGTAAAGAATGCACGAATCTGAAAGTTTCAGAACCATTGACTAAAAGCTCTCTCACGAGCAAGACGTGACCGGACCCCAGAACTATATGGGTGTTGGATTCGTTGGAATCACATGGTGATGTGAACTAGATTATTGACTCTAGTGCAAGTGGGAGACTGTTGGAAATATGCCCTAGAGGCAATAATAAATTAGTTATTATTATATTTCTTAGTTCATGATAATCGTTTATTATCCATGCTATAATTGTATTGATTGGAAACACAATACTTGTGTGGATACATAGACAAAACATTGTCCCTAGTAAGCCTCTAGTTGACTAGCTCGTTGATCAAAGATGGTCAAGGTTTCCTGGCCAGAGGCAAGTGTTGTCACTTGATAATGGGATCACATCATTAGGAGAATCATGTGATGGACTAGACCCAAACTAATAGACGTAGCATATTAATCGTGTCATTTTGTTGCTACTATTTTCTGCGTGTCAAGTATTTGGTCCTATGACCATGAGATCATATAACTCACGGACACCGGAGGAATGCTTTGTGTGTATCAAACGTCGCAACGTAACTGGGTGACTATAAAGATGCTCTACAGGTATCTCCGAAGGTGTGATCGAGACTGGGATTTGTCACTCCGTGTGACGGAGAGGTATCTCGGGGCCCACTCGGTAATACAACATCACACACAAGCCTTGCAAGCAATGTGACTTAGTGTAAGTTACGGGATCTTGTATTACGGAACGAGTAAAGAGACTTGCCGGTAAACGAGATTGAAATAGGTATGCGGATACTGACGATCGAATCTCGGGCAAGTAACATACCGAAGGACAAAGGGAATGACATACAGGATTATATGAATCCTTGGCACTGACGTTTAAATGATAAGATCTTCGTAGAATATGTAGGATCCAATATGGGCATCTAGGTCCCGCTATTGGATATTGACCGAGGAGTCTCTCGGGTCATGTCTACATAGTTCTCGAACCCGCAGGGTCTGCACACTTAAGGTTCGACGTTGTTTTATGCGTATTTGAGTTATATGGTTGGTTACCGAATGTTGTTCGGAGTCCCGGATGAGATCGCGGACGTCACGAGGGTTTCCGGAATGGTCCGGAAATGAAGATTGATATATAGGATGACCTCATTTGATTACCGGAAGGTTTTCGGAGTTACCGGGAATGTACCGGGAATGACGAATGGGTTCCGGGAGTTCACCGGGGGGGGGGGGGGGGGGGCAACCCACCCCGGGGAAGCCCATAGGCATTGGGGGTGGCGCACCAGCCCTTAGTGGGCTGGTGGGACAGCCCAAGAGAGCCCTATGCGCCACAGGAAGAAAAATCAAAGAGAAAAAAAAGAGGAGGTGGGAAAAGGGGAAAGGACTCCTCCTTCCAAACCTAGTTGGACTCGGTTTGGAAGGGGAGGGTTCCCGCCTTAGGTTCGGCCGACCCCCTTGGGAGTCCTTGGACCCCAAGGCAAGGCTCGCCCCTGCTCCCCCTATATGTATGGAGGTGTTAGGGCTGATTTGACACAACTTTTGCCACGGCAGCCCGACCACATATCTCCACGGTTTTACCTCTAGATCGCGTTTCCGCGGAGCTCGGGCGGAGCCCTGCTAAGACGAGATCATCACCAACCTCCGGAGCGCCGTCACGCTGCCGGAGAACTCTTCTACCTCTCCATCTCTCTTGCTGGATCAGGAAGGCCGAGATCATCGTCGAGCTGTACGTGTGCTGAACGCGGAGGTGCCGTCAGTTCGGCACTAGATCGTGGGACTCATCATGGGACGGTTCGCGGGGCGGATCGAGGGACGTGAGGACGTTCCACTACATCAACCGCGTTCACTAACGCTTCTGCTGTATGGTCTACAAGGGTACGTAGATCACACATCCCCTCTCGTAGATGGACATCACCATGATAGGTAGTCGTGCGCGTAGGAAATTTTTTGTTTCCCATGCGACGTTCCCCAACAGGAAAGTCCGGCGAGGTATATATATAAATTAAGCCCAAAGGTATGTACATATATTAACACTTCTTTCTTCTTTTATAGCCCTCCGGATCGAACCAAACTTTGGTAAAGAGACGAGGCCCGAAGAGAAGGGTGCGCATGGATGAAAAGTTCACAATCACAGCAATCGCGGCCGATGGCCTACCGATTGAACCCAAGCTGACCAAGGACGCATTTTCTACTCAGTGCAGAGCTACTGTTAGGGAAAACATCCCGATCAGCGTCAAGCAATGGAAAAAGCCTAAGGGCGACGACGTCCGTGAAGGTGATTATGTCACCGATAGGCAGAAAGATGATCTTTGGACCGCGCTCAAGGAAAATTTCACCCTACCGCGAGAGGAAGATCCGAATAAGCCAGTTATAGAGCCACTTGTCAAGGCGTGTGCTCTTAAGAAGATGGCACATCTATTCGGGAAGTGGAAGAATGATTTGAAATCAATGTTTGTCGACAAAGGGCAGACTCTAGAATTCGTCGGCCGATTTGAGAAGATAATAGATCACCGACCCCCATTTGTGGCCTACAAGTCATCGGAGAAGCAGTATCACCATCACACGGGGTCAGGTGGCTACCTCAAAGCTCGGCCGTTCTGGGACAAAGCTGAGAATGACCTGATTGCTAAAGGGGTCCAACCACAGACATTGAACTGGACAGAGCGTTCGAGGACTTGGTGGGAATTTTTGATCCTGAAACAGGGAAGTGTCGTTGGACGGACGAGCAACTTGCAATACCCATGATAAAGCTTCAGAAGTGTATCGCCGCAGCGCAGGAAGGGACGTTCATTCCAGACAGAGAGAATGACGAGCTGACTGAGGCCCTAGGTAATGCTGAGCACCCTGGACGAACATGAGGCACACCAGGCTCCATTCCGTGGAAGTTTGGTTTTCCTAATACAAGCGGTTACAGAAGCCGGGAGAGAAAGAGGAAAGCGGAGCTGAGGGACATGCAGGAGATCAAGGCAACACTTCAAAAGCTAGAGGAACTTGAGAGCCAGCGAGCTGCCGGCCAACCATCTCAGTGACACGAAGCTACCCTATAACGTACCCCACCATCTCAGCGGAGAAGCAGCGTGGCTTCCATGGAGCTCGTTCAGCATGACTTCACGGCTCCTAGTTACCCCGTGGATACTATCACGGAGGCTCAACGTTGCGAGCTTATGATGAAATGTCGGAACCTCACTTTCAAGGTGGCTGTCGGCTCTGTTGAACCTCCTCAACCCAACGAAACTTTTCACTGCCATCTGATTCCACATGGATATGCTCTTGTGATGGTGGATCAAGTAATGGAGGACTTTGAGCAGCTTGAGCTTGACCACCCTACAGGTGAAGGGGAGATCTAGCTGGTTCGTGCTGTGGGGAGTACATGTATATGGAAGAAGGAGTTCATCAATCTTCCAAACTAGACGCATCCGCCTCCTCCTCCGATGACGACAAGTCAGGTCACTCCGCCTCATCCTCCTCCGACGACGAGTCAGGGCACTCCGCCTCCTCCCCCTCCTCCTCCTCCTCCTCCGACGACGAGTGATCAGGGCACCCCGCCTCCTTCTCCGGCTCCTCCGACGCATGAGGGCACTTCGCCTCCTCCTTCGCCTACTCTGGCGTGTCAGAGTAGTCCGCCTCCTCCTCCGCCTCGTCGGCAACGTCAGAAGACAAACGCTGCCGCTCTGGCTCGTCCGGCGCGTCAGAGCAGTCTGCCTCCTTCTCTCAAGCGGAAGAGAGACGCCTCCTTCTCTCCGACGGCTAGCAGTACAAGCAAAGGCGGGAGGCAAATCAGATTCGGTCCATCTCTAAAGCCTGTGGAAAATTTACCATATGAGAGGATCAAGGAGGAAAACGAGGAGATATGTCGTGCCGAATTGAGGGCCCATTTTGCAAAGAAAACTCCACCAACGAAGGAGAAGCTAGATCCAGATGAGATGGTGGGGTACGTTATAGGGTAGCTTCGTGTCACTGAGATGGTTGGCCCGCAGCTCGCTGGCTCTCAAGTTCCTCTAGCTTTTGAAGTGTTGCCTTGATCTCCTGCATGTCCCTCAGCTCCGCTTTCCTCTTTCTCTCCCGGCTTCTGTAACCGCTTGTATTAGGAAAACCAAACTTCCACGGAATGGAGCCTGGTGTGCCTCATGTTCGTCCAGGGTGCTCAGCATTACCTAGGGCCTCAGTCAGCTCGTCATTCTCTCTGTCTGGAATGAACGTCCCTTCCTGCGCTGCGGCGATACACTTCTGAAGCTTTATCATGGGTATTGCAAGTTGCTCGTCCGTCCAACGACACTTCCCTGTTTCAGGATCAAAAGTTCCCACCAAGTCCTCGAACGCTCTGTCCAGTTCAATGTCTGTGGTTGGACCCCTTTAGCAATCAGGTCATTCTCAGCTTTGTCCCAGAACGGCCGAGCTTTGAGGTAGCCACCTGACCCCGTGTGATGGTGATACTGCTTCTTTGCGACATTGTTCTTGTTTGTCTATAACATTTTCTTACTCTTCTCCGATGACTTGTAGGCCACAAATGCGGGTCAGTGATCTATTATCTTCTCAAATCGGCCGACGAATTCTAGAGACTGCCCTTTGTCGACAAACATTGATTTCAAATCATTCTTCCACTTCCCGAATAGATGTGCCATCTTCTTAAGAGCACACGCCTTGACAAGTGGCTCTATAACTGGCTTATTCGGATCTTCCTCTGGCGGTAGGGTGAAATTTTCCTTCACCGCGGTCCAAAGATTATCTTTCTACCTATCAGTGACATAATCACCTTCACGGACGTCGTCGCCCTTAGGCTTTTTCCATTGCTTGACGTTGATCGGGATGTTGTCCCTAACAGTAGCTCTACACTGAGTAGAAAATGTGTCCTTGGTCAGCTTGGGTTCAATTGTTAGGCCATCGGCCGCGATTGCTGTGATTGTGAACTTTTCATCCATGCGCAACCTTCTCTTCGGGCCTCGTCTCTTTACCGTAGTTTGGCTCGATCCGGTGGGCTATAAAAGAAGAAAGAAGTGTTAATATATGTACATACCTTTGGGCTTAATTAATATATATACCTCGCCGGACATTCCAACATCTCCCTCTTCCGTTTGGTCACCGGAGCGCTCATCATGGTCTCCTTCTTCCTCCGGCCGTCGGTCACCGGAGCCATCATGATCATGTCCTTCCTCCTCCATTGTTCAATCATCCGAGCCGTCATCCTCTCCTTCCAGACCATCGGTGTCGTTGAGATACGACAAATAATCACCGAGCATTATCTCCCCCAACAACTGTTCTCTTTGATCCATATAGTTTCTGCAAATATTTCATCTCCTTGTATGAATAACCGAATTACACGAACTTCTATGTTTTAAGCATGCACAAACTTTTTTATATTTCATTTTAAAATGTTGAATAGTTCATAGATGTACGTTATGATATATAATCCAATAGATCTAAAGAGGCAAAAAGGTTTTCTTTCAGTTAGAACCAATAATCAACTTAATACATCTCAAATTTAATCTCGAATACATCTCTAGTATAATCTATATATGAACAAAATTTGTAAGTACAACAATATGCAGGGGCGACGATGGCGACAACTAGAGCACGCACAGGAGGAGCTCACCGGGGCCGACGGGCTCGGGGCGGCGATGATAACCCACAAGTATAGGGGGTCGCAACAGTTTTCGAGGGTAGAGTATTCAACCCAAATTTATTGATTCGACACAAGGGGAAGCGAAAGAATATTCTCAAGTATTAGCAGTTGAGTTGTCAATTCAACCACACCTAAAAGATTTAGTGTCTGCATCAAAGTATCAGTAGCAAGGTAGTATGATAGCAACAGTACAAACAGTAACCAGTAGCAACAGAGTAACAAGAGCATCAGTGACATCAGTGGCGACAATGTAACGTAGCAAGGGCCAGTAGGAAAACCTCGTAGGCGTTGGATCGGCGATGGATGATTATGCCGGATTTCATCATGTAACAGTTATAACACGCAGAGGTATGTAACTAGCTCCAGTTCGTCAATCTAATGTAGGCATGTATTTCGTATGTAGTCATACGTGCTTAGGGAAAAGAACTTGCATGACATCTATTGTCCATCGCTCCCGTGGCAGCAGGGTCCTAATGGAAACTACGGGATATTAAGGTTCTCCTTTTAATAAAGAACCGGACCAACTCATTAACACTTGGTGAATACATGAACTCCTCATACTATTGTCATCCCCGGGAGTGGTTCCGGCTATTGTTACTCCGGGGTTGCCGGGTCATAACACATAGTAGATGACTACAACTTGCAAGATAGGATCTAAAACACACATATATTGGCGACGACATAATAGGTTCAAATCTAAAATCATGGCGCTCGGGCCCTAGTGACAAGCATTAAGCATGGCAAAGTAGTAGCAACATCAATCTCAGAACATAGTGGATACTAGGGACCAATCCCCATCAAAACTAACTCGATTACATGATAGATCTCATCCAACCCATCACCGTCCAGCAAGCCTACGATGAGATTACTCACGAACGGTGAAGAGCATCATGGAATTGGCGATGAAGGAAGGTTGATGATGACGATGGCGACGATTTCCCCTCTCCGGAGCCTGGAACGGACTCCAGATCTGCCTTCCAGATGAAGAACAGGAGGTGGCGGCGCCTGCCTATCGTAAAACGTGATGAAATCTTCTCCCTGATTTTTTTGGACGAAACGGACTATATAGAGCTGGATTGAGTGGCGGTGGAGCTTTGTGGGCCCCACAAGCCTGCCAGGCATGACCAGGGGGGGCCTGGTGGGCTTGTGGGCTCACGAGTCCACTTCCTCCGCTGATTCTTGCGCCAGTATTTTTCATAAATCCCAGAAAAATTCTCCGTAAATTTTCAGGTCATTCCGAGAACTTTTATTTCTGCGCAAAAACAACACCATGGCAATTCTGCTGAAAACAGCGTTAGTCCGGGTTAGTTCCATTCAAACCATGCAAATTAGAGTCGAAAACAAGGGCAAAAGAGTTCGGAAAAGTAGATACGACACAGACGTATCAACTCCCCCAAGCTTAAAGCCTTGCTTGTCCTCAAGCAATTCAGTTGACAAATTGAAAGAGACAAAAGAAAAACTTTGACGAACTCTATTTGATCTTGTTGTTGCAACTATGTCTAACTCATAACCAGAATTTCAGCAAGATCACAAGCAAACCACATAAGCAAATGACATTTAGATCTCACGGTAAACTCATATCAATGGCATAATCAACTAGCGAGGAAATAATAATAAGTCTCAATGTCAACACTTCAATTAAAACAATCATGAAGCAGTACGAACAGATGGTATCTCGCTAGCTCTTTCAGAGACCGCAAAACATAAATGCAGAGCACCTTCAAAGACCAAGGGCTGACTAAACATTGTAATTCACGGCAAAGAAGATCCAGTCACAGTCGTACTCAACACAGTTAAAAGCTTAAAAATGATAGAGGTGCTCTCTAATGGGTGCTTCTATAAGAGGAGGATGACTCAAGAGGAACATAAACAGATAGGCCCTTCGCAGAGGGAAGCATTGATTTGCAGAGGTGCCACAGCTCAAGCTTTTGAAAACAAAGATAATAATTTTGGGTGGCATGCTTTCATTTTCAACGCAATGACTAAGAGTTCTCACCATCTTCCATGCTACACATGCTATAGGCGGTTCCCAAACAGAAAAGTAAAGTTTTGACTCCCCCACCACCGATCAACCACACTCCACGACTAGCCGAATCCTCGGGTGCCGTCCATACCAACATCAATCCAGGGGGAGTTTTGTTTGCTATCTTTTGGATTAGAGCATGGAACTGGGCATTCCAATTACCAGCCCCTTTCTCATGAATCATAGTGAATAAACACAAATCGAGGATAACATGCCTAGCATGGAAGATACTGATAGCCCCCTGTCACCACATGAGTGGTTCGGGCATGCAAAACATATTATTTCTTGAAGGTTTAGAGAGGGGCACATGCAAATTTACTTGGAACGACACGTAGATACTGCATATAGGTAGGTATGGTGGACTCATCTGGAACAACTTTGGGTTTATGGAAGTGGATGGACAAGCAGTATTCCCGCTTAGTACAAGTGAAGGCTAGCAAAAGACTGGGAAGCGACCAAATAGAGAGTGACAACAGTCATCAAAATGCATTGAGATTAACTAACATTGAGTGCAAGCATGAGTAGGACATAAATCACCATGACCATGAATATCATAGAGGCTTGATACGTCTCCATCGTATCTACTTTTCCAAACTCTTTTGCCCTTGTTTTGGACTCTAATTTGCATGATTTGAATGGAACTAACCTGGACTGACGCTGTTTTCAGCAGAATTGCCTTGGTGTTATTTTTGTGCAGAAATCAAAGTTCTCCAAACGTCCTAAAAATTTATGGGGAGAAATTTTGGAAAATATCAAAAATATCTGCGCCAATTTCCACCTGAGGGGGTGGGCCAGTGGGCCACAAGCCCTGGCTCCACCGCCACCCCTGGTGGCGGTGGGCAGGCTCGTGGGGCCCACATGGCTCTGCCGCCCCCAATTGCAGCTCTATAAGTTCCCTTTCATCCCAGAAAAAATAAAAAGAGAAGTTTTCGTCACGTTTGCCATACGGAGGCGCCGCCACAACCTGTTCTTCATCTAGAGGGCAGATCTGGAGTCCGTCTTGGGCTCCGGAGAGGGGAAATTGTCGCCATCGTCATCATCAACCTTCTTCCCTCTCCAATTCCATGAAGCTCTTCGTTGTTCATGAGTAATCTATTCATAGGCTCGGTGGGCGGTGATGAGTAGGATGAGATCTATCATGTAATCGAGTTAGTTTTGATGGGGATTGATACCTAGTATCCACTATGTTCTGAGATTGATGTTGCAATTACTTTGCCATTCTTAATGCTTGTCACTAGGGCCCGAGTGCCTTGATTTCAGATCTGAAATTATTATGTTGTCACCAATATATATGTGTTTTAGATCCGATCTTGCAAGTTGTAGTTACCTACTATGTGTTATGATCCGGCAACCCCTGAGTGACAATAACCGGAACAACTCCCGATGATGACCATAGTTTGAGGAGTTCATGTGTTCACCAAGTGCTAATGCGTTGGTCCGGTTCTTTATTAAAAGGAGAACCTTAATATCACGTAGTTTCCTTTTGGACACCGCTGCCATGGGAGCGATGGATAATAGATGTCATGCAAGTTCATTTCCCTAAGCACGTATGACGACACACGGAATGCATGACTACATCACATTGATGAACGGGAGCTAGCCACATATCTCTCCGTGTTATAACTGTTGCATGATGAATATCATCCAAACAAATCACCGACCCATTGCCTACGAGTTTGTCCTACTGCTGTTGTTACTTGTTTTGCTCTACTGCTGTTACTACTGTTGCTACTGCTTTTACTTGTCTTGCTCTACTGGTACTGTTGCTACTACTCTCGCTTGCTACTATTGCTACTTGCCACAGCTGTCACTACTGCTTTTTCCTTGCCGCTGCTATTGCTCGTTACACTGCTACTACCTGCTAGAATTTTGGTTCGCTGGTCGTTGACGGGAACTGACAATTTCCGTCAACGAGGCAACTTGGCGCCACATATACAATCGTTAGAAATAGTCTGCCGTGTCAACATATCGCTTCTGACACCGTTGTTATCATACTACTTTGCTTGCAGATACTAATCTTTCAGGTGTGGTTGAATCTAACATATTCAGCTGCTAATACTTGAGAGTATCCTCTCACCTCCTGTAGGCTAGAGATGCTATGCTCGATACTGCTTTGCCTGATGATGCTAGAGATGCTATTTTTCCTGATGATGCTATGCTTGATACTGCTAGAGATACTACTTTGCCTGATGTTCCACTAGGAGTGTTCCTTGATGCTCATATTGCTAGAGTTACTGCCAATGCTCGTGATGCTTCTGATATTGCCGATACTATTGAGATAGAACCTGCTTTTACTCCTGCTAGATCTAGCTCTCCTAGATATGAATTGCCTGATAAACCTGAGGGTTACGTTATGGAGGGAGAGATAGCTGAGGATTTTCTTGCGTGTAAGGATGCCTATGACGCTGAGAAATTACTTCTCAAGTGGAAGGCAAAATCTCGGGAAGCTAGGATGAAATACGACCCGAAGTTTGCCACTTCACCTATCTTTATCACCGATAAGGATTATTAATTCTGTGTCGATCCTAAGATAATCTCTCTAGTCGAATCTGATCCTTTTCACGGTTATGAGTCTGAGACGGTCGTAGCCCATCTTGCCAAACTACACGATATAGCCACCCTTTTCACTAATGAGGAGAAGATCCGTCACTACTATATACTTAAGCTGTTTCCTTTCTCTCTAAAGGATGTTGCTAAAGCCTGGTTCACCTCTCTTGCTCCTGGATGTGTGAGTAGTCCCCAGGAGATGGTCTATTACTTCTGTGAGAAATATTCCCCTGCCCATAAGAAGCAAGCTGCCTTGCAGGAAATATAAAACTTTGCTCAACTCTAAGAAGAGAGTCTTCCACAAGCTTGGGTGAGGCTCATCCAGCTCCAGAATGCTTTGCCTGATCACCCTCTTAAGAAGAACGAGATACTTGATATCTTCTATAACGGACTTACCGATGCCTCTAGAGACCACCTAGATAGTTGTGCTGGTTGTGTTTTTAGGGAACGAACTATATAACAAGCTGAGACCCTACTGAATAACATCTTGATCAACGATAATGCTTGGACTATTCCCGAACCACCTCCTAAGCCAACTCCGAAGAAAAGAGGTATTCTATTCCTTAGTCCCGAAGATATGCAAAAAGCCAAGAAATCTATGCAAGAGAGAAAGGCATTAGATCTGAAGATGTCAAAAATCTACCACCTATCGAAGAGATCCATGGTCTCGATAACCCGATACAGGTAGTAGAAGTGAATTCTCTGCATAGGTTTGATGAGAGTGATATTCCTTTTGATAAACCTGCTAGCCCATGCTTTGATGAATTTGACAACTTTGTTGCCAAACAACAGTGTTTCAATGATTATGTTAGCATACATTTGGAACACAATACTCGTATGCCTAGCCATTTAAGTGCTTGTGTAGACAGAAATATCAATGATCTCAAGCTTCTGAGTAAACATGCCTCTATGATTACTACTCAGGTAGAACAAGTACTTAAAGCTCAGAATGACCTGCTAAATGAATTAAATGACAACTCTGTCAGAGTCATTACTAGAGGAGGCAAAATGACTCAGGAACCTTTGTATCCTGAAGGTCATCCTAAGAGAATTGATCAAGATTCTCAAGGAATCAATGCTGATACACCTAGTCATCCTAAGGAGAAGAAGAAGGATGATAGAAGCCTGCATGCCAGCTCACCAAATACGGTCACACCTGAAGAACCTAATGATATTTCTGCGTCTGATGTAGAAACACAATCTGGTGATGAACATGAACCTGGTGACAATATGGACAGTGATGTTCATAATAATGCTCAACCTAGCAATGATGAGGATGTGGAGATTGAACCTTCGGTTAATCCTGATAACCCACAACCTAAGAAATACGATAAGAATGACTTCACTGCTAGGAAGCATGGAAAAGAAAGGGAGCCATGGGTTCAGAGATCTATGCCCTTTCCTCCTAAGCCATCCAAGAAAAAGGATGATGAGGATTTTGAGCGTTTCGTTGAGATGATAAGACCCATCTTTCTGCAGATGCGGTTAACTGATATGCTCAAGATGTCTCCGCAAGCCAAGTACATGAAAGATATCGTGACTAATAAATGGAAGATATCAGATCTTGAGATCTCCACCATGCTTGCCAATTACACTTTCAAAAGTGGAACTCCTAAGAAACTTGGTGATCCCGGAGTGCCCACTATACCTTGCTCCATTAAAGGAAACTATGTAAGAACTGCCGTATGTGACCTTGGAGCCGGTGTTAGTGTTATGTTGCTCTCTCTTTATCGTAAACTTGAATTGGATAAGTTGACACCCACTGAAATTTCTCTGCAAATGGCCGACAAATCAACTGCTTTCCCTATTGGCATTTGCGAGGATGTGCCTGTTGTGGTTGCTAACACCACTATCTTAACAGACTTTGTTATCTTGGATATTCCCGAGGACGATGCCATGGCTGTCATCCTCGGAAGACCCTTTTTAAACACTGCAGGGGCTGTTATAGATTGCAACAAAGGCAATGTTACTTTCCATGTCAACGGTAATGAGCACACCGTGCACTTTCCGAAGAAACGATATCAAGTACATTGCATCAATGCTATCGAAAAGACTTCATTGATTCTTATTGGGAGCTTTGAATGCCCTATTCCTTGTGTCAAGATGAAGTATGGTTTTCTTGTTGGGAAGATACATATCCCCATTGAGGTGACTTAGTGGCTATTCGAAAATTCTCCGTTCTCTCTTGCGATTTGAGAAGGTTTTGTCATGAGGACTTGATCAACCCCATTGACGGATTTTTTTCGATGACCATGAAACGGATGAATCAAAGAGTCACATACCTCTGTTTTAAACTTTCATTTTCTGTTGCTTAGAAGAAAAATGATAGAATTAGTTTAGTTTTTCCTGTTTTCTGTTTTAGCGTCCCGGAGAAAAATACCTCGAAAATAAAAGTTCTCCGATGGTCCTGAAAATTCAGTATGATTTTTTCTGGAATTTTTGAAAATTACTGGGCCTGAGAGATGGCCTAGGGGCCAGACCAGTGGGCCACAAGCCCTGCCACCGCCACCTACGCCCTGGTGGCGGAGGGCAAGCTTGTGGGGCCCAAAGGCACCCCCTCCACTCATTCCAGCTCCCAACCTCTTCTTCCACCTCCAGAAAAAAATTGTTTCGCAACTCAAACCCGTGTTCTTGCTCATTTGGCTGTGATTTTCGATCTCCTTGCTCAAAGCACCATTCTCCGAACCATTTTGGGGAAATTACTCCTTGGTAAGTGACTCCTCCACTGGTCCAATTAGTTTTTGCTCTAGTGCTTTATCCTTCGCGTATTCTTGCTACCTTGGTGACCCTGTTCTTGAGCTAGAAATGTTGATTTTAGCTGGTCCCAAGTAGTTTTAGCGCGTGATACGGTCTCTAGGCACTAGTAGGAGTAGTTTCTACAAGGTGTGGTGGGTCTTCCGATGAGTTCATGATCGAAGCAGGTTTCAAGGATGATTTTGATACACTTGTCTGCAATGCCGGGTTAGAAGAGTTCCTCTCAAATAAATGTGAACAGTATGCTATGCTCACTGCCTCTTTCGTGCGTAGATTTAAATTTTCAGTTGTCCATGACTCATCCATACTGTTTGATCTGTACGATAAATCCTATACCGTGGATTTGGAGGATTTCAATAGGATTTTCAAGATACCCGATGGGGATAGTATTAATGATCCTTCTAAGTCTTCGGTCAGTGACTTTGTCTCCAGTATAACTGTTGGAGAAACCAGAGATATCACGCAAGCCACCGTCAGAAGCATCCATTTCCCTGCCTTGCACTACCTTGCCCTCTTCATAGGTAGGTGCATTAACGGCAAGGGTGCACATTGTCACCTATGCTCTTTCGACCTTAGTATCTTTAAGAGCGCAGTAACGGGTGACAGGAGCTTCAATATGGGAGCTATAAATAGCAAGGAGGCTGAATAAAAATGCCAGTGAGGGGGATTTCTTTGGTGGAGTTTATGCTTGACGCTTAGCAAATTTTCTTGGAGTATCCATCTGTCCAGAAGACCCTCATCTCCATGCAGCCTATCTTGATCGTGTCGCTCAAACCCGCTACGAGTTCCTTGAGAGAGATCATGGATCCCTCCTATACCGCTTGATATTTAACCGACAGCGTGTTTTCCATATTACCCTTCCTGCTCCTGCTTTCTTTGACTTTCAGGTAAAACGAAGATACTACATAACGATAGGAGAGGCAGAGGAGTATGAGAGGGAGGCGACTGCTGCTCGACTTCGTGAGGCAGCTATTCAGGCAGTGGCTGCAGCACTCCCGTATAACACCCATTATGATTTTGGGTTTCGCCAGGATCATCCATGGGAGTAGACCAAGCTAGGCCAAAAGCCTAAGCTTGGGGGAGTACGTGTTCTCACCGACTTTACATTCATGCTTATGCTTTCATTCTGTTAGCCGGTGTTCACACTTTTCCACTGTATTATCCATGCTAGTTTATTTTCGTTTTCTTGTTTTCTTGTTTTGTGTCCTTTTGAGAAAACCCAAAAAGATTTTTCTTTCTTCTTTTGCTTGTTGGGAGCTTCCCCGTGTAAATAGTTTTCTTTTTCGTTGTGTCAAGGTAGAAGATATTGGTTACAATGTTTATTGGTTCTTACATGCTTACCTGTTTAGGTTTCAAAGAGCCATATTACTTTGTCTTCTCCTTTGTGTTTGCCTGCAGATTCAGCTTAGTCCAATGCACGAGCACTCTTATTATCGTTCACATCATTCGATCATGCAAATGAAAGGCAACAATGATGATATATGATGAAGTGACTGAGACTGAAAAGCTGGTATGAACTCTATCTATTTTGTTTTTGTAAATATGACTAGCTTATCATCCCAGATTTAGCTTTGTTGTGAGAGAACCATGTTTACAATGAAAATTTAGAGATCATAGTTTCTGGTGCCATGCTTATTTAGCTGAGAGCTTATAATGGTTTGTCTTGAATGCCAACATAGATTTTGAGATGACTATGATGTAGTATGATAGGATGGTATTCTCCTTTGAATGCTTCAAGTGGCTTGACTTGGCGCATGTTCATGCATGTAGTTGAAACAAAATCAACATAGCCTCTATGATGTTTGTGTTCATGGTTATTTATATCCTGTTCATGCTTGCATTTAATGTTAGTCAAACTCATTGCATCTTGATGACTGTTGTCGCTCTCTAGTTGGTCGCTTCCCAGTCTTTTGCTAGCCTTCACTTGTACTAAGCGGAATACTGCTTGTGCATCCACTTCCATAAACCCAAAACTTTTTCCATGAGAGTCCACCATACCTACCTATTTGCGGTATCTACCTCCCGTTCCAAGTAAATTTGCATGTGCCACTCTCTAAACCTTCAAGAAATAATCTGTTTTGCATGCCCGAACCGCTCATGTGGTGACAGGGGTCTATTGGTATCTTCCATGCTAGGAGTGTTATTCTCAACATGTGTTTATTCATTGTCATTCACGAGAAAGGGGCCGGTAATTGGAATGCCTAGTTCCACGCTTAAATCGAAAACATAACTGTAAAACAAGACTCCCCCCGGATTGATGTTAGTATGGACGGTACCCGAGGATTCGGCTAGCCATGGTGTGTGATTGATTGTGGTGGGGGAGTTAAAACTTTGCTTTTTTGTTTGGGAACCGCCTATAGCATGAGTAGCATGGAAGATATTGAGAACTCTTGGTCATTGCGTTGACAATGAAAGCATGCCACCCAAAATTATTATCTTTGTTTTTAAAGCTTGAGCTCTGGCACCTCTGCAAATCAATGCTTCCCTCTGCGAAGGGCATGTCTATTTATTTTCCTGTCGAGTCATCCTCCTCTTATATTTGCTTTTGATTAATATTGAGTATGACTATGACTGGATCTTCGTTGCTATGAATTACAATGTTTAGTCAGCCCCTGATCTTTGAAAGTGCTCTGCATTTATGTTTTGCGGTCTCAGAAAGAGCTAGCGAGATACCAACTATTCATATTGCTTCATGCTTGTTTTGATTGAAGTGTTGGTATTTGAAACTCATTATTATTTGCTCGTTTGCTTATTATGCCATTGATATTAGTTTACCGTGAGACCTTTGTGTCATTTGTTTATGTGGTTAACTTGTGATCTTGCTGAAATTCTGGTTATGAGTTAGACATAGTTGCAACAACAAGATCAAACAGAGTTTGTCAAAGTTTTTCTTTCTCTCTCAGTTTGTCTACTGAGTTGCTTGAAGACAAGAAAGCTTTTAAGCTTGGGGGAGTTGATACGTCTCCATCGTATCTACTTTTCCAAACTCTTTTGCCCTTGTTTTGGACTCTAATTTGCATGATTTGAATGGAACTAACCTAGATTAACGTTGTTTTCAGCAGAATTGCCTTGGTGTTATTTTTGTGCAGAAATCAAAGTTCTCCAAACGTCCTGAAAATTTGTGGGGAGCAATTTTGGAAAATATGAAAAATATCTGCGCAAAGTTCCACCTCAGGGGGTGGGCCAGTGGGCCACAAGCCCTGCCTCCGCCACCACCCCCCTGGTGGCGGTGGGCAGGCTTGTGGGGCACACACGGCTCTGCCGCCCCCAATTCCAGCTCTATAAATTCCCTTTCGTCCCGGAAAAAATAAAAAGAGAAGTTTTAGTCGCGTTTGCGATACGGAGGCGCCGCCACAACCTGTTCTTCATCTGGAGGACATATCTGGAGTCCGTCTTGGGCTCCGGAGAGGGGAAATCATCGCCATCGTCATCATCATCCTTCTTCCCTCTTCAATTCCATGAAGCTCTTTGTCGTTCGTGAGTAATCTATTCGTAGGCTCACTAGGCGGTGATGAGTAGGATGAGATCTATCATGTAATCGAGTTAGTTTTGATGGGGATTGATCCCTAGTATCCACTATGTTCTGAGATTGATGTTGCTACTACTTTGCCATGCTTAATGCTTGTCACTAGGGCCCGAGTGCCATGATTTCAGATCTGAAATTATTATGTTGTCACCAATATATGTGTGTTTTAGATCCGATCTTGCAAGTTGTAGTTACCTACTATGTGTTATGATCCGGCAACCCCGGAGTGACAATAACCGGAACCACTCCCGGTGATGACCATAGTTTGAGGAGTTCATGTGTTCACCAAGTGCTAATGCGTTGGTCCGGTTCTTTATTAAAAGGAGAACCTTAATATCCCATAGTTTCCTTTTGGACCCCGCTGCCACGGGACCGATGGACAATAGATGTCATGCAAGTTCTTTTCCCTAAGCACGTATGACGACACACGGAATGCATGCCTACATCACATTGACGAACGGGAGCTAGCCACATATCTCTCCGTGTTATAACTGTTGCATGATGAATATCATCCAAACAAATCACCGACCCATTGCCTATGAGTTTGTCCTACTGCTGTTGTTACTTGTTTTTCTCCGCTGCTGTTACTACTATTGCTACTGCTGTTACTTGTCTTGCTCTGCTGCTATTGTTGCTACTACTGTCGCTTGCTACTGTTGCTACTTACCACTGCTGTCACTACTGCTTTTCCTTGCCGCTGCTATTGCTCGTTACACTGCAGCTACGTGCTACAATTTTGGTTCACTAGTCGTTGACGGGAACTGACAATTTCCGTCAATGAGGCAACTTGGCGACATTGATACAATCGTTAGAAATAGTCTGCCGTGTCAATAGATCGTTTCTGACACCGTTGTTATCGTACTACTTTGCTGTTACTACTTTGCTTGCAGATACTAATCTTTCAGGTGTGGTTGAATCTGACATATTCAGCTGCTAATACTTGAGAGTATCCTCTCACCTCCTATAGGCGTACCAACAAATTTGGGTCGAATACTCTACCATCCAAAACTGCTATGATCCCATGCGCTGGTGGGCCGTCAACAACATTCTTCTAGTTTCGATTGCCGGAGAGTGCTAGCAGCATTCTTCCGGTGCCGTTGCAAAGGGGAAGAACAGTTGACATCAAGAATTTTTCTGGCGCCGTTGCCGGGGATTGCAATCAAGGCTATGTTGATTTTGTTTCAACTACATGCGTGAACATGCACCAAGTCAAGCCACTTGAATCATTGAAAGGAGGATACCATCCTATCATACTACAACACAATCATCTCAACATTCATGTGGGCATCCAAGACAAACCATTATAAGCTCCTAGCTAAGTAAGCATGGCATAAGCAACTATGATCTCTAAGTTGTCATTGCAAACATGTTTCCCTCACAATAAAGCTGAATCATGCACGATGAGCTAGTCATATTTACAAAAACAAAATAGATCGAGTTCATACCAGCTTTTCCAGGCTCCGTCATTTCATCATATATCGTCATTATTGCCTTTCACTTGCACGACCGAACGATGTGAACAATAATAAGTGTGCTCGTGCATTGGACTACGCTGGAATCTGCAGGCAAACACAAAGGAGAAGTCAAAGTAATATGGCTCTTTGACAGATAAACAGATATGCATGCGAGAGCCACTAAACATTGTAACCATGGTCTTCTACCTTGACCCAAAGAAAAAGAAAACTATTTACACGGGAAAGCTCCCAACAAGCAAAAGAAGAACACGAAAATATTTTTGGGTTTTCTCAAACTAGATAGACACACGAAAAGAAAACGAGAAAAAGAAAATAAACTAGCATGGATGATATACTGGCAAAGTGTGAACACCGACGAACAAAGCGAAAGCATAAGCAAGAATGTAAACTCGGTGAGAAACACGTATCCCCCAAGCTTAGGCTTTTGGCCTAAGTTGGTCTACTCCCAAGGAGGGAAATAACCAGCTCCAGGGTACTCCGGAGTGTACTGAGGATGCCACTGCTGTGTGAGCTCCTCTGGCTCCCACTGATAAACTGGCGTCTAGTACTCGACTGGTGGCTCGGGCACGGGCACCTGTGGTTGGGCTAAGCCCCAATATGCGGAGATGTCCGAGGGCATAATAATGTACCTGCCTGCATGAAGATTGAACAAAGAAGGAGCAAGCAAAGTTATAGTTTCACGAGTACCCTGACTAAATACCAGGTCATAAATCATCCTTCTACTTATATCTCTATCAAGAAAGTCATGGCGAACCATGCTATCATAATCTAGATATCTCTCGGGAAGAAGAATCTCTTCTTCCTCTTCCAGTCTAATATGTATCTCAAAGTGTCTAGCAAGACGAGTAGCATAGATACCTCCATAGACAATGCCTTTAGAACGGTTCGTGTTCAACCGTTGAGCTACTATGGCGCCCAAGCTATAAGTTTTATCATTATAAAGGGCTTCACGCAAGACCGCAAGATCTGGGGAACTAAGTGACCTAGCTTTCCCACGGCTAATCAAACATTTTCCCACAAATAGTGAGAAGTACCGGAGTACGGGAAAATGTATGCTATGAGCTCTAGCGCAAGACACTCCTCTCTCCTCTCCCACAACAATAGTATCGATGAAAGCTTCCAAGTCCCGTGGACGAGGTTCATGAATATCCCCAACATAAGGTAATGTGCAGACATTGCAAAAATCCTAGAGCGACATGAGCTGGGGGATATCATAAAGTTTGAACTCAACCATAGGAGGATTCTTCCTCGGATAGAAGTTAAAGCTTTGTACGAAGATATTAGTGAGGAGGAGGTATTGCGGACACATATCTTCAACGAAGGCGGTAAGGCCTGCGTTTTCCACCAAGTAATAGAAGTCCTCATAAAGTCCGGCGGCGCGTAAGAACACATCGCTTGGCCACTCGCACACTTGAACTTATGCAACTCGCGGGACCGAATACTTGGGCTTCTTCTCACTTCCATCATCCTTGGGGTCACGGCTTGAAGAGCCTCTTAAGAACCTCCTCATCTTTTCCCTTTTCTATCTCTGAAAATTTCTGAAATTTTTAGTGATTCTAAGGAAAAGTGAATATGGCTCAACTAAACTCGTAGCAACTACTCCCACAAGTGCCTAGAGGCCATATTACACATCAAAACCACTTGGGACCAGCTAGAATTAGCATGCAAAGCTCAAGAACATGGTCACCAAGGCAGCAAAAATACGTGAAGTATAAGGAACTAGAGAAAAAACTCATTGGACCAATGAAGGAGTCACTTCCAAGGAGTAATTTCCTCAAAACAGTTTGAAGAATGGTGCATTGAGGAAGGAGATCGAAAATCCCAGCAAGAAGAGCAAGAACACGGGTTTGAGCTGCGAAACGATTTTTTCTGGAGGTAGGAGAAGGAGATGAGAGCTAGAATGAGTGGAGGGGTGCACGTGGGCCCCACAAGCCAGGTAGGCGCGGCCAGGTGGGTGCCCGCGCCTCCAGGGCTTGTGGCCCACTGGTGCAGCCCCAGACTAGCTCTTCGTCTTAGTATTTTTAAAACATTCCAGAAAAAATCATACTTGATTTTCAGGATGTTCGGAGAACTTTTATTTTTGGGGTACTTTTCTACGGGACGCTAAAATAGAAAACATGGAAAACTAAACTAAACCTATCATTTTTCTTCTAAGAAATCGAAGGTGAAAGCTTGGAACAGAGGTTTGTGGCTCCTCGATTCATCCATCTTATGGTCATCGAAACAAATACGTTAGTGAGGTTGATCAAGTCTCCTCGACAAACCTTTTCGAATCGCAAAAGAGAACGAAGAATTTTCTAATAGTCACTAAGTCAACTCAATGGGGATGTGTATCTCCCCAACAAGCAGATCATACTTCATCTTAACAGGAGGTATAGGGCATTCAAAGCTCCCAATAAGAATCGATGAAGTTTTTTCGATAGCATTGATGCAATGTACTCGATATTGTTTCTTCGGAAAGTGCACCGTATGATCATTACCGTTGATATGGAAAGTGACGTTGCCTTTGTTGCAATCTATAACAGCCCCTGCAGTGTTTAAAAAGGGTCTTCCGAGGATGACCGCCATGGCATCGTCCTCGGGAATATCCAAGATAACAAAGTCTGTTAAGATAGTGACGTTGGCAACCACAACAGGCACATCCTCGCAAATGCCGATAGGAAAAGCAGTTGATTTGTCGGCCATTTGCAGAGAGATTTCAGTGGGTGTCAACTTATCCAGTTCAAGTCTATGATAAAGAGAGAGGCATAACACTAACACCGGCTCCAAGGTCGCATAGAGCAGTTCTAACTTAGTTGCCTTTAATGGAGCAAGGTATAGTGGGCACACCGAGATTCCCTAGTTTCTTAGGAGTTCCACCCTTGAAGGTATAATTAGCAAGCATGGTGGAAATCTCAACCTCAGGTATCCTCCTCTTATTAGTCACAATATCCTTCATGTACTTAGCATACAGAGACATTTTGAGCATATCCGTCAAACGCATTTGCAGAAAGAGAGGTCTAATCATTTCAACGAATTGCTCAAAATCCTCATCATCCTTTTTCTTGGATGGTTTGGGAGGAAAGGGCATGGGTTTCTGAACCCATGGTCCCCTCTCTTTACCATGCTTCCTAGCAGCAAAGTCATTCTTATCGTATCTTCTATTCTTAGGCTGTGGGTTATCAAGATCAACACGTTCAATCTCCACATCCTTTTCATTGCTAGGTTGAGTATCTTCATGAACATCACTATTGATATTATCATTAGGCTCATGTTCATCACTAGATTGAGTTTCAGCATCAGAAACAGAGGCATCGTTTAGACTCTCACGTGTAGCAACAACAGGGTTGCTAGCTGATACGTCTCAAACGTATCTATAATTTTTGATGGTTTCATGTTGTTATCTTGTCATCTTTGGATGTTTTATGTACCTTTTATATCTTTTTTGAGACTAACTTATTAATGCAGTGCCAAGTGCTAGTTCCTGTTTTTTCTATGTTTTTGGCTCTTTTCAGATCTCATTTTGGAACGGAGTCCAAACGGAATAAAATCCCTGAAATGATTTTTCCCGAACGGAAGAAGATCAGGGGGCCTGTGGGCCAAGCCAGGAGGGCTGCAGCGAGCCCACAAGCCCCCACTCCACCACCAGGGGGAGGCGGCGGTGGGCAGGCTTGTGGCCTCCCTGGCGCCCCTGACCTAGATCTTGCGCCTATATATTCCCTAAAAATCAGAAAGAAATCAGGAGAGCCTCGAAAATACTTTTCCGCCGCCGCAAGCTTCCGTTTCCGTGAGATCTCATCTGGAGACCCTTCCCAGCGCCCTGCCGGAGGGGACTTTGGAGTTGGAGGGCTTCTTCATCATCATCTTCGCCCCTCCAATGACTCATGAATAGTTCACTTCAGACCTACGGGTCCGTAGTTAGTAGCTAGATGGCTTTTTCTCTCTCTTGGATCTTCAATACAAAGTTCTCCATGATCCTCATGGAGGTCTATCCGATGTAATCTTCTTTGGCGGTGTGTTTGTCGAGATCCGATGAATTGTGGATTTGTGATCAGATTATCTATGATATATATTTGAGTCTTTGCTGATTTCTTATATGCATGATTTGATATCCTTGTAAGTCTCTCCAAGTCTTGGGTTTTGTTTGGCCAACTAGATCTATGATTCTTGCAATGGGAGAAGTGCTTGGTTTTGGGTTCTTACCATGTGGTGACCTTTCCCAGTAACAGTAGGGGCAGCAAGGCACACATTGAGTAGTTGCCAACAAGGGTAACAAGGTGGGCTCTGTCGTTGATATGAGATTGTCCATCTACATCATGTCATCTTGCTTAAGGCGTTACTCTGTTCTTTTGGACTTAATACACTAGATGCATGCTGGATAGCGGTCGACGTGTGGAGTAATAGTAGTAGATGCACAAAGTATCGGTCTACTTGTTTTGGACGTGATGCCTATAGATATAATCATTGCCATAGATGACGTCACGACTTTGCACGGTTTTATCAATTGCTCGACAATAATTTGTTCACCCACCGTCGACTTGCTTTCATGAGAGAAGACACTAGTAAACACTACGGCCCCAGGGTCTATTCACATCTATCGTTTACACCTCCGGTATTACTTTGCTTTGTTACTTTGTTGCTTTCAGTTCTCACTTTGCGAACAGTCTATAAGGGATTGACAACCCCTTCATAGCGTTGGGAGCAGGTTCTTTGTGTTTGTGTAGGCACTTGTGATACTCCTTCACTGGATCGATACCTTGGTTCTCAAAACCGAGGGAAATACTTACCACCGCTGCACTAGATCACCCTTTCCGCTTCGAGGGAACACCAACGCAAGGCTTCAAGCCCGTGGGGAAATCCTTTGCATATTTGCCTAGGAAGTCCCTAAAGGCGTAGCCGTAGCAGAAGGATTCCTGGTGCCATTGCTGAGGAGAATCAAGACAAGAATAGTCTCCCGTCAGCAAATGTTTCTGGCGCCGTTGGAAGGTCTTTTGTCGTAGTAGCACTAGCGTGCAGGTTCCTATCATCTTTCTTCTTCTTTCTAGGATTACTAGGTGCATCAGTGCTAACTCGTTGAGAATCTTGTTCAATTCTCTTAGGATGACCCTCAGCATACATAGGTTCCTGGGTCATTCTACCGCCTCTAGTAACGACTCTAACAGAATTGTCATTCAACTCATTGAGCAAGTCATTTTGAGCCTTAAGTACTTGTTCTACGTGAGTGGTAACCATAGAGGCATGTTTACTAAGAAGCTTAAGATCATTGGCATTTCTGTCCACATAAGCACTTCAATGACTAAGCATACGAGCATTCTGTTCCAATTGTCTTCTAACATAATCATTGAAACTCTGTTGTTTGGCAACAAAGTTATCAAATTCATCCAGGCATAAGCTAGCAGGTTTATCAAAAGGAATATCACTCTCATTGAACCTACGCAGAGAATTTACTTCTACTACCTGTATCGGGTTTTCAAGACCGTGGATCTCTTCGGTAGGTGGTAGATTTTTGTCATCTTCAGATTTAATGCCTTTATCTCGCATAGATTTCTTAGCTTCCTGCATATCTTTGGGACTGAGGAATAGAATACCTCTTTTCTTCAGAGTTGGCTTAGGAGGTGGTTCGGGAATAGTCCAAGCATTCTCATTGCACAAGATGTTATTCAATAGGATCTCAGCTTGTTCTACAGTTCTTTCCCTAAAAACACAACTGACACAACTATCTAGGTGATCTCTAGAAGCATAGTTAAGTCCATTATAGAAGATATCAAGTATTTCATTCTTCTCAAGAGGGTGATCAGGCAAAGCATTGAGTAGCTGGATGAGCATCCCCCAAGCTTGTGGGAGACCCTCTTCCTCAGCTTGAGCAAAGTTGTATATTTCCTGCAAGGCAGCTTGCTTCTTATGGGCTGGGAAATATTTTTCAGAGAAGTAGTAGACCATATCCTGGGGGCTACGCACACAACCAGGAGCAAGAGAAGTGAACCAAGTCTTAGCATCATCCTTTAGCAAGAAAGGAAACAGCTTGAGGATATAGTAGTGGAGGATATTTTCCTCACTAGTGAATAGGGTGGCTATATCGTGCAGTTTGGTAAGATGGGCTACAATCATTTCAGACTCATAACCGTGAAAAGGATCAGATTCGACGAAAGTGATTAACTCAGAGTCGATAGAGAATTCATAATCCTTATTGGTCACAAAGATAGGCGAAGTAGCAAACTTCGGGTCATATTTTATCCTAGCGTTAAGAGATTTTTCTTTCCACTTGAGAAGCAATTTCTTGACATCATAGCTATCCTTACACGCAAGAAAGTCCTCACCTATCTCCCCCTCCATAACATAACACTCCGGCATATCAGGCAATTCAGGTCTAGGAGAGCTACTTCTAGTAGGCAAAATAGCAGGTTCTACTTCAATAGTATCAACAGTTTCAGAAGGATCATCACATCTAGCAGCAACTCTAGCAATTTGTGCATCAAGGAATGCACCTAGTGGAAAAGCAGTATCAAGCATAGCATCATCAGGCAAAGCAGTATCAAGCATAGCATCATCAGACAAAGCAGTATCAAGCATATAATCATCATAACTGTTGCGAACCCACGCGCTAGTGGGCCGTCAACAACATTCTTCTAGTTTCATTGCTGGGGAGTGCTTTCAGCATTCTTCTGGTGCCGTTGCAGGAGAAGGTTTGTTCTCATAAGCATTCGTCTAGCTAACCCACTGTCTACTTGCTTTCATGAGAGAATCCACTAGTAAACACTACGGCCCCCGGGTCTATTCACATCTATCGTTTACACCTCCGCTTTTACTTTGCTTTGTTACTTTTTTGCTTTCAGTTCTCACTTTGCGAACAATCTATAAGGGATTGACAACCCCTTCATAGCGTTGGGAGCAGGTTCTTTGTGTTTGTGCAGGCACTTGTGATACTCCTTCACTGGATCGATACCTTGGTTCTCAAAACTGAGGGAAATACTTACCACCGCTGCGCTACATCACGCTTTCCGCTTCGAGGGAACACCAACGCAAGGCTCCAAGACCGCGGGGAAATCCTTTGCATATTTGCCTAGGAAGTCCCTAAAGGCGTAGCTGTAACAGAAGGATTCCTCGTGCCGTTGCTGAGGAGAATCAAGACAAGAACAGTCTCCCATCAGCACATGTTTCTTGCGCCTTTGGAAGGTCTTTTGTTGCAGTAGCAGAAGTATTTCTGGCGCCGTTGCTGGGGAAGGAGAGATCTATCCAAGTAGGTCTCACAAACTCATCTCTTGCCTTTACATTTTTTGCCAGTTGCCTCTCGTTCTCCTCTCCCCCACTTCACATTTGCCGTTTTCATTTGCCTTTCTCCTTTGCCTTTTTCGTTTGCCTTTTTCTCTCGCTTGCTTTCTATTCTCTTGTGTGCCATGAGCCTTCAATATGCTTGCATCTTCGCTTGCTGAAAATCTAGTGATATGGATCCTCATACACTAGCTAATCTCTTTAAGAGACCCACTTATGTGGAAAGAATTGCTAGTGAGTTGAGGGCACTTGACTATCTTTATGGAGTTTTGCTTCAGATGCGTGAACGTGAAAATCGTGATGAAGAAATTCATGAAGTGATTCACGAGGGCTCCTTGGACGAAAAGCATGATTGCAATGGCTTCACTATAAATCCTATTAGTGACAATCATGCTAAAAATATGCAAAACCCTAAGCTTGGGGATGCTAGTTTTGCTATGTCCCCTACTTGTTGCAATAATCATGATTGGGGTGATGATCTTTCTTATGATCTTGAAAATTTGTTCAAAGCTCATGATGAATATGATATTTGCAATAATATTGAAAGTGGGTTTGGAGACGTCATGACTTTAGTTGATGATAATCCCACTATTTTTGAAGAGCGTCACTTTGCATGCTTGTAGATCATGAAAAGAAAGCCTTAGGTGTTGGTTATATTGTTGAATTCATTCATGATGCTACTGATAATTACTATGAGAGAGGATCATATGCTTCTACTTATTGCAATAGTATCAAGCTTCCTCTCCATGTGTTGAAATTTTTGAAGCTATGCTTGTTTTGCCTTCCTATGCTAGTTGATTCTTGCTCCAGCAAGTTGTTTGTTCACAAAATCCCTATGCATAGGAAGTGGGTTAGACTTAAATGTGCTAGCCATATGCTCCATGATGTTCTCGTTGTGCTTCAATTCTTGTCTCTTGTGTGAGCATCATTGAAATCAATGCCTAGCTAAGGGCGTTAAACAAAAGCGCTTGTTGGGAGGCAACCCAACGAATCTATCCTTTTTTCTTTCTGTTTTGTGTTTTCCACACTTTCATAATTCTGTTATTATTGTGTTTTTTGTGTTTCTTTTTGCGTTTGTGCCAAGAAAAACCGTTATGATTAGTCTTGGGGATGATCGTTTGGTCATGCTGGAAAAGACAAAAACTTTCTGCTCACAAAAAGAATTTTCATTTTTTTATGTAAGAGCTTTTGAGTTGATTCTTTTTGCTTCTGATTGCTATGCAAATTCTTCAGACTATCGTAATTTTTCAGAATTTTCGAAGTAACAGAAGTATACGAAATATACAGATTGCTACAGACTGGTCTGCTGTTATCATATTCTGTTTTTGTTGTGTTGGTTGCTTATTTTGATGAAACTATGGATAGTATCGGGGGGGGGGGGGTATTAGCCATGGAATATTGAAGATACAGTAACCCAACATCAATATAAGTAGAATTCAAGTTTTCTACAGTACCTAAGGAAGTGGTGGTTTGCTTTCTTATACTAATGTTATCACGAGTTTCTGTTTAAGTTTCGTGTTGTGAAGTTTTCAAGTTTTGGGTGAACTTCTTATGGACAAAGAGATAAAGAGTGGCAAGAGCTCAAGCTTGGGGATGCCCAAGGCACCCCAAGATATTCAAGGATGCCGTAAAAGCCTAAGCTTGGGGATGCCCCGGGAAGGCATCCCCTCTCTCGTCTTCAATCCATCGGTAACGTTACTTGGGGCTATATTTTTATGCACCACATGTTATGTGTTTTTGCTTGGAGCATCTTGTATCGTAGGAGTCTTTTATTTTTGTTGCATCACTATCATCCTTTCTGCACACCTAGAGAGAGAGAGACATGCACACACCGTGATTTTGTCGAGCTTCACTTATATCTTTTGGTAGACAATTCAGCTCACATGTGCTTCACTTATATCTTTTGAGCTAGATACTTTTTCTCTATGTGCTTCACTTATATCTTTTAGAGCACATCGGTGCGTGGCTTGGTAGTTGATCTATGCTTTGAAAGTAGTCTCAAAAGGGGTAGTTATCCAAAGGGATACAAAAACTTCCACCTTCATGTGCATTGAATAGGAAGTTTGATTCATGTCAATTAGTTTTGAGTTGTGGTTATGGTAATATTGAAGTCATGCTAGTAAGTTATTGTGGATCTAGAAATACTTGTGTTGAAGTTAGTGATTCCCGTAGCATGCACGTATGGTGAACCGCTATGTGATGAAATATGAGCATGATTAGTCTGTTGATTGTCATCCTTTGCGTGGCGGTCGGGATCGCGCGATGGTTTATACCTACCAACCCTTCCCCTAGGAGTATGCGTTCGAATGCTTCGTTCCGATTACTAATAAAACTTTTGCAACAAGTATATGAGTTCTTCATGACTATTTTTGAGTCCATGGTTTATATGCACTTTCACCTTCCACCATCACTATCTTCTTAGTGCCGTGCAACTTTCGCCGGTGCACAAAACCCACCATTAGCCTCCCTCAAAACAGCCACCATACCTACCTACAATGTCTTTTTCAAAGTCATTCTGAGATATATTGCCATGCAACTACCACCATGACATGTGCCATCACGTCTACATTGCCATTGCATGATCGGAAGATAGCTAGCATGATGTTTCCATTAATGTCTATGCGATGCTAGATCATTGCCACGGTACACTACCGAAGGCATTCCATATAGAGTCATAGTTGCTCTAAGTTTTGAGTTGAAAGTGTGATGATCATCATTGATGGAGCATTGTCCCATGTGAGGAAATAAAAGAGGCCAAAGATGCACACCAAAAAAAAGAGGCCAAAGAGCGCACCAAAAAAATAAAAATAAAAAATGAGATAAAAAGAGAGAAGGAACAATGCTACCACTTTTCCACACTTGTGCATTTTAAGCACCATGATCTTCATGATTGAGAGTTTCTCGTTTTGTCACCACCATATAGCTAGTGGGAAATTTTCATTATATAACTTGGCTTGTATATTCCAATGACAGGCTTCCTCAAAATTGCCTTAGGTCTTCGTGAGCAAGCAAGTTGGATGCACACCCACTAGTTTTCTTTAAGAGCTTTCACATACTCTTAGCTCTAGTGCATCATTTGTATGGCAATGCCTACTCATTCACATTGATATCTATTGATGAGCATCTCCACAGCTCATTGATATGCCTAGTTAATGTGACTATCTTCTCCTTTTTTGTCTTGCAACCTCCACCACACTCCACACCATCTATAGTGCTATAACCATGGCTCACGCTCATGTATTGCGTGAGAGTTGAAAAGGTTTGAGAAAGTAAAGGTGTAAAACAATTACTTGGCCAATACCGGGGTTGTGCATGATTTAAATTCGTTGTGCAATGATGATAGAGCATAGCCAGACTATATGCTTTTGTAGGGATAACTTTCTTTTGGCCTTGTTATTTTGAAAGTTCATGATTACCTTGCTAGTTTGCTTGAATTATTATTGTTTCCACGTCAATAGCAAACTATTGTTTTGAATCTAATGGATCTGAACATTCACGTCACATAAGAGGAGTTACAAAGGACATATATGCTAGGTAGCATGAAAGCATCAAAAATTCATTCTTTATCACTTCCCTACTCGAGGACGAGGAGGATATAAGCTTGGGGATGCTTGATACGCCTCAAACGTATCTATAATTTTTGATGGTTTCATGCTGTTATCTTGTCATCTTTGGATGTTTTATGTACCTTTTATATCTTTTTTGGGACTAACTTATTAATTCAGTGCCAAGTGCGAGTTCTTGGTTTTTCTATGTTTTTGGCTCTTTTCAGATCTGATTTTGGAACGGAGTCCAAACGGAATAAAATCCCCGCTTAGTACAAGTGAAGGCTAGAAAAAGACTGGGAAGCGACCAACTAGAGAGTGACAACAGTCATCAAAATGCATTGAGATTAACGAACATTGAGTGCAAGCATGAGTAGGACATAAATCACCATGAACATGAATATCATAGAGGCTTGATACGTCTCCATCGTATCTACTTTTCCAAACTCTTTTGCCCTTGTTTTGGACTCTAATTTGCATGATTTGAATGGAACTAACCTGGACTAACGCTGTTTTCAGCAGAATTGCCTTGGTGTTATTTTTGTGCAGAAATCAAAGTTCTCCAAACGTCCTGAAAATTTACGGGGAGCAATTTTGGAAAATATGAAAAATATCTGCGCCAAGTTCCACCTGAGGGGGTGGGCTAGTGGGCCACAATCCATGGCTCCGCCACCACCCCCCTGGTGGCGGTGGGCAGGCTTGTGGGGCCCACATGGCTCTGCGTCCCCCAATTCCAGCTCTATAAGTTCCCTTTCGTCCCAGAAAAAATAAAAAGAGAAGTTTTCGTCGCGTTTGCCATACGGAGGCGCCGCCACAACCTGTTCTTCATCTGGAGGGCAGATCTGGAGTCCGTCTTGGGTTCCAGAGAGGGGAAATCGTCATCATCAACCTTCTTCCCTCTCCAAGCTAGGAGGGCTGCAGGGAGCCCACAAGCCCCCACTCCGCCACCAGGGGGAGGCCGCGGTGGGCAGGCTTGTGGCCTCCTTGGCGCCCCCCTGACCTAGATCTTGCGCCTATATATTCCCTAAAAATCATAAAAAAATCAGGAGAGCCTCGAAAATACTTTTCCGCCGCCGCAAGCTTCCGTTACCGCGAGATCTCATCTGGAGATCCTTCCTGGCGCCGTGCCGGAGGGGACTTTGGAGTTGGAGGGCTTCTTCATCATCATCATCGCCCCTCCAATGACTCGTGAGTAGTTCACTTCAGACCTACGGGTCCGTAGTTAGTAGCTAGATGGCTTCTTCTCTATCTTGGATCTTCAATACAAAGTTCTCCATGATCCTCATGGAGATCTACCCGATATAATCTTCTTTGGCGGTGTGTTTGTCGAGATCCGATGAATTGTGGATTTGTGATTAGATTATCTATGATATATATTTGAGTCTTTGTTGATTTCTTATATGCATGATTTGATATCCTTGTAAGTCTCTCCGAGTCTTGGGTTTTGTTTGGCCAACTAGATCTATGATTCTTGCAATGGGAGAAGTGCTTGGTTTTGTGTTCTTACCAACTGGTGACCTTTCCCAGTGACAGTAGGGGCAGCAAGGCACACATTGAGTAGTTGCAATCAAGGGTAACAAGGTGGGCTCTGTCGTTGATATGAGATTGTCCATCTACATCATGTCATCTTGCTTAAGGCGTTACTCTGTTCTTTTGGACTTAATACACTAGATGCATGCTGGATAGTGATACGTCTCCAACGTATCTACTTTTCCAAACTATTTTGCCCTTGTTTTGGACTATAATTTGCATGATTTGAATGGAACTAACCTGGACTGACGTTGTTTTCAACAGAATTGCCTTGGTGTTATTTTTATGCAGAAATCAAAGTTCTCCAAACGTCCTGAAAATTTACGGGGAGCTGTTTTGGAAAATATCAAAAATATCTACGCCAAGTTCCACCTGAGGGGTGGGCCAGTGGGCCACAAGCCCCTGCTCCGCCACCACCCCCTGGTGGCGGTGGGCAGGCTTGTGGGGCCCACAGGCACCTGCCGCCCCCAACTCCAGCTCTATAAGTTGCCTTTCGTCCCAGAAAAAATAAAAAGAGAAGTTTTCGTCGCGTTTTCGATATGGAGGCGCCGCCACCACCTGTTCTTCATCTGGAGGGCAGATCTGGAGTTCGTCTTGGGCTCCGGAGAGGGGAAATCGTCGCCATCGTCATCATCAACCTTCTTCCCTCTCCAATTCCATGAAACTCTTGGTCGTTCGTGAGTAATCTATTCGTAGGCTCACTGGGCGGTGATGAGTAGGATGAGATCTATCATGTAATCGAGTTAGTTTTGATGGGGATTGATCCCTAGTATCCACTTTGTTCTGAGATTCATGTTGCTACTACTTTGCCATGCTTAATGCTTGTCACTAGGGCCCGAGTGCCATGATTTCAGATCTGAAATTATTATGTTCTCACCAATATATGTGTGTTTTAGATCCGATCTTGCAAGTTGTAGTTACCTACTATGTGCGATGATCCGGCAACCCGAGAGTGACAATAACTGGAACCACTCCCGATGATGATCATAGTTTGAGGAGTTCATGTGTTCACCAAGTGCTAATGCGTTGGTCTGGTTCTTTATTAAAAGGAGAACCTTAATATCCCATAGTTTCCTTTTGCACCCCGCTGCCACGGGAGGGATGGACAATAGATGTCATGCAAGTTCTTTTCCCTAAGCACGTATGACAACACACGGAATGCATGTCTACATCACATTGACGAACGGGAGCTAGCCACTTATCTCTCCGTGTTATAGTTGTTGCATGATGAATATCATCCAAAGAAATCACCGACCCATTGCCTACGAGTTTGTCCTACTACTGCTACTACTATTGCTACTGCTGTTACTTGTCTTGCTCTGCTACTGCTACTACTGTTGCTACTACTGTTACTTGTCTTGCTCTTCTGCTGCTACTACTGTTGCTACTGCTGTTACTTGTCTTGCTCTGCTGCTGCTGCTACTAGTGTTGCTACTACTGTCGCTTGCTACTATTGCTACTTGCTACCGCTGTCACTACTGCTGTTCCTTGCCACTGCTATTGCTCGTTACACTGCTGCTACCTGCTACACTATTGGTTCACCTACCGTTGACGGGAATTGACAACTTCCGTCGACGCGGCAATGAAGGCGCCATTGATACAATCGTTAGGAATAGTCTGCCGTCAACAGATCGTTTCTGACACCGTTGTTATCATATTACTTTGCTGTTACTACTATGCTTGCAGATATTAATCTTTCGGGTGTGGTTGAATCCGGCAAATTCAGCTGCTAATACTCGAGAGTATTCTCTCACCTCCCGACTGGCTTATCAACAAATTGGGTCGAATACTCTACCCTCAAAAATTGTTGCGAACCCACGCGCTGGTGGGCCGTCAACAACATTCTGCTAGGTTCATTGCTGGGGAGTTCTTTCAGCATTCTTCTGGTGCCGTTGTAGGAGAAGGTTTGTTGTCATAAACATTCGTGTAGCTAACCCACCGTCTACTTGCTTTCATGAGAGAAGCCACTAGTAAACACTACGGGCCCAGGGTCTATTCACATCTATCGTTTACACCTCCGCTTTTACTTTGCTTTGTTACTTTGTTGCTTTCAGTTCTCACTTTGCGAACAAGCTATAAGGGATTGACAACCCCTTCATAGCGTTGGGAGCAGGTTCTTTGTGTTTGTGCAGACACTTGTGATACTCCTTCACTGGATCGATACCTTGGTTCTCAAAACTGAGGGAAATACTTACCACAGCTGCGCTACATCACCCTTTCCGCTTCGAGGGAACACCAATGCAAGGCTCCAAGGCCGTGGGGAAATCCTTTGCATATTTGCCTAGGAAGTTCCAAAAGGCGTAGCCGTAGCAAAAGGATTCCTCATGCTGTTGCAGAGGAGAATCAAGACAAGAACAGTCTCCCATCAGCACGTGTTTCTGGCGCCGTTGGAAGGTCTTTTGTTGCACTAGCACTAGCGTGTAGCTTCCTATCATCTTTCTTCTTCTTTCTAGGATGACTAGGTGCACCAGTGCTAACTCGTTGAGAATCTTGTTCAATTCTCTTAGGATGACCCTCAACATACAGAGGTTCCTAGGTCATTCTACCGCCTCTAGTAACGACTCTAACAGAATTGTCATTCAACTCATTGAGCAAGTCATTTTGAGCCTTAAGTACTTGTTCTACGTGAGTGGTAACCATAGAGGCATGTTTACTAAGAAGCTTAAGATCATTGACATTTCTGTCCACATAAGCACTTCAATGACTAAGCATACGAGCATTCTGTTCCAATTGTCTTCTAACATAATCATTGAAACTCTGTTGTTTGGCAACAAAGTTATCAAATTCATCCAGGCATAAGCTAGCAGGTTTATCAAAAGGAATATCACTCTCATTGAACCTACGCAGAGAATTTACTTCTACTACCTGTATCGGGTTTTCAAGACCGTGGATCTCTTGGATAGGTGGTAGATTTTTGACATCTTCAGATTTAATGCCTTTATCTCGCATAGATTTCTTAGCTTCCTGCATATCTTCAGGTCTGAGGAATAGAATACCTCTTTTCTTCAGAGTTGGCTTAGGAGGTGGTTCGGGAATAGTCCAAGCATTCTCATTGCACAAGATGTTATTCAATAGGATCTCAGCTTGTTCTACAGTTCTTTCCGTAAAAACACAACCGGCACAACTATCTAGGTGATCTCTAGAAGCATCGGTAAGTCCATTATAGAAGACATCAAGTATTTCATTCTTCTAAAGAGGGTGATCAGGCAAAGCATTGAGTAGCTGGATGAGCATCCCCCAAGCTTGTGGGAGACCCTCTTCCTCAGCTTGAGCAAAGTTGTATATTTCCTGCATGGCAGCTTGCTTCTTATGGGCAGGGAAATATTTTTCAGAGAAGTAGTAGACCATATCCTGGGGGCTACGCACACAACCATGAGCAAGAGAAGTGAACCAAGTCTTAGCATCATCTTTTAGCGAGAAAGTAAACAGCTTGAGGATATAGTAGTGGAGTATCTTTTCCTCACTAGTGAATAGGGTGGCTATATCGTGCAGTTTGGTAAGATGGGCTACAACCGTTTCAGACTCATAACCGTGAAAAGGATCAGATTCGACCAAAGTGACTAACTCAGGGTCGACAGAGAATTCAAAATCCTTATCGGTCACAAAGATAGGCGAAGTAGCAAACTTTGGGTCATATTTCATCCTAGCGTTCAGAGATTTTTCTTTCCACTTGAGAAGCAATTTCTCAACATCATAGCTATCCTTACACGCAAGAAAGTCCTCAACTATCTCCCCCTCCATAATATAACGCTCGGGCATATCAGGCAATTCAGGTCAAGGAGAGCTACTTCTAGCAGGAAAAATAGCAGGTTCTACTTCAATAGTATTAGCAGTTTCAGAAGGATCATCACATCTAGCAGCAACTCTAGCAATTTGTGCATCAAGGAATGCACCTAGTGGCAAAGCAGTATCAAGCATAGCATCATTAGGCAAAGCAGTGTCAAGCATAGCATCATCAGGCAAAGCAGTATGAAGCATAGCATCATCATAAGCATCATGGGCACCAGAAGTAGCATCATCAAGCACATGCAACATATCAAGATTTCTAGGAGGAGATGGTGTCACAAACTTACTCATAACTGATGGTGAATCAAGTGCAAAGCTAGATGGCAGTTCCTTACCTGTCCTCGTAGTTGAGGGCAAGACTTTAGTACTTGGATCTATCAGATTCCGCATGGTGACCAGCAGATGTAAATCCCAAGTGACTCAGAGAATATAGATGTGCTTCCCCGGCAACGGCGCCACAAAAAGGTCTTGATAACCCACAAGTATAGGGGATCGCAACAGTTTTCGAGGGTAGAGTATTCAACCCAAATTTATTGATTCGACTCAAGGGGAAGAGAAAGAATATTCTCAAGTATTAGCAGTTGAGTTGTCAATTCAACCACACGTGAAAGATTTAGTGTATGCAACAAAGTATCAGTAGCAAGGTAGTATGATAGCAGCAGTAGCAACAGTAACCAGTAGCAGGAAAGTAACAACAGTAGCAACAGAGTAACAGCAGCAGCAGTGATAGCAGTAGCAGCAAAGTAACGTAGCAAGGACCAGTAGGAAAAACTCGTAGGCATTGGATCGGTGATGGATGATTATACCGGATGCTATTCATCATGTAACAGTTATAACACGGAGAGATATGTAACTAGCTCCAGTTCGTCAATCTAATCACTACATGAATCACCTTCTTTGCCGTCTGCCATCACAGATGGCAAAGACAATATCCCTGATGGCAAAGACAATACCACAGACGGCAAAGATTGTCACGGCCGGCAAAATTTATCCGCCAGCCTACGACGGCATAGGACCTTCTTTGCCGTCTGCCCGCGGAAGGCGGACGGCAAAGCTCTTTGCCGTCAGCTTTCCTCAGGAGCTGTCGGCAAAGCTCTTGAGACGGCAGCCGACACGCGTTGCCTCCGTTAGGGGTTAACGGAGCCTTTGCCGTCTGCCTCCCCGTCAATCTTTGCCGTCTGCCTCCCCGTCAATCTTTGTCGTCTGCCTTCTCCTCCCCTCCCCTCCCCCTCCATCTTTGCCGTTTGCATCCACGACCACCTTTGCCGTCTGCCGGGTCCTCCCCTCCCCCCTCTCTCCACTCTTTGTCGTCTGCCTCCTCCTCTATGCCCTCTTCTTTGCGGTCTGCCCCCCAGGAAGCAGGCATCAAAGAGACTATATGTCCAGCTGCTACTGCCCAGGTTGCACAGCTGGGCGCCACGTGGCACCTTTGCCGTTGGTCAGCTGACGGCAAAGGCCTTTGCCATCAGCTGGCAGACGGCAAAGAGCCTATATTGTCACATTTTTATTTATTTTTTCTATTTCACAGCACATATACATATAATTCATAGCACATATATCATAAATAGGTCACAACACATATATGATATACATATAAAGCTCATCAATGCCATTTGTTCATCAACGTTCATCCCATATATCAAAAGAACCAACACATACAAAGTTTCATCCATATATACATACATATAGTTGCACATATATTGTTCATCAACACATTGTTCATCAACACATACAAAGAACCAACACATTGTTCATCAACTCAAATAAAAACGGAAACTAAAGCACTCCAACGCCAGCTTCCATGGATGTAGTACATCCAATCTGCAAAATGGGAATAAGAAAGTCAGAAGAAGAAGAACAACATATATATGACAAATAAGCTAAATTGAAGAAGAAAGAGAAGAAGCAAGAAGAGAACAAGGAGAAGGAAATCAAGAAGGAGGAGGAGGAGGAGGAGGGGAAGGGGAAGGAGAAGGAGAAGGAGGAGGAGAAGAAGAAAAAAGAAGAGAGAAGAAGGAGAAGAAGGAGGAGAAGAAGGAGAGAAGAAGAAGGAGAAGAAGGAGGGCTCCTTCTCCATCTTCTCCTCCTTCTCCTTCTTCTTCTCTTCTTCTCCTCCTCCTTCTTCTTATTCTCCTTCTCCTTCTATTCTTCTTCTCTTCTTCTTCTTCCTTCTCCTTCTTTTTGAGCTAAATGGGCTAATTATGTCATTTTAGAGGAAAACAAGCTAAGTATATAATATTCATGAGCTAACCAAGGTTCTTATGCCATTTTGAGCTTATTATGGTATTTTGGAGCTAAATGGGCTAATTATGTCATTGTTGGGTTAATTAAAGCAAGGATAATATGAAAGAGGAGAAGAAAGAGGAGGAGGAGGAGAATAAGAAGAAATCAAGAAGAAGGAGGAGGAGGAGAAGGACTAGAAGGTCCTTGGCCTTCTCCTCCTCCTCCTCCTCCTCCTCCTCCTCCTCCTTCTCCTTCTTCTCTTCTTCTTCATCTCTTCTTCTTCTTCTATCTTTTCATTTTGCCTATTTCTTCTCCTCTTCTCCTCTTATTGGAGCTAAATTACCTAATTATGTCTTTTTTGAGCTAAATATTCCAATGATGTCATTTTAGAGGAAAACAAGCTAAGTATATAATATTCATGAGCTAACCAAGGTTCTTGTGCCATTTTGAGCTTATTATGGTATTTTGGAGCTAAATGGGCTAATTATGTCATTGTTGGGTTAATTAAAGCAAGGATAATATGAAAGAGGAGAAGAAAGAGGAGGAGGAGGAGAAGAAGAAGAAATCAAGAAGAAGGAGGAGGAGGAGGAGAAGGAGGAGGAGGAGAAGGATAGAAGGTCCTTGGCCTTCTCCTCCTCCTCCTCCTCCTTCTCCTTCTTATCTTCTTCTTCTTCTTCTTTCTTTTCATTTTGCCTATTTCTTCTCCTCTTCTCCTCTTATTGGAGCTAAATTACCTAATTATGTCTTTTTTTAGCTAAATGGGCTAATTATCCCATTTTAGAGGAAAACAAGCTAAGTATATAATATTAATGAGCTAACCAAGGTTCTTATGCCATTTTGAGCTTATTATGGTATTTTGGAGCTAAATGGACTAATTATGTCATTGTTGGGGAAATTAAAGCAAGGATAATATGAAAGAGGAGAAGAAAGAGGAGGAGGAGGAGAAGAAGAAGAGATCAAGGAGGAGAAGGAGGAGAAGGAGCAGGAGGAGAAGGACTAGAAGGTCCTTTGCCTTCTCCTCCTTCTCCTCCTCCTCCTCCTCCTCCTCCTCCTCCTCCTTCTCCTCCTTCTCCTTCTTCTCTTCTTCTCTTCTTCTTCTTCTTCTTTCTTTTCATTTTTCCTATTTCTTCTCCTCTTGTTGGAGCTAAATTACCTAATTATGTCTTCTTGGAGCTAAATGGGCTAATTATCTCATTCTAGAGGAAAACAAGCTAAGTTTGGAGGAGAAACTTACCGTAGTGGTCATCAAGCAGGAGAAACACCACGGTTGCTCGCGCCGGCTTCGTTTGGAGACGGTTGCCCTGGAGAAGGGTCGTGCGATGCCGCTCGGGAGTTATTCTGCAGAAAAGATATTTTGCAATGTCTCAGTTAGCATGATGACACTCAATTATTAATACTAGTTTATAATGAAACTCACCGTGCCAATCGAAGAGAAGACGGGCATCGGCGGAGGGACTTGACCGCTCTTCTCGCGCAGACCCTGAAGAGTGGGTCGTATTAGTTAGTATTGAAACAGACATTACACACATGATTTGGCTAATGTGAAAAAAAACATACCACAAAAAGCTCATACAGGGCCCGTTGACCCGCCTCATTCCGGGCCCTCTCCTCCTCAAGCAATCGTGCCGTGCTCTGGTCCCTCTCATCAAGAGCAGCCTGAAGAGCAGCCTGGCTTGCCAATCTCTCTTTCTCAAGAGCAGCCTGGTTTGCCGCTCTCTCTTTCTGAAGAGCAGCCTGAAAAACCATTCCTCGTTACCACAATAATGATCTATGGTGACACTGTTGGAATTATGCCCTAGAGGCAATAATAAATATAGTTATTATTATAATTCCTGTATCAAGATAATCGTTTATTATCCATGCTATAATTGTATTGAATGAAGACTCATTTACATGTGTGGATACATAGACAAAACACCGTCCCTAGCAAGCCTCTAGTTGGCTAGCCAGTTGATCAAAGATAGTCAGTGTCTTCTGATTATGAACAAGGTGTTGTTGCTTGATAACTGGATCACGTCATTAGGAGAATCACGTGATGGACTAGACCCAAACTAATAGACGTAGCATGTTGATCGTGTCATTTTGTTGCTACTGTTTTCTGCGTGTCAAGTATTTATTCCTATGACCATGAGATCATATAACTCACTGACACCGGAGGAATGCTTTGTGTGTATCAAACGTCGCAACGTAACTGGGTGACTATAAAGATGCTCTACAGGTATCTCCGAAGGTGTTATTTGAGTTAGTATGGATCAAGACTGGGATTTGTCACTCCGTGTGAACGGAGAGGTATCTCGGGGCCCACTCGGTAATACAACATCACACACAAGCCTTGCAAGCAATGTAACTTAGTGTAAGTTGCGGGATCTTGTATTACGGAACGAGTAAAGAGACTTGCCGGTAAACGAGATTGAAATAGGTATACGGATACTGACGATCGAATCTCGGGCAAGTAACATACCGAAGGAGAAAGGGAATGACATACGGGATTATATGAATCCTTGGCACTGAGGTTCAAACGATAAGATCTTCGTAGAATATGTAGGATTCAATATGGGCATCCAGGTCCCGCTATTGGATATTGACCGAGGAGTCTCTCGGGTCATGTCTACATAGTTCTTGAACCCGCAGGGTCTGCACACTTAAGGTTCGACGTTGTTTTATGCGTATTTGAGTTATATGGTTGGTTACCGAATGTTGTTCGGAGTCCCAGATGAGATCACGGACGTCACGAGGGTTTCCAGAATGGTCCGGAAACGAAGATTGACATATAGGACGACCTCATTTGATTATCGCAAGGTTTTCGGAGTTACCGGGAATGTACCGGGAATGACGAATGGGTTCCGGGAGTTCACCGGGGGGGGGGGCAACCCACCCCGGGGAAGCGCATAGGCCTTGAGGGTGGCACACCAGCCCTTAGTGGGATGGTGGGACAGCCCAAAAGGGCTCTATGCGCCAAGAAGAGAAAATCAAGAGAAAAAGAAAAAAAAGGAGGAGGTGGGAAGGAAGGGGGACTCCCTCCCACCAAACCAAGTCCAACTCGGTTTGGGGGGGGAGTCCTCCCCCCTTGGACTCGGCCGACCCCCTTGGGGCTCCTTGAGCCCCAAGGCAAGGTCCCCTCCCTCCCACCTATATATACGGAGGTTTTAGGGCTGATTTGAGACGACTTTTCCACGGCAGCCCGACCACATACCTCCACGGTTTTTCCTCTAGATCGCGTTTCTGCGGAGCTCAGGCGGAGCCCTGCTGAGACAAGGTCATCACCAACCTCCGGAGCGCCGTCACGCTGCCGGAGAACTCTTCTACCTCTCCGTCTCTCTTGCTGGATCAAGAAGGCCGAGATCATCGTCGAGCTGTACGTGTGCTGAACGCGGAGGTGCCGTCCGTTCGGTACTAGATCGTGGGACTGATCACGGGATTGTTCGCGGGGCGGATCGAGGGACGTGACGACGTTCCACTACGTCAACCGCGTTCTCTAACGCTTCTGCTGTACGGTCTAGAAGGGTACGTAGATCACTCATCCCCTCTCGTAGATGGACATCACCATGATAGGTCTTCGTGCGCGTAGGAAATTTTTTGTTTCCCATGCGTTGTTCCCCAACAGTGGTATCAGAGCTAGGTTCATGCGTAGATGTCTTCTCGAGTAGAACACAAAAGTTTTTGTGGGCGGTGATGTGCGTTTTGCTGCCCTCCTTAGTCTTTTCTTGATTCCGCGGTATTGTTGGATTGAAGCGGCTTGGACCGACATTACTCGTACGCTTACGAGAGACTAGTTTCATCGTTACGAGTAACCCCCTTTGCTCAAAGATGACTGGCAAGTGGCGGTTTCTCCAACTTTAGTTGAATCGGATTTGACCGAGGAGGTCCTTGGATGAGGTTAAATAGCAACTCATATATCTCCGTTGTGGTGTTTGCGTAAGTAAGATGCGATCCTACTAGATACCCATGGTCACCATGTAAAACATGCAAACAACAAAATTAGAGGACGTCTAACTTGTTTTTGCAGGGTATGATTGTGATGTGATATGGCCAACGATGTGATGTGATATATTGGATGTATGAGATGATCATGTTGTAATAGAAATATCGACTTGCACGTCGATGGTACGGCAACCGGCAGGAGCCATAGGGTTGTCTTTATAACTAACGATTGTGCTTGCAGATGCGTTTACTATTTTGCTAGGACGTAGCTTTAGTAGTAATAGCATGAGTAGCACGACAACCCCGATGGCGACACGTTGATGGAGATCATGATGATGGAGATCATGGTGTGACGCCGGTGACAAGAAGATCGTGCCGGTGCTTTGGTGATGGAGATCAAGAAGCACGTGATGATGGCCATATCATGTCACTTATGAATTGCATGTGATGTTAATCCTTTTATGCACCTTATTTTGCTTAGAACAACGGTAGCATTATGAGGTGATCTCTCACTAAAATTTCAAGACGAAATTGTGTTCTCCCCGACTGTGCACCGTTGCTACAGTTCGTCGTTTCGAGACACCACGTGATGATCGGGTGTGATAGACTCAACGTTCACATACAACGGGTGCAAAACAGTTGCGCACGCGAAACACTCGGGTTAAGCTTGACGAGCCTAGCATGTGCAGACATGGCCTCGGAACACATGAGACCGAAAGGTCGAGCATGAATCGTATAGTTGATATGATTAGCATAGAGATGCTTACCACTGAAACTATTCTCGACTCACGTGATGATCGGACTTGAAATAGTGGATTTGGATCATGTACCACTCAAATGACTAGAGAGATGTACTTTTTGAGTGGGAGTTCTTAAGTAATATGATTAATTGAACTAATTGTCATGAACATAGTCTAATGGTCTTTGCGAATTACGATGTAGCTTGCGCTATAGCTCTACTGTTTTTACATGTTCCTAGAGAAAATTTAGTTGAAAATTTATAGTAGCAAAACTTTGCAGACTGGGTCTGTAAAACCGAGGATTGTCCTCGTTGCTGCCCAGAAGGATTATGTCCTAAATGCACCACTCGGTGTGCTGCACCTCGAGCGTCGTCTGTGGATGCTATGAACATCCGACATACACGTTTCTGATGACTACACGATAGTTCAGTGCAAAATACTTAATGGCTTAGAAGCAAGGCGCCGAAAACATTGTAAAACGACAGGAACATAAGTGATGTTCTAAAGAGATGAAATTGTGATTTCATGCTTGTGCCCTTGTTAAGAGGTACGAGACCTCCGACAAGATTCTTTGTCCACAAAGTAAAGGAGAAAGGCTCAATCGTTGAGCGTGTGCTCAGATTGTCTGAGTACGACAATCGCTTGAATCAAGTGGGAGTTAATCTTCCAGATGAGATAGTGATAGTTCTCCAAAGTCACTGCCACCAAGCTGTGAGAGCTTCGTGATGAACTATAACATATCAAGGATACATACAATGATCCTTGAGCGATTCGCGATGTTTGACACTGCGAAAGTAGAAATCAAGAAGGAGCATCAATAGTTGATGGTTTGTAAAACCACTAAGTTTCAAGAAAGGCAAGGGCTAGAAGGGATACTTCGTGAAACGGCAAAACAGTTGCTCCACTAATGAAGAGACCCAAGATTAAACCCAAACCTGAGACTAAGTGCTTCTGTAATGAGGGGAACAATCACTGAGGCGGAGCAACTCAAGATACTTGGTAGATAAGAAGGCTGGCAAAAGTCGAAAGAAGTGTATTTGATATACATGATGTTGATGTGTACTTTACTAGTACTCCTAGTAGCACGAGGGTATTGGATACCGGTTCGGTTGCTAAGTGATTAGTGACGCGAAATGAAAGCTACGGCATAAACGGAGACTAGCTAAAGGCGAGGTGACGATACGTGTTGGAAGTGTTTCCAAGATTGATATGATCAAACGTCGCACGCTCCCTCTACCATCGGGATTGGTGTTAAACCTAAATAATTGTTATTTGGTGCTTGCGTTAAGCATGAACATGATTGGATCGTGTTTATTGCAATATGATTATTCATTTAAAGAGAATAATGGTTACTCTATTTTCTTGAATAATCACCTTCAATGGTTTATTGAATCTCGATCGTAGTGTTACACATGTTCATGATATTGGTGCCAAAAGATACGAGTTGATGACGATAGTACCACTTACTTGTGGCACTGCCGCTTGAGTCATGTTAGTATAAATTGCATGAAGAGGCTCCATGCTGATGGATCTTTATACTCACCTGATTTCGAATCACTAGTGACATGCGAATCATACCACATGAGCAAGGCCTTGTTTTCATTGAGATGAAATAAGATAGTAACTTGTTGGAAGTGATACATTTTGATGTATGCAGTCCAATGGGTGCTGAGGCACGCAGTGGATATCATTATGTTCTTACTTCACTGACGATTTGAGTAGATACAGGAGTATTTACTTAATGAATCACAAGTCTAAAATGTTAAAAAGTTCAATTCCGTTTCAGAGTGAAGTTCGTCGTAACAAGAGGATAAACTGTCTACGATATGATCATGGAAATGAATATCTGAGTTACGAGTTTTGGTACACACTTAAGACAATGTGGAAATTGCTTCGCAGTTCATGCCACCTGGAACATCATAGTGTGGTGATGTGTCTGAACGTCATAGCCACGCACTATTTGGTATGGTGCATACTATGATGTCTCTTATCGAATTACCATCGTTCTTGGGTTATGCATTAGAGACAACTGCACTCACTTTAAATAGGGCACCACGTATTTCCGTTGAGATGACACAGTATAGACTGAGGTTTAGAGAAATCTAAACTGTCGTTTCTTGAAAGTTTGGGGTTTCGACACTTATGTGAAAAAGTTTCAGTGTGATAAGCTCGAACCCAAAGCGGATAAATGCATCTTCATAGGATATCCAAAACAGTTGGGTACATCTCCTATCTCAGATCCGAAAGCAAAGTGTTTGTTTCTAGAAACGGATCCTTTCTCGAGGAAAGGTTTCTCTTGAAAGAATTGAGTGGGAGGGTAGTAGAACTTGATGAGGTTATTGAACCATCACTTCAACCAGTGTGTAGCAGGGCGCAGGAAGTTGTTCATGTGGCACCTACACCAATTGAAGTGGAAGCTGATGATGATGATCATTGAGCTTAGAATCAAGTTACTACAAACCTCGTAGGTCGACAAGGTCGCGTACTGCTGCAGAGTAGTACGGTAACCCTGTCTTGGAGGTCATGTTGTTGAGCAACAGTGAACCTACGAGTTATGGAGAAAGCGATGGTGGGCCCAGATTCCGACAAATGGCTGGAAGCCATGAAATCCGAGAGAGGATCCATGTGTGAAAACAAAGTGTAGACTTTGGTAGAACTACTTGATGGTCATAGGACTATTGAGTAAAAATGGATCTTTAAAAGAAGACAGACGATGATGGTGATAAGTCACTATTAAGAAAAGCTCGACTTGTCGCAAAGATGTTTTCGATAAGATCAAACAGTTGACTATGATGAGACTTTCTCACTCGTAGCGATGCTAAAAGTCTGTTAGAATTATGTTAGTTGTTGATGCATTATTTATGAAATATTGCACGTAGGATGTCAAAACATTGTTTTCTCGACGGTTTCCTTGAGCAAACATTGTATGTGATACAACCAGAAGGTTTTGTCGATCCTAAAGATACTAGCAAGTATGCAAGCTCCAGTGATCCTTCAATGGACTGGTGCAAGCATCTCGGAGTTGGAATATACACTTTGATGAGATGATCAAAGATTTTGGGTTTGTACAAGGTTTATGAGAAACTTGTATTTCCAAAGAAGTGAGTGGGAGCACTATAGAATTTCTGATAGGTATATGTGGTTGACATATTGTGGATCAGAAGTAATGTAGAATTTCTGTAAAGCATACAAGGTTGTTTGAAAGAAGTTTTCAAAGGAGTACCTGGATTACGCTACTTGAACGTTGAGCATCAAAGATCTATGGAGATAGATCGAAAGCGCTTAATAGAAGTTTCAACAAGATGCATGCCTTGACAAGTTTTTGAAAGAGTTCAAAATAGACCAGCAAAGAAGGAGTTCTTGGTTGCGTTGTGAGGTGTGAATTTGAGTAAGACTCAAAACCCGACCACGGCAGAATAAAGAGAATAGACGAAGGTCGTCTTCTATGCCTTAGCCGTAGAATCTAAAGTATGCCATGCTGTGTACCGCACCTGAAGTGTGCCTTGACTCAAAGTATGTTGAGAGGTACAGAGAGTGATCCATGATTGAATCACTAGCAGCGGTCGAAATTTATCCTTAGTAACTAATGGACTAAGGCATTTTTCTCGATTATGGAGGTGGTTAAAGAGTTTGTTGTAAAGGGTTACGTCAATGCAAGCTTTGACACTAATCCGGATAACTATGAGTAGTGAAACGGATTCGTATAGTAGAGTAGATATTTGGAGCATTTCCGAATAGCACGTAGTAGCAGCATCTATAAGATGACATAAAGATTTGTAAAGAACGCACGAATCTGAAAGTTTCAGAACCGTTGACTAAAACCTCTCTCACGAGCAAGACGTGATAGACCCCATAGCTATATGGGTGTTGGATTCGTTGGAATCACATGGTGATGTGAACTAGATTATTGACTCTAGTGCAAGTGGGAGACTGTTGGAAATATGCCCTAGAGGCAATAATAAATTAGTTATTATTATATTTCTTAGTTCATGATAATCGTTTATTATCCATGCTATAATTGTATTGATTGGAAACACAATACTTGTGTGGATACATAGACAAAACACTGTCCCTAGTAAGCCTCTAGTTGACTAGCTCGTTGATCAAAGATGGTCAAGGTTTCCTGGCCATAGGCAAGTGTTGTCACTTGATAACGGTATCACATCATTAGGAGAATCATGTGATGGACTAGACCCAAACTAATAGACGTAGCATGTTGATCGTGTCATTTTGTTGCTACTGTTTTCTGCGTGTCAAGTATTTGTTCCTATGACCATGAGATCATATAACTCACGGACACCGGAGGAATGCTTTGTGTGTATCAAACGTTGCAACGTAACTGGGTGACTATAAAGATGCTCTACAGGTATCTCCGAAGGTGTTCGTTGAGTTAGTATAGATCGAGACTGGGATTTGTCACTCCGTGTGACGGAGAGGTATCTCGGGGCCCACTCGGTAATACAACATCACACACAAGCCTTGCAAGCAATGTAACTTAATGTAAGTTGCGGGATCTTGTATTACGGAACGAGTAAAGAGACTTGCCGGTAAACGAGATTGAAATAGGTATGCGGATACTAACGATCGAATCTCGGGCAAGTAACATACCGAAGGACAAAGGGAATGACATACGAGATTATATGAATCCTTGGCACTGAGGTTCAAACGATAAGATCTTCGTAGAATATGTAGGATACAATATGGGCATCCAGGTCCCGCTATTGGATATTGACCGAGGAGTCTCTCGGGTCATGTCTACATAGTTCTCGAACCCGCAGGGTCTGCACACTTAAGGTTCGACGTTGTTTTATGCGTATTTGAGTTATATGGTTGGTTACCGAATGTTGTTCGGAGTCCCGGATGAGATCACGGACATCACGAGGGTTTCCAGAATGGTCCGGAAACGAAGATTGATATATAGGATGACCTCATTTGGTTACCGGAAGGTTTTCGTGCATTACCGGAAAAGTTTCGGGCTCATCGGTAGTGTATCGGGAGTGCCGGGAGGGGTGCCGGGGACCATCGGGAGGGGTGTCACGCCCCAAGGGGTCTCATGGGCTGTGGGAAGAGATAAACCAGCCCCTAGTGGGCTGGAATAAGTTCCCACTAAGGCCCATAAGGTTTGAGAAGGAAAAAACACAAGGTGGAAAGAGTTTCCAAGTGGGAAGGTGGAATCCTACTCCAAGTAGGATTGGAGTAGGACTCCTCCACCTCCAATTTCGGCCAAACCTTTAGGTTTTGAGGCTGCCTCCTCCCCTCCCTCCCACCTATATATACGGAGGTTTTAGGGCTGATTTGAGATGACTTTTCCACGGCAGCCCGACCACATACCTCCACAGTTTTTCCTCTAGATCGCGTTTCTGCGGAGCTCGGGCGGAGCCCTGCTGAGACAAGGTCATCACCAACCTCCGGAGCGCCGTCACGCTGCCGGAGAACTCTTCTACCTCTCCGTCTCTCTTGCTGGATCAAGAAGGCCGAGATCATCGTCGAGCTGTACGTGTGCTGAACACGGAGGTGTCGTCCGTTCGGTACTAGATCGTGGGACTGATCGCGGGATTGTTCGCGGGGCGGATCGAGGGACGTGAGGACGTTCCACTACATCAACCGCGTTCTCTAACGCTTCTGCTGTACGGTCTACAAGGGTACGTAGATCACTCATCCCCTCTCGTAGATGGACATCACCATGATAGGTCTTCGTGCGCGTAGGAAATTTTTTGTTTCCCATGCGTCGTTCCCCAACAGTGCTCGGGGCGACGGCGACGGGTTCGGGGACGGTGGCGATGACGAGGAGGACTGGATCGGGGGCGGCGATGATGAGGACTGGCTCGGGGGGCGGCGGCGAGCAATGAGAGAGTTTTGGGGGAAATTTCGACAACTCCCGCCTATATGCGAAAACCTTCTGTCCTAGTTGGTGGCCCGAACCGGCACCAATACCATCCATTCATCCCGGTTGACTCAGCAAACCGGGACTAAAGGTCAATTTTCAACAGCCCAAATGGCGGGGAAGAAGATACATGTACTCCCGGTTTGCGGAACCAACTGGGACGAAAGGGGGCTATTTCTCCCGGTTTGTGCCACCTACCGACACTAAAGTCTGTCTCTAGTGCCGGTTTGTGCCACAAACCAACACGAAAGGCTTGTGCCTGGCACAACCGCGGTGGAGTTAGATGTTTAGTCCCACCTCGCTAGCCGAGGGAGAAGTGTAGTGGTTTATAAGCGCTTGTGCGCACACAGTCTCGAGCTCCTCTCATATGCAGGCTTTCGGGCCATAACTATCACTAGTTGTTGGGCCTTGTGCGGGCCTGAATCCTGGCCCAACTATCTAATTGCGTTTCTAGTCGTATTCAGGTTGTGGTGGCCCATTAGCTGACATTTCTTTTTAATGAATAATTTTTTTGTTCCTACTTACTGTTTTTCAGTGATTCTTCCATTTTTTGGAATTATTTGAATTCGAGACCTTTTGTGTGTTCAAAATGCACCATTCAAAGCCACATCATCAATTTTCAACTATTTCTGACTTCATTTGGTATTTTTCATGCATTTATTGATTTTTTTTAGCTAAATGACCCAGAAATTGAAAAGCACTACAAATGAACTCTCAATAGGTTGAAAGTTGGCATGGTATCATCATTTCACCCAGATAGCATGTGCTAAAAAATTGAGAGGATTGCGGCAAAAACTGGACGCAGTTCGTGTATAAATTGGACAATCTCTTTCGAAGTATGAGGGTTTCATGCGAAAACTCATCTGTTACAAAAAGGATTTCATTTTTTGGAATTATTTGAACTCCATACCTTTTGTGTGTTCAAAATGCACCATTCAAAGCCACATCATCAATTTTCAACTATTTCTAACTTCATTTGGTATTTTTCATGCATTTATTAATTTTTTTGAGCTAAATGACCCAGAAATTGAAAAGCACTACAAATTAACTATGAATAGGTTGAAAGTTGGCATGGTATCATCATTTCACCCACATAGCATGTGATAAAAAGTTGAGAGGGTTGCGGCAAAAACTGGACGCACTTCTTGTACAAATCGGACAATCTCTTTCGAAAAATCAGGGTTTCATACAAAAACTCATATGTTACAAAAGGGATTTCATTTTTTGGAATTATTTGAACTCCAGACCTTTTGTGTGTTCAAAATGCACCACTCAAAGCCACATCATCAATTTTCAACTATTTCTGACTTCATTTGGTATTTTTCATGCATTTATTGATTTTTTTTGAGCTAAATGACCCAGAAATTGAAAAGCACTACAAATGAACTCTGAATAGGTTGAAAGTTGGCATGGTATCATCATTTCACCCACATAGCATGTGCTAAAAGTTGAGAGCGTTGCGGAAAAAACTGGATGCACTTCGTGTACAAATCAGATAATCTCTTTCGAAGTATTAGGGTTTCTTACGAAAACTCATCTGTTACAAAAGGGATTTCATTTTTTCGAATTATTTGAACTCCAGACCTTTTGTGTGTTCAAAATGCACCATTCAAGGCTACATCATCAATTTTCAACTATTTCTGACTTCATTTGGTATTTTTCATGCATTTATTGATTTTTTTGAGTTAAATGACCCAGAAATTGAAAAGCACTACAAATGAACTCTGAATAGGTTGAAAGCTGGCATGGTATCATCATTTCACCCACATAGCATTTTGTGTATGCGCCAAGTAAGACATTTGGGATGGTCTATGGTGTTTGCAATTTAATTTTGCTGAAAAACAGAAACTTTCGACCTCAGTCCAAGAACGCGTCATGCTCCGGCGCGGCGTTAACCCACTCCTGGAATCGTATAAGAAAATTTGGCACCGCCCTACTCTCGTTCGTGTACCCGACCATGTGCGCGCACCGCCTCATATGTCATGGTGGAAGAAGAATGGAAGAAGAGAGGGGAAGAAGGGAGGAAGAAGAAGAATAGAGGAGAGCGCTAGAGGAGAAGAACAGAGAATGGTGATAGACTCTACTTCGGTTGCAGTTTTTATCGCCGGAAACGACGCAGGAAGGCGAACCATTTGGACCTTTAGTCCCGGGTTGGACGACAAATAGGGACTAAAGGGGTGATTCGAAGGGCCGCCACCCCGGTTTGATCCACCAACCGGGACTAAAGGAGGATACAAACGGTTGTACGAACGCCCGCCACCACACCTTAGCCCCGGTTTGATCCACCAACCGGGAGTAAAGGGGATACGAAGGGTTGCCGACCTATTAGTCCCGGTTCTTGACTGGAACCGAGACAAAAGGGGTGAGACGTACCGGGACCAATGGCCCATGATGCCCGGCCGGCACCCTGGCCTCACGAACCGGGACCAATGTCAACATAGGTCCCGGTTCGTATGTGAACCGGGACTAATAGGATTTTAGGACCTGGACCAAAGCCCTCTTTTCTACTAGTGGGGTGGCTTAAATCTATGATGCACACTTTCCCTAACTATGACCCTCAAGTCTAGGGTATCAATCATAGTCCTTTCAATAAGTGAGAGTGTCAAACCCAACGAGGAGTGGAAGGAAATGATAAGTAGATTGTAGCAAGGAATTCTCTGCAAGTGATGTAAGTAGCAGTGATAGATAGCTTATAGCAAGATAATTCGTAACAAGTGTAAAGTAACAATAGTAGCAAAGGTTCAGCAAGGTATACCAATCCTTTCTATAGGAAAGGACAAGCCTGAAAGTTCTCTTATATAAAGCAAGCGCTCCCGAGGACACATGAGAGTTTTTGCCTAGTCATGCTCATCATATTAAGTTGATTCACATTTGCTACTTTGATGATTTGATATGTGGGTGGACTAGTGCTAAGGCTATGTTCTTACTTGAACTAGAAACCTACTTATGATTACCCCCTCTCGCAAGCATACACAACTATGAAAGAAGAATTAAGAATAATCTAACCATTGCATGAAACATGTGTATCCAAATGAGCCCCTCATGAAGCAACGCGTAAACTAGGGTTTAATCTTCTATCACTCTTGCAACCCATCATCTATTTTTTACTCAAGAATAACTTCCTTAGGACCATAACATGGCGAAGTTTCATGTAGTCGACGTTCATGTGACACCACTTAGAGAAGTAACAACATCCATATCATCATAATATCAAATGAATACCAACTTTACATGATTAATTATAACAACACTTCTTCCATGTCCTCAGGAACATTAATTACTAGTCACACAAAATCAACATGTTCAAGATTATAGGTGTAATAATAATAATTAAGGATCTGAATAATGGCTTCCATCAAGTAATCCAACAAGCATCAACTACAAGATGTAATCAACACTTCTAGCAACCCACAAGTACCAATCTAAGGTTTTCAGAAAAAATATTGAATACATGTGATGAACTAGTGTTGGAGATGAGATGGTGTTGGTGAAGATATTGATGAAGATTGTTCCTACCACGAAGTAGGAAGCATTGGTGATGACGATGGCTTTGATTATCCCCTTCTGGAGGTGAATTCCCTCGGCAGAATCTCTCTACCGGAGGGCAAAAGGTCCTCTACCTAGGTTTCCGCCTCGAGACGGTGGCGCTTCATCTCAAAAGATAACTTCTGATTTTTTTTCTAGGGTTAAACACACCATATCGGAGAAGATGGTCACCAAAGGGCCAGTTGGGACACCACAAGCTATCAGGGCACGAACATAGGGCGCCCTGATGGCTTGTGCCCAGCTAGTGGCCCCTATCCGGCATATTTTTTCCAAGAAATTCTTAAATAGTCTGGAAAAAATCTTCGCAAAGTTTCAGGTCATTTGGAGCAAGTTGTTTTTTTTGCCTTTTTCTCGGTTTCCTGGTCCAGAATTCCAGTTTCCACATATTTCCCGCTCAGTGCTGTAGCTTGCATATTTAAAGAGAAAAGACATAAGAACTGTATGATAATAATGGATAATGGTCAGGATTAACACAAATACCAATAGTAATTCATGATGCAAAATGAGGGTATTAGGCTACAACTCTGTTAATAAAAATTATGTTAATACACGAAAGCCTTGTGAACAAATAAATTCTGGGCCTAATGTTGCTATAGTTAAAGATCTCCTAGTTTATAATATTGATGGTAGGTTATTTATCTCTGTGATGAAGATGCTAGAATTGCAAAACCTGTTAGAAACAATATAGATGAGCTCAATAAAAATAAATTAGTGTTAGGCATGCTGGTTGCTACTTCTCAAACAGCAGCGCCAAAAATTGACACGTTGACGGAGACTTGCTTGCGTTGGTTTTTCCCTTGAAGAGGAAAGGGTGATGCAACACATGAGCAGTAAGTATTTCCCTCAGTTTGAGAACCAAGGTATCAATCCAGTAGGAGAATCTCGTCAAGTCCAGAGTACCTGCGCAAACACAAATGAGCTTGCACCCAACACTATAAAGGGGTTGTCAATCCCTTCAAGATTGATTGCAAAGTGAGATCAGAAGGCGAAAAGTGCAACGAAGAAAAAGTGTAAGGCTGAAAATATAGTGCGGAGTAGACCGGGGACCATAGTGTTCACTAGAGGCTTCTCTCAAAATAGCGAGTATTACGGTGGGTGAACAAATTACTGTCGAGCAATTGATAGAACCGTGCAAAGTCATGACGATATCTAAAGCAATGATCATACATATAGGCATCATGTCCGAGACAAGTAGACCGATACTTTCTGTATCTACTACTATTACTCCACACATTGACCGCTATCCATCATGCATCTAGTGTATTGAGTTCATGACGAACAGAGTAACGCCTTAAGCAAGATGACATGATGTAGAGGGATAATCTCAAACCAATGAAGAAAACCCCATCTTTTTACCCTTGATGGCAACAACATGATGTGTGCTTCGCTACCCCTTCTGTCACTCGGTGAGGTCACCGCACGGTATGAACCCAAAACCAAGCACTTCTCCCATTGCAAGAATCATAGATCTAGTTGGCCAAACAAAACCCACAACTCAAAGAGAATTACAAGGATATGAAATCATGCATAAGAGAGATTAGAAGAAACTCAAATAAGATTCATAGATAATCTGATCATTAATCCACAATTCATCGGATCTCGACAACCACACCACAAAAGAAGATTACATCGGACAGATCTCCATGAAGATCATGTAGAACTTTGTATTGAAGATCCAAGAGAGAGAAGAAGCCATCTAGCTACTAGCTATGGACCCGTAGGTCTATGGTGAACTACTCACGCATCATCCAAGAGGTCATGGTATTGATGAAGAACCCTCCGTGTCCGAATCCCCCCTCCGGCAGGGCACCAGAACGTGCCCGAGATGGGATCTTGCGGAGACAGAAGCTTGCGGCGGCGGAAAAGTACTTTCGATGATCTCCTGATTTTTCTGGGATTTTAGGGAATATATAGGCGCAAAACCTAGGGCAGAGGAGGTCCAGGGGGCCCACAAGCCTGGGAGGCCCGGCCTCCCCCTGGCCAGGGGTAGGGGGCTTGTGGGGTCCCTGGGGACCCCCTGCCTTGGTTCTCAAGTCTCCCGATCTTCTTCTATTTCGGAAAAAAATCTTTTCGGGGATTTTATTCCGTTTGGACTCCGTTTCAAATATTCCTCTGAAAAGGGTCAAAAACACAGAAAAAACAGGAACTGGCACTTGCAACTGAGTTAATAAGTTAGTCCCAAAAAAGATATAAAAGGCATACAAAACATCCAAAGTTTGACAAGATAATAGCATGAAACCATCAAAAATTATAGATACCTTGGAGACGTATCACTGGTCATCTCAGTTAAAATTAGGGATCACTGCTTTCATGCCATATATGATATTGGTGCTAGTGTTAGTGATATACCTTTTACATTATATCAAGAAATTATGCATGATATAGCACCCTGTGACATTGATGTCACTATTAAACTTGCAAACCGTGATAGTATTCCACCACTTGGCATTGTTAGAGATGTTGAAGTCTTGTGTGGAGAAGTCAAGTACCCCACTGATATCCTAGTACCTGGTTTAGAAAAAGATAACTTTTGTCCCATCATATTTGGTTGAGCTTTCTTGAATACTATTAATGTGGAATTAATTGTGCTACTCACAAGGTTAGAATGAGCTTTGCTGATATGTCTCATGAGTTTAATTTCTCCAAGTTTAGTAAACAACCACATATGAAAAATAATTGCCTAATAAGGATGAAATAATTGGTCTTGCTTCTATAGATGTACCTCCTACCGATCCACTCGAACATTATTTGCTAGACCATGAGAATTATATGCATCTCAATGAAAGGAATGAAATAGATAAAATATTCATTGATCAACAACCTATCCTTAAGCACAACCTACGAGTTGATATTTTAGAAGATCATCCTCCACCAAAGGGAGATCCCGTGTTTGAGCTTAAGACATTACCTAATACTTTGAAATATGCGTATCTTGATGAAAAGAAGATATATCCTGTTATTATCAGTGCTAACCTTCCAGGGGATGAAGAAAAGAGATTACTCAAAACTTTAAGGAAGCACACGACTTCTATTGGTTATACACTTGATGATCTTAAGGGCATAAGCCCCACTCTTTGTCAGCACAAGATCAATATGGAACTGGATGCTAAACGCATCGTTGATCATCAATGCCGTCTCAACCCTAAGATGAAAGAGGTGGTAAGAACTAAAATGCTAAAACTTCTGGAGGAACGTATAATTTATCCTATTGCTGATAATAGATGGGTAAGTCATGTTCATTGTGTTCCTAAGAAAGGTGGAATAAGTGTTGTTCCAAATGATAAAAATGAACTTATTCCACAAAGGATAGTAACTTGTTATATGATAGTAATTGATTTTAAGGAAATTGAATAAAGCTACTAGAAAAGATCGTTACCCTTGCCTTTTTTTGATCAAATGCTAGAAAGATTATCTAAGAACACACACTTTTGCTTTCTTGATGGATATTCTATACTCTCACAAAAACATGTGTCAAAAGGGGACGAAGACAAAACTACCTTTACTCGCCCTTTTGGAACTTATGCTTATACGCATATGCCTTTTGGTCGATGGAATGCACCCGCTAACTTTCAAAGATGTATGACTGCTATATTCTCTATTTTTTATGAAAAGATTGTTGAGGTTTTCATGGATGATTTTTTCTGTTTGCGAGACTTCTTTTGATGATTGCTTGAGGAACCTTGATCGAGTTTTGAAGTGATGTGAAGAAGATAATCTTGTCTTGAATTGGGAGAAGTTCCACTTTATGGTTAACGTAGGTATAGTACTTGGGCATAAAATTTCCAAATGAGATATTGATGTGGATAAGGCCAAAGTTGATGCGATAGAGGAAATGCCATGCCTAAAATATATCAAAAGTATAAGAAGTTTCCACGGTCATGTTAGTTTCCATAGGAGTTTCATTAAAGATTTCTCAAAGATTTCCATGCCATTAACTAATATTCTTCAAAAGTATAATCCTTTTGTTTTCGAAGATGATTGTGTAGAATCCTTCGAAATACTTAAGAAAGCCTTAATTTCTGCACCAATAGTTCAACAACGTTATTGGAACTTACCCTTCGAAATTATCTGTGATGATAGTGATTATGTTGTTCGTGTTGTTTTAGGGCAAAGAGTAGACACGAAATTGAATGTTATTTATTATGCTAGTAGGACCATAGATACCTCCCAAAGAAATTATGCTACTACTGAAAAAGAATTTTTAGCACTTGTGTTTGCATGTGATAAGTTTAGACCTTACATTGTTGATTCTAAAGTAACAATTCACACTCATCATGCTCCTATTAAATATTTTATGGAAAATAAAGATGCTAAACCTAGACTTACTCCAAGAATTATACTTGCATATCGTTGATAGGAAATGATGTGAACTGGGGTCCGATCTTTCGATGAGAGCAGAAAACCCTGTAGAAGATAACTTGTCCAGGATGGAAAATGTTCTTTATGACCCACTGCCTATGGATGATAATTTTTTTGATGAGAAACTTGATGTTATAAATACTTCATGTAGTACTCCTTGGTATGAGTATTTTTCTAGTTATATTGTTGCTAAATATATTCCGCGTAACTTCACCTATCGACAAAATAAAAAAATATTCTACAATTTACGACATTGCTTTTGGGATGAACCACGTCTTTATAAAGAAGGAGTGGATGGTGTTATTAGATGTTGTATACCTGAACATGAACAGAAACAGATCCTAAGGAAGTTTCATTCTGAGGCCTACAGAGGACACCAAGTTGGTGATAGAAGTGCACACAAGGTATTAATTACAATCCGGATTCTATTGGCCTATTTTTTTTAAAGATGTTTGTAAGTAGGTACTTTCATGTGATGAATGTCAAAGAGTTTGTAACATTTGTAAACGTCAGGAAATCTATACTTATACTAATTAGAGACTCCCAAGAGATTACCACGTTAATCAGAAATTAGGAGCTGTTAATTCCGTGGGACTAAATTATTACGGCTCAGATCTACCAATAAAATTATGGGATAAAGGAATTTTATAATATATAATCGCTGCTAAGTCCCCGGATCAGTTCATTCTAAATATATCATCATAGAATTTCCTTCCCCTTTCATCACGTACGGTACAATAAACAGAGCATGCCACATATAAAAAGATATCACACGATACTTGATTTCCTCAAAAATAATAAGACTTGAATCACCGTTAAAAAGAAACAGATCATCCCATAAAAAAGATATCTCACGTCCTTAAATAAGAAATATCATCACATAATTTCCTTCTCCTTTAATCGTGATACAATTAACAGGAGATGTCATTCTATGTATATAAAAAGATGTCACATAATCTCCATTAATTTCTCATCTCCCACGCTGAACTTGCCAAAATTTCTGTAGCTTTCCTTCTCTAGCAGGGCAACATTTGATCTCCATCTAATCCCCATCTATTATGTTGTAGCTTTCCTTCCCTAGCACGATAATGGCTAATCTCTGCCCAGAATATTCAATCTTCCTCACCCTCGCGACTTGAGTTCCATCCATGAAACCTTTGCCGGAAGAAGCAGAAGATCTCAGAGGCCGACCCTAATACAGTCCACCAACACATCTAATTTGGTGGATGCCATGGATGCAAGGACATGGAAATTTCTGTAGCATTCCTTCTCTACCACGGTAACACTTGATAGGCATCTAATTCCTCATCTCTTAAGTTGTAGCTTTCTTTGCCAAACTCGATAAAGGTTAATCTCAATCTAGTTCCACATCTTCTATACCTTTATTTTTAGAATCATCAATCTTCTTCCCCCTCACGAGTTGACTTCGATCCGAGAAACCTGTGTTGGAAAAAGGCCCAGATTGCAGACAACGGCCCTGATCCAGCACATCTACTTTGGTGGATCTTCTAAAAAAATCTACTTTGGTGGAAGCCATGGATGCAAGGACATGCATGTACGGATGAAACATGACCAGCAAGGGTGTTCATGGGGTGGTGCATACTTGACCCGTAGAAATATACGCTGCTTTTCACAATGCAGAAAATTAGCGATGTATTATGCTACACCAAACCCATTGTATCGTTAACAAGGAGACCACCTGTTTTTAAAAATGTGTACGTAATTTATGTATTTGTATTTCTTTCATTTATCTCCAAGATCCTCAAAATATTTACATATTTCTACAAGCAAAATGCAATCCGGAGTGGTGCATACTGAACGTAGAATTTTGCCAAGTTCTGGTAAGTTATTTATTTGGCTGCTGTACATGTGGGTGAGGACCTTTTTCTAATCCTGCAAGGGCTACCAAGAGCGTGCAACATAGGTATCCCTATGTTAAACTCCCCTTTTTACATAAATAATGAGGTTGATTTTTCTTAATTTGCTTTTGTTTTTCCATATGATAGGTCAACTTATTATTCGTTCAAAGTGATAAGGAAATGAAGATTCTATAACTTAAGCTGACAAGACGAAGTGCCATCCCGCCAGCGCTGCCGTCATCACCCATTCACCTATCCAAGCTGATGTTGTTGAGTTTTCCCCCAAAGGCGAGATGATTGCCTTTCATGTGATTATGTTTATATCTTTCTGATTAGTTTTATTTAGGCCATGTACTTTGAATATCTAATAAACATAGCCCTCTATGTTAGATTCATAACAGGACTCGAGATGCAGGGTTATCTCTGTTGGATTGTTTCTGATCAGCTAAGAGTTGATTCCTAGCTTAAGTGTAGGCAATCTCCATGAACAAATTTCTTTAGAGAGGATAGAATATGCAATCAATAGTAACAAGGTGTGATCTAGTATTTCATTTTTGTCATAGTGAGATTGCAAAAGTATTTAGAAAAAATGTATTAATATTTTCCTCTTATTTTATAATATGGTTTATGGACCCGGACAATGTTAGAATTAGCTTTATTTTCTATACTTTACTTCGTACGTTCATTGCACACTGTTGACTTCATAGCCATTCTCAGAAGCCATGGGCTGCGTTTTCTGCCTAGCGTTGCTGCCTATGTTGTTCCTCGACATAAAACATGATGGATTTTGCGACTTTCAACCTTTCCGGAAGTATTTGTATGCCTTATTTTTTCAAAAATGAAAAGAAGAATCTTAATTCAATGGAAATGCTTATTTTGCATTTTGTTTCACATTGCCTTTAGCAATGTGTATTTCATTCTTAGTGAAGCTTTGGAAGTATGAGAAAGCGTCCATATGTGTGGTACATCAGCAATATTTGTCGTTTCCATCTTGGGTTGTGAGAACATTTATGTTGCCCTACAATTGTTATATATAGTTGTGCACCATATGTTCTATCCAAGTGTAAAATCTATCTTGCTGAAAACATATGCACAAACATCATGAATCTTATGGATCATTATTTTTACATGCTCATCTTAGAGATCATAGGGTCTCAAAGGAGGTGTATTAATAACCTAAGTATTTTGTACTTAGTCCTTTGTTGTGGTATATTATGTGTTTAGAGTGATACTAGCCCGTGCAAGTGCACGGGTTGGTGACTAGTGCTTATGAATTATTCACTTGCTATTGAACCATTTGAAGTCCGGGCCTTTGATTTTATGGGACATTTTGCTTCCTCTAATGAGTATACTCATATTTTAGTTGCTGTTGATTACGTTACTAAGTGGGTAGAATCTATTCCAACTAGTAGTGCCGATCATAACACCTCTATTAAAGTGCTTAGAGACATCATTTTCTAGAGGTTTGGAGTCCCTAGATATTTAATGACTGATGGTGGTTCACATTTTACTCATGGTGCTTTCTGTAAACTCCTAGCTAAATATGATGTTAACCATAGAATTGCATCACCTTATCATCCTTAGTCTAGTGGTCAAGTTGAATTGAGCAGGCAAGAAATAAAACTAATATTGCAAAAGGTTGTCAATAGGTCTAGAAAGAATTGGTCTAAAAACTTGATGATGCTTCATGGGCTTATAGAACTGCTTATAAATGAAAAACTTGATGATACTTCATGGGCTTATAGAACTGCTTATAAATATCCCATGGGGATGTCTCCCTATAAAATGGTTATGGAAAGGCTAGTCATTTACCTATTGAATTACTCCCTCCGTTCCTAAATATAAGTCTTTGTAGAGATTTCACTAGTGGACTACATACGGATGTATATAGACATACTTTAGAGTATAAATTCAATTATTTTGCTTTGTATGTAGACCCTTAGTGAAATCGCTTAAAAGACTTATATTTAGGAACGGATGGAGTATAACATAAAGCTTATTGGGGAATTAAAGATTTAACTACGACTTTAAACTTGCCGCTGAAAAGAGGTTATTTGATATTAGCTCACTAGATTAATGGAGGACACACGCATATGAAAATGCCAAGTTGTTTAAAGAAAAATTTAAAAGATGGCATGATAAGAGAATCCAAAAACTAGAATTCAATGTAGGAGATCTAGTACTTTTGTACAATTTTCGTTTGAAATTCTTTGCAGGTAAACTCCTCTCCAAATGGGAAGGCCCATATTTTGTCAAGGAGGCCTATCCCTCCGGCGCTATGAAGATCAATAACTTTGAAGGAAAAAATCATAGAGTGGTAAAATGGACAAAAAATTAAGCATTACGTCTTAGGTACGCCCGTTAATGTTGAGACTAACATTATCCAAGTGATGACGACGAGATGATGTATATACTTCTCTCCCCTCGTTGGATACCCCAAGTGGAAGGTGGAGATGTAGCCAGCAACAAATTTCCCTCAGACAGAGACTGTAAAGTTTATCGAATCAGGAGGACTTCTAGGCTGAACCAGTAGGTGTCTTCCACCCTAGCGCTAGCAGAAGACGTGGACCTGCACACACAACAAATAACTTTGCTCCCAACAAGTACAGAGACGTTGTCAATCTCTCCGGCCTTGTAGTTTGCAAAGGATCAAAACACAAGTGGGAAGGTAATAGTGATTGCAATGGAAAAGTAAATAAAGTGGTAAATGGTGGAGGTGTAAACAATGATGGTGATATGGACCGAAGTCACATGATGTTCACTAGTGATGTCTCTCTCCCAAAAGACGATAAACAACTATGCTAGGGTAAACAAATCACAGTTGGGAAATTGACAGAATTATGATCGCACCGCAATGCTAATTATGCTCCTTGATAGTTAGAGCTTCAATAGTAATGGCAGTACACCAAGACAAGTAAACCGTTTATTCATCAGCATCTACTTAATAATCATTCACCTTGAGATATCTATCCAGATCATCTCTCCGATATTAAGTTGCGAGCCCCACCCAAAGTGTAAACTCAAAGCAATGGACAACTGCATTAACGAACTATGTGTAAGGTAAACAATCCTTCAAATCGTAGTCACAAGCACCGTTGTTTTCTCCCTGGTGGCAAAAAAACATTCCCTAGTCTCATGTTTCTGTCACTCAAGCTAAACATCGAGGGGTCCGAACCCACAATGATGCATAACGCTCCCTCTTGGAGTTACGATCTACTACTTGGCCAAAGCAATAAAAAGCAATGGAGAACATGCAAGAATCACCAAGGAACATATTATAAAAGGATAATCAAATATATAACTCATAACAATCTGAACATAATCTCATAATCCATCAAATCCCAACAAACTGTGCATAGAGAAAGCAAGAGAATTACATAGATGCCTTGATCATGTAGGGCAGCTCACAAGGACTAACCATTGAAGCACAAGACTGGAGAGAAGATATCACATGGCTATTGGTCATGGACTCATGGTCAAAGGAAAACTACTCACGGCACATCCGGGAAGCATCCATGGCGGTGGAGAAGCTCCCGGAGGTCAATTCTCCCTCCGGGGGGGTGCCGGGAAGAGGTCTCCTGACGCTCCCGATCATGGAAGCGCTGTGGCAGCGGAACGATGGAGAAATTTTCGATTCCAGAAAGTCTAAGAGGGTTTCCTCATGGAAGTCTAAATATAGGCCAAAGGAGGACACCGTAGGAGATGGGGCCTACCGAGACGACCTCCTGGTGCGGCCTGGGCCCTCATCGCGCCAGCAGGCCGCCTTGGAGGCCCCTGGCCCCTATCTAGCCCTCCTTCCGTGATCCTGAAGCTTCTATTTCGCTGATTTTTTATATATTTTTCAGGATTTTTTCGGGATTGGGTAAAAGCCCCTACAAAATAGACATCAGCAAACATAAACTGGCATTGGGTGCACTGAGTTAGTAGGTTAGTCCAAATATGTGTAAAATGATATAAAGTGTAGGAAAACATATAACAATGTCACTGAAAAGATCATGGAACAAGCAGAAATTATAGATACATTTGGGACGTATCAACATCCCCAAGCTTAATTTCTGCTCGTCCTCGAGTAGATAAATGATAAAACAATAATTTCTGTGGTGACATGCTAACACACATATAAGAACTTCAAAGTCAAGAAAGTGAGATATGCAATTCAAGTCAAGACAATAACAAGCAAGAGTCTATATCTAGTATTGAATTTAGCAAAGTAAGAACATAAAGGTGCAAGAGCTCTCGCTGTCCATGACTCGAATGTCTCCAAATGGTGTTTGCGTGCAAGAAGTGGGAGATGGGTTCAGAGATAAAATATTTTTTAATTGAGAACTCAGTTTACAAAACCTCACACTTTGTCTCCTTCTAAATCTTATTTTGACTCATCCCCAGACCACTTGTCAGGCACAAGTCAAAATGACCCTCACCATTTCGAATTTGAACACTCATGCAATGGATGAGCGTAAGCAAGATATGTTGGCACTTAGAATGGCAAATAGAATAATGATGGGGAAGGAATACAAAAAGGTGTGAAAGGCTCACATCAATGAGGACAACCATAGGCGAGAGAAATCCAAATGATAAATAGGATGTGAGGAGTAGGGATTGCCATGTAACGAATGCACATATGAGTTAAGGTAAGCTCTCAAATGGAACTAGTGGGGGTGCATCCAACTTGTTTGCTCATGAAGACCTAGAGCTCATTTGAGGAGGCTCATCATTGGAATATGCAAACCAAGTTCTATAGTGTAAGAGTCCCCACATAGTTATGCATGAAAGATAATCTCTATGTAGTACCAATATAGCAATGGAGTACGAGTGTAGATCTTTCAAAAGGAATAGTAGTGTTGCCCCCTTCTCTCTTTTTTTTCTTTTTCTCTTATTTTATTTTTATATTTTTGTGGCCTCTTTGGCTCTTTATTTTATCTCTCATGTGTACTCTTTGGGATCTTTTGTTTTGTCCACTTTGGGATCTTTTCCTGACTTAAGGGCAACACTCTATGTTTTACATGAATAGAAAGAAAAATCATCACACTTTATAAGAAGTACTCAACATAAAGACAAGTGAAAACTATCATGACGTATGCAAATGTACGCCTCTGCCAATGTAGCAGGATATGCAATGATACTAGCGCGTCATGTAGCAATAATGAGGGCAAGGCCCAACTATCATGTGGCTCTATGATCAAGCAAAATCATGTATGACATGAAGATCAAGTCATGAGATGATGTATCTTACATGGCAATCTATCTCGGAAAGGCTATGGAAATGCCTTAGTAGGTAGGTATGGTAGCTGTTTTGAGGAAAGATATAATGAGGCTTATGTATGACAGAGCATATCATGTCATGGGTTTGGATGCACCTGCGGAGTTTGCACCAACTCTCAATGTGAGAAAGGGCAATGCACGGTACCGAAGAGGCTAGCAAAATATGGATAGTGGAAGTGCCAACAATCGAATACTCACATTAGTCCGAAGAACTCATACACTTATTATCATTAACTCTCTATCTAGTTAGGAAATTCACAAAGAGACAAGTACCCCGAGGAGGAATGTTTGGGGGTTTGGTTATCCTTGCGCATCCTCGACTCATGGTAACGTGAGGGTACTCTATATATTCCAACCCCTCCAGAGGTTAGCGATCAATTTAGTAGCTAGAGTTCTCAACTAATTTTAGTCTTTGAAAAACACACGGATTTCCCAAAATACTACACATATCACTAATAGGCTCAAGCTCCTGGCACCAATAGTCCAAACATTACTCAAATCAATACCTCAAAACTATTGCAAGTTACTACTATACTTAAATAGCAACCTCAGTTACCTACTCATGCAAGACACACAACTCAGTGCAACAAGCCAACTCTCTAAACAAGATAAGCATGATAACTCAAGAGAGTTCCAAAATCAACCTAAATAAAAGCTCTTAAAATATAAGCATGAAAGCTAAAAGCTAAGTATGGCAGTAGCTTCGAAAAGATGAAGAACACACAAAAAAGATAAGCATGAAAAGATATGGTGTGTTCTAGAGTGGAATGGAGCGTGTCTCTCTCCCAAACAAGGTAGGCTAGGTTCCGACTTGTTATGACCAGCAAACTAAACTAAAACAAAACTAAAAGCAAATAGAGGGACGCTCCAAGCATAACACATATCATGTGAAGTGATAAAAATATAGTATGGAGATGGACGAACTGATGATTGTTGATAGAGAAGGGGATGCACGGGGGCATCCCCAAGCTTAGACGCTTGAGTCTCCTTGAATATTTCTTGGGATGCATTAGGGCATCCTCAAGCTTGAGCGTTTGACACTCCTCTATCTTCTTTCATCATCTCTCCCATCACAATACTTGAAAACTCTCGTCATACAAAACCCATCATAAGCTGATTAGAGTTGGTAGTTCCCTTAATAAAATAATTCAATACCTGCTGGAAATAAATATTTTCATGAAAAGCTACAGTTTATCATGATTGACAAAAGGTTTTTACAAATAAAAAGTAAGCTTAGGATTTGCAAAACAATGAAAACACAAAACATGGCAGAATCTGTGAAAAATAGAACAACAGGTAGTAAATAATTTATTCGGGGCACTTCTGGAACTCAAATCAAAAAACTCAGAACAAATGCCAGAAAGGCAATTATATAGAGCATGTTGTAAAAACAATTCATATGTAAGAGATGATCTGGTGATTTTTGGCGAATTGTTCCGTCAAGCAGACCGAATCTTGGCACAACTTTTGAACTTTCTTGCAATCAAGTTGTGACATGCCTGGGCCCTGGCCGCGCCAGCAGGCCGCCTGGGAGGCCCATGTCCCCCCTCCGGCCCTCCTTTGGTGATCCGGAAGCTTCTGTTTTGCTGATTTTTTTTATATATGTTTCTGGATTTTTTTGGGCTTCGGAAAATTGGGTAAAAGCCCCTGCAAAATAGACATCAGCAGACAGAAACTGGCACTGGGTGCACTGAGTTAGTATGTTAGTCCAAATATGTGTAAAATGATATAAAAGTGTAGCAAAACAAATAACAATGTCACCCAAAAGATCATGGAACAAGCATAAATTATAGATACGTTTGGGACGTATCAAGTGATAACAACGGAGGAGCACATAAGAGATACCTTCCGTGACACTCTAGAAATTGGAAAAAGGAGTAGGTCCATGAAACGGTAAGAAAACCAATTCCGAAAATTCCAAAAAGATATGCTATGTTGGTTTTGGAATTCTAGAAAATTTCCAAAAATAAAAAGGAGTCGGGTGGACCCACGAGGGAGACACAGGGCAACACGGTGTGGCCTCCCACCTGTTCGCGCCCTGATGCTTTGTGGGGCCCTCGTGTGCCTTCCGGAATCCTCTTTCTTCCCGAACACTTATTCTCGCATGGAAAACCATTATATATACTCCAGACTGTTTTGACCACCGCATCACAAGATTTTCCACGTTCCTCGTTTTGGGCTGTTTTTCTGGCATATCTCATCGCGAGATTTTCCACGTTCCTCGTTTTGGGCTGTTTTTCCGGCATATCTAAAAATATGTCGTTAGAAGATTCGGATGGAGAGAGCTATGTTTCCCACTATGTTGTGAATCCGAAAATCATTGGGGATATCTATGTCGATGCCAGCTCGGATGAAGATGAAGCTCCACTACCTCAGCCTGGAGATATGCACGTCGAATTCAAGACGTTAAGTCTCACAAACATGGCAAACAAAGCTAAGGTCCAACTTATCCCGTCTCGTTCTCTGCAGCAAAGCAAGGAGGCATTAGGCAAAAATATATTGAAGCTTGAGCAAGAAAACAATGTCTGGGGGGAGGAGAATTTTATCCTCCGATGTAAAGTTGGAGTAGAAGAATGCCACTTCACCAACACCACCATCATCCAAGAGGAACGCCTGAGTACATGGGTATGGGCACCACCACCCTTAGCTTGTTCCAAGCTTGGGGGAGGTGCCCCGATATCGTGCCCCTTCACTTCCATCATGACCATGTATCTTTTAGTTCGATCCATAGTTGTTTCATGATTTAGAAATAAAAATTTAGATTTGCTTTCCTTAGAAATTTTTCTTTGAGATCCATCTATCCTTGTAATCGAGTATGGGAGTTATATAATAACGATTAGTTGATTTTGTGTGATTTACTTGTGTGCACCCATCATCATAGCATCGCAACAAAAAAAGGGAAACTGAATATCATATACTTATCTCATGAGAAGTAATGACTTCACACGAAAAAGGGTATAAGTGATAAAAGTTGTTGATAGTAAACAAACATAAGATTAGTCATTGATGCAATCTAAGAAATATTATGATAGAGGAGAGAAGATTGACATATAAATACACTATCTTGGACATCTTTTATGATTGTGAGCCCCCACCAAAGATTATATAATGATTAAGTGTTGATGTTGGACATGGAAGACAACATAATGATTATGGTAGTTTACATTCACATGGAAGTTATATGGTCAAGAATCCTTTAACATGTGGTGCTTTCTTTGGATCCTTTATAGCCCAAAAAATTCGTACTAAGTAGAGATACTACTTGTGCATCCATAACCCTGAAACACAGTCTCTTGCCACAAGAGTCCACCATACCTACCTATGGATCGAGTAAGATCCTTCAAATAAGTTGTCATCACTAGTAGAAAACATGGCTATCGTTCGGCCCTGGCCAGCCCATTAGTCCGGAACCGGGACCAATGGGGGGTATTAGACCCGGTTCGTGAGCCCAGGGGGCCGGCCGGGGCCTCGTGGGCATTGGTCCCGGTTCGTGTAGAACCATTTGTCCCGGTTCGAGCCACGAACCGGGACCATTGGTCCTCGCTGCTGGCCCACAATCATTGGTCCCGGTTCGTGGCATGAACCGGGACAGAAGGGGTGGCTTTAGTCCCGGTTTATGCCACGAATCGGTACAAATAAGTTGCCTATATATACCCATCGCCGCGGCAGAGCACTCTGTTTTCTTTGGCCGGCGAGGGGAGGGCATTTTGGTGCTCTAGCTCAACTCCTATGCACATGTGGTGTTCGATGAAATGCCCGAGCCACACTAGTTAAGCTTTCTCCTCTCGAAGCTCGACCTAGGAGCTTCATTTTTCCCGAGATTTGTCTAGATTTAGGGGTCCGTCACGCCCCGTCCCCGTTTTCACCGCCGTTGATCGCCCGCGCCGATCTCGTCGCCGGCACCACCGTGATGAGCCTCTTGTTCTTATCTTCTTTATGATACTTGTCTGATTTTCTTACTTTAGATAGATATTTGTCTGATTTTCTTAATTTTGATACACATAATTATATGTAATGCACGCAGATGAATTGGCAATGGATGTATGATGACAGACACACCTCCGAGTACATTAAGGGCGTGCATCCGAGAAAATGATTAAATAGGCCTCACAATAAAAAAAAGGGAAGAGGGAGGTGGGAAGAAAGAGGGGAGGGGCTTTTTCCCGTGTAAGCCTCTTTCCTCTATAAAGTTTAGCAAGTGGAGCTTCCTCATTGCCAGAAGATTAAACAACGAAAGGATAGAATAAACAAATAGATCAACCATGTCGTTTTGCAAACGGACCACAAGTGTTCCGCGCTTGGTAGCTGTGATGGTGATGGTGGTGGTTACAGTGATGCTGTCTTGCGATGCCTACAGTCGGTGCATATATAAACGATCAAGTCTTAAATCTCTTATATGTATTTTTATTGTGCGCTAATACTTTTTTTCCATGGTGAAGTGCAAGGCTCTATGCATTAAACAGGGTTTCGAGAAAGAACGTATCCATTGGGCAACTGAAGATAAATGTTGTTGTGATTATGGCCCGAAGTCTAAGCCCATGGTCGACATTGTAGACCACAATTGATGGTATATTGCATATGTTGACAATAATAAATAAAGTATAAAAAATGTATTACTACCTCCTTTCCGGTTTATAAGGTTGCGCATACATCTGCGTTGCCAAATAAACCAATATAATAGAAGTTATATATCACAAACAATATATCATTAAAAATTTCAGATCATATAATTTGTATAATGGTATAATCTCGAGACTATACAACTCATTTTGTGTTGGTTAAATTATATATCTAGGGATACATGGAAGGCTTATAAACCAGAAAAGTGGTAGTATTAGATGACTCTGGTACGTGACAGATGATATGTATATCATGTATTCATCTATGCACATTCTGCATGATGTTTTTTGTGAGAGTAGGGGTATTTATTCCTCTGAAATATGGTTATTGTCTGCTAATACAAGCTCTTTAATGCTGCCTGGAACTTGATACAACCAATAAGCGGTGCTACCTTCAGATCTCCCTACATTAGCTAGACTACGAGCAACACTATTTTGCTTACAATCAATTTTTAGCGGTCGAGCGAGCCATCCGTTAAGGCTGGGTTATCCGATTGGACAACCACTGGGAGATAAGTGCGTTCCAACCACATAGATAGACCTTCCAATATAGCACTGATTCCCGCCTCAAGAACATCCTTGTAATGTAACAAATATCTATAGACTGAGAAGATCACCGAGCCGTCGCAGTTCCGAAGCACCATGCCGGTACTTGCCTCGTCATTCTCTGGAAAGAGAGCTCCATGCACCGAAAGCGCCGTCTAGCCCGTGGGAGGTTTGGGCCCATGGTTTCTTGGGTACACGAACAGGCGGTAACATGATTGGTACCTCCTTCATTGGTGCTTGCCCTTGATAATGTCGTCCACACTAAGCCGTTGCGCTTGATCAAAATATGTCTGGTAGCTGCTTACGAAGGCGCGAGAGACCTACACGGGCGGAACCACCTTCCCATGGACAATGTCATTGTTCAAACTCCAGATTCTCCATAGAAGCATGATGATTATCGCCCTTGATTCAACTGGTTGGTCAACCAGGATACCGAACAACCATTCACACCTATGTTGATCAACTTCTGTTTCTTAGGTAGCTGACATTCTTACTTTATTTCTTCCCAAAGGCTTCTGGCATGTGGACAAACAATCAGTGAATGGATAGAATCCTCCACTTCAGAACCACAAAGACGACATTGTACAAGCACATTAAGGTGTCCCCTTGCACATTGTACAGGCACATTAAGGTGTCCCTTTGCCATGGAGCTATTCATGGGGAGGGCACCAACCATAATCTTTCATGCGAAAGCCCACATTTTGGGTGGGACATTTTCCTTCTAGATCATATTCCAGCACGGCCGGCCATCCTTTGGTGATGCACTAATGGAACCCGCATTATGTGTCTGAAAATGCTCGTTCATCACTGTTACTTCTCAAACAAGAGCGCCATAATCGGCACGTCGACAGAGACTTGGCTTGTGTTGGTTTTTCCCTTGAAGAGGAAAGGGTGATGCAGCACAGGAGCAGTAAGTATTTTCCTCAGTTTGAGAACCAAGGTATCAATCCAGTAGGAGAATATCGTGAAGTCCAGAGTACCTGCGCAAACACAAAAGAACTTGCACCCAATGCTATAAAGGGGTTGTCAATCCCTTCAAGATTGATTGCAAAGTGAGATTTGAAGGCGGAAAGTGCAACGAAGTAAAAGAGTAAGGCTGAAAATATGGTGTGAAGTAGACCCGGGGGCCATAGTTTTCACTAGAGGCTTCTCTCAAAATACCGGATTTTCTAGAATGACAATACCGTGGAAAAAGAAGAAGAAGATGAGAAGAGGAGAAAATCCTTCATTGTCTGATTTTCACATGATTTTCACCAGTTAATAGGACACCAGTTAATAGGCAATTTAGCTCCAACTTAGATTTCATCCTCTACCAGAGAGTTGGCCGTCTCGCCCCCTAGCCGGCAGGTGCGTCCTAGACTCCTAGCCGGCCAGGGGACTTTGAACTTTGCAGAATTGTCCTCGTGGCTCCTTCTTAGTTGAAGGCAAAAGAGCAGGCTCGTTGAGCCTACCCCGGGGTTATCCCCCCGACAGTTTTCCCCGAAGTTAGGGAGGCCCACCGCCTTGGAGCAGGTGGCCTCACCGGCTTGATGTGCTTGGTTGTTGTACTCCTGCCGCCGCCTGCGGCAGGAGAGGCCGCTTGGGAGCCGGATGGCTTCCAAACGATGCCTAGGCTTCGTCGTAGGCAGCGCAAATCACGCCACGTGCCAGGCCCGGTCTGGCGTGATGATGGTTTAGGCAGGTGACAGGATGGGGCTTGGGCCCTGGGACCCCCCCCCCCCCCACGACGCCCCCTCGGCCCGGGTGCGGAGGATCCTCTTCGGATTTACTCCGCGACGGTTGGTCTCGAGAACTCAATTGTCCATAGCAAACGGGATGAGTAGGGGGCCCGGGCGCACCGGATCCCCTCCTCACGATCCTTCGTGGGGTTTAAATGGGGTGCAGGGCTACCGAGGAGGCCATTCGCTCCCTTCTCGTCCCGCACCCACGCCCTCTTCCTCCCTGCACCCAGAGAGAAAGAGGGGGTGGGAGGCATTATGTGCCAAAAAATTTGGATTCGTTTACCCACCAGTTAATAGGCCAGTGGTGATTAATCGGTCTGGCAACTAATTAATCGGCATGACAAGTTAACACGATGAATAGGTGTTATTCGATTCGGTCACCCTAAGAGTAGCGATTAACTCACAAGTTAACTAGTTAATCGGACGAATTCTTGAACAGTGTTGATCGTGTCATTTTATTGCTATTGTTTTCTGCGTGTCAAGTATTTATTCCTATGACCATGAGATCATATAACTCACTGGCACCGGAGGAATACCTTGTGTGTATCAAACATCGCAACGTAACTTGGTGACTATAAAGGTGCTCTACAGGTATCTCTAAAGGTGTCCGTTGAGTTAGTATGGATCAAGACTGGGATTTGTCACTCCGTGTGACGGAGAGGTATCTCGGGTCCCACTCGGTAATACAACATCACACACAAGCCTTGCAAGCAATGTGACTAAGTGTAAGTCACGTGATCTTGTATTACGGAACGAGTAAAGAGACTTGCCGGTAACGAGATTGAAATAGGTATGTGGATACCGACGATCGAATCTCGGGCAAGTAACATACCGAAGGACAAAGAGAATGACATACGGGATTATATGAATCCTTGGCACTGAGGTTCAACCGATAAGATCTTCGGAGAATATGTAGGATCCAATATGGGCATCCAAGTCCCGCTATTGGATATTGAACAATGAGTGTCTCGGGTCATGTCTACATAGTTCTCGAACCCGCAGGGTCTGCACACTTAAGGTTCGATGATGTTTTAGTATAGTTGAGTTATATGTGTGGTTACCGAATGTTGTTCGGAATCCCGGATGAGATCCTGGACGTCACAAGGGTTTTCGGAAAGTTCCGGAAACGAAGATTGATATATAGGATGGTTTCATTTGGTCACCGGAATGTTGGAATTATGCCCTAGAGGCAATAATAAATATAGTTATTATTATAATTCCTGTATCAAGATAATCGTTTATTATCCATGCTATAATTGTATTGAATGAAGACTTATATACATGTGTCGATACATAGACAAAACACTGTCCCTAGCAAGCCTCTAGTTGGCTAGCGAGTTGATCAAAGATAGTCAGTGTCTTCTGATTATGAACAAGGTGTTGTTGCTTGATAACTGGATCACATCATTAGGAGAATCACGTGATGGACTAGACCCAAATTAATAGACGTAGCATGTTGATCGTGTCATTTTATTGCTACTGTTTTTTGCGTGTCAAGTATTTGTTCCTATGACCATGAGATCATATAACTCACTAACACCGGAGGAATACTTTGTGTGTATCAAACATCGCAACATAACTGGGTGACTATAAAGATGCTCTACAGGTATCTCCGAAGGTGTTCGTTGAGTTAGTATGGATCGAGACTGGGATTTGTCACTCTGTGTGACGGAGAGGTATCTCGGGGCCCACTCGGTAATACAACATCACACACAAGCCTTGCAAGCAATGTGACCTAGTGTAAGTTGCGGGATCTTGTATTACGGAACGAGTAAAGAGACTTGCCGGTAAACGAGATTGAAATAGGTATTCGGATACTGACGATCGAATCTCGGGCAAGTAACATGCCGAAGGACAAAGGGAATGACATACGGGATTATATGAATCCTTGGCACTGAGGTTCAAACGATAAGATCTTCATAGAATATGTAGGATCCAATATGGGCATCCAGGTCCCGCTATTGGATATTGACCGAGGAGTCTCTCGGGTCATGTCTACATAGTTCTCGAACGCGCAGGGTCTGCACACTTAAGGTTCGACGTTGTTTTATGCGTATTTGAGTTATATGGTTGGTTACCGAATGTTGTTCGGAGTCCCGGATGAGATCACGGACGTCAGAGTGTTTCCGGAATGGTCCGAAAACGAAGATTGATATATAGGATGACCTCATTTGATTACCGGAAGGTTTTCGGAGTTACCGGGAATGTACCGGGAATGACGAATGGGTTCCGGGAGTTCACCGGGGGGGGCAACCACCCCGGGGAAGCACATAGGCCTTGGGGGTGGCGCACCAGCCCTTAGTGGGTTGGTGGGACAGCCCAAGAAGGCCCTATGCGCCATAGGAAGAAAATCAAAGAGAAAAAAAAAGAGGAGGTGGGAAAAAGGGGAAGGACTCCTCCTTCCAAACCTAGTTGGACTCGGTTTGGAAGGGGAGATCTCCCCCCCTTGGCTCGGCCGAAGCCCTTAGGGGTCCTTGGACCCCAAGGCAAGGCTCCCCCTCTTCCCCCTATATATACGGAGGTTTTAGGGCTGATTTGAGACAACTTTGCCACGGCAGCCCGACCACATATCTCCACGGTTTTACCTCTAGATCGCGTTTCTGCGGAGCTCGGGTGGAGCCCTGCTGAGACGAGATCATCACCAACCTCCGGAGCGCCGTCACGCTGCCGGAGAACTCTTCTACCTCTCCGTCTCTCTTGCTGGATCAAGAAGGCCGAGATCATCGTCGAGCTGTACGTGTGCTGAACGCGGAGGTGCCGTCCGTTCGGTACTAGATCGTGGGACTGTTCGCGGAGCGGATCGAGGGACGTGAGGACGTTCCACTACACCAACCGCGTTCACTAACGCTTCTGCTGTACAGTCTACAAGGGTACGTAGATCACACATCCCCTCTCGTAGATGGACATCACCATGATAGGTCTTCGTGCGCGTAGGAAAATTTTTGTTTCCCATGTGATGTTCCCCAACACTGAAAGTTTCGGGCATTACCGGCAGTGTACCGGGAGTGACGAATGCGTTCCGGGTGTTTACCGGGAGGGGCCCACCCACCCGGGAGTGAGCCCAAGGCCCTAGGGTGGCGCACCAAGTCCTTAGTGGGATGGTGGAGTCAGCCCAAGAGGGCTATGGCGCCACATGTAAAAATACCAAAGGAAAGGAAGAAAAAAAAAGGGAAGAGGGAGGTGGGAAGAAAGAGGAGGACTCCTCCTTCCCAAACCGAATTGGAGGAGGAGTCCTCCTCCTCCCTGGCGTCCGGCGCACCCTTGGGGCCCTTGTGCCCCAAGGATAGCCCCTCCCCTCTTTCTTCCCACCTCCCTCTTCCCTTTTTTTTCTTAATAGAGGATTATCAGACAATACCGGATTTTCACAGTAGAAAGCATGTGATCATAATTTTTTTTTCTCCAAGTGGCTGAGGCAAACAAGAAGAATGGTTTTATGTGTTGTCCATGCAGTAAATGTGGGAATACGAAGTCTTACTCTGACCGGAAAATCCTTCACACCCACCTGCTTTACAAGGGTTTCATGCCACACTATAATGTTTGGACGAGGCACGGAGAAATAGGGGTTATGATTGAAGACGGAGAAGAAGAAGAGGACGATGACAACTATGTGCCCCCTGAATACGGTGATGCTGCAAAGGGGGGAGCTGCTGAAGATCAAGAGGAACCAGACGATGTGCCCGATGATGCTGCAACGGGGGAAGCTGCTGAAGATCAAGAGAAACCAGACGATGTGCCCGATGATGATCTCCGCCGGGTCATTGTTGATGCAAGGATGCAATGCGAAAGTCAAAAGGAGAAGCTGAAGTTCGATCGCATGTTAGAGGATCACAAAAAAAAGTTGTACCCCAATTGTGAAGATGGCAACACAAAGCTGGGTACCGTACTGGAATTGCTGAAGTGGAAGGCAGAGAATGCTGTGCCTGACAAAGGATTTGAGAAGCTACTGAAAATATTGAAGAAGAAGCTTTCAAAGGATAATGAATTGCCCGACAGTACGTCCGCAGCAAAGAAGGTCATATGCCCTCTAGGATTGGAGGTGCAGAAGATACATGCATGCCCTAATGACTGCATCCTCTACCGCGCTGCGTACGAGGATTTGAACGCATGCCTGGTATGCGGTGCATTGCGGTATAAGATCAGACGAGATGACCCTGGTGATGTTGACGGAAAGCCCCGCAGGAAGAGAGTTCCTGCGAAGGTGATGTGGTATGCTCCTATAATACCACGGTTGAAACGACTGTTCAGAAACAAAGAGCATGCCAAGTTGATGCGAAGGCACAGTGAGGACCGTAAGAAAGACGGGAAGTTGAGAGCACCTGCTGACGGGTCGCAGTGGAGAAAAATTGAGAGAGAGTACTGGGCTGAGTTTGCACGTGACCCAAGGAACGTATGGTTTGGTTTAAGCGCGGACGACATTAATCCTTTCGGGGAGCAGAGCAGCAATCACAACACCTGGCCCATAACTCTATGTATGTATAACCTTCCTCCTTGGATGTGCATGAAGCGGAAGTTCATTATGATGCCAGTTCTCATACAAGGCCCTAAGCAACCCGGCAACGACATTGATGTGTACCTAAGGCCATTAGTTGAAGAATTTTTACAACTGTGGAATGGAAACGGTGTACGTGCGTGGGATGAGCACAAACAGGAGGAATTTAACCTGCACACGTTGCTGTTTGTAACCATCAACGATTGGCCCGCTCTCAGTAACCTTTCAGGACAGACAAACAAGGGATACCATGCATGCACGCACTGTTTAGCTGACACCGAAAGTATATACCTGGGAAGCTGCAGGAAGAATGTGTACCTGGGTCATCGTCGATTTCTTCCGACCAACCATCAATGTCGAAAGAAAGGCAAGCATTTCAAAGGCGAGGGAGATCACCGGAAGAAGCTCGCCATGCATACCGGTGATCACGTACTTGCTATGGTCAATGATTTACACATAATCTTTGGAAAGGGTCCCAGCGGACTAGCTGTTCCGAGTGACGCTGGGGGACACGCACCCATGTGGAAGAAGAAATCTATATTTTAGGACCTACCCTACTGGAAAGACCTAGAGGTCCGCTCTTCGATAGACGTGATGCACGTGATGAAGAACCTTTGCATCAACCTGCTGGGCTTCTTGGGCGTGTATGGAAAGACAAAAGATACAGCTGAGGCATGGGAGGACCTGCAACGTTTGCACGAAAAAGACGGCATGCCTCCAAAGCAGTATGAAGGTCCTGCCAGCTACGCTCTTACCAAATAAGAGAAGGAAATCTTCTTTGAATGCCTGCTTAGTATGAAGGTCCCGACTGGCTTCTCGTTGAATATAAAGAGAATAATAAATATGGCAGAGAAAAAGTTTCAGAACCTAAAGTCTCATGACTGCCACGTGATTATGACGCAACTGCTTCCGGTTGCATTGAGGGGGCTTCTACCGGAAAACGTCCGATTAGCCATTGTGAAGCTATGTGCATTCCTCAATGCAATCTCTCAGAAGGTGATCGATCCAGAAATCATACCGTTGTCGCCCACGCCGTCGCCCCGGCCGCCCCCAATATGAGCCGCCGCCGCCATGGCTCTGTTTTTTTTCTATTTATTGTTTTTAATTTTTGATTTGTAACATTTGATTTCTATATACATATATAGTTGTAGAATGCCCATTTCATGCATGCATGTTTGCATTTTTCATATATGTATGTTTGCAGAGACCGGGGGTCTTAACCTCCTTTTCAAACAAAAATCTACCCATATGACCAACATCTGATGGGTAGCGTGAGTCGTTGTCTTCTTTGTGTGCGATATTTGGCACAAATATGGCGTCAAATCAAAAAAGGTTCAACAAGAAAGTTGTTTGTATCACCCATATATATAAATTTGAAATTGGGCGCACCTCCATCCGGGATCATATGTGGACTGTGGTACCCAAAAATGAAATTGTTGTCTCAACCATACTTAAATCCGAGTTCGGTTAATTTTTAAAGAATGTTTAAAGGATTTGGAATACTTCCATTTTATGGGAAGTCCAGCAATATCATAAATAGATGTGAGGTCACGGTGCATTGAACAACACATAGCAAAATATTCAATCAACCACTTTTTACATTTATATACCTTTTTATCTCTCCCTTATTTATATGCTTTCATGTTCTTCATTGTTCGTCATTCTTGCTATGAATAGATCATCAGCATGTGTTTGTTATCCGATATACCCAACCACTTTGTGTAGTGGCCAATAATTCATATGGTGTTTCTAGATCGTTCAATGAATATACTCTATCAACCATCCCTAGTTTTCTCATTCATGCATCTAATTACATGCAAAGGACGATTCAAACTAATATCCACTAGTCAACAACCCGTGCATTTGCACGGGCTAGTTTTAATGCATGGTTACTTAGCAATGGTCTTGATTTTGTTTTTTCCATGCCTTATAGAAATGTTATTTTTTTAGTTCATTTTATGATGCCTATCCCGCATCCTCGTCGTCGACTCGGCGGAGGACACCTGCTTGATAAGAGGGGCCAAGTCCGGGACTGGGCTCTGCCCGGCTGGTATTGGGAGGTGCTACCTTCCGGGGGACGTAGGTTGGTGAGGAGGCAGCCCGTTGTTGACCTGATCCTTGTTTGGTGGCGGTCGCGTGGGCCAGTGACGGTGCCGAGGCTTCCGGACACCGCGGAGGTGGTACGTCATCGTGTCAGCGAGGAGGACGAGCACGTCCGTCGCTACATGGTTGCATTGGAGGGAAAGTTCGACAATACCTGGCAGGTTCTTCAGGGATCTCACTGGAGCTATGATCTTGTGATGGTTCCTTCTCTTTGGGTGTCCACCGCCCGCGACGATACCCGTCGGGCGCTATGGTTCTAGCTGTATTAATGATGCTTTATGTATAATAGTATTCGAGGAGTATTAATTAGTGATAATATTCGACGATGTATGGACAGAAGAGATCGATGATGTAGTCTTGCTTATAATTGAATGCATGCTAATTTGAATACTACTTTATTTTACAATTTGTTTTTGCTTATTGAATGTTCAAATTGGAAAAGTACTCCTACTTTGAATGATAAAATTAGAGAGCACTATGCAGAAATCTAGGAGCCCCCCTCCATCATCCGCGCCGTCGTCCCCGTCACCGACCCCCTCCGACCTCGAGTCAGGGTCAATATTGTTTTATGCTATTTTACCTTAAATAGAGTATTTAATTAGGTCCTCCCTAATACTAATGATCATGTTGCTGTAAATGTTGTATGGCAATGTTGTAAAGGGTAGTAATTGGTCTCTTCTGCTGCTTTTCAGAGATGGAGTTCTTCACGGTTATACTTGAGAAATCCTCCAGACTGGTGCTGCTGCACAATTTTGTGAAGATGCTGGACGGCCATCGGCAACAAAACATGAAGTTGAGGCAGGACGGCAACGGACTTCGCAAGCTGTGGGACGTGGAGGTGGTGTTCGACGCCGATGGCCGCATGTACCTAGATCGTGGCTAGAAGCAGTTCCTCCGTGCCTATGACCTGGGGATCGGGTACTTCCTTGTCTTCAGGTACGACGGCAACGCCACGTTCGCCGTGAAGGTGGTCGACACGACTATGTGTCGGAGGCGCTACCAGGACAACGACGATGCTGGTACGCTCTGTCTCTTCTTCCTCTCCATTAGGCTATCTCTCACACCCATTTTAAAAAAAACTTTTTTTCATTTGGCAAGGCAATGGGAGCAGGAGCAGCGAGTACTGCGACAGGTGCTATGTCTACGGCAGCAGCGACTCTGGCAGCAAAAGTAGCAGCGACTCTGGCGACAGCAAAAGTAGCAGCGACAATGGCCTCGCGTTGGATGTCCCACAGCCGGGCGACAGGGCCATGCCAGTTGTGGTAGAGGAGTACATCCCACAGCCTGGCCTGGGGCTTCGCCGCTCTAAGCGCATCAAGATGATGAAGGAGAAGGTGAAGAAGCAGGTGTGAATATCTTAAGAACCTGATGGCTTTAATCTTTATAGTATAAACCTTTTAAGTACGATAGTGTTGAACTGCTACTGCACTTTTAAGTATGATGGTGGTGTGCCTGATGAAATTTTGTGCATGCTCATGGATGCTCCTTGTTATTATGATGTATGATGATGCATGATTAGTAGGACTTGTTATTATATATGATGATGTATGATGCGAGCATGAAGAGTTATTATATATCAGCGGATGAAATGATCATAGCAGTAGCGTTGGTAAACCAAGCACGAAGATAAGGGAGGACACTTCTCTCTATTAACTAGCTAATAACAACCTAAATTAACCCCCAAAACTCCTAAACCAGCCACTTTCAAAAAAAAAACCTCAGCTGCAGCCAGTTTCTGACGCGTGGATGCCTTTTGGTCACGGTTTATGTTACCAACCGGGACCAAAGGCCCCCCTGCCTGGGCTGCCCGCAGCGACCACGTGGATGCCCATCTGTCCCGGTTCGTGTAAGAACCGGGACTAAAGGGGGGAGGCATTAGTAACGACCTATTAGTCCCGGTTCAAGAACCGGGACTAATGGCCCTTACGAACCGGGACAAATGCCCTGTTTTCTACTAGTGCATGGTGCATCAAACAATAAAAAATGCTCCTAAAACATGTATGAGCTTTTATTAGAAGGGAAAATAAGTGTTGTCCGATCTTGTGATGGTAAAGGAATAAAAGCGATGGACCACACAATAAAGTTTTCTAACACAAGGGGCAATGTAAAGTGATATTCCTTTGCATTAAGAGTTTGCACATCCAAAAATTAAAAGGCGCATGACAACCTGTGCTTCCCTCTGCGAATGGCCTATCTTTTATCTTTCGGAGTTCAATCATGTGCGTTAGTCAATAAAGTTTATTCCTCTTCCTACCTATTAACTCTAAAGTGGCAAGCACCATGTGTTTTTGGAATACTCCGGACTTACATATCCTAGTGGATTCGGATGAAAATGATTTATTATTGCTGACATTATCCTTGAGATAAATAAGTTGGGTGGAAAATCATTTGAGCCCCTATCTTCCTATTTGTCCCGTGGAAACATGAGCTCCAAGGATATGTGTTGAGAGTGAGAAATTATAGAAAATTAAATGATAGTTGAGTATGGGAACTTGCCAAAAAGAAAGCTCTTACATAGACTCTCCTCTGATATATGATGAATTATGATTGCCCCAATGACTAAGAACATAGTTTGTTAATTGTTAATAAAGTTTATGGTTCTTAATCCAATAGTTGTGAATGGATTGTTACTTGTTTATAAGGAGCTATATGATAAAATACTTGCTGCTATGTTAATATTCATGATGCTCTCATGTTCGTATTTTGTTTTTATCGACATCTCTCTCTCCAAATTATGTGGTCATTATTTTTGAGCTCGGCTTGCGCTTCAGGACAAGCGAGGCCTAAGATCGGGGGAGTTGACACGTCCATTTTGCATCATCAATTATTATAGATACTAGTCGCCAACCCGTTCACTTGCACGGGCTAGTATCACTCTAAACACATAATATACCACAACAAAGGACTAAGTAGAAAATACTTAGGTTATTAATACACCTCCTTTGAGACCCTAGCTATGATCTCTAAGATGAGCATGTAAAAATAATAATCCATAAGATTCATGATGTTTGTGCATATGTTTTCAGCAAGAGAGATTTTACACTTGGATAGAACATATGGTGCACAACTATATATAACAATTGTAGGGCAACATAAATGTTCTCACAACCCGAGATGGGAACAAGTAATATTGTTGTTGTACCACACATATGGACGCTTTCCCATACTTCCAAAGCTTCACTAAGAATGAAATACACATTGCTAAAGGCAATGTGAAACAAAATGCACAAAAAAATTCCATTGAATTAAGATTCTTCTTTTCATTTTTGAAAAAATAAGGCATACAAATACTTCTGGAAAGATTGAAAGTCACAAAATCCATCATGTTCTATGTCGAGGAACAACATAGGCAGCAACGCTAGGCAGAAAACGCAGCCCATGGCTTGTGAGAATGGCTATGAAGTCAACAGTGTGCAATGAACCTACGAAGTAAAGTATAGAAAATAAGGCTAATTCTAACATTGTCCGGGTCCATAAACCTAAAATGAGAGGAAAATATTAATGCATTTTTCTAAATACTTTTGCAATCTCACTATGAAAAAAAGAAACATGTGTCATAATTTTACCAAGTTGTCTCGTAATAAAAAAAAATGTAATATTCTATAGTGGACACGTTATTGTCTAAATATTGCTAATCTGTTAGAATATTTGTTCTAAGAAGGATTACCACCCTAAATAAATGGAGAACTCTACTATACCATGTAGACATACCAGTGGGTATAGTGAAGATGTAGTATCCCAAAATTAGTAACAACAAAACTTATTGGATCTAACACATATGTGAGAGGTCCTAATGGTACTAAAAGTGTATCTTATTTAGATTGGATATGATTTTCTGTAGGATAACTTATGTTTCAGTGTCATTGTCAATAAGAACTTATGAAATCTAGTCATCTAAAAAATTGAACCCATCTCAAGTATTTTTTTTGTTCCCATAACAAACCAATAATGAACTAAAGCAGCAGGAGTAGTAAATAATTTTTACTGTTGCAAGTAGAGAGATACATATATAGCTCGTATACTTGATCAGACCTTGTTACCATTGATTGCATATTCTATCCTCTCTAAAGAAATTTGTTCATGGAGATTGCCTACACTGAAGCTAGGAATCAACTGTTAGCTGATCAGAAACAATCCAACAGAGATAACCCTACATCTCGAGTCCTGTTATGAACCTAACATAGAGAGCTATGTTTATTAGATAATCAAAGTACCTGGCCTAAATAAAACTAATCAGAAAGATATAAACATAATCACGTGAAAGGCAATCATGTCGCCTTTGGGGGAAAACTCAACAACATCAGCTTGGATAGGTGAATGGGTGATGACGGCAGCGCTGGCGGGATGGCACTTCGTCTTGTCAGCTTAAGTTATAGAATCTTCATTTCCTTATCACTTTGAACGAATAATAAGTTGATCTATCATATGGAAAAACAAAAGCAAATTAAGAAAAATCAACCTCATTATTTATGTAAAAAGGGGAGTTTAACATAGGGATACCTATGTTGCACGCTCTTGGTAGCCCTTGCAGGATTAGAAAAAGGTCCTCACCCACATGTATAGCAGCCAAATAAATAACTTACCAGAACTTGGCAAAATTCTACGTTTAGTATGCACCACTCCTGATTGCATTTTGCTAGTAGAAATATGTAAATATTTAGAGGATCTTGGCGATAAATTAAAGAAATACAAATAGATAAATTACGTACACATTTTTAAAAACAGGTGGTCTCCTTGTTAACGATACAATGGGTTTGGTGTAGCATAATACATCGCTAATTTTCTGCATCGTGAAAAGCAGCGTATATTTCTACGGGTCAAGTATGCACCACCCCATGAACACCCTTGCTGGTCATGTTTCATCCGTACATGCATGTCCTTCGATCCATGGCTTCCACCAAAGTAGATTTTTTTTAGAAGATCCACCAAAGTAGATGTGCTGGATCAGGGCCGTTGTCTGCAATCTGGGCCTTCTTCCAGCACAGGTTTCTCGGATCGAACTCAACTCGTGAGGGGGAAGAAGATTGATGATTCTAAAAATAAAGGTATAGAAGATGTGGAACTAGATTGATATTAACCTTTATCGAGTTAGGGAAAGAAAGCTACAACTTAAGAGATGAGGAATTAGATGCCTATCAAGTGTTACCGTGGTAGAGAAGGAATGCTACAGAAATTTCCATGTCCTTGCATCCATGGCATCCACCAAATTAGATGTGTTGGTGGACTGGATTAGGGTCGGCCTCTGCGATCTTCTCCTTCTTCCGGCAAAGGTTTCATGGATGGAACTCAAGTCGCGAGGGTGAGGAAGATTGAATATTCTGGGCAGAGATTAGCCATTATCGTGCTAGGGAAGGAAAGCTACAACATAATAGATGGGGATTAGATGGAGATCTAATGTTGCCCTGCTAGAGAAGGAAAGCTACAGAAATTTTGGCAAGTTCAGCGTGGGAGATGAGAAATTAATGGAGATTATGTGACATATTTTTTATATATAGAATGACATCTCCTGTTAATTGTATCACAATTAAAGGAGAAGGAAATTATGTGATGATATTTCTTATTTAAGGACGTGAGATATCTTTTTTATGGGATGATCTGTTTCTCTTTAACGGTGATTCAAGTCTTATTATTTTTTAGGAAATCAAGTATCGTGTGATATCTTTTTATATGTGGCATGCTCTGTTTAGTGTATCGTACGTGATTAAAGGGGAAGGAAATTCTATGATGATATATTTACAATGAACTGATTCGGGGACTTAGCAGCGATTATATATTATAAAATTCCTTTATCCCATAATTTTATTGGTAGATCTGAGCCGTAATAATTCGGTCCCACGGAATTAACGGCTCCTAATTTCTGATTAACGTGGTAATCTCTTGGGAGTCTCTAATTAGTATAAGTATAGATTTGTCTTATTTTTTCCATTATTCTCTATTATCATACAATTTTTATGCCATTTCTCTCTGAATATGCAAGATACATCACAAAGAGGGAAATATCTGGAAATTGGAATTCTAAAAAGACAAAAAAAAAGCCTCCAAATGACCTCAAATTTCACGAAGAAATTTCCTGCAATATTTAAGAGTTAATGGGCCAAAAATATAACAATGGAGGACTACCAGTTGGCCACAATGCAACACGGCGCGCCCACCCCCTGGTCGCGCCCTGATGCCTTGTGGGCCCCTGCTGGCCCTCTGACGTCCTTCTTCTCCTATATGGTGTGTTTTTACCTAAAAAAATTAATAATAAACTTTTCGGGACGAAGCGCCACCATCTCGAGGCGGAAACCTGGGCACAAGCCCATTTGCTCACCGGCAGAGAGATTCTGCCCGAGAAATTTCCCCCAGGAAGTGGGAAATCGAGGCCATCATCATCACCAACCCATCCTCCTTCGTGGGAAGACAAATATTCATCAACATCTTCACCGGCATCGGCTCATATCCAACCCTAGTTCATCTCTTGTATTCAATCTTTGTCTCAAAACCCCAGATTGGTACATGTGGGTTATTAGTTGTGTTTAATTACTTGGTGGAAGATATTATGTTTAGATGCTTAATTATTATATTACACCTCTGATCTTGAACATGTTGATGAGGTACTTGTAATAAATTGTTTTCGAGGATATGGGAGAAGTCTTGTTATAAGTAATCATATAAAGTTGATATTCGTCTGATATTTTGATGATATGTATGTTGTTACTTCTCTTAGTGGTGTCATGTGAACGTCGACTACATGACACTTCATCATGTTATGGGTCTAAGCGAAATCACTTAGAAGTAACAAGTAGATGATGGGTTGTGAGAGTGACAGAAGCTTAAACCCCAGTTTATGTGTTGCTTCGTGAGGGGTTGATTTGGATCCACACGTTTAATTAATGCTACAGTTAGATTTATCTTAATTCTTCTTTCGTAGTTGCGGATGCTTGCGAGAGAGGGTAAGCATAACTTGGTTGTTTGTTCAAGTAAGAAGAACACCGTAGCACCGGTCCACCCATATATCAAATTATTACAGTATAAAACGTGAATCAACTGAATATGATGAAGATAACTAGACAGAAATTCACATGTGTACTCAGGAGCGCTTGCTTTATATAAGAGTACTTTCAGTCGTGTCCTTTGCTACAAAAAGGATTGAGATACCTTGCTGCATCTTTGCTACTATTGTTACTTGTCACTTGTTATGAATTATCTTGCTACAAAACTATATATAATTGTTACTTACAACACTTGCAAGGAATACCTTGTTGAAAAATGCTTGTCATTTCCTTCTGCTCCTCGTTGGGTTCGCCACACTTACTTGTCGAAAGGACTACGATTGATCCAATATACTCATGGGTCATCATATTATTAAAGTAATTCTAATTCGAATTTCCTTATGTCGGCTTAGTGTATATTGGAGATCTCATGATTAATGTCTATACAAGACATAAACATAAACAAAATCTTTTTAAGAAGGAAATTTGGATTCAGTCAATTTTTCTTAAGTTTACAACGTGAACATTACATATCATCCTACTAATATATAAAACATATTAGAAGTTCAATATGGATATATCATATCAATAAATACACCTATAGCTAAATTTTCCCTTGTAATGATAGAAATCCATTCACTAACAGTGAATCACTCATATAATTATACACTACTTCACGCATGGCACTATATTTGCTATGTTAATTTAGAGTGAAATTCCCAACAAAAGGTATATGTTTGGTGTAATGGATATACCCTTATATATATCTCAACCTCATAATGTATCTTGGTTAATTTCATAAGGAAAATCAATATACCACCATGATATGATATAATGATATTGCCTACTTATTTGATCCAAACAATGCCACATAAAGACTGGATTTGATGGAATAGCCTTCTAATAAATGTCTAAATATAGACCACTTCCACTTATTATTTTGACATAAATGATTTAGCCGAAGCATTGCAAAATATGTAAGGATCGGCAGAATGATTGACCACACTCAAAATCACGGGTCTAAGATTCATCAGAATCACATATTATTATCTAGCAAGATAATATCACTTGTATCATTGCAGTACCTTTGGGTTATATGAATATTAATATCACAAACAAGTTAGTCAAAACTTATTTATCCCAAAAAATTATTGAAAAGGAAGGTGATAATTTGGAAACAAAAAGTTGTGAAGATGTAAAAGATTATTCACAGTTCCATTACCGACTTCTACATTCCATAGTCAAAACAATGGAATTAATATGACACATCTCCAAATTTGCATTATTTAGTGAATAAACTTGATAATTATAACTTCATAGTAATCATCAGTTTGTACATATTATCCTCTTTTTCTCTTCATGAGTTTTTCCCGGATGATTTCACGTATGTCGTAACAGTTTCTCCTTATAGTTTTTCCAATGGATTTGAAATAGTTTTCCAATCGCATATTAGATCACGCTATATTTCCTTACGAGTCTTTCTCTCAATAGTTTCTTAGTAAGGTTTTTAATGAGGCACTATCTTCTCGAATATCATATGCCATACGTCTTACTTTTCCTATTGTTTTTTTAAGGAAGTACAGTACATAAGATATATTTATTGTTCTCTAAACTCATGAATGAGTTCTCTCATGTGGTTATAAAGAGATAATAATCATCATATGTTGTATCTTTTTCTCCTTACTTTTTCCACTAGGTTTAAGGCAGTTTTAACAACATGTCAAGTACTACTCTCGTCATATATTTCCCATTGAAATTTTGGAGGAGTATTTCTCAAGATGAAGATGATGAACCTTCTCAAAGGCAAACACATAGAAGAGGAATTTTGTCAAGATGATTTATGTTCACAAAGACAAGCATTGATTAGTGGAAGTGTTAGGAATTAGTTTATTAGTTTAATTAAAGGTTTAATCTCTGCCTATGTCAGGTCCACTTTGGGAACCACCCATTGGAACCGCCTTTGTACCGGGGTATATATACCAGAATTTCATCAATGAAAGTGATAATCCCATTTAATTACTTTCACAAATAAAAAGAATTCTAGATCGACCACCCAATGTATTAATTGCACCTACCATGAATACATATACCTCAGACATCAACATTGCACAAGATCATATTACTTTTCCTTACAAACTATTGACATATTAATCAAAATGCACCTTCAATCAGGCCATTCTGTTATGACACATTCCATTCATACTAATAATAATTATGCGTGCAAGTGAGAACATCTGGGATGCCTCAACTACAATGTTGGCTAGGAGGTTGACTTATTTACAAATTGGCGATATGTGCAAGCCCCAACGAAGTAATTATGAATACTGCAGCTTGTGTGTCTTAGGAGGATTATTGGAACTTGTATTACACAACGGCCAAGGGCCTGCTGGTATATACTCCATATAACCCAAAGGAACTTGAGCAGGTGATGGGAAATAAGCAAGAAACACAGTATAAAGTGGTTTGTGTGAATGAGTTTTGTTTTAATGCTGAGTGTTGTGTAGACACAGAAGCTGGTATATATGGGTTAAAAGCAGGAGCTGGCTTGGACGCAAGAGTCAGTGTGTCCACAAGTTGCCTAATTTGCTGTAGGTTTTTTTTTTTGAACACCTACTACCTTTATATTATCACCAAGGGGTATACAAGGTTATTACATGGTGGTTTTGGAAGCTAGTGTCTCCAGCCCCTAAGCCAGCCGAAGAAGTTGGCAAGAGCCAGCCTAGGAGCTAGATTACAGAGTCCCTAATTTGCCGTAGTAAATTGAGCTATTGTTATTACAATGAGAAGAAGACTAAGACTCGAGGCTGCGCTGGGTCCAAGTCCTAGTAATTAAACTTCTGATTTCAAATTGCAAATCAAAAGAAGAAAACTAAGACTCGAGGCTGCGCTGCGTCCAAGTCCCAGTAATTAAACTTCTGATTGCAAATTGCAAACCAGAAGAAGAAGACTGAAGAAGAAGACTAAGACTCGATGCTGCGCTGGTTCCAAGTCCTAGTAATGGAACTTCAGATTACGAGGGAGGCATGTGCTTGATGACGCTCCAATTAGGATGCTGGGTGCCTGATGGGAACCTGATGCCTGATAACATTTTCTACTCACGCCTTGTTCGTCATAAAATGAGAAAGAAAGGAACTTGAGCAAGAACACGTCAGTTGGCTGGTTTATTTCCATAATAAGCTCGATCAAGATTCAAGACTGCTTCAGTAGGACATGTGGATGTAAACTGACTGCGGAGGTGGATGATGAAATCACGTAGAGAGGAGTGGAATTGGTGAGCGACTGAGGGGTCACTATGCGCTAGGAACGCAGGAGCTGGGAAAGAGGTGGCCGTTTCCACATGGACGAAGGGGTCAAATGTGTCCCAACCTGTCGCATCTCCTGGTTGGCACGCGCAATCGTTTTGAGTTGTATTTTCCGGGCGGCTGCATGCGCCCGTGCAGGGGGTGGCTGCGCGACGGGGAAAAGGAGGAAGAAGAACATGGTTCTTGACGTACCAGCAACAGGAGGAAAATATTTGCGTGGGTTTGTGGGAGAACGCCTTAGTTAGCTTTTAAAACTAAACTTTTTGTACATACCAAATGAAATTAAACTCATTTATGTAGACATATACTTCCTCTGTTCCTAAATAGAATAGTTCTCTCCGACAACAAGTATTTAGGAATAGAAGGAGTAGTTCCTTAGATGTATCCATTCGGCATCAAAATATACAACGTGCACCGATTTTGATCATCAACTTTTATATACGTCGTTGTAGCTCCAAAATGTGCTGACATGTAGCTAAACTACACTACACTACTACTTCCTCCGTTCCTAAATATAAGTTTTTTTAGATGTTTCATTAATGGACCACATACAGATGTACTCCCTCCATTCCTAAATATAAGTCTTTTAAGCAATTTCATTAGGGGTCTACATACGGAACAAAATGATTGAATGTATGTTCTAAAGTATGTCTATATACATCCGTATGTAGTCTAATAGTGAAAGCTCTAAAAAAACTTATATTTAGGAACGGATGAAGTATATAGACATACTTTAAAGTATAAATTCATTCATTTTGCTTTGTATGTAGACACCTAGTAAAATATCTTGAAAGACTTATATTTAGATACGGAGGGAGTACTAGGTAGCTACGCGCTCTAGACTGGTGAAGGAGAATCGCATTAGCACCACGCGCGCGTGCTGTGTGCCCTTGGCGCCGCTCCTCCTCATCGATCCTCCTGCTCTCATCATCCAACTAGACACGGGGCGAAATGGTCACGAATGGAGGCTTGTTGATGATTAGTATTTTTTTTAACACACTATAAACGTAAGCGCTCATATAAACGTGCATACATTCACCTCGAAAGGTGTAATTCGGGACCATGATCCAACCGAACCTATGCTCCATGCCGTACGATTCAACATCCTTTTACATGTAAATTCACGTCATACATGTCAAGTCCATCCAACAGTTCATGCCATGCATTTTTTAACATGCAAACATTTCCTTCCATGCAATTTTTTTAAACAACCATGCACCGATCCTTATTAACAGTGTTCCGAAATCCATGGTCTTGACCGTAGGTTCGGCTGAACCATTGTCAAGTAAAATATTTTCGCACTCATCCCTATGAACCATTGTACAATATGCATACCCTATCCTTACGAGCACCTCCGAGATAGTAAGCCATATGAATGCACAAAAGCATACCCTATCCTTACGATTACGAACACTCCCGAAATACGCATACCTTATCCTTACGAGCACCTCCAAGATACGATTTCATATGCATGGCTATGCACGCATGGTGGCAACTACACTTCCTTTGGCATAAGCGGCTTTTTTTATACATGAGGTGTCGGGTTTTTTATGCCATTGGCACAAATGTATAGAAATGACCCTTTCTTGTATATTTTTATATTTTTATTATCTTTTTGACACAAGTGCATTTTTATTGTGTAGAAAGGACCTTTTCTCACTTTTCTCTATCTTTTTGCTTACCTTTTTTTGTTTGCCATAATTGACTATTTTCTCACCTGGCTGGTCCAAAATCATGATATTTTATTTATAAAGTTGTATTCCATAGTCCAAAATAATTTACTAAAATAATTAGAGCTAAAAACTGGGGTCTTTCATAGCTACCATCATGGATAACAAATTGTTTTTGTATTATAAATTATTAGTAGATTACCATAGAACGTTGCTAATAATTGGTTTGCGGAAAGATTAATTTGACACGGCAGCAATTGTTTGCACATTTAGTATAGAAATTATATAAGTTATATGTTTACACATTGTTGAAGAAATCGTAAACTCGTAGCTGCTTGATTGGCCGACGGGTAGTGAATTAATATGATAATTAGCAAGTTAATCGACTACTTCATCAATTAATCAGTCAATTTATCAGTTTATCGGCTACTTCATGATCGTATGAGTAGGAATTAATCGGCAAATTAACTGGTTAATCAGACGAATTCTTTGATAAGGCGTTTACATACTGCATTAATCTGGATAGTTCAAAATGTATGGCTATATATAGTTGCCACATAATTAGTTAAGGTTTGCAATGGTGTAAAAATTTCCAAAATTCTGAAAAATACTGAAATAACACACCTATGGTAGAATATGATCCAACGGAACGGGTCAAAAAATATGATTCTATCTGTCCTGGACAAGAAACAAGTACTATAGTATATATTATGTCAGAGTGAGATGGAAGGCTTGTTTTTTTTTGTCAAGGACACATAAGTCCTTATTTTCACAATCACTTCGTTGAATCATCTTATTACATTAGAGTGATGCTCCATTATTTATTTCATTTTTTTATAACTTTTAAATCATTGAAATCTTTGGGAGCCTTAAAAAGTTCTATGGTAAGTTATATATATTATAAACTTCTTGGAAAGCTATAACAAACATATAGGAACATGACACTTATGAGCATAATGGTTCGTATTTATGTCGTCTCAGAATTATCATCTTGTCATGCATACCTCGAATACCTGAGATGGTTAATAACGCCCTTCAAGGTAGGTCACATTCACCACACATCTAAAGAACTTCAAAGTAGGAGCTATACAATACGTCAACTCAAACTAGACACCAAAGTTTAAACAAACCTTAAAATAACAAAGGGCCGGTTCTTTTGGGGCTTCTAGCAGCTTATTACAGAAATAAGCTAGAAGCCCAAAAAAAAACTAGTTTTGAAGAAGCTAGCTCAACTTATTTTCATGCCCACCTTCTTCACAATGGAAAGAAGATGGGGGAGAGTGGCTGCACGCAGCTTATGACTTAAATTGAAAGGGTATAACAAAAGGGCACTATGATTCATTGATATTACAAAGAAAATGCCCTTGTAGCCCCCCACAAAGAAATTAAAAGAACTTCCTGACCCTGGTCATGCTTCGATCCCCCTCTCGCACTCGCGATCACGTGCCACCACACAGAAATTCCAGGGTTCGTAGTTGCCCGTCATGCCTCGATCCCCCTCTCGCACTCGCGAAAGTCCATATAGTTGCTTCTATATTTGTAGTATATGATTTCTATCTTTCTTTTCAACAAGATGTTTATATAGAGGTAGTGCTGCTATATGGAGTAGAGGCATGATGTTTTCATCAAAAATTTGATATGGAGATTCTGCTGTATGGAGTAGCGGCATGATGTTTTTATTAAAATTTTGATATTGAAGTGCTGCTTCTATATGGACTTTCTATTGTTGCCAGTCTCGTCCCTTGATGTTTAGCTCTAGTGTGTATCATTTTGTTGGGGGGGCCTGTATGTTATTGTTGGGAGAACCATGTAATAATTTTAAGATCTTTTCTATTCATGTCATCTTCTTGAGTATTTGTATGCGAGACAATGATCTATGTATGATATTTGTATGTCCTACAATGATCTTCCTTATGTTTGATTATAGCTTGTTATGATGTTCGGAAGTCGAAATATGTTCATATGAGCAGCAAAATGATAGAAGATAACAGAATATTGTTTTATTAGAACAACAATATAGTTCAAGGGCATTATAGACTTTTCACTTACCATACCACAAATAAGCTTAAAAGCAAATATTAAAAAGAATTGACTAACTTATTATCTGAAGCTTATTTTCGTACGAGCTTATCTGGAGCTTATTTTCGTAGGATCCTATTTCCATATGATAGTTCAAAACAACTGGCCCAAAGTATTGGTACACAAGACACCATGAGTACAATGTTACTCGTTTACTTTTCGGACATTGATTTCTTCTTTAGCCCGAATCACGTACAATACAACCACCTTCTTGCACGTAGGCCTTTATGTTACCGATGCAATCGCTCCTTGTTAGTTTCTTTCGGGCTTCGGAAGGCCCCATTACGTTCGACGACTTCCTCCATGATGACCTTCCAAGGGTTACTTGGATATGTCTAATCTCGACTATGCAATCATCGTGCTTGATTAACTCAAGGCATCTACTCCAAATGATGATCTTAACCCTTCTCCTGATGGTTTAGAATTGACGTATGAACTAATCCATGTGGTGCATGTGATAGTAGTGGTCCTGTGCTCGCGTGAATGAGCTGGTGGTGGTGGCGAGGACGCAGTCTGCCTACCTCTCTCGCGTCCACGTCCTGTACCTTTCCCCTTCTTCCCTGCCCGATCTCCTCTCGCAGTGGGCAACACCGCGTACGAAGAAGCACCCGCGAGTGGTGTCGTCAGACTTTCCGCCAAGGCTCTACGGAGAGATAGGGGTGGAATGGAAGTACCACCCCTCGCGTGGGCCGTCGATGAAGAAGAACCCGTCGAGCGATTTAGACACGCGCCCACCATCTTTGAACACCTTCCATGATAAAGAGTAAAAGAAATTAGTACAACATAAAAAAATGAATATCTGACATGAATAATAATATGTACATATATAATTTAAGTTGGGATGCATACAAATTAATAATACTCTGGATCAATAAATGCATAATCATCATCACTATCATGCGTGTCGTCATGAATGACGTGCCCATCGGGTTCAACGACATGAACTTGTGGAAGGCCTTTCTGTAATCGGTCAATCATTGACAAGTCATCCGCAGAAGTAACCTCTTCTAGTTCCGGCTCTGCTTGTTCCAGCTCAGGGGTGAAGTCAGATTCACTGTCGCTGTGTACTTCCATGTTCTAGGGTGAAGCACGGCGGTTCTTGAAACGTTTCTTGAAAAGACGTGTTTCTTGGAAGAATTCTCCATCATATGTGTCTGGGTTAATGTGAGGTTCATAGTCCTCTTCATCTGGGGAAGGTGTTCTAACACGTGGCGACACTTCATAAACAACATACCAAACATTCAGATTCTTATCAGTTTGGCATGTCCACGGTAGATAGAAAACTCGGGTCGCCTGTTGAGCCGTAATATAGACATCGGGAACATCTAAATGGGTGCTTGGATTGATTTCGACTAGCCCTATATGTTCATGAGTCCTACTAGTCTCCTTCAGCTGAAACCAATAACATTTGAAGACTACGACGTTTGGTGGGTTTTCACCATAGAATTGAACTTCATAAATTGCTTCAACTCTTCCATAATACTTGATACTACCTTCGCTGATAGCAGAGACACAACAATTTGTAGATTTTCGGTCCGACATAGATAACTCTTTGCCAAAGGTACGAAAGTGATACCCGTTGATGTTGTATTTCTCAAATGAACGGACCTTATAGTCAAAACCATTAGCGGCTTGTCTCAACTCGACGTCCATAGACTCTGAATTAGCCGACAAGTTTAATACGAAATGATTGTTGCATTAGCCGCAAGTTAGACCTAGGAACGATATGATCCATTATTGATAATTACCGTTTGTTTGAACCAAGAGATGAAACTGGGATAGCTGCCTACATGCTTTGCCAGAAGCTCATACACTTTGATGGAATCATTTTGGATCACCACTCCATCTGAGAACTTGGCGACGTATCGACTATACCAAATATCCGGGAATAAGACCAGTTCAAAGGAATTAGAAGTGACGGAAAAATGTGCCGATAACTTATTCGATGTACGGCCGCACTTCTGTTAGGTTGTTGAAGATATACAATTAAATGCTTCACCATTCTTTGACATCCAACGTTATTGGTTTCGAAGCACCGGCTGGTGCGAGCTTCCCTTTAAATAGGCTGAGGTTGGATCTACCTTTTTTAGGGTCGGCATCATTGTATCAAGGCTTGGGATTATGCAAATGACGATTTTTGGCTTCGTAGCGTGCTGTCACAAAGTTAGCCACCTCCTCAGTAATGAATGTCTCGTCCAACGATGCTTAAATTCTACGTTTATTTTTACATTTAGCTCGAAACGTCTTTTGCATCCTCTCAGTTGCATAGCATCAACGATTTTGCATGGGCCCACCCAATCTTACCTCGGTCGGTAGATGTAAAATCAAATGCTGCATTGGATTAAAGAAGTCCGGCGGAAAGATCTTCTCTAACTTGCAGAGCAACTCCGACGGCAACTCCTCCATGTCATCTACCACGCGAGGCGACAGTTCTTTCGCACAACGAACACGGAAGAAATAGCTCAGCTCCGCCAATACTAGCCATTCATCCTCAGGAATAAAGACACATAATATCACCGACATTACCCGCTCAAGCCATATGTGCCAATCATGACTCTCGAGACCAAATATTTTTAATTTTTCAAGACTCGCTCCCCTCTTTAGATTTGCTGCATACCGATCGGGGAACATGAAGTGCATTTTGACCCACAAGATAATTTCCCTCATAGCTGGCCTTCCAAGATTGAACCAGGCCTTTGGCTTCGACCACTTCTGCTTTCCTTTGCCTTCTCGCATGTTTTGTAACGGTCTATGACATAGTGTCTCTTGATCGACTCTAGCCTTAGGACCTAGAACATTACTTTGGGCATAGAACACTGAACTAAAGACAAAAGTTGCTCACTTCAAAAATGTTGGATAGAGCAATCGGAAGGAGATTCACGAGCTCGGGATAATCCTTGATGAAGAGTAGTTTAGTAATTTCAGTACCTTTTGTGAAGTTCTAAACTTTAAAGTTTATGAGTATATTTTGTTAACCAGTACTATTTTTTAAACTCTTATTAAATTTATGAGTATGTTTACATGATCAATACCTTTTGTAAGTTTAAACTCTTACTTTCTGAAGAAGTAATTTGTTATTATCCAAAAAACAAACTGCTGGTGTTGGACAACAACACATGACAAAGATAGTATATATGTATAGGTGGGATTGGCCACGTGGACGCCAACAACATGTAATATACTGTTGGCGTCGGCTCCAACACCACCACTATTTTCTAACACTGACGCCATATTGAAGGTCATTTTTACCACGTCATAACTAGATTTTTTTGAAGTAGTAAACTAGGGATACAACAATGATGTACGACCTTAAATCTAACTAATTATGACCAATCTACATGGTCATAACATACTCCCTCCGTTTTAAAATATAAGTTGTACTGATTTGCATGCAAGTTAATGTTTTGAATGTTTGACCAAGATTTATAAAATAAAATAACAACTAGATATAATATGAAACTACTTTTCATGATGGATCAAATGATATAAAATGTATATTATGGATGTTGATATATTTTCTAAACACTCGATCAAAGATGCACTCGTTTTACTATAAAGAAAAATACACCTACAAAGGAACGGAGGGAGTTTAGGACATCACATTTTATTAGTATAATTTGGCCACTGGACCAACACCTAAGCAGTTTCTCCTACGTGTCATGTTGATGTGGCATTTTATTATGCAATCTCCATTTCTTACGTTTGGGACCTACTAATATTGTTACTTCCTCCTTTCCGGTTTAGGACTCATCTCAACAACTTCAGATTTCCAATATATTTTGCTCACCTTGAGTCTAAGAGCATCTCCAACCACGTCCCCAACAGGCCCTTCCAGACGCCTTTTTTATCGTCGGCACTAAAAAATGGCTCAATCGCGCCCCACAACCTCTTTTTTGCGGGTTTTGGCCAAAAATTGCATCGGCAGATCCAGGCCAACCCAGCCCCCTAGGGAGCAGATAGGGACACCGACGGTACTCTTTTGCATGGCTAATTGTCTGGCCATTGGATCAGTGGCGGTGCCAGAAATAAAATGATATGTGGTCAACTTAATGTTGTGTAGTCAGATGTATGCATTTTTAAGAATTTTTGGCATGATTTCTACTTGATATATGTCGTTCATGCAAAAAAGTTGTGTAGTCAAATGACTACCCAGGTGAAGTGTGGCTTCGCCACTGCATTGGATCTCTCTCCTCTCTCCTATCTTTTTCTCTCATGTGCATGCGGCGGGACCACAGATGGAGTAGGACCAACATGCGGCGTGCACCAATCAGAACCAAGGGAAAGATGTGGCATGGGAGACCAGTTGGGAATAAACAAGCCCCTAGCCCAAAACATTCGCCGGCTCACCTCTCGCCGGTGAAAAAATGGATTTGGGGAGACCAATCGGCTGGAGATACCCTAAATGAATTAAAAGTGTTTCGAGTCTCACGTCATATTTAATTCATAGAGACCAGAGAATGAAAATTAGTGGCTATGCATGTACATTTTTCTACATGCACCATGCAAGTCCAATAAGAGGGAGGGTGCTATATTTATTGCTTCGGAAATCGAATTTGTGAGAAATATTTCATTGGCTAGTAAATACTAGTGCCGCCCACTCACAATTCACCTTGGTTGATTATATTTCATATTTGAGCCCTATAAAATGAAAAGGATGGAGTATCTTCTTTTGAACATATAAAGAAAACGTAAAAGAAACCCGCTTCCAATTGAATCAGCACAATTTTGTCTTCTTAATGAGAGATGGATGGAAACCTTTTGAAACGCAATAATTTGGTTAATTGTACATAAAATTTTATCTAATTTTTTTGAAAGTTCTGTAGTCCAATTTTGCAACGAAAAATTATAAGTTGTCCATAAGAAAAGCCGTTTTGACACTCGGAATATAAAAATTGTTTTTTGTGCAAATAAAATGAAAACTCCCTTCGTCAACATTGACTGCGATTCTAAAATGCACGCCTGTGTACTGTATGTAATCATTTTAACAAATTATGTCATGAATTTTTCCCATAATATTCGAACCCGAGAGGGACCACCACACAAAAGAAAAATCAGGTTTTGTTAAATGTGAAGCAAGCACGCAGCCTGAACCATAAGCCGTACATGATGCGGACACCGCCTGTTCTTTCGCAGCCGCCCTACTCCGAACTGCGGAGCCACACGCGCACATGCTCCAAGTCCAAGTGGTAATGGGAGAATATCATATGGTAAGAAGAAAGATCCATGAATGGCCGGGGAAGAAGAAAGATCCAGGGGCACGCAGATAGGCTTCGATGGCCATGGCCACACGCGCAGCGTCTGCAGGCTGATCCTTGTGGACGTGTCGTGGTAACAATTCCGACAATAGAAAGAGGGTAGGATAACGGAGCATGATCTATCAAGATACACATGGGTGACACGATGGTTTTAGCGAGTTCAGGCCTCTCACAGTGGAGATAACAACCCTACGTCTCGTGCTCCGGAGAGGCTTTGTTTTATCTGTCATGGACATGAGTTATATGGTGTAGAGAGAGACAGAGCTCGAGGGAAAGAATGAGCCCCAAGCCGGAGAAGAAGAAGATGTCTAGCTATGTGGAAGCGGGGTGGCTTATATAGAGTGCGCCACCTCCTCACCTCTTATGTTACAAGATGGGGCATTGATGCCATAATGTCAGCCCACTACAGATGTCTTGCCGACTGTTGGTATTTGCATGACCGAGTGAGTCATACGGCCGAGTGGTTGACTGTCATCCGAGTGGATGGAATGTACTTGTCTGAGTGGATCCGTACCGAGTGGATTAGATGTTGTCACGATCCAGTAGGAATTTCCCTTGTAGTCCTTAAACTAATAATGAGGCGCCATTGGGTAGGACGTATTGGTCAGACCTCTATGACCCTACCCTAGGGCTATATCCCCGTCATTAGCCCTCGAATGGATCAGGGTCCGAGTGATGAAGGTGTCGATGTAAATCTTGTAGCCGCAGACCGAACTTGAACGTGCTTCAGGGCCTTACAGAACTGTGCGTCGATTGAAGTCTTCACCATTCGCCCTGATCGATTCCGCTGAGTAGTACGTCCGAGTGAACTTAAGAATTGAAGTAGACCCGAGTGACCAACAGGATCTTGAGACTCTGACTGACTGTTGGTAGTCGGTTGGAATCTGTTGAATCTGTTGAACTTGGATGTTGTTGGTGGACCTGACCAAGCAGAATGTTTCTTTTTTGTATTTCTCTTCCTGTGGGGGCACGCTCAGTGCACCCACTAGGTGTAGTCCCCGAGCCTCTGTCGGACTAGATGAGTGTGGCAGAGGGTTTAAGACTTCCAATGCTTGTCATGTTGAATGTTTGTTGAATCTGCATTATATGATTTCTGGATCAAAGTCAAGTCTCCGAGTGTATTTTTTAACTTAGGCGATACGGGGTCGCAGCTAAGTTCCCGAGTGTGCAGCGTGTCTGTACTCGGATTAGTTTTAACTTAGGCGATACAGAGTCGCAGCTAAGCCTCCGAGTGCGGAGCATGTCCGCACTCAGAGCTGTTTTTAACTTAGGCGATACGGAGTCGCAGCTAAGTCCCCGAGTGTGGAGCATGTCCGTACTCGGAGTTGTTTTTAACTTAGGCGATACGGAGTCGCGGCTAAGCCCCGAGTGTGGAGCATGTCCGCAGTCGGAGTTTTTTTTAACTTAGGCGATACGGAGTCGCAGCTAAGCCCCCGAGTGTGGAACATGTCCGCACTCGGAGTTGTTTTTAACTTAGGCGATACTGAGTCGCAGCTAAGCCCCGAGCGTGGAGCATGTCCGCACTCGGAGTTCTTTTTAACTTTAGGCGATACGGAGTCGTGGCTAAGTCCCCGAGTGTGGAACATGTCCGCACTCGGAGTTGTTTTTAACTTAGGTGATAGGAGTCGCAGCTAAGTCCCCGAGTGTGGAACATGTCCGCACTCGGAGTTGTTTTTAACTTAGGCGATACAGACTCGCAGCTAAGTCCCCGAGTGTGAAACATGTCCGCACTCGGATTGTTTTTAATTTAGGCAATACGGAGTCGCAGCTAAGCCCCCGAGCGTGGAGCATGTCCGCACTCGGAGTTGTTTTTAACTTAGGCGATACGGAGTCACAGCTAAGCCCCCAAGCGTGGAGCATGTCCGCACTCGAAGTTGTTTTTACTTAGACAATACGGAGTCGCAGCTAAGTCCCCGAGTGTGGAACATGTCCGCACTCGGAGTAGTTTTAACTTAGACGATACTGAATCGTAGCTAAGCTGAGTTGTGGCGCGCGGGGCGTCCGAGTGATGAAGACGTGCCACACAGAGTGGCGATGCGCATGGCATCCGAGTGAGGTAGACGATTCTGGCTGAGTGGCAACGCGAGTGGCGGTCAAGTGATGTATGTCGAGGAGGCGTCCGACCCACCGACGGCACGCGGGGCGGCCGTCTCCACTACGTCATTGAAAGGGCTTCCGAACACGTGAAAACACATGAATGATCGTTGCGGCGACTAAGCCTGATCAGCGACGAGGATGGCGCACGGATGCGTCGAGTAATCTGTGTATGAAAAATAGCACAAGCCAGCATAAAAAATTATCAAAGTAATATGATCTTTTCTGAAATAGTTTGTGTAAATTGCATCCATAGACACCCGCTGGGTGTGCCACGTGATTGCTGGTTCGGAACCAGCAAGAGTCTAAAAGAGTGAAGGATCCAGCTGAACTCGTTTGAGTACTGGACCCAAACGAAGCGGAAGTGAAGTGTTCCCACATAAAAATAAACAACCGAGTGCAGAGGTACACTCAGTGGCGTGGCCTCCGAGTGAACATCATGTGCGACTTCCTCGACACTCGGTAATGTAGAAACGACTATTCAATTGAATGCAACATATGAAGAATGACTTAGTTGTTTGATGGCACAGAGGCGGCCGAGTGACGAATGAGCGTCCAGTCGAGTGACGATGCATGAGGCGGCCGAGTGATGACGACGCATCCAATAGAGTGGCGACGCGCAGGGCGTCTGAGTATTGTAGAAGCATCCATGGGAATGGCGACGCGCGGGGTGTCTGAGTGCAGTAGGAGCATCCGTCGGAGTCGTGACGCGCGGGGCGTCTGAGTACTGTAGCAGCATCCATGGGAATGGCGACGCGCGGGGTGTCTGAGTGCAGTAGAAGCATCCGTCGGAGTCGTGACGCGCGGGGCGTCTGAGTACTATAGAAGCATCCGTCGGAGCGGCGACGCGTGGGCGTCTGAGTGTTGTAGAAGCATCTCTCATAATGGTGATGCCAGGCCTGCTCGCTGGAGGTGGGCAGCTCTATTCGGCTTCCAGCCTTGCATGCAAACATGGCCCCACGACCTTGACCAACGCATTGAAGGAATTGCACACGTTTAGGACCTGCATGCAAAAGGCGTTAGGGCTTAGCAGCGCTAATTAAGCAAAAATTCAAGCCGCTATTCATTGCAATGGAAGTTTCCTTCTTCCACGAGCCATTTATCTTCCTGCATGTCGTTTATTGCCAAATCGTGGGAGGTCCACTATTCGTTTAAGTCCAGCGATCTGGATCAGGCGACGTCGCTGGAGATGACCTGCAGTCAACTTCTCAAACGGAATTTAAATAATTAAATTAGGAGAGTTGTGGAGGCAGCCTGGAGTCCGGAAAGCTCTGCCGCGGTGGAAACTGCCGATCTGGCCGGAACCAGTCCGCAGCTTAGAGGCGACGACGAGGACGAGAGGCAGGCCACAGTCCAGGCGTCGGTGATGTGTGCCGGCGCAGCCAAGGGTAAGGCCGATGCTTCACTGTCGCGGAGCCGGAGCTGTGTGCCAGTCGGACTCACACTTCGACACTGGTGAAGCGGGCCGGACCGGGCACCGAAGATGGAGACGGGCGGACGGCGTCGATGGCCGTGACGGCTCGACGGCGTCGTATACGAGGCTGAAGACGAAGGGATGACCGCGTCAGTGGCCTTTTTGCGGTCATCATTGATGATGATCCCGTGAGAAGGCAAGAAATATGGGGAATGATTTGTCCCTGTCCCTTTTTCTCTTCTTCATGAACGATTCATGTATTATATTGATGTGTCTGATCCTACAGGAGGAAAAGACAAACTCGTTGTTAAATAATTTATTGCAAAACAAATATATGAAATGGATACCTCCCTGATCCTTTTGAATGGCGCGATGGTCGGAATTCCACCAGACGATCTTTCTCGCGATTGTCGTCGATCTGCTGCCAAAAATTGAACAAAAAACCATTTGTATCATAGCTCGATAGACGCAATGCCCCACGGTGGGCGCCAACTGTCGTGGTAACGATTCCGACAATAGAAAGAGGGTAGGATAATGGAGCATGATCTATCAAGATACACATGGGTGACACGGTGGTTTTAGCGAGTTAAGGCCTCTCACAGTGCAGATAACAACCCTAAGTCTCGTGCTCCGGAGAGGCTTTGTTTTATCTATCATGAACATGAGTTACATGGGGTAGAGAGAGACAGAGCTCGAGGGAAAGAATGAGCCCCAAGCCGGAGAAGAGGAAGATGTCTAGCTATGTGGAAGGGGGGTGGCTTATATAGAGTGCGCCACCTCCTCACCTCTTATGTTACAAGATGGGGCATTGATGCCATAATGTCAGCCCACTACAGATGTCTTGCCGACTGTTGGTATTTGCATGACCGAGTGAGTCATACGGCCGAGTGGTTGACTGTCATCCGAGTGGATGGAATGTACTTGTCTGAGTGGATCCGTACCGAGTGGATTAGATGTTGTCACGATCCAGTAGGAATTTTCCTTATAGTCCTTAAACTAATAATGAGGTGTCCTTGGATAGGACGTATTGGTCAAACGTGTGACCCTATCCTAGGGCTATATCCCCGTCAGACGCGTTCGGGAAGAAAACGAAGGGCAGCGGGCAAGGTGCGGCAAAATCGAAAATTCCCTCAAGATTTTGTATACTCTATACTGTGGAAGGGGAGGAAGCGGTGCTAGTTATGGGAGAATATCATATGAAAACTACCATGCCTTCAAGATGTTGTATACTCTATACCGCTCCCGATTCTACAGGCAAACGGCAGCAGTACAGATTGACATCCACCATTGGATTTCACAGATGAACGGCCCATATCCATAGCAAGGTACCATACAAGATCTCTGCTGGAACATTTGCCAGCGAAAAATGTGAGTCCTAAAAGTGTTCTTAGCTTTTCACATCCATCTAAAGTCACAGCCAGCAATATTATTTTCCAGGTGCTCATACAATGATTTGGTAGTGAACTTCTTATTGGGACCAAAGGACCAAACGACTTGGCCACCCAAACGACTTTCTCTCTAGCAAGTCTGTATGTATAAATGAGGGCTAGCTGGAGCTAATGTGCAGAGAGCAGCAAGCAGATCAGGGAGCAAGCCCGAGCTACCTGCTTACACAATGGTGGTGGGGCTGTCTTGGTCTTCCTGCATCTCTTGGCTGGTGATGCTGGTCATGATATACGTGGTCCGGAGGCTGAGTTCCATGTGGACATGCTGCTCATGCGGGTCGCTCCCTCCGGGGCCGTCGCCGTGGCCGGTGGTAGGCTCCCTCCCCGAGCTGATGTTTAACAAGCCGGCGTTCCGGTGGATCCACCATGTGATGGAGAAGATGGGCACCGACATCGCCTGCTTCCGCTTTGGCGGCGTCCATGTCATTTCGATCACGTGCCCTCGGATAGCCAGGGAGGTGCTCAAGAAGCAGGACGAGATCTTCGCGTCCCGTCCCGTGACTTTCGCCTCGTGCGTGGCCAGCGGAGGGTACGTGGAAGCGGCGCTGGCGCCCTTCGGTGAGCAGTCGACCAAGATGCGCCGGGTGCTCACCTCGCACATCGTCTCCCCGTCCCGCCACAAGTGGCTCCACGACAAGCGCGCCGAGGAGGCCGACAACATCACGTGGTACATGTACAACCTCACCGGCGAGGAGGGCAGCAACGTGGACGTCAGGCACCTCGCGCGGCACTACTGCGGCAACGTCATACGCAGGCTCCTCTTCGGCAGGCGCTACTTCGGGGAAGCCGGCGACGGCGGCGGCCCCGGGAAGCTGGAGATGGAGCACATCGACGCCTCCTTCGCCGCGCAGGGGATCCTCTACTCCTTCTGCGTCAGCGACTACCTGCCGTCGCTGCTGGGGCTCGACCTGGACGGCCACGAGAAGATTGTCAAGATGGCCAACGCGGCGCTGGACAGGCTGCATGACGCGGTCATCGACGAGCGGCGGAGGCAGTGGGACTCCGGTGAGAAGACACAGGTCGACGACTTCCTCGACGTCCTCATCACGCTCACAGAGCCGACACTGACAATGGAGGAGGTGAAGGCACAGGCCAAGGTACGTAACTCAGTACACAACTACTGTACGTACGTAGTAATGCATGCATGCATGCATGTACCAGCACCACCAGGACTGAGGGGAACGCAACGTAACGCATGCAGCTCATCAATCTCGCGGCCGTGGACAACCCATCCAACGCCGCCGAGTGGGCACTGGCGGAGATGGTGAAGAGCCCGGAGCTGCTGGCGCGGGCGGCGGAGGAGCTGGACCGGGTGGTGGGCAGGGAGCGGCAGGTGCAGGAGTCGGACATCGCCGAGCTCAACTACGTCAAGGCCTGCATCCGGGAGGCGTTCCGGCTGCACCCCATCGCCCCCTTCAACGTGCCGCACGTCGCCCGCGCAGACACTGTCGTCGCCGGCTACCGCGTGCCCAAGGGCAGCCACGTCCTCCTCAGCCGCCTTGGCCTTGGCCGGAACCCGGCCACGTGGGACGACCCGCTCCGCTTCAACCCCGAGCGCCACATGGGAGGAGAAGGAGGAGGGAACCTCGAGCTCACTGAGAACGACCTGCGCTTCATCTCCTTCAGCACAGGCCGCCGCGGCTGCGTTGCCCCCATGCTCGGCACGGCCATGAGCGTCATGCTCTTCGGCAGGCTCCTCCATGGCTTCACCTGGACGAAGCCGGCGGGGGTGCCAGACATTCAGCTCACCGAGTCCGAGCACAACCTCTCCATGGCTAATCCGCTGGTGTTGCACGCCAGGCCACGCCTGCCGCTACACCTCTACCGCCCCTGAATTTTATTTACTCGCTCAGGAGATGTTAATGAAGATCGGACCTGCTCCTGTCTCCCAGAATTCGCGCGGACACGCTCTTGCGTGAACGTCTGCAGCCATCAAACAGCTCCGTGATCTGAACATATTTATTCACAGAAAATTAGTTGAAACATGAATGGAAATTTTGAAATGTCTGAATATGACACAGTATACATTTTTAATCCACACTAGTGGAAAACGGGCCTTTGGCCGGGACCCTTTAGTCCCGGCCTGCCTCTGGGCCGGGACTAAAGGCCCGGCCACGTCGTCCCAATTCTCAATGCCTCCCTCGAGGCTTAAGTCCCGGCCCGTAAGAAGCCTTTAGTCCCGGTTCGTGTCCCAAACCGGGACTAAAGGGCTACGCGGTAGGCAGTGGTGGTGGCAACCGTTCGTATCTCCTTTTAGTCCCGGTTGGTGGCTCAACCCGGGACTAAAGACCTAACACGTGGCCTGCCGTAGTGGTGGCAACCGTTGGTATACCTCTTTAGTCTCAGTTGGTGGCACGACCCGGGACTAAAGGCCCAAAAGGTTTGCATCCCGCGTCGTTTTGGGCGATGAAAAGCACGAACCGAAGCAGAGTCATCATTTCTCTGTTTCTTCTTCTCTCTCGCTCTCGCTCTGTTCTTCTCCTCTCTTCTTCCCTTCTTTTCTTCCACCATGCTAACTCGCTTTGGAGAGGTGCTCGCACATGGCAAGACCAAGCTCGATGTCGTGTACACGAACGAGAGCAGGGAGATGCCGTATTTTCTTGAACAGTTGAAGGAACGATGGCTTGACGCCGCAATGGATCATGAGAAGTTCTTGGGGCTTGATCTGGAGTACACGGCCGATCAACGCGGTGTTGCCGTCATTCAACTATGCTTCGCACACCATGTCTTGATCTTCCAATGGGCGAGGTAAGTTTTGAGGCTTTCTTTGATCCAAGGTAATGACATTGTAAGTTTATTTGTTTCAATCATAGTTGGTTCCCTTCAAATAGTTTGTAGTGAAACAATTTTGATTAGTTGAAGGGGAACACAATCTGATTGGAATAGTGTTCCATAATCTGAAAAATCGTATTAGCATCAACTAGTGTTTAATATGTTCCATTGGAATCATAGTTGGTTCGCTTCAAATAGTTGTAGTGAAACAATTGTGATTAGTTGAAGGGAACACAATCTGATTGGAATAGTGTTCCACAATCTGAAAAATCTGATTGGTTCAATATGTTCCATTGAAATCATAGTTGTAGTGATACAATTTTATGCGGTGTTCTTTGATCCAAGGTTATGAAAATTGCATATAGCTAGTGATCTCTCTAGGTTCCATTGGATAGCAATATGATATGTCATAGTCATGAAAATTGCATACAGCTAGTGATCTCTCTAGGTTCCATTGGATAGCTATAGTGATCTCTCTAGGTTCCATTGCATATGTTCTATTTGAATCCTAAAGATAATTTTCTCTTTAGTTGTAGTGAAACATGTTTTCTTATTGCAGCAGTATGTAACATTTGTTCCATTTTAATTTGTTTCCATTTTAATTTGTTTCTGTTGCAGTAGTGACAAGCATTGTCCAGAACTCATGGACTTCCTTCGCAGCGGCATCACTTTTGCTACCGTTGACATAACGAACGACAAGCTGAAGATGAGGTACAGCTTCGGTATTGAGATATCAACTGGTTGCCTCATTGATCTCCAAATGGTATTCAGGCTTCGACATGTCAGGACTTCGATGGCTCATATGGTAGTTGCCTTGATTGACGAGGAATATAGTGATATGAAGATCAATTTCCCAAAGTCTCAGCACAAACTTTGGAAGAAGGCCCCACTTGATCGTATCAACATTGAGTATGCAGCAAAAGATGCATACGTTTCATACGAGTTCTACCGCTAGATTCGAATCGTCAACTATGGTCAGCGTCACCTCGAATAAGGTGGACATTCTGATTCGAGTCGTCAACTATGGCCAGCGTCACCTCAAATATATATATCTATGATAGCTATTATTATGTACTGTTTGGACTAGTATCATGTACTGCTTGGACCAATTTATATATGTCTAATTTCTGTTTGTGCCATTATAGTTTCCAAATTTGAATGGTTTAGCCCTTTCTAACTTCATTTTCTACTTTTGAATGGTTTAGCCCTTTCTAACTTCATGGTATCATGCATTTCGACCACATATATATACAAAAAGTCTTCAGTTCAAATAAGTTCAAAAAATGAAACCCCTTTTGTAACAGATCTGTTTTTGATTAAAACAGTCATTTAAAAATGAAAGACCATTAGTCCCACGTGGCGTGCAGCGGAACCACTTTTGTTGTGGGGATCGCTTTTTCTTCTTCTCCTTGTGCTAGATATTTGTTATGCATTAGGAAAGAAGGAATAGTGACCATCATCGACGGTCAAAAAATCAGGTGAGGGAGTGTCCACCATACATGAGAGAAGAAGAATGCCGACTGTTGTTGTGGGGGTTGCTTCTCCTTCTTCTCTTTGTGCTAGATATTTGTTATGCACTAGGGGAAGAAGGAGTAGCGACCATCATCGACGGTCGAAAAATCAGGTGAGGGAGTGTCCACCATACATGAGAGAAGAAGAATGTCGACTGTTGCTATGGGGGTCGTTTCTCCTTCTTCTCCTTGTGCTAGATATTGGTTATGCACTAGGGGAAGTAGGAGTAGAGACCATCATCGACGGTTGAAAAATCAGGTGAGCTAGTGTCCACAATATATGAGAGAAGAAGAATGTCCCCCGTATACCATAGGTGAGCTAGTGTCCATCATATATGAAATTGTTGAAATTTTGTGATGTGCCTTTGAATGGTGCATTTTGAACACACAAAAAGTATGGAGTTCAAATAAGTTCAAAAAAATGAAATCCATTTGTAAGTGATGAGTTCTCGTTCGAAACGCTGATACTTCGAGAGAGATTGTCCGTTTTGTACACGAAGTGCATCCAGTTTTTGTCGTAGCCCTCTCAACTTTTTAACACATTCTATGTGAGTGAAATGATGATAGCATGCCAAATTTCAACATTTTCAGAGTTCATTTGTAGTGTTTTTCAATTTCAGGGTCAACTACCTCAAAAAAAAATAAGTTAATGCACGAAGAATATCAAATGAAATCAGAAATTGTTGAAATTTTGTTATGTGCCTTTGAATGGTGCATTTTGAAAACACAAAAAGTATGGAGTTCAAATAAGTTCAAAAAAATAAAATCCGTTTGTAAGAGATGAGTTCTCGTTCGAAACGCTCATACTTCGAGAGAGATTGTCCGTTTTGTACACGAGGTGCATCCAGTTTTTGTCGTAGCCCTCTCAACTTTTTAACACATGCTATGTGGGTGAAATGATGATAGCATGCCAAATTTCAACATTTTCAGAGTTCATTTGTAGTGCTTTTCAATTTCAGGGTCAACTACCTCAAAAAAATTAGTTAATGCACGAAGAATACCAAATGAAGTCAGAAATTGTTAAAATTTTGTGATTTGCCTTTGAATGGTGCATTTTGAACACACAAAAAGTATGGAGTTCAAATAAGTTCAAAAAAATGAAATCCCTTTGTAAGAGATGAGTTCTCGTTCGAAACGCTGATACTTCGAGAGAGATTGTCCGTTTTGTACACGAAGTGCATCGAGTTTTTGTCGTAGCCCTCTCAACTTTTTAACACATGCTATGTGGGTGAAATGATGATAGCATGCCAAATTTCAACATTTTCAGAGTTCATTTGTAGTGCTTTTCAATTTCAGGGTCAACTACCTAAAAAAATAAGTTAATAGTTTGGATAGTCAAAATAATTACTTTTGAAAATAGAAAATAGTTTTGCATTATTTATTCAATTTCAAACACTTTTCATTATCATAGTTTTGTCAAATTCTCAAATATGCAAAAAGAATTTTAATAAACATAGTTTTTAATTGAAAATAACAAAATAGATAATAGTTTGGATAGTCAAAATAATTACTTTTGAAAATAGAAAATAGTTTTGCATTATTTATTCAATTTCAAACACTTTTCATTATCATAGTTTTGTCAAATTCTCAAATATGCAAAAAGAATTTTTAATAAACATAATTTTTAATTGAAAATAACAAAATAGTTAATAGTTTGGATAGTCAAAATAATTACTTTTGAAAATAGAAAATAGTTTTGCATTATTTATTCAATTTTAAACACTTTTCATTATCATAGTTTTGTCAAATTCTCAAATATGCAAAAAGAATTTTAATAAACATACTTTTTAATTGAAAATAACAAAATAGATAATAGTTTGGATAGTCAAAATAATTACTTTTGAAAATAGAAAATATTTTTGCATTATTTATTCAATTTCAAACACTTTTCATTATCATAGTTTTGTCAAATTCTCAAATATGCAAAAAGAATTTTTAATAAACATAATTTTTAATTGAAAATAACAAAATAGATAATAGTTTGGATAGTCAAAATAATTACTTTTGAAAATAGAAAATATTTTTGCATTATTTATTCAATTTCAAACACTTTTCATTATCATAGTTTTGACAAATTCTCAAATATGCAAAAAGAATTTTTAATAAACATAGTTTTTAATTGAAAATAACAAAATAGATAATAGTTTGGATAGTGAAAATTACTAATTATGAAAATAGAAAATAGTTTTGCATTATTTATTCTATTTCAAACACTTTTCATTATCATAGTTTTGTCAAATTCTCAAATATGCAAAAGGAATTTTTGATAAACATAGTTTTTAATTGAAAATAACAAAACAGATAATAGTTTGGATAGTCAAAATTATTAATTATGAAAATAGAAAATAGTTTTGCATTATTTATTCAATTTCAAACACTTTTCATTATCATAGTTTTGTCAAATTCTCAAATATGGAAAAAGAATTTTTAATAAACATAGTTTTTAATTGAAAATAACAAAATAGATAATAGTTTGGATAGTCAAAATTACTAATTATGAAAATAGAAAAAAATTGAAACTATATGATAATTTATAGAGAAAATTCAATCTAAATTCAAAGTGAACTCACTTTGAATTCAGGTTGAATTTTCTCCATAATTTCGAATATAGTTTCAATTTTCAGTGAGTTTAGGCCCGTAAGCCTGCTTTAGAGAGGAGCTCGTTGGAGAAGCTGCGACTGGGCTTATAAACAAGTGCTAGTCCCCCTCGCTGGGCGAGGTGGGACTAAATTTATCGTGCACCCGAGGAGGGGCTGTAGTCCCGGGTGGAGCCACGCCCCGGGACTAAAGACCCCCTTTAGTCCCGGATGGAGCGCCGCGCCGGGACTAAAGGCCCGTGCTTCCCGCCTTCTGGTCTGCCGAAAAAGGGCCTTTAGTCCCGGATCGTGGCTCCACCTGGGACTAAAGGGGGTCTGTAGTCCCGGATCGAGCCCCGAACCGGGACTAAAGATCCACCTATATAAGCGGGAGTTAGAAAATTTCCAACCCAAATCGCATTTCCTTCTCTCCTCCTTCCTCCTTCTCCTGCCCGGCGCGGCACAGGACGAACTCGACGACGCCGTCAGGCTGCCCGCCGCCGCCTGCCGTCCTCCTCGCCGCGCACCGCCCTGCTCGCCGCGCGCCGCGCCGGCCTCCTCGCCGCGTGCCTTCGACACCTCCGGCCGGTAAGCCCCCCACCCCCTCCTCCCCAACACTCCAGCCAGTAAAAGAAAAGAAGAAAAAGGAGAAGAAAAGAATAAAAAGGAGAAGAAAGGAAGAAAAAGGAGAAGAAAGGAAGAAAAAGATTTTTTTGCCATTTAGTTCCTATTGTTATTAGGTTTGTGCTAGATTATTAGGGTTAGTAATATTTAGAATTAGGAAAAAGGAAAATAAGAAGAGGAGGAGAAGAAAAGAATAAAAAGGAGAATAAGAAGAGGAGGAGAGGAGTAGAAGAGGAAAAATAGAAGAAGAGGAGAAGTAGAAGAAGAGAAAAAATTAGAAGAGGAGGAGAGGAGAAGTAGTAGAAGAAGAGGAGAAGTAGAAGCAGAGGAAGAAGTAGAAGAAGAGGAGAAATAGAAGAAGAGGAAAAATTAGTTTAGGGTTAGAAGAAGAAGAAGTATTATATAGTGTATATGCTTAAGTGTTAATAGTGTTTCTTAGATTATTGCTTAATTTTGCTATTGTATATGCTTAAGTGTTAATAGTTTAATTTTGCTATTGTATATGCTTAAGTGTTAATAGTTTATTTTTAGCAAGAAAATTAATAGAACTAGTTTATTTTTTTAGTTCATTTTACGATGCCTATCCCGCATCCTCGTCGTCGACTCGGCGGAGGACACCTGCTTGATCAGAGGGGCCCTGTCCGGGACTAGGCTCCGCCCGGCTCGTATTGGGAGGTGCTACCTTCCGGGGGGCGTAGGTTGGTGAGGAGCCAGCCCGTCGTTGACCCGATCCTTGTTTGGTGGCGGTCGCGTGGGCAGTGAGGGTGCCGAGGCTTCCAGACACCGCGGAGGTGGTACGTCACCGTGTCAGCGAGGAAGATGAGCACGTCCGTCGCTACATGGTTGCGTTGGAGGGCAGGTTCGAGCATACCTGGCAGGTTCTTCGGAGATCTCACTGGAGCTATAATCCTGTGATGGTTCCTTCTCTTTGGGTGTCCACCGCCCGCGCCGATACCCGTCGGGCGCTACGGTTCTAGATGTATCACTGATGCTATATGTATGATAGTATTCGAGGAGTATTAGTGATAATATTCGACGATGTACGGACAAAAGAGATGATGTATTTGCTTATAATTGAATGCATGCTAATTTGAATACTAATTTATTTTAAGATTTGGTTTTTTCTTATTGAATGCTCAAATTGGAAAAGTACTCCTACTTTGAATACTATGCAGAAATCTAGGAGTCCCGGTGGAGCCATGACCCAGGACTAAAGTTGTTTTGGAACGGAGTTCCTGATAGAATACTTCTTTTTTGGTACAAAGGTTAAGAGAATCCATTTTTTGCAGAACTATGGATCCACATATCAGGAACCTCGAAGAGGAAGAACTTCTCGAAGATATAATCAAAGACGGCCCCGACGTTGAACCAGCTGAATCTCCGTCGTCATATCTAAACCCCTCCGGATATGGAATGGAGGTCGAGCGACACGAAGATGAAGCCGATGGGGCAGGAGATAGGTCCAATGACGGAGAAGGTGATAGCTCCACTGATGGAGAAGCCGGTGAAGAAATAATAAAGTCCGGCGAGGTATACATATGAAGTTCGACAATCACTTGTAATATGTGAAAAATATTGCAGATAGTTCTATATTGTATACATATACATTCATTTGACGAATGTTTCTCCCTCTTAGGCCTCCACATCGAGCAAAGCTACGAAACCAGGCCCGACTAGAAAGTTGGATGCACGGACGCATTACACCTTTGAGGTGATATTGCCTACGGGCGAACCCAAGCTTCCTAAGAATGCTGCCGACACATTCAAGAAGCAATGCGGAGTTCTCGTTAGGGATCACGTCCCGATCAACGTTCGGGAGTGGAACAAGCGCAAAGGGGCAGCCGATAGTGACTATGTCGCCGAAAGGTACAAAGATAATCTTTGGAATGATCTCATGTCACATTTCAACCTGCCAGAATGTGAGAATGAAGACGCGCAGACAAACTGAGTGCCAAAGTCAAGCAGTGGACTCTAAAGAAGATGGCCGAACTGTTCCGTAGCTGGAAGAAGAAGCTATGGAAAAACTATCTGAAGACAAAGAAAGTGCCAGTATTCGAGGGGTATCTAGCCAAGCAGGCGAATCACTGGAAGGCATTTCAAGAGTACAAGGAGTCAGAAGATGCCCAGGCATTATCAGAAAAGAACAAGATAAATGCCGACAAGAAGAAATATCACCACAAGCTGGGGCCAGGGGGCTATGAGACTGCCATCCCAAAGTGGGATAAGAAAGAGCAAGATCTGCTAGATAAAGGCATCGTACCTGAACCACTCCGTGATGAGTGGGAATTGAGAGCAAGAAATTGGTTCCTTGCGCATGATGGGTCGTACGACGAAAAAACAAAGGACCTCATCTACAGTAACGGTCTTAGGATACCCAGAGAGAATTGGAAAAGGATAGTGAAAGAAATTAAGGAGGGAAAAAGAAAGTTCACTGCAGATAGAGAGAAAGATTTTCTCACACTGGTCCTCGGCAATGACGAACATGGAGGACGAACGCGAGGCTTCGGTCCTTCTTACCCGTGGTGGCTTGGGTTTGCCAGAGACCAAGACACTTACAGAAGCCGAGAGAGAGCAAAGAAGCGGCAGCAGGATGAGGAGAATGACAAGTTCAACCAGTTGCTTGCCAGGATTAACGAGCAATAGAAGCAGATTGATGAGCTTAGAGGAGTAGCGCGCCAGGAAGATCCTCCACTTGATATTACCGGCGCCCCATCTAAGCGGAAAAGCAGCGTGGCTGAATCTGAGGTCCCGCCCGACGATGCACGAAGAATGATAGAGGGCGGTCCCGGCTACCCCGTGGATGGAATCAAGGAGTCAACATCATGTGAACTCCATGAGAAATTCAACAACATATCCATGAAGGTGGCCGTCAGACAAGCTTTACCTTCTGGCCCTGATGCACGCTGGCATGGCCGTGAGATTCCAGCTGGCTTTGCTAAAGTCGGGGGGGATGAAATCATGGCGGGGTGGATGAAATCATGACTTACACCATAAGCCTGATGACCATACACGCACATTGCAGAAGGAAGTGAAAAAGAGGAGATCACGTGCAAGTGCAAGTGGGAGCAAATCAAGTTCAACTACATGCAAGAAAAAATCAGACGTTCCTCAGCTTGGACAACAGGCCAAACAGTCGATCCCACCCCTCAAGGTGTTAACCGAGAATGTCCCCCCCCCCCGGTGCAGGGGCAAGATTTTGAATTAGCAAAGAAGTGGGCGGCTGAATGGAGTGTCTCGGTTGAAGATGTTCTGGCTTTCCAAGACGACAGGTTACCCAAGGCTGTGGTAGCCCCTAAGCCACAGTTTGTCATGGGAGAGCCTTTGGTTAGCAAAGATGATCTCCCAACAAATATGCGTTACTTGCATACATGGTACTTAAGTGAATCAAAGAATGGGAGAACGACGATCATGGTGAGTGTCCCACGGGAGTACTACGGCCGCCCCGAAGAAATCCGTATCGACTTTGATGAACTCTTCCAGATGTACAATGGCGACGCCCTCGACAAATCGCTTATGAGTTGCTATTGTCTGTAAGTTTTTCAATTCGTTGTCTACATATAACTTGTTTAGTTATTTCAATTCATTGTCTATATATAACTTGTAATCTATTATGCAGAATGAAGATTCTGGATTGTAAAAGTAAGAACATCCTAAATATTGGGTTTATTGACCCAGATAAAATACATATAGCGACGCTAACTCATAAACCCAAGGAGACGGAGGAAAACCTTCTAAGGTTTCTAACAGATCAAAATTTCTGTGACCACGTACTGTTTTCATACAACTTCAGGTGAGGGTCTTTACTCTGTTGTGTCCATTCACTTATAAGTGTAATTGATAAGTTACTCACACACACACACACACACACACACACACACACACATATATATATATATATATATATATATATATATATATGCATGTGCAGCTTCCATTGGATTCTGTTGGACATTCAAATTGATAAGGGAGAGTTGATGCCTTCGACCCATTATCGAGACCCTTGGAACAGTTCCAAAGCCTGCAGGACATGCTCCAAGGGTAATTTCAATCATTCTTGCGCTCTATCGGTCTCTTTCGATGATTTTCTGATATATCAATTATTTAAAAACTTAGCAAATCATTATCCTTGTCGGGCAGGGTTTGGAAGCGGTTCAAGTGCGTGACTCCCGGTAACTTTCCTGAGAAGCTGACCTTTAGAGCGGCTCAGGTAAGTAGTAGTATGATATACTTCTATTTTCAATACATTTATGATGCTAAATTATTATTTTGATTATATATATTCTATTCTCGTAAAGTGCGACCAGCAGCCACGGGGAACGCATCTATGCGGATACTATGTTTGCGAAACCATTCGCACGTTTACCTCTGAGCACAAGGATCACAGATTCGACGTAAGCAATGAACATTCACACCTCTATTTTTACCCGTCATTCTTTGTTATCATGATTGATACTCATATTCATCTCCTCTTCTTATATAGTACACGGCCATGAGGACGAAGATCCTACCAGAGCAACGCGCGATTGCTGTTGCAGAGGAGCTTGCGACCTTTCTGAGGACGGAAGCTATAGATGACAAAGGACGATTTAGTGTAGCTAGGGGCCATTACTGATGTTCGTCCATGTAATCGAATAGACGGGCTCTAGTCCCGATAATTCAGATCTCCATATAATTGTATATATATGCTCGCTTGTAAGATAAGTTAATCTTATATATGCATAATTATTTCTATTTAAATTATATGAAAACTAATTCCCGAACACCAAACGAGGCATCACGTTAATCTCCCGAACACCTAAACCCTAAAACCCTAAAACCCAAAAATAATTTCATTCAAAAAAAAACCCAAAAATAAGCAAAATCTAAAACTCTTTAGTCCCGGTCCGTGTAACGAACCGGGACTAAAAGTCCTGCCCCTAGGGCGCTATGAGGCGCCCACGTGAAGCACCTTTAGTCCCCGCTTGTAACAGGACCGGGACTAAAGTTTAGGCCTTTAGTCCCGCCCCTTTAGTCCCGGTTGGTGAACCGGGACTAAAGCCCCTTACGGGCCAGGGCTAAAGGCCCCGTCCCCACTAGTGCCATACAAATAATTTCACGGGTACTTCTTATATGCCTTCCTCCCTGTGCGTATACTACATTTGTTGTTCTGTTACATACCATCACTACTGCAATCAACATATAGGCCTAGTGTCAAGGACACTCGGCAAAGGACCAATAGCCGTCGACGAAGGCTTTACTGAATAGCGCACTCGGCAAAAGGCACCCGGCGTACACCCCTCAGCCAAAAAGGAAATTGCCAAGAGCTAGGGCATGGACACTCGACAAAGAGTTTGCCGAGAGTCATAACCGGCCCTCAGCAAAGTAAACTAGCTAACGGACCACAGACGGGGGCCGGCCGTTGCCACGTGTCACCATCCAGACATGTGGGTCCAGAAACATATGCCGAGTTTCCCTCTCGGCAAAGACAACCAGTAGGAAAGCGCCACATGTCAGCCTCCTGACATGTGGGTCCGCATGCTACGTTGAGCGCAGGCTTCTCTCGGCAAGTCAACCCAATAGGAGAGCGACGTGTGTCCGGGAGCTACGCCGGGCGCTAAGTTTACCGAGAGCCGCTCTCGGCAACGTTTTGCCCCAGCAGTTTTTTTTTGCATTTTTGTTTATTTCCTGCAGCAAAACATATACAGCGGCAGCATATAGTGCATCACACATAAAACATCTCATATATAGGCATCATTGAACAAAAAAAGAAATGATTCTCATGAACAACCCACATATAATAAATAGTACATAAAACGTGCAATCCTTGTCAAGCACACTCGAGTACCATAAGTTGACAAGTCTCAAGATCACACAAGATGCAGTAATTCTCAAGCACATATGAGTAACAGTTTCAAACACAACATAACATGAAGTTCACACGGTTTTGGAGACCGGAGTGGTAATATTAACATCAGAAGGCGTCGTTCCGTTGGCTTCCCCAACTCCACCAACTTGAGGTAAAACCGGCGGAACATTGTTTGACCGTTGTGATGGATTGAGCTGTTATGGATTGACCCAATAAGATGAATGCATATTGTAATGTCAAAATGGTGATAGAAATAGTTCGAACGAAACTCACAATGTTCCACTCTGGCATCTGTGGCGTCTCTAGCACTGGTTTGCCTTGCATGGAATAAAGATTGACCACCATATATTGTAAATACTTCACTAGATCATCGTGAGCCTTCAGCTTAGCCCGATCTGCATCTCGTTCTTTCTGGGTGTCATTCAGTCGAGTTTAGAATATGGCAATGCAAATATCATTCTTGTTGAAATGCAAACATGTAGGACCATGAAGGATCAGTGGAGAAGCACTGGCCTGAATTTCATCAATAATGGTCACGGTATGTGGTACGTCACGCTCTATGCTAGGAGGAAATCCAATACTCATAGCACGAAGCGCGTTGACTCTTGGAAGGGAGAAGGTTATGACAGAATGAAGGTGAACCGTCATCCGGCCCTTCGGTCTACCGCCTGCCGCGGCAATGGCAACAACCGGGTCAAACGGCATCACTTTAGGATCAGCCTTTTCCCGTCTCTTTCAATCTTTTTGTGTAGTTCTCCCCATCTGACCGGGCTTTAGAGCTGATCCAGTCGCTCTCTGGGTGAAGAGGGTCCTTGTCCTTTTCGTCTTTGTTACGTTTCATGATCCACGCCTCGAAGTAAGATATAACATCGTCAGTGTCTTCTTTCTGAAAAAAAAGAAAGCGATCCAAACAATCAAGCAAATGCTCACAAATGAAAGAGCCTCACACCGGCGTATACGAAATTCCCATTAGTGCATGTCCCACGAGTTCACGACATTGTTCATCTTCTTCCTTCGTTTTAATCATGTTCTCCGCTCTTATGTTGCAATCCCATTCTTTTCCTTGTATATTCGTTTTCCTTCTGTGGAATTAGTTTCCATTCCGTCATCTGAGACACCACCACCGACATCCAGCTATTTATTTGATGGATGCAATGCACAGTTTCAAGCATTCAAATACCCAAGAAGAAATTGCAGAAACTCCAACTCCACGTGGGCCTCACATGATAATTTACAGGAAGAGGTATCTGGTACTAGAGCATGCGACAATCAGAACATGGAAATGCATACTACCCCTCCGTTTCTAAATACTATTCCCTCCGTTTGTAAATATCAGACCTTTTAAAAATTACACTATGAATTACATACGAAGCAAAATGATTGAATGTACTCTCTAAAACATGTCTACGTACATCCATATGTAGTTTATAGTGGAATGTTTAAAATGTCTTATATTTAAAAACGAAGGAAGTATAAGTCTTTTTAGAGATTTCACAAAGAAACTATATACGAAACAAAATGAGTGAATCTATATTTAAAATTATGTCTATATATATTCGTATGTAGTCCGTTAGTGAAACCTGTAAAAGAACTTATATTTAGAAATGGAGGTAGTATGACAAAACAAATAATAACCTCGGTGTGATGAATAAGAATAACCATATAAGCTTACCTTCCAGCTACACCCTTTCAAAGCAAGATAAGCAGCTACTGTCCAAAATATATAACTAAATTTTGCACACTACACATCTAAATGTTAACCAATACTCCCATCTGCATGTATATCTGTAGAAGCCTGGTCCGCATTCTAACCTCGTATAGTTGAGGTTGAAGCCCACATTATACTTTATATGTACGTGCCCTTGCATTCAATCAATGATATTGGGCCACAGAGCGATTTCCCTGGCGTAAGTTGCGAAACTCACGCTTCTTCAAACTCATGGCTCCAGCTGAGACATGAGCGATGCAGAAGGCCTGCTTGAACTGCTACCAAGTCACACCAGCAATGGGGTATGTGGTGGTGTAGTTCTCCCACCATGCAGCTGCTGGTCCTTCAAGTTGATGTGCGGCAAAGCGCACCTTCTCAGCTTCAGTACATCCAGCAGTGATCAGTTCCCTCTCCATCTTGCGGAGCCAATCATCTTCCACAATGGGCTCAACGCTGCTGGAGAATGTCGGAGGATTCAACCTCAAAAAAGGGTGAGATTGTCGGCCTGGGGTGGATGATGGTTGTTGTTGTTGGTCTGGTTCTGAATGATCAACTGCATCAGGGTGTTCTGCTGTTGGATCAACTAAGTGGGTTCCGGCGGGAAGTTGGAGGCAGGGTCACGTCTCAGAGGCATCTGGTGCTATTAGAGGGATGAGAATTAGCATAGAACAAGGGTCTAAAGAGAAAATACCCTACCCATATGAAATGCAACAAACAATTATCACACCACACATTTATTCATTAATCATCTCAAAAGGTTCAAACACGGGGATACAAGTTTGCGATAACCTAAACATCGGCCTAAACGTTTAACGATAAGATAAATTGGTGGTCTTGTCTATGTGTCCTCCTCAGAAGTACATGCTGGTGGGTTCGTCGGTAGATCTCTCTTTGTAGTCCTCCTTGTTGCTGACCAAGGGGGCTACATCTCCTTCAGGGTGAAGATTTTATCCCATAACCAATTCCTCCTCTAGGTATGCAACGCGAGTCTTCATCTTCTCGATCCTCTCTAGGAAGTCCTTCACTTCTTGTTCGTGCTCGTAGTGGGCTTCTCGGGCTTCTGCTTTGAGGGTCAAGTTCGCGGAGCATCACTTGGTTGATCTTGTTCGTGTCCTTGCGTACACGAAGCTCCAAAGTCCTGACGTGTGTCTCCAATGTCTGGGCATAGGACAGGAGAGCGTCTTCAGTCTTGGTCTCTATGATTTCTCCATCTGCTCCTCTCCGGGAGACCGTGTACAAGTCCGGCAAAATGGGGCAACCTCTGTACACCTCCTTGATACGTCCGAGTGCACAATGAATCGCCATGTCCCTTCTGAGAATCCAGCTGGGTGCGATGAACTTGAAGTCCATAGGTTCTGTGCGATGCTCGAAGGTCCTTCCGGGGATGTGCACCTCAATCCTGTAGCGAGAGTCTACCGGGTAAGACCTATTAGGTTTTCGGGTGATGGTTGGCAGAGCAATCCTTATGTCCTTGACTATCTGCACCAGCTCTTTGCCGAAGGGCATTGTTGCGTCGGGCTGGCAAAACTCCGTGACCATAACTGGGTTGAAGGTGGCCATCTAGAAATATTGGAAAATCGGAGAGAAGTCAGAATTGAGCAGAAGAGAAATATAGAAGGTTTAAAGACATAAGAAAATTGTTTTTCTTCCTAAGGCTTTTCCAATTATAGAGGTTACGTCCTACGGTCAGCGTGTGCTCTGATACCATATCTGTAGCGACCCGACCTGAAACGGTCAAGTCTCTGGTGTTTCTGTACCATCCCAAGATCATGCTGGTACACACACACTACATCAATGTATATATCGAGAGTTCAATCACACTGCTTTATTAATCGAATCGCATATCGAGTACTTTATTACAATAAATATTACAATAAAGTGGCTGAAGGCAATCTCATGAGCTAAAACTAAACAAAAACTAGCGGAAGCTTCAAAGGTAGTTGAGTCCATCTAACTCTAGGGCATATCACCGAGCGTAGATCGTGTCCTCACTCTTGGTCGAAAAAGTACTCTGCGACACGTTGCAGCCGTGTAGGTCAGCATATTGAATATGCCGGCAAGTCACAAAAGAGAGAGGTGAAAAGTATCATCTATACTATATGCATATATGGCAAGTGGAGCTGTAAGTTTTTAGCAGAAAGCAAATTTTTCGTACAACAAGAGAGGGGTTGAAAGCAAAGTTTTACTACATTGTTGGTTGTTAATGAGATGGTTCCACCAACCATATCTCATACCCAAGTTATCAATAATACCCACATCTTTAATATTATTTGTGTTGAGAATTCCAGATAGTTTCAATTCCTTTGGCTCAAGTTGTCCCTGACCGTGGACACGGCTAATCGATTAGATTTGAGTACTCTGCAGAGTTTTGCACGCGTTCCCCACAAGATTTGATCGCCTCCGTTGAAGTCCTCGCACTTCAGGGTGTTTGAGAACCGGATGATCAAAACATGCTTTTCCAAAAGGGTTCCTCTGAGCCACTCTCGGTTCCCATCCAATCCTACCCTTCTTCTACATCTCGTAGGACCGCCCGTCCAGAGTCACCACGATGTCCAACCAAGCCAGAGGCTATAATGACGTGTGGCTGTGCAGGTAAGCCTCGGGTGTTGAAGTATCCATCCATCTCTTCGAGCCTGGGTGAAGCTTTCCGCAAGATGTCGTGCACTTCCCCATGCATCCCGGGTCATCCACTAGTTACTCCAGGGTGCCCATGTAAACCATCCTTCACCCAGAGGTATATTGCATCACGAGCTCTTGATAGTCTTGAAGTCTTCAGGTCTTGGTTATTAAGTTCTGACAACACTCATGATAAACAGTCAACCAAACCCCGTCTACTAGAAGCATAGCAAAATAAAATAACGTCCTGGGCCAAAGTAACAAGGGGTGATGGGTGCCTACCACATGATACTACATCAAGAACCAAATTTCCAAGTACCTACTTTGCATGCAATGGGTGGAGAAGGTTGAACTAAATGCATATAAACCATATATAGCTAAAACATGATCAACGTGAACTTGCCTTGTTGATGATTTTCGAACTCGAGCGCCTCTAGATAACAAGCCTCGCACTCTGGATGATCTAATGAGACAATAATTTCACACAATAAGCATCACAACAGAAAGTATAAAACTAAACAAAAATCAAAACTAACTAGATCAAAAGAGAAAAAAAAATAACCTGAAAGAACTAAAACAGATTCTGTTTTGTAGAAAAACTTAATTTAAAATATACTAAAAATTACCAATCTGAACATGGTGATAAAACTATCTAATAGGAATCAGTAGAAAAAAGAATCACTCAAAAATATGTTTTTAAACTCAAGTAATTCAAATTCTAGTAATTTGAGTAAATTCAAAAGAATTCAATTTTAAACAGTTCAACTTTGAAAACAAAATCTACGTACAGAAACTACATAATTTTATGAGCTACTTCAAAAAGAACCGGCTAATTTGGAGTTAAAACATAAAAGTTAGAGCAAAAACAAAACATAAACTATTCTGTTTTCAAAACAGAAAATAAAAATTTCTAACTAACGGACATGCTACTACTTGGCAGCTTCCTACTGGCTAGAGGTGTGCGCTGCGGGTACTAAACGAATGGTCGGCCGCACGTTAGATAAAAATCTTTTGGCTAAAGTTACTAAACAGAAAACTGGATGGTTTTGTTAAACAAAACCGGAGAGGTATGCTGGTTCATATCTAGGCCATTCGCCCTAGATCTAACGGTCAAGGAGGAGGAGGTGCTCACAGCGGTGGCTGGATGGGATTCCGACGAGAGCAACGGGGGCCGAAGCTTGGAGGCGGCTGGGGAGGAGCTCCGGTGGTCGTGGACGACGGCGGAGGTGACCATGTGGTAGAGACGGTGCTCCGGCGTCGTCTGGTGGAGTGTGCAGGGCTCGGGGACGACGAAGGGGAGCGGCAGGAGCTCGGGAGAGCTTCGGCTCTTGCCGACAATGGAACGGGGTGCGGGGAGGGAGGGGGTTTTATAGAGGGTCTCGGGGGGCCCGGAGGGAAAGGGATCGCTAAGATCCGAGGGGATCCGTGGCGGTTGGCGACGATGGAAGGAGGAGCTTGGGGAAGGAAGGGGACGATCACGGCTGGCTGGGATCGGGCGGTGGGGCCGGGCGTCAGCGAGAGAGGAGAGGGCATGCGGTGGGGTGGTGGCCGATCTAAAGGGATTCAGATCTGGCGAGCGAATCATCGAGTCGAAACAATAACAAACTGGCCTTTTCCTAATAAAGTTAAGAATTTCCTGTCATTTAAAAACAGGAAATAAAACTAAAGAAAGGAAATAAAATATACTTCAAATATAGGAGTATTATATATAAAAATTATCACAAAAAGAATTCCCACAACGTGAACATTTGTTTAGACACAAAATAAAAACTTTATAATTTTTTTAAAATCCAATAAAAAGCAAATTTGGCCTTTAAATAAATTGGAACTATTTTTCTTCTGACTTTTGGGGGTGTCATATTACCTTCTCTCATACTTGCTTGGCAAGATATTTGTCAGGGATTTGTGAGTGAAATTCCCGTGCCAAAATGAATTCAAAACAAAAACCGAAAGAAAATTCAAATGCCACATTCATTTCAATCAAAATGCATAGATGGTTAGCTATAATTGTAAAACATTTCAAATTGAAAATTTGAGATGTTACACCCGGTCGTTGTTACCAACAGGGACTAAAGGTCCTCCTGCCTGGGCGTCACGCAGCGGCCACGTGGAGCTCCTTTGGTCCCGCGTCATAAGCCAACCGGGACTAAAAGTGGTCGACATTAGTCCCGATCATTTTGTCCTGGTTGACGAACCGGGACTGATCAACTTTTTTCTGCTAGTGCACACATAATCATTTATTTATCCCATTAAGTCCTTATTGTGCAGAAGCAAAATCCAATTCTATTTGGAGCAAAATTATATTAATTGTTGAAGCAAACTCTAATATTTTTAGGAAGCAGTCCGATGTTGCATCCGGTACAATTCTATGGCCACTCGAAGCAGATGTATATTTTTACTAATCAAAATAATTTGTCGTGGCAGCAATGTACTTAGTTCACACAAAAAATATTTCTGCACAAGAAGCACAAATAAGTTGCACCAAACAGTTGAAAACAAAAGTTTTTAATTTTAAAAATGCATTCCTATTCCATCGAAGCACGTGTAATCGTGAAAGCGAAACAGACAGAAATGTGGTAACAATTTATATCTCATTCGAAGCGATTCACTACTCATCTAAACATTTTTTAATGTTTTGAAAACAATATATATTATAAGGCAAAAATTTATGTCAAATTGATGCAAATTCTATTATCTTTCGGAACATTGAAAACAAGTGTTTAAATTTAGAAATTCAGATCGAAGCAATTTTCAATGAAGATGGAAGCAAAGTTTGTCGTGTTAGATACAAACTGTTGGATTTCAAACCTCCGATCTAGTTTTCCCTGTGGCCTATGAAAAAAAGGCATGTAACACCAATTCCACGTACTTTACGGAAGGAGTTAAGAAACGGTTTAGTGGACCATGCATGTACGCTAACTACCTAGGCCCATATTTTCTCAGGCCATTTTATCCATGCATCAGCTGGATGAGAAATCACAAATCCAACGGCAGTCAGCTAATCTGATGGATACAAATATTCAGACGTTCTGATGCCTAGTGATGCAAACTAAGGGCTGAGTATCATATATTATAATCTCTGATTGATGATGATAAATGTATGTGATATGGCACTTGCATATTCAGTCTATACGGTCCACCTTCAACGGTCGAACTTGTTAGGAATTAATTAAATATATTAATTAAGGGATAATCCCTGCTATGTCAGTTGCTTTAGTTTAGCAACTGCTCCTTTTAACCGTCTTTGTAGTGGGGTATATATACCCACATCTTCAATTAATGAAACAGCGATTTCATCATTTACTCTTTCTCTACTTTTACTCTTCACACGTTATCAGCACGCCTCTACCAAGAGTAGTCACAGAGCAGGAGAAGAACTGCGAGACCGGTGCACGGCCATGGGGGCGACGCCCTCCGGCGTTGATGAAGCGGTGGCCCTCGGCCCTCGGACCAAGAGGCCGACACGACGAGCCCGTATCCGATGTTCGGCTCCTGCGCCTCCACCCGCAACCGTGGCTACCGGCGGCTCCTGGCCACGGCCCCAATGCCATGGCGACGCACGACGCATCTCCATGCTCCACGGCCGCTCATGGCGCGGCGGTCGATGAAGTCCACAACGGTCAACATCCATCCGGGCCAGGCTCCTTGCGGGACGGCGCGCGGCACGCAAGCTACGGCTTGGCCGCCCTCTCCACGATACGGCTCCTCCCGACGCGGAACTGCCCGCTTGATTAGAACGACCACGATTCCGGGCGTCTGACGGAATCGATGGCCAACGACAATGACCGCTCATGGCATGGTGACCGGCAATAGGCAGCAGACCTCCGGTCTCGCTGGTTGAGGGACATGACGGCGCGGCGACCGCAGATGCAGCCTGCAGGCGGCGCGTCATCGGGAACTTGGAGCGCAGCGGCGTATCCTCAACTTTCTTATCTCCATTGATAATTTCACATGGGCAGGGATAGTTTCTAAAGAAACGTGATTAGCCACTACCATGCAGGGAAGGAAGATTGGGAACCTTATCCATTTGGCACCTTTTATGATTTAGCCCTTGGAATTTCATGAACTGCGTATTGGTCTACAGTTTGCACCATAACCCTTAGGTTATAAAGTTATCTAGAATGCACAATTTGATTTTGTAAATCTGCATTATAACACTCAGGCTATATAAATCTTATGCAAACACATATTTTCAGCGCTACATACGTGCACACAATAGATCTTTAGGGCTTCCAAAATTGTATAAAATATAATTATACACAGTTTTACAACATGTAAAATACCATTTGAAGCCACATGTTTCCATATATTACATAAATATGTAAGTTATTAAGCCTTGCATCTATACGTATTACCACAATAATACTAATGCAAAAGAATGTTTTGCATACGTTTTGTTCCTTCGGAATTTCAAACATTTCCTAAGGCATGCAATTTAGGAGAATATTTTTTGCAAAATCATTTTTTTTCTTGCAAATTTAATTGTAATTCAAAACAAGGATTACGAAGTGTCATACTCAATATGACTACATCACATTTTATTTATGGATCACCAGGTATTGTTGGCATCTACTGCACAATTTGCAGATTATCCATCACTACTCTGAGGTCTATGTCTTTTGTCATTTTGATAAGATGATAAGATGACTACCCTCGACGTGCTCTTCCAAATATTAATTTGTATATAGCCTAGATTTTTATTTGTGAATCACAAGGTATTGATGACATCTACTGCATAATTCGCAGATTATTCATCACTACTGTGAGGTCTACATCTTGTCAATTTACAAGATGATTACCTTCAAAGTGCTCTTCCAAATATTAATATTAGATGTGACTATCTCAATATATCATAACGTAATATTGGCATCTACTGCAAAATTTTGCAGACTATCCATTATTACTGCAAGGTCTACATCATGTCAGTCTCACAGATGACTACCTTTAAAGTGATTTTCTTACAAATAGCATAACATAAGGTAATAGAATTATAAACATCTACTCACAATAGTCAGACTATGTTTTCTATTACTGCGGGATCTACACCATATTGGTGATTATCTTCAAAGTGTTATCCTACATAAATTAAGGTCTACACATATGGCTATAAGGCATCAGCCGTACTAGAACTTGCTCCTCTGAAGCATTCATTGTTGTTGTTCACTAAAATATTTTACTCTCATAGTAAATATTGTTCTTGCACATTTTTTTCTTGAATATGTCATGGGAAACCATGAAAATATTTGCAAATACATGTGATTACCTTCTATTACATTCGTAAAATGCATGGCAATGGAGCCTACGCCACTATTTCTAATTATAGTGTCATCCATCCATCAAGATGGATACCATAATTTATAATGAGTGTCTCAAACACTATTGCAAGATCCAAATCACATTGTGGTTGTTATTTTCATAGTGACTAAGCAATGTTAAAATTGCAAAGTCTATGTTTTGGCCGTGACTCTAAAGTTACAATTTGTCTCATGAATGAAGCCCAAAGCATTAGCAATGATTTCATGGCATGTACTATATTGAAGGTTTACAACTCATGTTCACCAAGCATCATCTTGGCGTACTTTGCTCAACAAGATCATTTCATTCATATATTTTATTTTACTCCAAGAAGTAAATTAAATAATGCATGATCATTTCATGTAACACATGGCTATTCTATTGATGCACATATGCATTTTATATGTCGTCAACTTCACTTGGTTCTCAAACTAAGTACACAATGGATGAATATAGATTCACCTTGAATATTCGGTTAAGAGAAACATGCTGCCATGAGCACATCGCGAATGATCTCCCATTCGTTTTTCAAGGACATCAAGTCTTATCGCGGCTCACAATTCTATCATCTTAATCAACTTCAAGTTGAGATCTCATGATCAGAATCTTCATATACAGATTCGATTGAAAATCCATTAATAAACTTTACATCCTCTAATGATGGTACTACCATTATCCATGATGAAGGAACATGGACTTTCTTAAAATCATGACACTCACCCCACAGGTGCTATACCATCATTTGAAAATCTTGTTGGTAGTGAATACCAAGTCAGTGGCGACGAAATATAGCCATGAGGATTTCAAATTAAAGTGGTGGCTAAAAGACAACCAAATACAGAATTACCTCTTAATAGGGAATAGATCGTTTTCAAATGATCACAAAGACAACTCTCAAATTTGTAAATTGTGTGGTTACATAAATATCATACATATGATTACTAAACCCTCAAACATATGCTCAAACCACATCGCAAATTTATTAAAAGGCAAATAAGTTCATTGGGATATTTGAAAATTTGCAAACATATAACCAAAAAATATTTTGGTAAATGATGTTCTCAAATCTTCATCAGAAGGAGAACCAAAATTGTAGTGCAATAAAAGAATGATAAATTCCTTTATGTCTATGATATGTTTGCATAATTATTTTTTCAAGAATATGGGTGACCTCATGTAATATCCTGATTTGTTCTAAAATATTGTTTACCTATACTTGTACTACGACATGTAGTGCAATGTCCAATATCCTATTTCTTGGACATTATATTTGATAAATTTTGAATGTATGAATCAATTCATACTCAGTTTTGTTGCGTACAAAAATAATTTTCTAAATCTTAAAAAATATTTGGTTATAAGCCTTACAATCCTGGTTTGGGGTTGATTAGAAAATTGTGGACAATTTTATTGGTCACAACTTAACAAGTTGTAAAATTTTCCAAATCATCAGATTTTATGTGCACCACATGTGCCATAGGGGAAATTAATTTAAGGAACTGTCACCTTATAATTGTAAATGAGCCAACTCATTCTACCTTGAACACATTCGGAAGATATGCGGATTACTCAACCATTATGTGGTATTTTATATATACTTCATGGTACTCATGGAAACATTTATAAAATGATTTCAAATGTGTCCCTTGTCACACAAAACCATGAATGATATAACTAAATTAATTGCTCAAATTCTCAAAGTAAGAGCAAGTTATCCTAAACAAGGGATAAATCCATTCGAATGGACAACTTCGTTGAACTCATTTCACAAGCAATGTCTGATTATACATAATACTTTACGTACATACCCAAAATGGTTTAGTTAAATATCTTATCAAAGATAGTGAAATTAATAATATGACCAAACTTATAGAATCGTAATTTACTAGCCTCATGCTAGACAAATACGGCATCACACACCGTAAGTATGATATAAATCATACCAACTGCATAGCATACTACATTCCCCTTGTAGTAATTACGTGGAAATCAACAAAGTATTTCCTATCTGCGATAATTCAGTTACATACCGATATCACCACTCCAGCATACATCAATGGGCTCTCACAGAAGATCAGGGATCTATGTGAGGAATAACAATTTATTCGTCAATCAAAATTATTCATAGCCCGTATGCTGATTGCTTCAGCAATAAGGACATTTCTGGCATTAGGGGGAGATAAGTACCACAAAAAATGCCAAGAAATAAATTATAAATGTTATTCACATTCAGTCCTTATATCCACGTACTCAAAGAATCTGAACAAGAAGTTTAGAATCACATATTTGCAACACATTGAAAATTTGCCACATACATTTACTGATGACAAAGGTGTCACTCAATTTTATATTCTTGCAGTAAAGTGTCAGAAAGAGTGGAGGTACCTGATAAACCACTCTTCTCCCGAAATGAGAGCAAGAGGGGGAGAAATATGACCACACGAGATATAATCTCGCATATGCTTCCGCGGAAATAGAGGAAATCAAATCCTCAACTAGTAAATGTAATTCAACATCAAGTTAAAAGACATCTCACTGGATGCTCATCATCCAAAGCCCGACATAAATGTGCACAAATATTTTTCGTGTCGGGACATCGAAACACCTTGACTCCATTGTTGTAGGAAATCACAAGGAGTTAAAAGGAATAAATACATTTCCACAAATTTCATTGATTTCTCCGGAATCATATAACATAAGTCTACATTTGTCGACATATATTTCTTCTCCAAATTGCTAAAACCTTTTGGGCCCTGAACCAAAATCCATGATAGAGTGCCTGTTGTACTCATATTGGTTCACATAAAAGGAAGCAAGTAATGAAGAATAGCACCTGCTCATCAAAGAGTGGTATTTACCAAACTAATACCTACTCCTCATAAGTATCTTCCATATGAAATACTAAAAACTTCTCATTCATAAACAAAGTCAATGAGGTGGTGAAAAAGCGAGGCTTGTAGCAAAAGGGTTCACGCAGAGACCCGACATCAAATTATGATGTAACATACACTCCTGGTATGAGTGGAATTAAGTTTCGATAATAAATATCATTGGCAGTACAAATAATATTATCCATGCAGTTAATGGATACAGTAACTACATACTCATATGAGTTACTCGTTTTGGAAATTTATAACGAAGTCCCTGATGGGCTTACAATTCCAATTCCAAAATAAATTGCAACATATTTGTGTAAAATTTCAGAAGTCACTCTATGGCTCAAAATAGTCGGAAATCTTATGGTACTACCGGCTAAATGATTTTCTTCTTCCGAAGGATTACTCAATGATGATTGTTTATGTATTAACAAAGGAATACCAAATTTGAATTCCTTCTATCACCTCTGTGTATATCGATGATTTTGTCATCAATGTCTCTACAAGACCTAAACATACATAAAATCATCTCAAGACAGAAAATTTGGATTCAACCAAATTTAGCTTAAGTTTACAACTTGAGCATTCTATCAAGAATACATATCAGTCTACATATATCCAAAACATATACGAGAAGTTCAGTGTGGATATATCATAACAACAAAAGACATGTATGGTCATACTACCTTTGATAAGGTACAAATCCATTCATACCTAGGGTGATAATGAAGTGATACTAGGACCTGAAGTTCTATATTTCACTAATGTCAAAGCACTCGTATACTTGCAAAATACGCCAGGCCTGACACTATATTTGCTATCTTTATTCGGAGTGCAACCCCCAACAAAAGGTATATGGTTGATATAAGTAATATCATCTTATATATGAAGATTATAGTAAATCTTGGATATTTTCATCAGGAAATAGAAGATATGACCATGATATGATGTAATTATATTGGCTTTTTGTTTGATCCCAATGACGCCATATCAATGACTGAATTGGCTGGAATAACCTTCATATGGAAGTCATGTACATGGACTTTAATGATTATTTCCAGTTATCATTCTAACATAATTGCTTTATATAAAGGCATTGCAAAAATATGAATAACTTAGTAGAATGGTTAACCACACTCAAAATCATGTGGTTAAGACTCATCAGAATCACATAACTTAATTTATGAAGATACTTCCACTTGTGTTACTCAATACCTATAGGTTATATGAAGAGCAATATCATAAATCACATTGCTCGGAAATTACTTATCCTCATGGATTATAGAAAAGTGAGGAAATAATTTGCAAACAAAATACTGTTATAATCAAACAGATTATACACAATCTCATGATCATGTCAATGGAATGGTATGAGACATCCTCCCTATTTGCAAAGTTCAGGGGGAGTAATCTCCCAAACTATAACCTATTAACAATCATCAGATTGCATATATTGTACTCTTTTTCCCTTGATGAGTTTTCCCTAAAGGTTTCTCATAAAAGGTTTTTAATGAGATAATATAAACACAAGTGTCTATATATGCCATATCATTTTCTCCTTATATTTTTCCTACTCGGTTTTAAAGGAGTTTTCAATGACATATTAGATCACACTCTTTTCCCTTATGAGTTTTCTCTCAATATTTTCATAATGGTTTTTAATGTGGCAATATCTTCTCAAAGATCATATGTGATACTTTCTACTTTCCCTATCGGGGTTTTTAAAGGAAGTACTCAAGACATATTTATTGTTCTCTAAACTCAAAGATGAGTTTTCTCCTTCTACAAAGGTTTTCTCAGATGAGTTATCACGAGACAATAATCATTATATGTTGTATCATTTTCTCCTTATTTTTCCCACAGGGTTTGAAGGAGTTTTAGCAACATATCTACACTATTCTTCTCATATTTTTCCCACAGGGTTTTTGGAGGAGACTTTAAAGATTATAAAACGATTTCTCAAAATGAAGATGATGAACATTCTCGAAGGCAAACACATACAAGGAGGAGTCTTTATCAACATGATATATATTATAAAGACAAGCATTGATTAGGGGGAGTGTTAGGAATTAATTAAATATATTAATTAAGGGATAATCCCTGCTATGTCGGTTGCTTTAGTTTAACAACTGCTCCTTGTAACCGCCTTTGTACTGGGGTATATATACCCACATCTTCAATCAATGAGACAGCGATTTCATCATTCACTCTTTCTCTACTTTTACTCTTCACAGAACTAACTGATTTTTTTACATGGTGTTGCTTGCTAAGTTGTGTGAAATTTCCATAAAATCTCGTGTCGAAACTCAGAATCTTTGTGTCCGAGTATGCTGCTGTAAGATCGTAATAGGATCAGCACTGCTGATGCATATGCCTTCTGACAGGTTCCAATTGTCTCTTAAGATTCTGGGTGAGCTGGTGATGAGCAGAATTCTTTACACAACTAAGGAGACGACCTTGGTACAAGAACCAACCAGTTGCCAATATTTTCTGTTCCAGTTGTAACCGGAGCTAACCTACATAATAATGAGTAATTGAGGTTATACAAGTGTCCCACATCGAAGGTAAGCATGACAGCCACCCTGCTTCCCGTTCCCAGCAGCACCCCCGCGCCGGTGGCAGCCACGCCGGTCTGTCCTCGGCCACCTGGTCCATGTCATTGCCTCCCCCACCTCATGGGTGCCCGGTGGGGGGGGGGGGTCCTTCGCGGCCGGTGTCGCCGCGACTGCATGGGGTCGTCGAAGAGAGCCCAGATCTAGATTCGCCGGCGCGTCACGAGGTTTGCTCCAGCTCCGAGTTCGTCCCAGCCACGCCCTCTCGTGACGCTGGGTGCGCGCAGCCCACTCTTGCGTCGGCTGCGGGATCTCAAAGGACGACAGCAAATCTCTGCATTCAAGCGGTGGTGGATGGTGGCAATAACTGTAGCTCGGGAGTTCAATCTGCCCCAGTTGTGCCTGGGACTTCAATGCCGGCTGCAGGCGCGGGGCGCGAGGGATAGGGTGAGGGCGATGGTGGCTAGCAAAGGACATCTTAGAACAAAACTGAAAAGGCGAGTTATTTGCCTTTCGGTTATAGAGAGGTCACGAAAGAGGCAGTGTGCTAAGATGGCAAACCTCAAGGAGGGGGACGCCAATACCAAGTCCTTCCACCGCAAGATCAACGCCCGAAGGAGAAAAAACTATATTCATAGGATAAAGCACAACCATGGCTGGGTCACAGAGCATGAGCTGAAAGAAGATATCATCCATGATCACTTCGCGGAGGTAATGGGGAGGAGCAGCCCTAGAAGTGGTGATCTCAACTGGGATGTGCTGGCCATTGTGCTAACGGACCTGTCGGACTTGGATGCCCCCATTACAGAGGAGTAAGTGTTAGCTGCCATTAAGGAGATGCCTAGTGACAAGGCGTCAGGGCCGGATGGTTATACCCGTCTCTTCTTCAAGAAATATTGGGGCATCATCAAGCACGAAATCATGACGGTCATCCATCTACTTGAAAGTTTGCATGGTAACAACATTCACTCGCTCAATACCATGAATGTGGTGCTTCTCCCCAAAAAAGATGGCGCAAAAGAAATCAATGACTACAGGCCAATCAGCCTTATCCATGCGACCGCCAAGCTCTGTGGGAAGATCCTTTTATCACGGCTTCGACCTCATATGGACGCGCTTGTATCCAACTATCAAAGCGCTTCATAAAGCGTAGAAGCATTCATGATACCTTTATGTATGTCAGAAACCTTGCACGACGGCTTCACACGAGCAAGTCCCCTGCCCTCCTGTTCAAGCTTGACATCCCCAAAGCTTTCGACTCAGTCAAATGGAGTGCATCCTTGATCTCCTACAGCGAAGAGGCTTCCCAGCCAAATTTAGAGGATGGTTGTCCATGTTGTTCTCCACTTCTACCTCACGGATCTTGCTGAATGGGGTGCATGGTCCGCCAATTAGGCATGCGAAGGGGCTACGGCAAGGGGAGCCGATGTCACCCCTTCTCTTCGTCATTGCCATTGACCCACTTCAGCATATCCTTGAGGTGGCCACGGGCAGGCCCGACCCTGGGGAGGGGCAGGGGGGCGGCCGCCCCGGGCCCCCAAATTTCAGGGGGCCCACCCTAGGGGTATGTACGTAGGCTATATGGCCAAATGTATTTGATATTTCTACAGCAAAAAAATCCCTATCGGGTTGGCCAGCTGGGCCTCACGGAACAAGGAGGCATACACTCGTAGGCAAGCAGCCTAGTCAACGGGCGTGGAGGCAGCGATCTTTCCTTCCTTCATTCACATACAAAAAGAAAAGAGTGATTGATCCTTTCCTATACCATCTCGCATTGACGCAGCGATTTCCTCTGTTTGTGGATGTGCACCCAATTAATGCTCTTTTTTCCTTTCTTTCTGATCCTAATTTTCGTCCTACTTCCTAAAGTACTTCAGATCGTTAGCCGCACCCCACCGATTCCAATTCCCAGGGGCCCATCGTATCCCCGCTTTGCTTTCTGTAGAGAACCTTGCTATACACACATCACTTGGCCGATATTTGCACGATGCTTGAGATCCAACCATACATGTGTGGGGGACAAAGTGTATGACAACTGCTGGATCTTGCATGATATCGTTGGAAGACCGTGCATAAATTATTGACTGCAAAGTATCTCCGTTCTGTCCATCGCCAATACGATAGTCCTAGGTATATCATATATTCATATAATCATATTGTGATTCCCTGGGTTCATAGCCGGATGGCTACACTGTTCAACAATTATTGCATTTTTTTTACCATGGTGTATTATCTTGTCGTCCAGAAAACGATATGCATCTGATAGCGAAAAAAGGAAAAAAGGAAGAAAATACAAGGTATAACACAATATTTAAGAGCATTGCACAAAATTTGCAGAAACTTCCACTCTTGATGGTTCATGTCATGTTGAGGCATATGATTTTATTTCTGAATAGAACATTATGAGATACACGGTAATGTTTGCTATGGAGATTTTCGAGCATGTCAATAAAAGTTAATTATTATTCTAATATCTTCATTGCTTATCACATCTCATTCACTGTGCTTATGACTATCGTAGTGTCCGAAAGAAGCTTTTTAAGGTTGAAATTACTGAAGAACTAATTACTCAACAGAGGTTAAATGGTTTGACAACAATATTGCATCAAGAACAAATTATTGAATGAGCTTGACATCGACACCATCATAAGTGACTTTGCATGGAGGAATGTTAGATCAAAATTTAATCGTAATAATAATAAATTATTTGATATGCATTTTAGCTTTGGATGCATTGTTGTAGGTAATATTTCATATATGTGCATATTCATTGTTACTGTTATGATGTCTATCTTAAGGGCCCCAATTTTTAATCTCGCCCCACGCCCCCAAAATCTTAGAACCGGCCCTGGCCACGGCAAGAGGGCTTCTCCACAAGATTAGAGGTCATCGGCCCGTTGTGCGTACCTCTATGTATGCAGATGATGCGGCCGTGTTCATGAAGCCCATTAAGAGAGACATCGACAACCTCACCGCCATCCTTAAAGGGTTTGGAGAGGTCACCAGATTCCACACTAACTTCCACAAAAGCTCGGTGACGCCCATCAGATGCCAGGGCATGCAACTAGATACTATTCTCCAAAGCTTGCCAGCTAAAACTGCAACCTTCCTCATGCGATACATGGGGCTGCCACTTTCGGTTTGGCAGCTCAAGAAGGTCGGTTTTCAGTTTCGTGTGGACAAGGTGGCGGCCAAGATCCCTCGGTGGGAAGGGAATGACATCACTACTATTGGGTGTGCGACTCTTGTCAAATCAGTGATGTCCGCCCATGCGGTCTACTACATCACTCCACTCACGGTCCCACCTAGCATCATTCACAACATGAACAAGCTAGAGAGAGCTTTCTTGTGGTCCGGTTCCGACATGACGACCGGAGCAAAGTGCAAGCACTAGTAGAAAAATGGCATTTTGTCCCGGTTCGTAAGGGCCTTCTGTCCCGGTTTCGGAACCGGGACTAAAAGGTCGTTACTAATGCCCTTGGCCTTTAGTCCCAGTTCTTACACGAACCGAGACAGATGGGCCTCCACATGGCCGGTGCGGCGAGCCCGGGCAGTGGGGCCTTTAGTCCCTGTTGGTGACACCAACCGGGACCAAAAGGCATCCACGCGTCAACATTTCAGGTGATGGGTTTTTTTGAAAGGGGGGAGGGGGTTAGGGGGTTTTGGGGTGTTAATTTAGGTGTTTCATATATTGTGTTAGCTAGCTAATGAATAGAGAGAAGTGTCCTCTCTTATCTTCGTGTTTGATCGATGCTGCATACTATACGTATAGAGAGGACTAGACACACTAGCTAGTAAGCAAATGAAGGAAACAGAAGATCGTCATGAACATATGCATACAAAGAGAAGTGATATCGACCACCTCTCCTTCTTTGAGAGATTGGTCGAACAACAAGTTCTCGTATATCTATCCGACGCTACTGGCTACATATATACAATATAATTATCTCTTACAATATAATCTCCTAATTAAAATTCAACTCATTAGGGTTCACATGGTATTCTCAGTCTTTAGCGATCACGTGGTCTAGAAAGAATGCCGCCAATTCCTCTTGAATTCCTCGCATACGACCTGCTGGTAGGAGTTCATTCCTTATCCGATATATCTAATTTTAAGAAAGGGGTCAATACATATATATGAATAAATGAAACTAAATAAAAATGATGGTAATAAAATAAAATTGTGAATATTATTATTTACGCACGTCATATTGTTTGTCAGAGTAGCCCCGCTCACACGTCACGTGACGGATGGACTCGCAAATGTAGTATCCACAGTAATCATTCCCTGGTTCCTGCCACAACCACTTTACAAGAAATAGAGGTCAATCAAACTGATAGTTAGCAAGCATGCTAAATGGTATTGATGAAACTAGCGCTTGAATCACTAGGAGATGCGTGGAACATGCTACTATAGTACTTCTTTCGGGTGTCTAAATTGTAGCTTCTTCGGCTGTCCCGAAGTTTTTGCGGTGAATTTTTTCCAAACCCTGTCAGACAAAGAAAACAATTAATTGATATCAGGAAATGAACAAAGTTGCCGATATGGTGCGATAATGATCGATTTAACTTACTTCTCTAGAATTTCAGTCATGTCCGCATACTCGTTGGGATCTTTTCGTCTCGAGTCTAAGACGGTTACTAGTCCCTGCTCAAGCTTAATCTCTAGGAGAATATAGTGGAAGCTACGCACGCATGCATAACTCATCAATTACATTACTATAACCTTGACTAATAAGGGAAACCGAATATGCACAAGACAGTAACACTCACTGGAATTCGTAAGGGAAGAGTATTATAGCTTTGTTTTGATTCAATACAAACGATTGTAGCAGGTTGGCCTCGGTATCTTTGGCCTGAGATTTAATCATAAATGCATCTACGAGATTTGTGTTAATGAACCCAATATCACCGATTTGTCTTTTCTTCAATTCGACGATCTTCAATCTGCATATAATATAGTGAGGATAATTAAAAATACATGCAATGAAAGAGCTGACCTATATATAGAGACTTAATGACAGAAGTAGTACTACTTACAAGCAGTAGCAAGTGATCATTAATTTATCGAGGGCCTTTAGATTGAAAAACGGGAAGAACTCCTCAAATGGAACCGTCAACAGTTCAAGTCCAACGAGGTCATGCTCCTTCCTAACTCCCAGCGTCAAAATATTACTCCCTCCAGACACTTTGCAAGTTTTCATGTACCAATCATGGAATCTTCGCATCATCATTGTAAGAGATCTTTCATCTTTGATGAGAGGCTTCCCGTACACGTATTTGTGTTCGTCTACCTCCAATAAATCAAAATGTGCATCATCGGGCAGGTAATCTGCAGGATTGGTGCCGGGCAACAAGATCCCCGGATGATTAGCGTCGATATCGCTAGACACCTTGAGCGGGGGGAACGATTGGTTCGCTTGTTCGCCGAGTTGGGCAACTTTTTTTCCAGCTCGTCATTCTGCTAACCTTTGATCACTGACAGTACTTCCCGACCGCTGCGCTTCGATAAATGACTTTGTAATAATGCGCTTATAGTTGCCTTTCGTCGGAGACTTTGGTGGTTTCTTCAGGGCAGCCAGAGTACGCTTTGCTTTTACCGGATCTATCTTCTCCTCCGGAGGTGGATGTTTTTTTGCTTTCACCCCTTCAAAGAAGTTCTTCACTTCGGCTTCCACGATCTTCATGATTTCCTCCTGGCTCCTCTCGTATGGTAACTTCTCTGGAGTCTTCAGAGAAGGACTGTATCTGTATTGCCTGCCTCTGGCTGTAGTGCTAGACGCCGGAGCAGACGGAGCGGTTGCGACTGTCTTTCCTTTCTTACGAGGCGGAGGAGAAGGACTACACGCCGGAGGAGCCGGAGCGGCGGCGGGTCTCTTCAGCCCTTGTTGACGAGGCGGAGAAGGAGGAGGAAGCTGGCTGCTCGGGCACGCCGGCGCAGGAGGAGAAGGAGGCGGAGTGCCGTCACACGCCGGAGAAGGAGGCTGAGTGCCCTGATCACTCGCCGGAGGAGGCGGGCCCTGACTCGCCGGAGGAGGAGGAGGAGGCGGAGGCGTCCAGTTCGGAAGGTGGATGAGCTCCTTCCGCCATAGGCATGGAGTCTTCAGAGAAGAACCCAGCCGAATCTCCCCTTTACCCGTAGGGTGGTCAAGCTCAAGGTCCTCAAATCCTTCCGTTATTTGATCCACCATCACCCTAGCATATCCTTCTGGAATCGGCATGCCGTGGTAGGTTGAGCCAGGTTCATTAGGTATAACAGAGCCAACAACCGACTTGACTTTGAATGTCATCCATTGCGTCATAAGGTAGCAATGTTGAGACTATGTGATAGCATCCATGGGGTAGCACGTGAAGACAGGCTCCAGCTGCTGAGTCTGCTTGGTGGAAGCCACGCTGCTTCTCCGCTGAGATGGCGGGGTAGCTTCAGGGGAAGCTTCGGCAGGTCGTTTGCTGCGATCTGCTTCTCGTTCCTCTAGCCCTTGTACCCTTTCGTGCAGCGCCTGCAGTTGGCTATGCTCCGCTTTCTTCCTCCTCTCCTGGGTTTTGTAACCCCCTGCGTCCGGAAACCCAGGCTTCCACGGAAGGGAGCCTGGCGTGCCTCGTGTCCGTCTAGGGTGCTCAGGATTCCCGAGGGCCATTGTGAGCTCGTCACTCTCTCTGTCTGGAATGAATGCCCCTTCCTGTGTTGCGGCGATATAGTGCTGAAGCTTCGTGACGGGTATTCGCAATTGCTCTTCCGTCCAAACGCACTCCCCTGATACAGGGTCCAAGGTTCCGCCAACCCCGAAGAACCAAGTCCGACAATGGTCTGGCCATCTCAATGTGTCTGGTTCGACCCCTTTAGCAATCAGGTCATTCTCAGCCTTGTCCCACAAAGGTCGGGCTTTGAGGTAACCACCTGACCCCGTGCGATGGTGATGCTTCTTCTTCGTAGCATTTTTCTTGTTTGTCGGTGACATCTTCTTACTCTTTTCCGATGTCTTGTGGGCCACAAATGCGGGCCATTGATCTCTAATCTTCTCAAACCGGTCGGTGAATTCTGGTGTCTCTTCTTTGTCGACAAACGTTTTCAGCTCATTCTTCCACCTCCTGAATAGTTCTGCCATCTTCTTAAGAGCATGAGACTTGATCAATTCCTCTTTAACTAGCTTCTTTGGATCCTCCTCTGGCGGTAGGGTGAGATTTTCCTTAAGCGTTTTCCAAAGATCTTCTTTCTGTTTATCGGAGACATAAGACGTCGGCACCTTAGGGTCTTCCTTCTTTGGCTTTAACCATTGCTGGATACTGATCGGGATCTTGTCCCCAACAAGAACCCCGCACTAAGCACAAAATGCATCCCTTGTCCGGATGGGTTCAATCGGCTTGCCATCACGCGTGATTGCTGTGATCTCAAACCTTTCATCCGAGCGCAACTTTTTCTTCGGGCCTCGTTTCTTTACCGAAGTTGAGGTCGATCCGGAGGGCTAGAGAAAAAAGAATAAAGACGAGAGTTAATTAATATGTGAACATATGAAAACAAGGAATGCATCAATTAACTAGTCAGCACGGGCTTAACTAATATATATATACCTGGCCGAACACGGTTCGGTCAACGGAGCCGTCATGAACGCCCTCTTCTTCACCCGGTCCTTCGAGATCATCATGAACGCCCTCTTCTTCACCCGGTCCTTCCAGATCATCATGAACATATCCCTCTTCTTCACCCGGTCCTTCCAGACCATCGTTGTCTCTGAGAAACAACGCAATGACATCACTTCCTTGTGCGATTATCTCCCCCAACATCGCTTCTTCCTCTTCGTCTCAGGAGTGATCCATAGTTTCTGCAAATATTTACAACATGTCAATTATTATTCAAACATGGTACAGATGGATATATATTAGTGGAAACGTAGAACTAGCTAGCTAATCACAATAAGGAATCATGTTACTGTCCTCGACGCTGCTTCTCTAGGGTTTCGGGTGGCCTAGACAACTCTTCAAGGGTTTGGGGTGGCCTCGACACAACGCTTCAAGGGTTTGGGGTGGCCTGTACACAACGCTTCAAAGGTTTGGGGTGGCCTCGACGACAACGCTCTTTTAACTTGGTAAATTTGGGAGGGGGTATATATCGACAACGACATAGCCGATGAAAAATAAGAAGACAAAACAAGAAATAAAAATAGGAGAAGAAGAAAGGAATAGAAGAGAAGCAATCGAACAAAAAAGAGAAGAAAAAAAAGGAGAAGAAGAAAGGAATAGAGGAGAAAGAAGAAGAAAATAGAAATTTCTATTTTCTTCTTCTTTCTCCTCTATTCCTTTCTTCTTCTCCTCTTCTTTTTCTTCTTTTTTCCTCTTCTTATTTATTTCTCCTCTTCTTGCTCTCCTCTTCTTCTCCTTTCTTCCTCTTCTTATTTTCCTTTTTCCTCTCATTCATTTTCTTCTTCTTCCATATCTTCCTAGCTAGATATATAATACTTTTCTAAAAATGTAACTTTTGTATATATAAAACTTTTTCTTCTTCTTCCTTCTTCCTAAATATATATAGATAAAACTAACCTAAAATATACCAAATCAGAGAACATATATAGATAAAACTAACCTAAAATATACCCAAATGTACTAAAAATCTAACTTTTATATGCATAGAACATATACATATATCAATTTTTATAAAAATGCAAAAAACAAATAATCATATATATGAACAAAAAATCTAATAATGAAAAGAAGATATACATACATATACTCACACATATACACATAATGTGGAAAAAAAACATCATATAATGAAAAAAAACAGAGGAGAGGACAGGGGTGCGTAGCCGCCGGCCTGACCAAGGAGGGAGAGGTTGGTCGGGGCAGGGGCAGAGGCACGGCGTCGGCGTCGGTGTAGAGGGCGGCGACGACGGCGTGGTCGGGGCAGGGCGACGGCGGCGTGGTCGGGGTGGGTCGGGGGCGCGGCAGAAGCACGGCGACGGCGGCAACGGCGGCGTGGTCGGGGGGCAGAGGCACGGCGACGACGGCAACGGTGGCGTGGTCGGGGGCAGAGGCACGGCGACGGCGGCGTGGTCAGGGGGCAGAGGCACGGCGACGGTGGCGACGGTGGCGTGGTCGGGGAGGGGGCAACGGTGGCGTGGTCGGGGGGGGGGGGGGCAGAGGCGTGGTCTGGATCTCGGGCAGCCTGCCGGCATCGTCGGAGGGATCGAAGAAACAGACGAAAATTTCAAAAGCGCGGGCTTATATATCAAAGCCATTGGTACCGGTTCGTGGCACCAACCGGTACCAATGCCCCCCTTTAGTCCCGGTTTGTTCCACCAACCGGGACCAAATGTCACTTTTCAGCAGCCCAAAGGGCGGGAAGCGGCGGCCTTTGGTCCCGGTTGGTGGCACCAACCGGTAGTAAAGAGTGGGCATTGGTACCGTTTGGTGCCACCAACCGGTACCAAAGGCCCCTGTGTTGCCCGCGTCGCGGCCAAAGTTTAGTCCCACCTCGCTAGTTGAGAGGGGCGCGTACTGGTTTATAAGCACCACTGCCGCACCCCTCTCGAGCTCCTCTCCACTGCAGGCTTACGGGCCTACTTGCTAATGCTTTACCTGATGGGCCTTCTGGGCCTACTGCGGGCCTGAATCCTGACCCATGGATGGGTTTCTAGTCGTATTCAGGCCGTGGTGGCCCAGTTGGTGGCAATTTTTATATGTTTTCCCTGTTTTTTTTTGTTTTCTTTTTTGCTTTATTTATTTTATTTCTTTTTTGGATTGGTACCGGTTCCCTGCCACAGTCATAGTGCGGTTGAATGTTTAGTCCCACCTCGCCAAGCGAAGGGCTTCTGAGCCTGTTTATAAGCTCCGGCGCGGGTGCAACGTGGAGAGGAACGACTTTATAGAGAACATTCAACCTAAATTTAAAGTATTAGTTAGCGCTAACTTATACTTTGAATTTAGGTTGAATTTTCTCTATAAATTCGCATCTATTTTTTAATTTTTTCCATTATTTTTGTTTTGTTTTTTGCTTTATTTTTGTTTTGTTTATTTTCTTAGTTAGCTTATTCTGTTTTGTTTCTCCTTACAACAAAATACTTTTTTGTAATTTTTTTGTTTCTAATTACTTATTTATTTTATTTTATGATAATTCTTTTTGCCATTGAAGTTTCTAACAAAAAAAGTTCTTTATGAAAATTCTTTTTGCATTTAATGATTTTTGACACAAAATACTTTGATAATTTTGGTTGCATTTACTGATTATTTTTTCTTTTATTTTTTGTTTTGTTTATTTTGTTTTGTTTCTACTTAAATTCAAAGTGCTAGTTAGCTTATTTTGTTTTGTTTTTACTTATAACAAAATACTTATTTATTTTATTTTATTTTGTTTATAATTACTTATTAATTTGATTTTATGATAATTCTTTTTTCTTTTAAAGTTTCTCTCATATATGGTGCACACTTCCTCACCTGATTTTTCGACCGTCGATGATGGCCGCTATTGCTTCTTCCCCTAATGCATAACAAATATCTAGCACAAGGAGAAGAAGGAAGAGCGACCTCCATAACAACAGCCGGCATTCTTCTTCTCTCATATGCATGAGCTAGAGTGGCAAGAGCATGGCATGCATGCTCACACCTCAACGCCCAAAAACACAGGAGAGGGGTGGGAGAGGGAGGGTTTATATAGGCAATCACTACAGGAATCAGATTCTTTGCCGTCTGCCATCACAAATGGCAAAGACTAAATCCCGGACGGCAAAGACAAAACAACAGACGGCAAAAATCTCACGGCCCGCAAAATTTCTGTGTCAGCCTACGATGACATAGGACCTTCTTTGCCGTCTGTCCCCCCAAAGCAGACGGCAAAGCTCTTTGCCGTCAGCTTTCCTTAGGAGCAGTCGGCAAAGTGCTCGAGACGGCAGCCGACAGGCATTGCCTCCGTTAGGGGTTAACGGAGGCTTTGCCGTCTGCCTCCCCCTTATTCTTTTTCGTCTGCCTCCTCCCCCCCCTCCACTCTTTGTCGTCTGCCTCCTCCTCCCCCCTCCTCTGTGCCCTCTTCTTTGCCGTCTGCCCACCCTGGAGGCAGACGGCAAAGATCCTATATAGACACCCCAGGATGCACAACTGGGTGCCATGTGGCACCTTTGCCATCTGCCAGCTGATGGCACAGGTCCTTGCCATCAGCTGGCAGACGGCAAAGAGCCCATACAGTACCTGTTTTTTTGTTTTATATTATTTCACAGCACACACACACACACACACACACACACATATATATATATATATGACATCACATTTATATAATTCACCACACATATACTTGCCAACACATATATATAATTCACCACACATATATGATATACATATAAATCAATGTACATCCCCATATATCGAAAGAACCAACATACAAAGTATTGCACTGTTTATCCATATATACATATATATATATAGTTCGACATTGTTCATCAACTCAAATGAAAACTAGATGATATACATATAAAGTTCATCCATCGACATTGTTCAACTCCATGAATGCCAGCTTCCATGCATGTAGTATATCCAATCTGCAAAAATGTGAATAAGAAAGTCAGAAGAAGAACAAAATATTATGTTTTTCAGCTAATTACGTCATTTTTAGCAGAAAACAAGCTAAGAATATAATATTCATGAGCTAACCAAGGTTCTTATGCCATTTTTAACTTATTATGGCATTTTGGAGCTAAATGGGTTAATTAAAGCAAGGATAATATGAAAGAGGAGAAGAAAGAGGAGGAGGAGGAGAAGAAGAAGAAATCAAGAAGAAGGAGGAGAAGGACTAGAAGGTCCTTGGCCTTCTCCTCCTCCTCCTCCTCCTTCTCCTTCTTCTCTTCTTCTTCTTCTTCTTCTTTCTTTTCATTTTGCCTATTTCTTCTCCTCTTCTCCTCTTGTTGGAGCTAAATTACCTAATTATGTCTTTTTTGGAGCTAAATGGGTTAATTATCCCATTTTAAAGGAAAACAAGCTAAGTATATAATATTCATGAGCTAACCAAGGTTCATATGCCATTTTGAGCTTATTATGGTATTTTGGAGCTAAATGGGCTAATTATGTCATTGTTGGGAAAATTAAAGGAAGGATAATTTGAAAGAGGAGAAGAAAGAGGAGGAGGAGGAGAAGAAGAAGAAATCAAGAAGAAGGAGGAGAAGGAGGATAAGGAGGTGGAGGAGAAGGACTAGAAGGTCCTTGGCCTTATCCTTCTCCTCCTCCTCCTCCTTCTCCTTCTTCTCTTCTTCTTCTTCTTCTTCTTCTTCTTCTTTCTTTTCATTTTGCCTATTTCTTCTCCTCTTCTCCTCTTGTTGTAGCTAAATTACCTAATTATGTCTTTTTGGAGCTAAATGGGTTAATTATCCCATTTTGGAGGAAAACAAGCTAAGTATATAATATTCATGAGCTAACCAAGGTTCTTATGCCATTTTGAGCTTATTATGGTATTTTGGAGCTAAATGGGCTAATTATGTCATTGTTGGGGAATTAAAGCAAGGATAATATGAAAGAGGAGAAGAAAGAGGAGGAGGAGTTGAAGAAGAAGAAATCAACAAGAAGGAGGAGAACGAGGAGGAGGAGAAGGACTAGAAGGTCCTTGGCCTTCTCCTTCTCCTCCTCCTCCTCCTCCTTCTCCTTCTTCTCTTCTTCTTTCTTTTCATTTTTCCTATTTCTTCTCCTCTTCTCCTCTTGTTGGAGCTAAATTACCTAACTATGTCTTTTTGGAGCTAAATGGGCTAATTATCCCATTTTAGAGGAAAACAAGCTAAGTATATAATATTCATGAGCTAACCAAGGTTCTTATGCCATTTTTAGCTTATTATGGTATTTTGGAGCTAAATGGCCTAATTATGTCATTGTTGGGGAAATTAAAGCAAGGATAATATGAAAGAGGAGAAGAAAGAGGAGGAGGAGGAGGAGAAGAAGAAGAAATCAAGAAGAACAAGGAGAAGGAGGAGGAGGAGGAGGAGGAGAAGGACTAGAAGGTCCTTGGCCTTCTCCTCCTCCTCCTCCTCCTTCTCCTTCTTCTCTTCTTCTTCTTCTTCTTCTTCTTTCTTTTCATTTTTCCTATTTCTTCTCCTGTTCTTGGAGCTAAATTACCTAATTATGTCTTTTTGGAGCTAAATGGGCTAATTATCTCATTTAGAGGAAAACAAGCTAAGTATATAATATTCATGAGCTAACCAAGCTTCTTATGACATTTTGAGGTTATTATGGCATTTTGGAGCTAAATGGGATAATTATGTCTTTTTGGGGAAATTAAAGCAAGGATAATATGAAACAGGAGAAGAAAGAGGAGGAGGAGGAGCAGAAGAAGAAATCAAGAAGAAGGAGGAGAAGGAGGAGGAGGAGAAGGACTAGAAGGTCCTTGGCCTTCTCCTCCTTCTCCTCCTCCTCCTCCTCGTTCTCCTTCTTCTCTTCTTCTTCTTCTTCTTTCTTTTCATTTTTCCTATTTCTTCTCCTCTTCTCCTCTTCTCCTCTTCTTGGAGCTAAATTACCTAATTATGTCTTTTTGGAGCTAAATGGGCTAATTATCTCATTTTAGAGGAAAACAAGCTAAGTATATATTATTCATGAGCTAACCAAGGTTCTTATGCCATTTTGAGGTTATTATGGAATTTTGGAGCTAAATGGGCTAATTATGTCTTTTTGGGGAAATTAAAGCAAGGATAATATGAAAGAGGAGAAGAGAAACTTACCATAGTGGTCATCAAGGAGGAGAAACACCATGGTTGCTCGCGGTGGCTTCGTTTAGAGACGGTTGCCCTGGAGAAGGGTCATGCGATGCCGCTCGGGAGTTATTCTGCAGAAAAGATATTTTACAATGTCTCAGTTAGCATGATGACACTCAATTATTAATACTAGTTTATAATGAAACTCACCGTGCCAATCGAAGAGAAGACGGGCATCGGCGGAGGGACTTGACCGCTCTTCTCGCACAGACCTTGAAGAGTGGGTCGTATTAGTTAGTAATGAAACAGACATTACACACATGATTTGGGTAATGTGAAAAAAACATACCTCAAAAAGCTCGTACAGGGCCCGTTGACCCGCCTCATTCCGGGCCCTCTCCTCCTCAATCAATCGTGCCGTGGTCTGTTCCCTCTCATCAAGAGCAGCCTGAAGAGCAGCCTGGCTTGCCAATCTCTCTTTCTCAAGAGCAGCCTGGTTTGCCACTCTCTCTTTCTGAAGAGCAGCGTGAAACACCATTCCTCGTTACCACAATAATGATCTATGGTGACACACATAATGAAATGGATGAAAGTGTTTTTAGTCCGTACAACTAACCTCGATGGCAAGTTCGACTGGCGCGCCTTGATCTCCAGAAGAGTGAGTGGACAACGTATTATCCCATCTCCAATGGCTATCGAGCCATGGGGCCTCCCGCCACCAGATATCATTACCAGCTCTGGATCCAAAGGTTCCTGACTAGGGTTAAAGTCATCCCCTTTCGTAGCCTTCCCCGCGTCCCTGTATGCCACGAGCTTCTGGTGGGATGATATGTTGGTGAAGTTATTGGGATGATCCAGGTCAGACTCAGAGAATGCCTTCGCCTTCTTGTACGAGGTAGTATAGGCCATGCCATAAAGGTCGTACAAGTGTGGCATCTCCGTCTTATTGTGATGCGCCTAAAAGAGAGGAACAAAATATTAGCATCAAGAATGAATTGCATGAATCATGAAGCAAATAACATACCAATTTCGTCCAAACTGAAGTAAGTTGGCGCTGCCTTGATGATGTGGCACACCAACCATTTGGCTACGTCGATCCTTCACATTCTCATGGACGGCTCGCCAGCTGCCTGTGCACCACTCATCAACCAATGCCTCCCAACAATCCATCTTATCTGCACACCATCTCGGGGGCATCTATAAGTTATTAGAAAGAATTTTCAGCGCTATGCCTATGAATGAGATCAAAAAAACTACGTAGAAGGACTTAAGAATAGGTAATTACCTTCATGTATTGCTCCTTCTTCACAAACTTTCCGCGGCAATCCTTGTTCTGCTTCTTAATACCACGCGTGGCGTAGTAATCTCGAATAGCCTGCGGCCGAGCCTCGTGGCGCAAGTTCTGTAGTAACCGCCTACACTCGGCCTCGAGAACCCTGGCCGCCTCCTCCTCATATCCATCCTCACACCTAAAGAAGGTCTGCAATCAAACATGAAAACACCGATTAGTAAAATAATTAGCTATACTAGTCGTAAACCCGTTCATGCGCACGGGTATCATGAAATATTCATTGTTGACCGTATTAATAGATAATTTATAATATTATTAGAACAACAAAATGTTAACATTGTTGAAGCGACTTTGAATAATGTCACAGCCCTAGCTTTCTTTTGTTTGCCAAGCATTCATGCATGCATTATAAAAACTTTGATGTTTAAATAGGAAGTGATCAAAGCCCCAAATGTTTTTATCAATTGACAAGAAGGCAATAAAATTTAATACCTTAAATGGAACCAGAAAAATGTTCCAAAAACTTGGCAAAATAGTGACATAAGGTAAAATTGTCAACCCAAAATTTTAGGTCACAGGAATTTTTTAAAAAGGATTTTTGAGTTGACTAAATAGCTATTTGGAATGGAATTATTTTGGTTCCTTCTATTTTAAAGTTTCAAAAATGTTGAAACTTTTATGTGGCATTGGACATTGTCTCTGTCACCTAATAACATTTTTTTGGGTTTTATATTTGGTCAAACTATTTATTTTAAATCCTAAAAGTAAATGCCAGAAAGAAATAAAAGAGAAATGAAAAAAAAACCAGAAAAACTTACCTGTCGCCACCCTCCTGGCCGAGCCCACCAGGAGGGCCTCCCCCTGTCGTCTTCCTCCTCCTGCCAGAAGGCACGGGAGAAGGTGAGCACGGCAGCTCACCTCGCCACCTCCTGCTCGCGTGGAGCCTCCTCCTGCCTCCACCGCGCCAGCACGAGGCCGTTCCTCCCTTATCCCCTCCCCCCCCCTGCTCTCTGCCTCTCCTCTCACTCTCCGTCTCTCTCTCCCGCCGCCATTGCCGATCTGCTCAAGCTCGTCTCTAGCTCGTTTCCGGCCACCTCTCGCCACCCCTATCGTCTCGTTAGCTCCGCCTAGGCAAGAAGCTCCTCACCGTCAACAAGCCCGAGCACCAGAGCCCCTGCAGCCTCGCATCGACGTCTTCCTCCTTCTCCGGCAACCGGAAGCCGCCACCGTCGATTCGGTCGGACCGTCGCCCCTTCTTCGCCGCCGATGCCAGAAATGGAATCACCGTGAGCCCTAGAGTCTTTCCCTCTCTCTCGCGCGCGAATGAACCTCCAGAGCTACCTCCCCGTCGAGCTCCACTTCCGGCCGCCGCTAGAGCTCGTCGCCGGCTCTTTCTCCGACGATTCCAGCCCCTCTTGCTACCCCTGCTCGATCGGCCGTTTCAACAGCGTCCCGTAGCCGCAAACCGCATGCCAAATAGGGCCATGTAGCCTCGGTTAGGTCATCTCCGACGAGCCTCCGCCGCGGGTCTGGTCGCCGGCGACCACCCTCCGGTGGGCGTCAACATGGCCGACCATTAACACGCTAATTAACCCCCCACAGACGCTGACAGAGGGCCCCACTAGTGAGTCAAACCTCACTTAGTGCGGGTCAGCACGGGTTTAGTCTATGGGTCACTGACCAGTGGACCCCACTGGTCAGGTTGACCTGGACCCGGCTGGTTGACCTGCTGACGCAGGGATGACATTAGCGTGACGTAGTAATAGTTTCTGATTTAATTTAATTCCAGAAAATTGCTGAAACTTGTAAAAATCATAGAAATTAAAATATAATTTTGATGGAAATAATTTATATATGAAAAAGTATCAGAAAAATGCAAGGAATCCATTGGTGGCATTTATACACATGTTTGGACATCTTAACCTTGCTGAATATGACAAATTCATAATAGGCTTATAAATGATATAATTGGATTTTGAAAATGACTTATATAGATCAAATAAACTTCTTTCAACCTATGATCACTTGCATTAGATGAAATCAGCATCATGATAACTTGCCATGCTCATGCATCATTGTGAAGCATTTGCCATGATTAATTTCTTTCGTTTGATCTGTCAATAGATCTTGCAAGATGTAGTTATCACTGGCATCAAAGAATAGCTGAGTTTTTCCGATCAACACGCAAGCAAACCCCCTTTGAACATTCCGACAAAATGCTATTCTCTCGCTCCTGCTCTCATTTCTATGCATTAGAACAAAATGATTCAATTGATAGTTGTATTACGATAGCTGCACCTATTCCTTTGCATGACCTGATTTTGATCACGGTAAATAGCTAAACCAATGCAACCTAGCATACCTGGTAGATGCTTGAGCCATATATGCTTTACCCTGTTACGCTTGCTATGCTTAGGTTGAGTTTGGTCCGAGCATCGGAATGATGTAATGGAATGATCATGTCCTATTGATGAGAGTTAAAGATGTGAAACTGTTCTGGTAAAGGTAGCGATGAGAGGCCATGTAGGAGTACATGGTGGGTTGTCTCATTACCGCCGCATTTAGGACCCGAGATCTTGTGTTGGTGTTCCAAGACTAGCTACTACCGCACATTGGGTTCATGTAACTCAACCCCTCTCAGCCTATTAACTACTCTATTCTCAGTCCAGAAGTCGCAGTAGTTCGAAACGTTCATAGGTTGTGGCACGGCATGCTAAGTGGATGAACGGCACAATCGGTACCGGCTTGGGGCCCTGCTCACATCGTTTGAGGCCATGTTGGAAACCTCGTCGGGACTTCCATTTTGGGTTCCAACTCAGATAGGCGACTGTCTTGGGCGTGAGTCTTAGTAGGTTAACGTTCGTGGCCAACTCCCTTGCTGGGCTTCCGCTTGAAGGTTGCCGATGTGCTGGTTTTTATGTGCACTTGGCGATAAGTGGCGGAAGCATGTGTGACGAAGTACACCCCTGCAGGGTATCTATCTATTCGAATAGCCGCGTCCTCGGTTATGGACTGCTTGGATACTTACATGGTTCATAGATAACTTTAATGGTTACTCTAAAATGGTCCAGATAAGTGTGAGTGCTATGGATGGCTTTCTCGTAGGATGACGAGAGAGGATTCATGGTGGTGTATTGATGTGGTGGTTATGTTGACTCGTGTGCGCTCTCTCGTAAGGAGACGAGAGAGATAATAAAACTTTGTTGTAGAATAGGTTAGCCAAAGGTCAAAGCTGGCTTCTCTGCAATAAACCCCACAAATTCCATTCATTGATACTTGATGCATATGTAGTTAGCACTGATGTAAGACTTGTTGAGTACCTTCGTACTCACTGTTGCTTATTCACATTTTTGTAGAATAGACGCCGCTCTCTCTACGTTATCTCTTGACGTTAATATCGATGGTTTAGTTTGGGAACCCAGACAGTGATCTGGCTCCTATGGTAGGGTCGTTGTAGCTTTTAGGCTCTTCCAGCCGCTTTTAGTAGATGTCTGTACCCAGACATGTAACTTCCGCTTGATCCTTGTATGCTCTAAATGTTGGGTCATGTGACCCCTTTGGTTTGTAACATAAACTATGTTGGCTCTTTGGAGTCTATTAAATAAATGACGTGTTGTAGAGTTATGTTGTGATGCCATGTTGTATCTACACATATCGTGCATATTGTGTGTATGTTTGCAATGCATTGGTATGTGTGGGATTTGACACCTAGTTGTGTGCCTTGAGTAGTACTCCATACCGGGAAATGCCTCTTTGTGCTTCCACCGAGACTTGTTAGCTTGCTACTGCTCCGGACACATTGATGGACTTGCATGTATCCTTCTTGGTTGTTGTGTCTGTCCCCACGGGGAAATGTCACGCGGTATAATGGAGTCCCTGTAGCTTGCTACGACTCGTCTACACTCGCTGATGACCGACACCTGCCTTGCTGGGTTATGTATGCTTGTCCCTGTACGGATGTGCCACTTGGGTTCATAACTAGCCATGTCGACCCAGGTTCTTTGACATATGATTGCTGACAACATAGTCATATACGTGAGCCAAAAGACGCAAACGGTCCCGGCCAAGGTAAGGTGGCAACCGGGGTGATTACCGTGCGTGAGGCCACAAAGTGATATGATGTGTACATGCTGGAGTTGTATGGCTTAGGATCGGGGTCCCGACAGCGTTGGTATCAGAGCCTGACTGCCTGTAGGATTACCAAGCCAGAATGGTCGATGTTGAGTGTAGAAAATCTATAGTTATATAAGGGAATAGATTGTGGAAGGGAACGTAAGGCTCTTTTTACTCTTTCCTCAAGTCACTCTATTCTGAGTCATCTTTTCTTTTCTACGGGAATTAAGGACTAGGTTTTCTTATCTGTCTACTAGGAGGACGAATTACTTAACCATGGACTTATAGGTTGGTTTCTGTGTGTCATTCCTCCTTTCAACAGATTTGTGAGAAGAGATCCCTTTGTTCTTGCTGCACCTCGAATCCATAATGTTGAGTAGTTATGTTGCCCAGATCTCTTGAAGGATGCCTCATATTTCATGTCTATACAGCCGTTATGCTGTCCGATTTTCTCTAGGATTGTGGTGTTTAGTGTTATTTGTCTCTGAACCCTGGATTGTTTCAATAGGATGTTGCGAGTAATACGGAGTTCTGCTGGCTATGATCAGAACCATGGAGATGGTACAGGTGGAGAAGATTCTCTGAATCCGCCTTTGTTGACAGAGGTTATGCTAGAAATTGAGAGGAATAAGCATGCCACTAATCGTCTGTTGGAGCACATAGAGCGGAATACAGCCTATCCATGCAATGAGCTAGTATCCATCAGAGACTTCATCAAATTGAACCCACCCACCTTCCATCAGTCCATTGAGCCACTAGATGCAGATGATTGGCTCCGAAGTATCAATAACAAGCTGTGTTATGCAAATGTGGCTGAAGGAGACAAGGTTACCTATGCCACATATCACCTCGAAGGATCTGCTAGTCTATGGTGGTAGAATTTTGAGGCTATGCGTCCTTCGGGACAAGTTACTTCATGGCAGGAGTTCTGTGAAGCTTCTCGTGAACATCATATTCCGCAGGCCCTGATAGATCGTAAGCAAGAAGAGTTTTGCAGTTTGACTCAAGACGAGTTGGATGTAAATGCTTATAGTCGTGAGTTTGGACGCCTTATGCGTTATGCACCAGAAAAGGTATCCACAGATGCCAAGAAGCAAGCTAGCTTCAGGAAAGGTCTTAACCCAAAGCTTCGTCATGATCTCAGTTTGCATGAGTTCATCAGTTTTGAGGTCCTTGTAAACAAAGCCATCCAAGCAGAAACAAGCAGAATGACCTACGAGGAATCTCGCAAGCACAACCGTGATGTTGGATCATCTTCAACTTCTATATCCCAGAAGCGTAGGATATGGATCTCGAATGCTGTTATCACTCCGGGATATGTACCAAGGCTGTCACATCCTTGACACCTTAAGCAAGTTAGTCTTGTGCTCATGTCTTCTTTGCATTGCATCTAATAAATCTTCAACAAGAACAAAGAAAGAGGTGAAGGAAAAACTCAAACCCTAGCCACTTCTTCAAATAAAGGAAATCTCAAAACTAGTTAAAATCAATGAACCCAAAATGCCCTTAAGAAAAGTTCAAACTTTCTGATAAATCATGAAAGTAAATGAGCAATGAAGAACACCATTTTCTTGACACTTTAAGCATTTTAAAAAAATGCAAAAAGCTACTGGTTTCAAGTTTTAAATTTGAAATCAGAAACTTTAAATTTTCAAAAATGTTGAAAACTTTGGAAATGGTTGGAAATATTCCAACAAATATTCTAGGGTGCTCAACATAGTTTATTTCAATTTATTTGGGAGTTGAAATAAATAGAAAATCAGTGAAATAGAAAAACAGAAACAAAAACAGAAAGAAAATGAAAAATCCTTACCTGTCGCCTAACCTGGCCCGGCCCAGCAATTCCTGTCGTCTTCCTCCCCCGCCACTGGGCAGCACGAGGTGGCCGACGCGTACTCCGGCGCGGCCACGCACCTGTGCGCCTGCCTGGCTGCCGTCTCGCGCTGGCAAGCCCGGGGATAAGCTCCCCGAGCCCGTGGCTATCCATTCCCAGCGCCAGATCCCCCCCACCTCTCGGATCTCTCCTCCCTCCTTCTGCCGCAATTGGATCCCGAGCAGAGCTCGAGCTCGCCGTCGATCTAGCCGACCCTTCTCCCTCCTGAGCCACGCAGTAGGTCCGCCGCACCTCCCTGAAGCTTCCTAGCCCCGAGCCCGACGCTGAGGTGCAGTGAAACGACGAGCACCTATCGTCTTCTTCCTCGGGTCACCGAAGATCGCCGCCGACGTTCTCCCTCTCCAGGTCGTCCCCGAGCAAACTAGCGCCACCACTGCACTCCCCGTGAGCATGCGGTCATTTCCCCTAAGCTCTCCCCGTCGATCCCCTCCTCTAGGCTTAGTTCTATCGGAGCCCGACGAGGACCGCCGCTGCAGCTCGTCGCCGGTAGCCCTCTGGTGACGGGTTGGTCCGTCTGAGGCCACCAACAGCCTCAGGACATCATGTAGATGCGCTAGGTGCCCAGCCCCGCGCGTTTTGACCCCGTATTCGATGGCTTCGACGATGGCCGAACCTGGTCGCCGCCAAGCTCGTCGCCGGCGTTCATTCCGGCCACCCCAGCCCCTGGGGCTTGTCCCATCGTGCGCGCCATCGAGTGGCCGTTCCTCTGGTGCTCTCCGAACCGAGTTTGGCCCTGTGTGCGCCATTTCCGATGCCCCCTGACGTTCTGGTGCTCGCCGGAGGCTCCCCGCCGGCGAGGACGACCTCGCCGCCGGTGGATCTCAGCTGGCCTGAGCCACTGATGGGTGGGGCCAGCCTCTGGATAGTTTAGAAATAATAAAAATAAATCAGATAAATTAATAAGACACTTACATGTGGGTCCAGTAAGATTAATCAGCTAATTAAGTTTAATCTTAATCTAAAACTGACCAGAGACACTGACCAGTGGGTCCCACTGGTCAGGTTTGACTTTCAACGGCCAGTTGGACCTGCTGATGTCATGCTGATGCAGTAAAAGTATTTTCCAGTATAAAAATAATTCCAGAAATGTTTAAAACTTCAAAAATTCATAGAAATTAATCTGTAACTCCAATGAAAATAATTTATATATGAAAAAGTATCAGAAAAATTCAAGGAATCTAAATATGCTATTGTCAATCATGTTTGAAAAAGTTACAGAACCCAAACATGTAGATTAATGAATAAGTCAATTCTTATAATTACTTTATAAATGGAATATGAAAAGTATTTAAATTTCTTTTTGTTTGACATGATCAAACATTGTTCTAATAACAAACCAGTACCTTAACATGCCATGCTCATGCATCATCTTGTTTGCATATCATTGTTATTGATTGTTGCCATTCATTTCGGTAGGCTCCGCACCCCCGGATTCCACCGAATATCCGTCTGACGGATATTGTCCCCCCTCTGAACAACAAGGCAAGCAACCATTTTGATCATCCCGATAAATCCCATGTTCTTGCTCCTGCACTTGTTTATTGCATTAGGATCAAATGCTTCAACTACTTTTGCCACGTTAGTTGAAACCACTTCCTTTGCATGACCTATCCTTGTCAAAGTAAATAGCTTGAGGCAAGATGTGCCTTATCCTGCTATGCATGCTATGCCTAGAGTTGTGTATGGTTTGTCATCTGGGAGATGAACAGAATTGTGAGAATGCGTTCGGCAAGCAAAGGTTGTGTGTTGAATATGATTTGGTAAAGGTACCGGTGAAAGGCTGTGTAGGAGTACATGGCGGGTTGTTTCATTGGAACCGTCCTTAGGAACTGAGTTCCGTGTATGTAATCCAAGACTAGATACTACCACATGCTGGGACCTGAAATATGACCCCGCTCGGCCTATTAATCTCTTAGTACTTGGTCTAGGAGTTGCAAGTAGTTTCTGGTGTTTATAGTAATGCTGGAGGCCGTGCATGGTGCTGACCTGAGAGGTGGGCCGTGATGCGGTAGGCAGTGGCACGGTGTACCAAGTGGCACCCGGATGGTGGGCTTGGGAACCCAGCGCACATCGTTTGAGGCCGTGGCAGAAACCTCGGCCGGACTTCCGTATGGGTTACTCTCAGATAGGCGATAAACCTGGACTAGGTACTAGTGTGGTTAACGGTCGTGGCCGACTCCCTCGCAGGGCTTCCGCTTGAATGTTGCCGAGGTGCATGACGTGCACATGGCGATAAGTGGCGAGAGCGTGTGTGACGAAGTACACCCCTGTAGGGTTATGATCTATTCGAATAGCCGCGTCCGCGGATATGGACTACTTGGAGACATATGTTGTTCATAGATAACTTAAATGGCTACTCATAAAATTGTCAAGATAAGCGTGAATGTTGTGGACAGCATTTCCGTATGGAGACGGAATGATTCCACGATGGTGTATTGTTGTGGTGTTAGTGGACTCGTGTGCGAGAAATCAAGTTGTCAAAATTATTTAAAAATGCAAGTTGTCTAGCCACGAGTCAAATACTGGCTTTCCGCATGAAACCCCACAATACCTTTTTGATACTTTGCATGAGTAGATAGTTATCCTAAAGTCTTGCTGAGTACCTTCGTATTCATGTTTGCTTAATAAATATTGCAGAGGTTGCTAATGACCCTAACGGAGGGTTCTTCGTAGACATCGACGACGACGAGTAGCTGGTGTCCCAGCTACGATCTGGCCCTACGTTGGGTCTGTAGTATAGTCAGGCCATGTGCCTTCTAGTTGCCCTGTCTGTACTCAGACAGTTTTAAACTCTTCCGCTGGCTTGTAACTGAATGACTGCTATTATGGGTCGTGAGACCCTTAATGTGTAATATTATGTGTGTGGCTCTTCCGAGCCTCTTAAATAAAGCTTGTATGTTATGGTTATGTTGTGATGCCATCGATGTATCTATACATATCGGTACGCCATGCGTACGTGTGTCGTACTTGATATGTATGGGGTTCGATTACCTAGTCGTGAACTTTAGTAGCACCCCTTACAAGGAAATGCCCCTTTGTGATCCAACGAGCACTGGTAGTTCGCTACTGCTCCGGACACATTGGTTGACCGGCATGTGTCCTTCTTAGCTGCTGTGTCTGTCCCCTTTGGGGAAATGTCACGCGATGTAGTGGAGTCCTTGTAGCTTGCTACGACTCGTCTACACTCCCTGGTGACCGACACCTGCTTTGCTAGGTCATGTATGCCTGTCCTTGTGCGGTACTGTAACTTTGGTTTGTGGCTAGACTTGTCGATCCGGGTTCTTTGACATTGGAATGCTAGCGACACCATTGCATACGTGAGTCAAAAGACGCAAACGGATTCGGCTAAGGTAAGGCTGCAGCCGTGGAGTTAACCGTGCGTGAGACCGCAAAGAGATGCAATGTGTTACAGGCTGGATTCCTATGACTTAGGATCGGGGTCCCGACAACGTTGGTATCAGAGCCTGACTGACTGTAGGATTACTAAGCCAAACTGGTCGAAGTTGAGTCTAGAATTGCTTTTGTTATATATAAGGGAATTGTTTGTGGAAGGGAACGTAAGACTCTTGTTCTCTTCTCAAGTTATTCTATTCTGGTCATCCTCGTCTTTTCTGCGGGAATTAAGGACTAGGCTACACATCTTCTTCTAGGCTCGTGTTTCCGATCGGTAGATTATAGGACTACGGGTCAAGAGATATTTGGGTTTCTTTTATTCCTAGGAAAAAGGAAGTAAGTTTGATGACCGGAGAGTTGAACTTGATAGTTGAGTGGTTACGCTATTCCATTTTTGGGTTGTCTCAAAATTTGTTTTTGAGCATTTACAGCCGTTATGCTGCCCAATTTTGCATCCAGAGCTCTGATGCTCTTGCATTACTCTCTATTTACAGATGCCTGGCTGTCCTTCTCGTCAGGTGGTACGTCTGACCAGGTGCATTGATGTACCGGGTCATACGGCCATGCTGGTCAGGGTGATGTCGGTGTGCGGTTATCGCTGGTACCCCGAGTACACAGTGGAGGAACAGTACCGACACTTCAACCAGAGCCAGTACATCTGCACTGTTAGGGTATTTCCAGATTACCCTGGAGCTGAGGAGCCAATTCATTGGTCCTATGGGTTGGGAGTCACTATTGACATGGCAGTACAAGATGCTGCCTATTCAATGCTGACCATTATGAGAGCGAGACATGCACTGCTGCAGAATTCAGAGTTCTGCTATGTTCCGGCCTCTCAGCATGGTGAAGAGGGATACCTCAGTGGAGTCTATTTTGATTCTTCTATGGAGGATCCACTTCTGCAGTCCACTGTTGAGATTCTAGAGAACAGAGACAGGGATGCTCGTGCTCTCCGCATGGAGCTTTATGCTACCCGTGCCCGTCTGTGGACGGCTTTCACGCAGCTGGCACCTGTAGTCCAGACAGGGTATGAAGAAATGGAAATGTTGAACCCTGTTAGGACCCATCTTCCGGCCCACATTGACTGGCCAGCTATAGGAGGAGTCACACCTCTTCGGGGACCCCTCTTACCACCAGTCAGGGGACCAAGGCCACATCCGTGTCCTTACGGATCCCAGGGATCTCAGGCTAGAGTGTTTCCTGATCCGCTGGTTGAGCTTCCAGGTCATGGAGGTAATCTCTATGAGATGTTCTATGCGGATGCCTGAGCTGGGAGCGGAAGGATAGTATGGTAGTAGCCGTACGTTCACAGTCCTGCGTGACTTGTGAAGTATGCCTGTAATGTGAAATGAATTCCGGAGGCTTAGGTAAATAATGTATAGGAAGCTTGTAAGCCTCTGATGAGTAGTTTCATAATCTCAGTAGTTTGCTCTTCGGTTAAGGTTGTACTGAACTATGTAAGGGTGTGTATGAACCATGGTGTATATGTAGCAGTTGCTTGCTACCATGCTGTTCGGATATTCATTTCCGCATTCCGTGTGTTCAGTACATTCTTAATCCATAGCTAGTATTGATATGATATTGGTCTAAGCTGTGAGTTTGTTTGTCAGGATGGTGTTCACCAGGTTGAACCGTGCCCCTGGTCATGAGCATGGCGAGGGTAGTCAAGCGTCGCAGGAAGACCTGCCTCACCCGCCCTCTCTCGCGGAAGTGATGCTTGAGGCAGAGGGAAATAAAAGGGAGACCAACCGACTGTTAGAGTGTATTGAGCAGAATACGGCTCGTCAGCCTAGGAATGCTGCAGTGTCCCTCAATCACTTTGTGAAGTTGAATCCTCCAAAGTTTCATCATTCCGTCGATCCCCTCGACGCTGATGACTAGTTGTGCAGCATCTCACGCAAGATTCGCTCTGCGAATGTGTCTGAGGCCGACAAGGTAACCTTTGCGGCGTATTTCCTGGAAGGACCCGCCAATCTGTGGTGGGAGAACTTTGAAGCTAAGCGTCCTGCTGAACTAGTAGCCACATGGGAAGACTCTAGTGCAGCCTTTCGTCTGCACCATATTCCAGAGGGCCTGATGGACAGAAAGAGAGAGGAGTTTTGTGCCTTCACTCAGGGCAAGTTGACTGTGGATGCCTATAGCCGCGAGTTCGGTAATCTCGCCCGCTATGCAACAGAGGAGGTGTCTACTGATGCCAAGAAGCAAGCAAGGTTCCGTAAGGGTCTGAGCCCTGAGCTCCATCGTGATCTGCGCCTCCATGAGTGTGCAAGCTTTCAAGCCTTGGTCAACAAAGCGATCAGTGCCGAGACTAGTCATTCTGACTTCGAAGCCACAAGGAAGCACTCCCGTGACTTCGGCTCGTCTTCTGGTTCCGTGTTTCCAAAATGCAGGCCGTGGGTTCCGAACAGTTCTCTGCCGCCAAGATACACTCCGAGGCCATCTACGTGGCGCCTCAGACGAATCATGCCAACTCTCCAGCAAAAGCTTATGGTGGTCCAGCTAGCAATGCTGCACCACGTGCCAACCAAGTGATATGCTACAAGTGTGGAGAACCCGGGCACTATTCCTGTGAGTGTCCTCAAAATGTGGGTGCCAAGTAACCCGGAAAGTCCGTCGGGCAAGCCAAGTCGGGCAAAGCTTACTATGTGAAGCCACCTCCTGCACGTGGCCGTGTGAACTATGTGTCAGCAGAAGAAGCTGCAGAGGATCCCGACGTCATGCTGGGTACGCTTCTTGTTAATCATCACCCAGCGTCCGTTCTCTTTGACACTGGGTCTTCTCATTCCTTCATTTCAGAAAGTTATGCACAGTTGCATAACATGTCTTTTTGTGATATGCCAATCCCATTGGTTGTCCAAACTCCCTGTAGTAAATGGCAAACCTCTAGGATAACCTATGACAATGAAATTCTAGTAGACAGGCTAGTTTTTCTAGACTCATTGATAGCATTGAAATCTTTGGATATTAATATCATCTTGGGCATGGACTGGATGTCAGCTTACTATGCCAAGATTGATACCCATTCTAGAATTGTCCAGCTTACCCATCCCTCGGGGGAGATAGTAAATGTCTCTACTCGAGTTGCCAAATGCCAACTCTATTCCCTAAATGCCAACCCTCTTCCGGAACTTGAAGACATTCCGGTAGTCCATGCTTCCCGGATGTTATTCCAGAGGAACTCCCAGGAATTCCACCTAACAGAGATGTAGAGTTTGTGATAGATCTTGTTCCGGGAACCGTCCCAATAGCCAGAAGACCTTATAAGATGGCACCCCTGGAGCTAGCCGAACTTAAGAAGGAATTAGATGAGGTCTTGAACAAAGGTTTCATTCGTCCTAGCTCTTCTCCTTGGGCTTGCCCCGTGCTCTTCGTCAAGAAGAAAGACGGAACGGATCGGATGGTTGTAGATTACCGACCAGTTAATCTGGTCACCATAAAGAACAAGTATCCGCTCCCCAGGATCAACGATATGTACGATCAGCTCGCTGGATCCTCAGTCTTCTCCAAAATGGATTTGAGGTTGGGATACCATCAAATCAAGATCAAGAACGGGGACATTCCAAAAACGGCTTTTGTTACTCGTTATGGCCAATACGAGTACACCGTCATGTCTTTCGGTTTAACCAATGCCCCAGCCACCTTCTCTCGTGTGATGAATTCAATCTTCATGGAGTATTTGGATAAATTCGTCATGGTATACCTCGATGATATTCTCATCTACTCGAAGAACGAACAAGAACATGCCGAGCATCTAAGGCTGGTATTGATGAAACTTCGAGAGCATCGCCTTTATGCCAAGTTTTCAAAATATGAATTCTGGTTACCAGAAGTGACCTATCTGGGTCATGTAATCTCTGGTAACGGTATTGCTGTCAATCCCGAGAGAGTTCAAGCTGTCCTTGATTGGACTCAACCTGAATCGGTTAAGCAAGTTAGGAGTTTTCTTGGTCTAGCGAGCTATTATCGCCGTTTTGTCGAGAATTTCTCCAAGGTTGCAAAGCCTCTAACTGAACTCCTCAAGAAAGATAACAAGTTCGAATGGACACCACAGTGTGAGCATAGTTTTCAGGAACTGAAAAGACACCTGACTTCCGCACCTGTGTTGCTACCACCAGATATTTGTAAGGACTTTGTTATCTATTGCGACGCCTCGCGACAAGGATTAGGTTGCATTCTCATGCAAAATCGTCATGTGATCGCATACGCATCTCGACAGTTGCGTCCACATGAGGATAATTATCCCACACATGACCTTGAGATTGCAGCTGTGGTCCATGCACTAAAAACCTGGCGACATTACCTTCTGGGTAATCGTTGCGAAATATTCACTGATCACCAAAGTCTGAAATATATCTTCACCCAGCCGGATTTGGAATCTCAGGCAAAGACGGTGGGTTGAGTTGATCTCGGATTACGACTTAGGGATAACTTACACCCCGGGGAAGGCCAATGTTATGGCCGATGCGCTAAGTCGTAAATCTTATTGTAACAATTTGATGCTACAACAAGGTCAACCACATCTCTATGAGGATTTTCGGAAGTTGAATCTCCATATTGTTCCTGAAGGATTCCTTTCTACCCTGGTGGCGAAGCCTACTCTTAAGGATCAAATTATAGCTGGCCAAAAGCGTGACAAGGGTATATCACGGATCAAGGAGAATATTTTTAGCGGAAATGCTAAAGAATTTTCTATGAACGATCAAGGTGTTGTGTTCTTCTAGAATCGTCTAGTGGTTCCTAAGAACCCACACCTAAGGCAGTTAATCCTTAAGGAGGCTCATGATTCTCCTCTCACCATTCATCCCGGTAGTACTAAGATGTATCAGGATCTATGCCAGAGGTTCTGGTGGACTAGGTTGAAGAGAGAAATTGTTGAGTTCGTTGCTAACTGCTATGTTTGTCGTCGAGTTAAGGCAGAACATCAAAGGCCTGCTGGCACCCTTCAACCTCTAGCTATTCCTGAATGGAAATGGGATAAAGTTAGCATGGATTTCATTACCGGATTTCCCAAGACCAAGAAAGGAAATAATGCTATCTTTGTGGTCATTGACCGTCTTTCCAAAGTGGCTCATTTTCTTCCCGTTCGTGAGAGTATAACAGCTAGCCAGCTAGCAGAGTTATATATCTCCCGAATAGTGTCTCTTCATGGTGTTCCCCTGGAGATTAACTCGGACCGTGGGAGTATCTTTACTTCTCGCTTCTGGGAAAGTTTTCAGAATGCCATGGGGACTCACTTATCTTTTAGCACTGCTTTCCATCCCCAATCAAGTGGTCAAGTAGAAAGAGTGAATCAAATCCTAGAAGATATGCTCCGAGCTTGTGTTATATCGTTCCGTATGAATTGGGAGAAGTGCCTTCCATTCGCCGAATTCTCTTATAACAATAGTTATCAATCAAGCTTGGGCAAAGCCCCTTTTGAAGTTCTTTATGGACGAAGATGTCGAACACCTCTTAATTGGTCAAAAACCAGAGAGAGGCAACTCTTTGGCCCAGACATGATCCAGGATGCAGAAGAGCAGGTTCGCATTATTCGTGAAAAGTTGAAAACAGCCCAGTCTCGTCAAAAGAGCCAATATGATCGTCATCATAAGGCTGTGACCTTTGAAGTTGACGAGAAGGCTTACCTTCGGGTTACACCTTTGAAGGGTACCCATCGATTCGGTATCAAGGGCAAGTTGGCTCCTCGTTACATTGGTCCTTTTCGCATTCTTGCCAAACGAGGAGAAGTTGCCTACCAGTTGGAACTTCCTCCGCATCTTTCCAAGGTTCATGATGTTTTCCACGTCTCGCAACTCAGGCGTTGCTTTTCGGATCCTATCCGTGAAGTGGACCACGAAACGCTTGATCTCCAAGATAACCTTTCATACCGAGAATACCCCGTGCGTATTCTTGAACAAGCTGAGCGTACCACTCGACCTCGAAACCTCAAGTTTCTTAAAGTTCAATGGTCAAATCACTCTGAAAAGGAGGCAACTTGGGAAAGAGAGGATCGTCTCCGACTTGAATATCCTGCGTTATTCCCGACGACTTCTAAATCTCGGGAAGAGATTCCTTTGAGTGGGGGTGAGTTGTCACATCCCTGACACCTTAAGCAAGTTAGTCTTGTGCTCATGTCTTCTTTGCATTGCATCTAAGAAATCTTCAACAAGAACAAAAAAGAGGTGAAGGAAAAACTCAAACCCTAGCCACTTCTTCAAATAAAGGAAATCTCAAAACTAGTTAAAATCAATGAACCCAAAATGGCCTCAAGAAAAGTTCAAACTTTCTGATAAATCATGAAAGTAAATGAGAAATGAAGAACACCATTTTCTTGACACTTTAAGCATTTTAAATAAATGCAAAAAGCTACTGGTTTCAAGTTTTAAATTTGAAATTAGAAACTTTAAATTTTCAAAAATGTTGAAAACTTTGGAAATGGTTGGAAATATTCCAACAAATATTCTAGGGTGCTCAACATAGTTTTTTCAATTTATTTGGGAGTTGAAATAAATAGAAAATCAGTGAAATAGCAAAACAGAAACAAAAACACAAAGAAAATGAAAAATCCTTACCTGTCGTCTAACCTGGCCCGGCCCAGCAATTCCTGTCGTCTTCCTCCCCCGCCAGTGGGCAGCAGGAGTTGGCCGCCGCGTACTCCGGCGCGGCCACGCACCTGTGCGCCTGCCTGGCCGCCGTCTCGCGCTCGCAAGCCCGGGGATAAGCTCCCCGAGCCCGTGGCTATCCATTCCCAGCGCCAGATCCTCCCCTCCTCTCGGATCTCCCCTCCTTCCATTGGAGCCCGAGCAGAGCTCGAGCTCGCCGTCGATCTAGCCGACCGTTCTCCCTCCTGAGCCACGCAGTAGGTCCGCCGCACCTCCCTGAAACTTCCTAGCCCCGAGCCCGACGCTGAGGTGCGGTGAAACGACGAGCAGCTGCCGTCTTCTTCCTCGGGTCACCGAAGATCGCCGCCGACGTTCTCCCTCTCCAGGCCGTCCCCGAGCAAACTAGCGCCACCACTGCACTCCCCGTGAGCATGCGGTCATTTCCCCTAAGCTCTCCCCGTCGATCCCCTCCTCTAGGCTTAGTTCCATCGGAGCCCAACGAGGACTGCCGCTGCAGCTCGTCGCCGGTAGCCCTCCGGTGATGGGTTGGTCCGTCTGAGGCCACCAACAGCCTCAGGACATCATGTAGATGCACTAGGTGCCCAGCCCCGCGCGTTTTGACCCCGTATTCGATGGCTTCGACGATGGCCGAACCTGGTTGCCGCCAAGCTCGTTGCCGGCGTTGATTCCGTCCACCCCAGCCCCTAGGGCTTGTCCCATCGTGCGCGCCATCGAGTGGCCGTTCCTCTGGTGCTCTCCGCGCCGAGGTTGGCCCTCTGTGCGCCATTTCTGATGCCCCCCGACGTTCTGGTGCTCGCCGGAGGCTCCCTGCCGGCGAGGACGATCTCGCCGCCGGTGGATCTCAGCTGGCCTGAGCCACTGACGGGTGGGGCCAGCCTCTGGATAGTTTTGAAATAATAATAATAAATCAGATAAATTAATAAGACACTGACATGTGGGTCCAGTAAGATTAATCAGCTAATTATGTTTAATCTTAATCTAAAACTGACCAGAGACACTGACCAGTGGGTCCCACTGGTCAGGTTTGACTTTCAACGGCCAGTTGGACCTGCTGATGTCATGCTGATGCAGTAAAAGTATTTTCCAGTATAAAAATAATTCTAGAAATGTTTAAAACTTCAAAAATTCATAGAAATTAATCTGTAACTCCAATGAAAATAATTTATATATGAAAAAGTATCAAAAAAATTCAAGGAATCTGAATATGCTGTTTTCAATCATGTTTGAAAAAGTTACAGAACCCAAACATGTAGATTAATGAATAAGTCAATTCTTATAATTACTTTATAAATGGAATATGAAAAGTATTTAAATTTATTTTTGTTTGACATGATCAAACATTGTTCTAATAACAAACTAGTACCTTAACATGCCATGCTCATGCATCATCTTGTTTGCATATGATTGTTATTGATTGTTGCCATTCATTTCGGTAGGCTCCGCACCCCCGGATTCCACCGAATATCCGTCTAACGGATATTGTCCTCCTCTGAGCAACAAGGCAAGCAACCATTTTGATCATCCCGATAAATCCCATGTTCTTGCTCCTGCACTTGTTTATTGCATTAGGATCAAATGCTTCAACTGATTTTGCCACGTTAGTTGAAACCACTTCCTTTGCATGACCTATCCTTGTCACAGTAAATAGCCGAACCTTGCAACCTAGCATACCTGGTAGTTTCTTGAGCCAAGATGTGCCTTATCCTGCTATGCATGCTATGCCTAGAGTTGTGTATGGTCTGTCATCTAGGAGATGAACAGAATTGTGAGAATGCGTTCGGCAAGCAAAGGTTGTGTGTTGAATCTGATTTGGTAAAGGTACCGGTGAAAGGATGTGTAGGAGTACATGGCGGGTTGTTTCATTGGAACCGTCCTTAGGAACTGAGTTTCGTGTATGTAATCCAAGACTAGATACTACCACATGCTGGGCCCTGAAATATGACCCCGCTCGGCCTATTAATCGCTTAGTACTCGTTCCAGGAGTTGCAAGTAGTTTCTGGTCTTTATAGTAATGCTGGAGGCCGTGCATGGTGCTGACCTGAGAGGTGGGCCGTGATGCGGTTGGCAGTGGCACGGTGTACCAAGTGGCACCCGGATGGTGGGCTTGGGAACCCTGCGCACATCGTTTGAGGCCGTGGCGGAAACCTAGGCCGGACTTCCGTACGGGTTACTCTCAGATAGGCGATAAACCTGGACTAGGTACTAGTGTGGTTAACGGTCGTGGCCGACTCCCTCGCTGGGCTTCCGCTTGAAGGTTGCCCAGGTGCATGACGTGCACATGGCGATAAGTGGCGAGAGCGTGTGTGACGAAGTACATGACATGCAGGGTTATGATCTATTCGAATAGCCGCGTCTGCGGTTATGGACTACTTGGAGACATATGTTGTTCATAGATAACTTAAATGGCTAGTCATAAAATTGTCAAGATAAGCGTGAGTGTCGTGGACGGCATTTCCATATGGAGACGGAATGATTCCACGATGGTGTATTGTTGTGGTGTTAGTGGACTCGTGTGCGAGAAATCAAGTTGTCAAAATTATTTAAAAATGCAAGTTGTCTAGCCACGAGTCAAATGCTGGCTTTCTGCATGAAACCCCACAATACCTTTTTGATACTTTGCATGAGTAGATAGTTATCCTAAAGTCTTGCTGAGTACCTTCGTACTCATGTTTGCTTAATAAATATTGCAGAGGTTGCTAATGACCCTAACGGAGGGTTCTTCGTAGACATCGACGACGACGAGTAGCTGGTGTCCCAGCTACGATCTGGCCCTACGTTGGGTTTGTAGTATAGTCAGGCCATGTGCCTTCTAGTTGCCCTGTCTGTACTCAGACAGTTTTAAACTCTTCCGCTGGCTTGTAACTGAATGACTGCTATTATGGGTCGTGAGACCCTTAATGTGTAATATTATGTGTGTGGCTCTTCCGAGCCTCTTAAATAAAGCTTGTATGTTATGGTTATGTTGTGATGCCATCGATGTATCTATACATATTGGTACGCCATGCGTACGTGTGTCGTACTTGATATGTATGGGGTTCGATTACCTAGTCGTGAACTTTAGTAGCACCCCTTACAAGGAAATGCCCCTTTGTGATCCAACGAGCACTGGTAGTTTGCTACTGCTCCGGACACATTGGTTGACCGGCATGTGTCCTTCTTAGCTGCTGTGTCTGTCCCCTTTGGGGAAATGTCACGCGATGTAATGGAGTCCTTGTAGCTTGCTACGACTCGTCTACACTCCCTGGTGACCGACACCTGCTTTGCTAGGTCATGTATGCCTGTCCTTGTGCGGTACTGTAACTTTGGTTTGTGGCTAGACTTGTCGATCCGGGTTCTTTGACATTGGAATGCTAGCGACACTATTGCATACGTGAGTCAATAGACGCAAACGGATTTGGCTAAGGTAAGGCTGTAGCCGTGGAGTTAACCATGCGTGAGACCGCAAAGAGATGCAATGTGTTACAGGCTGGATCCTATGACTTAGGATCGGGGTCCCGACAAAGGACAACCTATGTGGCGCCTCGTCTGCCGATGCCAAGTGTCCCCAGGATAATCTCATCAATCAAGCGTTTAACCGAGACCCCGTCCTATTTTTGGATCGTGCTTCAAGTGTAGCAAGCCAGGACACTATTCAAGGGATTGTCCTTTGCGTGGTTTTGTTCGACCTCCTTCAGGAATGGGTGTTGTTCGTTGCAAGCCACCAACCAGGAAGTTCAAGGAAAGGTCAGTTGCTCTGACTCGTGTATGTGTGCACCATGTATCTGCAGAAGAAGCTCAAGATGATGATGATGTCGTGCTTAAGACGCTCCTTGTTAATTCTCATCCAGCTTCAGTTCTTTTTGACTCTGGAGCATCTCATTCCTTCATCTCCGAACGTTATGCCTCCTTGCATAACATTGCTTTCGTAGATATGCCCACCCCATTAGTAATTCAGGCTCCAGGTTCCAAATGGCAAACTAATGTAGTAAGTCATGGGAACCAAATGCTTATTGATGATCTTGTATTCCTTGCTTCCTTTATACCTCTCAAGACTTCAGACATCAATATCATTTTGGGGATGGACTGGTTGACAGCTCATCATGCCAAAATTGATTGTTTCTCTAGATCTGTTTAGCTCACCCATATCTCTGGCCAGTTAGTAAATGTCTCATTTGGGGTTACAAAATGCCAGATATATGCCCTCAATGCTAATCCTCTTCCAGACCTTGAAAACATCCCAGTAGTCCGTGATTTTCCGGATGTCTTTCCAGAGGAACTGCCAGGTGTTCCACCTGACAGAGAAGTAGAGTTTGTCATAGAACTTGTCCCAGGAACTGCTCCAATTGCTAGAAGACCCTATAAGATGTCACCTCAAGAATTAGCTGAGCTTAAAACCCAACTTGATGAATCCTTTAAGAAAGGTTTCATCCGTCCTAGCTCTTCCCCTTGGGCTTGCCCTGTCCTCTTCGTCTAGAAGAAGGATGGTATGGAACGGATGGTTGTAGATTACCGACCGGTTAATCTGGTCACGATAAAGAACAAATATCCGCTCCCCAGGATCAACGATCTGTATGATCAGCTCGCTGGATCTGCAGTCTTTTCAAAGATGGATTTGAGATTAGGTTATCATCAAATCAAAATTAGGAACGGGGACATTCCTAAGACGACCTTTGTTACTCGTTATGGACACGAGTACACCGTCATGTCCTTCGGTCTAACCAACGCCCTAGCCACTTTCTCCCGCTTAATGAATTCGATCTTCATGGAGTACTTGGATAAATTCGTCGTGGTTTACCTCGATGATATTCTGATTTACTCAAAGAACGAAGAAGAACATGCTGAGCATCTTAGGCTGGTATTGATGAAACTTCGAGAGCACCGCCTTCACGCCAAATTCTCCAAGTGTGAATTCTGGTTACCAGAAGTGACCTATCTAGGTCACGTAATCTCGGCAAAAGGTATTGCTGCCAATCCCGAGAGAGTTCAGGCCGTTCTTGATTGGACTCCACCTGAATCGGTGAGGCAAGTTAGGAGTTTTCTTGGCTTAGCAAGCTATTGCCGCCGCTTTGTCGAGAATTTCTCCAAAATTGCCAAACCTCTAACTGAACTTCTCAAGAAAGATAAGAAGTTCGAATGGACCCCACGGTGCCAGGAATGTTTTCAGGAGTTGAAAAAACGACTGACTACTGCCCCGGTACTTGTGCCCCCAGATTTCTCAAAGGACTTTATTATCTACTGTGATGCCTCGCGACAAGGACTTGGATGCATTGTTATGCAAGATCGTCATGTGATTGCATACGCATCTCGACAGTTGCGTCCACATGAGGAGAATTATCCAACACATGATCTGGAACTTGCCGCTGTAGTCTATGCACTGTTAACCTGGCGACATTACCTCCTGGGTAATCGTTGCGAAATATACACTGATCACCAGAGTCTCAAGTATATATTCACCCAACCGGATTTGAATCTCAGGCAATGACAGTGGGTTGAGTTGATTACGGATTACGATTTAGGAATATCTTACACCCTAGGCAAAGCCAATGTCATGGCTGACGCACTAAGTCGTAAATCCTACTGTAACAACCTCATGTTGCTACAAAATCAACCACTTCTCCATGAGGAATTTCGTAAGCTTAATCTTCACCTTGTTTCTCAAGGATTCCTTTCTACCTTGGTGTCGAAACCGACTCTTGAGGATCAGATCATAGCAGCCCAGAAACATGATACAGGAATTTCCCGGATCAAGAGCAACATCGCCAAAGGAGTTGCTGGTCGATTCTTGGTAAATGATAAAGGTGTTGTATTCTTTGATAATCGATTGGTGGTTCCTAAGAAGCAACAACTTCGTGATTTTATTCTTTAGGAAGCTCATGAATCGCCTCTCACGATTCATCCCAGTAGCACTAAAATGTATCAGGACCTACGCCAGAGGTTCTGGTGGACCCGGATGAAGAGAGAAATCGCTCAATTCATTGCTAACTGTGACGTTTGTCGTCGCGTTAAGGCAGAGCATCAAAGGCCTGCTGGCACCCTTCAACCCCTCGTTATTCCCGAGTGGAAGTGGGACAAGGTTACTATGGATTTTATCACTGGTTTTCCAAAGACCAAGAAAGGGAATGATGCCATCTTTGTCGTCATTGATCGCCTTTCGAAAGTTGCTCACTTCCTTCCAGTCCGAGAAAGTATAACTGCTAGCCAGCTAGCAGACCTATATATTTCTCGAATAGTTTCTCTTCATGGTGTTCCTCTAGAAATCAATTCAGATCGTGGAAGTCTTTTTACTTCTCGATTTTGGGAAAGTTTCCAAAAAGCTATGGGAACTCATCTTTCGTTTAGCACTGCTTATCACCCTCAGTCAAGTGGTCAAGTAGAAAGAGTCAACCAAATTCTTGAAGATATGCTCAGAGCCTGTGTTATCTCATTCGGAATGAATTGGGAGAAGTGTCTTCCATTCGCCGAATTTGCTTATAACAACAGTTTCCAGTCTAGCATGGGCAAAGCTCCTTTCGAAGTTTTGTATGGACGAAGATGTCGAACACCATTAAACTGGTCAGAAACCGGTGAAAGACAGTTCTTTGGACCGGATATGATCCAGGATGCAGAAGAGCAAGTCCGCATTATTCGTGAGAATTTCAAAACTGCCCAATCTCGTCAAAAGAGTCAATATGACCGCCGTCATAAGGAAGTAAGTTATGAAGTTGACGAGAAGGCTTACCTTCGGGTTTCACCTCTCAAAGATACCCATCGTTTCGGTATCAAAGGAAATTGGCTCCTCGTTACATTGGTCCTTTCCATATTCTCGCTAAACGAGGAGAGGTTGCCAACCAGTTAGAGTTGCCTCCTCAGCTTTCCAAAGTTCATGATGTGTTCCACGTTTCTCAACTCAGGCGTTGCTTCAAGGACCTTGTCCATGACGTAGACCACACAACGCTTGATCTCCAAGATGACCTATCATATCGAGAATATCATGTTCGTATTCTTGACGAAACCGAGCGCAGCACCCGACATCGCAACATCAAGTTTCTCAAGGTTCAGTGGTCTCATCATTCCGAGAATGAAGCAACCTGGGAGCGCGAAGATCGCCTTCGGCTTGAATACCCCGAACTCTTCCGACAACGCCTAAATCTCGGGACGAGATTCTTGTTTAGTGGGGGTGAGTTGTCACAGCCCTAGCTTTCTTTTGTTTGCCAAGCATTCATGCATGCATTATAAAAACTTTGATGTTTAAATAGGAAGTGATCAAAGCCCCAAATGTTTTGATCAATTGACAAGAAGGCAATAAAATTTAATACCTTAAATGGAACCAGAAAAATGTTCCAAAAACTTGGCAAAATAGTGACATAAGGTAAAATTGTCAACCCAAAATTTTCGGTCACAGGAATTTTTTAAAAAGGATTTTTGAGTTGACTAAATAGCTATTTGGAATGGAATTATTTTGGTTCCTTCTATTTTAAAGTTTCAAAAATGTTGAAACTTTTATGTGGCATTGGACATTGTCTCTGTCACCTAATAACATTTTTTTTGGGTTTTATATTTGATCAGACTATTTATTTTAAATCCTAAAAGTAAATGCCAGAAAGAAATAAAAGAGAAATGAAAAAAAAACAGAAAAACTTACCTGTCGCCACCCTCCTGGCACAGCCCACCAGGAGGGCCTCCCCCTGTCGTCTTCCTCCTCCTGCCAGAAGGCAGGGGAGAAGGTGAGCACGGCAGCTCACCTTGCCACCTCCTGCTCGCGTGGAGCCTCCTCCTGCCTCCACCGCGCCAGCACGAGGCCGTTCCTCCCTTATCCCCTCCTCCCCCTGCTCTCTGCCTCTCCTCTCGCTCTCTGTCTCTCTCTCGCGCCGCCATTGCCGATCTGCTCAAGCTCGTCTCTAGCTTGTCTCCGGCCACCTCTCGCCACCCCTACCGTCTCGTTAGCTCTGCCTCGGCAAGAAGCTCCTCACCGTCAACAAGCCCGAACACCAGAGCCCCTGCAGCCTCGCATCGACGTCTTCCTCCTTCTCCGGCAACCGGAAGCCGCCGCCGTCGATTCGGTCGGACCGTCGCCCCTTCTTCGCCACCGATGCCAGAAATGGAATCACCGTGAGCCCTCGAGTCTTTCCCCTCTCTCTCGCGCGCGAATGAACCTCCAGAGCTACCTCCCCGTCGAGCTCCACTTCCGGCCGCTGCTAGAGCTCGTCGCCGGCTCTTTCTCCGGCGATTCCAGCCCCTCCTGCTACCCCTGCTCGATCGGCCGTTTCACCAGCGTCCCGTAGCCGCAAACCGCATGCCAAATAGGGCCCTGTAGCCTCGGTTAGGTCATCTCCGGCGAGCCTCCGCCGCGGGTCTGGTCGCCAGCGACCACCCTCCGGTGGGCGTCAACGTGGCCGACCATTAACACGCTAATTAACCCCCCCCCCCCCCACAGACGTTGGCAGAGGGCCCCACTAGTGAGTCAAACCTCACTTAGTGCGGGTCAGCGCGGGTTTAGTCTATGGGTCACTGACCAGTGGACCCCACTGGTCAGGTTGACCTGGACCCGGCTGGTTGACTTGCTGACGCAGGGATGACATCAGCCTGACGCAGTAATAGTTTCTGATTTAATTTAATTCCAGAAAATTGCTGAAACTTGTAAAAATCACAGAAATTAAAATATAACTCTGATGGAAATAATTTATATATGAAAAAGTATCAGAAAATGCAAGGAATCCATTGGTGGCATTTATACACATGTTTGCACATCTTAACCTTGCTGAATATGACAAATTCACAATAGGCTTATAAATGATATAATCGAATTTTGAAAATGACTTATATAGATCAAATAAACTTCTTTCAACCTACGATCACTTGCATTAGATGAAATCAGCATCATGATAACTTGCCATGCTCATGCATCATTGTGAAGCATTTGTCGTGATTAATTTCTTTCGTTTGATGTGTCAATAGACCTTGTGAGATGTAGTTATCACCGGCATCGAAGAATAGCTGAGTTCTTCCGATCAACAGGCAAGCAAAACCCCTTTGAACATTCCGACAAAATCCTATTCTCTCGCTCCTGCTCTCATTTCTGTGCATTAGGACAAAATGATTCAATTGATAGTTGTATTACGATAGCTGCACCTATTCCTTTGCATGACCTGATTTTGATCACGGTAAATAGCTAAACCAATGCAACCTATCATACCTGGTAGATGCTTGAGCCATATGTGCTTTACCCTGTTACGCTTGCTATGCTTAGGTTGAGTTTGGTCCGAGCATCATAATGATGTAATGGAATGATCATGTCCTATTGATGAGAGTTAAAGATGTGAAACTGTTTTGGTAAAGGTAGCGATGAGAGGCCATGTAGGAGTACATGGTGGGTTGTCTCATTACCGCCGCATTTAGGACCCGAGATCTTGTGTTGGTGTTCCAAGACTAGCTACTACCGCACATTGGGTTCCGGTAACTCGACCCCTCTCGGCCTATTAACTACTCTGTTCTCAGTCCAGAAGTCACAGTAGTTCGAAACGTTCATAGGTTGTGGCAAGGCCTGCTAAGTGGATGAACGGCCCAGTCGGGATCGGCTTGGGGCCCTGCTCACATCCTTTGAGTCCATGTTGGAAACCTCGGCCGGACTTCCATTATGGGTTCCAACTCAGTTAGGCGACTGTCTTGGGCGTGAGTCTTAGTAGGTTAACGTCCGTAGCCAACTCCCTCGCTGGGCTTCCGCTTGAAGGTTGCCGAGGTGCTGGTTTTTATGTGCACTTGGCGATAAGTGGCGGAAGCATGTGTGACGAAGTACACCCCTGCAGGGTATCTATCTATTCGAATAGCAGCGTCCTCGGTTATGGACTGCTTGGATACTTACATGGTTCATAGATAACTTTAATGGTTACTCTAAAATGGTCCAGATAAGTGTGAGTGCTATGGATGGCTTTCTCGTAGGATGACGAGAGAGGATTCATGGTGGTGTATTGATGTGGTGGTTATGTGGACTCGTGTGCGCTCTCTCGTAAGGAGACGAGAGAGATAATAAAACTTTGTTGTAGAATAGGTTAGCCAAAGGTCAAAGCTGGCTTCTCTGCAATAAACCCCACAAATTCCGTTCATTGATACTTGATGCATATGTAGTTAGCACTGATGTAAGACTTGCTGAGTACCTTCGTACTCACTGTTGCTTATTCACATTTTTGCAGAATAGACGCCGCTCTCTCTACGTTATCTCTTGACGTTAACATCGATGGTTTAGTTTGGGAACCCAGACAGTGATCTGGCTCCTATGGTAGGGTCGTTGTAGCTTTTAGGCTCTTCCAGCCGCTTTTAGTAGATGTCTGTACCCAGACATGTAACTTCCGCTTGATGCTTGTATGCTCTGAATGTTGGGTCATGTGACCCCTTTGGTTTGTAACATTAAACTATGTTGGCTCTTCGGAGTCTATTAAATAAATGACGTGTTGTAGAGTTATGTTGTGATGCCATGTTGTATCTACACATATCGTGCATATTGTGTGTATGTTTGCAATGCATTGGTATGTGTGGGATTTGACACCTAGTTGTGTGCCTTGAGTAGTACTCCATACTGGGAAATGCCTCTTTGTGCTTCCACCGAGCCTTGTTAGCTTGCTACTGCTCCGGACACATTGATTGACCGGCATGTATCCTTCTTGGTTGTTGTGTCTGTCCCCACGGGGAAATGTCACGCGGTGTAATGGAGTCCCTGTAGCTTGCTACGACTCGTCTACACTCGCTGATGACCGACACCTGCCTTGCTGGGTTATGTATGCCTGTCCCTGTACGGATGTGCCACTTGGGTTCATAACTAGCCATGTCGACCCAGGTTCTTTGACATATGATTGCTGGCAACATAGTCATATGCGTGAGCCAAAAGACACAAACGGTCCCGGCCAAGGTAAGGTGGCAACCGGGGTGATTACCGTGCGTGAGGCCACAAAGTGATATGATGTGTACATGCTGGAGTTGTATGGCTTAGGATCGGGGTCCCGACAAATAATTATTTGTCTTCCCATAAAATCAACATTATAACATAAAGAAGACTTTATGAGTGAGACTTACTACTATGTAAGACATAAATGCACCCGCGAGAGAAGCCCTTGTGAACTCCATCGTGCTATTAGTCAGAAACCAAGGGAAATGGAAAAAAAATGACAAATAAATATGAATCCTAGTGAAAATCATAAATAGATTAATAATATTAACAAAAATTAATAATAAGTGCATATTGAATAATTCTGCATGGAGACATGTATCTGTGTGTATATTTCAATAACACACGCTGCTTATGCCCCGTCATATGTATTCATTATTTGCGTGAATGATTGAACAATCTAATTACTATTGCTTTTGTCAATTCTATGAACACTATTCTATATTCTGATCACTATTGTTTGCTTAATAATTTGGTGAAATAAGGCATTAATTTTTAAACCTTATGTTTCCTTCTGATATTCCGACTTGCATTTCTAACCTCGGGTGGAGAATATAAAATATGGTAATATTAGAGACGATCAAAGGTTCAAGAAATTTGTATACATGAACTAATGATATATGCTATTTTTATAGTGCCAAACTTTACCACCTTTCGTTTTAGTGAATAATATGTATTTGCAGTAAATGACTTTGGCCATAACTCTTCCTATTTATATAGTAGGTTGTACATGTAATATAGATGAATCCTCATAGTAATATTTGCACATGATAAGTCTAGATATTTCAGTTTTGTATACATAAAAGAGCATTCTTCCCTAGAAATTGTCACCAAATGATGAGCACAACCATACCGTTCGTGCGCAGACAGCGCAACACAGAATACATATCTTCTATGCTTCTTGACGACTTAAGTCGGCATGCTCTCGGTCTCATGAATAATATGGATACTTCTGCGCACACAGAATACATATCTTCTATGCTTCTTGACGACTTAAGTCGGCATGCTCTCGGTCTCATGAATAATATGGATACGACTTCTTGTGGGAGGAAAGGAATGTGACATGAGAGCATATAGATTAGTAGAAGTGTAGAACAATAAGACAATATAAAATGGTGGGTGGGAAAACAAATACTGACCGGTCTGGCCAGACTTTCTTTGTGGATTACTTCTCATCTTTATATGCATGTGCATGCATGGCTATATATATATGTATATATATATATATATACATATATATTACTTACTCCGTCCCAAGATAAACGTATTAATTTTGAACTAATTTTGTATAAAGTTATACTAAATTTAAGACATTTATTTTAGGACGGATGGAGTACTTAAAAAGAGTAATTTTCTTTAATCGCAGATCTTTTCATTAAACTACATTAGATAGATGAAAATAATTTATTTATTTTTATAAATGATCAAAATCACTAAAAAAAGAAGGTTGGAGATTCTAGATATTTGTGATAGCAAAACACATGAGTATCGCCACATGATAGACAATGGGTGTGTGTGCCCACGCATGCATGTCAGATCTTTCCCACAGATGAATTATCTTTGTATTAGTATATTACTATATGGAAGTTTTACATTTTTTTAAAAAAAATAGCAAAGGATATAGTAATTTTTAATTTGTGTTTTTTCTCTTACTTATGATAAAAGTAGATACATCTGTATTATTATCCAACGTTGTGTGAAAATATAATATAATCCTACACATGTGACCAATGATATGAACCCACAAAAATAAAGTATATTGTCTTCACCAGCTATATTTATGCTTCATGCAAAATTCAGTAAATAATGGTGAAGTCATTATTTTGCACTACTAAAATCTGAAGCACGCTCGAAATGATAATCAATCCTTGTTCTTGCTTAATACGTACAACAAAGGTCAAACCTGCCCAGTAAGGGCCTTTGGCGCATATAGATCAGCTACGGGATGCAGCGTACATAAAAGAAACAGTTGTCGTCCGGCAGTACTCACCATTGGCTCGTGGCATGGCACCCCTCAGCACATTAACAAAGTCCAATCTCAGCAAGGACCAAGCAGTCTTCTTCTGCAGCCGATCTACAGGGTTGACTATAGCTAGTATAATCTTTTCTTGGTGCACATCTCTTGTTAAGAGCCGTAGACTGCCAAAACTCTTAGGACCAGATGCATGATCTATGGAGGAGGAGAGGGAAATAATTAGAAGGCAGGGACGGTGGAATTTTTCTTTCCTGGAGATGGCCGATGGAATAATACATCAACCAGATGCATACACCACGGAGGAGAGAGAAAGAATTAGGAGACCGGAACGGTGGATTTTTTTTCCTGGAGATGGCCGGTGGAATAATACATGCTAGTTACGATCCAATCTACTCGGGGAAGGTTTGTGTATACGAAAAAAACAACTAAACGTGGCCGATAGAGGTATTCATCTAACCGTAATAACTTTGGTCCCACCAAATTAACGGCTCGTATTTTCTAATTAACGTGGTAATTTTTTGGGAGTCTCTAATTAGTATAGTAATAATAGATAGATAGATAGATAGATTGTTAATTTTAGATTCTGTAAAAGAATAATTTACCCAAAAGCTCTTGATCACCATCTCGGCCCTCGTGTGGCACAAGACACCATCTATAATCTCCTCCGACGGGGCCTGCACAGCCTAGTAGTGCTCTCAGGAAAATCCTAGTGTAGGAACCTGACCCTCACCACGCAACGTGGCAAACCCCGGGAAATTTGTCCGGCAAAGCACACCAAGGACGGAGTTCAGCCTGCGGACTCCAAGAGGGTGTACCCATCCCCTGCAGTATGATAAGGTCAACACATTAGATATTTGAACAAACTTGAAGGCAAAAGCTAAAAAAAGAGTAAATGTACTTACCTATCTCCTTCAGGTTTAATCACCGGCCTCTGCTCGCGGGTAGCCGGCGCGACCGGGAGACGTGTACTACCACGCTTATACACGGTGGCCCCGTCCACCTGCACATCGCCCTCACTATCCGTAAGCTCATCCCCGCCATCCCCGCCCCCTGAGCCACCCGAACCCTCGGTCCAATCCGGCAACTCGGTACGATCCGGCGAGGTCTCCCATCCGGGCCTCTCCACGTCGGGTGAAGCCTCCAGAACCATAGTCTCCTCCGGCTGCTCCTGGGCCGAATGCACCTCGTCCCGAGGCTGCTCCTGGACCGGAGTCTCATGGGAAGAATGCTCGTCAACAACAGGCTCCTGGAACGGAGTCCCCGTAGCCTCCTCCGCAAACGGGTCGACCATACTAGTCCTATGCTCGGGTGAATGAGCTGGTGGTGGTGGCGAGGACGGCTCAACAGTCCTCCTGGATCTTCCGCGGCCACCACCTCTCCCTATACCCTTCCCCTTCTTCCCTACCCGACCAGCACCTCTCCCAGTGGGCAATGCCGCCGATGAAGAAGAACCCACGGGTGGTGTTGACAGACTGTCCGTCAAGAATCTACTGAGAGATAGGGGTGGAAGGGAAGTACCACGCCTCGTGCGAGGCGCGTGGGAAGAACCCGTCGAGCAATCTGGACCAGCGCCCACCATCTTTCCACACCTGCTGACCTGCCATGATAAAGATTAAAAGAAATTAGTACAACATAAAAAAATTGGATAACTGACATGAATAATAATATGTACATGAATAATAAAGATTAAAATATATATAATTTAAGTTGTGAATCTTACAAACTAATAATGAAAATCAATAAATGCATCATCATCATCACTATCACGCATGTCTTCATAAATGACGTGCTCGTCGGGTTCAACGGCGTGAAGTTGTGAAAGGCCTTCCTTTAATCGTTGAAGCATTAACGGGTCATCCGCATCAGTAACCTTTACGAGTTCCAGGTCTTCTAGCTCCGGCTCAGGGCTGGAGTCGGATTCATTATCGCTGCCTACTTCCATGTTCTTGGGTGAAGCACGGCGGTTCTTGAAACGTTTCTTGGAAAGATGTGTTTCTTGGAAGAATTCTCCATCATATGTGTGTGGGTTAATGTGAGGTTCATAATCCTGTTCATTTGGGACAGGTGGTCTGACATGTGGCGGCACTTCATAAACAACATACCAACCTTCCAGATTCTTATCCGTTTGGCATGCCCACGGTAGATAGAAAAATTAGGTCACCTGTTGAGCCGTAATATAGACATCGGGAACATCTAAATGGGTGTTTGGATTGATTTCGACTAGTCCTATATGTTCATGAGTCCTTGTAGTATTTTTCGGCTCGAACCAATAACATTTGAAGACTACGATGTTCGGTGGGTTTTCACCATAGAATTGAAGTTCATAAATTGCTTCAACTCTTCCATAATACTCGATAACACCTTCGCCGATAGCAGAGACACCACAATTTGTAGATTTCCGGTCGGACATAGATAGCTCTTTGCCAAAGGTACGAAATAGATACCCGTTGATGTTGTATTTCTCAAATGAACGGACCTTATAGTCAAAACCATTAGCGACTTGTCTCAATTCAGCGTCCATAGCCTCTGAATTAGCCTACAAGTTTAATACGAAACGGTTGTTGCATTAGCCGCAAGTTAGACCAAGAATGAATTGGTCCATTATTGATAATTACCGTTTGTTTGAACCAAGAGATGAAACCGGGATAGCCGCCTCCTGTCTTTGACAGAAGCTCATACTCTTCGACGGAATCATTTTCGATCACCGCTCCATCCGAGAATTTGACGACGTAACGGCTATTTGAAATATCCGGGAATAAGAGCAGTTCAAATGAATTAGAAGTTACGGGAAAATGTGTCGAGAACTCACTCGATGTACGGCCGCACTTCTGTTAGGTTGTTGAAGATATACAACGAAATGTTCCACCATTCTTCGACATCCAACGTTATTGGTTTCGAAGCACCGGCTGGTGCGAGCTTCCCTTTGAATAGGCTGAGGTTGGACCCACCTTTTTTAGGGTCTGCATCATTGTGCCGAGACTTCGGGTTATGCAAATGATGATTTTTGGCTTAGTAGTGTGCTGTCATAAAGTTTGCCACCTCCTCAGTAATGAATGCCTCAGCCATCCATGCTTCAATTCTACGCTTATTTTTACATTTAGCTCGAAGGGTCTTCTGCATCCTCTCAATTGCATAGCACCAACGACCTTGCACAGGCCCACCCAATCTTGCCTCGGTCGGTATATGTAAAATCAAATGCTGCATTGGATTAAAGAAGCCCGGTGGAAAGATCTTCTCTAACTTGCACAACGACTCCGGTGCAAACTCCTCCATGTCTTCTACCACGCCAGGCGACAATTCTTTCGCACAAAGAACACGGAAGAAATAGCTCAGCTCCGCTAGTACTAGCCATTCATCCTCAGGAATAAAGCCACGTAACATCACCGGCATTACCCGCTCTAGCCATATGTGCCAATCATGACTCTTGAGACCAAAGATTTTTAATTTTTCAAGACTCGCTCCCCTCTTTAGATTCGCTGCATACCCATCGGGGAACATCAAGTGCATTTTGACCCACAAGATAATTTCCCTCATAGCTGGCCTTCCAAGATTGAACCAGGCCTTTGGCTTCGACCACTTCTCCTTTCCTTTGCCTTCTCGCATGTTTTGTAACGGTCTATGACATAGTGTCTCTTGATCGACTCTAGCCTTAATATTATCCTTTGTCTTCCCATCTATGTCGAACAATGTACCAAAAATAGCCTCTCCGATATTCTTTTCAGTGTGCATCATGTCGATATTGTGTGGAAGAAGGAGGTCTTTGAAGTAAGGCAGATCCCAGAAGCATGGCTTGTGAGTCCAGGTGTGTTTTGAATTATACCCCTTGAAATACCCTGGACGCTCTGGATCAGGCTCGAGGGCGTTTAACTTATCCAGGATCTGTTGGCTTGTGAACGCAGGTGGTGCCAAGTTTTTTATAACTTTACCTTCCGTAAAGTTCTTCTTGTCTTTTCTGAAATGATGGTCAGGATCCAGGAACTGTCTATGCAAGTCAAAGCAAGAATACTTCCGACCCTCCTGCAACCAATGAAACTGAAGAGCTGCCTTGCATTGGGGGCACGGGAACCTTCCATGCACACACCATCCAGAGAATAGCGCATACGCTGGCAAGTCATGCATAGAGTACATGTACCACACATGCATTTTGAAGTTTTCTTTTCTAGCGGCATCGTATGTCTTGACCCCATTATCCCAAGCTTCTTCCAATTCATCCTTAAGCGGTTGCAGGTACACATTCATATTCTTCCCCGGATAATTGGGTCCTGGAATTATCAACGTCAGAAATATGTTCTTTCTTTGCATAATCTTCCTGGGGGGGGGAGATTGAGTGGAATGACAAATACAGGACAACAACTGTATTGGGTTGCCGTCATGCCGAAGGGATTAAAACCATGTGTGGCGGCGCAGACTCGAGGATTCCTTGGATCTGGCGCTTTATCCTGATGCAATCCATCGAAATGTTTCCACGCTTTCCCATTCGATGTGTGTACCATCATCTTATTCCCATCCGCATCTAGTTCGGTTCTTTTGTCCAATTTGGGCCATGTCATCTGTCTGTCTGTCTCTTCGACCATGAAAAGACGTTGAAGTCTTGGTACGATTGGCATATACCGAAGAACACTAACTGCGATTTTGGTCTGCCTCTTCTCACCCATACCGTTGTCTACCACAAGATACCTGCAAGACTCACAATTGGACAATAGTCCAAGTGTGCATACTCCTTCCTAAATAAGACACATCCTTTCTCACATGCATCTATCTTCTCATAGGGCATCTTAAGTACACGAAGTATTTTGTCCGACTGGTACAGGTTTGCAGGCATGACATGGCCTTTGGGTAGGAAACGTCCAAATAGTGTCATCATCGCGTCGTAGCATTCTCTTCCCAAGTTGAACTGAGCCTTCAGAGCCATTACTTGTGCAATTGCATCCAGCTGACAGAGCTCAGTGTGCTCATGGAGAGGACGTTATGAAGACTCCAACATTTCATAAAAGGCCTTTGTAGATTCCTCCATCTCATCTTCCGAATCCCGAGCATCATCAAAGTCTTGCACCATGTCTTCGATCCCGGTACCATGCTCGTCCGTGCGATGACGGACCACCTCAGCTCTTGTGCGTTGTATAGACTCACCATGAAATGTCCACACCGTATAATTAGGCTTAAAACCCCACCTCTGCTGGTGTTTAATCATTACAGCCTCTGTCGTCTTTTTATAGTTTTTGCATCCAGGACATGGGCAATAGTTTCTTTCCTGGCCATTTGCGAATGCGGCTTTCACAAATTCCTTTGTTTTTACAAACCATTCTTTCGTCATCTCTTTCTGACTAGGGTGACCGGTATACATCCACGCACGATCACTCATCTTGCGTAGTTACTAAAGACAGAAGAAATATATTTATATATAATTTAGCATTTATATTCATCGGTTAATCAGGTTCGCCATTTTTATTACGTTCAGGCAACCTACACGCTAATAGGTAAAGATAGGTCCTAATCCCACCCGAGTATGTGTAGATTGGGTTCGTTTTCCCATGATCTGCTCTGGATCCAACGCAAAATTTCAGCAGCACCTCCCCGCTGTTCTCCTAATACACGTCTCCGCAATAAACAGAGAGGATGTGCATCCGGAGAACAACAGGGAGGCACTAACGAAATTCCGCATCGGATCCAGAGCACAGCATACGGGAAAACGAACCCAATCTACACATACTCGGGCTGTCCATGGATAATGTTGGACAATTCGAAAGGATGGCGGTTATAAATATGCAAAGACATGCATATTTATAGATGTCGCCCTTTTGAACGGGAGACGCATACTGGTCACGCATACTGATAAATTAATTAAATTACCTAAATCTAGAAAGTTTCATCCGGAAACCGAGCCACAGTAAATGAAGGGGCGAGGAGGAGATGAAATTTGTACTGACTCACGAATGCAGGGGCGAAGCTCGTACAATGCACGGGCAGGTCTTCGCACACCAGACCTCACAGCGACGAGACAACTATCACATGTAAATCCACCCGATCAACACAAATATTCTAATTATGTTATTTTAGAGGAAAACAAGTTAAGAATATAATATTCATGATCTAACCAAGGTTTTTATGCCATTTTGTAGCTAAATGGGCTAATTATCTCATTGTTGGGGAAAATAAGGTGAGGAGAATAAAATAGAGGAGAAGAAAGAGGAGGAGGAGAAGAAGAAGAAGAAATCAAGAAGAAGGAGAAGGAGGTGGAGGAGAAGAAGGAGGAGAAGAAGGAGGAGGAGAAGGTATTCTTCTTCTCTTCTTCTCTTCTTCTTCTCTTCTTTTCTTCTTCTTTTCTGCTTCTTCTTATTTTTTTTCTTCTCCTCCTCCTATTCTTCTTCTTCTTCTCCTCCTCCTCCTCCTCCTCCTCCTCCTCTCCTCTTCCCCTCCTCCTCCTCTTCTTCTTCTTCCTATTCTTTCTATTAAGCTAACTAACTAACTAACCAAGCTAACTAAACCTATCGCTAAACCTAGATAGCACTAAACAGCAAAAAAATAACAAAAACTGAATCTACCACTATAACAAAAACAGAATCTACCACTAAGTAACTAAAAAAGAATCTAGCTACCACTAAATACCAAACAATAAAAAATCAACTTCTTCTTCTTCTTTTTCTTCTTCTCCTTCTTATTTTTTTCTTATTCTCTTATTCTCTTCTTCTTCTCCTGTTCTTTACTTCTTCTCCTTCTTATTTTTTTCTTCTCTTCTTCTTCTTCTTCTTCTTCTTCTTCTTCTTCTTCTCCTTCTTATTTTTTTCTTCTTCTCCTCTTCTTCTTCTTCTTTTTCTTTTTCTTCTCGTCCTCGTCCTCCTCCTACTCCTCTTCTTCTTCTCCTCTTCTTGTCCTCCTCCTCTTCCTCTTCTCCTCCTCCACCTAACTAACCAAGCTAACTAACTAACCTAACTAAAACTACTAACCTAACTAAATCTACCACTAAAACTACTAACAATAACAACTACTAAAACTACTAAAAAATAATGCGGGTGGGGGGTGGGGGTGGGGGTGGGGGTGTGGGGGCTCACCGGGAGGGGCGGCTGTGGAGGGGTCGGGGTGGCGGGGGTGGCGGGGCGGCGCTGGGGGCGCCAGCGGCGGTGGCCCGACGGTGGTGGGGCAGTGGCAGCGGGGACGAGGTGGGGAGAGAGAGAGGGGCGGTGGCGGGGGCGACAGGGGCGACAGGGGCGGCAGTGGGGGTGACAGGGGCGGCGGCGGGGGCGACAGGGGCGGCGACACGACGGGGGCGGCGGCGCGACGGTGGTGGCGGCGGCCGTTACAGAGATAGGGGCGCGCGGGGTGGGGAGAGAGAGAGAGGGGCGCTCGGGGTGACCGTTACAGAGAGAGAGGGGCGGGGTGGGGGGGAAGGAGCCGTTAACGGTGTTAGAGCATTGTCGTCTGCCTCCGGCCTATTTGTCGTCCGCTAGCAGACGACAGAGGTCCGACTCCAGTTTGACCTAGCCACCCCGCGGTCAGGTGGGCCTATCTATATCTTTGTCGTCTGCCTCTGGACTCTTTGCCGTCCGCTAGCAGACGACAAAGATGTGACATATGGCAAAAAGACTTTATGCCATCAGCCTGTGCTTTGCCATCTGTTTTGTTGAAGTTGACGGCAAAGACACTCTTTGCCATCAGCTAGCAGATGGCAAAGACTAGGCAGATGTCAAAAAACTGTTTTCCAGTAGTGAATCCTTTAGTCCCGGTTCGTATCTAAAACCGGGACTAATAACATATGCGGCATGCCATGTGTTTGCGCAGCACGCCACGTTGTTTCGCTGGATCTTTAGCCCTGGTTTTTGTCCTGAACCGGGACTAATAACATGTGCGGCACGCCACGTGTTTGCGCATCACGCCACGTGGTTTCGCTGGATCTTTAGTCCCGGAAACTCGTCTGTTACAAAGGGATTTCATTTTTTTGAACTTATTTGAACTCCATAGTTTTTCTGTGTTCAAAATGCACCATTCAAAGCTACATCATCAATTTACAACCCTTTCTGACTTCATTTGTTATTTTTCATGCATTTAATGATTATTTTGAGCTATAAGACCATGAAATTGAAAAGCATTTGAAATGAACTCTGAAAAGGTTCCAAGTTGGCATGGTATCATCATTTCACCCACATAGCATGTGCAAGAAAGTTGAGAGGGTTACCGCAAAAACTGGATGCACTTCGTGTACAAAACGGACAATCTCTTTTGAAGTATCAGGGTTTCATACGGAAACTCGTTTGTTACTAAGGGATTTCATTTTTTGAACTTATTTGAACTCCATAGTTTTTTTGTGTTCAAAATGCACCATTCAAACCCACATCATCAATTTACAACCCTTTCTAACTTCATTTGTTATTTTTCATGCATTTACTGATTATTTTGAGCTATAAGACCATGAAATTGAAAAGCATTTGAAATAAACTCTGAAAAGGTTCCAAGTTCGCATGGTATCATCATTTCACCCACATAGCATGTGCGAGAAAGTTGAGAGGGTTACGGCAAAAACTGGATGCACTTCGTGTACAAAACGGACAATCTCTTTCGAAGTATCAGGGTTTCATACGGAAACTCTTATGTTACAAAGGGATTTCATTTTTTTGAACTTATTTGAACTCCATAGTTTTTCTGTGTTCAGAATGCACCATTCAAAGCCACATCATCAATTTACAACCCTTTCTGACTTCATTTATTATTTTTCATGCATTTACTGATTATTTTGAGCTATAAGACCATGAAATTGAAAAGCATTTGAAATGAACTCTGAAAAGGTCCCAAGTTGGCATGGTATCATCATTTCACCCACATAGCATGTGCGAGAAAGTTGAGAGGGTTACGGCAAAAACTGGATGCACTTCGTGTACAAAACGGACAATCTCTTTCGAAGTATCAGGGTTTCATACGGAAACTCATCTGTTACAAAGGGATTTCATTTTTTTTAACTTATTTGAACTCCATAGTTTTTCTATGTTCAAAATGAACCATTCAAAGCCACATCATCAATTTACAACCCTTTCTGACTTCATTTGTTATTTTTCATGCATTTACTGATTATTATGAGCTATAAGACCATGAAATTGAAAAGCATTTGAAATAAACTCTGAAAAGGTTCCAAGTTGGCATGGTATCATCATTTCACCCACATAGCATGTGCGATAAATTTGAGAGGGTTACGGAAAAAACTGGATGCACTTTGTGTACAAAACGGACAATCTCTTTCGAAGTATCAGGGTTTCATACGGAAACTCGTTTGTTACAAAGGGATTTCAATTTTTTGAACTTATTTGAACTCCATAGTTTTTCAGTGTTCAAAATGCACCATTCAAAGCCACATCATCAATTTACAACCCTTCTCGACTCGGGCATTACTCCCGGCTCGTAATGTTCTCCAAAGTGCGTCGGTCACCGTACATCCATTGGCGGTTCATCTCTATTATGAAATTAAGTATATATCAAAAAACCATTGCAGAACAAAATGAATAGAGAAATGACCAAATTAATACAAGTTCATCATCACATTAAAACCAAAGCACAATAGTGATCAAATGTTATTATTGAAAAATAAATACATAAAGTTTTCTCATAAAACAACATACAACTATGTAAAATATTTAAATGCAACAACAAACGCGATTAAAATCGCAAGTAAGGTAACAATTGACCCAACAACATAATGATACCAAGCCTCTTTATCAATGGCATATTTTCTAATATTCCTAATCTTCAAGCGCATTGCATCCATCTTCAACCGCATCGCATCCATCTTCATCTTGCGATCGTCAATGACCTCGGCAACATGCAACTCCATTTCCATATTCTTATCCTCAATTGTTTTCAATTTTTCCTTCAAGTATTTGTTTTCTTTTTCAACCAAAGTTAACTTCTCGAGAAGCATTTCTAGGTGGGTTGGAATTTCCGGTTCACATACCTCCTAGATTAAAAATATATGTCACGTTGGTCATCATAATTGTCATAAACAATAAATGAACCAAATAGTTATGAAAAGATAATATATACCACATCTGAATCATAGACAGGACGAGGGCCGACGGGGGCGGATACCAAAACCATCGCACTATATAATAACAAGGAATAATAAAAGTAAAAAAATTAGACAAGTATCTATCTGAAGTCAGAATTTTTTTCTTTCAGAAAGAAGATAAGAACAAGAGGCTCACCACGGTAGTGCCGGCGACGAGATCGGCGCGGGCGATCGACGGCGGTGAAGACGGGGCGGGGACGGGGCGTGACGGACCGCTAAATCTAGACAAGTCTCGTTGAAAATGGAGCTCGGAGGTCGAGTTTCAAGAGGAGAAAGCTTAACTTGTGTGGCTCGGGCATTTCATCGAACACCACATGTGCATAGGAGGTGAACTAGAGCACCCAAATGCCCTCCCCTCGCCGGCTCGACAAAAACAGAGCACTGTGGAGTGCTCTGCCGCGGCGGTGGGTATATATGTTGGCAAGTTATTTGTCCCGGTTCGTGGCATGAACCGGGACTAAAGGTTGTGGGCCAGCAGCGAGGACCATTGGTCCCGGTTCGTGGCTCGAACCGGGACAAATTGTTCCACACGAACCGGGACCAATGCCCACGAGGCCCCGGCCGGCCCCCTGGGCTCACGAACCGGGTCTAATACCCCCCATTGGTCCCGGTTCTTGAAGAACCGGGACTAATGGGCTGGCCAGGGCCGAACAGTAGCCCTGTTTTCTACTAGTGAAGGTGAATTGGGAGGTGGTCTATCGCCCCATTGAGTGGGACGGTCTTGGTGTGCTTACCACCGCGGAATTTGCAAGGGCCTTACGTCTCAGATGGCCATGGTATGAGTGGAAGGAGCCTTCAAAGCTATGGGTGGGAATAGGCAACCCCTGCGACGAGTAAGATCTTAACCTCTTTTATGGGTCGACCACCGTAACCATCGGGAATGGTGCGAAGACGCCTTTTTGGGATGCTCCATGGATCAATAACTGCAAGCCTAAGGAGATCGCACCTCTCATCTATGCGGCATCGTTGACGAAGAATTGTAAGATTAAAGAGGCGCTTTTAGAGGATGCTTGGGTCGCTAAGATCAAAATGATGGCTGACTGAACTTTCGAACACATCCGTCAATTCGTGTTGCTGTGGACAACCATTCATGATTTTCAGCTTGATGACAACGTCGAAGATGAAATCGTATGGAATCATACAAGCGATGGTCAATATTTTGCATCCTCCGGGTATAAGGCACAATTCTTGGGAGCCTTCTACTCGACCTTGGAGCATGCGATATGGCGAACTTGGGCACCACCTAAAGTCAAGTTTTTAGCCTGGCTGGCCACGCAAGATAGGCTATGGACGGTAGATAGATTGGCAAAGAGAGGGTGGCCAAATTGTGTGCTTGGCCCGCTTTGCAAGCAGGAACAAGATTCCGGAGTACACCTCTTTTACAAATGTTGATTCAGTAAGCGTCTTTGGAACTTGGTTAAAGATTGGCTTCACCTAGAAAGCATTAAAACTGACGTTTGGTATCAAGAGGCCTCCGTCAAGGATTGGTGCACACGAAGGTTAGACTCATCAGTTCCGAACAGAAGACCGTGGCGTCCCTCACAATGCTCATAGGTTGGACCATTTGAAATGAGAGGAATGCTAGGGTTTTTCGCAACAAGAGTGCTCCGCCTACGACCCTACTGAACTCCATCAAGGTTGACGCTCGCCTATGGGTGGCCGCAGGTGCAAAGAAATTGAGAAACATAATGTTGGGAGAATAATCCTTTCTTGTTTTGAGTATGGCCGTCTCGGCAGTTGTATCAAACATTCTATCCCCCTCTTAATTAATATATGAGGCAAATCTTTTGCCACAGTTTCAAAAAAAACTGGGTCTATTGTTAGTATTTTGGCAGTAACAGTATGCCACCTCGGAGTAACAGTAAGTACTAATCATGGATAAAGAAATGGAGGTTAGTTGAGCAAGTTGATAGATATTCGCGTATGAAGGCACACTTGACTATGAGTATATGTTTGTAGGATGTCCCTGAAGGGACACTTGATGATGCGTATTTCTAATAGTGATGATAAGGACACCTCGATATAATGCTTAGAAGTCCTAGTTTCTTTAGTTTCTCAATTCTCAGTTGCTTGGACGAACAAACCACCTACAACATAATCTTTGTATGACTCCTTTAGATTATGAATGAAAATAGTTGTCTGCTAGGTATGACGACACATACCAAATGATGCAAATACAAAGTTAACTAGCCATTATCCTTTTATGCCAAAAGTCTTCAATGGCGATCACAGATAATAGCAACCAGTTTGGAAATGCCTCAAAATTTTCATTAGAGAATCAAATAAGTTGCAAATTCTATCCAGAAGAAAAAAAGGTTGTTATAAGAGGAACTTTTAATCTCAGCCCTCCATTGATCAAGGATGTGTTTCACCTCTGCAGATTATTTTTGGGTGTATATATGCATTCGTTTCATACGTGGTCTACGGTACTACGAGTTGAGTACCAACTTGTTTAAGGCGGTGTGTACGTGATTAGAACATGTGGCTCCAGAGGTTTTTTCCCATCATTGGTATTAGCATAATCCCAATATTAATCCACCACCACTTTTGACAAACATATAGTATCAGTCCATAGGACTTTATACTCTTGCTGTTTTGTCGGTTTGTTTCTTCTTTTTTCTAGGTAATAAAGACGACCTTTATTGAAAAAAATCTCTGATTGTTGTACATATGTCCAAATCCTAAACCGCTAAATAGATGAGTCAGATTTCACCGGCCGGTAGGTATATTAGTCTTCAGAATTTGCTTGTCCGTTCAATGCTGCCTGTGAACAAAACGACACCAAATTGTAGAGTATGGTACCCTGAACCCCTGATCGTTAGAAGAACGAGGAGCGTACCTAATCATTTGTTAACTGCCACTACGCGTCTGACATTCGTGGTTAATTACTTGATGGATGGATCATGGATGGATCTGTGATTTGCAGGTTTTAATTAAGAATGGCGGCATCTATGCTCAGACCTACAAGATGGTTAAGGGGGTGTTTGTTTACAAGGACTTATTAGGGACTTAGAACTTATAAGTTTCTTTAAGTCCTATCTAAATCAAACAGGAGGGACTATTTAAAATGGGCACTTGGGACTTATGAAATAAGACTCTCAAAGAGAGTCTTATAGGGACTTATAGTTGTAATATGGTCTTTTAGTCCATGCTAAGTGCTAGAAACCAAACAGGTAGAATTTTTTTAAGGACTTAAGACTTATATGTTGGGACTAAAAAAAAGTTTTAGGACTTACGAACCAAACTGGGCCTAATATATATTTCCGTGTACATCAATCGTTACTTGTGAGCTATAGCTTACTACAAAGTGGGTATACAACCATCCATAAGCTGCAGGAAAAGACAGTAGGTCAGTCATCTGGATCTGACCCACCCACCACCACCCGTCGCCATGGACATGGACCAACTCTCCTACGGAAGCTTGTGGGTGATGGCCGTAGCCACGGCTCTCTTCTGGTTGATTCTGAGGAAGGCTATATACGTGGGTGGCAAGGATGACACAGGAGCCAAGGCCAAGCTTCCTCCAGGTCCATGGAACCTTCCCGTCATCGGCAGCCTACACCACCTCGTGGTCACAAAGCTGCCGCCGCACCGCGCGCTGCTCCGACTGTCCCGCCGGCACGGCCCGCTCATGCTGGTGTGGCTCGGCGAGGTTCCCAGCATCGTCGTGTCCTCCCCGGAGGCTGCGAAGGAGGTGCTCAAGACGAACGACCTCGTCTTCGCCAACCGTCCGTGCGGCCCCACGATGGACATCGTCAGCTGCGGCGGCAAAGGCATCCTCTTGGCACCCTACGGCGACCACTGGCGGCAGATGCGTAAGGTTTGCGTCGTGGAGGTGCTCAGCGCAAGGCAGGTGCGGCGTATCGAGTCCATCCAGCAAGCCGAGGTCGCGCGCCTCCTGGAGTCCGTCTCGGCCGCCGCCACAGGTTGTGCCGTCGTCGACGTCGGCAAGGCGCTGGCCGAGCTGTCAAGCAACATCATCGCCACAGCGGTGTTCGGCGGGAAGTTCCCGCAGCAGGAGGCGTTCCTCCGGGAGATCGACGCGCTGTCGGTGCTGGTGGGAGGGTTCAGCATGGCGGACCTCTTCCCGTCGTCGCGGCTGGTGCGGTGGCTGAGCAGCGCCACGCACGACGTGAAGAGGAGCCACGCCCGGGTGCAGCGCATATTGGAAGACATCATCCAAGAGCGCAAGGAGAAGACGTCGAAGAATGGTGCGTCTTCCGTTGCTCGAGACAACGAAGACTTGCTGGACGTGCTCCTGAGGCTGCAGAGGGATGACACCCTCAATTTCCCTCTAACTTCAGAGATCATCGACTGTGTTATCCGTGTAAGCCAGCGATTCTGTAGCTCTACATGCTTCTTAATTATATACTTGTCGCACAAATGGAGTAGTAGCACAAATGGAGTAGTAGCATTAACCCAAAACAATGGCGGACTTGCAGGATATAATTGGAGCTGCTACGGAGACGACTTCTTCCACGATAGAATGGGCCATGGCAGAGCTGGTCGGCAACCCAGAGGCCATGGCAAAGGCGAAACACGAGGTCCGCGAGAGGTGCCACGGCGTCGTTGCGAGCGCAGACATCGGCGAGCTGCAATATCTCCGGATGGTGATCAAAGAGACGCTAAGGCTCCACCCCGCGGGGATGTTCCACCGGGCGAGCCTGGAGGACTGCCAGGTCATGGGCTACCACATACCCAAGGGCACCGCCGTCATGATAAACGGCTTCGCGGTGGGGACGGACCCGGCGCACTGGGGGGAGGACGCCGGCGAGTTCAGGCCGGAGAGGTTCCACGACATGGAGATGACGGAGTACATGCAGATGGAGTTCGTCCCGTTTGGGGCTGGCCGTCGGCAGTGCCCTGGAACGCTGTTCGCGACCACTATCATGGAGCTCGTGCTGGCCCACCTCTTGTGCCACTTTGACTGGGAGGTCCCAGATGGGCAGACATTGGACATGGGCGAGGATTATGGGTTCATCGTGCACACTCGGTCCAGTCTGCGCCTGCAGGCATCATCGATCGTACCTAGCTGCTAGCATCTCATAGGAGAATTAACCTGCTATGGATCTCTTGTTGCTTAGCTTTTTTTTTTTTTTTTGAAAAGGTTATTGCTTAGCTCATGGCTTATACAGTATTAATAATCGTGCAATCCCAGTTTCTTTTCTATCATGTGATCTAGTCTATCGTGCTATGGAGGACAAGGCCGCACGCCAATGGGAAATTACAGCATGGACAGAGTTCATATATAATGCAACCCAATGAGACAACCTTGACACAAGAACCAACCAGTTTCCCTATTGTTTTAGCTACCCTTGTAACTAGAGATAACATAAGTAACACTTGGGCTGATGCATACATGTATTGTGGTGGTAACAGAAAGTCAATAACCCACGTCACTAGACCAGCTACTGTCTATGTTCGTATACTGTCATGGATTTAGAAATAGAGGTCCAGTGAGCAAGTTGATATATATTTTTGTATGTTGGCACACTTGATGATGAGTATGTGTTAATGTGACAACCAAGGACACCTAGATAATGCTTAAAAATCCTAAAACAATTCTTGGTCCAGAGACAAATCAGATGTCCCCACATAATAAGTTTATTCTTCCTCTAACCTCAATTGTCACTTGCTTGTACGAACAAACCACCAACAGCTTAAACTTTGGTAAAATGCAGTAAGCTAGGAATGAAAACAGTTGTCTGCTAAATGTGACGCTACCGGACAAATGATGCAAACACAAAGTTGACTAACATTTTCCTTCCGTTCCAGAAATCGTCATTGACGATCACACAGGACAACAGCCAATTTGGAAAGGCCTCAATAACTGCATCAGATAATCAAAGAATGAATCTTCTAGCTTGGTATATCAAAAACCGAATTAATCTTCTAAGACTTATACATTATTGTTACCAGGGACAACGTGGCCACATTATTTGTTCCCACACCGCTTCTGGACTGGTAAAGATGATACAGATCTCTCTCCTGAAGATGGGTCAGTGGACCAATGATGATATCAGCTTCTAATGTGTGCATGTGGTGCGCGCTTTAGGTATGCTGCACCGGCTGTTGGTCCCGATACGTTATGTGGATGGATTTACGACAACACCGGTTTGATGTACATTATCGAGTCTTTATGTGTGAATGGTTGCTTCGGATGGTTCGATGTACATTTTTGTTAGACCTTTGTGGAATAACTAATAAAGATGACCGTATGCATCGATTGATGCAGAGGCCTGGGGTTGAACCTCCTTTTCTAAAAAAAAACCCGCTTCTGGATGCTGGGTGGGTATCCGCCATTATAATGAGCACAAAACATGGAGTATGGGATGTGATGCCTCAACAGCATTGCCAAATAAAATTTATTCATGACGCATTGTTCCTCAAAAGATATGAAAAACAGGACTTGACTCACCTTGAGTTGGGAACAAACCAATGAGGTCGCCTGTCGGAGCCGAGGAAGAGACGGTCTATTCCGCCGGGCAGAGGGGTGGCGGCGCGACAGGAAAAAGGAGGAAGAAGAAAGGAAAATGGAAGCACAAATTTAGAGCGACGTCGATGGTGCGTGGACAGGACCTTGACAAATGACACATTTTTATTATTCAAATAGATCAAATAAAGTTTTTTTTGTTAACTAAGTCCGTTTTTTGAAAAAAAAAACACTAGGTCATATATTAAACATAATCAGCCCTTAAAAGAACTTCCAGACAAGAATAAGAAATTATAGTCCAGCCATTTAGAATTAGCATCATCATTTTACAAAATCAACCAGTGACACGCCGTGACCAGAGCTCGTTGTCGCCTCTAGGTCACTATAACTGGCAATCTCGTTAAGACCCGAGAGCTTGTAGAAGCAGTATCCAGGAAGTGGTCGCTGTAGATCAGAAGATGTGGGTGACTGCCATATGAAAAGATTTTCGTACTAAGAGCATCTCCAACAGACGCGCTATACAAGCGCCGCGCCGTAAAAAAAAGGCAATTTTAGCGTGCGCAACGCGGCGGCAGCTCCAGCGACGCGCAAAAACGACGCGCGCGCCATTTCCAGTTCAGCGCGCTGGCCGAAACGCAATCTCGCGCCCATTATTTGCTGCGCCGGCTCCCGCGCGCGCGACTCTCCCGCGCTCGCTCCTGCTCTCTCCTGCGCTCGCTCCTGCTCTCTCCTGCGCTCGCTCCTGCACTCGCGACCGCGCCCCCCCCCATCCGACCGCGCCGCCGCCGCCGCTCACGCCCCCGGCGACCGTTCAGCGCTTCGCCGGCCTATCCCCGCGCCGCCGTCGCCGCCCGCGCCCGCCGGCGACCACTCAAGCGCTTCCCCGGCCTGTCTCCGCTGCGGCCGCCGCCTGCGCCCCCCGGCGACCGTTCAGGCACTTCCACGGCCTCCCCGCGCCCGCGCCCGCGCTCGCAAGGTGTTCGACAAAACGCCTACAAGGTATGTATTGCTCCAAACTTATGAATTTGGTGCATGTTTTGAATTGTAGTTTTTATAGTATAGTATTGAACATTGTAGATGAGTTCGTCGTATGATTCTTCCGAAGAAGAATTTGATATGGAAGAGGAGGAGGATCTTGCAATGATCATAGCTATGCATATCAATAAAAAACCGAAGCACGGTGGCTCGGTTATGGGTCGGGAAATTTTTTGGAGAGATAGGATTGATGCCCATAACAGATTGATGAAGAACTATTTCGTGGAGAATCCCACATACCCGGAGTCGTATTTTCGTCGCCGGTTTAGGATGAGCACAGACTTGTTCAAGCGCATTGCAGAGAAACTAGCGAGCCATGGCCGGTTTTTCCAGCAAAGGAGGAATGCCGCCGGAGAGCTCGGGCATAGCACCTTTCTGAAGGTGACAGCCGCTTTGCGTATGTTGGCATACGGTATCCCGGCTGATCTAGTTGATGATCACTTGGCTATGGGTGAGAGCCAAGCCATCATGTGTGTCAAGCGCTTTGCAGTGGGAATTGTGCAAGTGTTTGGCGAGGAGTATTTGAGATCTCCCACTGTTGAAGACGCCGCAAGGCTATTGGCGATGAACAAATCTCGCTGCTTTCCTGGCATGCTTGGCTCAATAGATTGCTTGCATTGGAGTTGGAAGAATTGTCCAAAGGCATAGCATGGGCAATTCCACGGCCAAAAAAGGGTTCCACTATAATCCTTGAAGCGGTGGCCGATCAGGAGACTTGGATTTGGCATGCATTCTTTGGAATGCCTGGATCTTTGAATGACATCAATGTTGTCAACCGGTCACCACTGATGAATAAGATTGCGAATGGTGAGTTACCACCGGTGCAGTTTGTAGCAAATGGCCGTACGTACAACTATGGCTATTATCTAGCGGATGGCATCTATCCAAAGTGGCAAACCTTTGTGAAGCCGTTGAAAAAGCCAGAAGGTAAGAAAAATCTGAATTTCCACAATGCTCAGGCAGCTGCTAGAAAAGATGCGAAGCGCGGCTGTTGAAAATGTTCTAAAGAAGCTAGCACCAAGGATGGCCATGCGATAATTCTAATTCCGACAAGACCGAGGAGAACACAATCATCACAAGTTCCCCAACAGAGCTGTATCCAGCAAAGCTCCATTCGACCAAGATGGAATTTATCTTTGACACAGTCACCTCCTGGAGACGCCGCTGCCATGTATGAATGCTAACCTTGCCACACTTTCCCTGCCATGTAACACTCGACGATGCCCCTCCAACGTAGTCCGGCGAGATAGGGAAAATTGAGCTATTATTATTCCTATCCACCCAACCGCCGTCTGGTGACACCAACTGGATAGGAACCGGAGAGACAGTGCAGGGGTTCCGCCACCCACCCATCGTCGTAGAAGCTGGCGGGGGCAGGGGAACCCGCGGCAGCATAGGCTGGTAGAGATGTGAAGAGCCAGAACGCTCTAGGTCGATCGCATGTACCTAGTTAGCCCTAAAAATAAGTCCACCAATATATGGAAAAATGTGATAAACGCAAATAGGATATGTTTGGTTGATGAATACACATTAGTGGAAAACGGGCCTTTTGCTTGGACCCTTTAGTCCCGGCCTGCCTCTGGGCCGGGACTAAAGGCCCGGCAACGTCGCCCCAAATCGTAATACCTCCCTCGAGGCTTTAGTCCCGGCCCGTAAGGAGCCTTTAGTCCCGGTTTTTGTCCCTAACCGGGACTAAAGGGCTACGCGGTGTGCAGCCCGCATGTGCTCCACCTTTAGTCCTCTGCCTATATATAGCACAACCCCCTCTCCCCTCTTCCTTGCATTTTTCTTGGATGAAAGAGTGTGGGTGTGTGCTAGCTCTTCATTTTTTTTTGATGCACTAGAGGTGTTTGTTGAAATGTGTGTTAGAGCGATGCCGCTTCAGTTCATCGAAAACAACTACGATATGAGATGCCCGAGCCACGCTTAAACCTCTTCCTCTTTATTTCTACTTATTCTAAAAGGTTAGCAACTATATTTCCTCGTTTAGACCGTGCGGTACTAATTTTTAGGATCGTGATTGTATTTGATATACTGTCGTATAACGCAGATGAGCCATCCATGGATGTACGATGATCGACGCACAGCCGCTTACAGAGAAGGCGTGCATTCTTTTCGAGATGCAGCCGATGCGAACAAGCATGGTGGTGGCTATATGTTTTGTCCATGTGTTGAATGTCGGAATGAGAAGGATTACACTTCCTCAAGAGTCATTCAGAGCCACCTGCTTCGGTCCGGTTTTATGTCGGGCTATAATGTTTGGACCAAGCACGGAGAAAGAGGGGTTATGATGGAAGACGACGATGAAGAAGAAGAGAACAATGATGACAACTACCGATCTATGTTCCCTGAGTATGCTGATACCGCAATGCAAGACAATGAAGAAGAAGATCTGGATGAAGAACGGGAACCAGATGAGCCCGCTGATGATCTTCGTCGGGTCATTTCTGATGCACGGCGAGGTTGCGACACAGAAAAGGAGAGGTTGCAGTTCGAGCAGATGTTACAGGACCACAACAAATTGTTGTACCCAACTTGTGAAGATGGCCAGAAGAAGCTGGGTAGCACACTGGAATTGCTAAAGTGGAAGGCAGAGACCGGTGTGACTGACTCGTCATTCGAAAAGTTGCTGGTACTGATGAAGAAGATGCTTCCAAGAAAGAACGAATTGCCCGCCAGCACGTACGAAGCAAAGAAGCTTGTCTACCCTCTAGGATTAGACGTGCAGAAGATACATGCATGCCCTAATGACTGCATCCTCTACCGCGGTGAGAAGTACGAGAATATGGATAAATGCCCGGTATGCACTGCATTGCGGTATAAGATCAGAAAAGATGACCCTGGTGATATTGAGGGCGAGCCACCCAGGAAGAGGGTTCCTGCCAAGGTGATGTGGTATGCTCTTATAATACCACGGTTGAAACGTCTGTTCAGAAATAAAGATCATGCGAAGTTGTTGCGATGGCACATGGAAGATCGTATGAAAGACGATAAGTTGAGGCACACCGCTGATGGTCGGCAGTGGAGAAAAATCGAGAGAGAGTTCCTGAGATTTGCAGCTGACGCAAGGAACTTATAGTTAGGTCTGAGTACAGATGGCATGAATCCTTTTGGGGAGCAGAGTTGCAGTCACAGCACCTGGCCCGTTACTCTATGTATCTACAACCTTCCTCCTTGGTTGTGCATGAAGCGGAAGTACATTATGATGCCAGTGCTTATCCAAGGTCCAAAGCAACCCGACAACGATATTGATGTGTACCTAAGGCCATTAGTTGATGAACTTTTACAGCTGTGGGCCGAACCAGGTGTACGTGTGTGGGACGAGCACAAACAAGAGGAATTTGACCTTCGAGCGTTGCTTTTCGTAACCATCAATGATTGGCCTGCTCTTAGTAACATTTCAGGACAGTCAAACAAGGGATACAATGCATCCATGCACTGTTTGGATCAGACAGAAAGTATATATCTGGACAAATGTAGGAAGAATGTGTACCCGTACTATCGTCGCTTTCTTCTGCCCAAGCATCCCTTAAAGAAAAAAGGCAAGCATTTCAATGGCAAGGCAGAACCCCGGGGGAATCCTGTCAGCCGTACTGGTGCTGAAGTATTTGATATGGTCAAAGATTTAAAAGTAATCTTTGGAAAGGGTCCTGGCAGCCAACCTGTTCCTAACGGCCTTGATAAGCGCGTACCCATGTGGAAGAAGAAATATATATTTTGGGAGCTACCCTACTGGGAAGTCCATGAGGTCCGCTCGGCAATCGACGTGATGCACCTCACGAAGAATCTCTGCGTGAATATTCTAGGCTTCCTGGGCTTGTATGGGAAGTCAAAAGATACACCGGAAGCACGGGAGGACCAGGAACGTCATAAAGGAAGAGATGACATGCATCCAGGGCAGTTTCAAGGGCGTGCAAGCTACGCTCTTACTAAGGAAGAGAAAAAAATCTTCTTTGAAGTCCTTTTCAGTATCAAGGTCCCGACTGGCTTCTCGTCGAATATAAAGGGAATCGTAAATATGAAAGACAAAAAATTCCAAAACCTAAAGTCTCATGACTGCCACGTGCTTATGACACAATTGCTTCCGGTTGCATTGAGGGGAATTCTATCGGAAAATGTTCGCCTCGCAATTGTGAAGGTATGTGCAATCCTCAATGCAATTTCTCAGAAGGTAATCGATCGAGAAAGTCTATCAGGGTTACAGATTGATGTGGTCCAATGTCTGGCCAGCTTTGAGTTGTTGTTCCCGCCATCCTTCTTCAATATAATGACACATCTCCTAGTTCACCTAGTCGAAGAGATTAGAATTCTCGGTCCTGTGTTTCTACACAATATGTTCCCCTTCGAGAGGTTCATGGGAGTCTTAAAGAAATATGTTCGTAACCGTGCTAGGCCAGAAGGAAGCATCTCCAAGGGCTATGGAACAGAGGAGATCATTGAGTTTTGTGTGGACTTTCTTCCTGACCTTAAGCCGATTGGTGTTCCTGAATCTCGGTATGAGGGTAGGCTGACAGGAAAAGGCACACTAGAAAGAAAAGCAAAAGTATGTATGGACGGACATTCTTTCTCTCAATCACACTACACAGTTCTACACAATTCCACCGTGATGGCTCCGTATATCGTGAGACACAAGAATATTCTACGCTCCGAAAACCCGGGGAAGGCTGACTCTTGGATTAAAGGGGAACACGAGAAGACTTTTGGCAGTTGGTTGCAGACACATCTCATGAATGACGACACCGTTGGAGATCAGTTGTACTGTTTGGCCAGGCCACCATCTTCGACTATATGTACTTTTCAAGGGTATGCGATAAATGGGAATACATTTTACACGGTTGCCCAAGATAAAAAGAGCACCAACCAAAATAGTGGTGTCCGCTTTGATGCAACAGACGAGAATGAGCACTGTTTGGAAACATATTACGGGTACATAGAGGAGATATGGGAACTTGACTATGAACCTACTTTTAAGATCCCTTTGTTTCGGTGTAAATGGGTGAAACTGACAGGAGGCGGGGTAGTTGTAGACCAAAAGTACGACATGACAACAGTGGATCTCAACAATCTTGCGTACATGAACGAACCATTTGTCCTAGCCAATGATGTCGTTCAGGTTTTCTATGTGAAGGACATGTCTACAAAAATAAGTCATACTGATAGAGTGACAGTGGATCTCAACAATCTTGCGTAAATAAGTCATACTGACAGAGTGACAGTGCAGTTTCAACGGCAGACGAGTTAGTTTACATTAAATTGGAGACAAATTTTCATGAAGCAGAGGGATACACCTCAACTAAACAGGAAAGAACCATGGAAGAGTTTCCTTGGATGAGGACGTCACAAATTTTGTTTCTCATAGCATCGTTTGTTTGTTGATCCAGACCGCGCTGTCGAGTACCTTTTCAACAACGGTGACGATCGACGACGAAGATGAACCATTGGCTGAATTCGACGAAGTGCTTTTACGTCAAGGTGCACCATAGTGCAAAGCAGCCACGTACGTACAACAAGCAGGCAAGCATCCTGATGGATGGATACGTGAAGCTATCTCGATGAAGCGGATCAACCGGCTGCACAAGCACCTATGCACATATGTGTGAAGTCACCGAAACTCACGACAATACGAGAACACATGAGACGTTAAGTTGGCCACGGGAGCGCGCCGGTCAATATTTTGTATTGCTTTGATCTCTTGGTTGATCTATTACAACACAGAACACAACAGTATATAAAGAAGCTAACCTAGCCTTCTTAAATACGACTCGGTGACCGTTTATTGTCCTTATCGGACTCAGACTCGTGGTTAACTCCAACATCGCTGTACTTGCATGTTAGAATATTATTACTGGATATGTCTGCAAGCTGCTTCTTACAATAACTTAAAGTATTTAGAGCCGGACACCTTAAACTCCTCATACGTCCGCGGATATGTCTTGTGAGTGACCGAACAGGAAAGAAAAAAAAGTGATCCAATCAAATCTCTCATATCATGTCTATACATACGGACTGTCCCCAAAATATCATATCCATCTCAAATATAGAGAGGATATGAGGGCTCGCGGACGAGCCCAGTCAGTACGCCATGTAAAACGCGACCCCAGCCCAAATCAACTTTTCTTTTTTCTTTTTTTATTACTCCCTCCATTCCTAAATATTTATCTTTTTAAAGATTCAACTCCAGACTACATACAAAGTAAAATGGATAAACTTTAAATTATGCCTATATACATCCGTATGTAGTTCGTAGTGAAATCTTTAAAAAGACTAATATTTAGAAACGGAGGGAGTATTTTCTTTCTCTCTCTTGCTCTCCATCAATTACAAGCAAATGACCGAATATATAAGGAAGAAAATAAAGTGTGTGACCGCGTGAACGAAGAAATCGAGACATGCCTGGTCATTGATGGGGTGCATCCGCAGGCGTTTAGGGAATCATATTTACTATGTCCGACTGTAAATGCTCGTACAGGCTATATCATACAACCCATGCTTCTGGCCGGCCTCACTCACACAATCCATGCATCTGGCCGGCCTCACATTTGCTATGTTCAACCATGTTAATATAACCAATTCATGAAGGTGTATAATGGACAATATAAACATTGTTGCTCTATCAGCTCAAAACTATCATTAGCCACGGTAAGACTTGGGATGCTTCTGACTGTAGAGCAATACCGAAGTATCAAAGAGACAAACACATAACAATTCCGGGCTCAAAACCTCGTGTATTTCTAATCAGTTTGCATACAAGAAATCTTGCAATAGAGAACTGATGGAATTAACAGAGTGGAAGCAGGTGTATGATATAGCTAGACTTAGAGCATCTCTAGCAGACCCCGTATAAAGCTGACCCGTAAAATACATTTATAGTTTGCGGGAAAACGGTTTTGCGGGCCGGCACCGATGCGACAGAGTCACACTCCGCAAAACAGACCCCTAAAAAAGACATTCGTAGAAGATGCTCTTTTATGGATTGGCTATGCGGGGTTTGCTTAGGCGCCGCCGCGTCGACCCGCAAACCTTAAACCCCGTAAATTAGAATTACTAATGTGCAATATAAAAAAAAGTCAATATTACAATACAATAGTCAGCCAAAGTACAATAATTATTCAAATCACCGTAGCGAACTAAATAATTCAATATGAAACTTGTCCCGTATACAAATTGCACTTGAATGAAACGAAAATAAATGAAAAAATGGAATGTGTTACTGCCTAGCCCTTCGCCAATGGTGCTCAATGAGATCTTTCTAAAGCTGAAAGTGGGTGTTTGCATTTTCAATCTCCTTGTAGGTCTAAATAAAAGCTCTAGCACGGCTATACACATTGTCGTAGAAGAACTCTAAGTTCATGCCTCACTCATCTTCGATAATCATATTATGAAGAATAGCACAACATGTCATGATGATTTTCAAGGATCGCTAGTACCAAAACCGAGGAGGAGCATGAACAATGGCAAACCCAGATTGCAAAACCCCAAATGCTCTTCCATGTCTTTTCGGGCTGCCTTTTGTGCCCTTTCGAATTCACACTCTTTCCTAGTTTGGGGGTCTTTTTTGCTCTTGACAAATGTGCACCAACAAGGGTATACATCATCTGCAAGATAGTACCCCTTTGTATATTTATGCCCATTGATAGTGTAGTTACACGAAAGAGCATCAACACTAGCAAGCCTAGCAAACAAATGAGACCATTGCAACACATTGATATCATTGGAAGTACCCGGCATACCAAAAAAGCAATGTCAAATCTATAAATCATGGGATGATACGGCCTCTAGCACAATTGTTGCTTCACGAGACTTGCCACAATACATTCCCTGCCATGCCTATGGGCAATTTTTCCATGTCTATGCATACAATCCATGCTTCCTAGCATACCATGCCAACCTTTTCTATCATTAGATGCCATGAAAATATTTGTGTCTTCCTCGTTCGGTGCCCAAAGATATTCAGGACCAAAGACATGGATGATCACTTTGAAAAACCTACGCACTGACTCAATTGTACTATCTTCACCGTGCCGACCCATATTTTGATGATTTTTTTGCGGGTCGCGGCTTTATACGTGATCTGCATGATTCTATTTCAGTACCCTTACTTCCACTGTTCTGGTCTCCATATCATTAATATCTTGCTTTTATGTGTATTGATATCACTACGTTTGTTGTTCTCATTTAAGAGCATCTCCAATAGCCGCACTTCGCGCCGCGTCCAAAAAATGCGTTTGCCGCACGCGCTTCGGCTGGTTTAGCACGGGGTTAGGCGCAGGCTCCAGCAGCCGCGCTATAATGCAGCGCGCGCGCCGCTCCAGCAGTGCCCAAAAATGCAGGGCACGCAAACCATTTTTTAAATAGATTGCATTCAAATAAAAAGCATACAAAGTTATTTTACATAGATTGCAACTTGATAGGTAGTTCGAAAACATAGATAGATAGTTCGGTGCTAGATAGTTCGAAAACATAAAAACTAATCCCAGTCGCTCCAATCATCTGCACCATCATCATCTCGTTGGTGTCGTCAGCGGTTGACAGCCAGATGTCGAACCAACACTCGTCTTCTTCAGTGAAGAAGGAGCTCCCGCCTGCATTGACGAGGTCGGCCTGCGCACTCGCCAATGCCTTCCGCCAATGCCTGTCCAACCGCTCCTCGCGGCGCCGGCGCGTGTCCTCCTCGCGGCACCTTGCCCAATAACCCTGCTCGTAGGCGACATCCTCCGGGTGGTGCCGGCGCCACTCCGCCATGACCCGCTCGTCCTCCTGGGCGACGAGGAGGCGGCGCTGCCGCGCAGTGTGCTCCGCACGGTCTTGTGCGGAGTTTACACGAGGCGGCGGGGCGACGTCTAACGCCTGCTGGAGCGTGTAGACGTCCTGGAAGTTCATTTGGCGGTGCGGCCTGCCTAGGCGCCACGCCGCCGCGTCGAGCGCGCGGGCGGCCTCGTGCGCCGTGTCGTACGTGCCGAGGCTAAGCCGGAGATCGTCGGAGCGTATCTCAGCGTAGAACCCGTCGTTCGGGCGCTCGTGGACGCCGCGGTAGCCGGACGCAGAACGGCGGCGCGGCGGCATGGTGACGCGTCGGGGGCGGGGCGCTGGAGTGGTGGCGGCGCGTTGGAGCGGCGGCGGCGCGAGAGGCAGAGGGAGAGAGAAAGAGTGGAGCGGTGGCGGCGCGAGGGAGCGGCAGAGCTGCGCTTTTATAGGCGCGCGCGAAGCGGCACGGCAAAAATGACACGCAAGCTGCCGCCTTTTCGCGCGCGCGCAACCGGTTACCGTGCGCGTTGTTTTCCCGCCGCCGCTGGAGCGCGCCATTCCGTCCCGCGCGCGCTAAAATGATGGTTTACCGCGCGCGTGCCCCTTTTTGCGCGTCTGTTGGAGATGCTCTAATTATGTCATATCTTACTAGCAAAATGGCCCGTGCGTTGCAACGGGAGAAAAAAACATAATCTTCAATGATGATGACCACATTATGTTCACACATCATCGCTTGATTTTAAAATTTTGTGCACAAATGCAAGAAAATGTTTCTTCTTTTAAATTTATTCATAAGTTGAAGCAATCTTTGCATTTTCAAAAAAATTATATCATGATTGTAAAAAATCTTGGTAACTCAAAGAATTATTCTTAATTTCAAGATTTTTTTTAGAAAACGTACAATAATAATCCGATCCATCGAACAGTTAATTATTCAAAAATCACACAGGTATATTTTCACAAAGACTTAGAAGCATTAATGTTTAACTACACACATTAGATCTTTCATGAACAATTTTACCAGTATGAGAGCAATTTTAAAATCGAGAACATTTTTTACAATTTACAAACATTTACTAAAAATCGGGAATATTTTTTGTATTTCAAACGGGTTTAAATATTTTCTTTTGAATTGGCGACCAATTCTAGAAAATACGAACATAATTTTTGATGTTGGAAGATTTTACTTTAAATTCAAAAAAAATTTGAAACGCATGAAGTTTTTCTGAATAAACAAACATTTTTATAAGTCAGTAATATATTTATTAAATTCACGGACATTGTTTTGGAATTTGCAAAAAAACTTATAAAAATCCGGCGCCTTTTTTGAATCCACAAACATTGTATATTTTTGTCAAAATTTAATTCAAAATTCCTATTTTTAATATGCAAATGTTTTTGTAATTCTAAATTATTTAAATTAGAAACACACAAAAATGGAACGGAAAAAATTAAATAAAAAAAGAAACTATCAAAACACGCATTAGCTATTTTGAAAATTTTAGGACATTTTTTGAATGCATTAACATATTTTGAATTAGAAAGCATTTTGTTAAATGTGTTTAATAATTTTTACTACATGGAGTTTGATTTGAAATGATGGACTTTTCTTATTTTACAAACATTTTTTCAAACTTGCAAACATTTTATTGTATATGCGAGCATGTTTTACCAAAACTCCGAGCAGTTTTTGAAGTCACAAACATTTTATTTTTTAAAATATGTTGATTTAAATTTTTAATTTTATTAAAATTTTAAAGGTTATTTGAAGTTCTAAATTATTTCAAATATAAAAATAAAATGGAACTGAAGATAAATAAATAAAAGGAACTAAAAAACTGGTGCCTGTGCATGGGCCAGCCCATACGGTGTGCTGGATATTCTTCGAGTGTGCAGAGCATAATATAGGAGGTTTTACATGGGCCGGCCCTGTCCGAGATTTTTCGCTTTGTGAAACGTTTTCTACTACTTACATGTGGCATGGTGGGTAATTTATGCAATTTTCAAGGGCAATTTTTCATGACATATCATAGAAGCAATAGGTGCTTTATTAATAGGTAAAGAAGAATCAAAGAAGGGATAGCTATACATCGATCAATGCATTTATTATAGCATAAATCAGGGCCACAATTGATCATGGTAAATGCATGCAAAGCGTCTGAAATTGCAAAAAACATAAATGAAATGAATTTCAATAATATATCTTAAGAATCAAGGAGGCGATAACCATCCATGAATCAATGCATTCATTCTAGCCTAAATCAGGGTGACAATTCATCACCGTAAACGCATGCAAAGCGTGTGAAATTGTAAAAACATAAACAAATCAATTACAATTACAATATATCATAAGAATAAAGGAGACGATATCTATCCATCAATCAATGCACTTCTTCTAGCCTAAATCAGGGCAATAATTTTTCACCGTAAATGCACGCAAAGCGTCTGAAATTGCAAAACCATAAATGAATCAATTTGAATCACAATATATCTTAAGAATCGACCAGGCGATAGCTATCCATCAATCAATGCATTTATTCTAGCCAAAATCTGGGCGAAAATTCATCACTGTAAATGCATGCAAAGCATTTACTATTAGAAAAAAAAAGAATCAATTTCAACTACTTCACTATATCTTAAGAATCAAGGATGCGATATATATCCATCAATCAACGCATTCATTCCAGCCTAAAATAAGGGCTGTAATTAATCATCGCCATAAATGCACGCAGGCCGGATCGACCCGTGTAGGCCTCTTCCCTCTATAAAGTTTAGCAAATGGAGCTTCCTCTCAACACATTGCCAGAAGATTAAACAACGAAAGGATCGAATAAACCGATAGATCAACCATGCCGTCTTGCAAACGGACCACAAGTGTTCCGTGCTTGGTAGCTGTGATGGTCATGGTGGTGGTTACAGTGATGCTGTCTTGCGATGCCTACAGTCGGTGCATATATAAACGATCAAGTCTTAAATCTCTTATATGTATTTTTATTGTGTGCTAATACTTTTTTTTTTCCATTGTTTGTAGCTTTTTGCGATGACATTATTGGAAAATGCACCATGGTGAACTGCAAGGCTCTATGCATTAAACAGGGTTTCGGGAAAGAACGTATCCATTGCGCAACTGAAGATAAATGTTGTTGTGATTATGGCCCGAAGTCTAAGCTCATGGTCAACATTGTAGACCGCGATTGATGGTATATTGCATATGTTGACAATAATAAATAAAGTACAAAAAATGTATTACTACCTCCTTTCCGGTTTATAAGGGTTGCGAATATATCTACGTTGCCAAATAAACCAATATAATAGAAATTATATATCACAAACAATATATCATTAAAAATTTCAGATCATATAATTGTATAATGGTATAATCTCGAGACTATACAACTCATTTTGTGTTGGTTAAATTATATATCTAGGGATACGTGGAAGGCTTATAAACCAGAAAAGTGGTAGTATTAGATGACTCTGGTACGTGACAGATGATATGTATATTATGTATTCATCTATGCACATTCTGCATGATGTTTTTTGCGAGAGTAGGGGTATTTATTCCTCTGAAATATGGTTATTGTCTGCTAATACAAGCTCTTTAATGCTGCCTTGAACTTGATACAACCAATAAGCGGTGCTACCTTCAGATCTCCCTACATTAGCTAGACTACGAGCAACACTATTTTGCTTACAATCAATTTTTAGCGGAACGAATCCCCAAAGTTGTAGTAACTTCTTTATTTCTGTCATGAGCTGTCCATAGGAAGAACGGTCGAGCGAGTCATCCGTTAAGGCTGGGTTATCCGATTGGACAACCACTGGGAGATAAGTGCGTTCCAACCACATAGATAGACCTTCCAATATAGCGCTGATTCCTGCCTCAAGAGCATCCTTGTAATGTAACAAATATCTATAGACTGAGAAGATCACCGAGCCGTCGCAGTTCCGAAACACCATGCCGGTACTTGCCTCATCATTCTCTGGAAAGAGAGCTCCGTGCACCGAAAGCGGCATCTAGCCCGTGGGAGGTTTGCGCCCATGGTTTCTTTGGTACACGAACACGCGGTAACCTGATTGGTACCTCCTTCATTGGTGCTTGCCCTTGATAATGTCGTCCACACTAAGCCGTTGCGCTTGATCAAAATATGTATGATAGCTGCTTACGAAGGCGCAAGAGACCTACAGGGGCGAAACCACTTTCCCATGGACAATGTGATTGTGCAAACTCCAGATTCTCCATAGAAGCATGATGATTATCGCCCTTGATTCAACTGGTTGGTCAGCAAGGATATCGAACAACCATTCACACCTATGTTGGTCATCTTCTCCTTCTTAGGTAGCGGTCATTCTTACTTTATTTCTTCCCAAAGGCTTCAGGCATGTGGACAAACAATCAGTGCATGGATACAATCCTCCACTTCAGAACCACAAAGACGACATTGTACATGCACATTAAGGTATCCCCTTGCACATTGTATAGGCACATTAAGGTGTCCCCTTGCCATGCAGCTATTCATGGGGAGGGCACCAACCATAATCTTCCATGCGAAAGCCCACATTTTGGGTGGGACATTTGCCTTCTAGATCATATTCCAGCACGGCCGACCACCCTCTGGTCATGCACTAATGGAACCCGCATTATGTGTCTGAAAATGCTCGTTCATCATTGGTACTTCTCAAACAACACCGCCAGAATTGGTCGTCGACGGAGACTTGGCTTGCGTTGGTTTTTCTCTTGAAGCGGAAAGGGTGATGCAGCACACGCGCAGTAAGTATTTCCCTTAGTTTGAAAACCAAGGTATCAATCCAGTAGGAGAATCTCGTCAAGTCCAGAGTACCTGCACAAACACAAAAGAGCTTGCACCCAACGCTATAAAGGGGTTGTCAATCCCTTCAAGATTGATTGCAAAGTGAGAGCTGAAGGCGGAAAGTGCAACGAAGTAAAAGAGTAAGGCTGAAAATATGGTGTGAAGTAGACCCGGGGGCCATACTGTTCACTAGAGGCTTGTCTCAAACTATCAAATATTACGGTGGGTGAACAAATTACTGTCAAGCAATTGATAGAACCGCCCAAAGTCATGACGATATCTAAGGCAATGATCATACATATAGGCATCACGTCCGAGACAAGTAGACCGATACTTTCTGCATCTACTACTATTACTCCACACATCGACCGCTATCCAGCATGCATCTAGTGTATTGAGTTCATGACGAACAGAGTAACGCCTTAAGCAAGATGACATGATGTAGAGGTATAAACTCAAAACAATGATGAAAACCCCATCTTTTTACCCTTGATGGCAACAACATGATGCGTGCCCCGCACCCTTTCTGTCACTGGGTGAGGTCACCGCACGGTATGAACCCAAAACCAAGCACTTCTCCCATTGCAAGAATCATAGATCAAGTTGGCTGAACAAAACCCACAACTCGAAGAGAATTACAAGGATATGAAATCATGCATATAAGAGATCAGAAGAAACTCAAATAAGATTCATAGGTAATCTGATCATAAATCCATAATTCATCGGATCTCGACAAACACACCGCAAAAAGAAGATTACATCGAATAGATCTCCATAAAGATCATGGAGAACTTTGTATTGAAGATTCAAGAGAGAGAAGAAGCCATCTAGTTACTAGCTATGGACCCGTAGGTCTATGGTGAATGATGTCCCACAAGCGTATGGGATCACAACAATTTTTGAGGGTAGAGTATTCAACCCAAATTTATTGATTCGACTCAAGGGGAAGCGAAATAATATTCTCAAGTATTAGCAGTTGAGTTGTCAATTCAACCACACCTGAAAGATTAGTGTCTGCAAGCAAAGTATCAGTAGCAAGGTAGTATGATAGCAACGGTGCCAGAAAAAGCCTTGGTTGACGGGATTGTTAGTACCGCTTTCCTAGCCTCGGCAACGGCGCCAACAAAGTCTTGCAACAAGTAACGATAGGGTAGCAAGGAACAGTAATAGCAGCAACAGCAAAGTAATAAGTAACAGCGGTAGCAACAACAGCAAAGTAACAGCAGCAAAGTGGCCCAATCCCTCTTGTAGCAAGGGACAAGCCTAGGCAAAGTAACGTAGCGAGGACCAGTAGTAAAAGACTCGTAGGCAGTGGATCGGTGATGGATGAGTATGACGGATGTGATTCATCATGTAACAACTATAACACGGAGAGATATGTAACTAGCTCCCGTTCATCAATCTAATGTAGGCATGTATTCTGTAAGTAGTCATACGTGCTTAGGGAAAAGAACTTGCATGACATCTATTGTCCATCCCTCCCGTGGCAGCGGGGTGCTAATGGAAACTACGGGATATTAAGGTTCTCCTTTTAATAAAGAACCGGACCAACGCATTAACACACGGTGAATACATGAATTCCTCATACTATGGTCATCTCCGGGAGTGGTTTCGGCTATTGTCACTCCGGGGTTGCCGGGTCATAACACATAGTAGGTGACTACAACTTGCAAGATAGGATCTAAAACACACATATATTGGCGACAACATAATAGGTTCAGATCTGAAATCATGGCAATCGGGCCCTAGTGACAAGCATTAAGCATAGCCAAGTAGTAGCAACATCAATCTAGAACATAGTGGATACTAGGGATCAATCCCCGTCAAGAACTAACTCGATTACATGATAGATCTCATCCAACTCATCACCGTCCAGCAGGCCTACGATGAGATTACTCACGGACGATGAAGAGCATCATGGAATTGTCGATGGAGAAAGGTTGATGATGAGGATGGCGACGATTTCCCCTCTCCGGAGCCCGAAACGGACTCCAGATCTGCCCTCCAGATGAAGAACAGGATGTGGCGGCGCCTCTGTATTGCAAAACATGATGAAACCTTCTGTCTAATTTTTTTCCAGGCGAAACGGAAGATATAGAGCTGAGATTGGGGGCGGTGGTGCCACGTGGGCCCCACAAGCCCTCATGGCGCGGTCATAGGGGGTGGCCCCGGCCCAGGGGCTTGTGGCCCACTGGCACGCCCCCTCTGGTGGATCTTTGCGCAGGTATTTTTCTTTTATTCCAGAAAAAATCTCCATAAATTTTCAGGATGTTCAGAGAACTTTCATTTTTGCACAGAAACAACACCATGGCAATTCTGCTGAAAACAGCATCAGTCCGGGTTAGTTCCATTCAAATCATGCAAATTAGAGTCCAAAACAAGGGCAAAAGAGTTCGGAAAAGTAGATACGACGGAGACGTATCAACTCCCCCAAGCTTAACGCCTTGCTTGTCCTCAAGCAACTCAGTTGACAAACTGAGAGAGACAAAAGAAAAACTTTGACGAACTCTGTATGATCTTGTTGTTGCAACTATGTCTAACTCACAACCAGAATTTCAGCAACATCACAAGCAAACCACATAACCAAATGATATCTAGGTCTCACGGTAAACTCAGATCAATGGCATAATCAACTAGCAAGCAAATAATAACAAGCCTCAAATGTCAACACTTCAATCAAAACAACATGAAGCAGTACGAATAGATGGTATCTCGCTAGCTCTTTTTGAGACCGCAAAACATAAATGCAGAGCACCTTAAAAGACCAGGGGCTGACTAAACATTGTAATTCAAGGCAATGAAGATCCAGTCATAGTCATACTCAACACAGTTAAAAGCAAAGCATAGAAATGACAGAGGTGCTCTCTAATTGGTGCTTTTGTAAGAGGATGATGACTCGACAGAAACATAAATAGACAGGCCCTTCGCAGAGGGAAGCAGTGATTTGCGGAGGTGCCAGAGCTCAAGCTTTGAAAACAGAGATAATAATTTTGGGTGGCATGCTCTCATTGTCAACGCAATGACCAAGAGTTCTCAATATCTTCCACGCTACACATGCTATAGGCGGTTCCCAAACAGAAAAGTAAAGTTTTGACTCCCCCACCACCAATCAATCACACTCCACGGCTAGCCGAATCCTCGGGTACCGTCCATACCAACATCAATCCTGGGGGAGTTTTGTTTGCAATTAGCTTTTCGATTCGAGCATGGAACTGGGAATTCCAATTACCGACCCCTTTCTCGTGAATGATAGTGAACAAACACATATCGAGGATAACACGCCTAGAAAATCTTTTGGGTTTTCTCAAACTAGACAGACACACGAAAAGAAAACGAGAAAAAGAAAATAAACTAGCATGGATGATACAGTGGCAAAGTGTGAACACCGGCTAACAAAGTGAAAGCATAAGCAAGAATGTAAAGTCGGTGAGAACACGTACTCCCCCAAGCTTAGGCTTTTGGCCTAACTTGGTCTACTACCAAGGAGGGAAATAACCAGCTCTTGGGGTACTCCAGAGTGTAATGTGGATGCCACTACTGTGTGAGCTCCTCTGGCTCCCACTGATAAACCAGCGTCTGGTACTCGACTGGTGGCTCGGGCACGGGCACCTGTGGTTGGGCTAAACCCCAATATGCGTAGATGTCCGAGGGCATAATATTGTACTTGCCTGCATGAAGATTGAACAAAGAAAGAGGAGGCAAAGTAATAGTCTCACGAGTACCCTGACTAAATACCAGGTTATAAATCATCCTTCCACCTATATCTCTATCACGAAAGTCATGGCGAACCATGCTATCATAATCTAGATATCTCTCGGGAAGAAGCATCTCTTCATCCTCCTCCAGTCTAATGGGTATCTCAAAGTGTCTGGCAAGACGGGTAGCATAGATACCTCCATAGACAACACCTTTAGAACGGTTAATGTTCAACCGTTGAGCTACTATAGCGCCCAAGCTATGAGTTTTATCGTTATAAAGGGCTTCGCGCAATATCGCAAGATCTCGGGAACTAAGTGACCCAGGTTTCCCACGGCCAATCAAACATTTTCCCACAAATAGTGAGAAGTACCGAAGCACGGGAAAATGAATGCTAGAAGCTCTAGCGCAAGACACTCCTCTCTGCTCTCCTATAGCAATTTTACCGATGAAAGCTTCCAAGTCCCGTGGACGAGGTTCATGAATATCCCCAACGTAAGGTAATTTGCAAACATTGCAAAAATCCTGGAGTGACATGCGCTGGGGGACATCATAAAGTTTAAACTCAACCATAGGAGGATTCTTCCTCGGATAGAAGTTAAAGCTTTCTACGAAGATATTAGTTAGGAGGAGGTATTGCGAATACTTATCTTCAATGAAGGCGGTAAGGCCTGCGTTTTACACCAAGTGATAAAAGTCCTCATAAATTCCAGCGGCGTGTAAGAACACGCCGCTTGGCCACTCGCACGCTCGAACTTCCGCGACTCGAGGGACCGGATACTTGGGCTTCTTCTCACTCCCATCATCCTTGGGGTCACGGCTTGACGAGCCTCTCAAGAACCTCCTCATCTTTTCCCTTTTCTATCTCCGAAAATTTCTGAATTTTCTAGTGATTCTTCTAAGCAAAAGTGAATAAGGCTCAAGGAAACTCGTAGCAACTACTCCCACAAGTGCCTAGAGACCATATTACACATCAAAACTACTTGGGACCAGCTAGAATCAGCATACAAAGCTGAAGAACATGGTCACCAAGGCAGCAAAAATACGCGGAGTATAAGGCACTAGAGCAAAAACTAATTGGACCGATGGAGGAGTCACTTACCAAGGAGTAATTTTGTTGGGGAACGTTGCATGGGAAACAAAATTTTTCCTACGTGCACGAAGACCTATCATGGTGATGTCCATCTACAAGAGGGGATTTCCGATCTACGTACCCTTGTAGATCGCACAGCAGAAGCGTTAGTGAACACGGTTGATGTAGTGGAACGTCCTCACGTCCCTCGATCCGCCCCACGAACCGTCCCGCGATCCGTCCCACGATCTAGTGCCGAACGGACGGCACCTCCGCGTTCAGCACACGTACAGCTCGACGATGATCTCGGCCTTCTTGATCCAGCAAGAGAGACGGAGAGGTAGATGAGTTCTCCGGCAGCGTTACGCGCTTCGGAGGTTGGTGGTGATCTGATCTCGGCAGGGCTCCGCCTGAGCTCCGCAGAAACGCGATCTAGAGGAAAAACCGTGGAGGTATGTGGTCGGGCTGCCGTGGCAAAAGTTGTCTCAAATCAGCCCTAATACCTCTGTATATATATGTGGGAGGGGAGGGGCCTTGCCTTCAGGCTCAAGGAGCCCCAAGGGGGTCGGCCGAGCCAAGGGGGGGAAGTCCTCCCCTTCCAAACCGAATCCAACTTGGATTGGAAGGTGGAGTCCTTCTCTCCTTTCCCACCTTCCTTTTTTTTCTCTTTGATTTCTTATCCTTTAGCGCATAGGGCCTTCTTGGGCTGTCCCACCAGCCCACCAAGGGCTGGTGCGCCACCCCCAAGGCCTATGGGCTTCCCCGGGGTGGGTTGCCCCCCCCGGTGAACACCCGGAACCCATTCGTCATTCCCGGCACATTCCCGGTAACTCCGAAAACCTCCCGGCAATCAAATGAGGTCAGCCTATATATCAATCTTCGTTTCCGGACCATTCCAGAAACCCTCGTGACGTCCGTGATCTCATCCGGGACTCTGAACAACATTCGGTAACCAACCATATAACTCAAATACTCATAAAACAACGTCGAACCTTAAGTGTGCAGACCCTGCGGGTTCGAGAACTATGCAGACATGACCCGAGTGACTACTCGGTCAATATCCAATAGCAGGACCTGGATGCCCATATTGGATCCCACATATTCTACGAAGATCCTATCGTTTGAACCTCAGTGCCAAGGATTCATATAATCCCGTATGTCATTCCCTTTGTCCTTCGGTATGTTACTTGCCCGAGATTCGATCGTCAGTATCTGCATACTTATTTCAATCTCGTTTACCGACAAGTCTCTTTACTCGTTCCTTAATACAAGATCCCGCAACTTACACTAAGTTACATTGCTTGCAAGGCTTGTGTGTGATGTTGTATTACCGAGTGGGCCCCGAGATACCTCTCCGTCACACGGAGTGACAAATCCCAGTCTCGATCCATACTAACTGAACGAACACCTTCGGAGATACCTGTAGAACATCTTTATAGTCACCCAGTTACGTTGCAACGCTTGATACACATAAAGCATTCCTCCGATGTCAGTGAGTTATATGATCTCATGGTCATAGGAGCAAATACTTGACACGCAGAAAACAGTAGCAACAAAATGACACGATCAACATGCTACGTCTATTAGTTTGGGTCTAGTCCATCACATGATTCTCCTAATGATGTGATCCCATTATCAAGTGACAACACTTGCCTATGGTCAGGAAACCTTGACCATCTTTGATCAACGAGCTAGTCAACTAGAGGCTTACTAGGGACAGTGTTTTGTCTATGTATCCACACATGCACTGTGTTTCCAATCAATACAATTATAGCATGGATAATAAACGATTATCATGAACAAAGAAATATTATAACAACTAATTATTACTACCTCTAGGGCATATTTCCAACAAATTTCCCAAAACAGTTCGGAGAACGGTGATTTGAGCAAAGAGATCGAAAATCCCAGCAAGAGGAGGAAGAACACGGGTTTGAGCTGCGAAACGATTTTTTCTGGAGGTAGGAGAAGGAGATGGGAGCAAGAATGAGTGGAGGGGGTGTTGGGGAACGTCCATGGGAAACAAAAATTTTCCTACGCACACACAATACCTATAGTGCTCCCACTCACTTCTTTGGAAATACAAGTCTCTCATAAACCTTGTACAAACCCAAAATCTTTGATCATCTCATCAAAGTATATATTCCAACTCCGAGATGCTTGCACCAGTCTATTGAAGGATCACTGGAGCTTGCATACTTGCTAGTATCTTTAGGATCGACAAAACCTCCTGGTTGTATCACATACAATGTTTGCTCAAGGAAAACGTCGAGGAAACAATGTTTTGACATCCTACGTGCAATATTTCATAAATAATGCAGAAACTACTAACATAATTCTAACAGACTTTTAGCATCGCTACGAGTGAGAAAGTCTCATCATAGTCAACTGTTTGATCTTGTCGGAAACATCTTTGCGACGAGTCGAGCTTTTCTTAATAGTGACTTATCACCATCATCGTCTGTCTTCCTTTTAAAGATCCATCTTTACTTAATAGTCCTATGACCATCAAGTAGTTCTTCCAAAGTCTACACTTTGTTTTCATACATGGATCCTCTCTCGGATTTCATGGCTTCCAGCCATTTGTCGGAATCTGGGCCCACCATTGCTTTCTCCATAACTCGTAGGTTCACTGTTGCTTTACAACATGACCTCCAAGACAGGGTTACCGTACCACTCTGCAGTAGTACGCGACCTTGTCAACCTACGAGGTTTGTAGTAACTTGATCCGATGCTCGATGATCACCATCATCAGCTTTTACCTCAATTGGTGTAGGCGCCACAGGAACAACTTCCCGCGCCCTGCTACAGACGGGTTGAAGTGATGGTTCAATAACCTCATCAAGTTCTACCACCCTCCCACTCAATTCTTTCGAGAGAAACCTTTCCTCGAGACAGGATCCGTTTCTAGAAACAAACACTTTGCTTTCGGATCTGAGATAGGAGATGTACCCAACTGTTTTGGATATCCTATGAAGATGCATTTATCTGCTTTGGGTTCGAGCTTATAGACTGAAACTTTTTCACATAAGTGTCGAAGCCCCAAACTTTCAAGAAACGACAGTTTAGATTTCTCTAAACCTCAGTCTATACAGTGTCATCTCAACAGAAATACGCGGTGCCCTATTTAAAGTGAATGTGGTTGTCTCTAATGCATAACCCATAAACGATAGTGGTAATTCGATAAGAGACATCATAGCATGTACCATACCAAATAGTGTGTGGCTATGACGTTCAGACACATCATCACACTATGATGTTCCAGGTGGCATGAACTGCGAAACAATTTCCAGATTGTCTTGACTGCGTACCAAAACTCGTAACTCAGATATTCATTTCTATGATCATATCGTAGACAGTTTATCCTCTTGTTATGACGAACTTCACTCCGAAACAGAATTGAACTTTTCAATATTTCAGACTTGTGATTCATTAAGTAAATACTCTTGTATCTACTCAAATCTTCATTGAAGTAAGAACATAATGATATCCACTGCGTGCCTCAACACCCATTGGACTGCATACATCAAAATGCATCACTTCCAACAAGTTACTATCTTGTTTCATCTCAATGAAAACAAGGCCTTGCTCATGTGGTACGATTTGCATGTCACTAGTGATTCAAAATCAAGTGAGTATAAAGATCCATCAGCATGGAGCCTCTTCATGCAATTTATACCAACATGACTCAAGCGGCAGTGCCACAAGTAAGTGGTACTATCATCATTACCTCGTATCTTTTGGCACCAATATCATGAACATGTGTAACACTACGATCGAGATTCAATAAACCATTGAAGATGATTATTCAAGCAAATAGAGTGACCATTATTCTCTTTAAATGAATAATCGTATTGCAATAAACACGATCCAATCATGTTCATGCTTAACGTAAGCACCAAATAATAATTATTTAGGTTTAACGCCAATCCCGATGGTAGAGGGAGCGTGCGACGTTTTGATCATATCAGTCTTGGAAACACTTCCAACACGTATCGTCACCTCGCCTTTAGCTAGTCTCCGTTTATGCCGTAGCTATCATTTCGTGTTACTAATCACTTAGCAACCGAACCGGTATCCAATACCCTCATGCTACTAGGAGTACTAGTAAAGTACACATCATGTATATCAAATATACTTCTTTCGACTTTTGCCAGCCTTCTTATCTACCAAGTATCTAGAGTTGCTCCGCCTCAGTGACTGTTCCCCTTATTACAGAAGCACTTAGTCTCAGGTTTGGGTTTAATCTTGGGTCTCTTCATTAGTGCAGCAACTGTTTTTCCGTTTCACGAAGTATCCCTTCTAGCCCTTGCCTTTCTTGAAACTTAGTGGTTTTACAAACCATCAACTATTGATGCTCCTTCTTGATTTCTACTTTCGCAGTGTCAAACATCGCGAATCGCTCAAGGATCATTGTATCTATCCTTGATATGTTATAGTTCATCACGAAGCTCTCACAGCTTGGTGGCAGTGACTTTGGAGAACTATCACTATCTCATCTGGAAGAGTAACTCCCACTTGATTCAAGTGATTGTCGTACTCAGACAATCTGAGCACACGCTCAACGATTGAGCTTTTCTCCTTTACTTTGTGGACAAAGAATCTTGTTGGAGGTCTCGTACCTCTTAACAAGGGCACAAGCATGAAATCACAATTTCATCTCTTTAGAACATCACTTATGTTCCGTGACGTTTCAAAACGTCTTCGGCGCCTTGCTTCTAAGCCATTAAGTATTTTGCACTGAACTATCGTGTAGTCATCAGAAACGTGTATGTCGGATGTTCACAACCTCTACAGACGACGCTCGAGGTGCAGCACACCGAGTGGTGCATTAAGGATATAAGCCTTCTGCGCAGCAACGAGGACAATCCTCGGTTTTACAGACTCAGTCTGCAAAGTTTGCTACTATCAACTTTCAACTAAATTTTCTCTAGGAACATATAAAAACAGTAGAGCTATAGCGCAAGCTACATCGTAATTCGCAAAGACCATTAGACTATGTTCATGACAATTAGTTCAATTAATCATATTACTTAAGAACTCCCACTCAAAAAGTACATCTCTCTAGTCATTTGAGTGGTACATGATCCAAATCCACTATCTCAAGTCCGATCATCACGTGAGTCGAGAATAGTTTCAGTGGTAAGCATCTCTATTCTAATCATATCAACTATACGATTCATGCTCGACCTTTCGGTCTCATGTATTCCGAGGGCATGTCTGCACATGCTAGGCTCGTCAAGCTTAACCCGAGTGATCCGCGTGTGCAACTGCTTTGCACCCGTTGTATGTGAACGTTGAGTCTATCACACCCGATCATCATGTGGTGTCTCGAAACGAAGAACTTTCGCAACGGTGCACAGTCGGGGAGAACACAATTTCGTCTTGAAATTTTAGTGAGAGATCACCTCATAATGCTACCGTCGTTCTAAGCAAGATAAGGTGCATAAAGGATTAACATCACATGCAATTCATAAGTGACATGATATGGCCATCATCACGTGCTTCTTGATCTCCATCACCAAAGCACCGGCACGATCTTCTTGTCACCGGCGCCACACCATGATCTCCATCAACGTGTCGCCATCGGGGTTGTCGTGCTACTCATGCTATTACTACTAAAGATACATCCTAGCAAAATAGTAAACGCATCTGCAAGCACAAACGTTAGTTTAAAGACAACCCTATGGCTCCTGCCGGTTGCCGTACCATCGACGTGCAAGTCGATATTATCTATTACAACATGATCATCTCATACATCCAATATATCACATCACATCATTGGCCATATCACATCACAAGCATACCCTGCAAAAACAAGTTAGACGTCCTCTAATTGTTGTTGCATGTTTTACGTGGTGACCATGGGTATCTAGTAGGATCGCATCTTACTTACGCAAACACCACAACAGAGATATATGAATTGCTATTTAACCTCATCCAAGGACCTCCTCGGTCAAATCCGATTCCAGTAAAGTTGGAGAAACCGACACTCGTCGGTCATCTTTGAGCAACGGAGTTACTCGTAGCGATGAAACCAGTCTCTCGTAAGCGTACGAGTAATGTCGGTCCGAGCCGCTTCGATCCAACAATACCGTGGAATCAAGAAAAGACTAAGGAGGGCAGCAAAACGCACATCACCGCCCACAAAAACTTTTGTGTTCTACTCGAGAAGACATCTAAGCATGAACCTAGCTCTGATACCACTGTTGGGGAACGTTGCATGGGAAACAAAAAATTTCCTACGCGCACGAAGACCTATCATGGTGATGTCCATCTACGAGAGGGGATTTCCGATCTACGTACCCTTGTAGATCGCACAGCAGAAGCGTTAGTGAACACGGTTGATGTAGTGGAACGTCCTCACGTCCCTCGATCCGCCCCGCGAACCGTCCCGCGATCCGTCCCACGATCTAGTGCCGAACGGACGGCACCTCCGCGTTCAGCACACGTACAGCTCGACGATGATCTCGGCCTTCTTGATCCAGCAAGGGAGACGGAGAGGTAGATGAGTTCTCCGGCAGCGTGACGGCGCTCCGGAGGTTGGTGGTGATCTGATCTCGGCAGGGCTCCGCCCGAGCTCCGCAGAAACACGATCTAGAGGAAAAACCGTGGAGGTATGTGGTCGGGCTGCCGTGGCAAAAGTTGTCTCAAATCAGCCCTAATACCTCTGTATATATAGGTGGGAGGGGAGGGGCCTTGCCTTGAGGCTCAAGGAGCCCCAAGGGGGTCGGCCGAGCCAAGGGGGGGAAGTCCTCCCCTTCCAAACCGAATCCAACTTGGATTGGAAGGTGGAGTCCTTCTCTCCTTTCCCACCTCCCCTTTTTTTTCTTTCTCTTTGATTTCTTATCCTTTGGCGCATAGGGCCTTCTTGGGCTGTCCCACCAGCCCACCAAGGGCTGGTGCGCCACCCCCAAGGCCTATGGGCTTCCCCGGGGTGGGTTGCCCCCCCCCCCGGTGAACACCCGGAACCCATTCGTCATTCCCGGCACATTCCCGGTAACTCCGAAAACCTTCCGGCAATCAAATGAGGCCATCCTATATATCAATCTTCATTTCCGGACCATTCCAGAAACCCTCGTGACGTCCGTGATCTCATTCGGGACTCCAAAAAACATTCGGTAACCAACCATATAACTCAAATACGCATAAAACAACGTCGAAACTTATGTGTGCAGACCCTGTGGGTTCGAGAACTATGCAGACATGACCCAGTGACTACTCGGTCAATATCCAATAGCGGGACCTGGATGCCCATATTGGATCCCACATATTCTACGAAGATCTTATCGTTTGAACCTCAGTGCCAAGGATTCAAATAATCCCGTATGCCATTCCCTTTGTCCTTCGGTATGTTACTTGCCCGAGATTCGATCGTCAGTATCCGCATACTTATTTCAATCTCGTTTACCGGCAAGTCTCTTTACTCGTTCCGTAATACAAGATCCCGCATCTTACACTAAGTTACATTGCTTCCAAGGCTTGTGTGTGATGTTGTATTACCGAGTGGGCCCCAAGATACCTCTCCGTCACACGGAGTGACAAATCCCAGTCTCGATCCATACTAACTCAAGGAACACCTTCGGAGATACCTGTAGAGCATCTTTATAGTCACCCAGTTACGTTGCGACGTTTGATACACACAAAGCATTCCTCTGATGTCAGTGAGTTATATGATCTCATGGTCATAGGAACAAATACTTGACACGCAGAAAACAGTAGTAACAAAATGACACGATCACCATGCTACGTCTATTAGTTTGGGTCTAGTCCATCACATGATTCTACTAATGATGTGATCCCATTATCAAGTGACAAAACTTGCCAATGGTCAGGAATACTTGACCATCTTTGATCAACGAGCTAGTCAACTAGAGGCTTACTAGGGACAGTGTTTTGTCTATGTATCCACACATGCACTGTGTTTCCAATCAATACAATTATAGCATGGATAATAAACGATTATCATGAACAAAGAAATATAATAGCAACTAACTATTACTGCCTCTAGGGCATATTTCCAACAAATTTCCCAAAACAGTTCGGAGAACGGTGATTTGAGCAAAGAGATCGAAAATCCCAGCAAGAGGAGCAAGAACACGGGTTTGAGCTGCGAAATGATTTTTTCTGAAGGTAGGAGAAGGAGATGGGAGCAAGAATGAGTGGAGGGGGTGTTGGGGAACGTCCATGGGAAACAAAAAATTTTCTACGCACACACAATACCTATCATGGTGATGCTCATCTACGAGAGGAGATTTCCGATCTATGTACCCTTGTAGATCGCACAGCGGTAAGCGTTAAGAAACGCGGACGATGTAGTGGAACAGCTTGCGTGATTCAAATCACCGTAGTCGTACACTCCATCCCACGATCTCATCACGATCCGTCCCGCGAACTTCATCACGATCCGTCCCGCGATCTCATCATGATCCTTCCCGGTCTAGTGCCGAACGGACGACACCTCCGCGTTCAGCACACATACAGCTCGATGACGATCTCCGCCTTGTTGATCCAGCAAGAGGGGGCGGAGAGGTAGAAGAGTTCTCCGGCAGCGTGATGGCGCGCCGGTGGTGGTGATGATCTACTCCGGCAGGGCTTCTCCTAAGCTCCACAAAAATACGATCTAGAGAAAAAACTGCGTGGTATAGGGCCGAGCAGCACGTGGCAAAGTTGTGTCTCAAAAACCAACAATACCTCTAGTATATATAGGAGGGAGGGAGGGGGGAGGCAGCCTTAAACCCTCAAGGTTTGGCCGAAATTGGAGGTGGAGGAGTCCTACTCCAATCCTAATTGGAGTAGGATTCCACCTTCCCACTTGGAAACTCTTTCCACCTTGTGTTTTTTCCTTCTCAAACCTTATGGGCCTTAGTGGGAAGTTATTCCAGCCCACTAGGGGTTGGTTTATCTCTTCCCATAGCCCATGAGACCCCTTGGGGCGTGACACCCCTCCCTATGGTCAACGGCAGCCCTCCCGGCACTCCCGGTACACTACCGATTAGCCCGAAACTTTTCCGGTGACCAAAACAGGACTTCCTATATATTAATCTTTACCTCCGGACCATTCCGGAGCTCCTCGTGATGTCCTGGATCTCATCTGGGACTCTGAACAACTTTCGGTTACCAACACCTATAACTCAACTATATCGAAAATGTCACCGAACCTTAAGTGTGCAGACCCTGCGGGTTCGAGAACTATGTAGACATGACCACATACACTCCTCGGTCAATATCCAATAGCGGGACCTGGATGCCCATATTTAATCCTACATATTCCGAAGATATTTATCGGTTGAACCTCAGTGTCAAGGATTCATATAATCCCGTATGTCATTCCCTTTGTCCTTCGGTGTGTTACTTGCCCGAGATTCGATCGTGGGTATCCGCACACCTATTTCAATCTCGTTCCCGGTAAGTCTCTTTACTTGTTCCGTAATACAAGATCCCATGACTTACACTTAGTCACATTGCTTGCAAGGCTTGTGTGTGATTTTGTATTACCAAGTGGGCCCCGAGATACCTCTCCGTCATACGGAGTGACAAATCCCAGTCTTGATCCATACTAACTCAACGGACACCTTTGGAGATACCTGTAGAGCACCTTTATAGTCACCCAGTTACGTTGTGATGTTTGATACACACAAGGTATTCCTCCGGTGCCAGTGAGTTATATGATCTCATGGTAATAGGAACAAATACTTGACACGCAGAAAACAATAGCAACAAAATGACACGATCACATGCTACGTTCATAGTTTGGGTCTAGTCCATCACATGATTCTCCTAATGATGTGATCCCGTTATCAAGTAACAACACTTGCGTATGGTCAGGAAACCTTGACCATCTTTGATCAACGAGCTAGTCAACTAGAGGCTTACTAGGGACAGTGTTTTGTCTATGTATCCACACAAGTATTGTGTTTCCAATCCATACAATTGTAGCATGGATAATAAACGATTATCATGAACAAAGAAATATAATAATAACTAATTTATTATTGCCTCTAGGGCATATGTCCAACAGGGGGTGCCTGTGGGCCCCACAAGCCTGGGTGGCGTGGCCAGGGGGGTGCCTGCGCCCCTAGGGCTTGTGGCCCACTGGTGTGGCCCCGAGACAGACTCTTTGTCCCAGTACTTTTCAAATATTCCAGAAAAAATCATACTAGATTTTCACAGCGTTCGGAGAACTTTTATTTTCGGGGTAGTTTTCCACTAGACGCTAAAACAGAAAACAGGGAAAACTAAACTAAACCTATCATTTTTCTACTAAGCAACCTAAAGTGAAAGCTTGGAACAGAGGTTTGTGACTCCTCGATTCATCCATCTCATGGTCATCGAAAGAAATCCGTCAATGGGGTTGATCAAATCCCCATGACAAAACTTTCTCGAATCGCAAAAGAGAACGGAGAATTTTTGAATAGTCACTAGGTCACCTCAATGGGGATGTATATTTCCCCAACAAGCAAATCATACTTCATCTTGACACGAGGAATAGGGCATTCAAAGCTCCCAATAAGAATCGATGAAGTTTTTTGATAGCAGTGATGCACTGTACTTAATATTGTTTCTTCAGAAAGTGCACCGTATGCTCATTACCGTTGACATGGAAAGTGACATTGCCTTTGTTGCAATCTATAACAGCCCCTGCGGTGTTTAAAAAGGGTCTTCCGAGGATGACAGCCATGGCATCGTCCTCGGGAATATCCAAGATAACAAAGTCTGTTAAGACAGTGGTGTTAGCAAACACAACAGGCACGTCCTCGCAAATGCCGATAAGGAAAGCAGTTGATTTGTCAGCCATTTGCAGAGAGATTTCTGTGGGTGTTAACTTATCCAGTTCAAGTCTTCGATAAATAGAGAGAGGCATAACACTAACACCGGCTCCAAGGTCGCATAAAGCAGTTCTAACGTAGTTACCTTTAATGGAGCAAGGTATAGTGAGCACACCGGGATCACCTAGTTTCTTTGGAGTTCCACCCTTGAAAGTGTAATTGGCAAGCATGGCGGAGATCTCAAGATCAGGTATCCTCCTCTTATTAGTCACAATATCTTTCATGTACTTAGCATACGGAGATATCTTGAGCATATCCGTCAAATGCATCTGCAGAAAGACAGGTCTGATCATCTCAACGAAGCGCTCAAAATCTTCATCATCCTTTTTCTTGGATGGTTTGGGAGGAAAGGGCATAGGTTTCTGAACCCATGGTTCCCTTTCTTTACCATGCTTCCTAGCAGTGAAGTCATTCTTATCGTATCTCTGATTCTTAGGTTGTGGGTTATCAAGATCAACACTAGGTTCAATCTCCACATCCTTTTCATTGCTAGGTTGAGCATCTTCATGAACATCACTATTGATAATATCATTAAGCTCATGTTCATCACCAGATTGTGTTTCAGCATCAGAGATAGAGGCATCGTTTGGACTCTCAGGTGTAGCAGCAACAGGGTTGCTGGCGTGCAGGTTCCTATCATCTTTCTTCTTCTTTCTAGGATGACTAGGTGCATCAATGCTAACTCGTTGAGACTCTTGTTCAACTCTCTTCGGATGACCCTCAGGATACAGAGATTCCTGGATCATTCTACTGCCTCTAGTAACGACTCTGACGGAATTTTCATTCAACTCATTGAGCAAGTCCTTTTGAGCTTTATGTACTTGTTCTACCTGAGTAGTAACCATAGAGGCATGCTTACTCAGAAGTCTAAGATCATTGACATTTCTGTCCACACAAGCACTTAAATGACTAAGCATACGAGCATTCTTTTCCAATTCTCTGCTAACATAATCATTGAAACTTTGTTGTTTAGCAACGACGTTATCAAATTCATCCAGGCATAAGCTAGGAGGTTTATCAAAAGGAATATCACTCTCATCAAACCTACGCAGATAATTTACTTCTACTACCTGTATCGGGTTATCGAGACCATGGATCTCTTCGATAGGTGGTATATTTTTGACATCTTTAGATTTAATGCCTTTCTCTCGCATAGATTTCTTGGCTTCTTGCATATCTTCGGGACTGAGGAATAGAATACCACTTTTCTTCGGAGTTGGCTTAGGAGGTAGTTCGGGAATAGTCCAAGCATTCTCATTGCACAAGATGTTGTTCAGTAGAATCTCAGCTTGTTCTACGGTTCGTTACCTAAAAACATTACCGGCACAACTATCTAGGTGGTCTTTGGAAGCATCGGCAAGTCCATTATAGAAGATATCAAGTATTTCATTCTTCTCAAGATGGTGATCAGGCAAAGCATTCAGTAGCAGGATAAGCCTCCCCCAAGCTTGTGGGAGACTCTCTTCCTCAGCTTGAGCAAAGTTGTATATTTCCTGCAAGGCAGCTTGCTTCTTATGGGCAGGGAAATATTTTTCAAAGAAGTAGTAGACCATATCCTGGGGGCTACACACACAACGAGGAGCAAGAGAAGTGAACCAAGTCTTAGCATCATCCTTTAACGAGAAAGGAAACAGCTTGAGCATATAGTAGTGGCGGATCTTTTCCTCGCTAGTGAATAGGGTGGCTATATCGTGTAGTTTGGTAAGATGGGCTACAACCATTTCAGACTCATAACCGTGAAAAGGATCAGATTCGAGCAGAGTGATTAACTCAGGGTTGACAGAAAATTCATAATCCTTATCGGTAACAAAGATAGGCGAAGTAGCAAACTTCAGGTCGTATTTCATCCTAGCGTTCAGAGATTTTTCTTTCCACTTTTGCAGAAGTGTCTCAACATCATAGCTATCCTTACACGCAAGAAGATCCTCAGCTATCTCTCCCTCAATAACATAGCGGGTATCAGGCATAACATGCAATTCAGGCATAGTAGCAGGTTCTACTTCAATAGTGTCAGCAGTTTCAGAAGTATCATCATGTCTAGCAGCAACTCTAGCAATTTGTGCATCAAGGAATGCACCTAGTGGCAAAGCAGTATCAGGCATAGTATCAAGCATAGCATCATCAGACATAGTATCAAGCATAGAATCATCAAGCATAGTATCAAGCATAGCATCATAAGCATCATGGGCAGCAGAAGTAGCATCATCAAGCACATGCGACATATCAAGATTTCTAGCAGGAGGCGAAGTCGCAAACTTACTCAAAACTGAAGGTGAATCAAGTGCAGAGCTAGATGGCAGTTCCTTACCTCTCCTCATAGTGTAAGGTAAGATTTTAGTTCTTGGATCTTTCGGATTCCTCATAGCGACAAGCAGACGTAAAATCCCAAGTGACTCAGAGAATATAGTTGTGCCTCCCCAGCAACGGTGCTAGAAAAAGCCTTGATGTCCCACAAGCGTATGGGATCGAAACAGTTTTCGAGGGTAGAGTATTCAACCCAAATTTATTGATTCGACTCAAGGGGAAGCGAAAGAATATTCTCAAGTATTAGCAGTTGAGTTGTCAATTCAATCACACCTGACAGATTAGTGTCTGCAAGCAAAGTATCAGTAGCAAGGTAGTATGATAGCAATGGTGCCAGAAAAAGCCTTGGTTGACGGGATCGTTAGTACCGCTTACCTAGGCTCAGCAACAGCGCCAGGAAAGTCTTGCAACAAGTAACAGCAGGATAGCAAGGAACAGTAATAGCAGCAGCAGCAAAGTAACAAGTAACAGAAGTAGCAACAACAACAAAGTAACAACAGCAAAGTGGCCCAATCCCTCTTGTAGCAAGGGACAATCCTAGGCAAAGTAACATAGCGAGGACCACTAGTAAAAGACTCGTAGGCAGTCGATCGGTGATGGATGAGTATGACAGATGTGATTCATCATGTAAAAGCTATAACACGGAGAGATATGTAACTAGCTCCTGTTCACCAATCTAATGTAGGCATGTATTCCGTAAGTAGTCATACGTGCTTAGGGAAAAGAACTTGCATCACATCTATTGTCCATCCCTCCCATGGCAGCGGGGTCCTAATGGAAACTACGGGATATTAAGGTTCTCCTTTTAATAAAGAACCGGACCAACGCATTAACACGCAGTGAATACATGAATTCCTCATACTATGGTCATCTCCGGGAGTGGTTCCGGCTATTGTCACTCCGGGGTTGCCGGGTCATAACACATAGTCGGTGACTACAACTTGCAAGATAGGATTTAAAACACACATATATTGGCGACAACATAATAGGTTCAGATCTCAAATCATGGCACTCGGGCCATAGTGACAAGCATTAAGTATAGCCAAGTAGTAGCAACATCAATCTAGAACATAGTGGATACTAGGGATCAATCCCCATCAATAACTAACTCGATTACATGATAGATCTCATCCAACTCATCACTGTACAGCAAGCCTGTGATGAGATTACTCACGAAAGATGTAGAGCATCATGGAATTGTCGATGAAGAAAGGTTGATTATGACGATGGTGACGATTTCCCCTCTCCGGAGCCCGAAACAGACTCTAGATCTGCCCTCCAGATGAAGAACAGGATGTGGCGGCGCCTCCGTATCGCAAAACGCGATGAAACCTTCTCTCCGATTTTTTTCCAGGCGAAACAGAATATATAGAGCTGAGATTGGGGGCGGTGGTGCCACGTGGGCCACACAAGCCCTTATGGCGCGACCATAGGGGGTGGCCGCGGCCCAGGGGCTTGTGGCCCACTCGCACGCCCCTCCGGTGGATCTTTGCGCAGGTATTTTTCTTTTATTCCAGAAAAAATCTCCGTAAATTTTCAGGACATTCTGAGAACTTCCATTTCTGCACAAAAACAACACCATGGCAATTCTGCTGAAAACAGCATCAGTCCTTGTTAGTTCCACTCAAATCATGCAAATTAGAGTCCAAAACAAGGGAAAAAGAGTTCGGAAAAGTAGATACGATGGAGACGTAGCAGTGAGCTACTCACGCATCATCGGAGAGGTCATGGTGTTGATGAAAAAGCCCTCCGTATCCGAATCCCCCCTCCAGCAGGGCACCAGAACGTGCCCCAGATGGGATCTTGTGGAGACAGAAGCTTGCGGCGACGGAAATGTATTTTCATGGATCTCCTGATTTTTTCTGGGATTTTAGGGAATATATAGGCGAAGGAGCTAGGGCAGAGGAGGCCCAGGGAGCCCACAAGCCTGGGAGGCGCGGGCCCCTGGCCACGCCACGAGGGCTTGTGGGGTCCCTGGTGACCCTGTGCCTTGGTTCTCAACTCTCCCGACCGTCTTCTGTTTCGGAAAAAATCTTTTCGGAAGTTTTATTCCATTTGGACTCCGTTTAAAATCCTCCGTCTGAAAAAGGGTCAAAAACACCGAAAAAACAGAAACTGGCACTTGGCACTAAGTTAATAGGTTAGTCGCTTAAAGGATATAAAAGTCATACAAAACATCCAAAGTTTGACAAGATAATAGCATGAAAGCATCAAAAATTATAGATACATTGGAGACGTATCAAGCATCCCCAAGCTTAACTCCTGCTCGTCCTCGAGTAGGGAAGTGATAAAGACTGAATTTTTGATGTGGAATGCTACCTAGCATAGTTGTCCTTTGTAACTTCTTTCATGTGATATGAATGTTCAGATCAGTAAGATTCAAAACAATAGTTTGCTATTGGCATGAAAACAATAATACTTCAAGCAAACTAGCAAGGTAATCATGAACTTTTGAAATAACAAGGCCAAAGAAAGTTATCCCTACAAAATCATATAGTCTGGCTATGCTCCATCATCCTCACACAACTAATTTAAATCATGCACAACCCCGGTATTGGCCAAGTAATTGTTTTTGCACTCTTACTTTCTCAAACCTTTTATAACTATCACGCAATACATGAGCGTGAGCCATGCATATAGCACTATAGGTGGAATAGAGTGTAGTGGTGGTTGTGAGGCAAAAAATGAGGAGATGGTCACATTGACTCAGTGTATCAAAGGGCTATGGAGATGCCCATTAATAGATATCAATGTGAATGAGTAGGGATTGCCATACAAAGGATGCACTAGAGCTATAAGTATGTGAAAGCTCAAAAGGAGAACTAGTGGGTGTGCATCCAACTTGCTTGCTCACGAAGACCTAGGGCAATTTGAGGAAGCCCATCATTGGAATATACAAGCCAAGTTATATAATAAAGATTCCCACTAGCATATGGCGGTGACAAAACGAGAGGCTCTCAATCATGAAGAACATGGTGTTGTTATGAAGCACAAGTTTGGAAAAAGATAGTAGCATTGTCCCTTCTCTCTTTTTCTCTTTTTTTATTTGGGCTCTTGGGCCTCCTTTTTTCTGTTTTTTTATTTGGGCTCTTTGGCCTCTTTTTTTTATTTCCTCCCATGGGACAATGCTCTAATAATGATGATCATCACACTTTTATTTACTCACAACTCAAAGCTTAGAATGATGATGACACTATAGGAAATGCCTCCGGCAGTGTACCGGGATGTGCAACAATCTAGCTTGGCGTATGACGTTGAAACATATCGCTAGCTATCTTACGATCATGCAATGGCAATATGAGAGTGACGGCACAAGTCATGAGACGGAACGGTGGGAGTTGCATGGCAATATATCTCGTAATGGCTATGAAAATGCCATAGTAGGTAGGTATGGTGGCTGTTTTGCGGAAGGCATATGGTGGGTTTGTGTACCAGTGAAAGTTGTGCGGCACTAGAGAGGCTAGCAATGGTGGAAGGTAAAGTGCATCTATACCATGGTCTCACATTAGTCATGAAGAACTCACATACTTGTTGCGAAAGTCTTCATTGGTAATCGAAACAAAGTGCTAAACACATACTCCTAGGGGAAGGGTTGGTAGGTGTTAACCATCGCGCGATCCCGACCGCAACACAAAGGATGACAATCAATAGATCAATTATGCTCCGACTTCCTAACATAGTGGTGCACCATACGTGCATGTTACGGGAATCACTAACTTCAACACAAGTATTTATAGATTCACAACACCCTACTAACACAATTCTTAATATTAGCAAATCCACGTCTCAAAACTAATTGAGAGGAATTAAACTTCACTTTCTACTCAATGCACATGAAGATGGAAGTTTTTTGTATCCTATTTTGGGTACCTATCACCTTTGGGACTACTTTCATAGCACAAACCAACTACCAAGTCACGCACCGCCGTGCTCTAAAAGATCTAAGTGAAGCACATAGAGCAAAATTATCTAGCTCAAAAGATATAAGTGAAGCATAATGAGCATTCTAGCAAATTCACGATGAGTGCATGTCTCTCTCACAAGGTGTGCAGCAAAGATGATTGTGAAACGACAAAAAGAAAAGACTCCTATGATACAAGACGCTCCAAGAAAAACACATATCATGTGGTGAATAAAAATATAGCTCCAAGTAATGTTACCGATGGATTGAAGACGAAAGAGGGGATGCCTTCCCAGGGCATCCCCAAGCTTAGGCTTTTTGGTGTCCTTGAATTTGGCTTGGGATGCCTTGGGAATCCTCAAGCTTGAGCTCTTTCAACTCTTTATCCCTTTTTCCATGAGAACATGACTCAAAACTTGAAAACTTCACAACACAAAACTTAAACAGAAACTCGTGATATCATTAGCACAAGAAAACAAACTACCACCTCTTTAGGTACTGTAGCAATCTTGATTTCTATTTATATTGATGTTAGATTACTTTATTCTCACTTTTCCATGGCTAGTACCCCCCGATACTATCCATAGTTTCATCAAAACAAGCAACCAACTCAACAAAAACAGAATCTGTCAAAAATAGACGAGTCTGTAGCAATCTGTATACTTCGTATACTTCTGGTACCTCAAAAATTCTGAAAACTTACGACTGCCTGGGAAAAAGGCATATAAACCAGCAGCAAAAATAATCAACCCAAAAGCTCTTTCTGAATAAAAATGAAATATAATCTTGTGAGCGAAAAGTATCTGTCTTTTTCCAGCAGGATCAAACAACCATCACCAAGACTAGTCATAAAGGTTTTGCTTGGCTCAAACACAAAAAGAAACACAAAAGACACAATCATAACAGAGTTATGATGGTGTGGACTCAACAAAATATAAATCAAAATATAAATTCATTGGGTTGCCTCCCAACAAGCGCTATTGTTTAACGCCCTTAGCTAGGCATTGATAAATCAATGATGCTCACACAAAAGACAAGAATTGAAGCACAACGAGAGCATCATAAAGCATGTGAAAATCACATCTAAGTCTAACATACTTCTTATGCATAGGCATTTTATAGGAAAACAGATTGTCAAGACAACCAATAGTTGCCATATGCAAGGAAGAAGAAAGAGACAATAGCAATCTCCACATAACGAGAGGTAATTTGGTAACATGAAAGTTTCTACCACAATATTTTCCTCTCTCATAGCAATTACATGTGGGATCATAATCGAATTCAACAAAATAGCTACCACAAAGGATATTCTTTTCATGATCCACATGCATGTAAAGTCATGACTTCTCCAAACCCACTTTCAATATTATTGCAAATATCATTGCAACAAGTAGCGAACATAGCAAAACTAGCATCCCCAAGCTTAGGGTTTTGCATATTTTTAGCATGATTGTCATTAATAGAATTTATAATGAAATCATTGCAATCATGCTTTTCATTCAAGGAGCCCTCGTGAATCATTTCATAAATTTCTTCATCACGATTTTCAGATTCACGCATCTCAAGCAAAATTCCATAGAGAAAGTCAAGTGCACTCAACTCATTTGCAATTGGTTCCACATAAGTGGATCTCTTAAAGAGATTAGCAAGTGGGTGAGGATCCATATCACTAGATTTTCAACAAGCAAAGATGCAAGCATATTGAAGGCACATAGCACACAAGCGAACAGAAAGCAAGCGAGAGAAAAGGGCAAATGAAAAAGGCAAACGAAAAAGGCAAACGAAAAAAAAGCAAATATTTTTTTGTAAATTTTTGTTTTTTCAGAAGTGGGGGAGAGGAAAACGACAGGCAAAAAAGCAAATGCAAGAGATGAGTTTGCGACACTTACTTGGATGAGTTCTTGACTTGATTCATCCCCGGCAACAGCGCCGGAAATCCTTCTGCTACTTCTCAAACAACAGCGCCAGAAATTGACACGTTGACGGAGACTTGCTTGCGTCGGTTTTTCCCTTGAAGAGGAAAGGGTGATGCAGCACAGGAGCAACAACTATTTCCCTCAGTTTGAGAACCAAGGTATCAATCCAGTAGGAGAATCTCGTCAAGTCCAGAGTACCCGCGCAAACACAAAAGAGCTTGCACCCAACGCTATAAAGGGGTTGTCAATCCCTTCAAGATTGATTGCAAAGTGAGATCTGAAGGCGGAAAGTGCAACGAAGTAAAAGAATAAGGCTGAAAATATGGTGTGAAGTAGACCTGGGGGCCATAGTATTCACTAAAGGCTTCTCTCAAAATAGCAAATATTACGGTGGGTGAACAAATTACTATCGAGCAATTGATAGAACCGCGCAAAGTCATGACGATATCTAAGGCAATGATCATACATATAGGCATCACGTCCGAGACAAGTAGACCGATACTTTCTGCATCAACTACTATTACTCCACACATCAACCGCTATCCACCATGCATCTAGTGTATTGAGTTCATGATGAACAGAGTAACGCCTTAAGCAAGATGATATGATGTAGAGGGATAAACTCAAACCAATGATGAAAACCCCATCTTTTTACCCTTGATGGCAACAACACGATGCGTGCCTGGCTACCCCTTCTATCACTGGGTGAGGTCACCGCACGATATGATCCCAAAACCAAGCACTTCTCCCATTGCAAGAATCATAGATCAAGTTGGCCAAACAAAACCCACAACTCGAAGAGAATTACAAGGATATGAAATCATGCATATAAGAGATCAAAAGAAACTCAAATAAGATTCACAGATAATCTGATCATAAATCCACAATTCATCGGATCTCGACAAACACACCGCAAAAGAAGATTACATCAGATAGATCTCCATGAAGATCATGGAGAACTTTGTATTGAAGTGCCAAGAGAGAGAAGAAGCCATATAGCTACTAACTATGGACCCGTAGGTCTATGGTGAACTACTCACGCATCATCGGAGAGATCATGGTGTTGATGAAGAATCCCTCCATATCCGAATCCCCCCTCTGGCAGGGCACCAGAACGGGCTCCAGATTGGTTTTTGGTGGCTACAGAGGTTTGCGGTGGCGGACCTCCCGATCTAGGTTTCTTTCTGGGGGTTTCTGAATTTATAGGAATTTGTGGCGGTGGAATTACGTCGGTTGGGCCCATGAGGAGGTCACAAGCCTGGTAGGTGCGGCCTAGGAGGGTTCACGCCTCACGGGCTTGTGACTCCCTCGTGGCTCTTCTGGCCTTCTTCCAAACCTTTGGGGGTCTCTTTTGGTCCAAAAAAAATCATCTTAAAGTTTTATTCCATTTGGACTCCGTCTGAAAAATGGTCAAAAACACGGAAAAAACAGAAACTGGCACTTGACACTGAGTTAATAGGTTAGTCCCAAAAAAGATATAAAAGTCATACAAAACATCCAAAGTTTGACAAGATAATAGGATGAAACCATAAAAAATTATAGATACGTTGGAGACGTATCAGTGACCCTCTGCCTTGGTTCTCAAGTCTCCCGATCATCTTCTGTTTCGGAAAAAATCTTTTCGGGAGTTTTACTCTGTTTGGACTCTGTTTAAAATCCTCCTCTGAAAAGGGTCAAAAACACGTAAAAAACAGGAACTGACACTTGGCACTGAGTTAATAGGTTAGTCCCAAAAAAGATATAAAAGGCATACAAAATATTCAAAGTTTGTCAAGATAATAGCATGAAACCATAAAAAATGATAGATACGTTGGAGACGTATCAATCACCAGTTAGTAGGCGCTCTTTATAGAGAAAACCCCATATCTCCCTGGATGCCAAGCGATAAAGTCCTCCTTTAAACTGGCGAAGTTCTCATAGAGCGAATAGTGCAGACATCTACTAGCCAAAAAAAGTTATTCAGCAGTTCCAGGTTCCATCGCCCATGTGCGTAAAGAAATTCAGCCACTCTTTTGAGACGACATCTTCCCCTAGGAGTAACAGGTTGCAGCGACGAGCCCCTACTTAGCCAGGGGTCTTGCCACACTCGAACTTTCTTCCTAGATCCAACTTGCCATATCATTCCTCTTTCCACAAGCTCCAGGCCGTGCTCAATACCCCTCCAGACTGCAGAAGCGTTCCCGGTGAAAACCATCCAGTAGATCCACGACAGGAAAATACTTTGACATTAGAAGTTTTGCAACGAGGCTCTCAAGATGCTGTAACAATATCCAGGATTGTTTGGCAAAGGGGAGCTTTATTGAAAGCTCAAAGGTCTCTAAAGTACATACCACCAATAGATTTGGGTAATATCATCTTGTGCCAAGCGAGCCAAGCCATCCTCAGCTTCCCCTCTTCTAATCCCCACCAATATTGCCGGATCATACGAGTTAAATCTGTTGGGGAACGTTGCATGGGAAAGAAAAATTTTCCTACGCGCACGAAGACCTATCATCGTGATGACCAGCTACGAGAGGGGATTTCCGATCTACGTACCCTTGTCGATCGCACAACAGGAAGCATTAAGAAACGCGGTTGATGTAGTGGAACGTCCTCACATCCCTCGATCCGCCCTGCGAACCGTCCCAAGAACCGTCCCGCGATCCGTCCCACGATCCGCTCCGATCTAGTGCCGAACGGACGGCACCTCCGCGTTCAGCACACTTACAGCTCGACGATGATCTCGGCCTTCTTGATCCAGCAAGAGAGATGGAGAGGTAGATGAGTTCTCCGACAGCGTGACGGTGCTCCGGAGGTTGGTGATGATCTATCTCAGCAGGGCTCCGCCCGAGCTCCGCAGAAATACGATCTAGAGGAAAAACCGTGGAGGTATGTGGTCGGGCTGTCGTGGCAAAGTTGTCTCAAATCAGCCCTAATACCTCAGTATATATAGGAGGGAGGGGAGGGGCCTTGCCTTGAGTCTCATGGAGCCCCAAGGGGTTCGGCCGAAGGGGGGGAGGAGGAATCCTCCTCCAATCTTAGTCCAACTAGGATTGGAAGGTGGAGTCCTTCCCTTCCTTCCCACTTCCCACTTCTTTTTTCTTTTCTCTTTGATTTTCTTTTATCCTGCGCAGGGGCCTTCTTGGGCTTGCCCACTAGCTCACAAAGGGCTTGTGCGGCACCCCTATGGCCTATGGGCTTCCCCGAGGTGAGCTGCCTCCCCCGGTGAACATCCGAAACACATTCGTCACTCCCGGTACATTCCCGGTAATGCCGAAAACTTTCCGGTAATCAAATGAGGTCATCCTATATATCAATATTCGTCTTCAGACCATTCCGGAAACCCTCGTGACGTCCGTGATCTCATCCGGGACTCTGAACAACATTAGGTAACCAACCATATAACTCAAATACGCATAAAACAACGCCGAACCTTAAGTGTGCAAACCCTGTGGGTTCGAGAACTATGTAGACATGACCCGAGGGACTGCTCGGTCAATATCCAATAGTGGGACCTGGATGCCCATATTGGATCCTACATATTCTACGAAGATCTTATCGTTTGAACCTCAGTGCCAAGGATTCATATAATCCCGTATGTCATTCCCTTTGTCCTTCGGTATGTTACATGCCCGAGATTCGATCGGCAGTATCCGCATACCTATTTCAATCGTCCGTAATACAAGATCCCGTGACTTACATTAAGTCACATTTCTTGCAAGGCTTCTTTGTGATGTTTTATTACCGAGTGGGCCCCAAGATACCTCTCCGTCGAGTGAAAAATCCCAGTCTCGATCCATACTAACTCAACGGACACCTTCGGAGATATGTGTAGAGCATCTTTATAGTCACCCAGTTACGTTGTGACGTTTGATACACACAAGGCATTCCTCCGGTGCCAGTGTGTTATATGATCTCATGGTCATAGGAATAAATACTTGACATGCAGGAAAACAGTAGCAACAAAATGACACGATGAACATGCTACGTTCATTAGTTTGGGTCTAGTCCATCACATGATTCTCCTAATGATGTGATCCCGTTATCAAGTGACAACACTTGCCTATGGTCAAGAAACCTTGACCATCTTTGATCAACGAGCTAGTCAACTAGAGGCTTACTAGGGATAGTGTTTTGTCTATGTATCCACACAAGTATTGTGTTTCGAATCAATACAATTATAGCATGGATAATAAATGATTATCATGAACAAAGAAAAATAATAATAACTAATTTATTATTGCCTCTAGGGCATATTTCCGACAAAATAACCACAAACTAACATGGGTAACTTGAAGACACTCATCACATATGTGGGAATTGCTTGAGCCACCGCCTTAATCAGTACCTCCTTACTTGAGATAGACATGTACCTTTCGCTCCAATCCACCATTCTTTTGCTGAGCCTTTCATGTACGGGCTGGAGAACACCTTTCTTCATTCTACCATCCGGGACAGGTAAACCAAGGTATTTAGGCTCGAAGACCTCTTGAGACACATTTAAAATGCTCGTCACCTTCGTGATGACAGCAGGAGGATAGTTGTCCGCAAACAAGATGGAACACTTCGAAGGATTAATCAATTGTCCACTCGCTTCTGCATATGTGTTCAACACCTTCCTGATAATAGTCGGCTGGTCTGGTCTGGCACAAAAAAATAATAAGGTATCATCAACGAAGAGAAGATGAGAGAAAGCAGGGGCTTTCCGACAGATCTTCAGAGCTTCCAAACCTTCATTCTGAGTAGACTTATGCAACAATGCAGACAACGCGTCAACAACAAACAAAAAGAAGAAAGGGGACAATGGGTCACCTTGTCACATTCCACGGCTTGGACAGAACTTATTTAACAGTTTCCCGTTGAACTTCATCGAGTATCTGACCGAACGAATGCACTCCATAACACGATTTATCCAGGTCACGAAAACACCCCATTTAGTTAGGGCCTTCCCCCAAAAAATTCAGTCAATCCGATCATACGCCTTAGATAGGTCTACCTTGTAAGCACAATAAGATTGGTCTTGTTTCACTAACTGTATCTGACGGATATACTCAAAAGCAATGATTTTGTTGTTAGTGATCAAACGACCTCGGATAAAAGCACATTCATTCTTCGAAATTAAATCCAACAACAATGGACGAAGCCTGTTTACCATGCACTTAGACACCATTTTGTATATCACATTGCATAAGCTAATAGGCCGAAAGTCCTTGAGGTCCACAGGAGTGAGAACTTTCGGAATCGGAAGTATAGGTGTGTCATTAACACCCTTTGGCATGTGTCCCATTGCAAAGAAATTTAGCACAGCCATTGTCACCTCCTCTTTAAGTACCAACCAATTGCGTTGAAAAAACCACAAACGGTATCCGTCCGGACCCGAAGCCTTGAGATGCCTGATCTGGATAATGCATCTGCCACTTCTTTTTTAGAGAAAGGTGCATCAAGGGTATCATTCATCTGTTGTGTTACCTTTGCATCAATGCAATTCAACAGCTTATCCAAAAATAAAGTTGGGTCCTTCATGAACAGCTCCTGGAAATAAAACTGTGCCATGCACTCCATATCCCCGGGGCTTCACACCAGGTTCCATCTGCCTTCTTTAGTCTACGGATGTAGATCTTCCTTGCTCACGAGACGGACTTCCTTTGAAAATACTGTGTGTTATGATCCCCCTCTTTCAGCCAAGTAATGCATGATCTCTAGAGCCACATCATCTCCTCGATATAGTAGTTCATCAAGGACACACATATTTTCCCTTATAAGCATTCTACTCGCATTATTAAGTTGCAAAGCTTCCAGTTCAGCCCTGAGGTTTTCAATTTGCTTGGACACTTGGCAAAAATGGAGCTTGTTTGATGCCCACAGTTCTGTCATCATATGTTGCATTTTCTATGCCACCTCCCCAAGATCGGAGGCAGTTCTCATTAACCACGCGTTGGCAATAATGCCCGGGAGTGCTTCATGCCGCTCCCACGTTATCTCATACCTTGCCCCACTTGCCTACCTCCTCGGTTCATTCGTCTCCACCTCAATGAGTAATGGAAAGCGGTCACACACTGGGGAAACCAAGTGTTTCACCCTGGCATGGGGGGACAGGTCCCGCCATAGTTCATCAGCACATGCCCTGTCTAACCTCACCTTGGCATTTTGAGCTCCAAACTGGTTATCGTTGTATGCGAAGGGTAGGCTAGAGAGTCCTAGGTTCTTCAGCTCGCACACCTCCAAACAGTCACGAAAGGCCTCCCTTTGTGTTGAACACTACTACTGCGACAACAGACCTTCCCTGGCAACGACGCCAGGAATCCTTCTGTCACGGGCTACGCCTATAGGGACTTCCTTGGCAAATATGCAAAGGATTTCCCCGCGGCCTTGGAGCCATGCGTTGGTGTTCCCTTGAAGAGGAAAGGGTGATGTAGCACAGCGGTGGTAAGTATTTCCCTCAGTTTGAGAACCGAGGTATCGATCCAGTGGGAGGATTGTGTCGAGTCACAAGTACCTTCATAAACACAAAGAGCTTGCACCCAACACTATGAAGGGGTTGTCAATCCCTTATAGATTGTTTGCAAAGTGAGAACTGAAAGCAAAAAAGTAAACAAAGCAAAGTAAAAGTGAAAGTGGAGACGATAGTTGTGAATAGACCCGGGGGCCGTAGTGTTCACTAGTGGCTTCTCTCATGAAAGCAAGTAGACGGTGGGTGAACGAATTAATGTCGAGCAATCGATAGAACCGCGCAAAGTCATGACGTTATCTATGGCAATGATTATATCTATAGGCATCACGTCCAAAACAAGTAGACCGATACTTTCTACATCTACTACTATTACTCCACACGTCGACCCCTATCCAGCATGCATCTAGTGTATTAAGTTCATAAGAACAGAGTAACGCCTTAAGCAAGATGACATGATGTAGATGGACAATCTCATATCTATGATAAAAGCCCATCTTGTCACCCTTGATGGCAACAACATGGTGCGTGCCTTGCTGCCCCTTCTGTCACTGGGAAAGGTCACCGCACGGTATGAACCCAAAACCAAGCACTTCTCCCATTGCAAGAATCATAGATCTAGTTGGCCAAACAAAACCCAAGACTCCGAGAGACTTACAAGGATATCAAATCATGCATATAAGAAATCATCAAAGACTCAAATATAATTCATAGATAATCTGATGATAAATCCACAATTCATCAGATCTTGACAAACACACCGCCAAAGAGGATTACATCGGATAGATCTCCATGAAGATCATGGAGAACTTTGTATTGAAGATCCAAGAGAGAGAAGAAGCCATCTAGCTACTAACTATGGACCCGTAGGTCTGAAGTAGACTACTCACGAGTCATTGGAGAGGCGATGATGTTGATGTAGAAGCCCTCCAACTCCAAAGTCCCCTCCGGCAGGGAACCGGGAAGGGATCCAGATGAGATCTCGCGGACACGGAAGCTTGCGGTGGCGGAAAGTGTTTTCGTGGATGCCCTGATTTTTTTTGGGATTTCAGGGAATATATAGGCGAAAGAGCTAGGGCAGGGGAGCTCCAGGGGGCCACAATCCTCGTAGCCGACGGCTCCCCTGGTGGCGGCTACAGGGTTTGTGGCCCCCCTGTGGCTCTCCTGCCTTGGCCCTCAAGTCCCCCGATCTTCTTCTGTTCTGGAAAAATTTATTTTGGGGATTTTATTCCGTTTGGACTCCTTTCAAAAATCAGATCTAAAAAGAGTCAAAAACACAAAAAAAAGAGGAACTGGCACTTGGCACTGAATTAATAAGTTAGTCCCAAAAAAGATATAAAAGGTATATAAAACATCCAAAGTTGACAAGATAACAACATGAAACCATCAAAAATTATAGATACGTTTGAGACGTATCAAGCATCCCCAAGCTTAACTCCTGCTCGTGCTCGAGTAGGGAAGTGATAAAGAATGAATTTTTGATGCTTTCATGCTACCTAGCATAGATGTCCTTTGTAACTCCTCTTATGTGACGTGAATGTTCAGATCCATTAGACTCAAAACAATAGTTTGCTATTGATGTGGAGACAATAATAATTCAACCGAACTAGCAAGGTAATAATGATCTTTCAAAATAACAAGGCCAAAAGAAAGTTATCCCTACAAAATCATATAGTCTAGCTATGCTCTATCATCCTTGCACAACAAATTTAAATCATGCACAACCCCGGTATTGGCCAAGTAATTGTTTTCACACTTTTACTTTCTCAAACCTTTTCAACTCTCACGCAATACATGAGCGTGAGCCATGGATTTAACACTATAAGTGGAATGGAGTGTGGTGGAGGTTGCAAGACAAACAATGATAAGATGGTCACATTAACTAGGCATATCAATGAGCTATGGAGATGCTCATCAATAGATATCAATCTGAATGAGTAGGGATTGCCATACAAATGATGCACTAGAGCTAAGAGTATGTGAAAGCTCTTAAAGAAAACTAGTGGGTGTGCATCCAACTTGCTTGCTCACGAAGACCTAAGGCAAATTTGAGTAAGCCTATCATTGGAATATACAAGCCAAGTTATATAATGAAAATTTCCCACTAGCTATATGGTGGTGACAAAACAAGAGACTCTCAATCATGAAGATCATGGTGCTTAATAAGCACAAGTGTGGAAGGATAGTAGCATTGTCCCTTCTCTCTTTTTCTCTCATTTTTTTGGTGGGCTCTTTGGCCTCTTTTTTTTTTCTTTTTTTTGGTGGGCATCTTTGGCCTCTTTTTGTAAATTGGATTCGCCGGCCTCTTTTATTTCCTCACATGGGACAATGCTCCATCAATGACGATCATCACACTTACAACTCAAAACTTAGAGCAATGATGACTCTATATGGAATGCCTTCGGTAGTGTACCGTGACAATGATCTAGCATGGCATATACATTAATGGAAACATCATGCTAGTTATCTTACGATCATGCAATGGCAATGTAGAAGTGGTGGCACATGTCATGGTGGTAGTTGCATGGCAATATATCTCGGAATGGCTTTGAAAAAGCCATAATAGGTAGGTATGGTGGCTGTTTTGAGGGAGGCTATATGGTGGGTTTTGTGCACCGGCGAAAGTTGCACGGCACTAAAGAAGATAGTGATGGTGGAAGGTGAAAGTGCATCTAAACCATGGACTCAACATTAGTCATGAAGAACTCATATACTTGTTGCAAAAGTTTTAGTAGTAATCGAAACAAAGCATTCAACGCATACTCATAGGGGAAGGGTTGGTAGGTATAAACCATCGTGCGATCCCGACCGCCACACAAAGGATGACAATCAATAAACTAATCACGCTCAAACTTCATTGAGTCACAAGTTCCTGCACAAACACAAAGAGCTTGCACCCAACGCTATGATGGGGTTGTCAATCCCTTATAGATTGTTTGCAAAGTGAGAACTGAAAGCAAAAAGTAAACAAAGCAAAGTAAAAGTGAAAGTGGAGACGATAGTTGTGAATAGACCCGGGGGCCGTAGTGTTCACTAGTGGCTTCTCTTGTGAAAGCTAGTAGCCGGTGGGTGAACGAATTACTGTCGAGCAATTGATAGAACCGCGCAAAGTCATGACGTTATCTATGGCAATGATTATATCTATAGGCATGATGTCAAAAACAAGTAGACCGATACTTTCTGCATCTACTACTATTACTCCACACGTCGACCGCTATCCAGCATGCATCTAGTGTATTAAGTTCATAAGAACAGAGTAACGCCTTAAGCAAGATGGCATGATGTAGATGGACAATCTCATATCTATGATAAAAGCCCATCTTGTTACCCTTGATGGCAACAACATGAAGCGTGCCTTGCTTCCCCTTCTGTCACTGGGAAAGGTCACCGCACGGTATGAACCCAAAACCAAGCACTTCTCCCATTGCAAGAATCATAGATCTAGTTGGCCAAACAAAACCCAAGACTCGGAGAGACTTTCAAGGATATCAAATCATGCATATAAGAAATCAGCAAAGACTCAAATATAATTCATAGATAATCTGATCATAAATCCACAATTCATCGGATCTCGACAAACACACCGCCAAAGAGGATTACATCGGATAGATCTCCATGAAGATCATGCAGAACTTTGTATTGAAGATCCAAGAGAGAGAATAAGCCATCTAGCTACTAACTACGGACCCGTAGGTCTGAAGTGGACTACTCACGAGTCATTGGAGAGGCGATGATGTTGATGTAGAAGCCCTCCAACTCCAAAGTCCCCTCCGACAGGGCACCGAGAAGGGTCTCCAGATAAGATCTCGAGGAAACGGAAGCTTGTGGCGGCGGAAACGTGTTTTCGTGGATGCCCTGACTTTTTCTAGGATTTTAGGGAATATATAGGCAAAAGAGCTAGGGCAGGGGAGCTCCAGGGGGCCACAAGCCTGGTACCCGCCGCCCCCCTGGTGGAGGCTACAGGGCTTGTGGGGCCCCTGTGGCTCTCCTACCTTGGCCCTCAAGTCCCCCGATCTTCTTCTGTTCTGGAAAAATTTATTTCGGGGATTTTATTCCGTTTGGACTCCGTTCCAAAATCAGATCTGAAAAGAGTCAAAAACACAGAAAAAACAGGAACTGGCACTTGGCACTGAATTAATAAGTTAGTCCCAAAAAAGATATAAAAGGTATATAAAACATCCAAAGTTGACAAGATAACAACATGAAACCATCAAAAATTATAGATACGTTTGAGATGTATCAAACACCTCTGAGTGCATGATATATGTTCATGTTGCCACATACACTTGCTAAAATCGCCGCAGACTAGCCACGGGTCTCACAAAAACTTCTTAGTCGGGTGAGGTGATCCCACATGTGTTACCGGTTCTCCACTCTAGGTTCCCCGTATACATACGTGGATCTCCAGATTTTATTCATCCCAGGAGAAGATGTTTACATCAATGAACCGAATGCACGCCTCCAACACCGTCACTTGTAATGAATCGTCCCAGAAAAGGCCAAGGCCGACCCCAAGACCAATACAGTCTACACCTTTGAATCCTTTGAGTCCCAGCCTCCACCTTAGTTTCTCTAATTTTCCCTTTGTTTGTCTTGTCCCACAGAAGAAGGCGAGTTTTGGGGAATTGGCCCTGACAAGAGCCAAAAGATCTCGAACTGTCTGGTGGTTCCCTGCTGCGGCAACAAAAGTCCTTCCCTGGCGCGTAGGAATTCTTCTTGTTACTTCTCTGGTTTGCGTCGGTTTTTCCCTTGAAGAGGAAAGGGTGATGCAGCACAGGAGCAGTAAGTATTTCCCTAAGTTTGAGAACCAAGGTATCGAACCAAAAGGAGGGCCTCGTCAAGTCCAAAGTTCCTGCGCAAACACAAACAAGCTTGCACCCAACGCTTCAAAGGGGTTGTCAATCCCTTCAAGATTGTTTGCAAAGTGAGATCTGAAGGCGGAAAGTGCAACATAGTAAAAGTGTAAGGCTAAAAATATGGTGTGGAATAGACCCTGGGGGCCATAGTGGTCACTAGAGGCTTCTCTCAAAATAGCAAATATCACGGTGGGTGAACAAATTACTGTCGAGCAATTGATAGAACCGCGCAAAGTCATGACGACATCTAAGGCAATGATCTAGCATATATGCATCACGTCCGAGACAAGTAGACCGATACTTTCTGCATCTACTACTATTACTCCACACATCGACCGCTATCGAGCATGCATCTAGTGTATTCAGTTCATGACGAACAGAGTAACGCTTTAAGCAAGATGACATGATGTAGAGGGATAATCTCAAACCAATGATGAAAAACCCCATCTTTTTACCCTTGATGGCAACAACACGATACGTGTCTCGCTACCCCTTCTGCCACTTGGTGAGGTCACCGCACGGTATGAACCCAAAACCAAGCACTTCTCCCATTGCAAGAATCATATATCTAGTTGGCCAAACAAAACCCACAACTCGAAGAGAATTACAAGGATATGAAATCGTGCATAAGAGAGATCAGAAGAAACTCAAATAAGATTCGTAGATAATCGGATCATAAATCCACAATTCATCGGATCTCGACAAACACACCACAAAAGAAGACTACATCGGAGAGATCTCCATGAAGATCATGGAGAACTTTGTATTGAAGATCCAAGAGAGAGAAGAAGCCATCTAGTTACTAGCTATGGACTCGTAGGTTTATGGTGAACTACCCAGGCATCATCGGAGAGGTCATGGTGTTGATGGAGAAGCCTTCCGTGTCCAAATCCCCCCTCATGCAGGGCACCAGGATGTGCCCCAGATGGGATCTTGCGGAGACAGAAGCTTGAGGCGGCGAAAAAGTTATTACGATGCTCCCCTGATTTTTTGGGAATATTTGGGAATTTATAGGCGCAAGATCTAGGTCAGGGGACCTCCAGGGGGCCCACAAGCCTGCATGGCGCGCCCCCTGGCCGCGGGGTGGGGGCTTGTGGGGCCCGTAGGGCTCTTCTAGCTTGGCCCCCAAGCTCTCCGATCTTCTTCCGTTCCCGAAAAAATCTTTTCGGGGATTTTCTTCCGTTTGGACTCCCTTTCAAAATCTCCTCTAAAAGGGGTCAAAAACATGGAAAAAACAGGAACTCGCACTTGGCACTGAGTTAATAGGTTAGTCCCAGAAAAAAGATAAAAGGCATGCAAAACATCCAAAGTTTGACAAGATAATAGCATGAAACCATCAAAAATTATAGATACATTGGAGACGTATCAAGCATCCCCAAGCTTAACTCCTGCTCGTCCTCGAGTAGGGAAGTGATAAAGAACGAATTTTTGAGGTGGAATGCTAACTAGCATAGTTGTCCTTTGCAACTTCTTTCACGTGGCATGAATGTTCATATTTGTACGATTCAAAACAATAGTTTGCTATTGACATGAAAACAATAATACTTCAGGCAAACTAGCAAAGTAATCATGAACTTTCAAAATAACAAGGCCAAAGAAAGTTATCCCTACAAAATCATATAGTCTGGCTATGCTCCATCATCCTCACACAACTAATGTAAATCAGGCACAACCCCGGAATTGGCCAAGTAATTGTTTTCGCAATCTTACTTTCTCTAACTTTTTATAACTATCACGCAATACATGAGCGCGAGCCATGGATATAGTACTATAGGTGGAATAGAGTGTGGTGGTGGTTGTGAGACAAAAAGGAGGAGATGGTCACATTGACTCGGCATATCAATAGGTTATGGAGATGCCCATTAATAGATATGAATGTGAATGAGTAGGGATTGCCATACAAGAGATGCACTAGAGCTATAAGTATGTGAAAGCTCAAGGGAAAACTAGTGGGTGTGCATCCAACTTGCTTGCTCACGAAGACCTAGGGCAATTTTGAGGAAGCCCAGTTATAAAACGAAGATTCCCACTAGCATATGGTAGTGACAAAGCAAGAAGCTCTCAATCATGAAGAGCATGGTGCTATTATGAAGCACGAGTGTGGAAAAAGATAGTAGCGTTGTCCCTTCTCTCTTTTTCTCTCATTTCTCTCTTTTCTTGTGCTCTTAGGCCTCTTTTTTTTCTTTTCTGTCCCTTTTTTCGTTTTTTTGCTTTTGGGCGCTTTGGCCTCTTTTTTCCCCTCACATGGGACAATGCTCTAATAATGATGATCATCACACTTTTATTTACTCACAGCTCGAAGATCACAATGATAATGACTCGATAGGAAATGCCTCCGGCAGTGTACCGGGATGTGCAACGATCTAGTATGATCATGCAATGGCAATATGAAAGTGACGGCACAAGTCATTAGATGGAACGGTGGTAGTTGCATGGCAATATATCTCGGAATGGCTATGAAAATGCCATAGTAGGTAGGTATGGTGGCTGTTTTGAGGAAGGAATTTGGTGGGTTTGTGCACCGGCGAGAATTGCAAGGCGCTAGAGAGGCTAGGAATGGTGGAAGGTGAAAGTGCATCTATACCATGGACTCAACATTAGTCATAAAGAACTCACATACTTGTTGCAAAAGTTTTTATTAGTAATCGAAACAAAGTGCTAAACGCATACTCCGAGGGGAAGGGTTGGTAGGTGTAAACCATCGCGCGATCCTGACCTCAACACAAAGGATGACAATCAATAGATCAATTATGCTCCGACTTCCTAACATAGAGGTTCACCATACGTGCATGCTATGGGAATCACTAACTTCAAGACAAGTATTTCTAGATTCACAACACCCTACTAACATAACTCTCAATATTACCGAATCCGTGTCTCACAACTAATTGAGAGGAATCGAAACTTCTCTTTATACTCAATGCACATTAAGATGGAGGTTTTTGCATCCTATTTGGATACCTAGCACATGGGACTACTTTCATAGCATAAGCCAACTACCAAATCACGCACCGTCATGCTCTAAAGATATAAGTGAAGCACAAGAGCAAAAGTATCTAGCTCAAAAGATATAAGTGAATTACTAAAGCAAAAGTATCTAGCTCAAAAGATATAAGTGAAGCACTATGAGCATTCTAGCAAAATCACGATGAGTGCATGTCTCTCTCTCTCAAAAAGGTGTGCATCAAGGATGATTGTGACACAACAAAAACAAAAGACTCCTCTGATACAAGATGCTCCAAGCAAAACACATATCATGTGGTGAATAAAAATATAGCTCCAAGTAATGTTACCGATGGATTGAAGACGAAAGAGGGGATGCCAAAACTTGAAAACTTCACAACACAAAACTTAAACAGAAAGTTGTGATAACATTAGTACAAGAAAACAAACTACCACTTCTTTTGGTACTGTATCAAACTTGAATTCCATCTATATTGATGATGGACTACTCTATTCTCACTTTTCCATGGCTAGTACCCCCCGATACTAACCATAGTTTCATCAAAACAAGCAACCAACTCAACAAAAACAGAATTTGTCGAAAACAGACCAGTCTGTAGCAACCTGTATACCTCATATAAATCATGATGGTCTGGGGAAAATATACCTCATATATACTTGGAGTACCTCAAAAATTCTGAAAAATTATGATGGTCTGGGGAAAAAGCATATAAATCAGAAGCAAAAAGAATCAACTCAAAATCTCTTTCTGAAAATATGAAAAATCATCTCATGAGCGAAAACTTTCTGTCTTTTTCCAGCAAGATCAAACAACCATTACCAAGACTAGTCATAAAGGCTTTGCTTGGCTCAAACACAAAAATAAATACAAAAAACACAATCACAACAGAATTGTGAAAGTCTGGACGCACCAAAACAGAAAGAAAAAGATAAATTCATTGGATTGCCTCCCAACAAGCGCTATTGTTTAACGCCCTTACCTAGGCATAAAAGCGATAGAATCACGTATCTTCGTCTTTGGTGCTCAAATCATAAGTGGCCCTCATCATGGATTCATAAGGCAATCTTATTTTCTTTCTAGGAAAGTGTTCCGTGCCCTTCCTTAAAGGAAATTGAAATCTAATATTCCCTTCCTTCATATCGATGATAGCACCGATAGTCCTTAGGAAAGGTCTACCAAGAATAATAGGGCATGTAGGATTGCAATCAATGTCAAGCACAATGAAATCCACGGTACATAGTTCCTATTTTCAATAATAAGAATATCATTGATCCTTCCCATGGGTTTCTTGATAATAGAATCAGCAAGATGCAAATTAAGAGAACACTCTTCAATCTCATTAAAACCCAGAATATCACATAAAGACTTTGGAATCGCAGAAACACTAGCACCCAAATCACACAAAGCATTGCACTCATAGTTTTTGATTTGATTTTGATGGTAGGTTCCCACTCATCATGAAGCTTTCTAGGGATAGAGACTTCCAAATCAAGTTTCTCTTCAAGAGCTTTTATCATAGCTTCGACGATATGATCGGTAAAGGCTTTGTTTTGGCTATAAGCGTGCGGAGAGTTTAACATGGATTGCATCAAAGAAATGCATTCAATCAAGGAGAAACTATCATAATTGAATTCCATGACATCCACGGTAGTAACTTCATTACTACTCAAAGTTTTAATGTCTTCTACTCCACTTTTAACGCTTTAAGCATCAAGATAGATGGACTTCGAATCATTGGGGCACTTTTCAACCAAAGTGGATTCATATCCAGCCCCATAATTATTATGTTTGACACAAGAAAACAAAGATTCAATGGGAGTCACACCAAGCACTTTAAGATCTTCGTGATTCTCATCACGAGAACACGCCTTTTTAAGCCATTCATGTCTAGCACGAATTTGGGCGGTTATTTCTTGGCTCTCAATCATGGAAACACGCATAGCTTTAAAACTTTCATCCATGTTAATTTTGGGAGGAGCACGTCTAACTTTTAAAGCATCAACATCACAAGAAATCCTATCAACGCTCTTAGCCAAATCGTCAATTTTGAGTAGTTTTTCCTCTATGGACGCATTGAAAATCTTTTGAGAGTTGATGAACTCTTTGATATTACTCTCTATATCAGAGGGTAATCTATTTTAATTTCCATGGGTATTGTTGTAGGAGTTGCCAAAATTATTAGAGGAGTTACTAGGAAAAGGCCTAGGAACATAGTTTTCTCTAAAAGCATTGTTGTTGCCAAAGTTATTCCTACCAACAAAATTAACGTCCAAGCTAGCGTTGCTACTCTCAATCAAAGAAGACAAAGGCAAATCATTAGGATCCAAAGGAGCATTTCTACTAGCAACCAAATTCATTAACTCATCCATCTTTGCACTCAAGGAGTTAATTTCTTCTGTAGCGTGTACCTTCTTACTAGTAGGTGACTTTTCAATGTGCCACTGAGAGTAGTTCGTAATGATGTTGTCTAAGAGCTTTGTGGCTTCTCCTAACGTGATTTCCAGGAACGTTCCACCTGAGGCAGAGTCCAAGATAATTCTAGAAGCGAAATTCAAGTCAGCGTAAAAGATTTGAATAATCATCCAAAGGCTCAAGCCATGAGCGGGACAATTTCTAATCATTAATTTCATTCTCTCCCAAGCTTGTGCAACATGCTCATGATCAAGTTGCTTGAAATTCATGATATCATTACGAAGAGAGATGATCTTAGCCGGCGGAAAATACTTGGATATATAAGCATCTTTGCACTTATCCCAAGAATCGATACTATTTTTGGGCAAAGGAGAAAACCAAGTTTTTGCGCAATCTCGCACCGAGAAAGGAAAAAGCTTCAATTTAATCACGTCATTATCCACATCTCTTTTCTTTTGCATATCGCAAAGCTCAATGAAGGTATTGAGATGGGATGCGGCATCTTCACTAGGAAGGACAGAGAATTGCTCTTTCATAACAATATTCAGCAAAGCGGCATTGATTTCGTATGACTCTGCACTAGTGGCGGGAGCAATCGGAGTACTAATAAAATCATTATTATTAGTATTCGAGAAGTCACAAAGCTAGGTATTTTCGTTCATGGTGACTTTAGCAAGCAACCAAGCACACGATAAAATAAAAAGCGGGCGAGAAAAAGGGCGAACGAAAAAGGCGAACAAAAAGGCAAACGAAAAGGCGAATTGGTGAAGTGGGGGAGAGGAAAACGAGGGGCAACTGGCAAACAAAGTAAATGCAAGAGATGAGTTTGCGACACTTACTTGGATGAGTTCTTGACTTGATCTTCCTCCCCGGCAACGGCGCCAGAAATACTTCTACTACGGCAACAAAAGTCCATCCCTGGTGCGTAGGAATTCTTCTTGTTACTTCTGTGGTTTGCGTCGGTTTTTCCCTTGAAGAGGAAAGGGTGATGCAGCACAGGAGCAGTAAGTATTTCCCTTAGTTTGAGAACCAAAGTATCGAACCAAAAGGAGGGGCTCGTCAAGTCCAAAGTACCTGCGCAAACACAAACAAGCTTGCACCCAACGCTTCAAAGGGATTGTCAATCCCTTCAAGATTGTTTGCAAAGTGAGATCTGAAGGCGGAAAGTGCAACAAAGTAAAAAGTGTAAGGCTGAAAATATGGTGTGGAGTAGACCCTAGGGGCCATAGTGTTCACTAGAGGCTTCTCTCAAAATAGCAATTATCACGGTGGGTGAACAAATTATTGTCGAGCTATTGATAGAACCGTGCAAAGTCATGACGATATCTAAGGCAATGATCTAGCACATAGGCATCACGTCCGAGACAAGTAGACTGATACTTTCTGCATCTACTACTATTACTCCACACATCGACCACTATCCAGCATGCATCTAGTTTATTGAGTTCATGACAAACCGAGTAACGCTTTAAGCAAGATGACATGATGTAGAGGGATAATCTCAAACCAATGATGAAAACCCCATCTTTTTACCCTTGATGGCAACAACACGATACGTTCCTTGCTACCCCTTTTGTCACTGGGTGAGGTCATCGCACGGTATGAACCCAAAACCAAGCACTTCTCCCATTGCAAGAATCATAGATCTAGTTGGCCAAACAAAACCCACAACTCGAAGAGAATTACAAGGATATGAAATCATGCATAAGAGAGATCAGAAGAAACTCAAATAAGATTCATAGATAATCTGATCATAAATCCACAATTCATTGGATCTCGACAAACACACCGCAAAAGAAGATTACATCGGATAGATCTCCATAAAGATCATGGAGAACTTTATATTGAAGATCCAAGAGAGAGAAGAAGCCATCTAGTTACTAGCTATGGACCCGTAGGTCTACGGTGAACTACTCACGCATCATCGGAGAGGTGATGGTGTTGATGGAGAAGCCTTCCGTGTCCAAATCCCCCCTCTGGCAGGGCACCAGGACGTGCCCCAGATGGGATCTTGCGGAGACAGAAGCTTGCGTTGGCGGAAAAGTGATTACGATGCTCCCCTGATTTTTTGGGGAATATTTGGGAATTTATAGGTGCAAGATCTAGGTCAGGGGACCTCCAGGCGGCCCACAAGCCTGCATGGCGCGACCCCCCTGGCCGCAGGGTGGGGGCTTGTGGGGCCCCTGGGGCTCTTCTGGCTTGGCCCCCAAACTCTCCGATCTTCTTCCGTTCCAGAAAAAATCTTTTCGGGGATTTTCTTCCGTTTGGACTCAGTTTCAAAATCTCCTTTGAAAGGGGTCAGAAACATGGAAAAAACAGGAACTTTCACTTGACACTGAGTTAATAGGTTAGTCCCAGAAAATAAATCAAAGGCATGCAAAACATCCAAAGTTTGACAAGATAATAGCATGAAACCATCAATAATTATAGATACGTTGGAGACGTATCATACCCCACCCCCCGACAGTTCCATACTAGGGAATTCATTGATCCCGGTGGCACTCGTCAAGGGAGCCCGTCAGTACACTAGTTTCATCATCATCCTTTCCAACAACCTTTGCACGCTTACTATCCTGACTTCCTTCAAGGGATTCAACTTCCTGCCTAACTGCATGAGGCTTGTCATCAATTAAGAGCATTGGGTTTCTGTTGAAGGTCTATGTCCCCATGTTCGCAATGCCCTGGTCCATGTTGAGACGTTCCCTTGTCCCCTTCTCCCCGGTAGTGGAGACCCCGGGGGGTGGTTTAGTAGGGCTACTAGCTATATCCCTCGTCTCCTCCATCTCCATGCCTGCTTTCTTGACCGCTCTCATGTCAGGACGGGTAGAGTTTGGTGGATCGGCATATAGCTAGTCTCCAAACTTTAGATCCTTGGCCTCATAAACCCCACTACCACATTCTTTGAAGTCATGACCAATCCTCCCGAATTTGCAGTACCAAGCCAGCATTTCATATTTGAACGCGAATACTTGCCTATCCTTTCCATGGACTATGCTGACAAACTTTATAAGAGGCTCTCTAACATCGTGGAGAACCCTCACGCGAATGTAATAACCCCTTGAGTTACCTTACACTCTCACCACTAAAACTTTTCTAGCATTGTTAATTAGATTTTCCACAATCTCCATCTTGCAATAAGAGTAAGGTAGCTTATGGATTTGGAGCCATATAGCCAAGTGAGCGATAGTATGGTCCACAGCCTTACTCAACCCATCATACGATACCAGCAGCACTGCCATGTTCGTGAATAACCAAGGCCCTCTCTCGATGATATGTTCCGAGTCGCCAAGGCAGAAGGCTTGGACAACGAACATATTTGCCCCCACTGGACGAAATCGAACTTGCTGGGCAGGATCCAGGGCTAAAATTCTTCTCATTATGAACTCTGGCTAAAGCAAGCAACTACACATTTTTGTTGATTTCAGGATCTTCCTCATCGATGATCAGGTCATCAAACTCCTTGCCTTCCAGATCCAGTTGACTAAAGAAACCTACGAGGTCATTAGGGTTTCCACCCTTTGTCCCTATTCCCGTGCCCGACTGAGCGTGGCACGGAGCAACCATCCTAAGGGGCACGTCAGCGGTGACGAGAGGTCGCCTGGGCTTCTCCCCGTCGAAGCATGTCGAGATCCGATGGTAGACTCCGAGGCCAATCAGTATCGCCTCGGAGGACAGAGAAACCTTACAAATGTTTAGGGGAAATAATACATTCTGCATGAATTGATGTACAGTGACAACCCATGCAAGTCAACGAGTCCTCCCTGTTGGAAATCGGCCACATGATCGATCACATTAAAACACGAGAATGTCTCACATACGCGTCGATGACTAATCGTGCAAACTCACACATCTTCTATTAAGGAGCACCGTCTTCGTTTGCTCTTTTTGATATGACTTGGCAATAGAGCGGTCATAGTATGATTTAACTCTCTTCGGAGGCGGCGGGTCGGCAAGATTGGCCAGAACGCGCTTGACGTCTTTCAGAGGTTTTATATCCTTTGGTACAAGCTTTCTCTTGTCTTTTTGGGCCTGCAACTCAGCAGCCAATGTCTCGTCTAATTCCTCTCTGGTCTCCTCGTAACACAACTTTGGCAGGGGAGGTGTTGGAAATATGTCTTATCTAAACAGTGCATGCATGCATTGTATCCCTTGTTTGACTGTCCTGAAATGTTACTAAGAGCATGCCAATCATAGATGGTTACGAACATCAATGCTCGTAGGTCAAATTCCCGCTGTTTGTGCTCATCCCACGCACATACACCTGGTTTGGCCCACAACTTCAAAAGTTCATCAACTAATGGCCTTAGGTACACATCAATGTCGTTGCCGGTTTGCTTCGGTACTTGGATGAGCACTGGCATCATAATGAACTTGCGCTTCATGCACAACCAAGGAGGAAGATTGTAGATACATAGAGTCACGGGCCAAGTGTTGTGACTGCAACTCTGCTCCCCAAAAGTATTCATGCCGTTTGTACTTAGAGCAAGCCATAAGTTCCTTGGGTCATCTGCAAAGTCCGGCCACTCCATCTCGATTTTCCTCCTCTGCGACCCATCTGCGAGGTTCTCAACTTCCCGTCTTTCTTACGCTCGTCTTTGTGCCATGGAATCAACTTGGCATGCTCATTGTTTCTGAACAGACATTTCAACCATGGTATTATAGGAGCATACCACATGACCTTAGCAGGAACCTTCTTCCTGGGGGGCTCGTCATCGCCCTCAACATCACCAGGGTCATCTTGTCTGATCTTGTACCGACATGCAGTGCATACCGGGCATTTGTACATATTCTCATACTTCTCACTGCAGTACAAGATGCAGTCATTAATGCATGCATGTATCTTCTGCACATCTAATCCAAGAGGGAAGATAGCCTTCTTTGCTTCATACGTAGTCTCAGGCAATTTGTTATCCTTTAGAAGCTTTGGCTTCAATATTTTCAGTAACTTCTTGAATCCCTTGTCAGATAAACCAGTTTTTGCCTTCCATTTCAACATTTCCAGTGTGGTACCGAGCTTTGTGCTACCATCTTCGCAATTTGGGTACAACAACTTTTTATGATCCTTTAGCATGGCCTCCAACTTCAGCTTCTCCTTGTTTGTATCGCATTGTCTCTTTGCATCAGAAATGACCCGACCAAGACCATCAGCGGACTCATCTGATGCCGGTTGTTCTTCACCAACTTCTTCTTCATTGTCTTCCATTGCAGTATCACCATATTCTTCAATGAACATAGAATAGTTGTCATCATCATCTTCTTCTTCATTGTCTTCCATCCTAACCCCTCTTTCTCCGTGCATGGTCCAACAATAATATGTGGGCATGAAACCTCTTCGAAGCACGTGGCCTTGAATGGTTTTTGAGCTAGAGTACTCCTTCATGCTTCGACATTCAACATATGGACAAGGCATAAAATTATTCACTTTGTTTGTCTCAGCCACATTCATAAATTTATGCAGGCCTGCAATAAATCCAGAACCGCGTCATTTGCCGTACATCCATCGCTTCCATGGATCGATCTGCATCATACATGAATAGTGAAATGACCACGGTACATGGACACATGCAATATTTTTGTATCAATTACAGATGAAAAAGTATAACGTTGCTAACCTCGGTCGAGTATACCATTTTGTCCCGGTTCGTAATGTACTCCGAAGTGTGTCGGTCACCGTACATCCATTAGCGGTTCATATGTATTATAAAATTAAGTATATCAAAAATCCATTACAGAACATCATGAATAGAGAAATGACCAAATTAATACAAGTTCATCATCACATTAAAACCAAAGTACAGTAGTGATCAAATGTTATTATTACAAAAATAAATATATAAAGTTCTCTCATAAAACAACATACAACTATGTAAAACATTTAAATGCAACAACAAATGCGATCAAAATCGCAACTAAGGTAACAATTGACCCAACAACATAATGATACCAAGCCTCTTTATCAATGGCATATTTTCTAATATTCCTAATATTCGAGTGCATTGCATCCATCTTCAACCGCATTGCGTCCATCTTCATCTTGTGATCATCGACGACATCGGCAACATGCAACTCCAGTTTCATATTCTTCTCCTTAATTATTTTCAATTTTTCCTTCAAGTAATTGTTTTCTTTTTCAACCAAATTTAACTTCTCGACAAGAATTTCGATGTCGGTTGGAATTTCCTGTTCACATACCTCCTAGATTAAAAAATCTATGTCACGGTGGTCGTCATAATTTTCATAAAAACTAAATAAAAAAATAGTTATAAAGATAATATATACCACATCCGAATCATAGACAAGACCATGGCCGACGGAGGCGGATACCAAAACCATCGCACTATATAATAACAAAAAAATAATAAAATTCAGTAATTTATACAAGTATCTATCTAAATCATACAAGTAAGAAATTTTTTTCTTTTAAAAAGAATATAAGAACAAGAGGCTCACCACGATGGTGCTGGCGACGAGATCAGCGTGGGCGATCGACAATGGTGAGGACGGACACGGGACGACACCCTACACATGCGCAGACTCTAAGAAGTTAATTTGAGCTCAAATTTTGCATCTAAATCAAAAGAACAACCACATACACTCCTACACTAAAACCCACAAACCAGTCTACTTTTAGAGCATTTGAAATGAACTAATTAACTAGCAGTAAGAGATGAAAGGATGAAGTAGCTAACCTTTAGAATACTTGTGTAGTTGGCACACCGTCAAACCTAGACAAATCTTGAGGAAAATGGAGCTTGGAGATGTCGAGCTTGGAGAGGAGAAAGTTTAAGTGTGGCTTGGGCATATCATCGAACACCTCATGTGCATGGCATAGAAGGGTGACAAGAGCATGGCATGCACACCTCACACAACCAAAAATAGAGGAGAGGGTGGGCATGTATATATAGGCATCTCTTTAGTCCCGGTTCCATCCCTCAACCGGGACTAATGCTCCGCGGCACGCCACGTGTTAGTCGCTGGTTCTTTAGTCCCGGTTTTTGGCATGAACCGGGACTAATGCGGCGAACCGAACCGGGACTTTTGCCCTGCGAGGCGAGTAAATTGCCAAAAACTACCACATTTCGCGCAAACGTGTCCAGTAGCTACCACGTTACGATTTTGTGCGAAAAACTACAAAAATTTTCCTAATCTGTGGCAAAAAACTACCAAACTTCTTAACTGCCCGATTTACCTCTTTTAACAGTTTTTCTGGCAATGCTGGCCCACATGTCAGGTGCCAGCGTGGCCAACTTTGACGGCCCCCGCACGAACGGCCATTAAGGGCGCCCGCTCGCCGTCTCCGTCGTATCCCTTCACTCTCTCCCTCCAGATCCGATCCAGTACCCTGTCGCTCCACTCTCTCCCTCCTCTCCCTGTCTCTGACCTAGGTGGCGGCCGCCATGGCGTCGGTGATTCCTGACATTGTTGGCGGCAGCGACGGCGGCAGCAAGGGCGGCAGCGACGGTGTACGTTTCCATGAAGTGGATAACCGGTTGAGGAGCCGCAGCTACACGACACAGGATGGCTTGCAGCAGCCTGAGGCACCACTGGTCAAGTCATCGTCGACGCCTGGATGCTCTATGGGTTGCAGGTATGGCAAATTAGTAGAGTAGATGTGTTTGTAGGAGTTTTTTTTTCTGCAATCTTAAATGTGTAGTTGTAGTTGTAGTTCAGCTATTAGAGTTCCACCTCTCTTAGGTATTTCATCTTATTTATGCAGTTTGGGTAATGAGAATTACATGAACACTCAAGAGAGCTGCATTGTGAAGGATTCTGAGGTAATGATAGAAAGGCTCAGCTTGAGAGGAGCGGGATTCAAAGAGAGTAAGATTTGAACCATTTTGAAGGAGACACTGAAGTGTCTGAATTCTGTTCTGATAATTCAGTTCATTCTGATGGGAGTGTTGATGAAGTTGTACAAATGGAATAAGATTCTGCCTCTGAAGAGGATAGACCATTGGAATTAACTGCTTTAGTGAAATATGTGAAGAATCCTAGTCCAACTAGCAGATGTCACAATGATGTAGAGCACAAAGAAAAACCAGACTGGTTTCCTGAACCAGATGAGTTTTGTTTTGCTGGTGATTTAGGCATGAGTGATGAGGAAGAAGAAGATGAAGTTGACCTACCATACCTCCTGAAGAAGGGAAAGAGTAATAAGAAAAAGATGAAGGATAGGGTATGGTTTGACCCCTCAATTCCCAATTCACATTTACTGTTGTGCAAGAGCTTGTGTTTTGAGAGTGTTTACTAGTTTAGAGAAGCATTAAGGGATTTTCTTATAAGGACTTTGAGGTCTTTTCACTACCACATGAAGTCCCCAACAAGAATTATTGTTTGGTGCTCACAGAGAGAGCATGTGTGTGAATTTTACATGTGTGCCTCCAGGATAGCTCATGAAAGAACTTTGTTGCATTAAGAAGTGTAACATGGAGCCCACTTGTCCATCATCAGCAGAGAACACAAAGGTTACTACTAAGTGGCTTGCCAAAGCAGTTGAGCCTTCTCTTAGAGCAGATCCAAGAGCACCTGTGGATGCACTTATTAAAAACAGCAAAGTCAATTTTTCAGTTGATGTATCAAGGAGTGTGGCATATAGGGCAAGGAGGAAGGCTATTAAGGTTGTGCAAGGTGACCAGAAGGAGCAATATTATAGACTGAGGGACTACCTACAAGTAGTTATTGATACAAACCCTGGTAGCAGGCGTATAGTTACAACATTTGAGGACCCAGAAAACCATGCACCAACTCCTAGATTTAAGTACATGTTCTACTGCTTGCATGCATCAAAGGAAGGATTTATTAATGGATGCAGGCCCTTTATAGGTATATTTACAACTGTTTTTTCTTGAAAACATCTTCTTAGAGAAAAATTATGGTATCTAATTTGGTCATGGATGCAGGGCTTGATGGTCCTAACACAATGAGAACGAAAAAAATAGCAGCTCCAAGAGCAACAACATCAACAGTTTCAACAGCAGCTCCAAGAGCACCAGCAAGGGCATCAAGAAGGGGATTCAATGCACCTAGAACATCCACTGGAGCTGCTGTGATATTATCAGGCAAGAGGAAGAGGAAACCTACTAGCAGGTTTGAAGCCTATTTCAATGCAAGTGGAAACCATTGAAACTGTGATTGATGGTTTGTACTAAGATGAATTTGATGTACTCAGACTGTGATGTGCTACTAAGATGAATTATATTTGATGCTACTAAGATTGTGTGTTTGTACTCAGACTATGTTTGTTTAATATGAATTTGATGTAGGCCAATTGACTTAACAAAATTACCAAAAAAAGGGGAGGCCTGGGGCTCGAACACAGCAACTCGGGTAGAAATGCTGCGAGCAATACCAATTGGATAGTAATAGGAACTTGTCAAGTTACTACTACTTCTCTATTTAGTGTTAGCGTGCGTGCGTGCGGCCGTTCTGTTTGCAAGCGGTGGCCGTTTCAGTTTCCAAGGCTGGCTGCTGTAAATGATGAAAAGACCACTGATACGTCCATTTTGCATCATGCTTTCATGTTGATATTTATCTCTTTATGGACTGTTATTATACTTTGTGGTACCATACTTAGGCCTCTTTTCTCTTATTTTGCAAGGTTTATTTGAAGAGGGAGAATACCAGCAGCTGGAATTCTGGACTTGAAAAGGAGCAAGTGTGAGTCCTCTATTCTGCACAACTCCAAATGCCCTGAAAATCAACGTGGAATTTTTTGGGATTATATAAAAAATACTGGGCGAAAGAAGTGCCAGAGGGGGGCTTCCAGGGGCCCATAAGCCTCGTAACCGCGGCCTGCCCCCCTGGCCGCGGCTACAGGGCTTGTGGGCACCCTGGTGGCCCACTGGCCCCCCTCTTCTGCTATATGAAGGGCTTCGTCAGGAAAAAAATCAGGGCGGAGCTTTTTCATGGATTCTCCGACGCCACGAGGAGGAACTTGAGCAGAACCAATTTAGAGCTCCGGTAGGATGATCCTGCCGGGGAAAATTCCCTCCCGGAGGGGGAAATTTATGACCCACAAGTATAGGGGATCAATAGTAGTCCTTTTGATAAGTAAGAGTGTCGAACCCAACCAGGAGGAGAAGGCTGTGATAAACGGTTTTCAGCAAGGTAATAGCTGCAAGCACTGAAAGTAGCGGAAACAAGTGATGGTATAGTGAGGTGAAACGTAGCAAGCGAAAAGTAACAAGTAACAAGTAGTAGCAACAGTGCAGCAAGTGGCCCAATCCCTTTTGTAGCAAGGGACAAGCCTGAACAAAGTCTTAAAAGAGGAAAAGTGCTCCCGAGGACACACGGGAATTTCTGTCATGCTAGTTTCATCATCTTCATATGATTCGCGTTTGTTACTTTGATAGTTTGATATGTGGGTGGACCGGCGCTTGGGCACTGCCCTTACTTGGACAAGCATCCCACTTATGATTAACCCCTCTCGCAAGCATCCGCAACTACGAAAGAAGAATTAAGACAACGTCTAACCATAGCATTAAACTAGTGGATCCAAATCAGCCCCTTACGAAGCAATGCATAGACTGGGGTTTAAGCTTCTGTCACTCCAGCAACCCATCATCTAGTTACTACTCCCCAATACCTTCCTCTAGGACCAAACATGGTGAAGTGTTATGTAGTCCACGTTCACATAACACCACTAGAGGAAAAGACAACATACAATATATCAAAATACCGAACGAATACCAAACTCACATGACTATTATTAGCATGACTTATCCCATATCCTCGGGAACAAAAGTAACTACTCACAAAGCATAATCATAATCATGATCAGAGGTGTAATGAATAGCATCAAGGATCTGAACATAATCTTTTCCACCAAGTAATCCAACTACATCAACTACAAAGAGTAATCAACACTACTAGCAACCTTACAAGTACCAATCGGAGTCGCGAGACGGAGATTGGTTACAAGAGATAAACTAGGGATTGAAGAGGAGATGGTGCTGATGAAGATGTTGATGGAGATGCCTCCCCTCCGACGAGAGGAGTGTTGGTGATGACGATGGCGATGATTTCCCCCTCCGGGAGGGAAGTTTCCCCAGCAGGATCGTCCTACCGGAGCTCTATTGGATCTGCTCAAGTTCTGCCTCGTGGCGGCGGTGAAACCACGAAAAAGCTCCCTAATGATTTTTTTCTGGAACAAAACCCTTCATATAGCAAAAGAGGGGGGCAAGTGGGCCGCCAGGGTGCCCACAAGCCCTGTTGCCACGGCCAGGGGGGTAGGCTGCGACAACCAGGCTTGTGGGACCCTAGTTTCTCCCCTCTGACACTTCTTTCGCCCAGTATTTTTTATAAAATCCAAAAAAATCCACGTTGATTTTCAGGATATTTGGAGCTGTGCAGAATAGATCACTCAGACTTGCTCCTTTTCCAGTCCTGAATTCCAGCTGCCGGTATTCTCCCTCTTCAAATAAACCTTGCAAAATAAGAGAGAAAAGGGATAAGTAAGGTTTCACAAAGTATAATAACAGTCCATAAAGCGATAAATATCAACATGAAAGCATGATGCAAAATGGACATATCAACTGCCCCAAGCTTAGACCTCGCTTGTCCTCAAGCGAAAACCAAGACCAAAAACATGTCCACATGTTTAGGGATGAAGGTGTCGATAAAACATAATACGGACATGAGGGCATCATGATCACACATAGAACAGTAATACAACATATAGATTCTTATGGGAAAGTAACAATTCCTTCACAAAGCAAAGTATAAACAAAAACCTTACCGAGAAGTGGCCAACAACCGTCCAAAGTCATTAAAGCAATTGCAATTTATCATACTATCAGAAAGAGTCAAATAAGAGCTTGCAAGGAAAATCCACATACTCAATCATCTCTTTTGTTTTCCACAAATGTTACAACTCACGTGGTACTTATGGTATCAAAGTTTCAGTTGGACACAGAGAAAGATAGGGGCTTATAGTTTTGCCTCCCAACCATTTACCTCAAGGGTAAAGTCAACAATAATAAAGCATAAGTACTCAGCTCCAAGTTGATATACGAATATAGATCTTTCCCAAGCATATGACATTCACGAAGAAAAAGGCTAAATAAGGAATTGGTGAAGATCACCATGACTCTTACAAGGGAAGAAAGTAAAGGTACAAGATAGGCCCTTTGCAGAGGGAAGCAGAGGTTGTCATGCGCTTGTGAGGTTTGGATGTGTGTACTCTTAGTGCGGTGGAACGTCACTTTATATTGCCTCCTGTGATGAAGAACTTTATTATGCAGTCTTTCGCTTTTATGTCTTCCTCATCACAGATTCGTACAAAGCTTATTTTCCACACACTAATAGATCATACATATTAGAGAGCAATTTTTATTGCTTTCTCTGATGACAACTTACTTGAGGGATCTTATTCAGTCCATAGGTAGGTATGGTGGACACTCATGGAAAAACTGGGTTGAAGGTTTATGGATGCACAAGTAGTATCTCTACTTGGTAGGGGAGTTTTGGTAATATGAGTCGGAAGCAATCGTCACATGCTGAGGGATCTCTAAGCATATAACATTGTTTGGAACCAAGCAAACACAATTCATTACGTTGTCTTCCTTGTCCAACATCTACTTCTAGGCATGTAATAGTTTTGTGAGTGCTCACAATTATAGAAAGTTTCTAAGATGATATATTTATATGTGAACCTCTCTTTCCTTATTACTTCTTATTAATTGCAACAATGACTGAGGTCTATGTTGGTCTACTCTCAACAAGTTTCAGTCATCATACTTGTTATAAGTGAAGCTATCACTTTCCATAAGATCATGTCATGATCTTTCATGCTATCGTTCTTTTCACACTTTTGATCACAGCACAAGACAAAGCCCTTGACTAAGATACTCGTTATTGTAAAGCTCGCAAGCTCGAATACATTGGGGAACACAAGGCAAAAGACTCAAACCAAAACACTAAAGACTTATTCCACTAAGAGAAGAAATAAAACTGAAAAGGAAAAACTAAAACAAAGGTAAAATCAAAAGATATAAAGGTGATACGATACCACGGCAACTCCCCCAAGCTTGGAAAAAGCCAAGGGGATTGCCCATACCAATGCTTAGTTGTCTTCCTTTGGTGGTGATGGTGGTGGTGTTGTTGAAGTAGTCTTGAGCTTGTCTAATTTCACCTTGAGCAAAAAGTTCTGCTCCCTCAGATCGTCATTTTCCTTCTCAAGCTTCAACACTCTATGACAAAGTTCCTGCTTACTCTCCTGCAAGAAATGGGAAGGGATAAAAAAAGGTCTTAGGCTTCTTCCTTTGGTCAGGGTGGCTTGACTTCTTGAACTCCACATGAGTGCGTCCAGGTTGGGGTAGAGGAGCCTCCTCTTCATCAGAACTCGTTTGTTCCTTCCCCTTGGGCTCATAATCCTCTTCCTCGTCGGTTGTCCAGCCATAAGGTTCCAAGTCCCCATTAATCCTGGAGTTAGCACGATCATCGGCCACATAGATCTCTTCTTCTGAATCTTGAGAAGACATCTTGATCTAAATCTGCGGCAGACAACAGGCTCGAAACGAAAACAGAGGAAAACTGTGCGATACGGAGATCAAAACCCTCGGGCGTATATAAGGAGTGCTCCACCAGAAAACGGAGTCCGGGAGGCACACGAGCTGCCCACAAGCCCTGTTGTCGCGGCCACAGGGAGGCCGCGACAACCAAGCTTGTGGCCGCCACGTGCGCTCTCTGGACTGCTTTTTATTTTTCAAATTTTCCAAAAATTCCAAAACGGACAAAATTTCCTATTGGAAAAGTTTCGGAGTCCAATTACTTACCGAAACAGATACCTCTTGGTTTTCACGGTCTGAAACAGGCTGATAAACATCCCTATGTACTCCTCTGGAGTTATGATATTGATGATATTGGTCTTAACATTTATGGGAGTACTAGAGATATAATGCTTGATTCTTTGCTCGTTTACCACCCTAGGAAAATTACCTTCCGTGTTATTGATTTTGATGGCACCGGAACGATATACTTCCTCGACAACATAGGGACCTTCCCATTTAGAGAGAAGCTTGACTGCGAAGAATCTTAAACGAGAATTGTATAACAGGACATAGTCACCTACATTGAACTCTCCTTTTTGTATTCTTTTATCGTGCCATCTCTTAACCTTTTCCTTGAAGAACTTGGCATTCTCATATGCCTGGGCCCTCCATTCATCTAATGAGCTCATATCGAACAACCGCTTCTCACCGGCAAGTTTGAAACCGAAGTTGAGCTCTTTGATTGCCCAATAAGCTTTGTGTTCAAGCTCAAGCGGTAAATGACAGGCCTTACCGTAAACCATTTTATACGGCGACATACCCATGGGATTCTTATAAGCAGTCCTATAAGCCCATACTGCATCGTCAAGTTTGCTAGACCAATTCTTCCGAGATCTATTGACGGTCTTTTGTAAGATCAATTTGATCTCCCTATTACTCAACTCCACTTGACCACTAGACTGAGGATGATAAGGAGATGCAACTCTATGGTTGACATCGTACTTTGCGAGCATCTTGCGGAAAACACCATGAATGAAGTGTGAACCGCCATCAGTCATCAGATATCTAGGGACTCCAAATCTTCGGAAAATTACTTCCTTAAGCATCTTAATAGAGGTGTGGTGATCAGCATTTTTAGTGGGGATAGCTTCTACCCACTTAGTGACGTAGTCCAGAGCAACTAAGATGTGAGTGTATCCATTGGAGCTCGGGAAGGGTCCCATATAATCAAAGCCCCAGACATCAAATGGTTCAATGACAAGTGAATAGTTCATAGGCATTTCCCGACGCTTACTGATGTTCCCTATTCTTTGACATTCATCACAAGACAAAACAAACTTACGGGCATCGTTGAAGAGAGTGGGCCAATAGAAACCTGGTTGCAATACCTTATGAGAAGTTCTGTCTCCAGCATGGTGTCCTCCGTAGGCCTCGGAATGACACTTCTGCAGGATCTGTCCCTGTTCATGTTCAGGCACACAACGTTTAATGACACCATCTACTGCTTCCTTATAAAGGTGAGGATCATCCCAAAAGTTGTGTCTCAAATCAAAGAAGAATTTCTTCTTTTTCCGGTAGGTGAAACTGGGTGGTATGTATTTGGCTACGATATAGTTTGCATAATCAGCATACCACGGTGCACTATGTGAAGTGCGGATGACATTCAATTGCTCAGCGGGAAAGTTGTCATCAATAGGTCGTGGGTCATCAACGACATTCTCCAGCCTGGACAAGTTATCTGCTACACGGTTATCAACACCCTTTTGGTCAACGACATGCAAATCAAATTCCTATAGTAGGAGAACCCATCTGATTAGCCTAGGCTTAGCGTCCTTCTTCTTCATAAGGTACTTAATATCAACATGATCAGAGTGAATAATGACTTTGGAGTCAACTATATAAGATCTGAACTTTTCACATGCAAACACGACTGCTAAAAACTCCTTCTCTGTAGTGGCATAGTTTCTTTGGGCACTGTCTAGAGTTTTACTAGTGTAGTGAATGACATTCAACTTCTCGTCAACTCTTTGTCCTAGAACAACACGAGCAGCATAATCACTAGCATCACACATGATTTCGAAGGGCAGGTTCCAGTCTGGTGGTTGAACAATAGGTGCGGTTATTAAGGCTTCTTAAGTATTTCGAAAGCTTCCTCACAATCCTCATCAAAAACAAAAGGAACATCCTTCTACAAGAGGTTGGTAAGAGGCCTAGAAATCTTAGAAAAGTCTTTAATGAACCTTCTATAGAAATCAGCATGACCTAGGAAACTCCGTATACCTTAGATATCTGTGCGGCAAGGCATTTTCTCAATTGCATCAACCTTAGCCTTATCAACTTCAATGCCTCTCTCAGAGATTTTGTGTCCTAAGACGATGCCTTCATTAACCATGAAGTGGCACTTTTCCCAGTTCAAGACAAGGTTGGTATCTTTGCATCTCTCTAAGACTCGATCATGGTTGCTGAGACAATCGTCAAAGGAAGAACCATAGACGGAGAAATCATCCATGATAACCTCAACAATCTTTTCACAAAAGTCAGAGAATATAGCCATCATACATCTTTGAAAGGTGGCAGGTGCATTGCACAAGCCAAAAGGCATATGTCTATAAGTGAAGGTACCGAAGGGGCATGTGAAGGTGGTTTTCTCTTGATCAGATTGTGCAACAGGTATTTGCGAGAAACCTGAATAACCGTCTAGAAAGCAAAAGTGTGTGTGTTTAGATAGCCTTTCTAGCATCTGGTCAATGAACGACAAAGGATAATGGTCTTTCCTAGTTGCATTGTTCAATTTCCGGAAGTCTATCACCATCCTATAGCCTATAATAATCCTTTGTGGGATTAATTCGTTCTTATCATTAGGAACGACGATGATACCTCCCTTCTTAGGTACGCAATGTACTGGACTTGCCCAATCACTATGAGCAACATGATAAATGATTCCTTCTTCCAGAAGCTTTAATATTTCTTTTCTCACGACCTCTTTCATCCTAGGATTTAATCTCCGTTGATGATCAGCAACTGGCTTAGAATCAGGATCGGTTTTAATCTTGTGCTGACATAGAGTGGGACTAATACCCTTAAGATCATCAAGAGTATATTGCTCTAAAGGATCCGTAGGAGGTTCGGCAATAGAGGCAAGAGAAATGATTCATCCCTACCAGACGACTCTTTTTCATGGGGTTGTCTTCCAAACTTGGAGAAGTTAAATTCATGAGACACACCCTCGAAACTAACAGTGACAGTCTGCTTAATGCAATCAATGTGAGCATTGACAGTGTTGAGAAAGGGTCTACCAAATATGATGGGACAAAAGCTATCTTGTGCAGTACCAAGGACGAGGGAATCAGTAGGATACTTCGTCTAACCACACAGGACTTCTAAGTGTCTCACAATTCCCAGAGGGCAGATAGTGTCTCTATTAGCTAGCGTAATAGTGATATCAATGGGTTCTAACTCAGCAGGTGCAATCTCATATTTGATTTCATCAAATAGGGTACGGGGCATTGCACTAACACTAGCTCCCATATCACATAAACCATGGTAACAGTAGTCTCCTATCTTGACAGAAACAACGGGCAGGCCAACTACAGGTCCGTATTTGTCTTTCGCGTGAGGTTTAGCAATTCTAGCAGAGTCCTCACAGAATTTGATAACATGCCCATCTATGTCTTCGGTGAAGAGATCTTTGATAATAGCAACACTAGGTTCGACTCTAATTTCCTCAGGTGGAGCAAGTGGTCTAATGTAACCCCTACATATCACAGTTGGAGCTTTAGAATAATCCTTTATCCTAGCAGGGCAAGGTGGTTTCTCAGCGTAGGCACAAGGGACAACAGGATCACTAAAAGCAATGACTTTCTCCTCTACTAGATTGGTTTTGACTATGTTGCTTTCTACAGGAGGATGATATTTAAACAACTTCTCTTTGGGAAGATTAACATGAGGAGCAGAAGATTCACATAGAGAAGCTACTATCTCAGAGTCAAGTCCATACTTAGCGCTAAAATCTCTAGAAGTGTTTGTCTCAACAAAAGATTTAACGCAATCAAACTGGAAATTCATACCTAACTCCTTACCTTCTTCCAACTCCCAATCTTCAGAGTTACGTTTGATTCTTTCCAATAAATTCCACTTGTGATCAATATCATTCTTTATAAAAGAACCTGTACAAGAAGTGTCAAGCATGGTACGATCTTCATGAGAAAGCCGAGCAAAATAGTTTTGAGTGATAATTTCTCTCGAGAGCTCATGATTGGGGCATGATATAGCATTGATTTATGCCTCCCCCAAGCTTGAGCTATGCTTTCCCTATCACGAGGCCAAAAGTTATAAATATAATTCCGATCACGATGTACTAAATGCATAGGATAGAACTTTTGATGAAATTCCAATTTCAACCGATTGTAGTCCCATGATCTAGTATCATCACATAGACTATACCATGTCAACGCCTTATCCTTCAAAGATAAAGGAAAGAATTTCTTCTTTACCTCATCGTCGGGCAAACCTGCAAGCTTAAATAAACCACAGACTTCATCAACATAGATTAGATGCAAGTCTGGATGTGAAGATCCATCTCGTGTAAAAGGATTAGCCAACAGTTTCTCAAGCATACCCGAAGGGATTTCATAAAAGATATTTTCAGTAGGTACCTCTGGTTGAGGAACAACTCCTCATGCTTCCGTTCATGGTGAAGATACCCCGAACAAACTCCTCAAAGGAACAGTTTCCATAGTGACAAGTGACAATGAATTTCAGCACAGTATATAAATGTTTCCTTACCAAATTCCTCTTACCAAAGGCGCTTCCTCCGCGGCAACGGCGGCAGAAAAGAGTCTTCATGACCCACAAGTATACGGGATCAATCATAGTCCTTTTGATAAGTAAGAGTGTCGAACCCAACGAGGAGGAGAAGGCTCTGATAAACTGTTTTCAGCAAGGTAATAACTCCAAGCACTGAAAGTAGCGGTAACAAGTGATGGTATAGTGAGGTGAAACGTAGCAAGCGAAAAGTAAGAAGTAACAAGTAGTAGCAATGGGGCAGCAAGTGGCCCAATCCCTTTTGTAGCAAGGGACAAGCCTGAACAAAGTCTTAAAAGAGGAAAAGCGCTCCCGAGGACACACAGGGATTTCTGTCATGCTAATTTCATCATGTTCATATGATTCGCGTTCGTTACTTTGATAGTTTGATATGTGGGTGGACCGGCGCTTGGGCACTGCCCATTCTTGGACAAGCATCCCACTTATGATTAACCCTCTCGCAAGCATCCGCAACTACGAAAGAAGAATTAAGACAACGTCTCACCATAGCATTAAACTAGTGGATCCACATCAGCCCCTTACGAAGCAACGCATAGACTGGGGCTTAAGCTTCCGTCACTCCAGCAACCCATCATCTACTTATTACTCCCCAATGCTTTCCTCTAGGCCCAAATATGGTGAAGTGTTATGTAGTCCACGTTCACATAACACCACTAGAGGAAAAGACAACATACATCATATCAAAATACCGAACAAATACCAAACTCACATGACTATTATTAGCATGACTTATCCCATGTCCTTAGGAACAAAAGTAACTACTCACAAAGCATAATCATAATCATGATCAGAGGTGTAATGAATAGCATCAAGGATCTCAACATAAACTCTTCCACCAAGTAATCCAACTAGCATCAACTACAAAGAGTAATCAACACTACTAGCAACCTTACAATTACCAATCGGAGTCGCGAGGCGGAGATTGGTTACAAGAGGTGAACTAGGGATTGGAGAGGAGATGGTGCTGATGAAGATGTTGATGGAGATGCCTCCCCTCCGACGAGAGGAGTGTTGGTGATGACGATGGCGACGATTTCCCCCTCCTGGAGGGAAGTTTCCCCAGCAGGATCGTCCTTCCGGAGCTCTAGATTGGATCTGCTCAAGTTCCGCCTCGTGGCGGCGGCGAAACCACGAAAAAGATCCCCAATGATTTTTCCTGGAACGAAACCCTTCATATAGCAAAAGAGGGTGGAAAGAGGGCCGCCACGGTGCCCACAAGCCCTGTTGCCGCGGCCAGGGGGGTAGGTCGCGGCGACCAGGCTTGTGGGCCCCTGGTTGCTCCCTGTGACAGTTCTTTCGCCCAATATTTTTTATAAAATCCAAAAAAAATCCACGTTGATTTTTAGGATTTTTGGAGTTGCGCAGAATAGAGCACTCAGACTTTCTCCCTTTCGAGTCCAGAATTCCAGCTGCCGGTATTCTCCCTCTTCAAATAAACCTTGCAAAATAAGAGAGAAAAGGCATAAGTAAGGTTTCACAAAGTATAATAACAGTCCATAAAGCGATAAATATCAACATGAAAGCATGATGCAAAATGGACGTATCAGAAATCGTCGCCATCGTCATCACCAACACTCCTCTCGTCGGAGGGGAGTCATCTCCATCAACATCTTCATTAGCACCATCTCATCTCCAAACCCTAGTTCATCACTTGTAACCAATCTCCGTCTCGCGACTCCGATTGGTACTTGTAAGGTTGCTAGTAGTGTTGATTACTCTTTGTAGTTGATGCTAGTTGGATTACTTGGTGGAAGAGTTTATGTTCAGATCCTTGATGCTACTCATTACCTCTTTGGTCATGATTATGATTTTTCTTTGTGAGTAGTTACTTTTGTTCCTGAGGACATGGGATAAGTCATGCTAATAGTAGTCATGTGAATTTGGTATTCGTTCAGTATTTTGATGTGTTGTATGTTGTTTTTCCTCTAGTGATGTTATGTGAACGTCGACTACATAACACTTCACCATTATTTGGGCCTAGAAGAAGGCATTGGGGAGTAGTAACTAGATGTTGGGTTGCTAGAGTGACAAAAGCTTAAACCCCAGTCTATGTGTTGCTTCGTAAGGGGCTGATTTGGATCCACTTGTTTAATGCTATGGTTAGACATTGTCTTAATTCTTCTTTCGTAGTTGTGGATGCTTGCGAGAGGGGTTAATCATAAGTGGGATGCTTGTCCAAGTAAGGGCAGTACCCAAGCGCCGGTGCACCCGCATAATCGAACTATCAAAGTGACGAACGCGAATCATATGAACATGATGAAACTAGCATGACAGAAATTCCCTTGTGTCCTCGGGAGACTTTGTTCAGGCTTTTCCCTTGCTACAAAAGGGATTGGGCCACTTTGCTGCACCGTTTCTACTCTTGTTACTTGTTACTTTGCACCTGCTACGTTTGACCGCACTACACCATCACTTGTTACCGCTACTTTCAGTGCTTGCAGTTATTACCTTGCTGAAAACCGTTTATCAGAGCCTTCTGCTCCTCGTTGGGTTCGACACTCTTACTTATCGAAAGGACTAGATGGATCCCCTATACTTGTGGGTCATCAAGACTCTTTTCTGGCGCCGTTTCCAGGCAGTGAAGCGCCTTTGGTAAGTGGAATTTGGTAAGGAAACATTTATATACTATGCTGAAATTTATTGTCACTTGTCACTATGGAAACTGTTCCTTTGAGGAATTTGTCCGGGGTATCTTCACCACGAACGGAAGCAAGAGGAGTTCCTCCTCAACCTAAGGTGCCTACTGAAAATATATTTTATGATATTCCTTCGGGTATGCTTGAGAAACTGCTGGCTAATCCTTTATAGGAGATGGATCATCACATCCAGACTTGCATCTAATCTATGTAGATGAAGTTTGTGGTTTATTTAAGCTTGCAGTTTGCTTGAGGATGAGGTAAAGAAGAAAGTTTTTCCTTTATCTTTGAAGGATAAGGCGTTGACATGGTATAGGCTATGTGATGATACTGGATCATGCGACTGCAATCGGTTGGAATTGGAATTTCATCAAAAGTTTAATCATATGCATTTAGTACATCATGATCGGAATTATATTTATAACTTTTCGCCTCGTGACAGGGAAAGCATAGCTCAAGCTTAGGGGAGGCTTAAATCAATGCTATATTCATGCCCCAATCATGAGCTCTCGAGAGAAATAATCACTTAAAACTTTTATGCTCGGTTTTCTCATGAAGATCGTACGATGCTTGCCACTTCTTGTACCGGTTCTTTTATGAAGAAGGATATTGACCACAAGTTGAATTTATTGGAAAGAATCAAATGTAACTCTTAAGATTGGGATCTTGAAGAATGTAAGGAGTTAGGTATGAATTTCCTGTTTGATTGCGTTAAATCTTTTGTTGAAACAAACACTTCTAGAGATTTTAGCGCTAAGTATGGACTTGACTCTGAGATAGTAGCTTCTCTATGTGAATCTTTTGCAGCTCATATTGATCTTCCCAAAGAGAAGTTGTTTAAGTATCATCCTCCTATAGAAGTCAACATAGTTAAACCCAATCTAGTTGAAGAGAAAGTCATTGCCTATAATGATCATATTGTTCCTTGTGCCTACACTCAGAAACCACCTTACCCTGCTAGGAAAAAGGATTATTCCAAAGCTCCAACTGTGATACGTAGGGGTTATATTAGACCACTTGCACCCCCTGAGGAAATTAGAGTTGAACCTAGTGTTGCTATTATCAAAGATCTCTTAGCCGAAGACATAGACGAGCATGTTATCAAATTCTCTGAGGACTTCGCTAGAATTGCTAAACCTCACGCGAAAGACAAATATGGACCTGTAGTTGGCGTGCCCGTTGTTTCTATCAAGATAGGAGATCACTGTTATCATGGTTTATGTGATATGAGTGCTAGTGTTAGTGCAATACCCCGGTCCCTATATGATGAAATCAAAGATGAGATTGCACCTGCTGAGTTAGAACCCATTGATGTCACTATTACGCTAGCTAATAGAGACACTATCTGCCCTCTGGGAATTGTGAGAGACGTAGAAGTCCTGTGTGGTAAGATGAAGTATCCTACTGATTTTCTCGTCCTTGCTACTTCACAAGATAGCTTTTGTCCCATCATATTTGGTAGACCCTTTCTTAACACTGTCAATGCTCATATTGATTGCATTAAACAGATTGTACTGTTAGTTTCAAGGGTGTGTCTCATGAATTTAACTTCTCCAAGTTTGGAAGACAACCCCATGAAAAAGAGTCGTCTGGTAGGGCTGAAATCATTGCTCTTGCCTCTATTGCCGTACCTCCTACGGATCCTTTAGAGCAATATCTGCTTGAGCATGAAAATGATATGCATATGGATGAAAGAGATGAGATTGATAAAATTGTTTTAGAACAATATCCTATTCTTAAGAATAATCTCCCTGTTGAACTGCTTGGGGATCCTCCCCCATCAAAGGGTGATCCTGTGTTCGAGCTAAAACCATTACCAGATACTCTTAACTATGCGAAGGAGATATATCTTGTTATTATTAGTGCTCACCTCTCGAATCACGAAGAGAAGAAGTTATTAAAAACTTTGAGGAAGCACCGTGTTGCTATTGGATATACTCTTGATGATCTTAAAGGTATTAGTCCCACTCTATGTCAGCACAAGATTAAAACTGATCCTGATTCTAAGCTAGTTGCTGATAATCAACGGAGATTAAATCCTAGGATGAAAGAGGTCGTGAGAAAAGAAGTATTAAAGCTTCTCGAAGCATGATTCATTTATCCTGTTGCTCATAGAGATTGGGTAAGTCCAGTGCATTGTGTACCCAAGAAGGGAGGTATCACCGTCGTTCCTAATGATAAGAATGAACTAATCCCGTAGAGGATTATTACTGGCTATAGGATGGTGATAGACTTCCGGAAACTGAACAAGGCAACCAGGAAAACCATTATCCTTTGCGGTTTATCGACCAAATGCTAGAAATGCTACCTAAACACACACACTTCTGCTTTCTAGAATTTATTCAGGTTTCTCGCAAATACCTGTTGCACAATCTGATCAGGAGAAAACCACTTTCACCTGCCCCTTTGGTACCTTTGCTTATAGACGTATGCCTTTTGGCTTATGCAATGCACCTCCCACCTTTCAAAGATGTATGATGGCAATATTCTCTGACTTTTGTGAAAAGATTGTTGAGGTTTTCATGGATGATTTCTCCGTTTACGGTTCTTACTTTGAAGATTGCCTCTGCAACCTCGATCGAGTCTTACAGAGATGCAAAGATACCAACCTCGTCTTGAACTGGGAGAAGTGCCACTTCATGGTTAATGAAGGCATCATCTTAGGACAGAAAATCTCTGAGAAAGGCATTGAAGTTGATAAGGCTAAGGTTGATGCAATTGTGAAAATGCCTTGCCCCACAGATATCAGACGTATACGAAGTTTCCTAGGTCATGCTGGTTTCTATACAAGGTCCATTAAAGACTTCTCTAAGATTTCTAGGCCTCTTACCAACCTCTTGCAGAAGGATGTTCCTTTGGTTTTTGATGAGGATTGTGAGGAAGCTTTCGAAATACTTAAGAAGGCCTTGATAACCGCACCTATTGTTCAACCACCTGATTGGAACTTGCCCTTTGAAATCATGTGCGACGCTAGTGATTATGCTGTTGGTGCTGTTCTAGGACAAAGAGTTGACAAGAAGTTGAATGTTATTCACTACGATAGTAAAACTCTAGACAGTGCCCAAAGAAACTATGCTACTACAGAGAAGGAATTTTTACCAGTCGTGTTTGCATGTGAAAAGTTCAGATCTTATATAGTTGACTCTGATGCCAACTGTTCTTCCCCGGCAACGGCACCAGAAGAATGCTGCTAGCACTCTCTGGCAATCGAAACTAGAAGAATGTTGTTGACAGCCAACAAGGGCATGAGATCGCAGCAGTTTTCGAGGGTAGAGTATTCGACCCAAATTTGTTGATTCGCAGGACGGGAGGTGAGAGAATACTCTCAAGTATTAGCAGTTGAATTGTCAGATTCAACCACACCTGAAAGATTAGTATCTGCAAGCAAAGTAGTTACAGCAAAGTAGCGAGTAATGGCGGTGTAACGAGCAATAGCAGCGGCAAGGAAAAGCAGTAGTGACATCAGTAGCAAGTAGCAACAGTAGAAAGCAACAGTAGTAGCAACAGTAGTAGCAGCAGGAGAGCAAGACAAGTAACAACAGTAGCAACAGTAGTAGCAGCAGCGGTAGGACAAGTAACAGCAGTAGCAACAGTAGTAGCAGTAGCAGTAGGACAAACTCGTAGGCAATGGGTCGGTGATTTGTTTGGATGATATTCATCATGCAACAGTTATAACACGGAAAGATATGTGGCTAGCTCCCGTTCGTCAATGTGATGTAGGCATGCATTCCGTGTGTCGTCATACGTGCTTAGGGAAAAGAACTTGCATGACATCTATTGTCCATCCCTCCCGTGGCAGCGGGGTCCAAAAGGAAACCAAGGGATATTAAGGTTCTCCTTTTAATTAAGAACCGCACCAACGCATTAGCACTTGGTGAACATATGAACTCCTCAAACTATGGTCATCACCGGGAGTAGTTCCGGTTATTGTCACTCCGGGGTTGCTGGATCATAACACATAGTAGGTAACTACAACTTGCAAGATCGGATCTAAAACACACATATATTGGTGACAACATAATAATTTCAGATAGGAAATCATGACACTCGGGCCCTAGTGACAAGCATTAAGCATGGCAAAGTAGTAGCAACATCAATCTCAGAACATAGTGGATACTAGGGATCAATCCCCATCAAAACTAAATCGATTACATGATAGATCTCATCCTACTCATCACCGCCCAGCGAGCCTACAAATAGATTACTCAGGAACGACGAAGAGCTTCATGGAATTGGAGAGGGAAGAAGGTTGATGATGACGATGACGATGATTTCCCCTCTCCAGAACCCAAGACGGACTCCAGATCTGCCCTCGAGATGAAGAACAGGTGGTGGCGGCGCCTCCATATCGTAAACGCGGCGAAAACTTCTCTTTTTATTGTTTCTGGGACGAAAGTGAACTTATAGACCTGAGGTTGGGTGCGGCAGAGCCGTGTGGGCCCCACAAGCCAACCCACCGCCACTAGGGGGGTGGTGGCGGAGCCAGGGCTTGTGGCCCACTGGCCCACCCCCTCAGGTGGAACTTGGCGCAGATATTTTTCTTATTTTCCAAAACTGCTCCCCGTAAATTTTCAGGACGTTTGGAGAACTTTGATTTCTGCACAAAAATAACACCAAGGCAAGTCTGCTGAAAACAGCGTCACTCCAGGTTAGTTCCATTCAAATCATGCAAATTAGAGTCCAAAACAAGGGCAAAAGAGTTTGGAAAAGTAGATACGATGGTGACGTATCAACTCCCCCAAGCTTAAAACCTTGCTTGTCCTCCAGCAACTCAGTTGACAAACTGAGAGAGAAAGAAAAACTTTGACAAACTCTGTTTGATCTTGTTGTTGCAACTATGTCTAACTCATAACCAGAATTTCAGCAAGATCACAAGTTAACCACATAAGCAAATAACAAATAGGTCTTACGGTAAACTAATATCAATGGCATAATCAGCTAACGAGCAAATAATAATGAGTTTCAAATACCAACACTTCAATCAAAACAAGCATGAAGCAATACGAATAGATGGTATCTCGCTAGCTCTTTTTGAGACCGCAAAACATAAATGCAGAGCACTTGCAAAGATCAAGGGCTGACTAAACATTGTAATTCACAGCAACAAAGATCCAGTCATAGTCATACTCAATATCAATCAAAAGCAAAGCATAAGAGGAGGATGACTCAACAGGAAAATAAATAGACAGGCCCTTCGCAGAGGGAAGCATTGATTTGCAAAGGTGCCAGAGCTCAAGCTTTGAAAACAGAGATAATAATTTTGGGTGGCATGCTTTCATTGTCAACGCAATGACCAAGAGTTCTCAATATCTTCCATGCTACTCATGCTATAGGCGGTTCCCAAACAGAAAAGTAAAGTTTTAACTCCCCCACCACCAATCAATCACACTCCACGGCTAGCCGAATCCTCGGGTACCGTCCATACTAACATCAATCCGGGGGGAGTCTTGTTTTACAGTTATGTTTTCGATTTAAGCGTGGAACTGGGCATTCCAATTACCGGCCCCTTTCTCGTGAATGACTGTGAATAAAGACATGTCGAGGATAACACTCCTAGCATGGAAGATATCAATAGCCCCCTGTCACCACATGAGCGGTTCGGGCATGCAAAACAGATTTATTTCTTGAAGGTTTAGAGAACGGCACATGCAAATTTACTTGGAACGACACGTAGATACCGCAAATAGGTAGGTAAGGTGGACTCTCATAGAAAAACTTTTGGGTTTATGGAAGTGGATGCACAAGCATTATTCCCGCTTAGTACAAGTGAAGGATTGCAAAAGACTGGGAAGCGACCAACTAGAGAGCGACAATAGTCATCAAGATGCAATGAGTTTGACTAACATTAAATACAAGCATGAACAGGGTATAAATCACCATGAACACGAACATCATAGAGGCTATGTTGATTTTGTTTCAACTACATGCATGAACATGCGCCTAGTCAAGCCACTTGAAACATTCAAAGGAGAATACCATCCTATCATACTACATCATAGTCATCTCAAAATCTATGTTGGCATTCAAGACAAACCATTATAAGCTCTCAGCTAAATAAGCACGGCATCAGAAACTATGATCTCTAAGTTGTCATTGCAAACATGGTTCTCTCACAACAAAGCTAAATGTGGGTCGACAAGCTAGTCATATTTACAAAAGCAAAATAGATAGAGTTCATACCAGCTTTTCAGTCTCAGTCACTTCATCATATATCATCATTGTTGCCTTTCATTTGCACGATCGAACGATGTGAAAGATAATAAGAGCATTGGACTAAGCTGAATTTGCAGGCAAACACAAAGGAGAAGACAAAGTAATATGGCTCTTTGAAAGCTAAACAACTAAGCATGCAAGAACCAATAAACATTGTAACCAATATCTTCTACCTTGACACAAAGAAAAAGAAAACTATTTACGCGGGAAAGCTCCCAACAAGCAAAAGAAGAAAGAAAAATCTTTTTGGGTTTTCTCAAAAGGACACAAAACAAGAAAACAAGAAAACGAAAATAAACTAGCATGGATAATATAGTGGCAAAGTGTAAACACCGGCTAACAGAGTGAAAGCATAAGCATGAATGTAAAGTCGGTGAGAACATGTACTCCCCCAAGCTTAGGCTTTTGGCCTAGCTTGGTCTACTCCCAAGGTGGGAAATAACCAGCTCCAGGATACTCCGGAGCAGATTGTGGATGCCACTGCTATGTGAGCTCCTCTGGCTCCCACTGATAAACTGCCGTCATGCACTGGGGGACATCGTATATCATGAACTCAACCATGGAAGGATTCTTCCTAGGATAAAAGTTGAAGCTTTGAGCGAAAATATTGGTGAGGAGGAGGTATTGTGGGTACTTATCTTCAACGAACGCAGTAAGACCTGCGTTCTCAACCAAGTAATAAAAGTCTTCATAAAGTCCAGCGGCGCGTAAAAATTCATCACTTGGCCACTCGCATGCTCGAACTTCTGTGATTCGAGGGACTACGTACTTGGGGTGGTTCTTCTCATCCTCCTTGGGGTTACGGCTTGAAGAGCCTCTCAAGAACCACCTCATCTTTTCCTTTTTCCAGCTTTGAAAAATTCTGAAATTTTTAGAGACTTCGAAAGAAAAGTGAAGAAGGATTAACCCAACTTGTAGCAACTACTCCTACTAGTGCCTAGAGATCATATCACGCGCTAAAACTACTTGGGACCAGCTAAAATCAACATTTCTAGCTCAAGAACAGGGTCACCAAGGTAGCAAGAATACGGAAGGATAAAGCACTAGAGCAAAAACTAATTGGACCAATGGAGGAGTCACTTACCAAGGAGTAATTTCCCCAAAACGGTTCGGAGAATGGTGCTTTGAGCAAGGATATCGAAAATCACAGCCAAATGAGCAAGAACACGGGTTTGAGCTGCGAAACAATTTTTTCTAGAGGTAGAAGAAGAGGCTGAGAGCTGGAATGAGTGGAGGGGGTGCCTGTGGGCCCCACAAGCTTGCACCCCGCCACTAGGGCGGTAGGTGGCGGTGGCAGGGCTTGTGGCCTACTCGTCACGCCCCCAGGCCAGCTCTGAGGCCCAAAAAATTTCAAAAAATACAGAAAAATCATACTAAATTTTCAGGACCATCGTAGAACATTTATTTTCGAGGTATTTTTCTCCGGGACGCTAAAACAGAAAACAGGAAAAACTAAACTAATTCTATCTTTTTTCTTCTAAGCAACAGAAAATGAAAGCTCAAAACAGAGGTATGTGACTCTTTGATTCATCCGTTTCATGGTCATCGAAAGAAATCCGTCAATGGGATTTATCAAGTCCTTATGACAAAACCTTCTCGAATCGTAAGAGAGAACGGAGAATTTTTGAATAGCCACTAAGTCACCTCAATGGGGATATGTATCTCCCCAACAAGCAAATCATACTTCATCTTGACACGAGGAATAGGGCATTCAAAGCTCCCAGTGAGAATCGATGAAGTCTTCTCGATAGCATTGATGCAATGTACTAGATATCGTTTCTTCGAAAAGGGCACTATGTGATCATTACCGTTGACGTGGAAAGTGACATTGCCTTTGTTGCAATCTATAACAGCCCCTGCCGTGTTTAAAAAGGGTCTTCCGAGGATGACAGCCATGGCATCGTCCTCAGGAATATCCAAGATAACAAAGTCTGTTAAGATAGTGGTGTTAGCAACCACAATAGGCACATCCTCGCAAATGCCGATAGGGAAAGCAGTTGATTTTCGGCCATTTGCAGAGAAATTTCAGTGGGTGTCAACTTATCCAACTCAAGTCTACGATAAAGAGAGAGCGGCATAACACTAACACCGGCTCCAAGGTAACATAAGGCAGTTCTTACGTAGTTTCCTTTAATAGAGCAAGGTATAGTGGGCACTCCGGGATCACCAAGTTTCTTAGGAGTTCCACCCTTGAAAGTGTAATTGGCAAGCATGGTGGAGATCTCAAGATCTGGTATCTTCCGTTTATTAGTCACGATATCTTTCATGTACTTGGTATACAGAGACATCTTGAGCATATCAGTTAACCGCATCTGCAGAAAGATGGGTCTTATCATCTCAACGAAGCGCTCAAAATCCTCATCATCCTTTTTCTTGGATGGCTTAGGAGGGAAGGGCATAGGTCTCTGAACCCATGGCTCCCTTTCTTTACCATGCTTCCTAGCAGTGAAGTCGTTCTGGTCGTATCTCTTAGGTTGTGGGTTATCAGGATTAACCATAGGTTCAATCTCCAAATCCTCATCATTGCTAGGTTGAGCATTATTATGAACATCACTGTCCATATTGTCACCAGGTTCAGGTTCATCACCAGATTGTGTTTCCGCATCAAACCCAGAAATATCATTAGGTTCTTCAAGTGTGACAATATTTGGTGAACTGGCGTGTAGGCTTCTATCATCCTTCTTCTTCTCCTTAGGATGACTAGGTGTATCAGCATTGACTCCTTGAGAATCTTGATCAATTCTCTTAGGATGACCTTCAGGATACAAAGGTTCCTGGGTCATTTAGTTCATTGAGCAGGTCATTCTGAGCTTTAAGTACTTGTTCTACCTGAGTAGTAATCATAGAGGCATGTTTACTCAGAAGCTTCAGATCATTGACATTTCTGTCTACACAAGCACTTAAATGGCTAAGCATACAAGTACTTTGTTCCAAATGTCTGCTAACATAATCATTGAAACTCTTTTGTTAGGCAACAAAGTTGTCAAATTCATCAAAGCATAGCCTAGCAGGTTTATCAAAAGGAATATCACTCTCATCAAACCTACACAGAGAATTCACTTCTACTACCTGTATCGGGTTATCGAGACCATGGATCTCTTCGATAGGTGGTAGATTTTTGACATCTTCAAATCTAATGCCTTTCTCTTGCATAGATTTCTTGGCTTCTTGCATATCTTCAGGACTGAGGAATATAATACCTCTTTTCTTAGGAGTTTGCTTAGGAGGTGGTTCGGGAATAGTCCAAGCATTATCGTTGATCAAGATGTTATTTAGTAGAGTCTCAGCTTGTTCTACGGTTCGTTCCCTAAAAACACAACCGGCACAACTATCTAGGTGGTCTCTAGAGGCATCGGTAAGTCCGTTATAGAGGATATCAAGTATCTCATTCTTCTTAAGAGGGTGATCAGGCAAAGCATTATGTAGCTGGACGAGCCTCCCCCAAGCTTGTAGAAGACTCTCTTCTTGGAGTTGAGCAAAGTTGTATATTTCCTGCAAGGCAGCTTGCTTCTTATGGGCAGGGAAATATTTCTCACAGAAGTAATAGACCATCTCCTGGGGACTACGCACACATCCAGGAGCAAGAGAGGTGCACCAGGCTTTAGCATCATCCTTTAGAGAGAAAGGAAACAACTTAAGTATAGAGTAGTGGCGGATCTTCTCCTCATTAGTGAAAAGGTTGGCTATTTCGTGTAGTTTGGCAAGATGGGCTATGACCGTCTCAGACTCATAACCGTGAAAAGGATCTGATTCGACTAGAGAGATTATCTCAGGATCGACAGAGAATTCATAATCCTTATCGGTGATAAAGATAGGTGAAGTGGCAAACTTCGGGTCATATTTCATCCTAGATTTCCGAGATTTTTCCTTCCACATGAGAAGTAATTTCTCAGCGTCATAGGCATCCTTACACGCAAGAAAATCCTCAACTATCTCTCCCTCCATAATGTAAACCTCAGGTATATTAGGAAATTCATATCTAGGAGAGCTAGATCTACCAGGAGCAAAAGCAGGTTCTATCTCAATAATATCGGTAGTATTAGAAGCATCACGAGCACTGGCAGTAACTCTAGCAATATGAGCATCAAGGAACACTCCTAGTGGAACATCAGGCAAAATAGTATCTCTAGCAGTATCAAGCATAGCATCATCAGGCAAAATAGCATCTCTAGCATCATCAGGCAAAGCAGTATCAGGCATAGCATCTCTAGCAGTATCAAGCATAGTATCATCAGACATAGTATCAAGCATAGCATCTCTAGCAGTAGCACCATAAGGATCATCAAGCACATGCGACATATCAAGATTTCTAGCAGGAGGTGATGTCACAAACTTACTCATACTGAAGGTGAATCAAGTGCAGAGCTAGATGGCAATTCCTTACCTCCCCTCGTAGTTGAGGGCAAGACTTTGGTCTTCGGATCCTTCAGATTCTTCATAGTGATCAGCAGATATAAATCCCAAGTGACTCAGAGAATATAGCAATACCTCCCCGGCAACGGCGCCAGAAAAATGCTTGATGCCAACTGTTCTTCCCTAGCAACAGCACCAGAAGAATGCTGCTAGCACTCTCCGGCAATCGAAACTAGAAGAATGTTGTTGACGGCCCACAAGTGCATGGGATCGCAGGAGTTTTCGAGGGTAGAGTATTCGACCCAAATTTGTTGATTCGCACGACGGGAGGTGAGAGAATTCTCTCAAGTATTAGCAGTTGAATTGTCAGATTCAACCACACCTGAAAGATTAGTATCTGCAAGCAAAGTAGTAACAGCAAAGTAGCGAGTAACGGCGGTGTAACGAGCAATATCAGCGGCAAGGAAAAGCAGTAGTGACAACAGTAGCAAGTAGCAACAGTAGCAAGCGACAGTAGTAGCAGCAGCAGAGCAAGACAAGTAACAGCAGTAGCAACAGTAGTAGCAGCAGCGGTAGGACAAGTAACAACAGTAGCAACAGTAGTAGCATGTCACGCCCAAGATGCGACCCTATCCTCAATTTGGCACGAAGGCCTCGTCAGGGATAGAAGCGCATCTCGTCGTGTCGCAAGAATGGATATCGTTACAAGTACATGTACTGAAAGGAAGAGGTATATAAAGAGTTGGCTTACACTCGCCACAAGCTACATCAGAGTCACATCAGTACAATACATAATCACCAAGAGTAAGAGCAGGGTCCGACTACGGACGAAAACAAACGACAAAAGAAGAACGACGTCCATCCTTGCTATCCCAGGCTGCCGGCCTGGAACCCATCCTAGATCGATGAAGAAGAAGAAGAAGAAGCGACTCCAAATGAACAATCAACGCGCTCACGTCGAGTAACCTTTACCTGTACCTGCAACTGGTGTTGTAGTAATCTGTGAGCCACAGGGGACTCAGCAATCTCATTTCCAAAGGTATCAAGACTAGCAAAGCTAAATGGGTAAGGTATGGGTAAGTGGTGAGGTTGCAGCAGCGACTAAGCATATATCTGGTGGCTAACTTACGAGTACAAGAAATAAGAGGGGGGAAGATCTACGCATAGCGGACGTGAACTACTGATGATCAAATGAATGATCCTGAACACCTACCTACGTCAGACATAACCCCACCGTGTCCTCGATCGGAGAAGGAACTCACGAAAGAGACAGTCACGGTTACGCACACAGTAGGCCAATTTTAATTAAGTTAACTTCAAGTTATCCAGAACCAGTGTTAAACAAAGCTTCCACGTTGCCACATAACCGCGGGCACGGCTTTCCGAAAGATTTAACCCTGCAGGGGTGCTCCAACTAGTCCATCACAAATTACCACAAGCCGCATAGAAATCCTCAATCACGAAGCTCGCGATCTCGCCGGATTCCCTAGTGGAAAACCTCAACTCTGAGATTACCCAAAGCATCACCGGAATCCCGATGCACAAGATATCTCGTCAAAGGTAAAACTATTCCAGCAAGGCCGCCCGACGTGTCGACGATCCCGATAGGAGTCGCGTACCTCGTTCTCAGGACACGACGGATGAGCTAGACGCCGGGATCGCTAAACCTCCGGGTGACCAGAGGGGCGCCGGACACCGCTCAGGTGGGACCAACACTCATGAGGAGCACTGGCCCGGGGGTTGATTAAATTATCCTCGGGGTCCGGAAAGTCCCTATGCAATTTTATTAGGTGTTTAGGCAAATGTAGTACCAAAGTTGGGCCTTGCCAGACCAGCTTTAATCTAAAACGAATTATCAAGGGGGTCCCCATAACAACCCCGATCGTGTTAGGAGCGCTCATTTATGGAACATAACAACGGAAGCCGAAACTAAGGGGGCAAAGGTGGAACAAAACACCAGGCTAGAAAGGCCGAGCCTTCCACCTTTTACCAAGTATATAGGTGCATTAAATTGAATAGCATTAAATATGGTGATATAACAAGGAAACCACGCTTTGCATGGAAGAAACTGCACCTGCAACTAGCAACGCTATCAACAGGGTTAAGCAAGCAGTAACACAGCCGATCAGTGGTTTGCTAGGGTGAACAGGTTGAAGGTTTCAAGGCATTGTTGAGAGGCTGACATTTAACATGTGGTAGGCAACGAGACATCATCGATAGAAGCGATAAAACTAGCATGGCAATGATAGTAATGGTATCTGGGGAAATGATCATCTTGCCTGAGATCCCGCTTGGAAGAAGAATGTCTCCGTGAAGCAGACGAACCGACGTAGTCGAACGGGTCCTCACAATCCGGCACGCTGCGGAACTCTATCGAGACGGGGAAACCGGACACAAGCATCAACACACGATATTCACCACACGATGCACAACACATATGATGCATGAGCTGCTGATTACATGCAAGTCACGGCATGACAATTCACACAATCAAACACTACACATTAAGTGAAGTTCAATATGCAACGAGTTGCATATTGACGAAACTCCACGTTAATTATTTAGTTCACTCCCGGTTTTCTACACGGCAATAATAATGTTGTTAAACATGCAACAGGTGAAGCGGAAATTAAACTACCTATCTAGGCATTTTAAGTGAGGTCGGAAATGACATATAGCACCTCCGAAACGGATTCACGTGCTAATTTACAATTCTGTCCAGATCTGAACTAATGCATTTAATTGGTTGTTAAACAGCAAAACAAATAGGTTCACGTGATTCTACACGTCAAGGCAAGCAACCTACACGTAAAGAACATCTCCAACGGAGCTACGGATCAAAAGTTACAAGCACCGCAAGATATCATGGCATGAATGCAAAATGTGTGCAACGGCGGCTACGAGCACTTCAACACATTGAAACAGCAAGAGAAAATGAAGCTACATAAGATTCTAAGCAAGTTTCGTGTAGGAAACGATCAAATCGGAGCTACGGTTCGAAAACTACGAGCAAAACAAGAAAACGCTACAATCTGCCAAAATCAGCCACATAGCATCTTCTACGCCTCACAACTTCGGCTACACAACTCCGATGAGCTCAAGCAAGGCATGGCATGAAAGATGGCAAGACGCACTACTACAAACAACTAACAACTACTAGCATGGCAGCAAGGAGCATTAGGAAAAGAAGACACAAAATGGCATCTCACGCACTATTTCAGACTTAGTGAAAATAACACCTCGTCAAAGTGCAGTTTTCAGCCTGAAGCAATGTTGACAGCAGCAAAACCTATAGCTACAGGAGTCCAAATGGCATGAAACTTAACAGCATGCTAGAGGAACACAAGGGGAACAACTAACTCCATTGGACCAACCTCAAAAGAGCTACATATCTAAAGATGCAAGCCAGACAAGACAGCAACAAAATAATAACAGATTCCAGACTTAGAAATATTTCAGCTCCTCTGAAACAGCACTATTCAAGCAACTCGAGGGCAGTCAAACAACACCTAAACATGCATTTCTATTGCAACCAAAACTACCAGGGACTACACAAAACATCCAAGATCAAATCACTAGTTGACAACTAACTCAAACGAGGCCTGGAATAAAACCTACGGATTAAACAAAAGGGCTTCACGACAAAATATCTCGCGAACTAACTTCCTCAAAAGCTAAAACTAATTGCACAGAAAAATCCATGGGATTTTTCTACCCCGAAAACATATAAAATAAGTGGGGTTTGCAACTCAAAATAAAGCCACACATTAAAGCGAGATAAAACCTCTAAACGGGAAAATAAACTACCGGCAAAAGCCTACATGGAAAAATACAAGTGACCGCTCTCAAATACGTAGAAATATGGTCCCTAAAACATGGACATTAAATCTATGGCATACGGGCAATCCGGATGCGCACGAAAATTAACTACGGAATGGATCCTAGCTAATCAGCACGTAAAACGAGGCATTAGGCACTCTAAACAGCGTTAAACAAATATGCATGTTTCAAAATCAGATTCTACGTGAAATTCTACACCAAAACGATATACGATACATCGCGAACGGACTTACGGATATTAAACTACGGACGTTTAAATATACGTCTAGATTCTGGAATTAATTAATTCCTAAAAACCTAAATGGGCCAAAAGGGCAGCGATAAATAGCAAAATAATAAAAAGGCAGGGAATAGCTCACCTTGGGCCAGCTCGGGCCGGCCTGGGGTGATTGGTTCGGGCCGACCGGAGTCGGTGGCCGACTGGGCCAGCGAGCGGGCAGGGAGGCGGCCCACGGGGAGGCGCGGGGCCGGCCGAAGGGGCTGCCGTTGCTGGGCCTCGGGGTCCGGCTGGAGCGACGGGAGGCCGGCCCAGGAGCGGCAAGGCAGCCCAGGCGCGGCGCAGCGCAGCGGCTCGGGCGAGGCGACGGCTCCCTCGGACTGGAGCTCGGTTTGCTCGACCCGAGCACTTCAGGGCGATGGCGGCGGCGGCTCCGTCGAACCCCGGTGGCTGCCAACGCAAGGGATGGCCGGATCCAGTCCTCGGCCACCGGATCTGGGCAGGGCGGCGGCCGGTGGTTGCGGAAGGCCGACGGGCGACGGCGCACCGGAGACCTCGCTGCAACACACCTCGGCGGCCATGGGGTTCGAGGGCGACGGCGGCTCGGGGAGGCGACCCCTCGGCTCTCCGGCGAGCGGCGGCCGGAGGGCAAGGCGGCGGGGCTGGCAGGGCAAGGGCCGGCGGCGGCTGCTGGCCGGCGCGGCGGCGCGGGAGAGGGAGCCATGGGGAGGCGCGGCTTGGGCAGGAAGAACGTGGGCGGCGGCGGCTGCAGCCCGGGCGGCGGCCAGATGGGCCTCGGCGGGCCGCGCGCGGGCTCGAGCAGGCCGGCGGTGCTGGTGGGGAGAGGCTGCTGCCGCTAGGGTTAGGGTTTGGTAGGTGGGGCACGGAAAACGAGGCAGGGAAGAGGGGTTGTCCATAAATTAAGGAAGAGGGGGTATTTATAAGGAAAACAGGGGGCTCGGTTAACCGGAATTGCGATCCGGATCCAACCGCGGGGTCGGATTCGGACGATTCCAAATGCGGGTAAGGGTACGCGGCCGTGTAGAGGGGTTTACCGGAGACGAGGGGGAAAACGGGCGACGCGGCACGGTTTTAAAAACACCGACAGACGTCCGACGATATACCGAATACGGTGCCGCTACGGGCGACCGTTCGGGTACCAGACGGTCTCCGATCACGACGAAATTCGACGGGCGGCCTCGCTATAACTAATTGCGACCGCGTGCCAAGTTTCACCTCGATCAGAGAGAGTTTTAAACGCGCTTTTAAAACAGGGTTTCGACGGTGCCGCGGGCGCGTGCGTGTGCGGTCGGACTCAGAACGGACGACGACGAGAACCGGCAACTCCTAACGAATGCAAGTTTTGAAAACGGGCGGCAACGGAGATGCCGATGCAATGCAGATGATGGGCATGATGCGATGATGATGCGACAAATAAAATAAATGACATGACGAAAACGGAAAGAGAGGGGAATCTTCTGGAACGTCGGTCTCAGGCTGTCACATAGCAGCAGCAGTAGGACAAACTCGTAGGCAATGGGTTGGTGATTTGTTTGGATGATATTGATCATGCAACAGTTATAACACGGAGAGATATGTGGCTAGCTCCCGTTCGTCAATGTGATGTAGGCATGCATTTCATGTGTCGTCATACGTGCTTAGGGAAAAGAACTTGCATGACATCTATTGTCCATCCCTCCCGTGGCAGCGGGGTCCAAAAGGAAACTACGGGATATTAAGGTTCTCCTTTTAATAAAAATCTGGACCAACGCATTAGCACTTGGTGTACACATGAACTCCTCAAACTATGGTCATCACCGGGACTGGTTCCGGTTATTGTCACTCCGGGGTTGCCGGATCATAACACATAGTAGGTAACTACAATTTGCAAGATAGGATCTAAAACACACATATATTGGTGACAACATAACAATTTCAGATCTGAAATCATGGCACTCGGGCCCTAGTGACAAGCATTAAGCATGGAAAAGTAGTAGAAACATCAATCTCAGAACATAGTGGATACTAGGGATCAATCACCATCAAAACTAACTCGATTACATGATAGATCTCATCCTACTCATCACCGCCCAGCGAGCCTACGAATAGATTACTCGCAAACGACGAAGAGCTTCATGGAATTAGAGAGGGAAGAAGGTTGATGATGACAATGGCGATGATTTTCCTTCTCCGGAGCCCAAGACGGACTCCAGATCTGCCCTCCAGATGATGAACAGGTGGTGGCGGCGCCTCCGTATCATAAACGCGGTGAAAATTTCTATTTTTATTTTTTCTGGGATGAAAGTGAACTTATAGACCTGAGGTTGGGGGCGGCAGAGCCATGTGGGCCCCACAAGCCTGCCACCGCCACGAGGGGGTGGTGGCGGAGCCAGGGCTTCTGGCCCACTGGCCCACCCCCTCAGGTGGAACTTGGCGCAGATATTTTTCTTATTTTCCAAAACTGCTCCCCGTAAATTTTCAGGATGTTTGGAGAACTTTCATTTCTGCACAAAAATAACACCAAGGCAATTCTGCTGAAAACAACGTCAGTCCAGGTTAGTTCCATTCAAATCATGCAAATTAGAGTCCAAAACAAGGGCAAAAGAGTTTGGAAAAGTAGATACGATGGAGATGTATCAGACTCCAAAGTCATTATTCACTCTGATCATGCTGCTATTAAGTACCTTATGGAGAAGGACGCTAAACCTAGGCTAATCAGACGGGTTCTCCTGCTACAGTAATTTGATTTGCACGTTCTTGACCGAAAGGGTGCTGATAACCCTGTAGCAGATAACTTATCCAGGCTAGAGAATGTCCTTGATGACCCACGACCTATTGATGACAGCTTTCCTGATGAGCAATTGAATGTCATTCATACTTCACATAGTGCATCGTGGTATGCTGATTACGCAAACTATATCGTAGCCAAATACATACCACCCAGTTTCACCTACCAGCAGAAGAATAAATTCTTCTTTGATTTGAGACACTACTTTTGGGATGATCCTCACCTTTATAAGGAAGGAGTAGATGGTGTTATTAGACGTTGTGTGCCTGAACATGAACAGGGACAGATCCTGCAGAAGTGTCATTCCGAAGCCTACGGAGGACACCATGCTGGAGATAGAACTGCTCATAAGGTATTGCAATCGGGTTTCTATTGGCCCACTCTCTTAAAGGATGCCCGTAAGTTTGTCTTTTCTTGTGACGAATGCCAAAGAATAGGGAACATCGGTAAACGTCAGGAAATGCCTACGAACTATTCACTTGTCAGTGAACCATTTGATGTTTGGAGCTTTGATTAGATGGGACCCTTCCCGAGTTCCAATTGGTATTCTCACATCTTATTTGTTGTTGATTATGTCACTAAGTGGGTAGAAGCTATCCCCACTAGAAATGCTGATCACCACACCTCTATTAAGATGCTTAAAGAAGTCATTTTCCCAAGATTTGGAGTCCCTAGATATCTGATGACTGATGGCGGTTCACACTTCATTCATGGTGTTTTCAGCAAGATGCTCGCTAAGTATGATGTCAACCATAGAGTTGCATATCCTTATCATCCTCAGTCTAGTGGTCAAGTGGAGTTGAGTAATAGGGAGATCAAATTGATCTTACAAAAGACTGTCAATAGATCTCGAAACAATTGGTCTAGCAAACTTGACGATGCACTATGGGCTTATAGGACTTCTTATAAGAATCCCATGGGCATGTCGCCGTGCAAAATGATTTATGGTAAGGCCTGTCATTGACCTCTTGAGCTAGAACACAAAGCTTATTGGGCAATCAAAGAGCTCAACTTCGATTTCAAACTTGCCGGTGAGAAGTGGTTGTTTGATATCAGCTCATTAGATGAATGGAAGGCCTAGGCATATGAGAATGCCAAGTTGTTCAAGTAAAAGGTTAAGAGATGGCACGATAAAAGAATACAAAAATGTGAGTTCAATGTAGGTGATTATGTCCTGCTATACAATTCTCGCTTAAGATTCTTCACAGGCAAGCTTCTCTCTAAATGGGAAGGTCCCTACGTTGTCGAGGAGGTATATCATTCCGGTGCCATCAAAATCAACAAAACGGAAGGTAATTTTCCGAGAGTGGTAAATGGGCAAAGAATCAAGCATTATATCTCTCGTACTCCCATAAATGTTGAGAGCAATATCATCAATATCATAACTCCAGTGGAGTACATAAGGGTTGTTTATCAGCCTATTTCAGACTGTGAAAACGAAGAGGTATGTGTTTCGGTAAGTAATTGGACTCCAAAACTTTTCCAATAGGAAATTTTCTCCGTTTTGGAATTTATGGAAAAATAGAAAAATAAAAAGCAGTCCGGATAGCGCACGAGGCGGCCAGAAGCTTGGTAGCCGCAGCCTCCCCCCTGGCCGCGGCTACAGGGCTTGTGGGCACCTCGTGTGCCTCCCGGACTCTGTTTTATTGCCGAGCACTCCTTGTGGTCGAGAAAAAATCATTATATATACACCCGAGGGTTTTGATCTCCGTATCACGCAGTTTTCCTCTGTTTTCGTTTCGAGCCTGTTTCTGCTGCAGATCTAGACTGCTATGGCTTCCCCAAAATCTCCGAAGGACAAGTTCTTTGAGAAGGTAATCTATCCTTACCTCGCGGAAGTGTTGCAGCACCCTCAATCTATCAATATGAGTGAGGGGATGTTGCACATCCGTGATGTTGAGGGGCCTAAGAAGACCGGAAGCATGGAGACGAGGCTCGAAGCAATGGAGCAACAAGTCTTCAAGTGCCAAGGGATGGTGGAGCGTGGACTCAACGTCAACCACATGATGATCACGGAGTTCACCAACAAGCACAAGATGGATGCCAATAACATTGGGAAGCACCTCTCGAGGCTCTATGACAGGGCTGATCAACTCCAGGGCCAGATCTATGACCTGCAGAACCAAAACTGTGAGTATGAGTATAGATTTAAATCAATACGGTTGGTTGCAGATTTGAGGATTCCGGCGACTCGTTCATCCTTCCATGATGGAGCACCTATACCTTGGAAGACGAAGGATGAGACTCATGTTGCAACTCCACCACTATCACCACCAAAGTAAGACACCTAAGCATTGGTATGGGCAACTCCCTTGGCTTATGCAAGCTTGGGGGAGTTGCCCTGGTATAGTATCACCTTTATATCTTTTGCTTTTACCTTTGTTTTTGTTCTTTCCTTTTCAGTTTTTATTTCTTCTCTTAGTGGGATAAGTATTTAGTGTTTACTTTGAGTCTTTTGCCTTGTGTCTCCCCGAATGTATTCGAGCTTGCGAGCTATATAATAAAGAGTATCTTAGTCAAGGGCTTTGTTTTGTGCCGTGATCAAAAGTATGAAAAGAACGATAGCATGAAAGATCATGAGATGATCTTATGGAAAGTGATAGCTTCACATATAACAAGTATGATGATTGAAACTTGTTGAGACTAGACCAACATAGACCCTAGTCATTGTTGCAATTAATAAGAAGTAATAAGGAAAGAGAGGTTCACATATAAATATATCATCTTAGACGCTTTTTACAATTGTGAGCACTCACCAAACTATTACATGCTTAGAAGTAGATGTTGGACAAGAAAGACAACATAATGAATTGTGTTTGCTCGGTTCCAAACAATGTTATATGTCTAGAGATCCCTTAGCATGTGACGATTGATTCCACCTAATATTAGCCAAAACTTCCGTACTAAGTAGAAATATTACTTGTGCATCCATAAACCTTCAACCCAGTTTTCCCATGAGAGTCCACCGTACTTATCCCATGTCCTCAGGAACAAAAGTGACTACTCACAAAGCATAATCATAATCATGATCAGAGGTGTAATGAATAGCATCAAGGATCTGAACATAAACTCTTCCACCAAGTAATCCAACTAACATCAACTACAAATAGTAATCAACACTACTAGCAACCTTACAAGTACCAATCAGAGTCGCGAGACGGAGATTGGTTACAAGAGATGAACTAGGGATTGGAGAGGAGATGGTGCTGATGAAGATGTTGATGAAGATGCCTCCCCTCTGATGAGAGGAGTGTTGGTGATGACGAAGGCGATGACTTCCCCCTCCGGGAGGGAAGTTTCTCCTCCAGGATCGTCCTGCCGGAGCTCTAGATTGGATCTGCTCAAGTTCCGCCTCGTGACGGTGGCGAAACCACGAAAAAGCTCCCGAATGATTTTTTTCTGGAATGAAACTCTTCTTATAGCAAAAGAGGTGGGCCAGTGGGCCGCCAGGGTGCCCACAAGCCCTGTTGCCGCGGTGAGGGGGGTAGGCCGCGGCAACCAGGCTTGTGGGCCCCTGGTTGCTCCCCTCTGACACTTCTTTCGCCCAGTATTTTTTATAAAATCAAAAAAAATCCACGTTGATTTTCAGGACATTTGGAGTTGCCTAGAATAGAGCACTCAGACTTGCTCCTTTTCTAGTCCAGAATTCCAGCTGCCGGTATTCTCCCTCTTTAAATAAACCATGCAAAATAAGAGAGAAAAGGCATAAGTAAGGTTCCACAAAGTATAATAACAGTCCATAAAGCGATAAATATCAACATGAAAACATGATGCAAAATGGATGTATCAACTCCGCCAAGCTTAGACCTCGCTTGTCCTCAAGCGAAAACCAAGACCCAAAACATGTCCACATGTTTAGGGATGATGGTGTCGATAAAACAAAATACGAACATGAGGGCATCATGATCACACATAGAACAACAATACATCATTGAGATTCTTATGGGAAAGTAACAATTCCTTCACAAAGCAAAGTATGAAACAAAAACCTTACCGAGAGGTGGCCAACAACAGTCCATAGTCATTGAAGCAATTGCAATTTATCATATTATCAGAAAGAGTCAAGTGAGAGCTTGTAAAGCAAATCCACATACTCAATCATCTCTTTTGTTTTCCACAATTGCTACAACTCACGTGGTACTCATGGTATTGAAGTTTCAGTTGGACACAGAGAAAGATAGGGGCTTATAGTTTTGCCTCCCAACCATTTACCTCAAGGGTAAAGTCAACAATAATAAAGCATAAGTACTCAGCTCCAAGTTGATATATGAATATAGATCTTTCCCAAGCATATGACGTTCACCAAGAAAAAGGGCTAAATAAGGAATTGGTGAAGATCACCATGACTCTTACAAGGGGAAAAAGTAAAGGTACAAGATAGGCCCTTCGCAGAGGGAAGCAGAGGTTGTCATGCGCTTTTGAGGTTTGGATGCGTGTCCTCTTAGTGTGGAGGAACGCCACTTTATATTGCCTCCTATGATAAAGAACTTTATTATGCAGTTTGTCGCTTTTATGTCTTCCTCATCACAGGTTCGTACAAAGCTTATTTTCCACACATTAATAGATCATAGATATTAGAGAGCAATTTTTATTGCTTGCACCAATGACAACTTACTTGAGGGATCTTATTCAAACCATAGGTAGGTATGGTGGACACTCATGGCAAAACTGGGTTAAAGGTTTATGCATGCACAAGTAGTATCTCTACTTGGTGCGGGAGTTTTGGCTAATATGAGGTGGAAGGAATCGTCACATGCTAAGGGATCTCTAATCATATAACATTATTTGGAACCAAGCAAACACAATTCATTATGGTGTCTTCCTTGTCCAACATCTACCTCTAGGCATGTAATAGTTTGGTGAGTGCGCACAATTATAGAAAGTGTCTAAGATGATATATTTATATGTGAACCTCCCTTTCCTTATTACATCTTATTAATTGCAACAATGACTGAGGTCTATGTTGGTCTACTCTCGACAAGTTTCAATCATCATACTTGTTATATGTGAAGCTATCACTTTCCATAAGATCATCTCATGATCTTTCATGCTATCGTTCCTTTCATACTTTTGATCATGACACAAAAGAAAAGCCCTTGACTAAGATACTCTTTATTATATAGCTCGCAAGCTTGAATACAACGGGGGAAACACAAGGCAAAAGACTCAAACTAAAACACTAAAGACTTATTCCACTAAGAGAAGAAATAAAACTAAAAAGGAAAAACTAAAACAAAGGTAAAAGCAAAAGATATAAAGGTGATACGATACCAGGGAAACTCCCCCAAGCTTGGCAAAAGCCAAGGGGATTGCCCATACCAATGCTTAGTTGTCTTCCTTTGGTGGTGATGGTGGTGGTGCTGTTGAAGTAGTCTTTGCCTTTGATTCCAAGAGAGCTATTAATCTTTGATTTATACCTTTGAGATCTGCGACATGGTTTTCCAGCAAAACAACTTCGCGAGAAAGGGAAATATTGCAAGCACAAGTTGTTTCACAAAACCTCAAGAGTTCAATCAAGGAAGGAGACAACACGTGGAGGAAGGGTTGGAGAAAATCTACTCCTTCAACGTCTTCAATGTTGAACCTAGGTTGAGCTACCTCCCTAGCTTGGGTTTTCTCCTTAGTTTTGTCCCTGGCTTCCGTGACTTCTACTCTTTTCAGATCAGCATCTTCTTCTTCATGAGCTTGAGGGAGATTATTCTCCCCAACAGATTCCTGAGACATCTTTGCTCTAAATCTGCGGCAGACAAAAAGCTCGAAACGAAAACATAGGAAAAACTGCGCGATACGGAGATCAAAACCCTCGGGCATATATATAATGATTTTTTCTGGACCAGAAGGAGTGCTCCGCAAGAAAACGGAGTCCGGGAGGCACACGAGCTGCCCACAAGCCCTGTTGCTGCGGCCTGGGGGGAGGTCGCGACAACCAAGCTTGTGGCCGCCTCATGCGCTCCCCGGACTGCTTTTTAATTTTCTATTTTTCCATAAATTCCAAAACAGAGAAAATTTCCTATTGGGAAAATTTCGGAGTCTAATTGCTTACTGAAATAGATACATCTTTGTTTTCAGGATCTGAAAGAGGCTGATAAACATCCCTTATGTACTCCTCTCGAGTTATGATATTGATGATATTGGTCTCAACATTTATGGGAGTACGAGAGATATAATGCTTGATTCTTTGCCCGTTTACCACTCTAGGAAAATTGCCTTCCGTGTTATTGATTTTTATGGCACCGGAACGATATACTTCCTCGACAACGTAGGGACCTTCCCATTTAAAGAGGAACTTGCCTGCGAAGAATCTCAAACGAGAATTTTATAGTAGGACAAAGTCACCTACATTGAACTCTCATTTTTGTATTCACTACTGAAATTCAGAAATTTGCCGTCTGCCATGGCGGACGGCAAAGGGGGGAACCACTGACGGCAAAGGATTTGCCGTCGGTCAGCAGACGGCAAAGTAGACAACAACAAAAATCCGGTGAAGATGTTCTTTGCCATCTGCTTTTGTAAAGCGGACGGCAAAGAATCTTTGCCATGAGGGGGCAGACGGCAAATAAAATGGGACGACACATACTCCAACGGCCCCGTTAAGTGTTAACGGCAGGCCTCCTCTCTTTGCCGTCTGGCATCCCACCTTTGCCATGTGGGGCAGACGGCAAAGAGGGGAGAGAGGGGGGGCTGGTTGCCCCCTTTGCCATGCGGGGTAGACGGCAAAGTAGGGGAACCAGCCCTCTCTCTCCCCTCTTTCTTGTCTGCCATCACCCCTTTGCCATGTGGGTGTATACGGCAAAGGGGGGAACCACCCCCCCCCCCTCTCTCCCCCTTTGCCGTCTGCCATCCCCCCTTTGCCATGTGGGGGCAGACGGCAAAGGGGGGAACCAGCCCCTTTTTAATTTATTTCTTATTATATCAAGCATTTTTCACAATAATCAGGATATATATATATATATATATATATTTGACATAGATAAATTTCTTTCCCTACTCATAACCATATTAAAATAACTTTCATCCATAGTGCATACCTATTATGCAAGTTGCATCCGTGCCAAACCATATATTACACCAGTTTCATCCACATGCATACAAAGTTTCATATATATCCATATACTACAATAGTTTCAATACAAGCTTCCGTGAAGCCATGGTACAAGAAATCATCTTCAAGCATTCCATCAATAGAATCCAAGCTTCCCGTGAAGTGAATGTAATCTGTAAAATGACAAATAAGAAAGTTAGAAGAATAATACTAGATGAAGAAGTATATATAGGTTATTTTGGAGAGAATTAGCTAAATATAGGCCATTTAATACCTAAATTAGGTGGAATAGGTCATCTTGGAGCTACATAGCCTTATTATGTCATTTAGGAGAGACCTTACCTAAGTATAGGTCATTCTAGAGCTAACTTGGATAAAAATATGTCATTTTGTAGCCAACTATGATTATTAATCCATTTTGACCTTAGTATGTCATTTTGAAGCTAAATTATTCATTTTAATGATCTAACCAAGGTTCTTATGATGTTTTTACCTAACTATGCTAATTATGTCATTTTGAAGGATAATTAGCTAAGTATGTGTTCGTTGGGGAAAATAACCTACGTAGAAGAAGAAATAGAAGAATCAAGAAGAGAAGAAGCAAGAAGAAGGAGAAGAAGGAGAAGAAATAGAAGAAGAAGAAGAAGAAGAAGGAGGAGAAGGAGGAGGAGAAGGAGAAGAAGAAGAAAAGAAGAAGGACAAGAAGAAAAAGAAGAAGGAGTAGAAGAAGGAGAAGGAGCTTCTCTCATCCTTCTCCTTCTCCTTCTTCCTCCTTCTGCTTCTTCTTCTTCTCTTCTTCTTCTTCTTCCTTCCTTTCATTTTTCCTCTTTCTTCTCCTCTTGTCCCCTTCTTCGGGATAAATTAGCTAAGAATGACTTTTTGGAGCTAATTATGTCATTTCGAGGATAATTAGCTAAGTATAGGTCATGTTTTATTAAATAGACCATTTTGGAGCTAACTAAGCTAATTATGTCATTTAGGTGGAACCCTAGCTAACTATAGGTCGTTTCGGAGCTAACTTGGGTAAAATAGGTCATTCCGGAGCAAACTATGCTTATTAAGCCATTTTGGATCTAGCTAAGCTAATTATAGGCCATTTAATACCTAAGTTTGGGGGAATATGTCATCTAGCAGCTACGTAAGCCTTATTATGTCATTTAGGAGACAACTTAGCTAACTATAGGTCATTTTTTATTAAATAGGTCATTTTGGAGCTAACTAAGCTAATTATGTCCTTTTGTAGGATAATTAGCCAATCTAGTCTTTCTTGGATGAGTCTAAGCTACGTCCAAGAAGAGAAAGAGAAGAAGAAGTAAAAGAAGAAGGAGGAGGAGGAGGAGGAGAAGGAGAAGGAAGAGGAGAATAAGAAGAAAATAAGAAGGAGAAGGAGAAGGAGTAAGAAGGAGGAAGAAGAGGAGAAGGAGGAGCTCCTTCTCCTTCTTCTCCTCCTTCTCCTTCTTCTTATCCTCCTCCTTCTCTTCTTCTTCTTCTCTTCTTCTTCTTCTTCCTTCCTTTCATTTTTCCTCTTTCTTCTCCTCTTGTCCCCTTCTTCAGGCTAAATTAGCTAAGAATGCCTTTTTGGAGCTAATTATGTCATTTCGAGGATAATTAGCTAAGTATAGGTCATGTTTAATTAAATATACCATTTTGGAGCTAACTAAGCTAATTATGTCATTTAGGTGGTACCCTAGCTAACTATAGGTCATTTCGGAGCTAACTTGGGTAAAATAGGTCATTCCGGAGCAAACTATGCTTATTAAGCCCTTTTGGATCTAGCTAGGCTAATTATAGGCCATTTAATACCTAAGTTAGGGGGAATAGGTCATCTTGCAGCTACGTAAGCCTTATTATGTCATTTAGGAGAGAACTTAGCTAACTATAGGTCATTTTTATTAAATAGGTCATTTTGGAGCTAACTAAGCTAATTATGTCATTTTGTAGGATAATTAGCCAATTTAGCCTTTCTTGGATGAGTCTAAGCTACGTAGAAGAAGAGAAAGAGAAGAAGAAGTGAAAGAAGAAGGAGGAGGACGAGGAGGAGGAGGAGGAGGAGAAGGAGAAGGAAGAGGAGAAGAAGAATAAAACAAGAAGGAGAAGGAGAAGGAAGAAGAAGGAGGTAGAAGAAGGAGAAGGAGGAGCTCCTTCTCCTTCTTCTCCTCCTTCTTCTCCTTCTTCTTATCCTCCTCCTTCTCTTCTTCTTCTTCTCTTCTTCTTCTTCCTCCTTCCTTTCATTTTTCCTCTTTCTTCTCCTCTTGTGTCCTTCTTCGGGCTAAATTAGCTAAGAATGCCTTTTTGGAGCTAATTATGTCATTTAGAGGATAATTAGCTAAGTATAGGTCATGTTTTATTAAATAGACCATTTTGGAGCTAACTAAGCTAATTATGTCATTTAGGTGGAACCCTGGATAACTATAGGTCGTTTCGGAGCTAACTTGGGTAAAATAGGTCATTCCGGAGAAAACTATGCTTCTTAAGCCATTTTGGATCTAGCTAGGCTAATTATAGGCCATTTAATACCTAAGTTAGGGTGAATAGGTCATCTTGTAGCTACGTAAGCCTTATTATGTCATTTAGGAGAGAACTTAACTAAGTATAGGTCATTCTTTATTAAATAGGTCATTTTGGAGCTAACTAAGCTAATTTTGTCATTTTGTAGGATAATTAGCCAATTTTGTCTTTCTTGGATGAGTCTAAGCTACGTAGAAGAAGAGAAAGAGAAGAAGAAGTAAAATAAGAAGAAGGAGGAGGAAGAGGAGGAGGAGGAGGAGAAGGAGAAGGAAGAGGAGAAGAAGAAGAAAAGAAGAAGGAGAAGGAGAAGGAGGAAGAAGGAGGTAGAAGAACGAGAAGGAGGAGCTCCTTCTCCTTCTTCTCCTCCTTCTTCTCCTTCTTCTTCTTCTTCTCTTCTTCTTCTTCTTCCTTCCTTTCATTTTTCCTCTTTCTTCTCCTCTTGTCCCCTTCTTCCGGCTAAATTAGCTAAGAATGCTTTTTTGGAGCTAATTATGTCATTTCGAGGATAATTAGCTAAGTATAGGTCATGTTTTATTAAATAGACCATTTTGGAGCTAACTAAGCTAATTATGTCATTTAGGTGGAACCCTAGCTAACTATTGGACGTTTCGGAGCTAACTTGGGTAAAATAGGTCATTCTGGAGCAAACTATGCTTATTAAGCCATTTTGGTTCTAGCTAGGCTAATTATAGGCGATTTAAGACCTAAGTTAGGGGGAATAGGTCATCTTGCAGCTACGTAAGCCTTATTATGTCATTTAGGAGAGAACTTAGCTAACTATAGGTCATGTTTTATTAAATAGGTCATTTTGGAGCAAACTAAGCTAATTATGTCATTTTGTAGGATAGTTAGCCAATTTAGTCTTTCTTGGATGAGTCTAAGCTACTTAGAAGAAGAGAAAGAGAAGAAGAAGTAAAAGAAGAAGGATGAGGAGGAGGAGGATAAGGAGAAGGAAGAGGAGAAGAAGAAGAAAACAAGAAGGAGAAGTAGAAGGAGGAAGAAGGATGAAGAAGGAGAAGGAGGAGCTCCTTCTCCTTCTTCTCCTCCTTCTTCTCCTTCTTCTTATCCTCCTCCTTCTCTTCTTCTTATTATCTTCTTCTTCTTCTTCCTTCCTTTCATTTTTCCTCTTTCTTCTCCTCTTGTCCCATTCTTCGGGCTAAATTAGCTAAGAATGCCTTTTTGGAGCTAATTATGTCATTTCGAGGATAATTAGCTAATTATAGGTCATGGTTTATTATATAGACCATTTTGGAGCTAACTAAGATAATTATGTCATTTAGGTGGAAACCTAGCTAACTATAGGTCGTTTCGGAGCTAACTTGGGTAAAATAGCTCATTCCGGAGCAAACTATGCTTATTAAGTCATTTTGGATCTAGCTAGGCTAATTGTTGGCCATTTAGTACCTAAGTTAGGGGGAATAGGTCATCTTGCAGCTACGTAAGCCTTATTATGTCATTTAGGAGAGAACTTACCTAACTATAAGTCATTTTTTATTAAATAGGTCATTTTGGAGCTAACTAAGCTAATTATGTCATTTTATAGGATAATTAGCCAATTTAGCCTTTCTTGGATGAGCCTAAGCTACGTAGAAGAAGAGAAAGAGAAGAAGAAGTAAAAGAAGAAGAAGGAGGAGGAGGAGGAGGAGGAGGAGAAGGAGAAGGAAGAGGATAAGAAGAAGAATAGAAGAAGGAGATGGAGAAGGAGGAAGTAGGAGGAAGAAAGAGGAGAAGGAGGAGCTCCTTCTCCTTCTTCTCCTCTTTCTTCTCCTTCTTCTTATCCTCCTCCTTCTCTTCTTCTTCTTCTCTTCTTATTCTTCTTCCTTCCTTTCATTTTTCCTCTTTCTTCTCCTCTTGTCCCCTTCTTCGGTCTATATTAGCTAAGAATGCTTTTTTGGAGCTAATTATGTCATTTCGAGGATAATTAACTAAGTATAGGTCATGTTTTATTAAAGAGACCATTTTGGAGCTAACTAAGCTAATTATGTCATTTAGGTGGAACCCTAGCTAACTATAGGTCGTGTCGGATCTAACTTGGCTAAAATAGGCCATTCCGGAGCAAACTATGCTTATTAAGCCCTTTTGGATCTAGCTAGGCTAATTATAGGCCATTTAATACCTAAGTTAGGGGGAATAGGTCATCTTGCAGCTACGTAAGCCTTATTATGTCATTTAGGAGAGAACTTAGCTAACTATAGGTAATTTTTATTAAATAGGTCATTTTGGAGCTAACTAAGCTAATTATGTCATTTTGTAGGATAATTAGCCAATTTAGCCTTTCTTGGATGAGTCTAAGCTACGTAGAAGAAGAGAAAGAGAAGAAGTGAAAGAAGAAGGAGGAGGAGGAGGAGGAGAAGGAGAAGGAAGAGGACAAGAAGAAGAAAACAAGAAGGAGAAGGAGAAGGAGGAAGAAGGAGGTAGAAGAAGGAGAAGGAGGAGCTCCTTCTCCTTCTTCTCCTCCTTCTTCTCCTTCTTCTTATCCTCCTCCTTCTCTTCTTCTTCTTCTCTTCTTCTTCTTCCTCCTTCCGTTCATTTTTCCTCTTTCTTCTCCTCTTGTGTCCTTCTTCGGGCTAAATTAGCTAAGAATGCCTTTTTGGAGCTAATTATGTCATTTCGAGGATAATTAGCTAAGTATAGGTCATGTTTTATTAAATAGACCATTTTGGAGCTAACTAAGCTAATTATGTCATTTAGGTGGAACCCTGGATAACTATAGGTCGTTTCGGAGCTAACTTGGGTAAAATAGGTCATTCCGGAGAAAACTATGCTTCTTAAGCCATTTTGGATCTAGCTAGGCTAATTATAGGCCATTTAATACCTAAGTTAGGGTGAATAGGTCATCTTGTAGCTACGTAAGCCTTATTATGTCATTTAGGAGAGAACTTAACTATGTATAGGTCATTCTTTATTAAATAGGTCATTTTGGAGCTAACTAAGCTAATTTTGTCATTTTGTAGGATAATTAGCCAATTTTGTCTTTCTTGGATGAGTCTAAGCTACGTAGAAGAAGAGAAAGAGAAGAAGAAGTAAAATAAGAAGAAGGAGGAGGAAGAGGAGGAGGAGGAGGAGAAGGAGAAGGAAGAGGAGTAGAAGAAGAAAAGAAGAAGGAGAAGGAGAAGGAGGAAGAAGGAGGTAGAAGAAGGAGAAGGAGGAGCTCCTTCTCCTCCTTATCCTTCTTCTCCTCCTTCTTCTCCTTCTTCTTATCCTCCTCCTTCTCTTCTTCTTCTTCTCTTCTTCTTCTTCTAACTTCCTTTCATTTTTCCTCTTTCTTCTCCTCTTGTCCCCTTCTTCCGGCTAAATTAGCTAAGAATGCTTTTTTGGAGCTAATTATGTCATTTCGAGGATAATTAGCTAAGTATAGGTCATGTTTTATTAAATAGACCATTTTGGAGCTAACTAAGCTAATTATGTCATTTAGGTGGAACCCTAGCTAACTATTGGACGTTTCGGAGCTAACTTGGGTAAAATAGGTCATTCTGGAGCAAACTATGCTTATTAAGCCATTTTGGTTCTAGCTAGGCTAATTATAGGCGATTTAAGACCTAAGTTAGGGGGAATAGGTCATCTTGCAGCTACGTAAGCCTTATTATGTCATTTAGGAGAGAACTTAGCTAACTATAGGTCATGTTTTATTAAATAGGTCATTTTGGAGCAAACTAAGCTAATTATGTCATTTTGTAGGATAGTTAGCCAATTTAGTCTTTCTTGGATGAGTCTAAGCTACTTAGAAGAAGAGAAAGAGAAGAAGAAGTAAAAGAAGAAGGATGAGGAGGAGGAGGATAAGGAGAAGGAAGAGGAGAAGAAGAAGAAAACAAGAAGGAGAAGTAGAAGGAGGAAGAAGGATGAAGAAGGAGAAGGAGGAGCTCCTTCTCCTTCTTCTCCTCCTTCTTCTCCTTCTTCTTATCCTCCTCCTTCTCTTCTTCTTATTATCTTCTTCTTCTTCTTCCTTCCTTTCATTTTTCCTCTTTCTTCTCCTCTTGTCCCATTCTTCGGGCTAAATTAGCTAAGAATGCCTTTTTGGAGCTAATTATGTCATTTCGAGGATAATTAGCTAATTATAGGTCATGGTTTATTAAATAGACCATTTTGGAGCTAACTAAGATAATTATGTCATTTAGGTGGAAACCTAGCTAACTATAGGTCGTTTCGGAGCTAACTTGGGTAAAATAGCTCATTCCGGAGCAAACTATGCTTATTAAGTCATTTTGGATCTAGCTAGGCTAATTGTTGGCCATTTAGTACCTAAGTTAGGGGGAATAGGTCATCTTGCAGCTACGTAAGCCTTATTATGTCATTTAGGAGAGAACTTACCTAACTATAAGTCATTTTTTATTAAATAGGTCATTTTGGAGCTAACTAAGCTAATTATGTCATTTTATAGGATAATTAGCCAATTTAGCCTTTCTTGGATGAGCCTAAGCTACGTAGAAGAAGAGAAAGAGAAGAAGAAGTAAAAGAAGAAGAAGGAGGAGGAGGAGGAGGAGAAGGAGAAGGAAGAGGATAAGAAGAAGAATAGAAGAAGGAGATGGAGAAGGAGGAAGTAGGAGGAAGAAGGAGGAGAAGGAGGAGCTCCTTCTCCTTCTTCTCCTCTTTCTTCTCCTTCTTCTTATCCTCCTCCTTCTCTTCTTCTTCTTCTCTTCTTATTCTTCTTCCTTCCTTTCATTTTTCCTCTTTCTTCTCCTCTTGTCCCCTTCTTCGGTCTATATTAGCTAAGAATGCTTTTTTGGAGCTAAGTATGTCATTTCGAGGATAATTAGCTAAGTATAGGTCATGTTTTATTAAAGAGACCATTTTGGAGCTAACTAAGCTAATTATGTCATTTAGGTGGAACCCTAGCTAACTATAGGTCGTTTCGGATCTAACTTGGGTAAAATAGGCCATTCCGGAGCAAACTATGCTTATTAAGCCCTTTTGGATCTAGCTAGGCTAATTATAGGCCATTTAATACCTAAGTTAGGGGGAATAGGTCATCTTGCAGCTACGTAAGCCTTATTATGTCATTTAGGAGAGAACTTAGCTAACTATAGGTCATGTTTTATTAAATAGGTCATTTTGGAGCAAACTAAGCTAATTATGTCATTTTGTAGGATAGTTAGCCAATTTAGTCTTTCTTGGATGAGTCTAAGCTACTTAGAAGAAGAGAAAGAGAAGAAGAAGTAAAAGAAGAAGGAGGAGGAGGAGGAGGATAAGGAGAAGGAAGAGGACAAGAAGAAGAAAACAAGAAGGAGAAGGAGAAGGAGGAAGAAGGAGGTAGAAGAAGGAGAAGGAGGAGCTCCTTCTCCTTCTTCTCCTCCTTCTTCTCCTTCTTCTTATCCTCCTCCTTCTCTTCTTCTTCTTCTCTTCTTCTTCTTCCTCCTTCCGTTCATTTTTCCTCTTTCTTCTCCTCTTGTGTCCTTCTTCGGGCTAAATTAGCTAAGAATGCCTTTTTGGAGCTAATTATGTCATTTCGAGGATAATTAGCTAAGTATAGGTCATGTTTTATTAAATAGACCATTTTGGAGCTAACTAAGCTAATTATGTCATTTAGGTGGAACTTTGGATAACTATAGGTCGTTTCGGAGCTAACTTGGGTAAAATAGGTCATTCCGGAGAAAACTATGCTTCTTAAGCCATTTTGGATCTAGCTAGGCTAATTATAGGCCATTTAATACCTAAGTTAGGGTGAATAGGTCATCTTGTAGCTACGTAAGCCTTATTATGTCATTTAGGAGAGAACTTAACTATGTATAGGTCATTCTTTATTAAATAGGTCATTTTGGAGCTAACTAAGCTAATTTTGTCATTTTGTAGGATAATTAGCCAATTTAGCCATTTTTGAGCTAACTAAGCTAATTATGTCATTTAGATGGAAGTCTAGCTATTTTTTGTTAAAACACTAGAAATAACATACCATTATCGTCATCACGGCGGTGAGGCACGATGGCTCTGGCTTGTTTCACCTGGAGAAGGCTGCCCTAGAGAAGGCTCCAATGTAGAAGGGTCGTGCGATGCGTTTCGTGAGATATTCTTCACCAAACATCGTTTGCAATGTGTCGTTAGCATGAGGACACTCTTAAGATCACTGCACTGAAATGAAACTCACCGTCCCCGCCACGTCAATGACTGGCATCGGCGAAGGGACTTGGCCGCTCTTCTCGCACATAGACTGTACATTTGGTTTCGACAAGTCAAACTTTTTATTTATTAATGAAACGGACATTCAAATGCAAGATTTGAAATAACATGAAGAAGAAACTTACCACCAAGAGCTCGTATGTGGCCCTGTTAGACGCATCACTTCGTGCCCTCTCCGCCTCCACCAGTGCATTCGTCCTCTCCTCCAGCTCCCTAATCTCCTTATCCTTCTCCGCCATAGCCCCCTGCATCGCCTCTCTCTCTTTCTGAATAGCAGCCTACAACACTACTCATTGTTGGCAATGTAATCATATTGGTTCCAACGCACAACATAATGCGGAAAGATATTTGAGTCCATTAAACTAACCTCGATGGCGAGCTCGACTGCCGTGGACGACGTGTTATCTCCGGACAAGAGCTCGTTTGGCGTGCCTTTATCTACAGGAGAGTGCTAGGACAACGTATAAGGCCGTCTCCAATGGATATCGAGCCATGGGGCCTCCCGTTGCCAGCTATCATCACCAGCTCTGGATCAATGGGCCCATCGCTCGGGTTAAAGTCCTCCCCTTTCCTCGCCTTCCCGTGATCTCTGTACTTCACGACCTTGTGGTGGGAGGACATGTTGGTGAAGTTTTCTGGATGCTCGAGGTCAGACTCAGAGAATGCCTTGACCTTCTTGTACGAGGCAGTATGGGCCATCGCATACAGGTCGTACATCTGTGGCACCTCCGTCTTATTGTGACGCGCCTAAAAGAGAGAGAGAGGAAAATTGTATTAGTAAAGGGCTCAAGATAGCATTAAGAATGAGTTGCATGAGGCATGAAGCAAACCACATACCCAGTTCTCGCCAAATTGGATTAAGTTGACGCTCCCTTGATGGTGTGGCACACCAACCATTTTGCCATGCCTCTCCTTGGCGTTGTTGTGGCTGGCCTCCCACGTTTCGGAGCACCACTGATCCACCAAGGCCTCCCAACAATCCATCTTATCCACACATCATCTCGGGGGCACCTAAGTTAATAAAGAGAAATTTGAGCGCATAAGAACCAAATCAAGGAAACTAACTACAAAGCCTTAATAATATGTAATTACCTTCATGTAATGCTCCTTCTCCATCTTAGCATCACGGCACTGCGCCTTGTCAATCATAATACGCCGCGTGGCATAGTAGTCTCGAACAGCCTGCACCCGAGCCTCGTGCCGAAAGTTTTGAAGTAGGCGGCGATATTCGGTTTCGATAACCTTTGCCGCGTCCTCCTCGTATCCCTACTCACACCTGTAGTAGGTCTGCAAACAAGACAACACCAATTAGTACAATAAATAGCTATGGTTGATTTATAATTGTGTGAAGGAGAAATTACGCAGAACTTTTGGATCACCATGTCCGCCCTCATGTCGCACAAAACACCGTCGATCTCCACCTCCGGCGGGGCCGGGGCACCCATGTAGTGCTCCCAGGTCATTCCCACCTCTCGCTCCCGACCGGGCAACGTAACAAACCCTGGGAAGTTTTTACGGCAAAGCACACCAAGGACGCTGTTGGGCTTGCGGACACCCTTGGCAACAATCCAACCCCTACGTATGACAAATTAAAGCCAAAACATTAGATATTTGAGAAAATGCGAAGGCAAAAGGTTAAATAAGAGTAAATTAACTTAGTTGTCCCCATTTGGCCTAATCGACCACCCCTGCTCGGGGGTCGCCAGCACGAGCGGGAGCCCCGAACTACCACGCTGGTAGACGGTAGCCCCCTCACCCAGCTCCTCGTCGCTACCAGCATGGCCACTTGGCTCAGCCCAGGTATCCCACTGGGTCTCTTGGGACGTACCCTCATCCCTGCTTTGCTCCGGAGTTGCCTGGAATGAAGCCTCTGGGACACGAGTCTCGTGGGTCGAAGGTCGTCGACCTGAGGCTCGACGACCCGAGGCTCGTGAACCGGAGACCGTGTAGCCTCCACCTCAGACGAATCCACCCTAGAAGTCGTGTGCTCAAGTGAATCAGCTTGGGGTGGTGGCGGAGACCGTGTAGCCTCCACCTCAGAAGGCATGGCAGCCACCGCCCTACCTCTCCTACGGCCACGTGTACCTTTAGTACAACATAAATACCAACGTGAGTAATAAAATGTATATAAATACCAATATGCATACAACATGAGTACAACATAAATACCAACATGAATACAACGTGTACCTTTAGTACCTCTCTGCTTCGCGGGGGGTCGACCTCCTCTCACGGGGGGCACTCCTTGCAGAGTAGAGAGCAACATTCTCCGAAGAGGCGAGGTAGGAATGGAAGTACCCATCCCATCACCCGCCGACGAAGAAGGAGTAGCGGAGTGCTTTCGACCCTTTCCCACCATCTTTCAACACCTGTCATGACAAAGAGTAAATGAAATTAGTACAACATAAATACCAACATGAGTAATAAAATTTATATAATTTAAGTGTAACATTGTCATAAATACCAACATGAGTAATAAAAATTAAATACCTAACATGAACTCAAAATTTATATATAGTATAATAGTTGAATACCTGACATGAACTAGTAACAATCGTGCTCGTCTATATATGCTTCGGGGTCAATAAATGCATCATGATCATCACTATCATCAATAAATGCATCATCATCATCACTATCACGAAGAACATGTGGAAGGCCACCATTATGTAATCGGTCAAGAAGTGACAGGTCATCCGCAGCAGTAACCTCTTCTTCTTCCAGCTCTTCATGTTCGGGCTCAGGGGTTAAGACGGATTCACTCTCGCTGTCTACTTCAATGTTCTGGGGGGTGAAGTACAGCGGTTCTTGAAACGTTTCTTGGACATACGTGTTTCTTGAAAGAATTCTCCTTCATATGTGTCTTGGTTAATGTGAGGTTCGTAATCCTCTTCATTTAGGGTATGTGGTCTAAAATGTGGTGGCTCTTCATAAACGACATCCCAACCTTTGAGATTTGGATCAGTTTGGCAGGCCCACGGTAGATAGAAAACTTGTGTCGCCTGTTGAGCCCTAATATAGACATCGGGAACATCTGAGTTGGTGTTTTTGTTGATTTCGACTAGTCCTATATGTTCATGAGTCCTTCTAGTCTCCCTCGGCTCAAACCTATAACATTTGAAGACTACGATGATCGGTGGGTTTTCACCATAGACTAGAAGTTCATAAATTGCTTCAACTCTTCCATAATACTCGGTGTCTCCTTCGCCGATAGTAGAGATAGAACAATTTGTAGTCTTTAGGTCATGCATAGATAGCTCTTTGCCAAAGGTACGAAAGTGATACCCGTTGATGTTGTATTTGTCAAATGAACGGACGTTATAGTCAAAACCATTAGCGACTTGTCTCAACTCGGCGTCCATAGACTCTGCATTAGCCTACAAGTTTAATAGAAAAGAATGGATGCATTAGCCGCAAATTAGACCAAGAAATCAAATGGGCCCTTAATGGTAATTAATTATCCTTTGTTTGAACCAAGAGATGAAACCGGGATAGTCGCCTCCATGCTTTGCGAGAAGCTCATACTCTTCGACGGAATCCTTTTCGATGACCGCTCCATCCGAGAATTCGGCGACGTATCGACTATATCAAATATCCGGGAATAAGAGTAGTTGAAAGCAATTAGAAGTTGCGGAACAATAAATTACCGAGAACTTACTCGATGTACATCCGCACTTCTATTAGGTTGGTGAAGATATACAAAGAAATGGTCTGCCATTCTTCGACATCCAACGATTTCCCTCTCGAAGCACCGGATGGTGCGAGCTTACCTTTGAATAACATTTCCCTCATAGCTGGACTTTCAAGATTGAACCATGCCTTTGGCTTCGCTATGCTTTGCTTTCCTTTCTCTTGTCACAAGTTTTGCAACGGTCTATCACATAGAGCCTCTAGGTCGTTTCTAGCCATAGGATTATCTTTTGACTTCCCCTCTATGCCGAACAATGTACCAAAAATGGCCTCCACAATATTCTTTTCAGTGTGCATCACGTCGATGTTGTGTGGGCAAAGGAGGTCTTTGAAGTAAGGCAGATCCCATAAGCATGACTTGTGAGTCCAGGCATGTTTCGTATTATGCCCTTTGAAGTATCCTGGACGCAAAGGATCAGGCTCGAGAGCGTTTAACTGATCAAGGGTCTGTTGGCCTGTCAACGCAGCTGGTGCAGTGTTTTTGACAACTCTACCTTTGATGAAATCCTTCTTGTCTTTTCTGAACTTATGGTCAGGATCCAGGAATTGTCTATGCATGTCGAAGCAAGAATACTTGCGACCAGCCTGCAGCCAACGGAACTGAAGAGCTGCCTTGCATGTGGTGCACGGGAACCTTCCATGCACACACCAGCCAGCGAATAGCGCAAACGCCGGATAATCATGCGTCGAGTACATGTACCACACATGCATTTTGAAATTTGTTTTGGTAGCCGCGTCGTACGTCTTGATCCCATTATCCCAGGCTTCTTGCAACTCATCCTTAAGCGGCTGCATGTACACATTCATATTCTTCCCCAGATAGTTGGGCCCTGGAATTATCAACGTCAGGAAAATGTTCTTTCTTTTCATAATCTCTCCGGGTGGCAAATTTAGTGGAATGACAAATACAGGCCAACAACTGTATTGTGTTGCCGTCATACCATACACATTGAACCCATCCGTGCTGATGGCAACTCTAGGTTGCCTTGGATCTTCCAATTTATCCTTATGTAATGCATCAAGGTGCCTCCACGCAAAACCATCTGAAGTGTGTACCAGCATCTTGTTCCCATCCGCATCTAGTTCGGTTCTTTTGCCCAATTTGTGCCATGTCATCTGTCTCGCCGTCTCTTCGACCATGAAAAGACGTTGAAGTCTTGGTACGATTGGCAGATACCGAAGAACACTAATGGGGATTTTGGTTTGATTCTTCTCACCCATACCGTTGTCTACCACAATATACCTGGAATAATTGCAAATGGGGCAATAGTTCAAGGCTGCATACTCAAGCCTAAATAAGACACATCCATTCTCACAGGCATGTATCTTCTCATAGGGCATCTTAAGTACACGGAGGATTTTCTCTAACTGGTACAGGTTTGCAGGCAGTACATGGCCTTTGGGTAGAAAGCGTCCAAATATCGTCATCATCGCGTCGTAGCATTCTCTGCCTAGGTTGAATTGAGCCTTCAGATCCATTACTTGTGCGATGGCATCCAGCTGAAAAAGCTCAGTCTGCTCTTGGAGAGAAAGTTTTGAAGACTCCAACATTTCATAGAAGGCCTTTGCAGATTCCTCCATCTCATCATCCGAATCCCGAGCATCATTAAAGTCTTGCACCATGTCTTCAATCCCGGTACCATGCTCGTCGGTGCGACGACGAATCACCTCAGCTCTGGTCAGACTCACCATGGAAAGTCCACACCGTATAATTAGGCGTAAAACCCCAGTTCTGTAGGTATTTACCCATTTCAAACTATGTCTGCTTTTTCCAGTTGTCGTAGTTGGGACAGGGGCACCATGTTTTTTGCTGGCCATTTGCAAATGCGGCTCTCACAAACCCCCTGGTTTTTGTTAACCATTCATGGGTCATGTCTTTCTGACTAGGGTGACCAATGTACATCCAAGCACGATCACTTATGTTGCCTAGCTACCTATGGGGGCACAAGAAATAAATATATAATTCATCATCTATATTCATCCGCTAATCAAGTTTGTCAATTTTATTATGTTCATGCAACCTACACGCTAATAGGTAAAGATATGTCCTAATCCCACCCGAGTATGTGTAGATTGGGTTCGTATTCCCATGCTCTGCTCCAGATGCGATGCAGAATTTCGGCAGGACCACCCCGTTATCCTCCTGATACATGTCTCAGCAATAAGCAGAGAGGATCTGTACCAGAGAACAATAGGGAGGCACTGACGAAATTCCGCGTCGGATCCGGAGCACGGCATATGGGAAAATGAACCCAATCTACACATACTCAGGCTGTCCATGGATAACGTTGGACAATTCTAAAGGATGGCGGTTCTAAATATGCAAAGACATGCATATTTATCGATTCCGCCCTTTCGAACGGGAGACGCATACTGGTCACGCATACTCATGATTGAAGAAACCTATGTCTGGCAAGTTTTATCGACATGAAGACCGGAACAGAGCAAATTAAGGGTGTAGGAGGAGAAGTGATTTGTGCTCACCAACAAACGCACGGGTGTAGCTCGTCCAACGCACGTGGAGGTCGTCGAACAACTGCACACTGAAATTCACACGATCAACACAAACATGATGTTTTTAAAACTTAATCGGAAAATATGTGACCTAACTTATAATTTGCAAAACTATGACCCCGTCGGTTTGTGGAGGCCGAAAAGCACCTTCTCGTTCAACCGGAGGCAGAAGAGTTGTCGGGGGTTGGGGGTCAGTGGCGTCGGGACTCAGTACCATCGAGGGTCGGTGGTTTCGGGTGTCGGTGGCATCGGGGTTCGGGGGTTAGTGGCGTCAGTGGTCGGGGGTCAGTGTCGTCGGGGGTCCAGGGTCAGTGGCGTCACGGGTCGGTGGTCGGGGGACTTTTCGGTCAACAAGTGGCCCAAGAGGTGTCGGAGGTCGGGGGTTGGGGGTCAGTGGCGTCGGGGGCGGTGTATTCTGCCAGGGTGTCGTCAGGATGTTGTGTCGGGGTTTCGAGCATCGTGTCGGGGTGTCGTGGTGTCAGGGTGTCATTTTCTTCTTCATCATCTTCTTTTTTTCCCTCCTCTTCCTTATCTTCTTCTTCTTCTTCCTTCCTTCCTTTTCTTCTTCTTCTTCTTCTTCTTCTTCTTCTTCCTTCTTTTCCATTTCCCTCTTCTTCTTCTTCTTCTTCCTTCTTTTCCTTTTTCCTCTTCTTTATTCTTCTCCTCTCTCCTCTTTTTCTTCTTCTTCTTCTTCTTCTTCTTCTTTTTATCCTCCTCCTCCTCCTCCACCTCCTCCTCTTCTTCTTATTCTTCTTCCCTTATCTACTTATTCTTCTTTTATTCTTCATCTATTTTCTACTTATTTCAATTATGACTATGTAGAATCTAAACCTATCGCTAAACCTATCGCTAAACCTATATGGCACTAAACAGCAAAAAAATAACAAAAACAGAATCTACCAATCAATAACTAAAAAAGAATCTACCACTAATTAACAAAATAGAATCTACCTCTAAATTAACAAATAACAAATAAACTAGCACTAATTAACTAAACCTAGTACTAAATCTACTATTTAACTAAAAGAACTAACTAAACTATCACTAAATCAAATAACTAAATCAACTAACTAAATCTAATTAAATAAAAAAACTCACCTATGGGCAGTGGGCAGCCGGGGAGGAGGGGGCGGGGAGGAGGGGCGGGAGGGGAGGCGGCCGGCTGCCGGGAGGGGAGGCGGCCGACGGGCGGGAGGGGAGGCGGTCGTCAGGCGGGAGGGGAGGCGGCCGGCGGGCGGGGAGGAGGGTGTGGGGAGGAGGGCACGGGGAGGAGGGCGCGGGGAGGAGGGGGCGGGAGGGGAGGCGGCCGACGGGGGGAGGGGAGGCGGCCGGCAGGCGGGAGCGGAGGCGGCCGGCGGGCGGGGAGGAGGGGTGTGGGGAGGACGGCGCGGGGAGGAGGCCGCGGGGAGGAGGGTGTGGGAGGGGAGGCAGACGGCGGGCGGGAGGAGGGGTGCCGCGGGAGGGGAAGAGGGGGCGGGGGAGGAGGCGGCCGGCGGGAGGGGAGGAGGGGGCGGGAGGGGAGGCGGTCGGCGGGCGGGGGACGAGCGGGTGAGAGAAACAGTGAGTACTATCGGAGCGGAGGAGACTGGGGTGGGGAGACGGCCGTTAGGGGGGGCTCTCTTTGCCGTCCGCCCCCCAACGGCAAAGAGCAGGAGATAGGGGGACGGGGTGGGGTGACGGCCGTTAGGGGGGGGGGCTCGCTTTGCCGTCCGGTCCCCGACGGCAAAGAGAAGGAGGGCAGACGGCAAAGGGAGCGCCCGTTATGGGGTGGGAGGGGGTGTGCGGTGGGCTCTTTGTCGTCTGCCCTCCTGCTCTTTGCCGTCTACCAGCAGACGACAAAGAGAATCTTTGCCATCCGTCTGCTCTTTGTTGTTAATTTTCTGGTGACTGACGGCAAATAGGGTCTTTGCCATCAGCCAGCGGACGGCAAGGAAGGGGCTGATCACAAATAACTGAATTCGAGTAGTGATTATTTTATCGTGCCATCTCTTAACCTTTTCCTTGAACAACTTGGCATTCTCATATGCCTAGGCCCTCCATTCATCTAATGAGCTGATATCAAACAACCGCTTCTCAACGGCAAGTTTGAAATCAAAGTTGAGCTCTTTGATTGCCCAATAAGTTTGTGTCCCAGCTCAATAGGTAAATGACATGCCTTACCGTAAACCATTTTATACGGTGACATGCCCATGGGATTCTTATAAGCAGTCCTATAAGCCCATAGTGCATCGTCAAGTTTGCTAGACCAATTCTTTCGAGATCTATTGACAGTCTTTTGTAGGATCAATTTGATCTCCCTATTACTCAACTCCACTTGACCACTAGACTGAGGATGATAAGGAGATGCAACTCTATGGTTGACATCATACTTAGTGAGCATCTTGCTGAAAACACCATGAATGAAGTGTGAACCGCCATCAGTCATCAGATATCTAGGGACTCCGAAGCTTGGGAAAATGACTTCTTTAAGCATCTTAATAGAGGTGTGGTGATCAACATTCTTAGTGGGGATAGCCTCTACCCACTTAGTGACATAATCCACAGCAATTAAGATGTGAGTGTACCCATTGGAACTCGGGAAAGGTCCCATATAATCAAAGCCCCATACATCAAATGGTTCAATGACCAGTGAAGAGTTCATAGGCATTTCCTGACGCTCACTGATGTTCCCTATTCTTTGGCATTCGTCACAACACAGGACAAACTTACGGGCATCCTTGAAGAGCGTGGGCCAATAGAAACCTGATTGCAATACCTTATGAGCAGTTTTGTCTCCAGCATGGTATCCTCCGTAAGCCTCGGAATGACACTTCTGCAGGATCTGCCCTGTTCATGTTCTGGCACACAACGTCTAATAACACCATCTACTCCTTCCTTATAGAGGTGAGGATCATCCCAAAAGTAGTGTCTCAAATCAAAGAAGAATTTCTTCTTTTGCTCGTAGGTGAAACTGGGTGGTATGTATTTGGCTACGATATAGTTTGCGTAACCAGCATACCATGGTGCACTATGTGAAGTGCGGATGACATTGAATTGCTCATCAGGAAAGGTGTCATCAATAGGTCGTGGGTCATCAAGGACATTCTCCAGCCTAGACAAGTTATCTGCTACACGGTTATCAGCACCCTTCCGGTCAACAACATGCAAATCAAATTCCTATAGCAGAAGAACCCATCTGATTATCCTAGGTTTAACATCCTTCTTCTCCATGAGGTACTTAATAGCAGCATGATCAGAGTGCATTCTGACTTTGGAGTCAACTATATAAGATCTGAACTTTTCACATGCAAATATGACTGCTAAAAACTCCTTCTCTGTAGTGGCATAGTTTCTTTGGGCACTGTCTAGAGTTTTACTAGCCTAGTGAATGATACTCAACTTCTTGTCAACTCTTTGTCCTAGAACAGCACCAACAACATAATCACTAGCATGGCACATGATTTCAAAGGGCAGGTTCCAGTCTGGTGGTTGAACAACAGGTGCGGTTATCAAGGCCTTCTTAAGTATTTCGAAAGCTTCCTCACAATCCTCATCAAAAACAAAAGGAACATCCTTGTGCAAGAGGTTGGTAAGAGGCCTATAAATCTTAGAAAAGTTTTTAATGAACCTTCTATAGAAACCAGCATGACCTAGGAAACTTCGTATACCTATGATATCTGTGGGGCAAGGCATTTTCTCAATGGCATCAACCTTAGCCTTATCAAATTCAATGCCTCTCTCAGAGATTTTGTGTCCTAAGACGATGCCTTCATTAACCATGAAGTGGCACTTCTCCCAGTTCAAGACAAGGTTGGTATCCTTGCATCTCTGTAAGACTCGATCAAGGTTGCTGAGGCAATCGTCAAAGGAAGAACCATAGACGGAGAAATCATCCATGAAAACCTCAACAATCTTTTCACAAAAGTCAGAGAATATAGCCATCATACATCTTTGAAAGGTAGTTGGTGCATTGCAAAGCCAAAAGGCAGGCGTCTATAAGCGAAGGTACCGAAGGGGCATGTGAAGGTGGTTTTCTCTTGATTAGATTGTGCAACAGGTATTTGTGAGAAACCTGAATAACCTTCTAGAAAGCAGAAGTGTGTGTGTTTAGATAGCCTTTCTAGCATCTGGTCAATAAACGACAAAGGATAATGGTCTTTTCTAGTTGCCTTATTCAGTTTCTGGAAGTCTATCACCATCCTATAACCAGTAATAATCCTCTGAGGGATTAGTTCATCCTTATCATTAGGAACGACGGTGATACCTCCCTTCTTAGGTACACAATGTACTAGACTTACCCAATCACTATGAGCAACAGGATAAATGATTCCTGCTTCCAGAAGCTTTAATATTTTTTTCTCACGACCTCTTTCATCCTAGGATTCAATCTCCTTTGATGATCAGCAACTGGCTAAGAATCAGGATCGGTTTTAATCTTGTGGTGACATAGAGTGGGACTAATACCCTTAAGATCATCAAGAGTATATCCAATAGCCTCACGGTGCTTCCTCAAAGAATTTTATAACTTCTTCTCTTCGTGATTCGAGAGGTGAGCACTAATAATAACAGGATATATCTCCTTCTCATCAAGATAGGCATACTTAAGAGTATCTGGTAACTGTTTTAGCTTGAACACAGGATCTCCCTTTGGTGGGGGAGGATCCCCAAGCAGTTCAACAGGCAGATTATTCTTGAGAATAGGATATTGTTCTAAGATAATTTTATCTATCTCATCTCTTTCCTCCATATGCATATCATTTTCATGCTCAAGAAGATATTGCTCTAAAGGATCCGTAGGAGGTACGGCAATAGATGCAAGAGCAATGAATTCATCCCTACCAGACGACTCTTTTTCATTCGGATGTCTTCCAAACTTGGAGAAGTTAAATTCATGAGACACACCCTCGAAACTAACAGTGACAGTCTGTTTAATGCAATCAATGTGAGCATTGACAGTGTTGAGAAACGGTCTACCAAATATGATGGGACAAAAGCTATCTTGTCAGTACCAAGGACGAGGAAATCAGTAGGATACTTCGTCTTACCACACAGGACTTCTACGTCCCTCACAATTCCCAAAGGGCAGATAGTGTCTCTATTAGCTAGCGTAATACTGACATCAATGGATTCTAACTCAGCAGGTGCAATCTCATCTTTGATTTCATCATATAGGGAATGGGGTATTACACTAACACTAGCTCCCATATCACATAAACCATGGTAACAGTTCTAGCGGAGTCCTCACAGAATTTGATAACATGCCCGTCTATGTCTTCGGCTAAGAGATCTTTTATAATAGCAACACTAGGTTCAACTCTAATTTCCTCAGGGGGTGCAAGTGGTCTAATGTAACCCCTACGTATCACAGTTGGACCTTTAGAATAATCCTTTATCCTAGCAGGGTAAGGTGGTTTCTCAGCGTAGGCACAAGGAACAACAGGATCACTAAAAGCAATGACTTTCTCCTCAACTAGATTGGTTTTTTCTATGTTGCTTTCTACAAGAGGATGATATTTAAACCACTTCTCTTTGGGAAGATTAACATAAGTGAAAGTGTGTTATATCGACTAGAGGGGGGTGAATAGGAGATTTTTAGAATTTCATCACTGAGGAAATTCCTTTTGAGGAAATTCCTCACTTATGACTAACTTACAGCGGAAATAGTAAAGGATCAGAAGTGCAAAGTTTCACAATAGCAGTTTTTCAGAGTGAAGAATGTGAAAACAGATTGCACTGTGAGCAGGCACGCAGAATACAGATGAGGATTAACTCACATGAAGAATTTGGGGTTGAGGAAATTCAGAGAAAGTCTTCAGCAAATTCTTCAAACAGTCGCAGTGAAAGTCATCAACACATAATACGAGGAAAGTAAGGAGTTGAGGAATTAGAACCCGTTTCTCAGTGAAGACAGTCGTTGATGACCCAGTTCCAACTGATGTGACAGTCGTACATCTGGTTTGGAGCGGCTTGGTATTGAAACCAAAGGACACACAGTCCCTACTGTGTTCTCCTTGAGCTAAGGACACACAGTCCTCGCCCAACACTCGTGGTAAGTCTTCAGGGCAGACTTCCAAACCCTCACAAACTTGGTCACCCGGCGATCCACAATTGACTGCTGGAAAGCTCTAGACCATGACGCCTAACCGTCTGGAGGATGCACAGTCCTCAAAGATAAAAGGCTTTAGTCCCACACAGGAACAACTTCTTCAGTGATGCTCAATCACTAGGTTTGGTTTCTGGTTTCGGTGTATGGTGTATTTCCTCACTGATAAATTACTCTCGAAGACTCTGAGGAATTGGGTTGCTCTTATGACAAGTGTCAGTTTCTAACGGAGAAGCCAACCAGCTAATGGTCGTGGGGGTGGCTATTTATAGCTTGGGAGCATCCCGACATGATTTGACACTAATGCCCTTAAATAATATGACCGTTGGAGTGGATAAAACCAATGACTTGGCGTGGCTATCGAAACGGTCGGAACCCTCAACTGTGAGAGTCCTCATGTCACTCGTATTCCTCACTTGAGGCTTTTGGTAGATTTAGGCTTGGGTTGAGCATCATGAGGAAATTCATTCCAAAGTGTAACTTCGACCCCCTTTAACAGTACGGTGCTCCTATTACTCAAATGCGAAGAAAATAAAACAGAAAGTGTAAATCTTCATGCTTCAAATTCTTCAGAGTGATTTTCTTCAGGACACACCGGATTCCTCAATTTCAGTATCTTCATGAGGAATATCAATTTCATCGCAAATTCCTCGCGATTCATTTCTTCAGCTTTAGACCAATTTCTTCAACTGAAGATATATATATTTTTAGGGGTCGATATTCTTCAAATATCTCAAACTCCTCAATGACTTATAGATCATGTGTACACTCATAAAAACATTAGCTACTTAACCTATAAGTCTTCAAACCACCAAAATCACTAAGGGGCACTAGATGCACTTACAATCTCCCCCTTTTTGGTGGTTGATGACAATTAGGTTAAGTCTTCAACAAGGATCAAAAATATGAAGTGTAAATACTCATTTGAGGAATTTGAAATCAAGTTTCAGAGAGACTCCCCCTGAAGATGTGCATATTTTGAGGATTTTGCTTTTCACAACAAATGCACATTGATGATTTATATCATGGAGATCTCCCTTGAGTCTTGTAAATCATGCATACATGTAACATATCATATGAAGAAAATGAAAATGCATGATGACAAATGGTATCTGACGAATTCCAGCATGCGAAGAAAAACGTTCAACAGCGTCAGAGTACCATCGGGCTTAAGTTACAACTCATTACATAAGAACTTGAGAAGAGCCAAGAGTTTGTAACTTAAATATAGTTCATAAGCCCCAAAAATATCCCGCTTGAAGACTAACTCTCAAGTTTTCTCCCCCTTTGTCATCAAGTGACAAAAAGGGACAAATTGAGGACTAACGCCCGTGAAGACTTTACTTCTTGGCGGGTGATGAAGAGTCGTGCTGCTTCTTGGGAGTAGTCTTCTTCCTTGGACCGGTAGCAGTGTCGAGTTGTTCTTCATCATTTTCAGCAGTGCGAAATGAAGAAAAGGAGCTGTCTTCAAGGTCTGGAACTGGAATGGGCCTAAACTTCTTCTTGGGAGGCCACGATCAGTCAAAGTCTCGCTCAAAGTCCATTTCTTCAAGCTCAGTCTGAGTCTTCAGATGTGCAAGTGTAGCCCAGGTGCGATCAAAAACCTCATGCAGATAATGATGGTCGAGCTTCACAGAGTCTGTGTTTTAGTGAGGGTTTTCACAATGGCACCAAACTGGCGTTTGACCCACTTGTGATTGCGATCCACCTTCTGGTGAAGACTGAGGAGGAGCTCTCTGGTATTCATCACGCGAGGAGGAACGGGGCTTGCCGGATGAGTCTCAGTATCCTCCCATGAATAATAAGCATCTGGCTCTCTGAACTGGCCATCAAGGGGCCTACTGCCTTCTTCAATTACTGATTTGCTTTTTCCTTCAATGGGCTCGAAAGTCTTCTTGTTGACCCGGATAGGAGGCATATAACCAACATGGTTTTGGCACTCAGCAAGAAAGTTGATGCATGTCCTTGTCCTGATGAATCTCATGATCCATGGGGCATATATTTTGTGATCAAAAGGACACATAGCATTGTCGGCCAAAGTCCTCAAGAAGAAATCATGGATGTTGATAGGAATACCATGAATGATGTTGAAGAGGATATTCTTCATGAGGCCTACAACATCTTCTTCATCATCATGGCCTTTGATTGATGTGAGCACACTGCAGAGGATTCTGTAAACAGATCTGGGTGTGTACTTGAGCTCGTGGACGAGGAAGGTTGTTCTTGGAGGTTTTCCTTCAGCCAAAGGCTTCATGAGGACTTCCATCATCTCATTTGGCAGCTCACGCTCACCATAAAGCTTCACAGCCTCATCTGAGGGAATTGGTACACGCAGTTCTCGAAGGATTTCAGTAGCAGGAGCATTGTAGTGAGTGTTTTGTGTCATCCAATCAAACACCCAAGTGTTAATGTCTTCAGGGTTGCCGGATATGTGAAGACTGGCATAGAACTGAAGAATTAGCTCGCTGTTCCAGTCAGAGATGTCGGAGCAGATTGGTAGTAATCCAGCATCATGGAGGACACTGAGGACTGGTTCCAGGCACGGTATTGCTTCAAGTTCAACATGAGGAATATGCCTGTGCTGGAATATCTTGTTTCGTCCACAAAGCACAGAGGCATAGTAATTCATCTGAGTCCTAGTCCAAAACTTTAGATGCCTCATTTGAGGCTTGTCATAGGGGTTCTCTCCAATGAAGTACATGCGTTCTTCAAAGAAATTTTCGTTTTGAAACTTTGTACGCTTGGAGAAGGGCTGACGCTGAACTGGCTGAAGATTTTGCTAAGGAACAGGAGGGAGACAACAATGGCAGTCGCTGGGTTGAGCACAACGAATGCATTGTCTTGGTCAGGTGCATTTTCCTCAGCATTTTCCTCAGGGTGAGGAATTTCAGCATCTGGTACTTCAGGCTGAGGAGATGGTGATGGCTGTGCGTCAGGCTGAGGGGCGTGCTCTGGCTGTGCATCAGGCTGAGGAATAGCTTCTTCTTGCTCAGTTGGAGGAGTTGGGTGAGCCTGTTCCTCATCTTGAGGATTTTGCTCAGAGCTTTGAATTTCATCAGCTTGAGGATTTTCATGTTGTTCTTCCTCAGCTGGCTTGGTGGCAGAGGCAGTTTCATCAGCTGGTGCAGCTGATCCTTGATCAGTGTCTTTCTGAGGAATGAAGGGCGGAGGACTGTCGTCAATACGAATTTCTTCATCAGTGTGTTCCTCACAGACGGCATCCTTCATTTCCTCATCTGCCTTTTTCGCTGGATCATCAATGATGACCATTTCATAAGAAGGAGCGACATTCAGGGGCACAGGGTCCAGAGGAGCAGTTTCTTCAAGTGCTTTGAGGCGCTTGGCTTCTGTTTCTTCCTCTGCTGAGGAGGCTTTCTCTTTTTGGCTTTCTTCTCAGCAGCCCTGGTTTTCTTCACGTCTGATGCAGACGGAGTCATCTTCTTCACCTTTGAAGCTTTTGGTCAAGGGGTTCTCTCTACAGATTCTTCAGCTGGTATTGAGGAACCAGCTGGAACAGAGTCATCAGCTTGCTTTGATGAAGCAGCTGGGTCAGGGCAGTCTCATCTGCTGCAGCAAATTCATCAGCTGGAGTTTCTATGATGATTTCTTCAATAGCCGGTTCATCTGCACGGCTTTCTTGGTGTACTTCCTCAGCTTGAGGAGTTTCCTCATCATGAGGAGATTCGTCTGCTGGATCCTCAATCAAGGGCTGAGAAGTTGGTGCTGGGGTTGCAATTCTCTTATTGTAGTCATCAACTGCTCTAGTGGCCAGCTTGATGAAATTGCTCTTGAGATTCTTATGATCTGACAGCTTGGAGTATTTGTTAGTCAATTGCTTCAGCTCTTCCTGTGTTGATACCAGTGCATCAGGAGTCAAGTTGAGGAGATTCTGCTTGAGGAATTTCTTCGTTTTAAGCTTTGCGACTTTGGCCTGCTTGGCCTGCTGTTCTTTCCACTTGGCTTCATTTATGAAAGTGCCCACCATGTGGCTAATGCCAGGGGGAAGTTTCAAATCATCAAGAGGAGTGTTTGGGTCCTCATACCAGATGTTGATGTAGTCAAGGAGGACCTTAGGGTCCATGGCCAGAGGAATGGCACTGTCTGATGCTTGATCTACTCTTTCCTACTTGCTTCTGATGATTGCTTGCAGGGTTTGATCATCATATTCATCATTGTCCCCTGAAGCAGACGGGACGGTGATGATTTTGCTGGGGCTTGGCATAGTTGCTCGTTCAGCAGACACCCGAGTCTTCACAGGAGGTGGTGAGGACTTTGTCTGCGAGCTGGTTGCAGCTGGGAGTGAGGAGCTGGAGCTGGCGGTCATAGGCTTCATGACTTGCTTCTGTGCAGGTGTCTCTTGAGGCTTTGGTGGTGGAGCTGAGGATTTTCTAGCTGAGGTGATTGGTGCTGAGGGTTTTGGCGTTGTTGGTTTTGGAGCTGAAGGTTTTGGTGCTGAGGGTTTTGTGACTGAAGCTTGAGCAGACTTCTCTTGAGGCTTTGGAGCCCTTGCCTTTGACGGTACAGACTGCATTTGAGGAATTTCTGAACCAAAAGTCTCAGCGGCACAGGAAGTAGCAGCAGCTGAGGATTCATTGAATTTCCTCACGGCAGCTTCTTCTTGCTTCTTGAGCTTAGCCAGATGCTTTTCCTTCTCATCTGGATAGTCATCAATGGTCTTCAGGCTTGAGGGATGTGCTACTTGATGTTCCTCAAGTGGGGCCCGTCTGCCAGGGGGCTTCACAGCGAATTTCTTCGCATACTTGGCAGTCACAAACCTGTATTCCTTCCATTCCTTCGCCCATCGGCGTTCTATCTTCTGCAACCGTATCTTTCTCTTGGCCATTGTCTCATGTTCATCAGGCGTGCAATAGTCCAAGTAAATATCCTCAGGGATATCCACAGCAGTGTTTTGCTCAAGTTTCTTTCCTCCCTTCTGTTTTCTTTCATCCTCCATTTTCTTCAGCTGAGGATTTTGCTGATGAGATTAAACCCTTGAGAATTCTAATGAGACTTGAAGATTTTCTTCCAGAAACGCTGCAAATGAGTTAATGTGATGAGAACCGAGAGATTCATCAGCTGACATGTGTGTACCTGTGAACAGAGTATAGTTGCGAGGAATTTGGAGAGGTCATATGCGTTCTCAGATTTGAAGAAAATGAAAAAGTTTGACAGTTGAGGAATATAACCAGTGGTTGAGGAATTTGCCAAAGCATACTTTTCTTGGGTTCCAGAGATGTACAGATCCGAAAATTCGCACAATTGAGGAATCTCGTGAAAATCTTAGATGCTTAGCACAATTCATCAATGATGTGGTGATAGGCAGTCTTTGAGGAATCGAATGCTTATCGATTCTTGAGGAAAACAGATTTCACAAAGAAGATGTAAAATTTTAGATCTAACTTGCAGTAAAAATGGGATTTTATTTACCCTGGAAGGTGCGCACGAAGAACACAGAAAGGTGTGTAGAGAAGCTCTTCGGTCGCGTGTCCAATGCACCCTAACTCGGCGACAGAGGACGTCTACGGCGGCGGCGGACGAAGATGGTCTGGCTCCGGCGTGGTTCTAGCGACGGAGAAGTCGAGGCAGTGAAGCTCTTCCTCACCGGCGACGAGACTACCAGCGATGGCGCTAGGGTTCGGTGGTGTTTGCTGTGGCAGGAGAGCGATGGAGCACAGAAGAGTATGCCGAGGGGGATAAGGACATATTTATAGCCAGATAATTACTGTTGGCACGAAAATTTCGGACCAATCCCTTGCCTCTACGTCTCCTTAGGACACGTGTAGTTCCCAAACAAGGCGGTGGATATAGTGGAGACACTAGTGGGGACGGGGCCTTTAGCCCCGACCCGTAAGGGGCTTTAGTCCCGGTTCACCAACCGGGACTAAAGGGGAGGGACTAAAGGCCTAACCTTTAGTCCCGGACCTGTTACAAGCCGGGACTAAAGGTGCTCCACGTGGGCGCCTCGTAGCGCCCCAGGGGCAGGACCTTTAGTCCCGGTTCGTTACACGGGCCGGGACTAAAGAGTTTCAGATTTTGCTTATTTTTGGGTTTTTTTTGAATGAAATTATTTTTGGGTTTTAGGGTGTATAGGTGTTCGGGAGATTAACATGATGCCTCGTTTGGTTTTCGGGAATTAGTTTTCATATAATTTAAATAGAAATAATTATGCATATATATATAAGATTAACTTATCTTACAGGCGAGCATATATATACAATTATATGGAGGTCTGAATTATCGGGACTAGAGCCCGCCTATTCGATTACATGGACGAACATCAGTAATGGCCCCTAGCTACACTAAATCGTCCTTTGTCATCTATAGCTTCCGTCCTCAGAAAGGTCGCAAGCTCCTCTGCAACAGCAATCGCGCGTTGCTCTGGTAGGACCTTCGTCGTCATGGCCTTGTACTATATAAGAAGAGGAGATGAATATGAATATCAATCATGATAACAAAGTATAACGGGTAAAAATAGAGGTGTGAATGTTCATTGCTTACGTCGAATCTCTGATCCTTGTGCTCAGAGGTAAACGTGTGAATGGTCTCGCAAACATACTATCCGCATAGATGCGTTCCCCATGGCTGCTGGTCGCACTTTACGAGAATAGAATATATATAATCAAAATAATAATCTAGCATCATAAATGTATTGAAAATAGAAGTATATCATACTACTACTTACCTGAGCCGCTCTAAAGGTCAGCTTCTCAGGAAAGTTACCGGGAGTCACGCACTTGAACCGCTTCCAAACCCTGCCCGACAAGGATAATGATTTGCAAAGTTTTTCATTAATTCATATATCAGAAAATCATCGAAAGAGACCGATAGAGCGCAAGAATGATTGAAATTACCCTTGTAGCATGTCGTGCAGGCTTTGGAACTGTTCCAAGGGTCTCGATAATGGGTCGAAGGCATCAACTCTTCCCTTATCAATTTAAATGTCCAACAGAATCCAATGGAAGCTGCACATGTATATATATATATGTGTGTGTCAGTAACTTATCAATTACACTTATAAGTGAATGGACACAACAGAGTAAAGACCCTCACCTGAAGTTGTATGGAAACACTATGTGTTCACAGAAATTTTGATCTGTTAGAAACCTTAGAAGGTTTTCCTCCGTCTCCTTGGGTTTATCAGTTAGCGTCACTATATGTATTTTATCTGGGTCAATAAACCCAATATTTAGGATGTTCTTACTTTTACAATCCAGAATCTTCATTCTGCATAATAGAGTACAAGTTATATATAGACAATGAATTGAAATAACTAAACAAGTTATATGTAGACAACGAATTGAAAAACTTACAGACAATAGCAACTCATAAGCGATTTGTCGAGGGCGTCGCCATTGTACATCTGGAAGAGTTCATCAAAGTCGATATGGATTTGTTCGGGGCGGCCGTAGTACTCCCGTGGGACACTCACCACGATCATCGTTCTCCCATTCTTTGATTCACTTAAGTACCATTGAGGCAAGTAACGCATATTTGTTGGGAGATCATCTTTGCTGACCAAAGGCTCTCCCATGACAAACTGTGGCTTAGGGGCTGCCACAGCCTTGGGTATCCTGTCGTCTTGGGAAGCCAGCAAATCTTTAACCGAGACAACACATTCAGCCGCCAACTCCTTTGCTATTTCAAAAGCTAGCCCCTGCACCGGAGGGGGAACATTCTCGGTTAACACCTTGAGGGGTGGGATCGACTGTTTGGCCTGTTGTCCAAGCAGAGGAACGTCTGATTTTTTCTTGCTTCTAGTTGAACTTGATTTGCTCCCACTTGCACTTGCACGTGATCTGCTCTTTTTCACTTCCTTCTGCGATGTGCGTGTATAGTCATCAGGCTTATGGTGTAAGTCATACTGTGATGGAAGGGTCATGAAGTCTTTTGCCCATGCTATTTGCTTCTCGGTGTATTCCGGGCGGGGCTCGGGTTCCTTCTTTTTCATCTGCGCATCAAGATGTTCCTTTGCTATCCTGGCGTTTTCCTCGGGGGTACGATCATAAGGTATGATAGGAAGATTAGCATGACGTACCTTTGGGAGGGGCGACCGTTTGCGCTTTGGGGGGCTCCGTCGCTTAGGAATCGTCGGCGGAGCGTTCTTGGTGGCACGCTCCTGCTTAGTATCCGGAGCGGGCGGCAGCGGAGACGGACGACCCATGTCCGGTGGCGGTGATCGAGATGGACTCGTGTTGTGCTGGCCGACGTCATGTGGAGGGCTTGGAGGTGATCTGCTCTTTTTCACTTCCTTCTGCAATGTTCGTGTATAGTCATCAGGCTTATGGTGTAAGTCATACTGTGATGGAAGGGTCGTGAAGTATTTTGCAAATGCTATTTGCTTCTCGGTGTATTCCGGGCGGGGCTCGGGTTCCTTCTATTTCATTTGTGCATCATGATGTTCCTTTGCTATCCTGGCGTTTTCCTCGGGGGTACGATCATAAGGTCTGATAGGAAGATTAGCATGACGTACCTTTGGGAGGGGCGGCCATTTGCGCTTTGGGGGGCTCTGTCGCTTAGGAATCGTCGGCAGAGCGTTCTTGGTGGCACACTCCCGCTTAGTATCCGGAGCGGACGGCGGCGGAGACGGACGACCCAAGTCCGACGGCGGTGATCGAGATGGACTCGTGTTGTGCTGGCCGACGTCATGTGGAGGGCTTGGAGGTAATGGAGGTGTAGGTGACCTGCGACGACTCGGAGGCGCTGTTGTCCTTGGGGCCGAGCCTGGAAGCTTGATGTAGTTCTTGTCCCATAGGATGACTCCACCCAGTACTTCTCCGAGTGTCCTCTCATCTTCGGGTCCAGCTATGTCGAGCTCCATATCATAAAACCCCGTCAGGATTTCATCCACCCCAACTTTAGCAAAGCCAGCTAGAATCTCACAGCCATGCCAGCGTGCATCAGGGCCAGAAGGTAAAGCTTGTCCGACGGCAACCTTCATGGATATGTTCTTGAATTTCTGATGGAGTTCACATGATGTTGACTCCTTGATTCCATCCACGGGGTAGCTGGGACCGCCCTCTATCATTCTTCGTGCATCATCGGGCGGGGCCTCAGATTCAGCCATGCTGCTTTTCCGCTTAGATGGGGCGCCGGTAATATCAAGTGCAGGATCTTCCTGGCGCGCTACTCCTCTAAGCTCATCAATCTGCTTCTATTGCTCGTTAATCCTGGCAAGCAACTGGTTGAACTTGTCATTCTCCTCATCCTGCTGCCGCTTCTTTGCTCTCTCTCGGCTTCTGTAAGTGTCTTGGTCTCTGGCAAACCCAAGCCACCACGGGTAAGAAGGACCGAAGCCTCGCGTTCATCCTCCATGTTCGTCATTGCCGAGGACCAGTGTGAGCAAATCGTTCTCTCTATATGTAGTGAACTTTCTTTTTCCCTTCTTAATTTCTTTCACAATCCTTTTCCAATTCTCCCTGGGTATCCTAAGACCGTCACTGCAGATGAAGTCCCCTGTTTTTTCATCGTACGAACCACCATGCGCAAGGAACCAATTTCTTGCTCTCAGTTCCCACTCATCATGGAGTGGTTCAGGTACGATGCCTTTATCTAGCAGATCTTGCTCTTTCTTATCCCACTTTGGGATGGCAGTCGCATAGCCCCTGGCCCCAGCTTGTGGTGATATTTCTTCTTGTCGGCATTTATCTTGTTCTTTTCTGATAATGCCTGGGCATCTTCTGACTCCTTGTACTCTTGAAATGCCTTCCAGTGATTCGCCTGCTTGGCTAGATACCCCTCGAATACTGGCACTTTCTTTGTCTTCAGATAGTTTTTCCATAGCTTCTTCTTCCCGCTACGGAACAGTTCAGCCATCTTCTTTAGAGTCCACTGCTTGACTTTGGCCCTCAGTTTGTCTGCGGCGTCTTCGTTCTCACATTCTGGCAGGTTGAAATGTGACATGAGATCATTCCAATGATTATGTTTGTACCTTTCAGCGACATAGTCACTATCGGCTGCCCCTTTGCGCTTGTTCCACTCCCGAACGCTGATCGGGACGTGATCCCTAACGAGAACTCTGCATTGCTTATTGAATGTGTCAGCAGCATTCTTAGGAAGCTTGGGTTCGCCCGTAGGCAATATCACCTCAGAGGTGTAATGCGTTCGTGCATCCAACTTTCTAGTCGGGCCTCGTTTCGTAGCTTTGCCCGATGTGGAGGCCTAAGAGGGAGAAACATTCATCAAATGAATGTATATGTATACAATATAGAGCTATCTGCAATATTATTCACATATTACAAGTGATTGTCGAACTTCATATGTATACCTCGCCGGACTTTATTATTTCTTCACCGGCTTCTCCATCAGTGGAGCTATCACCTTCTCCGTCATTGGACGTATCTCCTGCCCGATCGGCTTCATCTTCGTGTCGCTCGACCTCCATTCCATATCCGGAGGTATTTAGATATGACGTCGGAGATTCATCTAGTTCAACGTCGGGGCCGTCTTTGATTATATCTTCGAGAAGTTCTTCCTCTTCGAGGTTCCTGATATGTGGATCCATAGTTCTGCAAAAAACGGACATTTGATTAACTAATAAACTAACAAACTATATAAGAGGGGTTGGAAACTTCGAAGTGTCGTTTTATATAGGAGGACCTTTAGTCCCGGGTCTTGGCTAGAACCTAAACTCTAAAATACCAGCCGGGCGGAGCCCAGTCCCGCGCACTTAAGCATATACAATAGAAAAATTAAACTAGTTCTATTAATTTTCTTGCTAAAAATAAACTATTAACACTTAAGCATATACGATAGCGAAATTAAACTATTAACACTTAAGCATATACAATAGCAAAATTAAGCAATAATCTAAGAAACACTATTAACACTTAAGCATATACACTATACAATAGCAAAATTAAATGACAAAAAAAAATATTTCTTCTTCTTGTAACCCTAAACTAAATTTTCCTCTTCTTCTATTTCTCCTCTTCTTCTACTTCTTCTTCTACTTCTACTTCTCCTCTTCTTCTACTACTTCTCCCCTTCTCTTCTTCTACTTTTCCGCTCCTCCTCTTCTAATTTTTTCTCTTCTTCTATACTTCTCCTCTTCTTCTATTTTTCCTCTTCTTCTCCTCTCCTCCTCTTCTTATTCTCCTTTTTCTTCTTTTCTTCTCCTCCTCTTCTTATTTTCCTTTTTCCTAATTCTACATATTACTAACCCTAATAATCTAGCACAAACCTAATAACAATAGGAATTAAATGACAAAAAAAAAATTTCTTCTTTTCTTCCCTTTTTCTTCCTTTCTTCTCCTTTTTCTTCCTTTCTTCTCCTTTTTCTTCCTTTCTTCCATTTTTCTTCTTTTCTTCTCCTTTTTATTTCTTTCTTCTCCTTTTTCTTCTTTTCTTCTCCTTCCCTTTTTCTTCCTTCCTTCTCCTTTTTCTTCCTTTCTTCTCCTTTTTCTTCCTTTCTTCTCCTTTTTCTTCTTTTCTTCTCCTTTTTCTTCTTTTCTTCTCCTTTTTCTTCTTTTCTTCTACTGGCCGGAGTGTTCGGGAGGAGGGGGCGGGGGGCTTACCGGCCGGAGGTGTCGACGGCGCGCGGCGAGGAGCACGGCGGCACGCGCCGAGGAGGACGGCGGCGCACTGCGAGGAGGGCGGCGCGCGGCGAGGATGACGGCGGCGGCGAGCAGGACGACAGCGACGGCGAGGAGGACGGCAGGCGGCAACCAGCAGGACGGCGGGCAGCCTGACGACGTCGTCGAGTTCGTCGCTGTGCCGCGCCGAGTAGGAGAACGAGAGGAAGAACAAGAGAAATGGACGATTTGGGTTGGAAATTTTCTAACTCCCGCTTATGCAGGTGGATCTTTAGTCCCGGTGCGTGTCTCGAACGGGACTAAATACCCCCTTTAGTCCCGGGTGGAGCCACGACCCAGGATTAAAGGCCCTTTTTCGGCAGACTAGAAGGCGGGAAGCAGGGGCCTTTAGTCCCGGGGCGTGGCAAGAACCGGGACTAAAGGTTAGGCTATTAGTCCCGGTTTTAGACAAAAGCCGGGACTAAAGTGTTGCCTATATAAACCCTCGCCCCTGCCCACCATATCCCCTGTTTTTTGGTTGTTGAAGTGTGACCATGCCATGCTCTTGCCACTCTAGTTCATGCACATGACGTGTTCGATGAAATGCCCGAGCCACTCTACTTAAGCTTTCTCCTCTCCAAGCTCGACCTCCAAGCTCCATTTTCCTTAATATTTGTCTAGGTTTGGCCGTGCACCAACTGCAAAAGTGTTTTAAAAGGTTAGCTACTTCATCCTTTCATTTGTCACTGCTAGTGTAGCTCATTTCAAATGCTCAAATTAACTTCTTAGAGTCTGCACATGCGTAGAGTATCGTCCCGTGCCCGTCCTCACCATTGTCGATCGCCCCGTGCCGATCTCGTCGCGAGCACCACCGTGGTGAGCCTCTTGTTCTTATCTTCTTTCTAAAAGAAAAAAATCTTACTTGTATGATTTAGATACATACTTGTATAAATTACTCACTTTCATTATTTTTTTTATTATATAGTGCGATCGTTTTGGTATCCGCCTCCGTCGGCCCTCGTCCTGTCTATGATTCGGATGTGGTATATATTATCTTTTATAACTATTTGTTTTATTTAGTGTTTATGACAATTATGACGACCAACGTGACATATATTTTTTTAATCTAGGAGGTATGTGAACCGGAAATTCCAACCCACATAAAAATTCTTGTCGAGAAGTTAAATTTGGTAAAAAGAAAACGAATACTTGAAGAAAAAATTGAAAATAATTGAGGATAAGAATATGGAACTCGAGTTGCATGTCGCCGATGTCATCGATGATCGCAAGATGAAGATCAATGCGATGCAGTCGAAGATGGATGCAATGCGCTTGAAGATGGATTAAATGCGCTTGAAGATTAGGAATATTTGAAACTATGCCATTGATAAAGAGGCTTGGTATCATTATGCTGTTGGGTCAATTGTTACCTTAGTTGCGATTTTGATCGCGTTTGTTGTTGCATTTAAATGTTTACATAGTTGTATGTTGTTTTATGAGAGAACTTAATGTATTTATTTTTTGCAATAATAACATTTGATCACTACTGTTCTTTGGCTTTAATGTGATGATGAACTTGTATTAATTTGGTCATATGTTCTGCAATGGTTATTTGATATATTTAATTTCATAATAGAGATGAATCGCCAATGATAATATTTAATTTCATAATATGGTTTTTTGAACTCCATACTTTTTGTGTGTTTAAAATGCACCATTCAAAGGCACATCACAAAATTTCAACTATTTCTGACTTCATTTGGTATATTTCGTGCATTTACTTATTTTTTTGAGCTAGTTGACCCTGAAATTGAAAAGCACTACAAATGAACTCTGAAAATGTTGAAAGTTGGCATGCTATCATCATTTCACCCACATAGCATGTGTTAAAAAGTTGAGAGGGCTACGACAAAAACTGGATGCACTTCGTGTACAAAACGGACAATCTCTCTCGAAGTATGAGGGTTTCGAACGAGAACTCATCTCTTACAAAGGGATTTCATTTTTTTGAACTTATTCCATACTTTTTGTGTGTTCAAACTGCACCATTCAAAGGCACATCACAAAATTTCAACAATTTCTGACTTCATTTGGTATATTTCGTGCATTTACTTATTTTTTTGAGCTAGTTGACCCTCAAATTTAAAAGCACAACAAATGAACTCTGAAAATGTTGAAAGTTGGCATGCTATCATCATTTCACCACATAGCATGTGTTAAAAAGTTCAGAGGGCTACGACAAAAATTGGATGCACTTCGTGTACAAAACGGACAATCTCTCTCGAAGTATCAGGGTTTCGAACGAGAACTCATCTCTTACATGGATACTATGAAAATGAAAAGTGTTTGAAATTTAGTACATTCCATACATGCATTAAAAAAAGGTTTAATACATTATTACATTATTGCACCAATATTCCTATCTATTATTTCTGTTTTCTTCTGGGTCGTAGCCATGGAGAATCTTCATCATTCAGTAGGATGCTTGGGTCAGTTTTCACTTTGAAGGGCGGAATTTCATGAAACTTACTATAATCTTCTGACATGTCTGTCTTGTCATCTACTCCCACGATGTTTCTTTTCCCTGAAAGAACTATGTGGCGTTTTGGCTCATCGGACGGTATCTTCTTTTGCTGATTTATTTTTCTCGTTTTTGTAGACATGTCCTTCACAGAGAAAACCTGAGCGACATCATTGGCTAGGACAAATGGTTTGTCCATGTACGCAAGATTGTTGAGATCCACTGTTGTCATGCCGTACTTTTGGTCTACAACTACCCTGCCTCCTGTCAGCTTCACCCATTTCCACCGAAACAAAAGGATCTTAAAAGTAGGTCCATAGTCAACTTCCCATATCTCCTCTATGTACCCGTAATATGTTTCCAAACAGTGCCCATTCTCGTTTGTTGCATCAAAGCGGACACCACTATTTTGGTTGGTGCTCTTTTTATCTTAGGCAACCGTGTAAAATGTATGCCCATTTATCTCATACCCTTGGAAAGTACATATAGTCGAAGATGGTGGCCTGGCCAAGCAGTACAGCTCATCTCCAACGGTGTCATCATTCATGAGATGTGTCTGCAACCAACTGCCGAAAGTCTTCTCGTGTTCCCCTTTAATCCAAGAGTCGGCCTTCCCCGGGTTTTCGGAGCGTAGAATATTCTTGTGTCTCACGATATACGGAGCCACCACGGTGGAATTGTGTACAACCGTGTAGTGTGCTTGAGAGAAAGAATGCCCGTCCATACATACTTTTGCTTTCCTTCCTAGTGTGCCTTTTCCTGTCAGCCTACCCTCATACCGAGATTCAGGAACACCAATCGGCTTAAGGTCAGGAAGAAAGTCCACACAAAACTCAATGACCTCCTCTGTTCCATAGCCCTTGGAGATGCTTCCTTCTGGCCTAGCACGGTTACGAACATATTTCTTTAAGACTCCCATGAACCTCTCGAAGGGGAACTTATTGTGTAGAAACACAGGACCGAGAATTCTAATCTCTTCGACTAGGTGAACTAGGAGGCGTGTCATTATATTGAAGAAGGATGGCGGGAACAACAACTCAAAGCTGACCAAACATTGGACCACATCAATCGGTAACCCTGATAGACTTTCTCGATCGATTACCTTCTGAGAAATTGCATTGAGGAATGCACATACCTTCACAATTGCCAGGCGAATATTTTCTGGTAGAATTCCCCTCAATGCAACCGGAAGCAATTGCGTCATAAGCACGTGGCAGTCCTGAGACTTTAGGTTTTGGAATTTTTTGTCTTTCATATTTACGATTCCCTTTATATTCCACAAGAAGCGAGTCGGGACCTTGATACTGAAAAGGACTTCAAAGAAGATTTCCTTCTCTTTCTTAGTAAGAGCATAGCTGGCACGCCCTTGAAACTGCCCTGGATGCATGCCATCTCTTCCTTTATGACGTTCCTGGTCCTCCCGTGCTTCCGGTGTATCTTTTGACTTCCCATACAAGCCCAGGAAGCCTAGAATATTCACGCATAGATTCTTTGTCGGGTGCATCACGTCGATTGCCGAGCGTACCTCATGGACTTCCTAGTAGGGTAGCTCCCAAAATATAGATTTCTTCTTCCACATGGGTACGCGCTTATCAGGGCCGTTAGGAACAGGTTGTTTGCCAGGACCCTTTCCAAAGATTACTTTTAAATCTTTGACCATATCAAATACTTCAGCACCAGTACGGATGACAGGCTTCCCCCGGGGTTCTGCCTTGCCATTGAAATGCTTGCCTTTTTTCTTTAAGGGATGCTTGGGCGGAAGAAAACGACGATTGTACGGGTACACATTCTTCCTACATTTGTCCACATATATACTTTCTGTCTGATCCAAACAGTGCGCGCATGCATTGTATCCCTTGTTTGACTATCCTGAAATGTTACTAAGAGCAGGCCAATCATTGATGGTTACGAAAAGCAACGCTCGAAGGTCAAATTCCTCTTGTTTGTGCTCGTCCCACACAGGTACACCTGGTTTGGCCCACAGCTGTAAAAGTTCATCAACTAATGGTCTTAGGTACACGTCAATATCGTTACCGGGTTGCTTTGGACCTTGGATAAGCACTGGCATCATAATGAACTTCCGCTTCATGCACAACCAAGGAGGAAGGTTGTAGATACATAGAGTAACGGGTCAGGTGCTGTGACTGCAACTCTGCTCCCCAAAAGGATTCGTGCCATCTGTACTCAGACCTAACCATAAGTTCCTTGCGTCAGCTGCAAATCTCGGGAACTCTCTCTCGATTTTCTCCACTGCCGACCATCAACGGTGTGCCTCAACTTATCATCTTTCATACGGTCTTCCATGTGCCATCGCAACAACTTCGCATGATATTTATTTCTGAACAGATGTTTCAACCGTGGTATTATAGGAGCATACCACATCACCTTGGCAGGAACCCTCTTCCTGGGTGGCTCGCCCTCAATATCACCAGGGTCATCTTTCCTGATCTTATACCGCAATGCAGTGCATACCGGGCATTTATCCATATTCTCGTACTTCTCACCGCGGCAGAGGATGCAGTCATTAGGGCATGCATGTATCTTCTGCACGTCTAATCCTAGAGGGTAGACAAGCTTCTTTGCTTCGTACGTGCTGGCGGGCAATTCGTTCTTTCTTGGAAGCATCTTCTTCATCTGTACCAGCAACTTTTCGAATGACGAGTCAGTCACACCGGTCTCTGCCTTCCACTTTAGCAATTCCAGTGTGCTACCCAGCTTCTTCTGGCCATCTTCACAAGTTGGGTACAACAATTTGTTGTGGTCCTGTAACATCTGCTCGAACTGCAACCTCTCCTTTTCTGTGTCGCAACCTCGCCGTGCATCAGAAATGACCCGGCCAAGATCATCAGCAGGCTCATCTGGTTCCCGTTCTTCATCCTGATCTTCTTCTTCATTGTCTTCCATTGCGGTATCAGCATACTCAGGGAACATAGATCGGTAGTTGTCATCATCGTTCTCTTCTTCTTCATCGTCGTCTTGCATCATAACCCCTCTTTCTCCGTGCTTGGTCCAAACATTATAGCCCGACATAAAACCGGACCGAAGCAGGTGGCTCTGAATGACTCTTGAGGAAGTGTAATCCTTCTCATTCCGACATTCAACACATGGACAAAACATATAGCCACCACCATGCTTGTTTGCATCGGCTGCATCTCGAAAAGAATGCACGCCTTCTCTATAAGCGGTTGTGCGTCGATCACCGTACATCCATGGATGGCTCATCTGTGTTATACGACAGTATATCAAATACAATCACGATCCTAAAAATTAGTACCGCAAGGTCTAAGCAAGGAAATATAGTTGCTAACCTTTTAGAATAAGTAGAAATAAAGAGGAAGAGGTTTAAGCGTGGCTCAGGCATCTCATATCGTAGTTGTGTTCGGTGAACTAAAGCGGTATCGCTCTAACACACATTTCAACAAACACCTCTAGTGCATCAAAAAAAGTGGAGAGCTAGCAGACACCCACAATCCTCCATCCATGAAAAATGCAAGGAAGAGGGGAGCGGGGGGCTGTGCTATATATAGGCAGAGGACTTTAGTCCCGGTTTGAGACACAAACCAGGACTAAAGGTGGCGCACATGCGGGCTGCCCACCGCGTAGCCCTTTAGTCCCATTGTGGGACACGAACCGGGACTAAAGGCTCCTTACTGGCCGGGACTAAAGCCTCGAGGGGGGCATTGAGAATTGGGGCAACGTGGCCGGGCCTTTAGTCCCGGCCCAGAGGCAGGCCGGGACTAAAGGGTCCCGGCCAAAGGCCCGTTCTCCACTAGTGAGATCGTGGTTATCCGATCGTGGGAAGTGGGGTTCAGCTATTGTGCATTAAAGAAACAATTTTTGAAGATTTGAGGATTTTTCGTTAGAAAATCATCAGCTGACAAGGACGCAGTGAGGATTTTGAACAAAGTTTCAAGTAGAACGCATATGAAGAATTGAATAGACTCGGGAGTATAGCATAGAGGGAAAGTAGGGTTCGATCACATTCACTTAGAAGAAATATCAACTTGAAGAAATAGCTATAAGTGAATGTTGTTGAGGACTTGAAATCACAGTCTATCTAGTCAAATGAAAGTCATCAAGTGTTTTTGAAGATTTTGTGATAAATCGTCACACTGAAGAACAGTTGTTTTGAAGAAAAACATATTTTGAGGAAATGGAACATTTGAAGAAAATCAACTTGAGGAATTTCACATTGGGCGGTGGCGTGACCCACCATATAAGAATGTTGATTACAGACGCCGCGTACAATTGTCGTAGGGCCCTGAGAATCAATTTCTTCGTTGATTTCTTCACATTCACAGTGACATTTTTCATCAGTTGAAGAAAATCGATTCATCATGTGTTGTACATCTAAGTCATCAATTTTGCATAAGTGTTAGGATGTGTGCATGTTTTTACAAAACATTTGAAGATTCTAAGATATTTAGCTCACACCGCAACTTGCAAAACCTTTTCTCATCCAAGGGCTTAGTGAAGATATCTGCGAGTTGATCATCAGTCTTCACATGGTCGATGAGGATATTGCCCTTGTGGACATGGTCCCGAAGAAAATGATGACGAATCTGGATGTGCTTGGTCTTCGAGTGCTGTACTGGGTTGTATGCAATCTTGATTGCACTCTCATTGTCACAGTAGAGAGACACATTCTTCATGTTGATGCCGTAGTCCTTGAGGGTTTGCTTCATCCATAGTAATTGAGCACAGCAAGAACCAGCAGCAACGTACTCAGCTTCGGCAGTGGAGAGTGATACGCAGTTCTGCTTCTTTGAGGACCAGCAAACTAGTGTTCTTCCGAGGAAATGGCATGTGCCAGAAGTTGACTTGCGATCCACATGGTCATCAGCATAGTCAGAATCAGAATACCCTACCAGATGAAGATTTGAGCCCTTGGGATACCATATATAATCCTAGTGATGATGTGTGAGCTAAGTATCGAAGAATATGTTTCACACCCTTATGGTGTGATTCCTTAGATTTTGCTTGAAACGTGCACACATGCAAACACTAAGCATTATATCTGGCCTAGATGCACATAGATACAATAAAGAGCCAATCATAGAACGATATACCTGCTGATCGAAATCTTTACCATTTTCATCAGTGCCGAGGTGGCCATTGGTAGGCATTGGAGTCTTGGCCCCTTTGCATTCATGCATGTCGAATTTCCTCTGAACATCCTTGAGGTATTTCTCCTGTGATATGAAGATTCCATTGCTTTGTTGACGAATTTGAAGACCTAAGAAGAATTTCAGCTCCCCCATCATGGACATCTGATATTCTTCACTCATCATGTAGGCAAATTCATCACTGTATCGTTTGTCAGTACAGCCAAATATGATATCATCAACATATATTTGACACACAAATAGCTCATTATCATAGGATTTAGAGAAAAGAGTTGGATCGAGTGAACCAGGTTTGAAGCCTTTCTTCATGAGGAATTCCTTCAATGTATCACACCATGCCCGAGGGGCTTGCTTGAGACCGTAAAGAGCCTTTTTGAGTCTGAAGACTTTGTCTGGATTCTTTGGATCCTCAAAACCTGGGGGCTGAGCAACATATACTTCTTCCTCAAGCTTACCATTGAGGAATGCACTTTTCACATCCATTTGATATAAGATGATGTTATGATGATTAGCATAAGCAAGTAGTATTCGAATAGCTTCAAGTCTAGCAACAGGTGCAAAAGTTTCATCGAAATCTATTCCTTCAACCTGGGTGTAGCCTTGGGCTACAAGTCGTGCCTTGTTCCTCACCACTTGACCGTCCTCATCTTGCTTGTTTCGGAAAATCCACTTGGTGTCGATGATGTTGTGCTTGCGAGGATCTGGTCGTTTGACGAGCTCCCATACGTCATTCATCTTGAATTGAAGAAGTTCGTCTTGCATAGCTTGGATCCACTCCGGTTCCAGAAAAGCCTCATCAACTTTTGAGGGTTCTGTGATGGATACAAAGGAAAAATGCCCACAAAAGTTAACTAAGTGTGAAGCTTTTGAGCGAGTGAGAGGACCTGGCGCGTTGATGTCGTTGAGGATTTTGTCAAGTTCTACTTCGTTTGCAATCCTTGGATGAGCTGGCTGAGGATTTCGTCTAGGTTGAGGAAGTGGTTCTGGTGCAACTTCCTCAGGAGCATCTTCTTGATTTTCATCAGTGATGGGGATCGTTTCTTCACCAATTTCCTCAGTGGGGACAATGTCTTCAGTAGGTTTGAGCTTTATTGCTTCCTCAGGAGACAGTTTATCTGGATCAGAAGGCAATTGCTCTTTTTGCGAGCCATTAGTTTCATCGAACCGCACATCTACAGTCTCAACAACTTTGTTGTGATAGTTGTTGAAAACTCTATAAGTGCGCGAGTCCTTTCCATAACCGAGCATAAAACCTTCATGTGCCTTAGGTGCAAATTTTGAGCTATGGTGAGGATCTCTAATCCAGCATCTTGCACCGAAGACTTTGAAATAACTTACATTGGGTTTCTTGTCAATGAGGAGTTCATATGAGGTTTTCTTGAGGAATTTGTGAAGATATATCCTGTTGATGATATGGCATGCAGTGTTGATTGCTTCAGGCCAAAAGCGAAGAGGAGTCTGATATTCTTCAAGCATAGTTCTTTCCATTTCAACCAGAGTCCTGTTCTTCCTTTCGACGACACCATTCTGCTGATGAGTATAAGGAGCAGATAATTCGTGAGTAATGCCAAGTTCATCAAGATAGTCATCAAGACCAGTGTTTTTGAACTCGGTTCCATTATCACTTCTGATATGTTTGATCTTGATGCCAAAGTTCCTCGAGGCCCTTGAAGAAAAATCGTTTGAAGATTTCCTGCACTTCAGTTTTATACACTATGATATGCACCCAAGTATATCGGGAATAATCATCAACTATGACGAAGCCATATAAAGATGTTGCATTGGTTAGTGTGGCATAGTAAGTAGGTCCAAATAAATCCATATGAAGCAATTCAAATGGACGAGTAGTGGTCATGATAGTCTTCGAGGGATGCTTGGATCTGGTCATTTTCCCAGATTCACAAGCACCGCAGAGATGATCCTTGAGGAATTTGACTGATTCGATGCCGATGACATGCTTCTTCTTCGCGAGCGTGTGCAAATTCCTCATGCCTGCATGACCTAGTCTTCGGTGCCACAACCACCCTTCTGAGATTTTTGCTAATAAGCAAGTGGCTGGTTGAGGACCTGTAGAGAAATCAACAATGTACAAATCCCCTCTTCTTACACCTTCGAAGACTTTGGATCTGTCAGATTCCATGATGGCTACACATCTATATCTACCAAAGATGACAATCATATCAAGATCACAAAGCATCGAGACTGACATGAGGTTAAAACCAAGGGATTCAACAAGCATCACTTTGTCCATATGCCTATCCTTGGAAATAGCCACTTTGCCAAGTCCCAATACCTTGCTTTTACCTTTGTCAGCATATGTGATTTGCTTCAGAGGTGATGGAGTTAGTGGCATATTCATCAGTAAGCTTTTATCACCAGTCATGTGATGTGTGCAGCCACTATCAAGAACCCACTCAGTATTCTTGGGTTTGTCATCCTGTAGATGATTTAGTGCAGCTTACCATCTCATATGCTTCAGATTTGAAGAATATGATACTCATTTCATCAGATCAGTAATTTCATCATAACAAAAATGTAAGGACGTGTGAAATATTTCTATTTCATCAATCATTAGCTTACGTCCTATCAAGCATTTCTTCAGGTCTCCAGCAAATTCATCAGATGATGATTTTCATCTGCAGACCTGACGTGCAGAAGTGATTAGTTCGATTTCTTCACCACCCACATCTGAAGGGGTGGCAAAGCATTCATCATCCTGCGATCACCATATGAGAACAGTGGCATTGAGGCCAATGCACGTCTCTTAACAGTAGGGGAATTAAAGTACTCATATGAATATGCAGAGAACTGGTTTGAGGATTTATGAACATAATGAATTGAGGAGTAACGCTCATATTCATGTTCCTTGTAGTTTCCCTGCATGTTAGAAGCATTAGCACGGGTACAAGCATAGTTTTGACCAGTTGAGGATTTTGATCCTCTTGAAGACTTTGGTCCTCCTGAGGAACTTGATCTGGGGTTCAAATTCTTCAGTGGTGGTGTCATGAGGACATTCACCTGAAGATTTTCAAGACAGCTTTTGGGAACCCAGATTTTCCTCAAGGGAGGGCCATTCCTGGAGTTAGTTCCAACATATCGAGCAAATACTTCACCAGATTGATTTTTGAACAGTTTATAGTTGGAGTCAAATGACTCATCTGAGGAATAGGATAATTCACATGAAAAGCCAGTTAGATTAGATGGATCAAAAGGAGGCCCAGTAGCAGCAACCCATGAGGTTTTGGGATACTGCTCAGGTTTCCAATAAGATCCATCAGCATTTAATTTCCTCTCAAAGGCAATTCCTTCTTTCCTTGGGTTCCTGATCAAGATCTTCTTTTTGAGCACATCACAAAGGGTTTGATGTCCTTTGAGGCTTTTGTATATGCCTGTCACGTACAACTCCTTCAACCCTGCATTTTCATCAGTAACATTTGTGTTTTCCTCAAGTGAGGAAATAGACACCGCAGGTGCAGTTGAAGAATTTGTAGCAATGGTAGCATTTGATGATTCTGGTGAGGAATTAGCAGTTTTGCGTTCAATGCATTTAAGACATGGAGGAATGAATTCAATTTGACCAGCACTGATCTGTTGAGCTAGTAATGAATCATTTTCCATACGAAGATCATCATGAGACATCCTCAGCTTCTCAAGATCAAGCTTCCTTTGAAGAAATTCATAGGAAAGCTTCTCATGATCAGTGAGGAGTGTATCATAACGATCCTAAAGAATATCAAATCTAGACTGAAGACTTTTCACATCTTCAGTGATGATTTGGGTAAGGTTCATTTCATCATTCAACAGATCATCACTTTTATCTAGCAGTTTCTGAAGCTTTTCCAGAGCAGTTTGTTGTTTAGTGGCAATGATAGCAAGTTTACTGTAACTGGGTTTCTTATAATCATCAGGTTCACAGTTACTTGAATTAGAGGAGGAGGCATTATTTGGTATCTTTGAACCTTTTGCCATGAGCAATAGGTTGGAGCGAAGTCATCAACATAGTCCTCAGTATGGATGGTGCAATCATTTTCTTCAAGATTGAAGATTGACTTGCTGACGAAAGTGGTTGCCAGTGCAAGACTAGCCTGTCCGGATTCCGAGTCTTCATCAGAACCCTCTTCTTCATCACATTCCTCTGATTCTGCCTCGGAATCCATTTCCTTGCCAATAAGTGCCCGAGCCTTTCTGAAACTAGTCTTCTTGTGCGATGAGGGCTTTGAAGATGAGGATTTTGAAGATTTCTTCTTCTTCTTCGAGTCATCAGAACTGTCATCCTTGTATTTATTCTTCTTTGATTCCTTTCCCCAACGGGGACAATCAGCAATGTAATGACCTGATTTCTGGCACTTGTGGCAGGTTCGTTTCTTGTAGTCCTCAGATGAAGATTATGATTTCTTCATGTCTCTTCTTGAAGATTTACCGAACTGGCCACATCGTGTAAATCTCTGGAATTTCCTCATGAGCATTGCAAGCTCCTGTCCAAATTCTTCCGGGTCACCAAAGCTGTCATCTGTGTTTTCTTCTTGAGATGAGGAAATTGCTCTAGCCTTCAGTGCACCTGGTCTGGAATAGCTTGGTCCATATAGATCTTTCTTTTCTTCTAGCTGGAATTCATGAGTATTTAGCCTTTCAAGTATATCAGCTGGATCAAGCATCTTGTAGTCTGGTCTTTCTTGAATCATCAGAACTAAAGTATCAAATGAAGAATCCAAAGATATCAGCAGTTTCTTCACAACTTCGTGAAAAGTGATGTCTCGAGCTCCCAGTGCTTGCAGTTCATTTGATATGTCAGTGAGGCGATCAAAGGTGTCTTGGCAGCTTTCATTGTCATGTCTCTTGAAGCGATTGAAGAGATTGCGAAGACCATCAACACGAGAGTCACGCTGGGTTGATACTCCTTCATTTACCTTGCACAGTCTCTCCTAGATCAGTGTTGCAGAGCCCAAAGCACTTACTCTTCCAAACTGTCCTGGGCTCAGATGGCCACAGATGATATTCTTCGCTTGAGAATCGAGTTGCTTGAATTTCTTCACATCAGCAGCAGAGACACTCGCAGAGATGATGGGGACGCCATGTTCCACAATATACCAGAGATCATTATCAATAGCTTGTAGATGCATTTGCATTTTGTTCTTCCAGAAGGGAAAGTTCTTTCCTTCGTAGGTAGGACATGTTGCAGTCACCTTAAACATGCATGCAGTCGACATAACTAAAACTCCAGGTGGTTAAACCAAAATCAGACAAAACAAGGGAGTACCTTGCTCTGATACCAATTGAAAGTGCGTTACATCGACTAGAGGGGGGTGAATAGGAGATTTTTAGAATTTCATCACTGAGGAAATTCCTTTTGAGGACATTCCTCACTGATGACTAACTTACAGCGGAAATAGTAAAGGATCAGAAGTGCAAATCACAACAACAGTTTTTCAGAGTGAAGAATGTGAAATACGATTGCACTGTGAGCAGGCACGCAGAATACAGATGAGGATTAACTGACGTGAAGAATTTGGGGTTGAGGAAATTCAGAGAAAGTCTTCAGCAAATTCTTCAAACAGTCGCAGTGAAAGTCATCAACACATAATACGAGGAAAGTAAGGAGTTGAGGAATTATAACCCGTTTCTGAGTGAAGACAGTCGTTGATGACCCAGTTCCAACTGCTGTGACAGTCGTACATCTGGTTTGGAGCAGCTTGGTATTGAAACCAAAGGACACACAGTCCCGGGACACACCGTCCCTACGGTGTTCTCCTTGAGCTAAGGACACACAGTCCTCGCCCAACACTCGTGGTAAGTCTTCAAGGCAGACTTCCAAACCCTCACAAACTTGGTCACCCAGCGATCCACAATTGACTGCTGGAAAGCTCTAGACCATGAAGCTTAACCGTCTGGAGGATGCACAGTCCTCAAAGGTAAAAAGCTTCAGTCCCACACAGGAACAACTTCTTCAATGATGCTCAATCACTAGGTTTGGTTTGTGGTTTCGGTGTATGGAGTATTTCCTCACTAATGAATTACTCTCGAAGACTCTGAGGAATTGGGTTGCTTTTATGACAAGTGTTAGTTTCTAACGGAGCAGCCAACCAGCTAATGGTTGTGGGGGTGTCTATTTATAGCCTGGGAGCATCCCGACATGATTTGACACTAATGCCCTTAAATAATATGACCATTGGAGTGGATAAGACCAATGACTTGGCGTGGCTATCGAAACGGTCGGAACCCTCAACTGTGAGAGTCCTCATGTCACTCGTATTCCTCACTTGAGGCTTTTGGTAGATTTAGGCTTGGGTTGAGCATCATGAGGAAATTCATTCCAAAGTGTAACTTCGACCCCCTTTAACAGTATGGTGCTCCTATTACTCAAATGCCAAGAAAATAAAACAGAAAGTGTAAATCTTCATGCTTCAAATTCTTCAGAGTGATTTTCTTCAGGACACACCGGATTCCTCAATTTCAGTATCTTCATGAGGAATATCAATTTCATCGCAGATTCCTCGCGATTCATTTCTTCAGCTTCAGACCAATTTCTTCAACCGAAGATATATAGATTTTTAGGGGTCGATATTCTTCAAATATCTCAAACCCCTCAATGACTTATAGATCCTGTGTACACTCATAAACACATTAGCTACTTAACCTATAAGTCTTCAAACCACCAAAATCACTAAGGGGCACTAGATGCACTTATAATGAGCAGCAAAAGATTCACATAGAGAAGCTACTATCTCACAGTCAAGTCCATACTTAGCACTAAAATCTCTAGAAGTGTTTGTCTCAACAAAAGATTTAACGCAATCAAACTGGAAATTCATACCTGACTCCTTACCTTCTTCCAGCTCCCAATCTTTAGAGTTACGTTTGATTCTTTCCAATAAATTCCACTTGTGGTCAATATCCTTCTTCATAAAAGAACCGGTACAAGAAGTGTCAAGCATGGTACGATCTTCATGAGAAAACCGAGCATAAAAGTTTTGAGTGATAATTTCTCTCGAGAGCTCATGATTGGGGCATGAATATAGCATTGATTTAAGCCTCCCCCAAGCTTGAGCTATGCTTTCCCTGTCACGAGGCCAAAAGTTATAAATATAATTCTGATCACGATGTACTAAATGCATAGGATAAAACTTTTGATGAAATTCCAATTTCAACCGATTGTAGTCCCATGATCCAGTATCATCACATAGCCTATCAACGCCTTATCCTTCAAAGATAAAGGAAAGACTTTCTTCTTTATCTCATCCTCGGGCAAACCTGCAAGTTTAAATAAACCACAAACTTCATCTACATAGATCAGATGCAAGTCTGGATGTGATGATCCATCTCCTGTAAAAGGATTAGCCAGCAGTTTCTCAAGCATACCCGAAGGAATTTCATAAAATATACTTTCAGTAGGTACGTCAGGTTGAGTAGCAACTCCTCGTGCTTCCGTTCGTGGTGAAGATACCCCGAACAAACTCCTCAAAGGAACAATTTCCATAGTGACAAGTGACAATAAATTTCAGCACAGTATATAAATGTTTCATTACCAAATTCCACTTACCAAAGGTGCTTCCCTCCCCGGCAACGGCGCCAGAAAAGAGTCTTGATGACCCACAAGTATAGGGGATCAATCGTAGTCCTTTCGATAAGTAAGAGTGTCGAACCCAACGAGGAGGAGAAGTCTCTGATAAAAGGTTTTCGGCAAGGTAATAACTGCAAGCACTAAAAGTAGTGGTAACAAGTGATGGTGTAGTGAGGTGAAACGTAGCAAGCGAAAAGTAACAAGTAACAAGTAGTAGCAACGGTGCAGCAAGCGGCCCAATCCCTTTTGTAGCAAGGGACAAGCCTGAACAAAGTCTTATAAGAGGAAAAACGCTCCCGAGGACACACGGGAATTTCTGTCATGCTAGTTTCATCATGTTCATATGATTCGCGTTCGTTACTTTGATAGTTTGATATGTGGGTGGACCGGTGCTTGGGTACTGCCCTTACTTGGACAAGCATCCCACTTATGATTAACCCCTCTAGCAAGCATCCGCAACTATGAAAGAAGAATTAAGACAAAGTCTAACCATAGCATTAAACTAGTGGATCCAAATCAGCCCCTTACAAAGCAACGCATAGACTAGGGCTTAAGCTTCTGTCACTCCAGCAACCCATCATCTACTTACTACTCCACGCCTTCCTCTAGGCCCAAATATGGTGAAGTGTTATGTAGTCGATGTTCACATAACACCACTAGAGGAAAGACAACATACAACATATCAAAATACCGAACGAATACCAAACTCACATGACTATTATTAGCATGACTTATCCCATGTCCTCAGGAACAAAAGTGACTACTCACAAAGTATAATCATAATCATGATCAGAGGTGTAATGAATAGCATCAAGGATCTGAACATAAACTCTTCCACCAAGTAATCCAACTAGCATCAACTACAAATAGTAATCAACACTATTAGCAACCTTACAAGTACCAGTCGGAGTCGCGAGACGGAGATTGGTTACAAGAGATGAACTAGGGATTGGAGAGTAGATGGTGCTGATGAAGATGTTGATGAAGATGCCTCCCCTCCGACGAGAGGAGTGTTGGTGATGACGAAGGCGACGATTTCCCACTCCGGGAGGGAAGTTTCCCCGGCAGGATCGTCCTACCGGAGCTCTAGATTGGATCTGCTCAAGTTCCGCCTCGTGGAGGTGGCCAAACCACGAAAAAGCTCTCGAATGATTTTTTCTGGAACGAAACCCTTCATATAGCAAAAGAGGGGGGCCAGTGGGCCGCCAGGGTGCCCACAAGCCATATTGTCGCGGTCAGGGGGTAGGCCGCGGCAACCAGGCTTGTGGGCCCCTGGTTGCTCCCCTGTGACACTTCTTTCGCCCAGTATTTTTTATAAACTCCACAAAAAATCCACGTTGATTTTCAGGACATTTGGAGTTGCGCAGAATAGAGCACTCAGACTTGCTCCTTTTGGAGTCCAGAATTCCAGCTACCGGTATTCTCCCTCTTCAAATAAACCTTGCAAAATAAGAGAGAAAAGGCATAAGTAAGGTTCCACAAAGTATAATATCATTCCATAAAGCGATAAAATATCAACATGAAAGCATGATGCAAAATGGACGTATCATGGTGTTATGTGAACGTCGACTACATAACAATTCACCATTATTTGGGCCTAGAGGAAGGCATTGGGGAGTAGTAAGTAGATGATGGGTTGCTAGAGTGACAGAAGCTTAAACCCCAGTCTATGCGTTGCTTCGTAAGGGGCTGATTTGGATCCACTAGTTTAATGTTATGGTTAGACGTTGTCTTAATTCTTATTTCGTAGTTGCGGATGCTTGCGAGAGGGGTTATTCATAAGTGGGATGCTTGTCCGAGTAAGGGCAGTACCCAAGCGCCGGTCCACCCACATATCAAACTATCAAAGTGACGAACGCGAATCATATGAACATGATGAAACTAGCATGACAGAAATTCCCGTGTGTCCTCGGGAGCATTTTTCCTCCTATAAGACTTTGTTTAGGCTTGTCCCTTGCTACAAAAGGGATTGGGTCACTTTGTTGCACCGTTGCTACTCTTGTTACTTGTTACTTTTCACCTGCTACGTTTCACCTCACTACACCATCACTTGTTACCGCTACTTTCAGTGCTTGCAGTTATTACCTTGCTGAAAACCGTTTAACAGAGCCTTCTGCTCCTCGTTGGGTTCGACACTCTTACGTTTCGAAAAGACTACGATTGATCCCCTATAGTTGTGGGTCATCAACCACACACCCACCCATCGTCTATTCGCACCACTCCCCCATCTCCTCCTACATAGAAACCGCTGCCCTCCATCTCTTCGCTCTCCCCCATCTCCTCCCTCCCACACAACGCAACCGCCGGCGCCATGGATGCTAGCATTGGCTGGCAGAAGGCCGTGTAAGATCTCGCCGACGACAACCAAGATATCCGTGAGCAGCTTCGTGAAATCACGGGCTGGTTCCCAAGCGTCGAGATGATGCGGGACCACGCCCGTGGCCTGATCAAGGTGATGCGAGAGGACGAGAAGCTCCGTGCCTTCCCCCCAGCTACTGCGTCCCACCTTCCGCCGTCATCCTTTGGGCGATGAGGGAGGTGCAGCGTACCACCGACCCGACGCAGCGTGCAAGGTGGTGGATGTACGCTCATCGAGGATGACTGCACCGCAGGCGGATCCTACCCGTCTGGCCTCGAGGACGGAGAGGGTGACCGATGCTGTCCTCGACCCTGAAGTGCAGATCATTCCGCGAGTCTTCACTAGCGGAAACAAGAAGAAGAAGAGGGAGACAAAGAAGCCGGTGGTGGGTGTGGTGCGTCGTTCAGAGCGCATCAAGAATCTGAAGAACAACTGAAGTGCGCTGCTCAGAGGCTGTTAGGAGTACTACTGGTTAGGTATGCTGCTATATATTCAGCATATAAGTTAGAACTAATAGAATCTGTAATCTGGTTAGGTATGCTGGTATATTTCAGCATATAAGTTAGAACTACTTTTGGTATGAACTGTTGTTACTTGGATTCTGTTGTTGGTTGGTATGAACTGTTGCTGGTTGCAGTGTGCATGTTGCTATATTTCTAATCTGTTGGAGTGTGTATGTTGTATGATGGTACGATCTCTTGCTATATTCTATCTGTTTTAGTTGTTGTGTGTTTTCGTAAACACTATCTGAAATTCAGTTAATAGTGTGGGAAATTCAGTAAATACTGTCTGAAATTCAGTTAACAGTGTGTGAAATTCAGTAAACATTGTCTGAAATTCAGTTAACATTGTGTGAATTTCAGTAAACAATGTCGGAAATTCAGTTAACAGTGTCTGAATTTCAGTAAACACTGTCTGAAATTCAGTTAACAGTGTCTGAATTTCAGTTAATATCTACTGTCAGTTTATATCTACTGTCAGTTTCCACTAGTAGCTATTATATTTGTGAAACTATAAGCTACTGTCAGTTTATATCTACTGTCATGTTCCACTAGTAGCTACTATATTTATGAAACTATAAGCTACTATAAGCTACTGTCAGTTTATATCTACTGTCTTGTTCCACTAGTAGCTACTATATTTATGAAACTATAAGCTATTGTCAGTTTATATCTACTGTCATGTTCCACTAGTAGCTACTATATTTATGAAACTATAAGCTACTGTCAGTTTATATCTACTGTCATGTTCCACTAGTAGCTACTATATTTATGAAAGTATGAGCTTCTGTCAGTTTATATCTACTGTCATGTTCCACTAGTAGCTACTATATTTATGAAACTATAAGCTACTATAAGCTACTGTCAGTTTATATCTATTGTCATGTTCCACTAGTAGCTACTATATTTATGAAACTATAAGCTACTATAAGCTATTGTCAGTTTATATCTACTGTCAGGTTCCACTAGTAGCTACTATATTTATCTACTGTCAGCTACTATATTTCCTAAACATTCTTACTAACTTAACTTACCATATTAGGTCTTAACATAAAAGTCATTACATCATAGATAAAAGCAACAAGTTCTTAAACCATAACAGTACCTAGCTCATACCATCCATCTTGATTCAGGTTCTGCAACCACAAGACACTTACCCAAAATATACACCTAACATCCAAGGCCAGCTATATATATAGGCCTATTACTTAACTGACCATAGTAGGTCTTCACTCATCCACTATTGGCTTGATCCTCTCCATAATCTCTTTGGTGCAATGCCCAGCTTTTAGCAGATCAGCAATAAGATACTCCAACTTCTTCTTCTCTTCCTTAAGTAGGTCCATGTCCACGTGCACTTCCTTCATGGCCTTCATCATGTTCTGAATGATATCTGCTTGGCTTTGAAGAATGCACCTCTACTCCTTGGCAAGCTTCAGCTTTTCCATACTTATCTCAATCCTTGCCTGATCCTCAAGTTCTTTCTTCTTTTTATTTATTGCCTCACTGATATAGTCCATGTCATGAGACATCTTGCCATCTTGATAGTCAAAAAGCTTGGATACATCTTCCACCAACTGGCTGTAGCTGTTTGACAGGAAGTCAATTTCCTTCTTTAGCTTCACCACCTCTTTGTCATGAGCTTTTTGATCCTTCACGCTACCAAAGTTCTACTCCTGGTACATTTCCCAAAGCCTTGCTAGGCACCTTTGTAAAATGTCTGGCCAAGGAGCATCCACCCACTCCACCACCCCACAGTTCACACCTTCATCCTACAGAACAGAACAAAATTCAGTTAACAGCTACATTATGAATTTAGCTGCAGTTAACTATTAACTTTTCTGAATTTAGTTCACTGTTAACTAAGTCATTCTCTCAAAACAATTAAACTAAGCAAACACCACCATATCTAGCAGCAGAGATAAATTTAGTTAACACTTAAATTCAGTTAATTGTTAAATTCAGTTAACTACTCTCCCAAAACTAAGCAAACACCACCATATCTAGCAGCAGACATAAATTCAGTTAACACTTAAATTCAGCACCTTATTTAGCATTTAACAGCTCCACTAGCAAAATGTATACCTGCTGCACAAGACAACCCAGGAAGCGCCTCCCAGTCAAAGAACCTCCGAAAGCTACCATCTTCTTCGGCCTCTGATGATGCATCACGCATGTAGGCTCAGATTCAGGGAAAGAACCACAGAAAGATGGATCCACCACAGTGTCGGGGGTTTCCTGCAAATGAAGCTTGGAATCAAACCAAAATAAACTTTAAATCCACAATTTGGATGAACTAACCCTAACCTAACCCTAATCATATCTCTGTTCCACCGTGATGTACTTGCAAAGAGCTGTTGATCCACAGAAACCATGCAGATGTCCTCGTCCGAGCTCTCCTCTTCTTTGCAGAACGACATCTTCAACTTCAAGCGGCAACAATGGCGCTGGCGGCGATGGTGAGAGGGAGAGAGCAGGAGGAAGAGGGAGAGGGAGAGGATAAGTGAGTGAGGAGGGAGCAGAAATGACCTATTTGACCGCCGCTTCGACGGAGACGGCGAGCGGGCGCCGTTAACGGCCGTCTGCGCGGGGCCGGCAAAGTTAGCCAGCCTGGCACCTGACATGTGGGCCACTTTTGTCAGAAAAACGGTTAAAATCGCTAAATCGGGCAATTAAAAAATTGGTAGTTTTTTGCCACAGATTAGTAAATTTTTGGTAGTTTTTCACAAAAAATCGTAAAGTGGTAGCCACTGGACACGTTTGCGCGAAATATGGTAGTTTTTGGCAATTTACTCCTGCGAGGCCCTGGCAGCTCGAAGCGGGACAAGTGCCTGGCATTGGTCTCGGTTTTATTTCGACCCGGAGCTAATGTGATTTGGGGCTGGGGCCGAAAGCCTCATTTTCTACTAGTGCATTCACCCATATCACCATCCAAGAAACTATTGCTTCTATAGTAATTTCTCTTCTACACGCTAGTAAATGTTGTCCACCAAGTGCAAGAAGGACAACGACTAAATCTGTTTAGTTTGGCTGATCTATCTCTCCATTTTCGACAGAAGAGAACACAAGTCCATTTCTACTCTTATGTCGATGTCTCAAAACGTCGTATTTGTCAAAAGAAAAATATATTGATCAGTTGCAGATATGTAAATCGACACCTCTAATATATGTCTGGCTTCAAGGAGATATGATTGTTGCTAATCCTCAAACCGCCTAAGCTTATACATTTCTATAATACACTGATAGAATATTTCATCACTAGGATGCCATGCACATAATATTTTTTTTGACAAGGAGGATAACGCCATGCACATAATGAATTGCATCTAGAACACCTAATTGCACAAACATAGGGGTTTAGGGATTCATTACTTATCACGATGGTCGACAAGATCTCTTGCTCGGTGCAGTCAAGGTGGATTTAGGATGTAAAGGTTGTAGTAGATCATCTAGATGTCTTGTGCCCCTCAGGCCGCCATCGGGACTGGACTGACACCTCAACAATTAGGCAATGTCTTGCCATCTCAGCAGTGCTCCCCTATATCGGTTTAGGGTGATGCAATTATGGGATCTAGAGTTTGGACGGGAATAGATGAGATCAACTCAATGCCCAAGCTCCCCTTCCTTTATATGTAGCTTTGCCTATAGGGGACCAAAACCTGAGTTTGTTTTGGGCGCCCCTGACCAGGACGCGTTAGTTAGATCGAGGTCGAGGCACATGTACTTGGGCCCCTAACTTAACGTTATTTTCTTTTTCTGTTAGCCCGTTACATCAGATTGGCATGTCGAGTCGTTAGATCAAACCAACACACAAAACAGATCTAGACACTCAAGTATATGCACGTACATTCAACTCAATGATACAAAATTGTGGATTTATTCTAGAGCCAAGAGTTTATAAGATTCTAGATGACCCCCCCCCCCCCCCTCTAATTTTCAGAAACAGAAACATTTTTTCAAAACCTAGTGGGGTATATGGGTAATTTAAATATTGCAGGTTCACCATTCAACTCCGGATAGAGATAATACAGAAAAGGAAGACAAAAAAATTAAAAGAACAAAAAGTTAAGAAAAACACAAATACAAAAATAAATCCCACACGCCCAGCATTCAAAAATTAATAGAAAACACAAATACACTAAAAAATGATGCACACATCACACACCTAACATTCCCTGCCATTCTCCTCCGAGTCACGCACCAGATTGATCCATTGTCACACACAAAGAAAAACAGTCCGACGACAACATATCGAGCCGAGAAAAAGAAAAAAGTGCGCCGACATAGAGAACAAGATGCGGAAGCGAGTGACATAAAACAATGCCAGAACATGATTTTGCATAAGATTTATTGCATCTAGATTGAATGGCCAAGCTATTATGTCCAGGTGTTTCAAGCACTGCTAATCATGATAACAGGTAGTAGTAGTAATTGACACGAGCTTAAAATATTAAATATTGAACTTCTATTGTGGGTCCATCTATGTGTTTATCACTACTTCCTCCGTCACGGTTTAGAAGGTATCCTTCGTATTTCATGCATTTCCAGAATTAAGAAGGATTAAGGCGCATTTGCTTTAATGCCCGATAGTACATCATGAGTAATTAAAAGTAGTACTAATACTAGCGACATGCATGGTATGCACATGGGCTGGAATTGGTCTCCACCAATGCATGCAACAAGGACGGCTCATTTATAGGAGGAGGGATTAACTGCTCATTAACTTCTTAGCTAATTAGACGTCGTGGATTAACTTCGTTGGTTTTTTCAATCAAGCTCTCGAAGAAAATATAGCCAATCGTTGCATATCTTGATCCCAGCGATCTGGGCTACACGTCATGTAAACTATGACGGTGGGAGTAGTTACACTAAAATTTAATCCCACTTCCAATCGAATTTTGGGGTGAATTAACTAGTGCATGCAATTCTAGGGTCGTACCGATTGGCATTGTGAAGACTAATCCAACCGATGTCTTACATCAAAGATTTTCCTTGGGCAACCAACAAGAAATAACTATTTCTGAGTCAAATGTAGTAATGTCATATCTACATGTTATCAAAAAATTGAGAAGATATTGACTGGACATTTTTATTTTACTTTTGCTGTTAGAACTAGTTTTTAAGTGATCATGTATCTTTTGTAATAGGAAAACACTTGTTTTCCGCCGGCTGATCCCTGGCTTAATTCAACCGTCTATATAACCGTTGGATCAAATCCAATCGTGCGGCGTGAACAATATGGTCGACACTTCTCTCGAGACGTCATGTATCTTTTGTAATATAATGCATCGTTACATGGACAAGCGATGATTGAAATACCCTCTAGATCTATGCATGTGTGACATCATGCTGACATAGGATGCATGCACGTCCTGGCAGAATAGCTAGCTGACCCTCTTAAGATGAGATTGATTTGGACACAGCCTGTGTTCCACGTACATTTGTGTGCATGTCATCATACCGTTGACGTGAACATCCTCTCCCTCTGTCTCGCTCTCTCTCCGTGCATACGCATGCCTTCATGCATACGTCACGGTTTAGAAGGTATCCTTCACATTTCATGCATTTTTAAAATTAAGAAGGATTAAAATGCATTTCATTTATTACCCGATAATACACCATGTATGAATAACTAAAAATAGTACTAGTATTAGCAGCATGCAAGGTGTGAACATGAGGTGGAATTGGTCTTCATGAATGCATGCAACAAGAACGACTCGATTATAGAAGGAGGGATTAACTGTTCATTAACTTCCAAACTAATTAGACGTCGTGGATTAAATTCGCAAGTTTTTTCAATCAAGCGCTTGAAAAAATATAGCCAATCGCTACATACCTTGATCCTAGCGATCTGGGCTACACGCCCCGTAAGTTGTGACGGAGGGAGTACTAACTTGGTCTCCTTCTCCATTTGAGGGTTTAAGCTCTCCAGCTTGCAGGGTGTGACATGTTACTAATTAAACACTTAAATCGATCCCAAAACTTTGATGTTACTGATTCGTGGGCGAATTGCAACATTAAATTTGGCACCTCTCCGTCTTGATAATTTTGTATATGAATGCATTCCATTCCTGCTTCTACATGGTTGGTGATTTGGATGTGAATCCATATTGCATTCCATTCCGTGCATACATGAAGATTTTGCGGAAAAAAATATGTTGTTTATTTCAGACACAAGAAGGAACGACGAGCAAGAATCATTTCTTCTAGGCATCTACCCAGATAAAGATGCAGAGTCAACCGGAAAGACTGAAAAGAAACTGGAAAAGCACAAGCTAATGGGCATTATTAGGACGACGACAAGAGGTCCAATATAATCACGCGGCCTTAGTGCAGCGGGTGTTGCAGAAGTTGGTGATGAGATCCTTGCACTGGAAGCTGTCGCGGCCGCCGACGGTGGACTTGGCGCAGTTCTTGCATGCCGGGATGCAACCGGTCGGAGAGACGTCCATGCATCTGCACTGCGGCGGGAAAGACCTGGTGCAGATGCCGCACTTGTCGCAGCACAGCGTCGTGCCTGCGGGAAGAAGCCAACGGAAGTCAATACAATACGACTGCTACTCGACGAGGAGATCGATGAGCAAAGAAAGGAGGATGTCGGCCTCACCTTGGCTGTGGGCGAGGGGCAGAGCTGCTGCCAGGACGGCGACGACGGCCAGGGCGGCGAGCAGCACCTGTGGCCTCATGCTGTTGGTGGGTGGTGAGCTCGTGCTGTGCTGGGATTAGTTATGCGAGTGTACGCGGCTGCTGATTCCTAATGGGATGGAGAGTGAGGCTTCTTATAGGCATGCGAGAGCTCAAGTGACAATAGATAAATGAGCAACTAGCAGCACGGGCGTCAAGCTTTACACGCAGCAAGCATGTGGGCGTGACCTGGATTCATCCATTGGATCTCATCTCTAGCATGATTACATGCATGCATCAAGCGTCCTCCGTGAGTGGCAAGCATGTGTTTCACGCATAGACTAAACGAATCTATTCACAAAGCTGACTGCAGACGACAATATAAAGTGGGCGGGTGCAGGTTTTGCAGTGCACCGCGTCGAGTTCACACAAGGACATGCGTTAGTTAGTGGGCTGCTGCGTGACGCGTTAGTTGGATCCATTCTGCGATACGTGCGTACAAATCAGTCGTGTATCATAGTTAAGGACAGTCATCTGCGCCTGTCCATGCAGCAAAAAATGTGGATAAAAAAAAGCAGCGATGTAGCACATTTCGGCCACGGATGCAGAAAAAATATGGTTCTAGCAAAAAATATCAACGTGGTCATAGAAAAAAAAACGACGATGATGATGCATGATAGCAAAACAAAATGTGTGTTGTAGCAAAACAATACGGTGAACTCGAGTTGCAACTCTGACGAACGTGTATGCGACTTTTTTAATGAACGGTTGTAGCAAAAATTGATACCGGTTGTAGCAAAAATTAACACCAGTTCTAAAAAATATAATCAAATGCCGTTTGTAGCGAAAAATTCGACGAACTCGGGTTGCAACCGAACGTGGATGCAACTTTTTTAATGGACAAATTGTAGCAAATGGGAAACGCTTGTAGCAAATTTAAACGTCGGTTGTAGCAAATCTGAACGAAAAATGTTGCGTGACTGGGCCAGCCATCCGCGCGGACCGCGCTCGACCGGCCCAACGGTTCGACCGACACGCCGGCTACAAACGTTTCCCCATAGTTAAAGTAGCAAGAGTTGTCAAATGATTCTTTTGTTATGTGTATTCGCACACAATAGATACAGTAAAGCCCACATCTGAAACTAATACACCATGTCCATCTTTCAGACCCTACATCTCGGCATTTGTCTCAGTAACTGCTCGGTTCGGTAGGTCCGCTGTGTCGCACCATGTCCCCGCCGCCGTTGTTTAGCAACCTCACCGGTGAGAGGAAATGGATTAGACCTTCGAGCTTTCAATGACGCCGGTTCGTATTCTAGTTCTGACAGCGGAGAGTTCTAACTTAGTCGAACCACTTTAGTATTTCCGACCGCTATTGATTTGTTAGATCATGACAGCTGATTCACAGATACTCCGGTTTTCGATTCAACCACTGACATTCTTACGGGTTGAGGCGGCTTTAAGTGCCTGGTTGCCTTTATATAAGAAACTCCACTTAGTATCATGCGCATACAGTAGATCTTGATTCGTGAGTAAGAACTTGTTGGTTGCAGGTCTTGTAGTTGTAATTTCCGTTATCTCACACTGTCATGTAGGGTACTTTAGCATTTGTTGTGTGCTCAATTGCCACTACTTAGATGAATTTTTATGTGTTTTCGGTTGAAAAAATGGAAGAAACCTGTCTGAAATGAGCTCCGTGCGAAGGGATCTCCAAGATTCAAGAAAAGACGCAAGATTGAGCATGCACATAGTGAATCAGAGAAAAAAGAGTCTGAAGAAGCAATTCATGATAAGAGGAAGCTCAACAAGAGGGTTGTTAGAAACAAAGCCCTGAAAATAAGGACACATCGTAGGAAACATGAGAACATATCGGAAAGTGAAGATGACAAAGACCGGCGGAAAACAAAAATAAATAGCAACTCAAGGAAGGACCCAGAATGCAGTCAATCTGAATCCAGTTCAAAGAGCGGTGATATTGACAGAAAGGGGAAGACGAAATCAAGGAGACATGCTTCATCTACGACGGGTGAAAGGTTTGCCAGGGATAGGAATTCAAAAGGAAGAAGAGATTATATGTCAGAAACCGAGCAGTATGAAAGAAAGAGGAAGTCGAAGGAAAGAACAGACGATCTAAGCTCCGACACTGAGCATGCAAAGGAGATGAAGAAGCGAAAAAAGAAGAAATGTGTCAGGATTGTGGTCCCAGCTCCGAGACGGAAAGAGCGGATTATAACATGGAGGTGGAAATAGATGCAACAAAGAGAAACACGAAATGGTAGGACAAAAGGAAATCACTGATCATAGGCCGATATGTATAGCCTTCACAAATACAATCGGTATCCACATTCATTATAACTAGTTTTGCTGATAGTAATTAAAACCTGTTAAATAAATTCAGGTTATTGCGTTCAAGTGTGCGCCTCCCAAAGTTCATGAAATTTGTTGGCTTTTGAACGTGCGTATGCAGCTGTACAGGCGTGCCTACGCGATTCTTGCTTCGGCCGGCTACTTGACAGAACTTGCGTAACTAGCGACACGAATAAAACTGATTGCTGGATTTGATGGCTAAAGGCTCGTGTCGTGCCTTTGCTTTGTATTGCTTTTCGTTTTTCTGGTACAAAGACTACACAGGGATATACGTATATATATTGCTAAGCTAGGCCTACTGCAAACCGACTCGGTTTGCAATACTACTACTAATCCTACTCGGTTTGCAATACTAACCAAATTAGGACACACGTGTACGTTTAGACTACAACTAGGTTAATTACTACATTCACCTCCTTAACCTTGTTGATGTGTCTTCATTGCTTGCACTCCGACTTTCTTCTTCATCTCGATGAACTTCTGTCGACCGAGGGACTTGGTGAAAATATCGGCAAGCTGGTCCTTCGTATTCACGTGCAGAACTTCTATCATCCCTTCCTCAACGCACTCCCGGATGTGGTGGAACCGGGTATCTATGTGCTTGCTCCTTTCGTGATGAACCGGATTTTTGCACAATGAGATTGCAGCTTGGTTGTCGATCTTCAATGACACCTTCTGCACCTCCCGCTTTGCAAGAATAGCTAGGAGTCTTCTCAGCCAAACTGCTTGACAAGCCGCCGTGCTTGCCGCTATGTATTCTACCTCGCATGAAGCCCGTTGTGCTCTTTCGGTCATCAACATCACCTGCCATGTCGCTATCTGAATATCCACGAAGGATCAATCCTTCCTTTCCCTTTTTGTACGTGCAACCAAGATTAATGGTACCTTTCACATAGCGTAGAATTTGATTGACCGCGCTCATGTGTTCGGTTGTCGGATTCTCCATGAAACGACTCACGATCCCGACTGAATACGCCAAGTCAGGTCGGGTATGCACCAAATATCTCAGGCTGCCCACAACGCTTCGATACATTATGGTGTCCACCGGAGGATTTGAGCTACGCTTGCTCAACTTGTGACGTTGGTCCATTGGAACTTGTGTCGCGTAGCAATCTGACATGCCACACTTGTCCAATAACTTGACCGCGTAAGCCGATTGACATAGGGAAATATCTCCGGAGCTTTCCTTCACTTCGATGCCCAAGTAATAGCTGAGTAATCCCATACCACTCATGCTAAACTTGTTCTTCATTTGCGCCTTGAAACGTTCAATTTCTTGTACGCTATCTGCGGTGATAATCAGACCGTCGAAATAAACTCCAACTAGCAGGTTTGAGCCTTTGGAGTTCTTTGTATAGACTGCGTGCTCGAGGGGACATCTCTTGAACCCGAGCGAGACCAGACTTCGGTCTAACTTTGAGTTCCAAGCTCTTGGCGCTTGCTTCAACCCATAAAGTGCCTTCTTGAGCTTGTAAACTTTCCCTTCTTCGCCTTTCTTCTCGTAGCCGAGGGGTTGTTCCACGTACACTTCTTCTGTGAGATCGCCATTGAGGAAAGCGGATTTAACATCCATATGATGAACCTTCCAATCCTCTTGTGTTGCCAAAGCTAGGAGCACTCTCATCGTCTCGATTCGAGCAACCGGTGCAAACACCTCATCATAGTCAACTCCTTGACGTTGAACGTAGCCCTTTGCAACGAGTCTTGCCTTGTACTTCACAATGGCACCATGTGTGTCCTTCTTTAACTTGTAAACCCACTTCAAACCTATCGTCTTTCGGTTTGGAGGTCGGGTTACCAAAGTCCACGTGCCATTGCTCTCAATTGCCTTCTCTCCTCATCCATGGCGTGCGTCCAGCTAGGACTTTTTCTCGCCTCTACGAAGTTCGCCGGCTCCTCAACTCCGAACAGACATAGTCCGGAGTACTCGAGCATAACTGGCTTTGTGTACTTGTAGACTTTCTTGAGGGTCTTGTAGCGACGAGGCCCTGAGGAGTCCGTTGTGGCTTGCGAAGGAGGCGACACAAATTGTGTCGGTGTTGATGCACTTGAGGAAGACGGCTGAGACCCTGGTGTGTCATCGACATCCGTGTCGTCGGCGTAGTCGTCATGACCGTGACGACCATCATCTTGATTGTCGTCGTCACTATGCGCCTCGTTGTCGATGTTGTCGTCGAGATCTCCGCCTGTGTCGTGCGCGGCGTTGTCGCTATCTCCATACGACCTATGCGCCTCGTCGTCGGTGTCGGCACCATGATGATCACTACCATTGTGGTCACCTTGGTTGGGCATCTTGCCAACCACCTGGACATCCTCCCCTGCATCATCATGAGTTGGAAATTCAACTGCAAATATGTTACTGTTTGGAGCATCGTCGGCTGCGGCGCTCCAATTCCACGCTTGGTTTTCTTCAAACACGACGTCGCGTGAAATCCGTAGACGCTTGGTTTTTGGATCGTAGAAACGGTATGCCTTGGTGACAGAACTGCTTTCGTATCCGATGAACACCATCTTGGTGCTACGATCGGCAAGCTTTGAGAGATGTGGCTCCGCTGTCTTCACATGTGCCACGCACCCAAATGTCCGTAGATGAGACACATTCGGCTTACGTCCGTAAATTGCTTCATACGGAGTCTTTCCGATCACCGCCTTCGTTGGAGCCCGGTTGAGAAGATAGACCGCCGCCGAGACAGCTTCTCCCCAAAAAATCCCCGGCAGGTTCTTGCTCTTGAGTAAACTCCTTGCCATGTCAACGACGGTTCGATTGCGCCTTTCAACGACCCCATTCACCTGCGGCGTGTAAGGTGCCGTGAGGAACCTCTTTATGCCAATCTTCTCGCAGTAGTCGTTGAACTCATTCGACGTAAACTCTCCGCCGCGATCTGTCCGTAGAGCGCGAACCTTCAGCTTGTGTTCCATCTCTGTTGTAGCCTTCAGCTTCTTGAATGCTTCAAACGCCTCATCTTTAGACCGTAGGAGAACGACCCACATATATCTCGAGTAGTCGTCTACCACAAGGAAGAAATACTTCTTTCCAGCGTGAGTTGCCGGGGTGAAAGGGCCACATAGATCACCAAGGAGCAGCTCGAGTGCATCACTTGCACGATAGGTAGACTGAGCAGGGAATGTCCTGCGGTGTTGTTTTCCAACCAAGCACCCGTCACATACTCGATCAACATGGTCGATAACTGGCATCCCGGATACCATCTCCATCTTTGACATCTTCTTCAAGGCGTAGAGTTAACGTGTCCAAATCTAGCATGCCATAACCACGAATCATCATCACTCTTGGCAAGCCAACACTCCGGTTGAGATTGATCAAGGTTGAGGATATAGAGCCTATTCCGTGTGCGATTAACACGAGCTAGCACGTTTCGGAGGTTGTCAAAGATCGTCATCACTCCGCTCTCGATGTTCACCTTGCATCCATTCTCGTCAAGCTTCCCAATAGAGATGATGTTGTTGCGCAGCCGTGGGACGTAGTACACTCCGGTGAGTATGCGATGTTCGCGTGTGAGACCCTCAAAGAGGATAGATCCTTGCCCACAAATCTCCACAGCTGAACCATCACCGAACTTGACCGAGCCTTCAACATCGTATTCCAGCTCGAGGAATTTCTCCTTGCACCCCGTCATGTGGTTACTGGCACCCGTGTCGAGATACCACGACACGTTCTGATCACCGGATAACTTTGGTGTCACTTTTTCCTCATGAAGTAGCACCTTCCGGCTTGGTTTCACAACCACCGTTTCAGCGAGATCACAAACTTCGGCCATCAGAAGACCTGGACCTTCGTCTTCCTGCTTTGCCAAATTTGCCTTGATCTCCCTCTTGTTAGGCTTTGGACAATCCTTCGCAAAGTGACCCATCTTATTGCAGTTATAGCACTTGACCTCGGACAAGTCCAAGTTCCGTGGTTTCTGCTCTTTAGATTGGCCCGCCTTACCACGACCTTGTGGTTTGCCTTTTCCTTTGCCTTTTCCGGTTTGTCCATCGCCCTTCGTGTTGCTTGAGCCTTCGCCACCGTCACGCCCTCCTTTGCTACTTGGGGCCTCCCAATCTGCGCGCAAGTACATGAGTTGGTCACTACCTCCTCATTTGCCTTTCCGACAGCCACAAGTATTCTCTTCCCATGTCCGCAATCGTCCGATCGCCTCCGTTATGGTCATGTCGTCGATGTCGTAAAGCTGCTCGAGTGTGCCGATGATGTACGTGAATTTATCAGTGACTGAACTGAAAACCTTCTCCACGATCTCGGTCTCATCGAGCTTTGTACCAAGCGCGCGGATCTCTCCCACCAAAGTAGTAAGACGCATGGCGTAGTCATTCAGCGATTCAGTTTCCTCCATCTGCAATTTGTGAAATTGGCGCTTCAGCACTTGTGCCCGAGCCTTGGTGACGCGATCTTCTCCGATCCTCATCTCCTTGAGTGCGTTCCACGCCTCCCTTGCCGTCTCAAACTCCGCCAATGTCATTAGCATGGAATCTGGCACGGACTGGGCTATGGCGGCCATGGCACCTTCGTCGGACTCGTCATCGACGTCGTCGCCCGTGATTGCCTGCCACACTCGAAGGGTTCGGAGAATAATCTTCATCTTCACCGCCCACACGCCGTAGTTAGCGTCGGTGAGCATCGGGTACTGGATGGGGATGTTGCGATGTGCCTGGATGTTGGCGCCGCTCGTTCCTCCACCACTGGTTGCTGACTTGACGCCCTTCTTCACCTTATCGCCGTTCTTGTTCGCCTTGGCACCGCCCTTGCTGGACTTGACCGACTCAGCGTCGCTGTCCGTTATCGTAGATCATAGATCGTCGAGGCTCTAGATACCAATTGTTGGCTTTTGAACGTGCGTATGCAGCTGTACAGGCGTGCCTACGCGATTCTTGCTTCGGCCGGCTACTTGACGGAACTTGCGTAACTAGCGACACGAATAAAACTGATTGATGGATTTGATGGCTAAAGGCTCGTGTCGTGCCTTTGCTTTGTATTGCTTTTCGTTTTTCTGGTAGAAAGACTACACAGGGGTATACGTATATATATTGCTAAGCTAGGCCTACTTCAAACCGACTCGGTTTGCAATACTACTACTAATCCTACTCGGTTTGCAAAACTAACCAAATTAGGACACACGTGTACGTTTAGACTACAACTAGGTTAATTACTACAGAATTTTCCAACCGCTGAATGACGAACAGAGGGCATGGGTGGATGAGTTTGGATTTGCTCATTTTTTTAGATATGCCAAACGGTCGTCCCATATGTCTCCAATCTATCGATAATTTATGAAGTATTCATGTCATATTCACCTATGTTTAAAATATTGTTACATGGCTTTGATGTCCTTTTGTAATTTATTTAGAACTAACCCGGACTGACGTTGTTTTCAACAGAATTACCATGGTGTTGTTTTATGTGGAGAAAATGAAAGTTTCTCAGAATTTCCCGAAAAATTTTAACGATTTTTCTAGAACATAAGAGCAATATTGGAGCGAAGAACCACCAAAGGGGAGCTACCAGCGGTCCACAAGTCAATGGAACGTGGCCACCCCCAGATCGTGTCCTGATGGCTTGTGGGCCCCACGTGGCTCCGTTTAGCCTGATTCCAATGCCAAAGAATCATATATATAAAGAAACCCTAAAAAATAAACAGAGAACTCCTGCTCCACTGCTGGAACTCTCGGTATCAATGAAAAACCCAACTGGAGCCTTTTCACTACCCCGTCTGAGAGGGGAAATCATCTCCGATCGCCACCTTCATCATCCAGGCGGAGACAATGACGACGAGGGAATAGTTCACCCTTGGGCCTGAGCGTATGTACTAGTAGCTATTTGTTCAATGTATCTCTCTCATGTTCTTGGGATGTCTCGATCTTGATGTATTAGGGCTTTGTTAATATAGTTGGATCGTATGATGTTCTTCCCTTGCTATCTTGTTGTGATGAATTGAAACGTTACCTTTGAGATCTCGTTATGTTGGATTGAATATTGTATTTGAGAATACTTGATGTATGTCTTGCATGTGGATACCCGTGGTGACAATGGGATATTATATTGGTTCACTTGATATATGTTATGGAATTAACTTACGGATTCCGGTGACCTTGGGGATCTATGCATAGGGATGGATTGCACGTTTTCGTATTACATTCTCCGATAGAAATCTTGGGGGAATCTTTGAAGTTCTTTATGTTGGATTGAATATGATGAATCTCAAATTATTTGATGCACGTCGTATAATAAATCCACGGATACTTGAGGTGACACTAGAGTATCTATTTGGAATTAGGGTTGATTGATATGTATCATGGGTGTTTTTCTAATACAAACCCTAGGGCTGTTTGTGAGACTTACAGGAATAGCTCAAAAGATTGTTAGGAAAAAATAATTTTGAGCATGTGGCTGTGGTGCGATGCAGTAAGAGGAGACGGCGGTGTGATGCTGCCACAACGACAGTGACATTACTAGGGAAAACCTTATACACAGAACATTAACAGTAGCGATGGATAAAAGAGGGCGCTACTGCTACATATCAGTAGCGCGCGTCTACTAGAGTTGCTACTGCTAAATACTTAGCAGTAGCGTTGTTTTAAGAAACATGCTACTACTAATATTGCCCCACCATTTCCGACAGGCTAGATTTAGTAGTAGCGTGCCCTAGATAACGGCGCTATTGCTAACAGAATAGTAGTAGCGCGTGTTTCCGACCCGCGTTACTGCTAAGTGCGGCGTGCACTTATTGTCTTCGTCGCCCACGCACGCTCCTCTCTCTCACTCTCTCCCTCTCTCCCTCTCCACACTCCGCGCAGCCGCCGCCCCTCACTCCCTCCCTCTCCACTCTATGCCGCCACCCCGCCCCTCACTCCCTCCCTCTTCCCCTCCTCACTCTCTCCCTCTCCATTCTGCACCGTCACCCCGCCCCTCACTGCCTACCTTTCCCCTCCTTACTCTCTCCTCTCCACTCTGCGCCGCCGCCGTCACAGGTCCTCCTCGGCGACCTCGCCCTGGCCCCGACCCCGACCTCGACCCCGACCCCCCGACCCCGAGCTCGACCCCGGCCCCAACCCCGACCTCGATCCCGACAACCTTGACCCCTGCCCCGACCCTGACACCGACCCAAGCCTCTAGTGAGACATCCCGACGCCTAGGGTTCTTGCTAGGATTCTTGCTAGGGACTAGCTTATGCCCCGAACGTTGTTGCGGGAATATTTGAAAAATATATACATTGGGTTTTATTATTGTATATTCAGTGTCATACTTGCATGTTGAGAAAAATAGGTAGTGGGCGCTAGCTAAATTCAAATGCGATGATTGTTGTACAAATGATAACTAGAAAGTAAAACATTAAACAATAAGAAAAGTTTCTCATAGAAATTTTTCTCGACGTCGATGATGCCCGACCCGCATCCTCGTCGTCGAGTGGTCGACGAGAGCCTGCTTGATAGGCGCCATGTCCGGGACTGGGCTCCATCGGGTTGGCATTGGAAGGTGCTACCTTCGGGGACGCGCACCTTGCTGAGGAATCCAGGTCTCGTCGTCGACCCGAAGCTTCTTTGGTGGCGGTCGCGTGGGCCACTATCGTGTCGAGGGAGCTGGGGCCCACAGAGGTGGTACATCACCGTGTCAGGGAGGAGGACGAGCACGTCCGTCGCTACATGGCTGCGTTGGATGCCAGGTTCTCCAATACCTGGCAGGTTCTTCAGGGATATCATCCGAGCTATGATCCGGTGATGGTTCCTTATCATTAGGTTGCCACCGCCTGCGCCGTGAGACATCAACTGGATTTGTATTAGTGATATTATATGATAATATTGGTTATTTTTCGGTCCGTCATTGCTCCTTGTACGACTTCCATGTGTGTTCTTGATTGAGGAATCCCGACTGTTGTCGTGGTGGACGCTTCCTCCTTCTCTTCTTCCGATATATACCTTGGTATAATGTGCAAGGATAGGAAAGCAGAAGCTCCCATCACCGACGGTCGAACTATTAGTGTGAGAAAGTTTCCGCAAACATATATACACCATGAGGTATGAGAGTTAAGGAAAGCCTCGAATAACCGAAAGATATCCGATATTGAATTTTAATATGTGTGTATGTTATTAAATGAGTAAGATGATGATGATTTATATGTCATATATTTGATTAAAGTGGATGCATGCAAGTGACCTAGTTGAATTAGAGGAAAATATGATGTTGCGATTGGACATGTGTGTATGTTATTACACGGCCGGAATGTTGATTCATTTCCGTTCCGGTAAATTTCACGCGCTCATTTTTTCTTATTCAAATAATGATCTTGCCCAATTTTTGAATCATGAACACAAGAAATGTCTCACGACGATAGGATCCCTCAGTGTGATTACTGCAGCAATGATCGGGGTTTGTGCGACACGCAGCCTCACGTGCGAGACGATGGGTTCTTCACCATCAAGCTTGACAAGACCTTCGATGTTTGTGTGGTACGCAACAAAAAAAGTATTTTTTCGTAATTAAGCATGACTTTTGTTTGTTTGCTTCAACGTATAATTTCTGTTTTATACAATTCGACTAGTTCCTCCCTTGTCATGCAAGAAGGTATGTGTTGGAGAGGCTCGGTTTTAAAGACCACGAGAGTATGGAGACAAGGAGAGCTAACCTCGGGACTAAACATGGTCACATATTTCTGATCAAAGTAATGGATGCAGTAAATAATATAGAATTAGGATGCTCAAATTGGAAAGCTCTTTGCAAGGCATATGGATTTCAATGGGGAATGGATATAACCTTCGATCTTCGTCCTGAAGATCATAACAAAGGTAGCATCGCATGTGGGTGGATGTCGATATACTTCCTGTTTGACCTCCATGTGAGTTTGTCAAATAATTTGCATTATATATTTAAAAATAGTTGATGTTCATTCATACTAAATTTGTTAAATTATAATTTACAGCTTACTTCGTTTCTTCGAGTGAATTACGGAAATTAATTGACACGACACACTACACTTATGGATCACATCTAACTTGGGAGGAGAAGGATGTTATTATCCACTTTATTGTTGCTGTCCTGGTTGGTAGGGAGAACTTCACATATAATTTGGGAGTTGGTCCAAATTATACATTTTACATGCCATTAGTGCATAGGTTGAGGGCGGATGACATTCGCCGAAATATCTTGGTAAGAGTTTGCTAATTAAGTACACTCTACTATTGCATAAATGATGTTTATTACATTTCTAACTAGGTTATTATTATCTTCTTCAACAACAACTGTCAAATGATGTAGTGCCTCTGTTGATGCACGACAAAGGTCATATGACAATTAAAAACCCATTGAGGGCTCAGTTCGATGCTCCATACTCGACTCAGCGTAAATAAAAAAGACTCCAAATTGAAGCATGGAGAGAAATAAAGAAGGATCGCCAGTCACAAGTAAGAGACCGTTGGATCTCTCTGTTTCATCACACAGACATAGATGTTATTCTATTTTATGACAGTTTACCTAGGAGAGAGGACTAGGTCCTATGGAAGAGAAGTTTTTCTGATTTATATTAACTTGGCACGATCGATTAAGATGATGATTATTATGATGTTTTTCTGTTTTAGGAGATTTTAACTTAGTATGATTAAGATGATGGTGAGTTGTAAAATGAGTAAGATGATGATGAGTTATATGTGATATATTGGATTAAAGTGGATGAATGCAAGTGATTAAGTTGAATTAGAGGAAAATAATGATGTTGTGATTGGCAACATCACATTTTCTTCTTCAACATGAACACTTACATCCATCCACTTTAATCTAAATATAGTTGCTGACACAATAATTATTGATGTTGTATATTAATATGTGTAACCGTGTCTAAATACTATATATATATATATATATATATATATATATATATATATATATATATATATATATATATACAAAATGGCTCCATACTCTTGATCTAAGGGGCGCTGCTGTAAACTTTAACAGTAGCGCTGGACAAGCAGTTAGCTATAGCGTCGTAGCAGTACCACGTGCACCCATGCTATTGATAGTTCCAAAACCCGCGCTACTGCTAGGGTTTTTTCTAATAGTGTGAGATGCCATTACAAGGTGAGGCGGTGATATGTCGCTAAGATAGTGTATGGCGGCGTGATGCTGTCACTCCGGTCGGTGTGATGCCGACGATGATGGGGCGATGCCATCATCACCATAGAGAGTTGGTGCAAAGCCAACAACAGTTGCTGTTGCGGCAGGACGGCGTGGCGACCGCTGCTGCGATGGCGTAGTCAACGCCATGATGGTGATGCATGCCAAGTTCGGCGTTGCGACGGCGTCGATGATGAGATGGACTGGAGCCTCGTACTGTAAAGGTGTCATCCATGAAAATTTTGGTGAGTCACCGTGTCAAGATTAGGAGGAAAAATGTTGGAATTAATTTTAACATGTGTGGACGTGCATGTCTGGATATCATGTTACTGGCTAGAGATTGGCCAGGTCATCTAGCTAGCTATCTTCGTGGGTGAAGGAGCGACCGCATGGAAGTTGTTAGCTACTTAAGGGGCGTGCATGTAGTTAGTTGTTAATTACTTCCTCCGTAAATTAATATAAGAGCATTTAGAATATTACTTTAGTAATAAACACTCTTATATTAGTTTACAGAGGGAGTACTTTGCATGGATAAGTTAGTTAGCGCACAAGCTGTGAAGCCGCTAGCTATCTTCGTGGTTGAAGGAGCGACCGCATGGAAGCTGTTAGAGCATTTCTTGTAGAACCCTCAAACCCTCAAAGCAGTTTTAAGCGTTGAGAAGTGCCAGTTTTTGGCACTTTTAAGGGTTGAAAAACAGGGGCAACGACTAGAACCCTCAAACCCAACCCTTAAACAGCGGCCGGGTGGCCGGCTTAGGCCGGGGCGGGGCGTGGATGTAGTGCCCCAAGTGTAAAGCTTTCCCTTTCTGTAACCTTCCATGTGGGACCACCTTGACATTGTCATGAGAGCTATCTATGCATGTATGATTTCATGTGTCACCTTGTATTCTTCTTTTGCATGCATGCATCCATGCCATACCATCCTTGCCATACCTTATGATTCTATGTCATGATTGCATGTGATCTTGCTAGGTGTGATTTTGTGATCTTGTGATTTCATGTGTTGATGCACATGTGATGATGTGGTGTGAAGTAGTGGAGTGTGGTGCTTGCCATTATTTTCAACCCCCCCCCCTTGTTAGTTTCAAACCTTTCCTCTCTTTTATTCCCAAGCTCAAAATTTCACTTGCTCTTTACCTGGTTTTAAAACGTCCTATGTTTACTGAATATTGTGGGTATTATGTTGTGCAAGATTTGGTGTTTTGTTAGGTGTTCTAAAGGTGCAATAAATCACAAAACAATTATTATAATTGCTGTTTTGTATTTATTTAATTGCCCCATAAATTTGCTTTTGCATTTTATTTAAATAGCTCATGTATTTTCAGATCCAGGGGCATTTTTGTTTTGAATTAATATTCAGTAGTTAGACCTGTGGGCTTTTTCTTTTCTCTATGCTTTAGTTAAATAGGAAATAGCCAGAGTTTATTTTTTTCTCTTATGTGTCGCTCTGGTGGGCTTCCTCCCACCCAGAGAGGCCCATCTTCCCCCTGTCCTGTGCGCTAGCCCAATACCGCGTCCCTCTCTTCCTCCTCTCGACGTCATCTCTGTATGACTGCATCTCCTCCTCCCGTTCCTCCACAGCGCGATCCAGTGGTCAAGCGCCCTCCCCGAGGTAATATAAGACGCAAGGAACCTTCCTCCTTCCCTAGGTTTACCTCTCCTTCCTCCAGTGCGTTGCCACCTTCTCTCTTCTTCTTCCTCCCCCTCTGGTAAGCCTTTGTACGAGTAGCAGAGAGAGAGAGAGAGTTCAACCCGCCGCGTCTACCCCGCCGTCTACGTCGAGCAGCGCCGGCGGCCATGTCCAGGGGCACGGAGTAGGATCCCGCGCTCCATTCCCGTCCTCGGGAAGGCCACGGAGCAACCTCATCCACGGGCAGTTCCACGTCAACGCCGCGCTCTCGGTGGAATCCCTCCCTGTTCCTCTGCTTCGGTTCATCGACAGGGGCTTGTTCATCAGCGATCTTCTTCCCCTCCAGCGACTTCTCCATCGATCGGCGCCCTTCCTCCTTCCCCTAGGTGAGCAGGAGCTCCTCCCTCCTTCCTCCCTCCTTCTTGCCGCTTAGACCGAGCAGGAGCTCGCCGGAGTAGTTTCTGCCAGGAAGAGATCCGGCGCCCTAGATGTATGTTGGGTGTGTTGTGGGCTTGTGTGCGTTAGGGTTGCGTCCTAGAAGGGGCTTCTCCCCCCCCCTTGTAGCGATCTGTGTAGGGGCTCTCCCCTTGGCGCAGTAGTAGTAGCAGCAACGGCGAGACAGTCCCGTCGGACTCCCTAACGCCGGTGCGCCCCTTCCTGTGTCAGCAGTATACCTTGTTTGTGCACCTTCCTCTGTCAGATGTCGCTGCAGTAGCGCAGTGGTAGGGACTCCTGTTGGTCATCGAGAGGTGCTGGGTTCGAGTCCCCGGTGGTGCACCGCCCCTTTTTGGGTTTTATTTCCCTGTTCGTTAGTAGAAGCAGTAGCAGAGGGTCAACTAGCTATGTGCCCCTTTCTCTGTCAAAACCATGACAGTAGCAGAGTGGTTGCACCATAGGCCAGCAATCAGGAGGCCCTGGGTTTGAATCCCAGGCCTGCCCTTTTAATTTTTTCCCTTTCTTTCTTTTAATTTTACTTTGCTTTTTGCTGTTACACCTTGTGCCTAAATAATAGGCATAAAGGAGTGCATCTTGTTTTCCTTTTCCTGACCAGAAGTTGTAGTGGTGTAGGTAAGATATGTGAGTGTGGTGTATGTGTTCATATGTGTGTATGCATGGTTGTATGAATGTGAGTGTGTGGTGAAGCTAGCCTAAGTGAGTGTGTAGATGCACTAGTGTCATGCTTATATGGTGTAGTGTGATAGGTTTTGAGTGCATATATATCTTGTGGTGCATGTGGTGTGAGGAACACCCCCACATGAACGTAGTTCATGTACATCTAAGTTTGTGAGCATGTGTTTGTGGTGGATGAACTCCCTACTTGAGTGATCTAAATAGATGCAATATTTAGTGTTGTCCAAGAACATGTTTTGATGTGTGTAGTGGAGTGGATGTGTGTGTGTGGGACACCCCACCTTTGCAAGCAAAGCTATGCACCTTCACATGTCCATATGTGAGAGGGCATGGTGATTTGTATGTGTGGATAGCTTAGTAGAAGTGGTTGTGAAGTTGATGTGCATGACACAAACACGTGGTTCAAACCCCCATGTCACTTTGTCATTGTGCACATGAGCTCCACCTTTGTAGTTGTTGTTCTAGTAGGAACTACATGGAATGATGCCCATTCCCTAGGCAAGATTTGAAGTAGTTCTCTCTCCCTTAAATTTGTGGTCACTTGTCCCAAGTAGGTGCCCACATTTTATATATGATCTTAGGGTAGAAACTCCCAAGGAATCCAGTGGTGAAGTTACTTTTGCCATTGGGAAACTTTGTGGAGTTGACATATTCAGATTTGTTGCAAGTTTGATCTTTGATTCCATGGAATAGGTGGAGCCCAAGGGCATGATTTTTAGTGTGGTACTAGTAGGGGTTTTGCTCTACACCATAGTGGTGTCATTTATCACTTGGTGTCATTTGTGTGCAAACTATGCCTAGACAAAGTGGGCATGTGGCTGAAAAAAATCCAGCTTAGTGAAATCTGGAATTTCACTAAGTCTGAGATTTCTGGAAACATTTTCTTCCCCTATATATGAGGATGTGCTGGTCATTCTGTTGAGAACTAGCCTTAGTTCAGTGCTAGGATTCTGAACCTGATATGTTTGTGAAGCTCCCTGCGAAATTTCAAATCATTTGGATTCCAGTAGGTTGTGTTTTGATTGCTGTCAAAAAGCTTCAGAACAAAGACAGAAACTCAGGTGCAGAAATCTGATGGTTTTGGGAAAGTTTGTGGCCTTGTATCTTCTAGAGTTTAATACCTTTTGCTGTGATTCTTGCTGGTGCTTGTAGTGTTCTTGGTGGGAAACAGCCACATATATTATTTTTCATGTTTGGAGGCATGTAGCCCCCAAAGAGCTAAGATGCAGATTGTGGCAGATTATGTAGTATAGTCATTTTGATCAATGTGTGTGCTTAGTTGATGTTGTGGTGTTCTTCCTTGCTCCAATACATTCATGTTGGGTTGTTACATGTCTTGGCAACCTGGGAATACCAGATTTGTGCCAATTGTGGGTATGGTGTTGAATCTTCCACGTAGAGCTTCATATCTTGTCTCGTTGATTCCCGTTGATCCGTAGCTCCGTTTGCAATGTTCTTTATATGGTTTTGCATCGTTTTCACGAGCCGCATCTGTTCATGCCATCCTCATGCATGTCAAAATAGCTGAGTGTACAGTTCTGTCCAGAAACTTGCAGTACTTTATTTTGCTTGTGCTAGTGATAGAAATAGTGGTGCATGCTCAATTTTCTCTCATGCATCATGTAATTGTTGCATCTTGTGGTTCTGCTGTTCATTGGTTGCTATTCTTATGTTGGGTAGCACCGGGATCGGAGAACGAATACGTGGAGTCAGGAGAGTACGTGCAGGATGATCCAGAACCATTCCAAGATGAGGATATCACGGGCAAGATGATATGACCTTGATTCCATATCTAGACTTGTTATGCTAGTTTGCGTTTCCATGTATTATTGCTCGCTGCCTACCACTGAATTAAATTGCCTCTTGATATGCCATGAACCCAAACACTGTTCCCCTTCCTAGCAAAACTTGTATGGCTAAGTAGGCTTTGCTCAGCTACTAATGTTAGTGTTGCTAGATGCAGGTGCTTCGACTCATGTGATAACATGAGCTTGATATCATTATATTAAATTCTGTTATTTAATTAATGCACCTATATACTTGGTAAATGACGGGAGGCCTAGCCTTTTGCCGGGTGCTTTGTTCCGTTATTGCCGCCTTAGTTACCGGTTACCGGTGTTTGATTCCATAATGATCGCTCCTAACACATTCGGGGTTGTTATGGGGACCACCTTGATAAATCGAGTAGTGCTAAGGCTTGTCCGGCAGGTCCCAACATTGGTGTTAATTTGCTAATAACTTAATAATAATCTGCATAGGGAGTAGCTACCCCGAGGACTTTAATCAACAACCCGGGCCAGTGCTCCTCATGAGTGTTGGTCCAACCCAGAGCAGCTTATTACACTCCCCGGGGCAACTCGGTGTTTTGGCGTGGTAACCATCGCTCATCCGGCGTGTCCTGAGACTGAGATACGCGGCTCTTATCAGGGCCGTCGACACGTCGGGAGGTCCTGCTAGCCTTGTCTTACCTTAGCGGTATATCTTGCGTATAGGAATCCCAGTGAAGCTTTGGTTTCCCCCAGAGTTGAGGTTTTCCTCTAAGGAATCCGACGAGATCACGAGATTCGTGATAGAGGATGCCTTTGCAGCCTGTGTTCATTTGTGATGGACTAGTTGGAGCACCCCTGCAGGGTTTAATCTTTCGGAAAGCCGTGCCCACGGTTATGTGGCAACTTGGAATATTTTGTTAACATCTGGTATTAGAGAACTTAAACATAAGCTAATAAAATTGCCAACTGCGTGCGTAACCGTGACTGTCCCTTCGAAGATCTCTCTTCGACCGGGAACACGGTGGGGTTATGAATGCCGTAGGTAGGTGATTAGGATCACTTAGTGATCAAGTAAACCCGACCGCTAGTGTAGACCACCTTCACAATTACTTTGCGTAAGTTAGCCACTTAATCAAGCTTAGGATGCTGCAGCCTGATACACTTCACCCTTATCCTACCTAATAACATGACTAGTTTGGCACCAAGGTCTTAGATTGTTGAGTCACCGTGGCTCACGGATTCCTCCGAAACTCCCCAACAGGTACAGGTACCCCAGAGACAGATGATCCCAACGGCACCCAGCTGGCATGGCAGTACGACGAGGAGACAGACCGCCTCTACGTGAACTATCCAGAGGACTGAGGCGTGGTCGTGATCGTGGGCCAGGAGGCAGGGTAGCATAGCATTTCCATGTTTCGTAGTCTGTAGCGAAACTACCTTGGTTGTATCTGTGATGTACTTTGAGTTATTAATAAGAAGACAGTTGAATCCCGAATTGTCTACTTTTATTATTATTTATGCTATGTTACTTGCTTGCGAAACGCTTAGATGCGATTCTTTCCTATTCGGGAGCCTCGACTCCAGATCGGAAAGGACCGCATCTTGGTCGTTACAAGTTGGTAATCAGAGCCTTACGACCATAGGAGCCTTTGTGTGATCGTACTTGGCCGAGTCGAGTCTATAAAATGTTTTGAGTCTTAGTTATATCGAAGAGTAGGATTCTTTTTTCTCCTCTTCTATGCTCTGGTGAGGTTCCCGTCTTAGGAAATCTTTAATTCTACTCCTTTTCTCGCTCAAAAATTTTTTTAGGATCACGCGGGTATTTGTGAAATCTATATGATTTCGATGTGACGGAATCATGTCCTGGTGCCTCCTATCTGCTCTAAGTATCAGGGGAGTTGAGCTCCAGGGATTATCGCGCACATCGCCATCATTCAGATTTCTGAGTATCTAAGAACGGAGGGTGTTCGTTATTGCTTCAATACGGGTAGTGGTGAGATAACCCCGATGTCCCCAGTACTGGTGTAGATTGTTCGGGGGTATTACCACACTTGGTATCGTTGTGATCACGAGGATCTGTTGTAGATGAAGGTCCGAGATGCTGGTTGTGTGTTGAAGGATGTGATACAGGTGACGGGTTAGTTTAGGAGTTGTGTGAAATACTCCTTGTATCCGTGTACCTGATTGCATGACCAGTTATTTCGGGAATTCATAGGTGGGATATCTAGTAGTACCTTAGAGGACTATCTTCCTACAGACGCTTGATTGAGGTTTGGTAAATCTCGGTCATATGTTTGTTCCGAGCACATCTAGCTCACACTTGTTTGCAGTGGTCCTTATCGGAATTTTGTCGTCTCTTACTTTGAGGATGCACTCTTGATATGTTGCTCGAGTGCAATGCTAAATTCTATTCAGATATCCTGTCTTTTAATTCAGCAATATCTTCAATTATTATGTGGACTAATATGATGTCTGTCTTCAGGATGGCTCCATCGACTCGTCCGACCCGAGCGCGTGAGGATGTGCCGCCTCCACCACCTCCTCCTCCACCGCCACTGCCGCCTCCTCCTGCAGAGGCCTGGCAGGCGATGATGGCAGCTACTAATGCAAACACTCAGATGCTATTGCAGTTGATCCAGGAGAGAGCCAATCATCAGCAGGGCAATTTCCAGCAGGGTGGCAATCACTTCGCCAATCTGAGTCAGTTTCTGTCAAACCAGCCTAAGACGTTCACTTCTTGCGACCAACCGTTTGATGCGGAAGATTGGATCCGCGATATGAACAAGCATTTCGAGTGTAGCAATGTGCGTCCGGAGGACTATGTCAAGTTTGCAACGTTTCAGTTGAAGGGACAGGCTTCTATTTGGTGGCAGCAGCTTAAGGACTCCAGAGGTGGCAGGGTGATGTCTTGGGACGAGTTTTGTCGTGACTTCAGGTCCCACTACATCCCTTCCAGTTTTGTTGAGGAGATGCGTGAGAAGTTCAGGCGTTTGAAGCAGGGCAGCAATTCTGTGTACAAGTACAATGTCGAGTTCCACGAGCTGGCCCGTTACGCATTGCAGGATGCCCCGGATCAGAAGAGCAATATCTATCAGTTCAGGGGTGGCTTAAATGAGGATTTGCAGTTAGCACTTGCTTTGCACGATCCTGAGGAGTTTGACAAGTTCTACAACTTAGCTCTCAGAGCAGAGGCAGCCTTGCTTAGGGTGGAGAACTCCAAGAAGCGCTTTAGAGATTCCAGCTCTTCCTCGACTCAGGTGGTTCAGAAGCAACAGAAGTTTTGGGTTTCTCCTCCTCCTCCTCGGCACTCACAGCAGCTGAAGCACTCAGGTGGACATGGTTCTTCCCACCCACCCAACCCTGGCTTCCAGCAGAGATACCATCATCAGAAGCAAGGGCCTCCTCAGACTTAGTTCCGGCTGCTAGCAGATGTCACTTGTCACAAATGTGGGCAGAAGGGTCACTATGCCAACAAATGTACTTCTCAGCTCCGTCTGCCGCCTCCTCCTCTAGACAAGCCTCCAAGCAACGCTCTTGTCAAATTCAACCCCAGATCAGCTCGAGTCAACATGGTGAATGCAGCTGAAGCAGACAACTCCTCTGATGTGATCATGGGTAACCTCCTCGTCAATGATATTCCTGCTAATGTCTTATTTGATTCTGGTGCTTCGCATTGCTTCATCTCCAAGCCTTTCTTAGCTAAGCATGATATTCCTGCAATTCATTTGGATAGTCCCTTCCATGTGGTTTCTCCGGGCATGCGCATGAGTTCGTACATGAGGGTTCCGGATGCTTCTGTCAAGATAGGCAGTTATTCTTTTCCGGCGTCTCCAATTGTCTTGGGCAATTCCGACATTGATTTGATCCTTGGTATGGACTGGTTGGCCATGAACAAGGCGTCAATTGATTGTGCAGCTAAAGAAGTGAAGCTTACCCACTCTTCGGAGGATGTGATTATATTCGCGGCGCGCGATGATACAATCCATTTGTTCTCCTTGAATGAAAAGGGTGAGATCAATCCTATTGAGCAAGTTCCAGTAGTCTGCGAATATCAATATGTATTTCCTGAAGAGCTACCAGGCATGCCTCCGCACCGTGAAGTTGAGTTCGTCATTGAGCTTGAGCCAGGCACAGAGCCAGTGTGCAAACGGCCGTACAAGCTGGGTCCAGAAGAATTGAAGGAACTCATCAAGAGGCAACTCGATGAGCAGGAGCGTTTGGGTTTGATCAGACCAACACTACAAGAAATAAGGTCAATTATGACTCCCTATATTGGTCATTGATTCGTCATTGTTGTCGTTTATTGACCTTTTTTTGACCAAATTTACAACGTCAACAGTTGGCCTCAAGAATGAAGAAACTTGACCTTTGTGATATTTTGGTCATGAGATCTATGACAAAAATGTTATGGTCATTAAATCTTTGACAAAAAATTTGGTCAAGGGTAAGTACCTAAGCCACGCATGATCTTACATGGCACGCCTACGTGGCCCGTGAGAGCCCACGTAATATCTGGCATGGCATGCTGAAGTGGCACATGCGATGACATAGGATCCTACGTGGCCTCATTTTCAAGCCAGTTCTACTTGGGCCCAATGGGCCCAACCTAATTGATTGGCCCATTCCTTTTTGTAAGTCCACAACCAATTCGGTCCATTTATTTTCAAGGACATAATCAAATTTGGTCCATTTAATCTAATACCATAATCAATACAAAATTTATTTGGCTCAAAAAGTCTAACTGGATTTTGTTGAGTCCTTATTTCAAAAGGTTCAGCTCCAAAAAATCACGTTTCTGAGATAAGGAATGACGTGATGAAATGCAAGCTAAAATATAATATTTACAAATGAAATACATCCTCATTTCTGCACCACGTATCACAGAAAATATAATATACATCATCTGTCGACTCTACACACCTAAGACCAACAAGTCATGTCCAAAAAGTTCACGCAAAACTTGATCTATCACATGGATTTAAATTAAAATGAGACACAAAGCATCTTCTTCCCTCTACTTCCGAGTAGCCGTATTGTAGAACATCCTGTCATTTCGAACGATAAAACATTAGAAACATACAAAATATAATGGAGACATATGGCAGTTTTACATTAAGCAGTAAACATAAGCAAGATAGAAAGGCTTGTTTGCTGGCAGAAATAAGGTGGGCAACAGGTTTCTTTACTTGAATGGATTTACAGTACAACCCTTGAACAACAACATACATACAAGAAACCCCATGAAGAACGCTCACTTGAATCTTCTTTATATTTTTCTTGCATAACAGAATGGGGGAAAGAGCATTACCTGGCAGAAATATCAACAAAAGCATACAACCTGGACAGTGCAGGCTAGATCTGGAAGAGAAAAAAAGATAACATATGCAGAAAGTGAGATTGAGCTGTACCTTACCGAAGAAAAGAGAAGGCTGCACATTACAGAAAACAGAATTGAGTTATATATATTAGATATGGTATGCTAATGCATACTTCCAACTCATACAGGACGCACATACGCAACAAATTTGAAGCAAGCAGGAGGCATTATTTCTGTACCAGATCTATGATAAGAAACAATATTTCCATTTATGCAATACGTATCATTTATGTAGTCATTTCTTTGCTTAATGGTTTCTTTACATAAAGGAATGGAAATTACACACCATTAAGCAATACGTATCATTTATATAACTGATACAGTATTCTATGAAACTAAATTCGATTATGAAAAAGTTGTTGTCAAAATAGAAAAAACTTACAAATACGTTGCAGTCAAATATCCTCTTGCATCATATTTTCCCTGAATCCAGCAACCAACATTTGTTATTTCTCTAAACTAAGAGATTAAGGGTTTTGCAGGAATATAATTTTTGAAAGATATATGTGATGAACGAATAATTTAAATAGTAGTTTGAGGAACAATTTTGTTCTTTTCGTCATGCATCCAAATGAGTGTATTTTTTATCAGATAATGAAATAAAAAAAAATTAAATCTACAAAACAGGTATGAGTAAGGATAAATGCCACCACGTTTTGTAATTTCAAGAAATAACAGTCTAAAATAGACATAAGAAAAGAGACGCAATGCCTAGTAACTTCTATCGATTGGCCGCTTTCTAGGTTGACCGAGTGATGTTGATTATTCCTTTCATAAAAGGTAATTAGTAGTTGTGGAGTGATTATGGAGAATTAAAAAGCTATATATATTACCTAGTGGCTAGGCATATAATGCTTACATTTTCTTTTGAACTAATGTTTACATTTTTCTTGACGTGTACTATGCTATTTGCCGGACAAAAGAGGTAACCACAGAAGGATACTAGGAAAGAGGGTAGAAACGAGTATTTTTCAGGATGTTGGGAAGAAGTAATACTTATAGAATTAGAAGAGCATTATGAAGTGACCTTGGGAGGATTCCTGATGAACAAATATACCGCTCTTTTTATTAAATTATTGTGATGGAAGCTTTGGACATTGTAGAATACCTAACATATGACTTTCTACAGGGCATTGATCGTGACAAGGAGGTGCTACTGATCATTGACGTATAGTTTTGCACATAGTATATATATTGGGGTTTGTTTCCAGTTCCCATTGGGTAAAAACCACAAAAGAAATTCCTTAAGTTTGGTTGTACCCAATGTATTACATTAAGCTGATTATATGCTTATAAAGTATGGAGCCGTATAGAATACATCAGTGTTGTGCGTTGTTCTGCTTGCCGTGGGTATCCGTTCTGTCTGATTGCACGAACAAGTATAGGCAAGCTGTGCTAACGGCTGCAGTGTACGTTAGATGGTTGAGTTTAATGCTGAACGGGACAGGAAGGAAAGGATAACTGAAATTCAGTAAAGAAGTTTGGTGCAGAAAGAGCACTACTCGATGGATGAAAAATATAAATAGATCTGATCATGTAGACTCGTTATGCATGGCCCTTCATGTCATCTTTTTCAACGCACTGATACATTACCCTTTTTTCAGTAAAGAAGTTTGGTACACCACTGACCATTAGCTGTTACTGATGATACAGCGGGCATGCAGAAGCCGGTGGCCAGCTCCATGGCGTCGGCGCCCTTGTACACTCCATCCATCAGCAGCACATGTACGTCACCACAGCTCGCAGCCGACTGAAGATGGATCCGTGGCCGCCGACCGAAGATGGATCCGGCTGGGCACGCCCCTACTATCCGCCGCCTCAAGCAGGACAGGGCTGTCGGCTGGGTGCGCCCCTACTATCCGCCTCCTCGAGCAGGACAGGGCTGCGGGCTGGGCGCGCCCCTACTATCCGCCTCCTCGAGCAGGACATGGCCCGCGCCCTCCTGCTGCCGTCGCCGTCCCATCCGTGTCATGCTGTAGAAAAGGGAACGAAACGAGGAGACGGTGAGGTGAGGTGAGGGGCGATAATTGGTGCAAGGAATGAGTGGAACTACCAACCTGGGAAAGCCCGGTGCCGGATCCGCAAGCTGCTGGACTCGCCGTCGCCGGAGATGAGGTGGCGGCCGAAACCCTAGCTAGCCACGGGGTACAATGGAGGGCGGGAGCGCGGATTCTGGACGAAGGGGAAGGAGGCGTGGAGCTTGGGGAGCTCGGGGGAGTGCTTCCCGTTGTCGGAACTCACCGGAATAGGCCGGCGTGGGTGGTGGCGGCGGCGAGGGAGAGGGGATCGTGGAGAGAGAGGAGCCAGGTTACGAGACAGAGAGCAGGGGGATGACGCTGGAGTTAGGTGGGCTCTCTCTCTCGTGGGCTCATATTCTTTCTCCTTTTCTGTATGGATGGATGGAGGGATGTGGGGGTGGAGAGCTAGATGGATAGATGGATGGATATGCGCCACGTCATCGATCCATGGAACAAATGTTTCCACCAATAGGAATCAAGCTCATGAAATTGTGTTCTTCTTTTTATTTTTCTTCTAATTTTTCTACCCTCTTGACCGACAAAGGAGGGCAAGTACTAACTGCATCCACATCGGTGAAGGATCCAGCGACCTCTGGCCTCGTCTCCATCGAAGAAGCACTGAGGTGAAGGCCACCGAAACCCTAGCCACAATGTTTCCACGAATGAGAAGTAACCTATTGTGTGGCTGTTTCCACCCTCAAGTGAAGACGACGGTGTCGTTCATGAAGGGGGTCACACTCCGGAGCCACGTGCCGGGCGTCTAAAGCAATTTTTGCCATTTAAAGAGTTTTCTGCCAAATGAGAACGAAATCAGATGGAATCGGAAGGAAATCGGTCAAACAATTTTGCACAAGGGCGCATCTTGGAATGGCAAACAATGTTGCTAAAGGGAGTTTTCATTTTCTTTGGACGTAAAATTCATTTTCCATTTGTGGCCTTGTCGACACCTATACAAGACACATAGGCAAAATTGTTGAGTTTTCTGTCGAGTCACCTCTATTTAAGCCTATGACCTTCTTAATTTTGTCATGGAGGACCTACAATGCGGGCATAAATAGAGCTACACATGCTAGTGACCATTTTGGGCAATGGGATTATGACCTTCTTGATAGAGATGGTCAAAATTTTATACGATTTGGACCCTCTTAGACACCTCATGACCTTTTTGTATATTTTAGTCATAGATCTATGACCAATAAAACCGCCGTCAATATTTTTTGTCATAAACGAGCTTATTTCTTGTAGTGCAAGCTCGTCTCCGTGGGGATGTGGTGTTCTATTTGTTAAGAAGAAGGATGGTTCGGACCGGCTGTGTGTCGATTACCGCCCATTGAACAAGAAGACAATCAAGAACAAATATCCACTTCCGAACATAACTGAGTTGTTCGAACAGTTGAAAGGTGCTAAAGTATTCTCCAAGCTTGATCTCAGAATGGGCTATCATCAGATTCGCATTCACGAGGAAGACATTCCGAAGACGGCATTCAGGACTAGTTTTGGCTCTTATGAGTATACGGTCATGTCTTTTGGTCTGGCTAAGGCTCCTCCGACGTTTTGTCGATTGATGAACTATATTTTCTCACCATACAAGAATGAATTTGTCTTGCTCTATCTCGACGACATTCTGGTCTTTTCTGAGAATGAGGAAGAACATGAGAGACATCTCAGGTTGGTGCTTGATAAACTGAGAGAATACAAGTTGTATGCCAAGTTTTCCAAGTGCGTGTTCTGGCAGAAAGAAGTGGTTTATCTTGGGCATATTATCTCTGCCGAGGGCATTAAGGTTGACACGTCCAAGGTTCAAGCCATTGTTGAATGGGAACCTCCGCAGAATGTGAAGCAGCTTCGAAGCTTTCTCGGTCTTGCCGGATATTGCACAAGATTCGTTGAGAACTTCTCCAAAATCGCCAAGCCGCTCTCTAGTCTTCTTCAGAAGGGTGTCAAGTATGTTTGGTCTCCAGAGTGTCAACTGGCTTTTGATACACTCAAAGAGAAGCTTATCTCCACTCCGGTATTGGCCCCTCCAGATGATTCTAAGCCGTACCAGGTCTTTTGCGATGCTTCTCTCGAGGGTCTCGGTGCAGTCTTGATGCAAGATAGGAAGGTGGTTGCTTATACCTCCAGGCAGCTGAAGCATGCGGAGAAGAACTATCCTGTGCACGATCTCGAGCTAGCAGCTGTTGCGCACGCCTTGATGACTTGGAGACATCTCTTGTTGGAACGTAAGGTTGAAGTTTTCACCGATCACAAGAGCCTCAAGTACATCTTCACTCATTCTAACTTGAATCTTCGGCAAAGACGTTGGGTGGAAATGCTCCAGGATTTTAATCCGAGTGTTGAGTACATGCCAGGCAAGGCAAATGTTGTGGCAGATGCATTGAGCAGGAAGGCATATTGCAACAGTCTGATTCTGCAACCTCTCAAGCCGGGTCTGTCCGAGTCTTTCAGGAAGCTTAATCTTCAGCTAGTTCCTCAGGGTTTTCTCGCGAACCTTCAGATCTCTCCTACCTTGGAAGATCAGGTCAGAGCAGCTCAGCTACTTGACGCTATGGTGAAGAAGGTCAAGATTGGAGTGGGAAAGAGTCTCCCCAAGTATAAGTGTTTCACTGTTGATGCCAGGGACACGTTGTTTTTCGAGGATCGCCTTGTCGTCCCGAAAGGTGATCTCAGGAAGGTGATCATGGAAGAAGCTCATAACTCTCTGCTCTCTATTCATCCTGGAAGTTCCAAAATGTACGATGACTTGAAGCAGACTTTCTGGTGGACTCGTATGAAATGTGAAATTGCTCAGTTCGTAAACGAGTGCGATGTATGTCGAAGGGTGAAAGCAGAACATCAAAGACCAGCAGGCCTCTTGCAGCCTTCGCCGATTCCCGAGTGGAAGTTTGATCACATTGAGATGGACTTCGTCACCGGGTTTCCGAAGTCCAAGAAGGGCAATGACGCTATCTTCGTCGTCATCGACAAATTGAGTAAAGTGGCTCATTTCCTTCCAGTCAAGGAGTTCATTTCAGCAGCTCAGCTGGCAGAGTTGTACACCTCCAGGATTGTCTCTTTGCGCGACGTACCTATGATGATCTCGTGAGATCGCAGAAGTATCTTCACTTCCAAGTTCTGGGACTCCTTTCAGTCTGCTATGGGCACGAAGATCCGCTTCAGCACAGCGTTCCATCCTCAGACTATTGGTCAAGTGGAGAGAGCGAGTCAAGTCCTTGAGGACATGCTGAGAGCCTATGTTATCTCTTTTGGCATGAAGTGGGAAGATTGTCTGCCTTTTGCGGAGTTCTCGTATAACAATAGTTATCAAGCTAGTTCTGGCAAGGCTCCGTTTTAAATTCTCTATGGCAGGAAGTGTCGTACTCCGCTCAACTGGTCCCAAATAGGCGAGGGTCAGATCCTCGACAATGATATGATAGAAGAAGCTGAGGAGATGTGTTGGCTCATTCGCGACAACCTCAGAGCAGCTCAGTCCCGTCAGAAGAGCTATCACGATAGCAAGCACCGTGACATGTCGTATGAGCTTGATGTCTTTGTCTATCTCAAGGTGTCGCCTATGAAGGGTATGCAGCGTTTTGGCATCAAAGGCAAGCTTGCGCCTCGTTTCGTTGGCCCGTTCAGAGTGGTTGGCAAGAGGGGCGACCTTGCATACCAGCTCGAGCTTCCGTCATCCTTTGCAAATGTCCGTGATGTGTTCCATGTTTCTCAGCTTCGGAGGTGTTTCAAGACCCCCGAGCGCACTGTGCATCTTCAAGATATCCACCTTCAGCCTGACCTTTCTTATCGAGAGCATCCAGTTGCGGTTCTCGAGGCGACTGAGCGCAAGACCCGTAACAAGACTGTCAAGTTTCTCAAAGTGCAGTGGTCTCACCATTCCGATAAAGAGGCTACGTGGGAACGCGAGGATCACCTTCGTTCCGAATTTCCCGATTTCTTTCAGCCTTAGATCTCGAGTGCGAGATCTTCTTTGTAGTGTGGGAGAATTTGTAGTGCCCCAAGTGTAAAGCTTTCCCTTTTTGTAACCTTCCATGTGGGACCACCTTGACATTGTCATGATAGCTATCTATGCATGTATGATTTCATGTGTCACCTTGTATTCTTCTTTTGCATGCATGCAGCCATGCCATACCATCCTTGCCATACCTTATGATTCTATGTCATGATTGCATGTGATCTTGCTAGGTGTGATTTTGTGATCTTGTGATTTCATGTGTTGATGCACATGTGATGATGTGGTGTGAAGTAGTGGAGTGTGGTGCTTGGCATTATTTTCAAACCCCCCCTTGTTAGTTTCAAACCTTTCCTCTCTTTTATTCCCAAGCTCAAAATTTGACTTGCTCTTTACCTAGTTTTAAAATGTCCTCTGTTTACTGAATATTGTGGGTATTATGTTGTGCAAGATTTGGTGTTTTGTTAGGTGTTCTAAAGGTGCAATAAATCACAAAACAGTTATTATAATTGTTGTTTTGTATTTATTTAATTGCCCCATAAATTTCCTTTTGCATTTTATTTAAATAGCTCATGTATTTTCAGATCCAGGGGCATTTTTGTTTTGATTTAATATTCAGTAGTTAGACGTGTGGGCTTTTTCTTTTCTCTGTGCTTTAGTTAAGTACGAAATAGCCAGAGTTTATTTTTTTCTCATATGTGTCGCTCTGGTGGGCTTCCTCCCACCCAGAGAGGCCCATCTTCCCCCTGTCCTATGCGCTAGCCCAATACCGCGTCCCTCTCTTCCTCCTCTCGACGTCATCTCTGTACGACTGCATCTCCTCCTCCTGTTCCTCCACAGCGCGATCCAGTGGTCAAGCGCCCTCCCCGAGGTAATATAAGACGCAGGGAACCTTCCTCCTTCCCTAGGTTTCCCTCTCCTTCCTCGAGTGCGCCGCCACCTTCTCTCTTCTTCTTCCTCCCCCTTTGGTAAGCCTCTGTACGAGTAGCCGAGAGAGAGAGAGTTCAGCCCGCCGCGTCTACCCCGCCGTCTACGTCGAGCAGCGCCGGCGGCCATGTCCAGGGGCACGGAGTAGGAGCCCGCGCTCCATTCCCGTCCTCGGGAAGGCCACGGAGCAACCTCATCCACGGGCAGTTCCACGTCAATGCCGCGCTCTCGGTGGACTCCCTCCGTGTTCCTCTGCTTCGGTTCATCGACAGGGGCTTCTTCATCAGCGATCTTCTTCCCCTCCAGCGACTTCTCCATCGATCGGCGCCCTTACTCCTTCCCCTAGGTGAGCAGGAGCTCCTCCCTCCTTCCTCCCTCCTTCTCGCCGCTTAGACCGAGCAGGAGCTCGCCGGAGTAGTTTCTGCCATGAAGAGATCCGGCGCCCTAGATGTATGTTGGGTGTGTTGTGGGCTTGTGTGCGTTAGGGTTGCGTCCTAGAAGGGGCTTCTTCCCCCCCCCTTGTAGCGATCTGTGTAGGGGCTCTCCCCTTGGCGCAGTAGTAGTAGCAGCAACGGCGAGACAGTCCGTCGGACTCCCTGACGCCGGTGCGCCCATTCCTCTGTCAGCAGTATACTTTGTTTGTGCACCTTCCTCTGTCATATGTCGATGCAGTAGCGCAGTGGTAGTGACTCCTGTTAGTCATCGGGAGGTGCTGGGTTCGAGTCCCCGGTTGTGCACCGCCCCTTTTTGGGTTTTATTTCCCTGTTCGTTAGTAGAAGCAGCAGAGGGTCAACTAGCGATGTGCCCCTCTCTCTGTCAAAACCATGCCAATAGCAGAGTGGTTGCACCACAGGCCAGCAATCAGGAGGCCCTGGGTTCGAATCCCAGGCCTGCCCTTTTAATTTTTTTCCCTTTCTTTCTTTTAATTTTCCTTTGCTATTTGGTGTTACACCTTGTGCCTAAATAATAGGCATAAAGGAGTGCATCTTGTTTTCCTTTTCCTGTCCAGAAGTTGTAGTGGTGTAGGTAAGATATGTGAGTGTGGTGTATGTGTTCATATGTGTGTATGCATGGTTGTATGAATGTGAGTGTGTTGTGAAGCTAGCCTAAGTGAGTCTGTAGATGCACTAGTGTCATGCTTATATGGTGTAGTGTGATAGGTTTTGAGTGCATATATATCTTGTGGTGCATGTGGTGTGAGGAACACCCCCCACATGAACGTAGTTCATGTACATCTAAGTTTGTGAGCATGTGTTTGTGGTGGATGAACTCCCTACTTGAGTGATCTAAATAGATGCAATATTTAGTGTTGTCCAAGAACATGTTTTGATGTGTGTAGTGGAGTGGATGTGTGTGTGTGGGACACCCCACCTTTGCAAGCAAAGCTATGCACCTTCACATGTCCATATGTGAGAGGGCATGGTGATTTGTATGTGTGGATAGCTTAGTAGAAGTGGTTGTGAAGTTGATGTGCATGACACAAACATGGGGTTCAAACCCCCATGACACTTTGTCATTGTGCACATGAGCTCCAACTTTGTAGTTGTTGTTCTAGTAGGAACTACATGGAATGATGCCCATTCCCTAGGCAAGATTTGAAGTAGTTCTCTCTCCCTTAAATTTGTGGTCACTTGTCCCAAGTAGGTTCCCACATTTTATATATGATCTTAGGGTAGAAACTCCCAAGGAATCCAGTGGTGAAGTTACTTTTGCCATTGGGAAACTTTATGGAGTTGACATATTCAGATTTGTTGCAAGTTTGATCTTTGATTCCATGGAATAGGTGGAGCCCAAGGGCATGAGTTTTAGTCTGGTACTAGTAGGGGTTTTTCTCTACACCATAGTGGTGTCATTTATCACTTGGTGTCATTTGTGTGCAAACTATGCCTAGACAAAGTGGGCATGTGGCTGAAAAAAAATCCAGCTTAGTGAAATCTGGAATTTCACTAAGTCTGAGATTTCTGGAAACATTTTCTTACCCTATATATGAGGATGTGCTGGTCATTCTGTTGAGAACTAGCCTTAGTTCAGTGCTAGGATTTTGAACCTGATATGTTTGTGAATCTCCCTGTCAAATTTCAAATCATTTGGTGTCCAGTAGGTTGTGTTTTGATTGCTGTCAAAAAGCTTCAGAACAAAGACAGAAACTCAGGTGCAGAAATTTTCACCAAGTCCCTGAGATCTGATGGTTTTGGGAAAGTTTGTGGCCTTGTATCTTCTAGAGTTTAATACCTTTTGCTCTGATTCTTGCCGGTGCTTGTAGTGTTCTTGGTGGGCAAGAGCCACATATATTATTTGTTATGTTTGGAGGCCTGTAGCTATGTTGCATGTAGCCCCCAAAGAGCTAAGATGCAGATTGTGGCAGATTATGTGGTATAGTCATTTTGATCAATGTGTGTGCTTAGTTGATGTTGTGCTGTTCTTCCTTGCTCCAATCCATTCATGTTGGGTTGTTACATGTCTTGGCAACCTGGGAATACCAGATTTGTGCCAATTGTGGGTGTGGTGTTGAATCTTCCACGTAGAGCTTCATATCTTGTCTCGTTGATTCCCCTTGATCCGTAGCTCCGTTTGCAATCTTCTTTATATGGTTTTGCATCGTTTTCACGAGCCGCATCTGTTCATGCCATCCTCATGCATGTCAAAATAGCTTAGTGTACAGTTCTGTCCAGAAAATCGTTGTAGTTTATTTTGCTTGTGCTAGTGATAGAAATAGTGGTGCATGCTCAATTTTCATCTCAGGCATCAGGTGATTGTTGCATCTTGTGGTGCTGCTGTTCATTGGTTTCTATTCTTATGTTGGATAGCACCTGGATCGGAGAACGAATACGTGGAGTCAGGAGAGTACGTGCAGGACGATCCAGAACCATTCCAAGCTGAGGATATCACAGGCAAGATGATATGACCTTGATTCCATCTCTAGACTTGTTATGCTAGTTTGCGTTTCCATGTCTTATTGCTCGCTGCCTACCACTGAATTAAATTGCCTCTTGATATGCCATGAACCCAAACACTGTTCCCCTTCCTAGCAAAATTGTATGGCTAAGTAGGCTTTTCTCAGCTACTAATGTTAGTGTTGCTAGATGCAGGTGCTTTGACTCATGTGATAACATGAGCTTGATATCATTATATTAAATTCCGTTATTTAATTAATGCACCTATATACTTGGTAAATGACGAGAGGCCTAGCCTTTTGCCGGGTGCTTTGTTCCGTTATTGCCGCCTTAGTTACCGGTTACCGGTGTTTGATTCCGTAATGATCGCTCCTAACACATTTGGGTTGTTATGGGGACCCCCTTGATAAATCGCGTAGTGCTAAGGCTTGTACGGCAGGACCCAACATTAGTGTTAATTTGCTAATAACTTAATAATAATCTGCATAGGGAGTAGCTACCCCGAGGACTTTAATCAACAACCCGGGTCAGTGCTCCTCATGAGTGTTGGTCCAACCCAGAGCAGCTTATTACGCTCCCCGGGGCAACTCGGTGTTTTGACGTGGTAACCATCGCTCATCCGACGTGTCCTGAGACTGAGATACGCGGCTCTTATCAGGGTCGTCGACACGTCGGGAGGTCCTGCTAGCCTTGTCTTACCTTAGCGTATATCTTGCGTATAGGAATCCCAGTGAAGCTTTGATTGCCCACAGAGTTGAGGTTTTCCTCTAAGGAATCCGACGAGATCACGAGATTCGTGATAGAGGATGCCTTTGCGGCCTGTGTTCGTTTGTGATGGACTAGTTGGAGCTTCCCTGCAGGGTTTAATCTTTCGGAAAGCCGTGCCCGCGGTTATGTGGCAACTTGGAATATTTTGTTAACATCCGGTATTAGAGAACTTAAACATAAGCTAATAAAATTGCCAACTGCGTGCGTAACCGTGACTGTCCCTTCGAAGATCTCTCTTCGACCGGGAACACGGTGGGGTTATGAATGCCGTAGGTAGGTGATTAGGATCACTTAGTGATCAAGTAAACCCGACTGCTAATGTAGACCACCTTCACAATTATTTTGCGTAAGTTAGCCACTTAATCAAGCTTAGGATGCTGCAGCCTAATACACTTTACCGTTACCCTACCTAATAACATGACTAGTTCTGGCACCAAGGTGTTAGATTGCTGAGTCCCCGTGGCTCACGGATTCCACTTAAACTCCCCAACAGGTACAGGTACCCTAGAGACAGATGATCCCGACGGCACCCAGCTGGCGTGGCAGTACGACGAGGAGACAGACCGCCTGTACGTGAACTATCCAGAGGACTCAGGCGTGGTCGTGATCGTGGGCCTGCAGGCAGGGTAGCATAGCATTTCCATGTTTTGTAGTCCGTAGCGGAACTACCTTGGTTGTATCTTTGATGTACTCTGAGTTATTAATAAGAAGACAGTTGAATCCCGAATTGTCTACTTTTATTATTATTTGTGCTATGTTACTTGCTTGCGAAATGCTTAGATGCGCTTCTTTCCTATTCGGGGGCCTCGACCCCCAGATCGGAAAGGACCGCATCTTGGTCGTTACAGCGGAGGAGCGGCAGCCGGGCGGCTCAGGCCGGGGCAGGGCGCGGACGAGCGGGGCGGGGCGGGGCGCGCGGAGGGGCGGCAGGGCGGCGGATGGGGCAGGGCGCGTGGAGGGGCGGCGGGGCGCGCGGAGGAGCAGCGGCGGGCGGCCGGGGCGGGGCGGCCGAAGCGTCGGCGGGGCGGCGGACGGGCCGGCAGAGATGCGGAGCGGCGGGGCGGCGGACGGGCCGGCAGAGATGTGGAGCGGCGGGGCACGGAGGGGCGGCGGCCGGGGGGCGGAGGGGCGGCGGACTGGCAGCGGGGTGGCGGCCGGGGCGCGGAGGGGCGGCGGGGCGGTGGCCAAGGCGCGGACGGGCGGCGGATTCGGGGGAAGAGACGAGTGTGGGGAAGCAACTTCCTCCCGCGCGAAGGTGGAAATGGAGTGCGGGTTGGGAGGATTTTTTCCTCCCAACTCTCACTTCTACAGGCTGGGAAGGCGTTTGAGGGTTGGACCTCTAAATTTTTTTACGGGTTTAAGGGTTTAAGGTTTCTAGTCTATGCCGTTTTTTCGACGAAAACTGTAAAAAAAAGCGGTTATTTTTAAGGGTTTGAGGGTTTGAGGGCTCTACTAGACTTGCTCTTATCTACTCAAGGGGTGTGCATGTAGTTAGTTGTTAATTACTTTGCATGGATAAGTTAGAGAAACTCTAACAGACCCCGCATCCGCCCTCGACCCGCAAAATAACCGTCAAAATGCGGGACGGGGCGGAAATGCCTGCCCGATGAGACACCGCATCCCGCCCCAGCCCGCAAATTTTTTGGGGGGGAGCGGCAAATTCCCGACCCCAATCTGGGAAAACGCGAGTTTCCTCCTCGCAGTTGCGGTTCCCTCCATCACAGAGAAGCAGTTGGCGGGAGGAACATTTCAGCCTATGCTATTTTCCCCCTCCTTCCGCCGCCGCCCCGCCCTTGCTTCTGCCCGCCCGCCGCCAGCGATTCCGACCATATCTGGAGGCGAGCCGCTGCACCGCCCCTCTGGATCCGGCGAGAAGAGCCCCCCCCCCCCCGCCCCCGCCGCCGCCGGGGATCGACCATCGCCTCGTCGCCGCACGGGATCACCCGCCGCCGGTTAGTCTCTTTTTTGTGATTTTTACAAGTTGTGCGAGAAGATGGAGTTGACCCCGTGCGAGAAGTTCCTACTATCCGATTCGTCCGATTCGGACGGCTCGGATGTTGAGACCATCCTTGCGAACTTGCGTCAGCAAACATTAGTCATGGTGCTTGCGGTGAAGGGGCATGAAGACGAGAACCGGAAGAGGTGGCGAGGATCGATTGTCGGGCGTTTGTGCATTCCTCGGAATCGCCATCTTGGGATCGAGAAGTTGATGCAAGACTATTTCACGGAGAATCCTACAAATCCTCCGCACCTCTTCTGGAGAAGGTACCGAATGCGCCTATCCCTCTTTGTGAAAATTGTTCAAACTTGCGAGGAAAATTGCCGGTATTTTACTCAAAGAAGGAATGCCGCGGGCTTGAAGGGATTTAGTGCATATCAAAAAATCTCCGCAGCTATGCGGGTGATTGCATATGGCGTTCCGGCTGACTATGCCGATGAGTATCTTCGCATTGGTGAAGATACCACAATTGAGTTTGTGCGTAGATTTGCGAAAGTGATCATCTGTGTCTTCAGTCCAGAGTATCTTTGGGCACCCAATGAAGATGACACAAAGAAATTGATGGCATCTAATGAGAGAAGAGGTTGGCCTGGCATGCTAGGTAGCATTGATTGTATGCATTGGAATTGGAAAAATCGCCCCAAGGCTTTGCAAGGAATGTATTGTGGCAAGTCTCGTGATGCAACAATTGTGCTAGAGGCCGTAGCATCCGAGGATTTATGGATTTGGCATTGCTTTTTTGGTATGCCGGCACTCTCAATGATATCAATGTGTTGCAACGGTCTCATTTGTTTGCTAGGCTTGCTAGTGGTGATGCTCCTGCTTGCAACTACACTATCAATGGGCATGAATACACAAAGGGGTACTATCTTGCAGATGGTATATACCCTCCTTGGTGCACATTTGTCAAGAGCATCAAAGAACCCAAAACAAAAAAACAATGTGAATTTACAAAGGTGCAAGAGACAGCCCGCAAAGACATTGAAAGAGCATTCGGTGTTTTGTAATCTAGGTTTGCCATTGTCTGTGGTCCTGCTCGTTTTTGGGATAAAAAAACCTTGAAGAACATCATGACATGCTGTGTTATCCTGCACAATATGATTCTTGAAGATGAGAGAGGATTGAACTTAGAATTCTTTTACGACAATGTGGGTAGCCGTGTCAAACCAGCTAGAAACCCAAACCGCATTAGAGCTTTTCTTCAGACATACAAGGAGATTGAAATTGCAGACACCCACTTTCAACATCAGAAAGATCTCATTGAACACCATTGGCAAAGGGCTGGACAGTGACTTATTTTTGTATTCATTTGTATTTGTATTCATGACAAGTTTTGAATAATTATTTGTAATGCGGATGATTATTGTATTATGTTTGATTCGAATAATTCAGTTTATTTTTAATTGTTGAATTATGTTGTATTTGATATTTGCGGGCTGATAATATGCGTGGAGCAGCGGCGCAAAGACCTAACCCCGCAAAGTCGATCCGTAAAAAAGTATATTCCGCGAATATACTTTTTTACGGATCTGTTTGGAGGGTCTGCATCTGTGTCAGCCCGGGCCAGCCCGCAAAAGCTATTTTACGCGAACTGCAAATACGTTTTGCGGACCGGCGGGATGCAGGGTCTGCTAGAGTTGCTCTTAGTTATCGCACAAGCTGTGAAGCCGCCGGTCGTGCATATCGTGGAGCCATTCTAGGTGGGAGAGAGGGGGTCATGTGTGCCTACTCGACTTAGGTCCTGTTTAGAACCATAATAGTTTTTATAACCTACACCATAATCTGTTCTATTTGAAGACATAATAAATTATAAAAACTGAATTATATAATCTGAATAGTTTCAAACAGAACTTTAGTTGCCTAACTGGGTTTAGTGCGTGGGTGACTCAATTGTGTGTGTGTGTCTCTCTCTCTATATATATATAAGGGAAGCCGAGAGGGCTGAAGGAAAAAACCATGTAGCGTGTGTGTTATTCACCCGGAGACAAGGCAAGGCTAGCTTTCTTCTTGGTGAAGCGTGTGTGTGTGTGAGAGTTTTTCACCATGTCTCTGCTTTTGAGATACATGAGAGAAGAGAGAGTTGTGAGAGACAATCAAGAGGGAGAAGAAGAAGCGACGCTGCAAGAGGGTCGGCGCCAACAGAGTACATGACAGAAGTGTTGGAAATATGAGCAATTTATCATAGGATTTTATTACAGGAAAAACTAGGAAAAACATAACCAACATAACAACAACGAAAGAAGGCAAGCTATATAGAGATGAGAAGACAAAAGACATGTGCACGTAGGATCTAGAAAAGAGCATATGTATAACTGTTCTACAAGACCAGGTATCATATGGAGTAATGAGTAGAAACGGAACATATCTAGGAGAGAAACTATAGCAAAAAGGTGTGATAGGAATTCAAAGAAGAAGCACATGAGTACGTACTGAATTGCAGCAGGAGGAGCATTGGTGTTGGCGTTGTCGTTGGCATGGTACCGAAGAGGTGGTCGACGTCGGAGAAGTAGTCGTCGTCCGGGAGGAGATCGTTGGTGTCCGTGATGGAAGCCAGTAGTCGCGCTGAGCGCTCCCCAAAAACCTTATCGCCTTTCTCCCGTACAGGACTCGAAGAGACAGAGTTTTGGAGGCCTACTGTCCCGACGAACGGTGCACGCTGCAGGACGGGATGAGGAAGAATGTAGCAGCAGCACAGAGAGAAGAACCGGTGGCAAGTGGGAACTTCTGATGCGTTGTCTCTGGAGAGGAGCGACCTCTCTTTTATAGGCGCAGGAGAAGGAGGCGAGAGACCAGCGACGGGATGTGAAGCGAACAGACGCAGCGACGAAACTGCGGCGTGTGCTTTCAATATCCACTACAGCACAAAACGTTCAGCTTCTCCAAGTGGCCTTTCGTATACCAGTCGTGCGTGGCAAAATTTTAGTTCGGCTCATTCCCGCAACCCGCGGCGCGTCGTGACGAGGCGAGGCGGCGGAGGAGGAGGAGCGCGTGTATGTCTCTCTTGTTCTCAAGCTCATACATGTGTGGAAACATCCTCCCTTATAAGGAGGTCCAACTCCCACTAAACTAGCAATGTGGTACTAAACATTTCCACCTCTTGCCTTGCACAAATGGGCTGCGTGGGCCTCTAGGATTTATTTGGAATTTCTGAAATTACATATTGGGCTGGCCCATAAATACACAAAATTCCAGCAATCCCCCACCAGATCCTAGGGGCACACGAAATTTGCCTTTGGTTCCAAAACACTGTTTTATATAACGATACTGCAGTGGAGACTGTTAAGTTGAACTTCCACCTAGAACTCTATGCTACACTAGTAAGCAACTTGAACAGTGGACTAGGCCTTGAACTGCAAGTTTTCTGCGAATCTAGCTTCACATAGATCCTTGACCGATACTAGGCTGCCGTGGGACTTCCCCGCGGATGGAGCTTATGCGTCATACTCCGAGACCTTTCGTGAGTATACTAGAGAGCACCCTACTCTCATAGATTGCGACGTTTAACAATCTGACTCATATAGATATGTTCTTCAAAAGATGTTCTGCAGGACAACATCTCTGCTTCAGTAAGCAACTTAGAACATATTAAGATGTATATCAACCTGCCATGCAGTTTAGGAAAGTATTGCATCTTCATGGAGTGGTATCATTAATGATAAGGATACTTTCCTCTCAGTTGACCAACAGCTTGTCTTCCACATCTAATTCACGGGATCTCCGATCACAAAGAATAGGTTACCACTGTGAACAACTCAAATTGTGGGTCTCATACCCATCTCCCTCGATGCATTATCTATCACATTACGTGATAGACCCTTAGTAAAAGGATCTGCCAGATTTTTAGATGTTTGGATATAATCCAATGCAATAACTCCGGAGTTTCACATTTTCCTAACAGATTTTAACCTTCTCTGAATGTGTCTTGATGACTTCATGTTATCCTTTGAGCTGCTCACTTTCGTGATCACAGTTTGATTGTCGCAGTTCATAAGGATACTAGGTACTGGTTTCTCAACAACCAGTAAGTCACTCAAGAACCGAAGAAGCCAATCTGCTTCGACCGTAGCTGTATCTAGTGATGTGAGTTCTGCTTCCATTGTTGACCTTGTTAAGATCGTTTGCTTGCAAGACTTTCAAGAAACAACGCCACCTCCAAGAGTGAATACATATCCGCTAGTGGCCTTTATCTCATCAGCATCAGAGATCCAGTTTGAATCACTATACCCTTCAAGCACCTTTGGGTTTCCAGTATAGTGAATTCCATAATTTGTAGTGCCTTTCAAATAACGCAAAACTCTCTCTAGAGCTCTCCAATGCACATCTCCTGGTTTTGAGACAAACCGACTCAGTTTGCTAACAGCAAAAGAGATGTCAGGTCTTGTAGCACTGGCTAAGTACATAAGCGAGCCAATAATCTGAGAATATTTCAATTGATCTCTAGCAACTCTTCGATTATTTCGAAGCAGCGCGCTCGCATCATATGGTGTGGGAGAGGACTTGCAGTCACTATACCCAAAGCGACTCAAGATCTTTTTCACATAATAAGATTGACGCAATGTAATCCCACCATCTTCGTCTCTCAACAACTTGATGTTCAGAATGACATCGGCCACTCATAAATCCTTCATCTCAAAACATTGAGATAGGAAATCCTTGACCTCTTTAATAACATTCAGATTTGTTCCGAAAATCAGTATGTCATCAACATACAAGCAAAGGATAACTCCCTCGCCCCCACCATGGCGATAGTACACACATTTATCAGCTTCATTTACTACAAAGCCTGCAGTAGTTAGAGTTCTTTCAAACTTCTCATGTCACTGCTTTGGTGCTTGCTTAAGTCCATATAGAGATTTCAGCAACATCTTGCATACTTTCACTTCCTTACCATGTACTACAAACCCATCTGGTTGTTCCATGTAAATTTCCTCATCCAACTCTCCATTTAGGAAAGCAGTCTTAACATCCATTTGACGAACGAGAAGACCATGTGAGGCTGCTAGTGAATGTAGTACTCGAATAGTGGTCAGTCGAGCCACGGGTGAGTAAGTATCAAAGAAGTCTTCACCTTCCTTTTGGGTATAACCCTTAGCCACGAGCCGTGCCTTGTACTTTTCGATAGTACCATCAGACCTAAGCTTCTTCTTGAATACCCATTTGCATCCTATAGGTTTGCACCCATAAGGACGATCAGTGATCTCCCAAGTTTCATTTGCCAAGATGGAATCCATCTCACTACGGACTGCCTCCTTCCAGTAGTCAGCATCTTCAGACGCATAGGCCTCTGAAATAGAACTGGGAGTGTCATCTATGAGATACACAAGAAAATCATCACCAAAGGACTTTGCAGTCCTCTGTCTCTTGCTCCTGATAGGAACTTCATTGTTCTCCTCCACAATATTTTCAAAGTGTTCCGTCGAAATGATAGGTTCAGTAAATGTGACTAATTCATGGTTTGATGAATTAGGCATCTCCTGATTAGATGAGGTAGCTGTATCATTCATGGGAAAGATATCTTCGAAGAAAGTCACATCATTCGACTCCATGATTGTACCGACATGCATGTGAGATACCTCAGATTTTACAACCAAGAATCTATATCCAATGCTATGAAAAACATATCCCAGAAAAACACAATCCACAGTTTTTGGTCCTAGCTTGCGCTTCTTTGGGATTGGCACATTGACTTTTGCCAAACAACCCTAGGTTCGTAGATAAGAGAGTTTTAACCTTTTTTCCCATTCCTCGAATGGAGTTATCTCTTTGTTCTTTGTGGGAACTCGATTTAGGACATGACATGCAGTCAATATCGCCTCCCCCCACCATGCCTTGGAGAGACCCGATGTGTCTAACATGGCGTTAACCAAATCAGTTAGAGTACGATTCTTTCTTTCGGCTATCCCATTTGATTGAGGTGAATAGGGAGGCGTCCTCTCATGGAATATACCATGTTCCGCACAAAAAGAATCAAATTCATTTGAGAAATACTCTCCACCATGATCGGACCTAAGCCTCTTGATCTTTCGATCAAGTTGGTTTTCTGCTTCAGCTTTATAGATCTTGAAAAAGTTCAAAGCCTCATCCTTATATTTCAAAAAATACACTCGGTAGTATCTAGTGGAGTCATCAATTAGTGTCATGAAATATTTCTTTCCACCTTTTGTCAAAATACCATTCATTTCACATAGATCTGAATGTATGAGCTCCAGTGGTGCAAGATTCCTTGTTTCGGCAGTCGTGTGAGACTTACGAGGTTGTTTGGCTTGCACACAAACTTGACACTTAGATCCCTTGACGGTGTTAAAGCTAGGGATTAAGTTAATTTTGACTAGTCGCGACATGCAACCAAAGTTAACATGACAAAGACGTGAATGCCACACATTTGATTCACTATTGTTGTAAACATGATTAACAACTTTATTGCAAACGTCTGCCAAGGATAAACGGAACAGGCCTCCTGACTCGTAGCCCTTACCAACAGAAGTTCCATACTTGGATATTACAAATTTATTAGACTCAAAGACAAGCTTGTAGCCATCTCTACACAAAAGATATCCGCTAACAAGATTTTTAGTGACGGAGGGGACATAATGCACGTTCTTCAGCCGCACGACTTTTCCCGAAGTAAACTTCAGATCGACCGTGCCAACACCATGAACAGAAGCAGGTGAACCGTTTCCCATTAGGACGGTGGAAGTCCCTGTGGACTGATAAGATGAAAACATGGAAATATCACCGCATATATGGACATTAGCACCCGTGTCAATCAACCCATCGGGAAAATGACATACTGAAAGATAGTGGGTAATATACCATACCCAACATCCTCCACGTCAGTGTCAGCAATGATGACATTAGCAGACTTTCCGCCTTTCCCATGTTGACGCTTGTCATAACGATTAGGGCAGTTAGGTGCCCAATGATCAGGATCTCCGCACACATGACAAACACCTTTCTTCTTGTCATTCTTCTTCTTGAAGTTGGTGTGCTGTACAGCCTTGTTCTTCCCATCGAACTTTGCTTTACCATCGAACTTGCCCTTGTTCTTGAAATTGTGGGGCTGGAAGTTTTTCTTCTGTACCAGATTGGCACTAGAACCTCCCTCAATAGCTCGAGCACGTGTGTCTTTTGCTCTCGCCTTTTCTTCCACATCAAGAGTACCTATGAGATCCGGAACGGAAAACTCCTGTCTCTTATGCTTCAGTAAGGTAGCAAAGTTCCTCCACGAAGGAGGAAGTTTAGTGATGATGCCTCCGGCAATGAACTTGTCCGGTAGCATGCAATTAAAATGCTCAAGTTCTCTTGCAAATGACTGTATTTCGTGAGCTTGCTCAACCACGGAGCGCTCTTCAGTCATCCTGTAGTCATAGAATTGTTCCATGATATACAGCTCACTGCCAGCATCCGAGACCCCAAACTTGGCCTCGAGTGCATCCCACATATCTTTTCCATTATCAATTGATGCATAAGCATCAACTATGTTCTCACCAAGAACGCTCAAAAGAGCAGCCTTAAACAAGGTATCCAATTTCTGAAAGGCTAGCTCCTGTTGAGCATCATGATCTCCTTCAGGTTTGCCAAGAGTGGCGTCATAGCAGCTCATGGTTTGAAACCATAGGACGGCTCTCACGCGCCACCTCTTATACTGAACACCCTCAAACATAGGAGGTCTCATGGAAGCAGCAAAACCACTCGGGGTAAATTGCCTATAATAAGGTTTTTGGATTGTTGGAAATATGAGCAATTTATCATAGGATTTTATTACAGGAAAAACTAGGAAAAACATAACCAACATAACAACAACGAAAGAAGGCAAGCTATATAGAGATGAGAAGACAAAAGACATGTGCACGTAGGATCCAGAAAAGAGCATATGTATAACCGTTCTACAAAGACAATGTATCATATGGAGTAATGAGTAGAAACGGAACATATCTAGCAGAGAAACTATAGCAAAAAGGTGTGATAGGAATTCAAAGAAGAAGCACATGAGTACGTACTGAGTTGCAGTAGCAGGAGGATTGGTGTTGGCGTTGTCGTTGGCATGGTACCGAAGAGGTGGTCGACGTCGGGGAAGTAGTCGTCGTCCGGGAAGAGATCGTCGGTGTCCGTGATGGAAGCCAGTAGTCGCGCTGAGCGCTCCCCAAAAACCTTATCGCCCTTCTCCCGTACAGGACTCGAAGAGACGGAGTTTCGGAGGCCTACTGTCCCGACGAACGGTGCACGCCGCAGGACGGGATGAGGAAGAACGTAGCAGCAGCACAGAGAGAAGAACCGATGGCGAGTGGGAACTTCTGATGCGTTGTCTCTGGAGAGGAGCGACCTCTCTTTTATAGGCGCAGGAGAAGCCACGTCGTGATGAGGCTGGCGGCGGAGGAGGAGCGCGCGTGTATGTCTCTCTTGTTCTCAAGCTCATACATGTGTGATGTGTGGAAACATCCTCCCTTATAAGGAGGTCCAACTTCCACTAAACTAGCAATGTGGGACTAAACATTTCCACCTCTTGCCTTGCACAAATGGGCTGCGTGGGCCTCTAGGATTTATTAGGAATTTCTGAAATTACATATTGGACTGGCCTATAAATACCCAAAATTCCAGCAAGAAGTATGTTAGATATATGTCTCTTTCTCCTTTTCTTATTTTATATTAACATTTTCTTTGTTCTGACTTCTCGTGTAGGAGTATAATTTATGTAAGCGTCAAATTTCACTTATGAATGTTCTATGAGAGAATTTCTTATTTACTTGAATCCGGCTTTCAGCCCGCTTTACAAATATAGCACAAGAAAATTACACAGCTGGATGATACAAAGTAGTGAGGAGGCCCTCTTACCAAGTACTAGTTGAGTGCCCGTGCGTTGCCACGGGTTAATAATAAATGTTAACGATCAAAGAATTGTTTTGTTTTAAAAACATGTGTCAAACATGATAACATTTAGTTTGTATTCATACATGGCAGCAATTGTCTCTCTCACACGTATCCACCTCAGACATAAATCCGTAGCAATGCACCAACTTCACCATGACCCAGCATCTCAACGGATCGAGGGTTACATATAACAGAGGGTTTTTTTCCTCAACAAAACACATTGCATATACAAACATAAGACAGGCTAAAAATGATTTAATTATTTTCAGATAACAGAAGCTCAGATCAGCTCCGTAAGAATCCATCATAACACATATATTTAACCTTTATATTGCGTCATAAAATTCATATTATAAATATATATCCACAACATATGGCAAAATACAATAAACAAATCCATGGTGATAAACAAAAAATTCGATAAAAAATATAGTCTGTGTACAAGTGTGTAGAGATAAGTCCACTTTTATTATCTAGATTACTAACTCCCTACTTAAGGCACTTGAGAATTTGTCGTATATCATACGGGATGTTCTCTTCAGCTTCATTCGTATGATAGTCGAGCAAATATATCAAAAAATTCTTTCTCAGCTCATAACCATCCTGCATGAGCAGTGTACCTCATTAGCATGCAATTATGCTTTATTTTTTTATTAATAATATGTGCTATAGGACACTCACCGTGCAAATTGGACGAACAAATTTGTTACCATACCATGAGAGCATAAAATGGAAAACAAAATAACCAGATTCGTATCTGTAAATGAATACACTTTAATGACAATGAATATAAAATGTGCATAGTGACTTTCATAGTAACTTTTACCGGTCTAGGCTCGTTGGAACATCAATTGCTGATTTACGTGGCCAAAAAAAAATATCGGACTTCCAACCTGGTTGTGCTAATTCGAGTGCATCATTCAGGTAGAATGAAACCCTTTGAAATTTTAGTGCATATCTCTTCGAGGATAAGGACGGAAAAAGAGGATCCATAATAGATACTTGACGAGCATGTTTGTTGATCACGAACAAGATGTAGTGGCCAAGGGATCTATAAAGAAGCAAAATCTACGAGCAACACTCATTAAGAATAAACATTTATCACAACAACCATATAAAATAGACCAAACTTACCAAATTGCATGACGAGATGTTGCATTCTATCTCAGTCCAGCTACGAAGCAATGTTGCTAGCGCCCTAATATCTGGTTGTACCCGTGAATCTAGATTTCGTGCGGACGCAAGAGCGGCCTCGGTCCCAGCCGTCTGGGTGAAAAATGGTTTAGAAACATGGTGGTGACAATGATAATATTATTCTATAAGTGGGGTAACTCACAGAAAATTGTAGGTCCATATAGCGCACCGGAGGATCTACCGCCAGTAAGGCCTTGTCACATGCAAGTATACGTATAGCCATGTTGAAACAATCAACGTCCAGGGGCTGGTCCCTGCAGAGTATACCTTGAATTCTTCTAAGACTTAATCCTATCGGATGGGGTTTAGAGCTTCGCACCCACTCCTTCCTGCAGATAACAAATATAATAATTGTAACATTGTAATAGTTTATATTGAAACTTTATATTTCTTAGACATGTTGCTTACTCCAACGAATCAGCATCATTAATGGAGATGATGTCATTGCATATTTTGTCAACTAAATCATGCGGGTCTACGTCCATGATGGGGGTCGGAAGGGGGCTTTTGTCTTCGGCTCCATCAGGTGAATCCTGCCGCTTACGTTTTCGATCATCCAAGAGCTCAACATCAGAATCAGATACTTTTTCTTCATTGTCAGGGTCATAGTATATTGGGCTTCCTTTTAACTTATTAAGTTCTGTCTCCAATAGTATGGTAGCTATTTTTTGTCGAAATTCTTTCATGTCCTCCTGCATGTAGCAATTAGAAATAATTCGTTAAAAAGCACCTGCATTTGAGGTGAATCCTGATATTTAGTCAAAAGAGACACCTGAGTGAATTGATCTGACAAAAGTTCTCCCGTCCAATACTCCATAAAATTTAACATGAACAATCCACATGACATGCTACAATATTGAAATATTCATTTAGGCTTTCATCAACATATAAATAAAGTATTTAAACAAGTAACAATGTTCATTGCACATGTTTTGGCTATAAAATAAGACCATAGTTGTGTACAATATTTATTATTCACCAGACTTAGTGTTCTATCTATCATAAATTTATCTATAATTCAGTTCAAATATGAGATGTGTTCATCATACCCATCTGTTTGGAGTGGCTTTTGGAACTGTTCTACGACTGTCCAATTCATAATATCGAGGTCCTGCCACCTATCACCTCTCTTAAACTCCGGCATATCACATGCGATTTTTATATGCTTGTCAAGTCCTTGTATCTATTAAATGGAAAAAAGTCAGCACGTATCAGGCAAATGAAACGTAATGTCTAGGGAAAGAAACACATGAAGTAGACATTTACCGTCATAGTGAGGTCACCTCGGTTCATGCCACTTCCAAGTGAGTCCAATACATGTATCTCTCGTTTCTTTGCATTGAGAACCGATAGATACCAGTGGTATTTTGTAATCTTAATTGGAAGGAATACCTAAAGCAATAAATATTTTATAATATAACACATAACTACTCTCACCTAAAAAAAGTGTTGCATCATTATATGTAAGTGTAGTGAGTTAAGACTCACCATGTCATGCTCCAGAAAAGTATTTACTCGTTTTACAATGTGACGATGTGTTGCCAGGTCTATCTCATCTTTATTTAGCAGGGAAGACACAAACGTGCTTGCAATGTGTACCTTTCCACCCACTCTATCTTGTAGATGCTCGTGGGCACTAATGCAATACATGTATGCATTTATTACCTATAATATCAAAGATAGAATACATTTAAATGTTAATAAACTTACCGTGCGAAAATAGAATACATTTTGGTTAGTATAAAGGAGTTTGTGCGGTTTGACTTACATCATCGTGCAAAAACGCATCATCGTGTGTAAGGCATCTCATCTGAGAATTTGTTAATAATGCATCATTGATGTGCACCAACTTAGTATTTGGATGTAAGGGCATGATTGATTTAATAATTGAGATATCTTTCGGGGTGCAAATATAATCTGTCATGGAATGACAGGAAGCCAAATTAGTAGATCATAAGAAAGACCAATAGAATGAAAAGTTGATAACCACTGTAAAAGTAAGTACCTTGTGGTGTAATATTTATATTTGATCTTTTTGGTTTTGTATGACCTGAATTGGATATATCTATAGAACTATGTTCTATAGTATTTGCTGAGATTTTGTTCTCTTCCAATGACATATCCGTGGGGCTCTTATCGGTAGCTTCTTTTTGATGGTTCACAATATTCATATCTATTACCTTTGGGCTCTCGTTGATAGGTTCATTTTGATGGTCATCAATATCCGTATCTATGACTGACACATCCTGCAAAAGTGAAATATATATAAAATATATAATTTGAATAGGGATACAATATCATAATTCATATGCAATTTACAAAATAAAAGTATAAGAACACTGATCACAAATAAATTTGGTGACCGTGACATATTGTCTAAATACCCTGCTTACTATGCTCAATATAAACATCGGCGTTGCAACAAAAAACAATTCTACAACCGAAACTACTGCACTTACGACATGCCCCTTTCTATTTCCAGAATATGAATTATCGAGTGACAGCTTTGCATAAATTTTTGCTTAGCTAATCCGGAAAGCAACTTTAGCAGCAAAGCATACTTGAACTGGGTACCTCACCGACGCATGCTATCCACTCACCCTCTCTATCTCTTCGTCTGTCTCTCTTCACTCCCGTGCTATCCATCCACTCTTCTCCTTCCCCTCCCGTGCCTGCCTTCACCAGCCCATCTGTGTGGGTGCCGCCGGCGTGCCGTGGCGCACGGCTTGGGACGGCGCGACCGACACCTGCGGGAGCAACTCCACCTCCCCCGCCTCTCCCTACGGCAAGGGTGCACCGTGGTCAGCCTCCCACCCCAATCCCTCCACTCCGTGCTTTCATGCGAGATCCGGGGGCAGCGCTCCCGTCGACGAGCGCGCAGTCGACGGCAACCACGCGCGGTGCCCTCTTACCGCGTCCCCCGCTCTGCGCCCCCGGCTGCGCGGCGCCCCACCACCCTAGATCCAGGGGGCAGCGATCTTGCCGACGAGCGCACAGTCACCGGCAGGCACGCCCAGCGCCCTCTGCCCCGCGTCCCCCCGCTTTGCGCCACCAACCTCTCACCACATCCCCCCGCACGCCCCACCCCCCCCCCCTGCGCGGCGCCAGGTCGGTCGGCCTCAACGCCCGGCGACTGAACTGCGGTCGGCGTTTTCTGCTCGCAACGCGCGGTCGGCCTCTTCTACTGGCCACGCCCGGCGACGCACGGGCGCCGTGCAGGCGCGGTGCAGCGCGAGGACACCCTGCAGCAAGCCGCCATGCTCGCCCGGATGGGAGGACATCGAGCAGGAACGCCCGGGAAGTGATCTTACCTTCTCACGGTCGGCTCCCCTCTCTCCCTCCGCGTCCTCCATCAGCAACTCTGTTGGATTGGTACTGCAGGTGAAGTTTGATCTTGGAGGTAAGCAAAAACCCTAGATTGAGTCTATCTCTTATATATACACGCTTAGGCTAGCTAGATGAGTAGTATACGGTTAGGATTAGGTTGTTTGGATAAGGTGTTTTTACATATTCTGGATAAGGTGTTTTAACTGGTGCAGCGTAGCTATCCATAGGTCAGGAGCATAAGTTAGCCCGTATCCGCCACAAAGAACACATCTAATGGCTCTCATGTAAACTACTTTTTAGAATTGAAAGGTCTACAGATGTTAAAAAAAATAGGTTATAAAAGAGTACAATCTTCTCCAAAGCTTCATGATTAGAATATATTTTCAGTACATATGATTATAATGGTCTCCAAAACTTCGTTGGAGACATGCATGAAACTTGTTGATTGTACAAAGTTGTATGGGCCAGAAATCTGAAACTGTATTTTTGTGAACCTACTTATTCAGTTCCTAGCTGATTTTGGTTCAAGGATAAAAGAGCCAAACTTTATATTTTGTGAACTTATCTAGGTCTGGAAGATAACAGGTGAATGTGAAACAATGAGACCTGCTATTTTGTGAACTGAGTAAGCTATTTTCTTTATTCTTTTATGCAACATATAGCAGTAGAAGAAGTAGCACACTCCTTAGTAGCAGTAAGAAGTAGTAGTTATATAGGGTATATATATGTCTCCCTTGACCATCACAATTACATATAGGATCACATCAGCTCAAACTAACGATGCAGCAGCAGTAGTAAATACACAAAGAATGGAAATCCCGATCATAGCAAAAAATAATAGAAGTGAAACCAATTTGTCCCATCCTTGTTTGCATGTTGAGTAAGCTCCCTATCTCTCTAGCACATAAAAAAGGAATGGAATTTGATCAAGAACTACCATCAGTCTGCTGCATGTTGCGTAACTCCCATTTCTCTATAGTGGATCTTGAGCATTGTTGTTTAGGACTTGGTCGCCACCGTGTCCATGGAGCAGCACCCCGTCTCAATGTCATTGCGATTCTTCAACCCACATGGCCTTCTCCTTGTACCTCCTCTGGTGTCAAATGTGGGCTTCAGGTCATCCTGGATGCGGAACGGGTCTTTCATCTTCTTCTCCTTCTCATCGGTTTTCAAACTTGACCAGCAATCAAGCTGGGGCATCAGTTCTCGTTGATTAGCAGAATATTTATATTGCAAAAACAACTCAGTTTTTACGTCAAGTTGATTCAGTTAACACTTTCGTATCAGAAGTTGCTGCATAGGATTCCGAGCAGATTCACCAAAGTGATTCAGCACCTTTTGTGGTGGAATTTCATGAGTCCGATCTTGAGGTTGTGAGTGGCCTCCAACTCCGTCCATCAGACGTCCGTGGACCGGTCCGTACGTCTGAATTTCCATAAACCGGAGGCAAACCTGGACCTGCGGGGCAGCTGTGAAGTGGGACATACCGAAATTATCTTTGAAGCCCCTTGGTTTGTACTCACAGAATCATATTCCTTTATAGGATAGGAGTTAATCCTTTGTACTATTTCATAGGAAAATAACATTAGCCTCGACTCAATAAAAAAAATTCCTATCCTATAAATCACATGACATCTCTTTTTCTATTGATATTACTACTCTATGCATCAAATGAGACCTTAACATTTTTACATGTAAGTCTAGACTTTAGAGTTCATAACTGTTATTTATCACTTGCCGCTTTATGGTTGGTAAGACATAATAGGAGTACCAAATACCAGAGTAGCTCTAGCGATGTGTTTATGTTATGTACATGTATGTTCTCGTGATTAAGGCTGTGTTCGGCAACCTTTGCTCCTTAACTACGGAGCGGAGCAGCTTGTTAGCCGCTCGCCGAAATATAAGTGCGTGAAATATAATTGCGTGCTGCTCCGCTCTAAGTTTATGTTGTGATTATACCACTTAACACATTTCTGTTCTGCTTCCTGTCGTATAATACAGGTTAAATCGCGCAAGACGGCCACGGATGAGACTCGTTCATCCAAAGGTGAGGATGCTGCCTCTGGTCGAGTTAGCGAACTGGCCCAGGAATCACGACTTCTCTTTTACGCCGCCTACTGGGATGGTACTGGTCACATGAGAGCTATCCAGGTTCATTTCTAACGCTGGAAAAAGTGTTCCTTTTTTGATTGTTCTAAAGATGTGAACTGTACATTTCAAACAAATCCTTCTACACCCTCAGGTGCGTAAAGGCGACTCTATTGGAGAATTCTTGAGGGCTGATCATCAGCAGCTAGCTCCGGAGTTCCGTGAAGTACGGACAACATCAGTTGAGAACCTACTCTATGTGAAGGAAGATCTCGTTATCCCTCATGTACGTAATGTTTGAGTTTGTTCCCTAATAAGTTGCGCTTTTGTTTTTGCTGTAATAAGTTTTATTCTGTTCCCATTTAATGTTTGTTATTTTGATTTGACAGCAACACAGCTTCTATGAGTTAATTATTAATAAAGCAAGGGGCAAGAGTGAACCGGTAATGCTTGTTCCTTCACTACTACCGGCTGTTCCTAACAATTGCACTAAGAACCTGAGTCTTCACATGCCAGAGGTGACAACAACTTGTTGAATCCTGTAACACAATTTGAAAGGTAATCAGCCAGATTTTGACACCATTCTCTCAGCACTTAAATACGTCATAATTTTTGCCTACACAGTTTGCAAGATACAGATTTCATGTCATAATCTACTGCTAGATACTCCAAAAGCAATGAACCAAGCCCGAAGCCGGTTCCACCCATTAATGAAAATCAAGAAATATTGGAGACCGGTGCAGTTATCTAGGGTTGGGCTTCCCTCTACCGTTTCCTTCGCAAAAGAAACAAACACGAACTATAATGAGGATACCTGAGTATTTCCATGAAAGCTTTTTGTCTATAAATGCAAACAATCTTTAATATTATTATTTAAGCACCAATTATTCATTCCTTTGGTTCTAGTAGTCAGTTATAATCAGGTAACAGTAGGTTTAGTTTTTTTTGGTAAACCCATTTCAACAAACATTTAAAGCTGACACTACCATTTATCATAAAGACCCCCATGGACATGACGGACTGAACCCAGTGAGAAAAACAAGTTAAGTAAACTGAATGTAGGCCTTCCATTATCAATGCTGCATTTCTTTTAATTCTCTCTAGAGACTGGTAGAGGCATAGCCTTTCAGTAACAATAAATAGAATATGTTTAACAGTTATTTACAAGCTCGTATCGTTCTAGTGGCATTCAAATGGGAGAAATCTTTATGTACATAGACACTCAGACTCATGCTTTTTAAGCAAAGTACAACGCACTCTGACTCATGCTATCATTCTGGAATCTCAGTTTCGACTATACAAGCCTATTGTAATGTACTCAGACTCATGCTATTGATCCGGCTACTTTATGTGCTAAGGACTTCCTTGTATACTATGTTCTTCATGGTCGTTAATAAAGGCTCAGACCTTTTTCGCTTCTTTGAATTCTTGCTTTGTTCCTTGCCCTTGCCTTTACCCTTGCCGTCGTCCTTGATGGCGAGAATCTTAATGTTCCTCTTCGCGGTCTCTCTAGACAATGCAACGTAGAGCTGACCGTGAGAGAAAATCGGGTCAGGTAGGTACACCCCGACAATCGGTATGGTCTGTCCTTGCGCCTTGTTGATCGTCATGGCAAAGCTGAGCCTAATAGGGAACTGCTTCCTCTTGAACTTGAAAGGGAAGATATCATCATCGGATGGACACAGAGGTATCCGAGGAAGGAACACCCTCTTACCAGCATGTTGTCCTAGCACGATTTCTGCGTCGATGGCGTTCTTCTAGAAACCCCGGACCACAAGCCTTGTGCCGTTACATAACCCATTAGCTGGATCTATATTTCTCAATAGTATAATGGGGCAATTTATCTTTAGTTTGAGGGCATGCGGAGGCAGCCCGTTGGGAGTCAGGTTGTTGAGGAACTCAGGGGCATAGTAGCCGTGTGGGTCATCCTCTGCACTATCAAAACTATGCTAGATCTTCTCTTCGCCCTGGAAGCGCTCTATCATGCGTGCGTTTATCTTATCAACGTTGTCGTTCTTGGTGGAGAGGATCGCTCGAGATGTCATGTAATTAGGATCAGACATGTTGTGGTCTAGAGCAGGAAATACATGGTCGATTAGCTTCTCTAGGTCAACGCCGTCTCCCGTTGGCGGCACACAAATGTCTTGAGGGAGACTGATGTTGCCTTCGTCGTCGGTTTCTTCGGTGCCGTTGCCTACCCTTAGCAAGTAATCTGCGAACCACGGGTCATTATGCGCCCTCATGTTCGTGATGAGCCTTAGCTGGCGCATACCCTTCCAAAGGTACGAACTCCGCGGGGTCGCATCGATTATCTGACCCCGTGACCCTTTCCTGACGACTGGAAGCACCTGCCTGAAGTCCCCACCGAACACGACAGCTTTCCCCCCGAACGGTTGGTGCCGTCGTCCCGTAATGTCCCGCATACTATTATCCAGTGCCTCAACAGCTTGCCGCTTCGTCATGCTGGCCTCGTCCCATAGGATGAGGGAAGCCATGCGCAGGAGCTTGGCCGTCCCACTTTGCTTGGTGAAGCTGCACGACGCCCCATCTTCAATGCTGAGTGGGATCTTGAACCTCGAGTGGGCTGTCCTGCCTCCAGGCATGATGGAAGCCGCGACGCCAGACGTCGCCGTCGCCACCGCTATCTTGCCCTCCCCCCGAACCTTTGCGAGCAGTGCCCTGTATAGGAAGGTCTTCCCGGTGCCTCCTGGGCCATCGACAAAGAATACACCCCCATCACCGGCATCTACTGCTGCCAGGATCTCGTCGTATGCAAGCCTTTGCTCATGGTTTAGCGAGGTCGCTAAAGCAGCGTCGTGTGCGTCAACCTCGATGGTGGACTCCTCTGTGACTTCTCTGGCCTCGCCTCCAGTAGTGTCATAGGTCTCGTCGATGTCCGGAAGAGGGAACAACGCTATGTCTTTGCCCATTGACTGTAGCATGCCCCTGATGTCCAGCAACACCATCTGCTCCACTGCCTTTGAGCAGGTGTGTGATCGGCGGTAGTCATCAGACATCGCCTCTAGGTGCCTATCCCATAGACCGAGCACGTCACCTGGCTCGCAGAATACCAAGATTGTTGCAAAGAGCCTCCTGAGCGAGGCTGGCATCGCGAATTGTGTTGACTCTGTAAGACACTCGTCAAGCGTGTTGTCGGCCTCGATGAGGCCCAATATCTCGGCAGCCTCACGGAAGCTATCACATAGCACACCGTCCATGGTCCTCAGGTCCTCGAAGGATGTCTTGCCTGGTACGTGGTTGAGCAGCACTCGTAGAAAGTACCGCTCCCCCTCCGCTGGATGTGCTGACACGATTCGACCTACTTGGTGTTGCTTTTGCCTTGGCCTCCAGTACTTTGTTCTCTGCCATGTGAAACTTCCCGGAAAATCCTTGTACAGGATGTCTCGAGCCCAAACATGCTGCTGATTAGCGAGGAAATACTCCGTCAGCATTGACTTAGATGCTTTATCACGGGCGACAACATCGGTCAGGTCCTCTCCTGCTTTGAACGTGACACTATACCCCAGATTTCATGTTCGTATAGTTGTTGTCTAGGCTGACGCCAAGGGTAGTGAAGGAGAAGTGGCCGTTGAAGAACCGAATGCTCTCCCAGAAGTGCCGAGAGTCTGCATCTGCGCTAGACCATAACCTCATCAGCTCTGGAATAGGCTCTGGTTCGGCCAACTGTATTTCCCCGTTTCGACAGCAGAAGCCATCTGTCTCGTACTGGAACTTCTTGGCTTTGCAATGGTCGCAGTTTGCCGCGTGCTTCAGGATGTGCGTGTTGTCTGGGATGTTCGAGTAGACAGTCAAAAGGATCAAGGTCGATATGTCCAGTTTTGGAGGAGTCCATGGGCTGATCGATGTCCGTGCCATCAGCATCGTATCCTGCAAGCATCGTCGAGACATAACATGTCATGATAGGATTTACATCATAAATGAATAGTATACAGGGACGAGGAGCGAAAGGCGCTTCAGAGTACCTTCACCGGCAAACAGGTAGAACTCATCATCCATGAGGCCATCATCCATGAGGCCATCGGAGAGTGCATTATCATCCATTATGCCGCAGAGGAAGGCCTCCATATCAGCTGCAACATTGTTGAGCCGGTAAGACGGTGTGCTTGATGAAGGGGGAGGAAGGTTTAGTGTGACTGGTGACATGGTGGAGATTAAAGATGACAGGGTTACCATCGGTCCCTATGGTGTAAGATGGCGTGCTTGATGAAGGGGGGGAAGCCAGTGAAGCTCGCTGGTTAGCCCTACGCTCTGCTCTGGTCTCATGCCTCTGCTCATGGGCATGATTCTGGTTCTCGTATATTCGCTGATCGTTGCCTTGCTGCGACGCATTGATGTGTTCTTCCTGTTGATCTCCATCGCCCAGGGTACGACTAAGGTACTCGCCTACACCTTTAGGTAGCTAGTAAATACTGGTTGAACACACATGGACATATCAAGTAGTGTAAAGATGGGGGGATTACCGTCTGATTCCAACCTCTGACCAGACATGCTTGCTGTCCCGGGGGCATGAGATGAAGCGCCGGCTTCCCCGACTGCGAACGGATGAGTGGTCGACATCAGGTTGGGGGCAGCTAAGTACGATGCATCTGGTCGCGGCATTGTTATGGATTCAATGCAAGGGGTGTTGCGCCTAGCCGCGAGTTTTGCTTTTCGCTGAGCTTGCATATTCTGCTTCTCTTCGGGTGACATTCTTTGCACACGTGCTCTTCGGTAGGAGTTTGTCTCTTGTTTGTCCTCGCCCAACATATTTTGGTAGGCTGCCTTTCTAAGGGCGCTACTCTGTTCCTTCTCCTTTGATGTCATATGTTGTCTAGCTTCTCTTTGTGGGGAATTCCTCTCCTCGTCTGTCTTCGTTTTCCTAGCTGCTCTGCGACGTGCATTGTTTTCCTCCCTCTGTGCAGGTGTTAACCTATTTCGCCGTGCTATATATTGGTCTCACCTTTTCTGATTTTTGTCCGATGTAATGACAGAGATGACAGAGACATTTGACGCAAGGTGTTCATGACTCTCTTCCTTCTCCTCTGATGTCATATGTTGCCTAGTTTCTCTTTGACGAGAATTCCTCTCCTCGTCTGTCTTCGTTTTCCTAGCTTCTCTACGACGTGCATTGTTTTCCTCCCTCTGTTCAGGTGTTAACCTATTTCGCCGTGCTATATATTGCGCTCGCCTTTTCTGTTTTTTGTCCGGTGTAATGACTGGACTTGAAGCAAGGTGTTCAGGATCAATATCTGCGGCGTCGAGCCTCGGCGCTATATATGAAACAATATCATGCGCAGCGCTGTTAGGTATTCCTCCAAGTGTTGCACTATGATCGGTGTAGATGGCTTCACGAGAATGATTTCCTGAAGAACCATTTTATGGACCACTTTGGTTATGAATTGTATAAATGCTAATGGAATATACGTTAGTGGTCAAGGGGGATACCACTTGGGGTTTCGACATGCTGCACTGGTCGAAAGGCCGTGAGATTGCCGGCCATGGGAACCAACATACGAAGTTGAGTGGGCCGATTGTCATCATCGTCGGAAGACGAAACACTGTTGTTAGTAGTGTCCATTTGGTCGCGTATGGAAAAACCAGAAAGTGGTCGGTGGGTAATATTGGATTGTAGGCTCGGTGTCCTCTCATATTCAACAACTGATAAGAATTAATGTAGGATAAGTTATGAAAGAACACTCTATACCTTATAAGCAGACATGCGATAGGCATAGACATACCTCTTTTTCCCTTATCATAAAGATTGCCTCTTTCGTGTGACATCTCTATCTCGTATATGTTATTCACTAAAACTGCATTCATATGCCAAGATACAAAATTAAATTAGAGGGTGTGATGGGCTAGATTTTATACAAAATTAAATTACACCTTCCATTTGAACATGTTGACATGCATATCAGCGCATTTAATTTAGTAAACCTACTCATTGATAATACATTCTGAACAATAAAGCAATTTGTTTACAATTACAAAACCCATTCTATCAATGCTGCTTTAAATGTTTTGTAATTGACCACAATGTTCAATGTTTGAAAACCAAATCAGGGAAGCTCTCGTTGCCGGATCGCTGGCCTATCGTCCGGATGTCGGTCGCGTCAGTTCCCCACAGCTACGGTGCCGCCAGCCACCGCCGTTCCATTGCCTTGGATTCGGCTGTGCGCGTGGGCTGGGAACCTGTATCTGGGATGGATCCTCCTCTCTCTCTCTCTACCCCCCTCTCCCTACGAAGAAGAACAATAAGAACAAACCAGTGAAGCTCTCATCGCCGACTCGCTGACCGGTCGTCTGGGTGGCTGCCACATCAGTTCCCTCTTGCTATGGTGTTGCCAGCCTGCCATTCCATTGCCTTGGATTTGGTTGTGGCGTGGGCTGGGAACCGTAGAGTTCTGTTCTGATGTGTCTGTGTGTGACGAGGTTTGGTCGGCTGACACCAGGTTTGAGCAGCTCCCACGCTGGGATCGCGATTACGTGGGAGGTGGGATCGCTTGCCGATTTTTTCTTTACATGGGAGGTGGGATCTCTGGGAGGTCGAACCATCCAGCTGGTTGAACCATCACGACGTTCGATCCTGCTTTAATAGTAGAGATTTAGTACATATACTCAGTTAAGTTGCATTTTGTTCTGGATCTGGGATGGATCCTCCACTCTCTCTCTACCCCCCTCTCCCTACGAAGAAGAAGAAGAACAAACCAGTGAAGCTCTCATCGCCGACTCGCTGACCGGTCGTCTGGGTGGCTGCCACATCAGTTCCCTGTTGCTATGGTGCTGCCAGCCTGCCATTCCATTGCCTTGGATTTGGGTGTGGCGTGGGCTGGGAATCGTAGAGTTCTGTTCTGATGTGTCTGTCTGTGACGAGGTTTGGTAGGCTGACACCAGGTTTGAGCAGCTCCCGGGACTGGCTAAGTTACTCACCACTAAGGCCGGTCTGATGGATGGATGGATGCTACTGTGTGATGAAGAGATGGAATTCTTACCAGGGGCAATGATGATGACCATGGCTGAAATAAGCATGTCTTTAGCAATTAAGACAGCTGTGACCTGTGGGTACTAAATTAGAGCGCACCCTTACCTCTCTTGCAGCAATTCAATTCATAGCTAATGTTGGATGTTCTGTGCCTTGGACGGTCATTCTGATGAATGATAACCAGGACAGTCCTCTTACATCGCGATGGGTAGATTATGAAGCAAGGTATGTGAGTGTTGGGCTTTAAGATGAAAGGCAAAACTGAGCCCTCTTTTGCTACGCTACAAATATTTGATTTTACCTTCTTTAATATGCATTGTTTTTTTCTTTTCTATTCCTCTCTATTGTGTTGATGTGAGTAACGACCCATCTGGACTTGGATTTATGTATTCTGAACACAACATATTTGTTTCTGTTGTGTGTTGATGAGTTCTATTCTTTTCTGAATGGCTATGATGATTTCCTCCCACTTGGTGTTGAATATCTTTCAACATATCCTGAGTGAGTGTTCTGAATTAAGTGATCTCAGTAATCATATGCTACCTACTAAAACAGAATTAAGTGATCCAGTAACTATATTCTGAATTATCAGTTGATGTTCCAAGTGAGACTATGCATAGGGCTTATTTTGTTCTCATCTGATCTTGCAGTAGCTGGTAGAATAAATTGCCATTTGTGAGTGACCTTGCATTCCGCATGACTGTCACAGTTCTATGAACGAAACTATTTTTTTGACCAACATGTCCATATATACTGGAACCTGAGTATACCAAATTGAATTTACATTGGGTTCAACTCCTATGGGTGATTCATCAAATGCTGAAGGGTATTTATAAATTCTATCCATATACTGACCTTGGTCTTATTTTGTTCTCATCTGATCTTGCAGTAGCTGGTAGACCTTGGTCTTATTTTGTTCTCATCTGATCTTGCAGTAGCTGGTAGACCTTGGTCTTATTTTGTTCTCATCTGATCTTGCAGTAGCTGGTAGAATAAATTGCCATTTGTGAGTGACCTTGCATTCCGCATGACTGTCAAAGTTCTATCAACGACACTATTTTTTTGTCCAACATGTCCATATATACTGGAACCTGAGTATAAGAAATTGACTTCGTTGGATATAACATGTAGCACGAGGGAGGAGCAAGTAAGCAGGATGCAGCCTACTGAGTTGGTGTCTCATGTAATTTATCATTGGACCTGCTGTTTTTGTTTGATAGTTCTTTGCGAAAGCTACCTGTAATAGTACTTCCTTTTCGACACTCTTGTGAGATGCACCATCATTCCTGCTATATATGACCTACTGTACGAAGTGTGGTGCCAAGATATCAGGCAACTTCGACTAAAGGGGACATCAGGAATGGAGATTTTGAAAAATGGGAAGACAATAAACGTGGGACAGATCGTTTATCCAATAACAAGTCCAGGTCAGGTTACTCCAAAGAATTTGGGGTGGATTTGTCCCCAGATAACGTGGCTGTTGCCACTGTTTATTTTGTGCAAGGAGTTTTAGGTCTTTCCAGACTTGTTGTCAGCTTTTATTTGAAAGATGATCTCCAGCTTGATCCAGCAGAGGTATGGCCGTCATCATCTTTCTTTTCTTTATATAGTTATAACCTTTTCTCAAGTTTCTCTGAACACGCATGGTTTTGTTCCGGTTGAGCAAAAGCACAGTATGAGTGCATCCAGTGAATTACTCTGTTACCTATTGTGCTAACGTTTTAAGGCTTAGGCAATACCTGTTGACCCAGATATTAATTTGGTTCTGTTATCCAGACTGCAGTTATAACTGGTTTCTCGGCGTTGCCGTGGTTGGTCAAGCCTCTTTATGGTTTTATCAGGTCTCACCGAAACACCAAATCTCATTTCTGCTACTTTTTTATGTGTAAATACTCGTGACACTATATTATTGTGATTTATGGTGCAGTGATTCAGTCCCTCTCTTTGGATATCGAAGAAGGTCATACCTAATTCTATCAGGACTCCTTGGAGCAATTTCCTGGAGTTTGATGGCAACAATTGTGGATGATAAGTACAGTGCAGCGCTCTCTATTATGCTTGGATCTCTTGCAGTTGCCTTCTCTGATGTTGTGAGTGAGCAGAAAAAGTATGTTCACAGTATTTTATTTTCCTTCAATTGATCATCAATGATGCTGGTGTAGTTATTTATTTTTGTTTAACCCTTGACATTTAGAAAATGATAGTCCCCTTTAGGGGTATAGCTCGAGTTGGTACATAAAGGGATGCTCTGATCCAATGCTTTTACTGTTTGAAATGAAACATAACTTGCTAGCATTTCCGTTAGGTTTTGGTCATCCGCTGGAGCAGCAGTCAATCATTAGACACGGTTTGGACATGTCATATGCACATGCTGTCATGGTACATAGCCTGATAATAGGAGGATTATGTGATTCATGATGCTCTGAATATGAATAGATTTTGAACTCCGATTCCATGAGAGGCTTTAGAAGAGAGTAATGCAAAATGTCCTTGTGTTAGCTCAGAGTTGCATATTTGTTTGACTTCGTTGGATATACCTACAGACGGTGCCCATCCATTATTATTTTGAAGAGTGGGGCCTGGTTTCTTTAGATTGTACCATGGATTGGCGGCCGTATTATTTCGATGACTCATCTTCCTTCTGGTATGCTCCTTTGCTCCTTTGGTGCTATATGATCAATGGACTTCTATTATTATGTGATGTTTGTGTATCAACAGTAGTAGGATATGTTTTTTACTAAATAAAGAAATTCAGAGGCAGACTCTTTTCTTGGAACTGTTGTTAACATGCCAGTACCTGTGGTGCAACAAGGTTTTGAAATTTCTTACATGCTTTATAATTTGACGTAGAAGAGCAACCTCGGGAGTTAGTTGATAGTAAAATCAATCTATTATTTTGTGATGTCTGTGTATCAACAGTAGTAGGATATGTTTTTTACTAAATAAAGAAATTCAGAGGCAGACTCTTTTCTTGGAACTGTTGTTAACATGCCAGTACATGTGGTGCAACAGGGTTTTGAAATTCCTTACATGCTTTATAATTTGACGTAGAAGAGCAACCTCGGGAGTTAGTTGATAGTAAAATCAAAATTTCTTCTGTTATGCCAGTACTGTGTTTGTAAAATCAAAACTGTTTCACTGCTCGTGATAATCAACAAAACAACTTCAAGTTCATAAGTTGCAAAGCAAATTCAGGTTGAACTTCAAGTTCATAAGTTGCAAAGCAAATTCAGGTTGTGGCCAAAAAAAAATATGTTCTGTCTATTTTGCATCGCTGAATTCATGTCTTTTATCATCAACTAAAGCCAGATCCTTCTGGGAGATGATAAATTAGTTTGTAACTTTGCCAATTGAAACATATACAGACCTCAACGCAGCCTATTGTTCTGTTCTGTTTTGGCTTGATGGTTGCTTGTTCTTAGTTCGACTAACTTTTCTCTCTAACCTTCTCTACAGTACAAAATAGAAGATGTGCAGCAATAGAAGATTACCAGCACGGAGATGCCCTTGCGGAAGATCGAGTAAGCTGCCCGGAGGTGAGCTTCATATTGACGGTGACCAGCAATACGCGACAGCCGACCACCAACATTAGATTGCGGAAGAACCCATCACTGCCGGGAAGATCCGAACATCAGATTGCGGAAGAACCCATCACTGCCGGGAAGATCCGAACATCAGATTGCGGAAGAACCCATCACTGCCGGGAAGATCCGAAGATGAGAGGAAGGCCGTGACGAGTGGTCGCCGAGGAGGTGGAGATCGCTGCGAGGAGGTGGAGATCGCTGCGAGGAGTTGGAGATCGCTGCGAGGAGGTGGAGATCGTGCTGGGTTTTTTTCTTTCCTGTGTGGGATCGTACTATGGGAGGAGGTGGAATCGTATAGAGGTGGTTTTTTTTCTTTACGAGGTGGGATCGCTGGCGATTTTCTTTACGTGGTTTCGCTGCCGATTTTCTTTACGAGGTGGGATTGCTGCCGATTTTCTTTACGTGGTTTCGCTGCCGATTTTCTTTACGTGGACGTGGTTTTCTTTACGTGGGGAGGTGGGATCGCTGCCGATTTTCTTTACGTGGGGAGGTGGGATCGGTGGGAGGTCGAACCATCGGTAGGTTGAACCATCACGACGTTCGATCATGCTTTAATAGTAGAGATATCCGGGGGTAACCGGCCAACACAAATGAACGTGACTACGTTGCCAACAAGTAACAGCGAAAGGCCTTACAAATAGGCCACAACACACCTTAGTATACCTAAACTCTAAGTACGCATCGCCACTGTTGAGTCTGAGACAAAGAGTGGTCTTCACCCGGAACCTGACTTAGCAAGGAGAACCACAATGACATCCTCATGAGGAAAGCGGTACCCGTAGGTTTCGCCGCCATCCATATGAAAAGAAAAATATAGGCTGATAGCTGGATTGTACTGTAGTATGCGAAACAAAGCATCTCCGTGGCATAAATAAAAACAGAAAGGCAGCCATGAAAGAGGTGACGAGCACAGCCACCATAACAAGCAAACTAGTGAGGACACAAGTTACCGCCCACAACATGAAGCAGGCGGGAGACAATAGCTACAGTGTGAATTATTTCATATAAGAACCGGCCTAGACGATGCCCCGACGCATTGCTGCAGAAAAGTTGCTAAAAGAATGCATAAAAGTTATTCAAAAATATCTATAACTAATGAGAAAAAAATGCAAGTTTAAGAATGAACAAAACAAAAAGTGTATAAAATAAATTATTGTTAAAAGAATGGCAATACGCATGTAAACTACATATGCAAACGACGAACACATATATTTTCAATAAAATATCTAATAAAAAAGCAACTTGTGAGTAACATGCATGGATTGATGATGTGATGCTTGCATGTGAGTAATGCAAAAACAATGTAGTTTATAACTTGCATGCATGACATACTTTTTTGACATAGTTACATGTTTAAAAATGTAACTAGTGGATAGTAGCTATTTAGGAATAGAAGATTAGCTAATAAAGAAATGGGAACAACTCTTTCTTTCTTGAATGGACAAATTAATATGTGGCATAATGCGTTTGGGCTGCCGAGGGTACTGTTGAAACCAAAGTAGTTGGGTTTGTATGCTATGTGTTAAGTAAGGCTCTGTTTGGTTCATAAGTGCTAGGACTTTTTTTTAGTCCCAACTCATAAGTCCCTAAAAAGTTCCTACCTGTTTGGTTCCTAGGACTTAACATAGATTAAAAGACCATATTATAACTATAAGTCTCTATAAGACTCTTTTTAAGAGTCTTATTTCACAAGTCCCAAATGCCCACTTTAAGTCCCTATAAGTCCCTCCTGTTTGATTTAGATGAGACTTAAAGGGATTTATCTATACCTATAATAATTCTAGACTCCCTAGAAATTACCACGTTAATTAGAAATTACTAGTCGTACACCCGTGCATCTGCACAGGCTAGTCTTTTCTTAAAAAATTTGAAATACATGTATTAAAAGCATTTCTCAGATACACAATGTTAGGAGGTAGAAAATGTAATAATAGACTTTTTGAAGGATTCATATTGGAAACATGCAAAATTCGGTTTGTTGAAACGAATGCAATTTTGACATGCTAAGTGCTAAGAAAATGGTTACAAAGAGCTACACCAAGTCACCAAGTAAGTCGTGGAAGAAAACACATGACCTAAAATGCATTTTTATCTGTTCCCATAATAGGATAAAATGTTATGTTCCTGAAGTATAGGATATAATATTAATAAACAATTAGACCATTAGTTGGGTGCTATAATACATATTGCAAAGATACTTAAAGTCTACACTCTAATGTGTCTTACCTAGCTTGCTAAAATTAGATAGTAAAATAAGTCAAGTTTGTTACAAAAATATGTTTGGCTTAGTAAAGGACCCCAATAGCCAGTGAACGTTATCAAGAAAAGGATGTCAATTGCAAACATTTTGATGGTATTTTAGCTGTCGCGAGCATGACAACTCCGCTGCATATATTTATGTTTTTCACTGAAAAAAGTGGCATGGTTGAAAACTTAAATTGCTATCTTTTCCCATCCTTGCAAGCACCAAAGTTGCCATCAAAACGTTTGAAATTTCCACCCTTCCCAGGGAACGTTTACTGGGTAACATTAACCTAGTAAAATTGTTATAAAGCATGAATCTGCAAGAAGAAAGGACGCTAAAGTTACTATAAACTTTTAACTGTCATATAAATTGATGTAAGCCGAATACACAGTAACCTTTCATGACCTTGAAAAGATTTGATCACGTCTTACTTTTGGTGCAGTCCACTCAGTTGATGTTTTATGCTATATTTTTTGTATTATTTGTGATCTTATATGACAGAAAATCTGGAAGACATTGTGAGCTTAGAAAGTCGTAGAAACTACCTGTAGTTTATTTGGTTATTCATAGATCTCAGCTTACATTTATCCTACTCCCAAGACCGAGCTACATTACACTTTACTTGGGGCCATGCATACTTTTTTTGGAAAGTCAACATGGTTATATTTTTATTGATTATATAAATAATTACATCATTCATAAGATTTGGCATGATAAAGGTAGTCAAACTCCTCTTATAGTTGACATATTCACTGTCCAACACAAATATGAATTAATTAATGAAATTTCTAATTGTGTATCAGGTACAACAAAAGTGGCCAAGTATTATTTAATTCTTCTAGGCAATACAATGGCACCATCATCGGTTTTTCCTTTGAAGTTAGATAACACCTAAAATTTCACTGCAAAACAGGAGAATCGCCTTGGTTAGAAAATTTAACTCGTGATTCCAGTCATATGAATCATTCTCCACTAATTTATTTACCATTTGAAATAGCAATCAAGCACAGGTCTGCAGAAACAAAAATATGCATTAGTTAATGCAAGAAGTACCAAGGCAACTATAGCACACATTATAATGAACAACTTGTATGTATTCAATCCGATCACTTTGAAAAGTTCGAATAATTTATAAAAGCATTTATTACTGGAACCAAATTTGAAATGGTGTTCTTTAAAAAGAAATTATTTTATAATAGAATAGAGCAACACAAATCGAATTAGTAAATGGATTACTACATTCCATAAGCTAACCTTCTGACGATAAAATCACTTGAGAGAGGATTGACTCCAAATTAATCTTGGAAGCTAAGGACAAATAGTTAGGAGCTCCTAGCTATAGAATACCTAATTAGGGTATCATAATAAATGTCTGAAATGGAATGCTATATTAAAATGACCATACACAACTTGCAATATGTCGGAACATAGAAACCACAAAGAGCAAGTTATTACGACACTATAGAATAATTTGAGCGCTCTATCTTAGCATCGGAGACCATAACTTGTCTAAATATAACAGAACATGGCATGAGAGACTGCACCTTTGGCAGTCTGTGAGTTTCTCATTCCTGCACACGGACATTGACATGTACTCACTCCATTCTAAAATAATTTTCTTAACTTTGTACTAATTCTAGTATATAGTTGTACTAAAGTTAAGGCACTTATTTTGGGACAGAGGGAGTATACACTAGTGGGGACGGGGCCTTTAGCCCCGGCCCGTAAGGGGCTTTAGTCCCGGTTCACCAACCGAGACTAAATGGGCGGGACTAAAGGCCTAACCTTTAGTCCGGGCCCTGTTACAAGCCGGGACTAAAGGTGCTCCACGTGGGCGCCTCGTAGCGCCCCAGGGGCAGGACCTTTAGTCCCGGTTCGTTACACGGGCCGGGACTAAAGAGTTTCAGATTTTGCTTATTTTTGGGTTTTTTTAATGAAATTATTTTTGGGTTTTAGGGTTTTAGGGTTTAGGTGTTCGAGAGATTAACGTGATGCCTCGTTTGGTGTTCGGGAATTAGTTTTCATATAATTTAAATAGAAACAATTATACATATATATATATATAAGATTAACTTATCTTACAAGCGAGCATATATATACAATTATATGGAGATCTGAATTATCGGAACTAGAGCCCGTCTATTCGATTACATGGACGAACATCAGTAATGGCCCCTAGCTACACTAAATCGTCCTTTGTCATCTATAGCTTCCGTCCTCGGAAATCCCGCAAGCTCCTCTGCAACAGCAATCGCGCGTTGCTCTGGTAGGACCTTCGTCCTCATGGCCGTGTGCTATATAAGAAGAGGAGATGAATATGAATATCAATCATGATAACAAAGAATGACAGGTAAAAATAGAGGTGTGAATGTTCATTGCTTACGTCGAATCTGTGATCCTTGTGCTCAGAGGTAAACGTGTGAATGGTCTCGCAAACATAGTATCCGCATAGATGCGTTCCCCGTGGCTGCTGGTCGCACTTTACGAGAATAGAATATATATAATCAAAATAATAATCTAGCATCATAAATGTATTGAAAATAGAAGTATATCATACTACTACTTACCTGAGCCACTCTAAAGGTCAGCTTCTCAGGAAAGTTATCGGGAATCACGCACTTGAATCGCATCCAAACCCTGCCCGACAAGGATAATGATTTGCTAATTTTTTCATTAATTGATATATCAGACAATCATCGAAAGAGACCGATAGAGCGCAAGAATGATTGAAATTACCCTTGGAGCATGTCCTGCAGGCTTTAGAACTGTTCCAAGGGTCTCGATAATGGGTCGAAGGCATCAACTCTTCCCTTATCAATTTGAATGTCCAACAGAATCCAATGGAAGCTGCACATGTATATATATATGTGTGTGTCAGTAACTTATCAATTACACTTATAAGTGAATGGACACAACAGAGTAAAGACCCTCACCTGAAGTTGTATGGAAACAGTATGTGGTCACAGAAATTTTGATCTGTTAGAAACCTTAGAAGGTTTTCCTCCGTCTCCTTGGGTTTATCAGTTAGCGTCGCTATATGTATTTTATCTGGGTCAATAAACCCAATATTTAGGATGTTCTTACTTTTACAATCCAGAATCTTCATTCTGCATAATAGAGTACAAGTTATATATAGACAATGAATTGAAATAACTAAACAAGTTATACGTAGACAACGAATTGAAAAACTTACAGACAATAGCAACTCATAAGCGATTTGTCGAGGGCGTCGCCATTGTACATCTAGAAGAGTTCATCAAAGTCGATATGGATTTCTTCGGGGCGGCCGTAGTACTCCCGTGGGACACTCAGCACGATCATCGTTCTCCCATTCTTTGATTCACTTATGTACCATTGATGCAAGTAACGCATATTTGTTGGGAGATCATCTTTGCTGATCAAAGGCTCTCCCATGACAAACTGTGGCTTAGGGGCTACCAAAGCCTTGGATATCCTGTCGTCTTGGGAAGCCAGCAAATCTTCAACCGAGACACCACATTCAGCCGCCCACTCCTTTGCTATTTCAAAAGCTTGCCCCTGCACCGGAGGGGGAACATTCTCGGTTAACACCTTGAGGGGTGGGATCGACTGTTTGGCCTGTTGTCCAAGCTGAGGAACGTCTGATTTTTTTTCTTGCTTGTAGTTGAACTTGATTTGCTCCCACTTGCACTTGCACGTGATCTGCTCTTTTTCACTTCCTTCTGCAATGTGCGTGTATAGTCATCAGGCTTATGGTGTAAGTCATACTGTGATGGAAGGGTCATGAAGTCTTTTGCCCATGCTATTTGCTTCTCGGTGTATTCCGGGCGGGGCTCGGGTTCCTTCTTTTTCATCTGCGCATCATGATGTTCCTTTGCTATCCTAGCGTTTTCCTCGGGGGTACGATCATAAGGTCTGGTAGGAATATTAGCATGAGGTACCTTTGGGAGGGGCGACCGTTTGCGCTTTGGGGGGCTCCGTCGCTTAGGAATCGTCGGCGGAGCGTTCTTGGTGGCACGCTTCCGCTTAGTATCCTGTGCGGGCGGCGGCGGAGACGGACGACCCAAGTCCGGCGGCGGTGATCGAGATGGACTCGTGTTGTGCTGGCCGACGTCATGTGGAGGGCTTGGAGGTGTAGGTGACCTGCGACGACTCGGAGGCGATGTTGTCCTTGGGGCCGAGCCTGAAAGCTTGATGTAGTTCTTGTCCCATAGGATGACTCCACCCAGTACTTCTCCGAGTGTCCTCTCATCTTCGGGTCCAGCTATGTCGAGCTCCATATCATGAAACCCCGTCATGATTTCATCCACCCCGACTTTAGCAAAGCCAGCTGGAATCTCACGGCCATGCCAGCGTGCATCAGGGCCAGAAGGTAAAGCTTCTTCGACGGCCACGTTCATGGATATGTTCTTGAATTTCTGATGGAGTTCACATGATGTTGACTCCTTGATTCCATCCACGGGGTAGCCGGGACCGCCCTCTATCATTCTTCGTGCATCGTCGGGCGGGGCCTCAGATTCAGCCACGCTGCTTTTCCGCTTAGATGGGGCGCCAGTAATATCAAGTGCAGGATCTTCCTGGCGCGCTACTCCTCTAAGCTCATCAATCTGCTTCTGTTGCTCGTTAATCCTGACAAGCAACTGGTTGAACTTGTCATTCTCCTCATCCTGCTGCCGCTTCTTTGCTCTCTCTCGGCTTCTGTAAGTGTCTTGGTCTTTGGCAAACCCAAGCCACTACGGGTAAGAAGGACCGAAGCCTCGCGTTCGTCCTCCATGTTCGTCATTGCCGAGGACCAGTGTGAGCAAATCTTTCTCTCTATCTGCAGTGAACTTTCTTTTTCCCTCCTTAATTTCTTTCACTATCCTTTTCCAATTCTCCCTGGGTATCCTAAGACCATCACTGCAGATGAGGTCCCCTGTTTTTTCGTCGTACGACCCACCATGCGCAAGGAACCAATTTCTTGCTCTCGATTCCCACTCATCACGGAGTGGTTCAGGTACGATGCCTCTATCTAGCAGATCTTGATCTTTCTTATCCCACTTTGGGATGGCAATCTCATAGCCCCCTGGCCCCAGCTTGTGGTGATATTTTTTCTTGTCGGCATTTATCTTGTTCTTTTCTGATAATGCCTGGGCATCTTCTGACTCCTTATACTCTTGAAATGCCTTTCAGTGATTCGCCTGCTTGGCTAGATACCCCTCGAATACTGGCACTTTCTTTGTCTTCAGATAGTTTTTCCATAGCTTCTTCTTCCAGCTACGGAACAGTTCGGCCATCTTCTTTAGAGTCCACTGCTTGACTTTGGCCCTCAGTTTGTCTGCGGCGTCTTCATTCTCACATTCTGGCCGGTTGAAATGTGACGTGAGATCATTCCAAAGATTATCTTTGTACCTTTCGGCGACATAGTCACTATCGACTACCCTTTGCGCTTGTTCCACTCCCGAACACTGATCGGGGCGTGATCCCTGACGAGAACTCCGCATTGCTTCTTGAATGTGTCAGCAGCATTCTTAGGAAGCTTGGGTTCGCCCGTAGGCAATATCACCTCAAAGGTGTAATGCGTCCGTGCATCCAACTTTCTAGTCGGGCCTCGTTTCGTAGCTTTGCTCGATGTGGAGGCCTAAGAGGGAGAAACATTCGTCAAATGAATGTATATGTATACAATATAGAGCTATCTCCAATATTTTTCACATATTACAAGTGATTGTCGAACTTCATATGTATACCTCGCTGGACTTTATTATTTCTTCACCGGCTTCTCCACCGTCGTCAAAGAAAGGATGGTAGAAACATGGATTGGTGTATAGAACTAGTTGGTTATTAGAAACTAATTTGATAACGTTGTACCTCCAGATGCTTGATAGGAAGTTTAGGTGCCTCGTGATTAATTTCTTGATTTTCTTCAATCTCCATAAAAGTTTAGAAATACCCAAATGAGTAAAAACTATACAAGAAAGCTCTGTTACAAAATTGTACAAAAAACGATGGGTATCTGTGGTGGATGGTTGGTAGAATTGTTTTCTGTTTGTTGTATATATGGTTGTGTAGCAGGTTGCTTATCGTAGTTTGGCAGTTGGATGGCATATGGTGTGCTTTCGGGTGCACGGAACTGCAAAAAATGCAACATTTTAGCACACGTGAAAAGATTACAAATCTCTTATATGGAGATGTACATGGAGAAACGGGGGGCGTCATATTGGAAAAGATTGGCATCTGTCTTAATCAAGTAATATCGCGTTCGAATAGACGGCAAACAAAATTTGTATTGACTTACCGGGCGCGCGCCATAAATATGTGCGTTGAGGGTCACTCTGCTTTTCTCATGTAGCATGACAAATTTGAAGTCCTCGTGTGTTACGTGGGATGCTCTAGGGAGTGACCTCCATTCCAACGTCGGGGTTTAGATATGACGACGGAGATTCAGCTGGTTCAACGTCGGGGCTGTCTTTGATTATATTTTCAAGAAGTTCTTCCTCTTCGAGGTTCCTGATATGTGGATCCATAGTTCTGCCAAAAACGGATTCTCTTAACCTTTGTACCAAAAAAGAATTATTCTATCAGGAACTCCGTTCCAAAACAACTTTAGTCCCGGGTCGTAAAATAAAGTAGTATTCAAATTAGCATGCATTCAATTATAAGCAAATACATCATCTCTTTTGTCCGTACATCGTCGAATATTATCACTAATACTCCTCGAATACTATCAGGCATATAGCATCACTGATACATCTAGAACCGTAGCGCCCGACGGGTATCGGCGCGGGCGGTGGACACCCAAAGAGAAGGAACCATCACAGGATCAAAGCTCCAGTGAGATCCCCGAAGAACCTGCTAGGTATGCTCGAACCTGCCCAACAACGCAACCATGTAGCAACGGACGTGCTCATCCTCCTCGCTGACACGGTGACGTACCACCTCCGCGGTGTCCGGAAGCCTCGGCACCCTCACTGGCCCACGCGACCGCCACCAAACAAGGATCGGGTCAACGACGGGCTGGCTCCTCACCAACCTACGCCCCCCGGAAGGTAGCACCCTCCAATACCAGCCGGGCGGAACCCAGTCCCGGACAGGGCCCCTCTGATCAAGCAGGTGTCCTCCGCCGAGTCGACGACGAGGATGCGGGATAGGCATCGTAAAATGAACTAAAAAAATAAACTAGTTCTATTAATTTTCTTGCTAAAAATAAACTATTAACACTTAAGCATATACAATAGCAAAATTAAACTATTAACACTTAAGCATATACAATAGCAAAATTAAGCAATAATCTGAGAAACACTATTAACACTTAAGCATATACACTATACAATATTTCTTCTTCTTGTAACCCTAAACTAATTTTTCCTCTTCTTCTATTTCTCCTCTTCTTCTACTTCTTCTTCTACTTCTACTTCTCCTCTTCTTCTACTACTTCTCCTCTTCTCTTCTTCTACTTCTCCACTCCTCCTCTTCTAATTTTTTCTCTTCTTCAACTTCTCCTCTTCTTCTCCTCTCCTCGTCTTCTTATTCTCCTTTTTCTTCTTTTCTTCTCCTCCTCTTCTTATTTTCCTTTTTCCTAATTCTAAATATTACTAACCCTAATAATCTAGCACAAACCTAATAACAATAGGAATTAGATGACAAAAAAAATATTTTTCTTCTTTTCTTCCTTTCTTCTCTTTTTTCTTCTTTTCTTCTCCTTTTTCTTCTTTTCTTCTACTGGTCGGAGTGTTGGGGAGGAGGGGGCGGGGGGCTTACCGGCCGGAGGTGTCGACGGCGTGCGGCGAGGAGGACGGCGGCGCGCGGCGAGGACGACGACGGCGACGGCGAGGAGGACGGCAGGCAGCGGCGAGCAGGACGGCGGGCAGCCTGACGGCGTCGTCGAGTTCGTCGATGTGCCGCGCTGGGCAGGAGAATGAGAGGAAAAAGAAGAGAAATGGACGATTGGGGTTGGAATTTTTCGAAGTCCCGCTTATATAGGTGGATCTTTAGTCCCGGTGCGTGGCTCGAACCGGGACTAAAGACCCCCTTTAGTCCCGGGTGGAGCCACGACCTGGGACTAAAGGCCCTTTTTCGGGCAGACCAGAAGGCGGGAAGCAGGGGGTCTTTAGTTCCGGTGCGCGGCTCCAGCCGGGACTAAAGGGGGTCTTTAGTCCCGGGGCGTGGCTCCACCCGGGACTAAAGCCCCTCCTCGGCTGCACGATAAGTTTAGTCCCACCTCGCCCAACGAGGGGGACTAACACTTGTTTATAAGCCCCGTCGCAGCTACTCCATCGAGCTCCTCTCTAAAGCAGGCTTACGGGCCTAAACTCACTGAAAATTAAAACTATATTCGAAATTATGGAGAAAATTCAATTCGAATTCAAAGTGAGTTCACTTTGAATTTAGATTGAATTTTCTCTATGAATTCTCATATAGTTTCAATTTTTTTCTATTTTCAAAATTAATTATTTTGACTATCCAAACTATTATCTATTTTGTTATTTTCAATTAAAAACTATGTTTATTAAAAATTCTTTTTGCATATTTGAGAATTTGACAAAACTATGATAATGATAAGTGTTTGAAATTGAATAAATAATTCAAAACTATTTTCTATTTTCAAAATTAATTATTTTGACTATCCATACTATTAACTATTTTGTTATTTTCAATTAAAAACTATGTTTATTAAAAAAAAATTGCATAGTTGAGAATTTGACAAAACTATGATAATGAAAAGTGTTTGAAATTGAATAAATAATGCAAAACTATTTTCTATTTTCAAAAGTAATTATTTTGACTATCCAAACTATTAACTATTTTGCTATTTTCAATTAAAAACTATGTTTATTAAAAAAAATTGCAGATTTGAGAATTTGACAAAACTATGATAATGAAAAGTGTTTGAAATTGAATAAATAATGCAAAACTATTTTCAATTTTCAAAAGTAATTATTTTGACTATCCAAACTATTAACTTATTTTCTTTTGAGCTAGTTGACCCTGAAATTGAAAAGCACTACAAATGAACTATGAAAATGTTGAAAGTTGGCATGCAATCATCATTTCACCCACATAGCATGTGTTAAAAATTTGAGAGGGCTACGACAAAAACTGGATGCACTTCGTGTACAAAACGGACAATCTCTCTCGAAGTATCATGTTTCGAACGAGAACTCATCTCCTACAAAGCGATTTCATTTTTTCGAACTTATTTGAACTCCATACTTTTTGTGTGTTTAAAATGCACCATTCGAAGGAACATCACAAAATTTCAACAATTTCTGACTTCATTTGGTATTCTTCGTGCATTTACTTATTTTTTTTTTGAGCTAGTTGACCCTGAAATTGAAAAGCAATACAAATGAACTCTGAAAATGTTGAAAGTTGGCATGCTATCATCATTTCACCCACATAGCATGTGTTAAAAATTTGAGAGGGCTACGACAAAAACTGGATGCACTTCGTGTACAAAACGGACAATCTCTCTCGAAGTATCAAGGTTTCGAACGAGAACTCATCTCTTACAAAGGGATTTCATTTTTTTGAACTTATTTGAACTCCATACTTTTTGTGTGTTCAAAATGCACCATTCAAAGGCACATCACAAAATTTCAACAATTTCTGACTTCATTTGGTATTCTTCGTGCATTTACTTATTTTTTTTGAGCTAGTTGACCCTGAAATTGAAAAACACTACAAATGAACTCTGAAAATGTTGAAAGTTGGCATGCTATCATCATTTCACCCACATAGCATGTGCGAGAAAGTTGAGAGGGTTACGTTAAAAACTGGATGCACTTCGTGTACAAAATGGACAATCTCTTTGGAAGTAGAAGTGACCCCCACAATAAGAGACGACATTCTTCTTCTCTCATATATGGTGGACACTAGCTCACCTAATTTTTCAACCGTCGATGATGGTCGCTACTCCTACTTCCCCTAGTGCATAACCAATATCTAGCACAAGGAGAAGAAGGAGAAACGACCCCCCACAGCAACAGTCGACATTCTTCTTCTCTCATGTATGGTGGACACTCCCTCACCTGATTTTTCGACCGTCGATGATGGTCGCTACTCCTTCTTCCCCTAGTGCATAACAAATATCTAGCACAAAGAGAAGAAGGAGAAGCAACCCCCACAACAACAGCCGCATTCTTCTTCTCTCATGTATGGTGGACACTCCCTCACTACTGCAACAGAAACAAATTAAAATGGAACAAATGTTACATACTGCCGCAATAAGGAAACATGTTTCACTACAACTAAAGAGAAAATTATCTTTAGGATTCAAATAGAACATATGCAATGGAACCTAGAGAGATCACTATAGCTATCCAATGGAACCTAGAGAGATCACTAGCTATATGCAATTTTCATGACTATGACATATCATATTGCTATCCAATGGAACCTAGAGAGATCACTAGCTATATGCAATTTTCATAACCTTGGATCAAAGAACACCGCATAAAATTGTATCACTACAACTATGATTTCAATGGAACATATTGAACCAATCAGATTTTTCAGATTGTGGAACACTATTTCAATCAGATTGTGTTCCCTTCAACTAATCAAAATTGTTTCACTACAACTATTTGAAGCGAACCAACTATGATTCCAATGGAACATATTAGACACTAGTTGATTCTAATACGATTTTTCAGATTATGGAACACTATTCCAATCAGATTGTGTTCCCCTTCAACTACACAAAATTGTTTCACTACAACTATTTGAAGGGAACCAACTATGATTCCAATGGAACATATTAAACACTAGTTGATTCTAATACGATTTTTCAGATTATGGAACACTATTCTAATTAGATTGTGTTCCCCTTCAACTAATCAAAATTGTTTCACTACAACTATTTGAAGGGAACCAACTATGATTGAAACAAATAAACTTACAATGTCATTATCTTGGATCAAAGAAAGCCTCAAAACTTACCTCGCCCATTGGAAGATCAAGACATGGTGTGCGAAGCATAGTTGGATGACGGCAACACCGCGTTGATTGGCCATGTACTCCAGATCAAGCCCCAAGAACTTCTCATGATCCATTGCGGCGTCAAGCCATCGTTCCTTCAACTGTTCAAGAAAAAACGGCACCTCCCTGCTCTCGTTCGTGTACACGACATCGAGCATGGTCGTGCCATGTGCGAGCACCTTTTCAAAGCGAGTTGGCATGGTGGAAGAAGAGAAGGGAAGAAGAGAGGAGAAGAACAGAGAGGGGGAGCGACAGAGAAGAAGAAACAGAGAAATGGCGACTCTGCTTCGGTTCGTGCTTTTCATCGCCTGAAACGACGCGGGATGCAAACCGTTTGGGCCTTTAGTCCCGGGTTGAGCCACCAACCGGGACTAAAGAGGTATACCAACGGTTGCCACCACTACGGCAGGCCACGTGTTAGGCCTTTAGTCCCGAGTTGAGCCACCAACCGGGACTAAAGGGGGATACGAACGGTTGCCACCACCACTGCCCACCGCGTAGCCCTTTAGTCCCGGTTTGAGACACGGACGGGACTAAAGGCTCCTTACGGGCCGGGACTAAAGCCTCGAGGGAGGCATTGACAATTGGGGCGACGTGGCCGGGCCTTTAGTCTCGGCCCAGAGGCAGGCCGGGACTAAAGGGTCCCGGCCAAAGGCCCGTTTTCCACTAGTGATATGTACAGCTCATCGGAATGAGAATATGATGTATCTTGTGAAGTCATTTTTCATGACAGTTAGGATAATGTCATAGATTTAACCTCCAAACATAACAAATAATAATCTATAAGTTACTGTTTTGTCAGCTTCTTTTCAATAACTTCTAAATTAGGAGATCCTAACATAGGGCATCTACAATCAGAGATTCTGTACCATTGCATATGGATTTTCTATCAACTTATTAAGTCGTATCTACGTGTGTACCAAGACAAAATAAAAGGAAAATACAATACAAAAAGTTTATAAGAAAATAATTAGCTAAGATCGGATCTTCAATCACGGAGTTCTGCTCAGCGCTTGTACAACACATCCTACATACTATTTTCTCTTAATATTACCTCTTACCAATGAAAAAATAGTGCATTATATAAAATAGTGTAGCCCCTAAAAATATGTTATTAGCAAGATAATATACACTGGTCAATTTAGCGAGTCAATTCTCTATATGCTATAGCGTGCTATTAGCGACGGTATAGCGCGCTATTTTTTTCAGTGCCTCTAACACATGGCGAACAGGTCCAACGGTAGACGGAGGAGGGATGGTTGAATTGGCCTAAGAAAAGAGGAATTCTGCAAACGTTTCTTCTATTGGGATGCGAGGAGTAACTCATGCATGAAGATGGTGAACAATTTCGTCCTTGTTATGTCATCAACGCCAAAATCAAATTGTTGCTATATTCAAATCATGTGAATGGTGGTCGTCTCTTATTGTGGTTGTAGCGTTGCAGGCCACACCGATCTTTAACTCACAGCACCTTGCACCTTCCTTGGTTTGACACATCTGCAATAAAACACCGTAGCTATGTAAGGAGGTGACAGAAAATATCAGCAATTCAAAACTCCATTGCCCACCTTTATGGGCTTCTTCGAGGGTGCGCTAAGATCCTTGACGTTGCAGTGCACAAACTACATGATGCCCCATGGAGAGGTCATCATGAAAATCGACCCTCATAGGTTGTCCCCGACATGTACATGGCGTTGGCTCTTCCATATGAGTCATTGCTGAGGTACACGCTCAACATCTACAGCATACCATATTGTGCGGTGGAGGCAATGGCCGGGTTGAGTTGCCTCATCTCTGATCTGGAGGGGACAATCGCGTAAGACGAAAATAAATAAGTGGTAGAAATCCAACCGGGTAAAAGTGCTTGGGGAGAAGTGTTATGACCGGTACAACGTACCAACGGAGGAGGCCCAATGGGCAGGGTTAATTACAGGCTTAGCCCAAGTTATCTTACCTATCTTAGAAGTCCAAGTTATATTAGAGTCCAAGTTATATTAGAGTCCAAGTTAGGGTCCAAGTTATCTAGGGTTTAGTGGAGGTTGTCCTCCTTTATAAACACATGTACCCCTTCGATATTAGGCACACAATAAACAGTATATTCTGTTGTCGTCTCCCTCAGGAGACGAGAGCCCCAAACCCTAGCCGCCTCTCTCTCTCTCTCTCACGCCACGACGGCGCCCAACCGCCGGCGCCGGCATCCCCAACCTCGCAGCCCGCACTTCCACCCCTACAACCTACGTCCGAGACCTGGTAGAACCCTAGCCTCTACCAATTTGGTATCAGGTAGCTTGGGTTCGATGAGTTTGTCGGACCTTCCCACCACCACCGTCGCCACCACCACCGCCTTCCCCGCCACCTCACAGCAGCAGCCGCCGCCGCACCACTCACCGCCGCCGGCCACCTCAGGCCCGGCCGCCTCCGGTCCCGCGGCCCTGGCGGCTGAACCCGCTCCCGTCCTCTCCCCAGCGGAGATGTCCTCGGCGATCCGTGACCTCAACCTGGCGGTCTCGAACCTCCGGACTCTCCTCCAGGCTCCGTACGCAACCCCACCACCACCGCCTCCGCCGGCGGCGCCGTTCGCGCCACCGCCCCCGGCGACTGTCGTGCTCCAGGGCCTGCCGATCACCCAGGTCCAATGGCCGCCGTCGCCGTCCCCGCTACCGACGTGGATGGACACGCCGACCTACACGACGGCGCCACTACAGCCGACGGTGTTGCAGCCACCCGCCCCCCACCTTCGGGGGGTTCGGCGGGTACACTGATCCGTACGCCGGGAGCTCCGTGGTGCCGCAACACTCTCCTTCCGCCGCGCTGGGTCGTCACGAGGGCACCTACGCGGCCTCGCCACACGTGCAGCAGCCACCCCGCTTCACCAAGCTGGAGTTCACCACCTACGACGGCACCGTCGACCCCCTGAACTGGCTCAATCAGTGCGACCAGTTTTTCAGGGGGCAGCGGACCATGGCGTCCGACCGCACTTGGATCGCCTCCTACCACCTCCGTGGCGCCGCCCAGACTTGGTACTACGCCCTCGAGCAGGACGAGGGCGGGATGCCTTCATGGGAGCGCTTTCGCGACCTGTGTCTCCTCCGCTTCGGCCCCCCATACGTGGGAGCCGCTTAGCCGAGCTCGGTCGCCTTCCCTTCACCACCTCGGTGCAGGACTTCGCCGACCGCTTCCAGACGTTGGCCTGTCATGCGCCTGACGTCACGGCTCGCCAACGCGCCGAGCTCTTCGTCGGCGGCCTTCCCGACCACATCCGCATCGACGTCGAGATGTGCGACCCCCAGGACCTGCAGACGGCCATGTATTACGCACGCGCGTACGAGCAGCGCGCCAACGCCCTGCAGCAGACGTTCCCGGGCCGCGGCACGCGTTCCCCGACCCGCCCCGCCCCGGCGGCCGCCACCCTGACACGCCCCGCCCTGCCGGCCGCTACGGCGGCTGCCGCCGCGCCGACACGCACCTTCCGGCGCTTGACGTCGGCCGAGCAGCTCGAGCGGCGCCGCAAGGGCCTGTGCTTCAACTGCGACGAGCCATATGCGCCGGGTCATACGTGCGCCCGCCTGTTCTACTTGGAGACCATCGACGACGCGGAGGTGGAGGCCCTCACCGCGGAGCTCGACGCCACCACACTCTCCGAGGCCGGCGTCACGACCTACGGGCCGGTCGACGCGACCGCCTTCGTCGTCTCCCTTCATGCCATGGCTGGCATCAAGACGGCAAAGACGATGCTGCTTCCAGTGACGATCAACGGGGAGCGTCTAACCGCGCTCGTGGACACGGGTTCGACGCACAACTTCCTGTCCGGGGACGCCATGCGCCGCCTTGCACTCCAACCGGTGGGCTCGGAGAAGTTCAGCGTCACCGTCGCCAACGAGGACCGCCTTGCTTGCCAGGGGGTGGCGCGGCAGGTTCCCGCCCTCATCGGCGATGAGCCGTTCTCCATCGACTGCGTCGGCATCGACCTGGGCTGCTACGACTTCATCCTCGGCATCGACTTCCTGTCCACTCTCGGCCCCATCCTTTGGGACCTCGATGTGCTGTCCCTCATCTTCGGGCGCGAGGGCGGCCGTCGCATTCAGTGGACAGGCATCGGCGGCTCCGGCGTCGTGACTCCACAGCTCCAGTTGATGGCGTCCGCACTGGACGAGGCGCATCCCCTCCTGGCCGACCTCCTGCAGCAGCACAGCGACATCTTCGACGACCCACAGGGCCTCCCTCCCGTGCGGCCCTGTGACCACCACATCCACCTGCTGCCGGACACGGCACCTGTAGCCCTACTTCCGTACCGATACCCTCAGCTGCAGAAAGACGAGCTCAAGCGTCAGGTGGCGGTCATGCTCGCGCAGGGCATCATCCGGATTTCGACATCGCCGTTCTCCGCCCCGGTACTCCTTGTGCGCAAGTCCGACGGCACATGGCGCTTCTGCATCGACTACCGCGCCCTCAACGCCCTGACGTCCAAGAACAAGTTCCCCATCCCCGTCGTGGATGGGCTCTTGGACGAGCTACACGGAGCGCGCTTCTTCACCAAGCTCGACCTTCGCTCGGGCTACCATCAGGTGCGCATGCACCCTGACGACATCGAGAAGACGGCGTTCCGCACTCACCATGGCCACTTCGAGTTCCTGGTGATGCCGTTCGGCCTCTCCAACGCGCCGGCGACCTTCCAGGCCCTGATGAACGACATGCTCAACCCATACTTGCGCCGCTTTGTGCTTGTTTTCTTTGATGACATTCTCATCTACAGTGCATCTTGGGCGGAGCATCTACAACATGTGGCCATCATCTTCAACGAGCTTCGAGCGCATCGTCTTCACCTCAAGCGCTCGAAGTGCTCGTTCGGCACGACCTCCATCGCGTACCTGGGGCACGTCATCTCGGCGGACGGGGTAGCGATGGACGCGGACAAGGTCGCCGCCGTCGCCGCGTGGCCCATCCCGCGGTCACCGCGGGCGCTCCGCGGCTTCTTGGGCCTCGCCGGCTACTACCGGAAGTACATCCGGGACTTCGGCCTCATCGCCGCGCCACTGACGCGTCTCCTTCGACGCGACACCTTCTCCTGGGATGAGGAGGCGACTACGGCATTCGAGGCTCTCCAGCAGGCGCTCACGACAGGACCCGTCCTCCAGATGCCGGACTTTGATATGCCGTTCATCGTGGAGTGCGATGCCTCTGGCATCGGCTTCAGCGCCGTCCTTCACCAGGGCGAGGGACCGCTCGCCTTCTTCAGCCGCCCCTTCGCCGCTCGCCATCACAAGCTCGCGGCCTACGAACGTGAGCTTATTGGGCTGGTTCAGGCGGTGCGCCACTGGCGGCCTTATCTTTGGGGCCGGTCATTCCGTGTGCGCACGGACCACTACAGCCTCAAGTTCTTGCTGGACCAGCGCCTCTCCACAGTTCCGCAACACCAGTGGATCAGCAAGCTCTTTGGCTTCGACTTCACTATTGAGTACCACCCCGGCCGTCTCAACACGGTCGCCGACGCCTTGTCCCGCCGCGATGCTGAGGATGTCGCGGACGACGTCGCCATGGCTGGCACTATCATGTGCATTCCCTCCGGGCCATCTTTCGCCTTCATCAACGACATTCGCCGGGCAACTTCGACGGCCGTGGACGCCCAGGGCCTGCGCCAGCGCCTTGACGCCGGCGAGCTGGACGCGCCCTGGCGCTTGGACGAGGGGCTACTCCTACATGACCGCCGCATCTTCGTGCCCGACCATGGCGACCTGCGCCACCAGGTCCTGACCTTGGCGCACTCTGCAGGGCACGAGGGCGTGCAGAAGACTCTCCATCGTCTCCGTGCTGATTTTTACATCCCCGGTGATGGCGCGATGGTCCGCGACTGGGTGCGGTCGTGCGTGACGTGCCAGCGGAACAAGACGGAGACACTACGACCCGCGGGTCTACTGCAGCCGCTGGACGTACCCTCCCAGGTGTGGGCGGATATTTCCATGGACTTCATCGAGGGCCTTCCCAAGGTGGGCGGCAAATCCGTCATCCTCACGGTGGTTGACCGCTTCTCCAAGTACGCGCACTTCATCGCCCTACGTCATCGATATACAGCCGCCTCCGTGGCGCGGGCCTTCTTCGACGGCATCGTCCGCCTCCACGGTTTTCCGTTGTCCATCGTCAGCGATCGTGATCCCGTGTTCACGGGACATGTCTGGCGGGATCTCTTTTGACTGGCGGGCGTGAAGCTCCGCATGAGCACGGCGTTCCATCCTCAGACAGACGGCCAATCCGAGGTGGTCAACAAGGTGATCGCCATGTACCTGCGCTGTGTTACTGGTGATCATCCACGAGCTTGGGGGGACTGGTTGGCGTGGGCGGAGTACTGCTACAACACCTCCTATCACTCCGCCCTACGCACCACGCCTTTCGAGGTGGTCTACGGGCGCCCACCTCCGGCGATGCTCCCTTACGAGCCTGGGACGGCTCGGTCCGAGACGGCGGGCGACTTACTCTGCACCCGCGACGACATTCTGGCTGAGGCACACCAGCGTCTTCTCCAAGCACAGCAGCTGGCTCGGAAGTACTACGATGCTCATCATCGCGAGGCGGAGTTCGCGGTGGACGATTGGGTGTGGCTGCGCCTCCTCCACAGGACCACGCAGTCTCTGGACCCGGGCTCCAAGCGCAAATTGGGACCTTGCTACGCCGGTCCCTTTCGTGTGCTGGAGCGTGTCGGCACACTCGCATACCGCTTGGAGCTGCCAGCTGGTTCTCGCCTCCACGACGTCTTCCATGTCGGCTTACTGAAGGCCTACCGCGGGGACCCTCCTACAGCGACACCGGCCCTTCCTCCTACTTCGGATGGCCGCCTCCTTCCAGCTTCCGCACAGGTGGCGAAGGTGCTACAGGCGCAGCAGTGTCGCGGCGTCTGGCATGTCTTGGTACAATGGACCGGCCTGCCAGAGGAGGAAGTGACTTGGGAGAAGCTCGACGATTTCCGCCAGCAGTTTCTAGATGTTCAGCTCGAGGACGAGCTGTTTGAGAAGGCGGGGAGAGATGTTATGACCGGTACAACGTACCAACGGAGGAGGCCCAATGGGCAGGGTTAATTACGGGCTTAGCCCAAGTTATCTTACCTATCTTAAAAGTCCAAGTTATATTAGAGTCCAAGTTATATTAGAGTCCAAGTTAGAGTCCAAGTTATCTAGGGTTTAGTGGAGGCTGTCCTCCTTTATAAACACATGTACCCCTTCGATATTAGGCAGACAATAAACAGTATATTCTGTTGTCGTCTTCCTCAGGAGACGAGAGCCCCAAACCCTAGCCGCTTATCTCTCTCTCTCTCACGCCACGACGGCGCCCAACCGCCGGCGCCGGCGTCCCCAACCTCGCAGCCCGCACTTCCACCCCTACAACCTACGTCCGAGACCTGGTAGAACCCTAGCCTCTACCAAGAAGTTCGAGATTGAATTCATGAAGAGCATTAAAAAATTGAATCAGAATCCAAAAGAAAAGATATGTGGTGGATTCAACTGTAAACAGGGAAGAAATAAAATCAAGAGCAAATAATCCAAGAAAACGAATCCGGATCCGGATGAGCAATGGATTATGATTGAATGAACACCTGGATCACAAGGGATCCATGGCTGAAGAAAGTCGAACCTGGTCCTCTCTAATGAATCTTGAAGATATGTTTTTTATCCATGGCTGAAGTAAAGCGAACCTGATCCTTTCTCATTAATCTTGACGATATGGTTTTCTCTCTGATTAATTAGTACTCCTGTAAATATATAGATATAAACGAGACATACCTGAGAGATTGAACGGGACACATGAGAGAGAGCAAGATGCGTGAGCAGGAAAGAGAGAAGCATGAGAGAGATTGATATGTTTTTTACCTGTGATTAATTAATACGTACTCCCTCCGTTCCTAAATATAAGTCTTTGTAGAGATTTCACTAGTGGACTACATACGGATGTATATAGACATACTTTAGAGTATAGATTCAATCATTTTGCTCCGTATGTAGACCCTTAATGAAATCGCTTAAAAGACTTATATTTAGGAACGGAGGGAGTACTAGATAGAGAGAGAGAAGAGAGACAAATCTGAGAATGCAAGCGGGACTCGTGTGAGAGAGAGGTCGTGAGAAGAAAAGGGAGAAACGTGTGAGATTGAGTCAGACAAAAAGAAATATCTGAGAGATTGCAAGAGATACGTCAGTATGGAGAAATTTATGAATCAATCTACATCATAATATATTGAATACAGGCCGTCCATTGGCAAAGATCCAAGGGTAGTAATATATTTGTACTCGTGAAACCGGATCAACAGAATAGATAATACTGTGTGTCTCTTCTCCTCCAGTATATCGTGGTTGCAGTGTATTATGTGGAGATCACAATCTTCCCTGACGAGATAGATCCACCTGACCCAGCTGTTATCCTTGTTGCAGTGATGATTCTCTGCATCTCCGGCTCACGCCTCACGGTGCTCGTCTCCTCTTCAACTGCGCACCCGCCGGGCCGCCTCACCATCAATCCACCGTGCACCACGGACGAGCTCGCCGCCGAGCACAAGTCCAGGTGGCATGGCGGAAGAAGAGAAGGGAAGAAGAGAGGAGAAGAACAGAGAGGGGGAGCGAGAGAGAAGAAGAAACAGAGAAATGGTGACTCCATTTCGGTTCGTGCTTTTCATCGCCCGAAACAACGCGGGATGCAAACCGTTTGGGCCTTTAGTCCTGGGTTGAGCCACCAACCGGGACTAAAGAGGTATACCAACGGTTGCCACCACTACGGCAGGCCACGTGTTAGGCCTTTAGTCCCGAGTTGAGCCACCAACCGGGACTAAAGGGGGATACGAACGGTTGACACCATCACTGCCCACCGCGTAGCCCTTTAGTCCCAGTTTGGGACACGAACAGGGACTAAAGGCTCCTTACGGGCGGGGACGAAAGCCTCGAGGGAGGCATTGAGAATTGGGGCGACGTGGCCGGGCCATTAGTCCCGGCCCAGAGGCAGGCCGGGACTAAAGGGTCCCGGCCAAAGGCCCGTTTTCCACTAGTGATATGTACAGCTCATCGGAATGAGAATATGATGTATCTTGTGAAGTCATTTTTCATGACAGTTAGGATAATGTCATAGATTTAACCTCCAAACATAACAAATAATAATCTATAAGTTACTGTTTTGTCAGCTTCTTTTCAATAACTTCTAAATTAGAAGATCCTAACATAGGGCATCTACAATCAAAGATTCTGTACCATTGCATATGGATTTTCTATCAACTTATTAAGTCGTATCTACGTGTGTACCAAGACAAAATAAAAGGAAAATACAATACAAAAAGTTTATAAGAAAATAATTAGCTAAGATCGGATCTTCAATCACGGAGTTCTGCTCAGCGCTTGTACAACACATCCTACATACTATTTTCTCTGAATATTACCTCTTACCAATGAAAAAATAGTGCATTATATAAAATAGTGTAGCCCCTAAAAATATGTTATTAGCAAGATAATATACACTGGTCAATTTAGCGAGTCAATTCTCTATATGCTATAGCGTGCTATTAGCGACGGTATAGCGCGCTATTTTTTTCAGTGCCTCTAACACATGGCAAACAGGTCCAACAGGTAGACGGAGGAGGGATGGTTGAATTGGCCTAAGAAAAGAGGAATTCTGCAAACGTTTCTTCTATTGGGATGCGAGGAGTAACTCATGCCTGAAGATGGTGAACAATTTCGTCCTTGTTATGTCATCAACGCCAAAATCAAATTGTTGCTATATTCAAATCATGTGAATGGTGGTCGTCTCTTATTGTGGTTGTAGCGTTGCAGGCCACACTGATCTTTAACTCACAGCACCTCGCACCTTCCTTGGTTTCACACATCTGCAATAAAACACCGTAGCTATGTAAGGAGGTGACAGAAAATATCAGCAATTCAAAACTCCATTGCCCACCTTTATGGGCTTCTTCGAGGGTGCGCTAAGATCCTTGACGTTGCAGTGCACAAACTACATGATGCCCCATGGAGAGGTCATCGTGAAAATCGACCCTGGAGTCACACATAGGTTGTCCCCGACATGTACATGGCGTTGGCTCTTCCATATGAGTCATTGCTGAGGTACACGCTCAACATCTACAGCATACCGTATTGTGCGGTGGAGGCAATGGCCGGGTTGAGTTGCCTCATCTCTGATCTGGAGGGGACAATCGCGTAAGACGAAAATAAATAAGTGGTAGAAATCCAACCGGGTAAAAGTGCTTGGGGAGAAGTGTTATGACCGGTACAACGTACCAACGGAGGAGGCCCAATGGGCAGGGTTAATTACGGGCTTAGCCCAAGTTATCTTACCTATCTTAGAAGTCCAAGTTATATTAGAGTCCAAGTTATATTAGAGTCCAAGTTAGAGTCCAAGTTATCTAGGGTTTAGTGGAGGCTGTCCTCCTTTATAAACACATGTACCCCTTCGATATTAGGCAGACAATAAACAGTATATTCTGTTGTCGTCTCCCTCAGGAGACGAGAGCCCCAAACCCTAGCCGCCTCTCTCTCTCTCTCACGCCACGACGGCGCCCAACCGCCGGCGCCGGCGTCCCCAACCTCGCAGCCCGCACTTCCACCCCTACAACCTACGTCCGAGACCTGGTAGAACCCTAGCAGCTACCAATTTGGTATCAGGTAGCTTGGGTTCGATGAGTTTGTCGGACCTTCCCACCACCACCGTCGCCGCCACCACCGCCTTCCCCGCCACCTCACAGCAGCAGCCGCCGCCGCACCACTCACCGTCGCCGGCCACCTCAGGCCCGGTCGCCTCCGGTCCCGCGGCCCTGGCGGCCGAACCCGCTCCCGTCCTCTCCCCAGCGGAGATGTCCTCGGCGATCCGCGACCTCAACCTGGCGGTCTCGAGCCTCCGGACTCTCCTCCAGGCTCCGTACGCAACCCCGCCACCACCGACTCCGCCGGCGGCGCCCTTTGCGCCACCGCCCCCGGCGACTGTCGTGCCCCAGGGCCTGCCGATCACCCAGGTCCAGTGGCCGCCGTCGCCGTCCCCGCTACCGACGTGGATGGACACGCCGACCTACACGACGGCACCACTACAGCCGACGGTGTTGCAGCCACCCGCCCCCATCTTTGGGTGGTTCGGTGGATACACTGATCCGTACGCCGGGAGCTCCGTGGTGCCGCAACACTCTCCTTCCGCCGCGCTGGGTCGTCACGAGGGCACCTACGCGGCCTCGCCACACGTGCAGCAGCCACCCCGCTTCACCAAGCTGGAGTTCACCACCTACGACGGCACCGTCGACCCCCTGAACTGGCTCAATCAGTGCGACCAGTTTTTCAGGGGGGCAGCGGACCATGGCGTCCGACCGCACGTGGATCGCCTCCTACCACCTCCGTGGCGCCGCCCAGACTTGGTACTATGCCCTCGAGCAGGACGAGGGCGGGATGCCTTCATGGGAGCGCTTTCGCGACCTGTGTCTCCTCCGGTTCGGCCCCCCCATACGTGGGAGCCGCTTGGCCGAGCTCGGTCGCCTTCCCTTCACCACCTCGGTGCAGGACTTCGCCGACCGCTTCCAGACGTTGGCCTGTCATGCGCCTGACGTCACGGCTCGCCAACGCGCCGAGCTCTTCGTCGGCGGCCTTCCCGACCACATCCGCATCGACGTCGAGATGCGCGACCCCCAGGACCTGCAGACGGCCATGTATTACGCACGCGCGTACGAGCAGCGCGCCAACGCCCTGCAGCAGACGTTCCCGGGCCGCGGCACGCGTTCCCCGACCCGCCCCGCCCCGGCGGCCGCCACCCTGACACGCCCCGCCCTGCCGGCCGCTACGGCGGCTGCCGCCGCGCCGACACGCACCTTCCGGCGCTTGACGTCGGCCGAGCAGCTCGAGCGGCGCCGCAAGGGCCTGTGCTTCAACTGCGACGAGCCATATGCGTCGGGTCATACGTGTGCCCGCCTGTTCTACTTGGAGACCGTCGATGACGCGGAGGTGGAGGCCCTCACCGCGGAGCTCGACGCCACCACACTCTCCGAGGTCGGCGTCACGACCTACGGGCCGGTCGACGCGACCGCCTTCGTCGTCTCCCTTCATGCCATGGCTGGCATCAAGACGGCAAAGACGATGCTGCTTCCAGTGACGATCAACGGGGAGCGTCTAACCGCGCTCGTGGACACGGGTTCGACGCACAACTTCCTGTCCGGGGACGCCATGCGCCGCCTCGCACTCCAACCGGTGGGCTCGGAGAAGTTCAGCGTCACCGTCGTCAACGAGGACCGCCTTGCTTGCCAGGGGGTGGCGCGGCAGGTTCCCGCCCTCATCGGCGATGAGCCGTTCTCCATCGACTGCGTCGGCATCGACCTGGGCTGCTACGACTTCATCCTCGGCATCGACTTCCTGTCCACTCTCGGCCCCATCCTTTGGGACCTCGATGTGTTGTCCCTCATCTTCTGGCGCGAGGGCGGCCGTCGCGTTCAGTGGACAAGCATCGGCGGCTCCGGCGCCGTGACTCCACAGCTCCAGTTGATGGCGTCCGCACTGGACGAGGCGCATCCCCTCCTGGCCGACCTCCTGCAGCAGCACAGCGACATCTTCGACGAGCCACAGGGCCTCCCTCCCGTGCGGCCCTGTGACCACCGCATCCACCTGTTGCCGGACACGGCACCTGTAGCCCTGCTTCTGTACCGATACCCTCAGCTGCAGAAAGACGAGCTCGAGCGTCAGGTGGCGGTCATGCTCGCGCAGGGCATCATCCGGATTTCGACATCGCCGTTCTCCGCCCCAGTGCTCCTTGTGCGCAAGTCCGACGGCACATGGCGCTTCTGGATCGACTACCGCGCCCTCAACGCCCTGACGTCCAAGGACAAGTTCCCCATCCCCGTCGTGGATGGGCTCTTGGATGAGCTACACGGAGCGCGCTTCTTCACCAAGCTCGACCTTCGCTCGGGCTACCATCAGGTGCGCATGCACCCTGACGACATCGAGAAGACGGCGTTCCGCACTCACCATGGCCACTTCGAGTTCCTGGTGATGCCGTTCGGCCTCTCCAACGCGCCGGCGACCTTCCAGGCCCTGATGAACGACATGCTCAGCCCATACTTGCACCGCTTTGTGCTTGTTTCCTTTGATGACATTCTCATCTACAGTGCATCTTGGGCGGAGCATCTACAACATGTGGCCATCATCTTCAACGAGCTTCGAGCGCATCGTCTTCACCTCAAGCGCTCGAAGTGCTCGTTTGGCACGACCTCCGTCGCGTACCTGGGGCACGTCATCTCGGCGGACGGGGTAGCGATGGACGCGGACAAGGTCGCCGCCGTCGCCGCGTGGCCGATCCCGCGGTCACCGCGGGCGCTCCGCGGCTTCTTGGGCCTCGCCGGCTACTACCGGAAGTACATCCGGGACTTCGGCCTCATCGCCGCGCCACTGACGCGTCTCCTTCGACGCGACGCCTTCTCCTGGGATGAGGAGGCGACTACGGCATTCGAGGCTCTCCAGCAGGCGCTCACGACAGGACCCGTCCTCCAGATGCCGGACTTTGATATGCCGTTCATCGTGGAGTGCGACGCCTCTGGCATCGGCTTCGGCGCCGTCCTTCACCAGGGCGAGGGACCGCTCGCCTTCTTCAGCCGCCCCTTCGCCGCTCGCCATCACAAGCTCGCGGCCTACGAGCGCGAGCTTATTGGGCTGGTTCAGGCGGTGCGCCACTGGCGGCCTTATCTTTGGGGCCGGTCATTCCGTGTGCGCACGGACCACTACAGCCTCAAGTTCTTGCTGGACCAGCGCCTCTCCACGGTTCCGCAACACCAGTGGATCAGCAAGCTCATTGGCTTCGACTTCACTATTGAGTACCACCCCGGCCGTCTCAACACGGTCACCGACGCCTTGTCCCGCCGCGACACTGAGGATGTTGCGGACGACGTCGCCATGGCTGGCACTATCATGTGCATTCGCTCCGGGCCATCTTTCGCCTTCATCAACGACATTCGCCGGGCAACTTCGACGGCCGTGGACGCCCAGGGCCTGCGCCAGCGCCTTGACGCCGGCGAGCTGGACGCGCCCTGGCGCTTGGACGAGGGGCTACTCCTACATGACCGCCGCATCTTCGTGCCCGACCATGGCGACCTGCGCCACCAGGTCCTGACCTTGGCGCACTCTGCAGGGCACGAGGGCGTGCAGAAGACTCTCCATCGTCTCCGTGCTGATTTTTACATCCCCGGTGATGGCGCGATGGTCCGCGACTGGGTGCGGTCGTGCGTGACGTGCCAGCGGAACAAGACGGAGACACTACGACCCGCGGGTCTACTGCAGCCGCTGGACGTACCCTCCCAGGTGTGGGCGGATATTTCCATGGACTTCATCGAGGGCCTTCCCAAGGTGGGCGGAAAATCCGTCATCCTCACGGTGGTTGACCGCTTCTCCAAGTACGCGCACTTCATCGCCCTGGGTCATCCATATACAGCCGCCTCCGTGGCGCGGGCCTTCTTCGACGGCATCGTCCGCCTCCACGGTTTTCCGTCGTCCATCGTCAGCGATCGTGATCCCGTGTTCACGGGACATGTCTGGCGGGATCTCTTTCGACTGGCGGGCGTGAAGCTCCGCATGAGCACGGCGTTCCACCCTCAGACAGACAGCCAATCCGAGGTGGTCAACAAGGTGATCGCCATGTACCTGCGCTGTGTTACTCGTGATCGTCCACGAGCTTGGGTGGACTGGTTGGCGTGGGCGGAGTACTGCTACAACACCTCCTATCACTCCGCCCTACGCACCACGCCTTTCGAGGTGGTCTACGGGCGCCCACCTCTGGCGATGCTCCCTTACGAGCCTGGGACGGCTCGGTCCGAGACGGCGGGCGACTTACTCCGCACCCGCGACGACAGTCTGGCTGAGGCACACCAGCGTCTTCTCCAAGCACAGCAGCTGGCTCGGAAGTACTACGATGCTCATCATCGCGAGGCGGAGTTCGCGGTGGACGATTGGGTGTGGCTGCGCCTCCTCCACAGGACCACGCAGTCTCTGGACCCGGGCTCCAAGCGCAAATTGGGACCTTGCTACGCCGGTCCCTTTCGTGTGCTGGAGCGTGTCGGCACACTCGCATACCGCTTGGAGCTGCCAGCTGGTTCTCGCCTCCACGACGTCTTCCATGTCGGCTTACTGAAGGCCTACCGCGGGGACCCTCCTACAGCGACATCGGCCCTTCCTCCTACTTCGGATGGCCGCCTCCTTCCAGCTTCCGCACAGGTGGCGAAGGTGCTACAGGCGCAGCAGTGTCGCGGCGTCTGGCATGTCTTGGTACAATGGACCGGCCTGCCAGAGGAGGAAGTGACTTGGGAGAAGCTCGACGATTTCCGCCAGCAGTTTCTAGATGTTCAGCTCGAGGACGAGCTGTTTGAGAAGGCGGGGAGAGATGTTATGACCGGTACAACGTACCAACGGAGGAGGCCCAATGGGCAGGGTTAATTACGGGCTTAGCCCAAGTTATCTTACCTATCTTAAAAGTCCAAGTTATATTAGAGTCCAAGTTATATTAGAGTCCAAGTTAGAGTTCAAGTTATCTAGGGTTTAGTGGAGGCTGTCCTCCTTTATAAACACATGTACCCCTTCGATATTAGGCAGACAATAAACAGTATATTCTGTTGTCGTCTCCCTCAGGAGACGAGAGCTCCAAACCCTAGCCGCCTCTCTCTCTCTCTCTCTCTACGCCACGACGGCGCCCAACCGCCGGCGCCGGCGTCCCCAACCTCACAGCCCGCACTTCCACCCCTACAACCTACGTCCGAGACCTGGTAGAACCCTAGCCTCTACCAAGAAGTTCGAGATTGAATTCATGAAGAGCATTAAAAAATTGAATCAGAATCCAAAAGAAAAGATATGTGGTGGATTCAAGTGTAAACAGGGAAGAAATAAAATCAAGAGCAAATAATCCAAGAAAACGAATCCGGATCCGGATGAGCAATGGATTATGATTGAATGAACACCTGGATCACAAGGGATCCATGGCTGAAGAAAGTCGAACCTGGTCCTCTCTAATGAATCTTGAAGATATGTTTTTTATCCATGGCTGAAGTAAAGCGAACCTGATCCTTTCTCATTAATCTTGACGATATGGTTTTCTTTCTGATTAATTAGTACTCCTGTAAATATATAGATATAAACGAGACATACCTGAGAGATTGAACGGGACACATGAGAGAGAGAGCAAGATGCGTGAGCAGGAAAGAGAGAAGCATGAGAGAGATTGATATGTTTTTTACCTGTGATTAATTAATACGTACTTCCTCCGTTCCTAAATATAAGTCTTTGTAGAGATTTCACTAGTGGACTACATACGGATGTATATAGACATACTTTAGAGTATAGATTCAATCATTTTGCTTCGTATGTAGACCCTTAATGGAATCGCTTAAAAGACTTATATTTAGGAACGGAGGAAGTACTAGATAGAGAGAGAGAAGAGAGACAAATCTGAGAATGCAAGCGGGACTCGTGTGAGAGAGAGGTCGTGAGAAGAAAAGGGAGAAACGTGTGAGATTGAGTCAGAAAAAAAGAAATATCTGAGAGATTGCAAGAGATACGTCAGTATGGAGAAATTTATGAATCAATCTACATCATAATATATTGAATACAGGCCGTCCATTGGCAAAGATCCAAGGGTAGTAATATATTTGTACTCGTGAAACCGGATCAACAGAATAGATAATACTGTGTGTCTCTTGTCCTCCAGTATATCGTGGTTGCAGTGTATTATGTGGAGATCACAATCTTCCCTGACGAGATAGATCCACCTGACCCAGCTGTTATCCTTGTTGCAGTGATGATTCTCTGCATCTCCGGCTCACGCCTCACGGTGCTCGTCTCCTCTTCAACTGCGCACCCGCCGGGCCGCCTCACCATCAATCCACCGTGCACCACGGACGAGCTCGCCGCCGAGCACAAGTCCAGGATGCGTACGATGTGATCGTCTTCTAACGCATGAAGAGCTGTGGCTCGGCGAGTGCCGGAGCGCGGCGAAACCTCGCCTAGTTCGTGCCAACCATCCCTAGCTAAGCTCATGGTCGTTTTTTTTCAATTTTACTACAGCTCTACTTCTGCCGCAGCTCGTGAGAGTGGAGCTGTTCATCCTTACTATGCATGAGCTTATCCAGACAGGGCTCAACCTGCTTGTGTCCTGGACTCCTGGTCGTCACGGCCGCCCTCACCGGCGTCTGCATGATTTATTCGAGTATTGGTCCATCAAAGCAATTCACTTTGTGAACAAAAAAAAATAAACAGTGGGATCGCACATATACCGCTCCCTCCCCGGTAGCAGTATATGGTACCGTAAAAAAAGCTCTCATAATAATAGCCTTTTTGGGTGTTGATTCAGATTGCTAATACGTTTTGCATAAATTATCTCGTTGTAGTTTTTTCCTTGGACTCTATACACAGAGATTTGATCCGAACGCTTACTCTAGGCCCCACAAATTAGATGATTTTGTTTTTCTTCTTTGATTATTGATGGGAATTTCTAACGGGTTAATCACCATGGTAATAATTCGGACCCACACCAGATAAACGGCTCGTAAAATCTAATTAACATGGAAATTTTTTGGAAGTCTAGAATTAGTATAGGTATAGATAGATAGATAGACTAGCCGTTTATTTGGTGGGACCGGATTATTTCGGTCTAGATCAGCTCATATTTTGACTATCAGAAGAAAAAAATGATACGATCACCTAACAGATAAAAAATCTGTCCCGTACACCTAAGGTGGCTTCACGTTAATCTTCAGGTTTTAAGAAATATGATTTGATACATTGGATTAATGTGCTAGCAATCGTAAAACATTAGGTTACCTGCGATTGACCCATACCACGTGCACACCTCCAGGTTTCCTCATCCTAGAAACATACCCAGATTAAGGAGTTGTTCGGAAAACCTCCAGCTCCGTCAGATCCAAGGATTCGTGGAGTATCTGTTTTCCAGCTCCATATGTTTGCAGTACGGCTCCGGCTGCTCCGGGAGCGGAGTCGAGAGCCAGAGGGTCTCCGAACAGGCCCTAAAAAGAACACCCAGCCGCCTACTCCCATAGATTCTCATCTCGCCGGACGACGGACAGGCTGAAGCTCAACACAAGAAGCCCAATCCCACATCCTCCCATGGATTCAATTTTGCCGGATGATGGCCATCCTCAGAACACCTAGCCGCCTAAGAGAAAATGCAGGGCAGCTTAGACTAGTGATGGAGGAGGCGCTCCCTACGGCGCTCCCCTCGGCGCTCCCTAGGGCGGCATCTACGGCGACCGTAGGGGTGATCCCTCTGGAGATCGGCGGCGTTCCCCCCGCGGCAGTTGGGGAGGACATCGGAGAGGCGTTTGGAGGGGCGATCGGAGAGCGGGGCGGCGGACAGTCCTCTCTGATCGGCGGCGATGGCGAAGGGAACGGCGGGGCTTCTCATCGGAAATGGGCTGTGTCCTTCGAAGACACATCTTCAAAAGATCGAATGCAGCGATTCGGTTTCATCAAACTTCATCAGGTATCTCGCTGGATCACCATTCGGGATGAGGATAACGACATTTTGGCAGGTCGATACCTGCAGATGGAGGAACTTCCGAAGAGTGGGCAAACCATGGAGATTGATGGGTTTAGGCTTATTATAGGAGAGCCCTGTGAAGATAATCCAGGAGATTTCATGAGCAAGGTACGTTCTGATCGTGTGTCTAACTCCCCTCGGTTTGGAGGGCGATTCTGGGTACTCGCAGATCAGGATTCGGAGGACGAAGCAGAGGAGATCAAGTCCGATGCAGAAGAGTTCACGTCTGACGTGATAGAACGTATGAGCCTTCAAGCGGAAGAATGGCGAGACAATCAATGCAACAATTCACAAGGGGTAAAAGCTCAACCTAGGATCCCGAGGAAACCCCTGTTGAAGCAGAAGGTTCGTCCTTGGATCGGTCCTCTGCCAAAAGGTAAACTTGAACCGATCACCTTTTCGTAATTCTTCCCGCCGGCGACCTGGTGCATCGTCAAAGGCAGGAAAAAGAAGAACGTGGTGGCTGCGAGAATTAGGGAGTCAGCGCCTCATTCTCTGCCGTTATTACCGCATGCACAGGCGCGATTCCATCGACTATCCTTTTTGAATTCTGCTAAGGTTGCGGCTGGTTTTAAGATGGACTCTAGCGTGATGGATCTCAATGGGTATGTGGCCCAAGAGTCTGCGCCTATTGCTGACAAATCCGGCTCGGATTGCGCTAGCCCTGGGTATAGGGCCCAGGACTTAGCCCTGTCGTCGGCTGATCCCATTGTTCGCGTTTCTCCTTCCCCAGAAGATCGGGCTGCGCTTCCTAGGGTTCTTCGGCGACTCAACAAGGGGTTCCCGTCGCTGGGACTTGGGCGCGCGGCGAGGGTACCGCCTACTTCCTCTGGTGGAAGAGATATGGCAGGCAGTGGCGTTCCCAGGCAGCCACCTGCCTCGCAGCCCAAACCGCCAGGACAGGGGGATCGCCCCAACGCCAAGCCAGTTCCTGTTGGGCATGGCGCGGCGCAGGCAGGGCGCCCTCCTGGTCCAGCAAGTCACGCAGGAGGGCAAGGAGAACAGCGGGGTAATCAGCGAGGAAGATGGGGCAACGATGGTAATAACACATATGGGGATGGTCATCGCGGATCATCTTCCTATGGAGTTGGATGCGGTCATGCACCTACTATCAATGGAGGTACCAACCAGGGTTTTTGCGCACCGCCGGGAAATTTCGTGCCCGGGATGTCGGGTCCTCCTCATCACAAGAGAGGTGGATTCCGACAGAATTGTGCAGCCAGAGGTGGAGGTAGGAAGCCCAAGCCTCCGGTGCCGGCTCAAGAGTTGCAGACAGAGTCTGCCGTCCCTATCAAGGCGGATGGGCCTGAGCCTGTCAAGGAGGTAGCCGACACTGTGGCTGAACAGATTGTTGGGATAGCAAAAGGAGATGGAGGTGACCGACCTTCCAAGTGGGCACGTAAGAAAGAAAAGATGGTGTGCTATCGGTGTAGTGAGACTGGACACTTTGTTTCGGAATGCAAGGCTGAGCTCTGTGTGTATTGTCTTAAGCCGACGCATGGTACAGCTAAGTGCCCCCTTAGGATTGGGAGTATGCCGGTGGTGACCATCTATGGTGTTTCGAGTCAAGAATTAATGTTCTTCGACTCACCACTGGCGACCGCGACACTGCATACTCCAGATGCTGGTTTTACGGGCACGGTCATGGTGACTCGGGGAATGCTGACAGTGGAGCAGGTGGTGCAACAGCTCAAGGAACTTGTTTCATCATCTTTCAAGTGGGAACCGGTCCTCATTTCAGATAATGTCTTTAAGGTTGTCTTCCCTACTAAGGAGGATTTGGCTCGTTTACTTAAGTTCGGTATGTGCAGATTGGCTAGCACAAGCTGTGTTCTTGAGTTCGATGCCTGGAAGTGTGAGGAACCCAAGGGGGTTCCGCTACCGCAGATTTGGGTTCACTTTGCGGGTGCTCCTTCCAGGGCCATTAACGACTTTAGAGTTGTTTGGAGTCTAGGCTCGCTTATTAGTAAAACAGAGGAGGTGGATATGGTGTTTACTAGAGCTAAAGGAGTCGCAAGGATGTTGGTGAGCGTGATAGATATTCAAATCATTCCAGACAAGGTCATGTGGACTTATGAGGGGATGAGATACACTCTCCAGGTGGAGATTGAGAGTCCTACTCTCTTCGATGTATCAGACATGGATAAGGATACTAATATGACTGATGGGGATGATGCGGATGGTGCCAAGGATAACACGGATGCTGATTTTGATTCAGGGTCAAAGTTCTCTTCTCCCAAGACTATGCATTCACAACCCGGTCAGTCTATACAACCCTCAGGCACTGGTACTAAGCAATTGGCTGCTGCATCTGATCTTGAATTGCGGTTTGGTTCTTTTGAGCCTGCTTCTGCGTCGGCACATTTTTGTCGGTCAATGCGCAAGGATCTTTACTCGAGGGCGAAGCTGCCGAGGTTCCTGGGTAAGAAACCTAGGACCAATAGTGGTATTATGCACTCCAATAAGCTGCAACCTATCTCCTTGGGCACTTACCTGGCAGAGGCAAAGGTCAGAGACCAAAAAGGGACTGTTAATTCAAATTTGGAGCATGTACCACTGTGCACATCCGCTGGGGTTGGGGATGCTGTTTTGTTACCGGTTGCTGGAGCGCAGGTGCAGCCACTGGTTGGTGTTGGTGCATCGTTGCCGGCCAGTACACCTGCTGCTGTTACCGCCGTGAACCTCATGGAGGTTCCGATCGGAGGTGGGGCGTGCATGGCTGAAGACCAACTACCTGTTGTGACTGAGAATCATACTGCACCTTGCATTGCCGAGACTGAGGATCCCCATGCACCTTACACTGCCGAGATTGCTGCTGGGGTGGTCGCCGACGATCGGTGGGCGACGGGCGGTGCGCATGCAGGCCTGGATTTGGAGTCGGTCGATTGTGGTGTTCAGTTGGGTGTCGCAACTGGTGATGCTATGGATGACAGTATGGTCCAACTGGAAGTTAACTCTCCGACAGTCGTTACACCGCAGCCAGCTACAATTTCTATTGATGATGTCATAGCATTTGGAGGTGTTCCGAATCCGATGGGTCCGGAGAGACGGACTAGTCAACGGGTGCAGTCTCAGCCCGATGTGGATGACTTGCAGATTGGGCGGGCTATGCGGGCGGCCAAAATGAAAGAGGTTCAGAATACGACAGGTTTGTCTATTAATACTGAGCATTCCATTCTTCATTTTTCTCCGCAAGATATTATAGATAATGCTACCGCTGTGGGGGTTAACTTGGGTACTACGAGCAGGGAGGTTTCCAAATCTATTAATGATTTATTGGACTTAGAAGTTGATAGGGCGCTGGATATTATTCGCAATATAGCTGCTATTAAACCATTGAATGATGAGGCCATATCTAATATGGGGGGGCTGAATCTACTTTGTGAAAATTTAGCCTTGCCTAAGGATGGTGAAGATTCACATGAGGTGCATCATCACCAGCAACCCAATGATACATGTAATGATGAGGGCAAAGATACGACTAGTTATACGGACCAGGAGTATGCTGTTGAAAAGCCTAAACGAACTTATAAGCGGAGGGTGTATTCGGTTTCTGCCATACGCAGGAGCGCGAGATTCAAGACTGCTAAAAAATTCTGCGATGACATATGAAAGGAATGTTCTGGAATAGCAGAGGTCTGAGAGACTTGGCTAAAATTCGGTTCATTGCGGAAACAACGTTACAGCATAGTCTAGACTTCATCGCGTTGATGGAGACTGGGCGGGATAACTTCACATCGCAATTTCTCAACTCTCTTACAGGAGGTGCTGAATTTGATTGGCATTGTCTCCCTCCAAGAGGAAGGTCCGGAGGGATCTTACTTGGTGTCCGTTGTCATACACTTCAAGTCCGAGAAGTGGTGCTCGGGGAGTTTCGGTCAAATTTCGAATCAGAACCAAGGAAGATGGGTTCCAATGGGCTCTTGTTACGGTTTATGGGGCCGCACAAACAGAGCAAAAGCCTGCTTTTCTTGCTGATTTAGTTCGAATTTGCGATGACACCTTACCACTTGTGGTAGGTGGTGATTTCAATATTATCAGGAGAGCTCATGAGAAGAACAATAATAACTTTGATGGCAGATGGCCCTTTATGTTCAACACAATTATAGAGAGCCTAAACCTACGGGAGATTGATCTCTCAGGGAGGAAATATACGTGGGCTAACTCTCTACATAATCAAACATTCGAAAAATTGGACAGGGTACTTACTAGTGTTGACTGGGAACAAAAATTCCCGCTAGTCACGGTTTGTGCACTTCAAAGGGCTATATCTGACCATACCCCACTCCTACTAGATTCGGGTCAGGCCACTCATAAAGGGAAAAAAGATGCTTTCTCTTTTGAATCCAGTTGGTTCACACGTGAGGGGTTTCTGGACATGATTGCTAGGGAATGGAACAAGGATGTGGGGGAAGGGAAGTCTAGTGTTGATAGATGGCAAAGCAAAATTCGACATCTTAGACAATTCTTGAGAGGTTGGGCTAAGAATATCTCTGGGGTTTATAAAGACGAGCAAGATAGGCTGCTCCAATTCATAGACACTATAGATCGTCAGGCAGAAACTCGTTTGCTTGATGAACACGAGAGGGCTTTGAAGTATGATGCTGAACAAAGAGTTCGGGTCCTTCTTCGAGAAGAGGAAATGAAATGGGCTCTTAGAGCTAAAGTTAGGGCTATTGTCCAAGGGGATGACAACACAAAAAATTTCCACTTGATTGCAAATGGCAAGTATCGGAAAAAGAGGATAATTCAACTAGAACAAGATGAGGGTACAATAGTAGGTCATGAGAATCTACAATTGTACATCACAAATTATTACAAATGGTTGTTTGGTGCTCCGGCTCATAGTTCTGTGACTATGGACGAGCATCAGATCGCGGATATTCCTCAAGTCGGACAGTCCGATAACGAGTGTCTTTCCGCACCATTCCTAGAGAAAGAGGTGTTACAAGCGATTCAGGGTATGAAGAATGGTAAAGCACCGGGGCCAGATGGGTTCCCAGCTGAGTTCTATAAGAAATGTTGGCATATTATTAAGAATGATCTCTTGTCTATGTTTCACGATTTGTTTTCTGGGCACCTACAACTCTTTCATCTTAATTTTGGTACGATTACGTTGTTACCAAAGAAAGAGGGTGCTTCGCGTATTGAACAATTCCGCCCCATATGTCTGCTCAATGTTAGTTTCAAAATTTTCACAAAGGTGGGAACGGATAGGCTAACCAAGATGGCACATTATGTGGTGCAATCTTCGCAGACAGCCTTTATGCCTGGTCGGAATATTCTTGAAGGAGTAGTCGTGTTGCATGAAACCCTGCACGAATTGCACTCCAAGAAGCTTGACGGAGTACTGTTTAAGGTCGATTTCGAAAAGGCTTATGATAAGGTCAAATGGTCTTTCTTGCAACAAACTCTCCGTATGAAGGGGTTTGGCGAGATTTGGCGAAAACATATCGATTGTTTTATACAAAAGGGTAGTGTCGGTATTAAAGTTAATGATGATGTCGGTCATTTCTTTCAGACACTCAAGGGACTTAGGCAAGGAGATCCTATGTCACCTATTTTATTCAACATCGTAGCAGATATGTTAGCGCTAATGATCAGGAGGGCTACTAACAAAGGGTTAGTACGGGGATTAGTGCCTCACCTAGTAGATGAGGGGGTCTCCATCCTACAATATGCAGATGACACAATCCTTTTCATGGAACACGATCTCAAAAAAGCCAAAAATATGAAGCTAATTTTATGCTTATTCGAACAGCTATCTGGGCTGAAGATTAACTTCCACAAAAGCGAGCTCTTCTGTTTTGGGGACGCCAAAGCAGAACAGCTCTCATATAATCAACTCTTTGGTTGTGAAGGTGGTACGTTGCCGTTTACGTACTTAGAGATCCCTATTCATCACCGAAAATTAACTATTAAGGAGTGGAAGTGCATAGAGGATCGGTTTGAGAAAAAATTGAGCCGCTGGAAAGGCAAGCTACTATCTTATGAAGGACGATTGGTTTTAGTTAACTCGGTGTTCACAAGTATGCTAATGTTCCTCCTATCCTTTTTTGAAGTACCGGTAGGGGTGCGAAAAAGGTTGGACTTTTACCAATCACGATTTTTCTGGCAGAGTGATGAGATCAAGACCAAATACAGGCTGGCTAGATGGGATATTATTTGTAGGCCAAAGGATCAGGGAGGGTTGGGGATTGAAAATTTAGAGGTTAAGAACAGGTGCCTGCTCAGCAAGTGGCTTTTCAGGCTCTCTGTCGAATCAGAAGGTATGTGGGTACAAATTCTGAAGAACAAGTACTTACAGCAAAATACCTTAGCTCAGGTCAATTTGAGACCGGAAGATTCACCTTTTTGGAAAGGTCTAATGAGGACTAAAACGGCTTTTTTTAATAGGACTAAATTCGTCATAGGTAATGGTGAATCTACTAGATTCTGGGAGGATAGTTGGCTAGGGGATGTGCCACTAGCTATACAATACCCGCAGCTGTATAATATTGCCCAGCGTAGACAGACGTCTGTTGCGGTAGTGTTACGTGAGACTCCTCTTAACATCCAGTTTCGTAGATCCTTAGTTGGCAATAGATGGGGTAGATGGTTACATTTAGTCAGAAGGCTAATGGATGTTAGTCTTACTGATGTTCCTGATCGTATTACTTGGAGACTGACATCCAATGATACATTCTCAGTGAAATCAATGTATGACCATATTATTGACAATACACCTATTCCAAAATCGTCGCATATTTGGAATGTTAAAGTGCCACTTAAGTTAAAAATCTTTTTGTGGTTTGTTCACAAAGGTGTTGTTTTAACTAAGGACAACTTAGCCAAGCGAAAGTGGAAGGGAAATCGAAGGTGTAGCTTCTGTCAGTCGTCTGAAACAATTAAGCACCTCTTTCTAGACTGCCCTATGGCTAAACTTTTATGTCGCTCAATCCATATTGCCTTTAACATCACCCCGCCTACTAGCATTAACATGTTATTTGGGACGTGGCTGGACGGGGTTAATGTTCGTTTAGCCAAAATAGTTCGAGTTGGATCATCCGCACTTTTGTGGGCTATTTGGAACTGTAGAAATGACCTAGTTTTTAACAGACAGCATTGTATTATTTTTTTGCAGGTTATCCTCAGGACTACCGCCTTGATCCGCATGTGGTCCTTACTCACTCCTGTGGAAACCAGGGAGCCTTTGGTTACTGGGTGTGCCCGATGGGAGATGGTAGCTCAGGCTATCTTCAGCCGATATGGATGGCGACATGCTGATAGAATAGGGAGTTAGCCAACTTCACCTATCTCTATCGTTTCTTTTGGGCGTTGATCGCCTTGTAATTTTTGCTTACGGGTTACCGTTAGACTTTGTACTTGCTTTGGATTATTCCGGTTATTAATAAAGGGCTGCATGCATCACTCGATGCAGAGGCCGGGGCGATGCCTCCTTTTCGGAAAAAAACCTAGCCGCCTACTCCCATGGATTGCCATCTCGCCAGATGATGGCCACGCTCAGCATAAGAAGCTCAACATCACATCTTCCCATGGATTCCAATCTCGCCGGATGATGGCCACACTCAGCAAGGGAAACCCAAGCACCCAACCCAACATCCGCCGCAATGAAGCATCGGGCGTAGAGATAATGTGACGTGGAGAAGGCCACGCTCAGCAAGGGATGCATAGGGCCGGAGCTGAACCGTAGATGGAGGCGAACAGCTTCACGTACAAGGTTCTGTTTGGATTTCGCGTCTCTCCATATCCGCAGGACCGCACCCATCAATAAGGCTCACATCTATGATATTCTACTTTGCCTATTATCAAATAAAGTACGTAGATAAGTCTACCTGTCTTTCGCTTCCTCTCCTTGCTCGAGAATTCTTCATTAGATTACATATACATTGACTTTTTAAGTACTTACTATCCTATTATATTTCCACCGGATGGATAGATATGAACCTTGTGAGTGCGGCGATCTCACGACTGGCCTTGAATAGAGAAAGGAACTGAACGCCATCACCACACCATGAAACACGGGCACCGCAAGGGTTCGTGCAAGTAGCCGACGGCGACGACGATGACCTGCGCCGTTCCGCCACAACTGCTACTGGAGTTGACCTGCACAAATAGGTACCACTGTGACATATTTCAGGAGCTTTTGATGATCTTTTTTCATCTTTTTTTTTCAGCAATTCTGTGAACGCTGTATGCAGAGTTGACACTATGGAGAACTGGATTTTCAAGGATCAAGCAAGGAATCACTACCACTGGCCTAGCTTTGGTACTAACACATGTATGATAAAACATTTAGCAACGGTACATGGCGTGTTGATGTAGAAAGGTGGATACTTCTTTTATATGTTCTATTGTTATGTCTCGAATCTCGATATACCTTAGTCCTTGATTAAGTCTGCTATGGATGTTACAAATTAAGACTAAGTAGTTTGATTAATTTTTATGGTCTCGGGTAGGTATTGGAGGCTCCGAGCTACACATATTCGGATGTATTAACAGTCAATTACCCGAGAGGATTACGCTGCATTACACAAACAGACCAAGCACTGGCTTGACAAATTTAGCATTAAGTTATCAGGACTCGGGAGTAGAGAAAATGATCTGTTTGACTATATGGCTTTTGAGGAGACGGGTACATAAGACTGTATGGTTGCAGGAAGATGTGTGGCTGGACCAAAATGCAGTTTCTATTCCACATTTACTTAGCCTTCTGCCGACTTGCTGAGTGTTACGACTATAGCTAGATGGATGTGCTTCATGTCCCGGGATTGCACGCCCTTTTATTTTCTGAGTAAGGTGTAGTTATGAATTAGGTCATAAAATTGTTTCCAAATTCTAATTAACTGATTCATTAATTTCTAACTAAAAGGATTTTTCCGATGAAAAAATGGTGCAAATACTTAACTTGATCGAGTGCATATTACAGTGAGGACTTTTTAGGTGTTGTTCTTTGTGCATGTGTAAACACTTATTTGATCTTCTGCAGAATATAGGTATCGATATGTTAATAAGCTTTATTATTTTTTATATGCTGCTAACAAACAACTAAAATTGCTTCCATTTATTATGTGCAGCGTGTGCCATATGGTCATAGCATCATGATCATCCTCATCATATATATCAGCTAATGTCTTCTTTTGCATTAAGGTAAGTGTATGGACTGAGGATGGACTTTGCTTTTGCTTATGTCTTCTCCGCTAGAGAACTCATATCTACAGATTATGTTAGCGTCTCCTACTTCGAGTCTACAAAGTGTGTAATAGTACTCTTCCTTGGAGATTGGATGTTATCATGTGTATGTTATTTCTCCCCGTGAGCTATGCTTTAAATCCAAAGTAAACTATGTCAACATTGCATGTAGCTCACACGTACGTAGCATATGTACCAAGTATTCTTCATGATCAACTTTTTTGTGGGGATTCCTCATGATCAACTTTTTTGTGGGGATTCCTCATGATCAAATTACTTAGGTTAAATCGAATAACTTCCATGTTTGGTGAGTTGCTTTGAAGAAAATGATTCTTCGGTTTAGTCTTCATGGTGAAGTTATCTTACCCAATGAATATTAAAATAGGTTTTTCTTACCCAGTTGGAAAAAACTTTGTACTACAAGTGTTACTCCTTTAGCTTTTATGATAATTATAATTCTCCATGTGGCTTTCAAGCAAACTTGGAGTATAGAGGGACAACAAAGCATATGTAGAGATATTTGTTTTGCACCGTTGACACCGTGTTTTAACATCTATTTATAACTAATTATAATAAATATCATTAAATAAAATAAAATAAAAACTCTAAACATATGTTTCTGGCATACGGGATTCATCTCATCATATTTATTGCCACCAATTTTTATCGATTTCTTTGCTGCTGCCTAAAAGAATTAGGTAAGAAGCAGTGTTTTGCTGAAGCTATACAAAACATCAAGGCATTGCACGTGTATTACTTTATACTCTTTGTAATCATGTATTGTTTGCTATATGGAGAACCCAATACTATCCATATTTATAGCCACCATGAAAGGGATGTGTTTCTAGACATATACGTATATTCTTGCATTCTGGATATACGAACTGAGAACTTTTCACTTGCTTAGCATGATGTCATAGTTTATTTTCAAAGGACACAAAATATCTTATTGACATTATCGTTTAATGTGAACCACTAATGCGTCTATCTCTTAATTTTGGTACAAAATGACCGGTAGAAAGTTTTTCCTACTGTAATTATTTTATCTTTGACAAAATTATGATTATCCTGAGTGTATCACTTTGTGATGTGATGTGAGAATATGTGTTTCAAACTATTATTCTTCGGTGAGAAAGTTCATATTTAACAAAAGTTGAATATACCCCAAATTCTTTAAACCTGTCGTGCAAAATTAAATTATTCTATTCTATGTAGTGTTTCTTATGTTTAGTTTGTATACACCAGAGTAATTATTCCTAATCCATATTGAATAAAAAAAAACATGGTCAGTACTCTCGAGTAAAAAATGTGTTCCTGTTCTCTAGGCTTATGTTGAAGTGTTCATCCTTTTATATATAGCACACTACCTGCCAGAAGCAACATGTTTCAAATGCATATGCAGAATAATAAATTACACATACAAAACTAATAAATAATAATTAAAAACAACACAAGATACTCTTATTATTCTACAAACAGTAACATGAACAACAGGAACAGGGAAATCTAAATATAGTTTATATTTTCCATATTTTAAGCTCCTATCAATGATTTCTGTTAAACATATGTAAAAAGCAAGCCCGTGCGCATGCACGGGTTGACGACTAGTAAGTTCTAAGTCCCTAATAAGTCCCTGTAACCAAACACCCCCTAACTCACAAAGCAAGTTTCTCTATCGTATCATGAGAAAAAAATCGAGAAGGAAACAATCCAACTCTGCTCACTAGCTGAATGTGCCAACTTCCTCTCAAGGACAAAAACAAAATGCCAAGTAACCGAATGTGTGCCCTTAACCATATCTTTTTCATTCACAAAAAGATATATTTTTTGGCACAAGTTCCTCCTGAATAAAGTAGTGTTTCAAGCCTCGAGTAATCAGCCTTGCTGTTTTGTGAGCAAACGATGTATTCAGAAGTGAAACATTGGAGCATCACCCGGTCATGCCGGCCTTGTTTCTTTATGCATGCTAGCCTATAAATCCGTTGCAATATCAAAGACTTGTGCAACCACACCGCATGAGCCCTCATCCATAGATATATCTGAAGCAGTACATAGCAGGAACACACACGATGAGCTCTGCGAAGACGTCGTGGCCGGAGTTGGTGGGCATGCCGGCGACGCCGGCGGTGATGACCATCAACAGCGAGAGGCCTGACTTGACAACCGAGGTGCTCCAGGTTGGGATCAGTCCAAGCCCACCAGAGTTCGACTCGACACGCGTCTGTGTGTTCCTTGATCCACGAGACAAGCTTGGCCTTGTTGCAGCCGTCCCTGTCGTTGGCTAGCTATACAGCATAGTATTTCCAACGAAGCTACATGGCGGAGTTGATCTATATCCTGTTATAAACGGGGTGGTTGGCTGGCGATCATATCTTTAGTTGTTTGTGTCGTCTTTTGTGCTTATGGTTTTTGGAATAAATGGTTTCACATAATAAGTGGTACGGTCCAGTATATAATTCATTTAGGAAATTGCATGTTCTCAATACATTTGTTGATTGATAATGGTGTTTTAGTGACCATAAATATATCTGAGACATGTGTTTTCCATTACGACTTGTGGAACTAAAATCAGCATACGAAAGCATTTCCTCAATAAAAGTAACAAAGTTTTGGATATATGAAAATCCTATGAAGCGCACGCTTGGTATAGATCACCTTTTTGGTGCTACGGAGTGCTAGCTGGCCATCTGATCCGGTTGCTGCATGTATATTTTTGTTGAGATTTGGTTGGATATAATGTAGATATTTGGCTTAGTAAAACGAGAACTTAAAGTAAAAATTGATATGATTTATTTATATATTTAATTTAATGAGTTAGACCTTTTCTCATGCATGTTAATTAGGACAGGCATTTTCCTGCATATTTTCATGTTAAGGTAGCATGTGTGCAGTTGAGAGAAACAATTAAAGGGTGCTTGGATACGTTTTAGTTTCATGATTAAAAATAGTGGGACTAAAACTTGCTAGCCTCACCCATGCTTGGATTCAAATACTAAAAAGACTAAAATCAAGTTAATTTGCATTTATTATCCTCGAAACCCTTCAATTCAGAACTCGCCTGTGTTAAAGGAGAGGAGTTAAATGAGGAGAGAGAGGACTAATCCATATTTTAGTAGGGGTACCCCTGACTAAAATTATTTTAGTCTCAAGACTAGTTTTAGCCTTTCTTTAGTCAGGGGTGCTTGGAACTTTAGTCTCTTAAAGAGACTATTTTTAGTCAGACTAAAATAAATCCCTTGGATCCAAGCACCCTCTTAGTAAAGAACACCAAATGTATGCTCGAAGTGGCAATTGCAACTAAATGTATGCCCATTGTGGTCGACACAACCAACATCCCAATTCAACCCGCCTTCTTTTCCATCTCACAAAAGTAAAGAAAAAAATGGAAGAGTGGAACGAATCAGCGGAGAGTGGCGACCGAGGGGTGAGACAAAGGGATGAAGAGTGTGTTGGGGGGCATCATGATGTTGTCGACCCACCTAGGGCCACGAGATATTTGTGGCGACCCACCTAGGGCCACCAGATATTTGTGGCCGAGGAGGTCGAAGACCTTAGGCCACTTTCAATACATTGGTGCTAAGATGAGGTGCTAAGCATATTAAATAGTTTAGCAACTAAAGTCCCCAATGCATAGTTGCTTAGCTTATTATAGCTAAGCCTCCTTATTTAATGCTTTTGTAACTAAAGTTGTGCATGCATTGGTGCATTTCCTTCATTTAATTGTTTTACCTAGGTTCACGCGCTTAGCATTGTTTCTTCCTGGATCACCACACTCATCTCTCTCTTATTAATTAGCATGCCACATCAGATTTTTTTTCTATATGGCAGCCTTAGCGCCTGTATAAGCTGGAGCATTGAGAGTAGCCTTACTCGAACGTGCAATCGCCACGACCACCTCATCGATGCCGGTAGGAACTGAAACATAAGGGAAACAAGGACTAATGGAACTGAGAAAAAAAAGAGCAGGTTGCCAGTCCTCTGACCGAGGACCATACCGGCAAATAGAAGGGATGAGGATGATCGAGGTGATAGGATGGACGAGACCTGGGTGGTGGTTAGAGGAGGAAAAATAACGGATACTAGATCATGAAAGGCGTGTGTTGCTGCGCCCGTCCATTTTAGCGCCATAATGTTAGTGATTGACACAATTGTATGAAAAAAATTGTTTTAGTCACACTGTATAATTCCCACACATGGACAGATCAAGTTTAGATATGGCAGCAAAGACAAACTCCTAGTTTTACAACAAAGGAAAACAAATATCAGAGAAAGAATACAACCTATTGAAATTTCTAGTTCGCTAAAGCACACAATTCCTATTTGGTGAAATATAGAAGTTGTAGCATCATACTCATGTCATCTATATCTATACTTCTATACTTATACTAATTAGGCACTCTCAAGAAATTACCACGTTAATTAGAATTTATGAGCCATTTATTTTAGTGGGACCAAATTATTACGGTGGAGATTAACCCAACTATTCTAATTAGTTTTTCTTAATCGACCTATTTTTTTTCTAACAGAAATCCAAAGGAGCAACGTCAATCAGAATCTACTTCTCTCCCCGTTAGAAAAAAAATAACAATATGAGCGTATTCTTTTCTTATAGAAAACCAAAGGAACTACCCTAAAAAAGGAACTACGTCAATCTCAATCTCCTTCTTTCCCCGTTAGAAAAAACAACAACAATCTGAAGGAGATCTTGCGGCATGAAATCTCTACTATCACCCCTCCCCTCGAGATCTAGATCATGATGAGGTTCTCCTTTGTTTTCAGTTCTCTGGATCAGGGACGAGGTTCTCCTTTGGTTTTGGATTCAGGGTTTTTTCTTGCTTTCTACGGATTGAATCTCGAAGATCTCCGCGTGCTCTTCGCCTATGTTGGATTTCCGCTGCTGATTCTCTCCCACGATTACCTTCTCTCCTATATTGGTGTTGGGGAACGTTGCATGGGAAACAAAAAAATTCCTACGCGCACGAAGACCTATCATGGTGATGTCCATCTACGAGAGGGGATGAGTGATCTACGTACCCTTGTAGACCGTACAGTAGAAGCGTTAGTGAACGCGGTTGATGTAGTGGAACGTCCTCACATCCCTCGATCCGCCCCGCGAACAATCCCGCGATCAGTCCCACGGTCTAGTACCGAACGGACGGCACCTCCGCGTTCAGCACACGTACAGCTCGACGATGATCTCGGCCTTCTTGATCCAGCAAGAGAAACGGAGAGATAGAAGAGTTCTCCGGCAGCGTGACGGTGCTCCGGAGGTTCGTGATGATCTCGTCTCAGCAGGGCTCCGCCCGAGCTCCGCATGAACGCGATCTAGAGGAAAAACCGTGGAGGTATGTGCTCGGGCTGCCGTGGAAAAGTCGTCTCAAATCAGCCCTAAAACCTCCGTATATATAGGTGGGAGAGGGGGGCCTTGCCTTGGGGCTCAAGGAGCCCCAAGGGGGTCGGCCGAGCCAAGGGGGGAAGGTCTCCCCCCCCCCAAACCGAGTTGGACTTGGTTTGGTGGGTGGGAGTCCTTCCTTCCCTTCCCACCTCCTTTTTTTTCTTTCTCTTTGATTTTTCTTCCAATGCGCATAGGGCCCTTTTGGGCTGTCCCACCAGCCCACTAAGGTCTGGTGCGCCACCCTCAAGGCCTATGGGCTTCCCCGGGGTGGGTTGCCCCCCCCCCTAGTGAACTCCCGGAACCCATTCGTCATTCCCGGTACATTCCCGGTAACTCCGAAAACCTTCCGGTAATCAAATGAGGTCATCCTATATATCAATCTTCGTTTCCGGACCATTCCGGAAACCCTCGTGACGTCCGTGATCTCATCCGGGACTCCGAACAACATTCGGTAACCAACCATATAACTCAAATACGCATAAAACAACGTCGAACCTTAAGTGTGCAGACCCTGCGGGTTCGAGAACTATGTAGACATGACCCGAGAGACTCCTCGGTCAATATCCAATAGTGGGACCTGGATGCCCATATTGGATCCTACATATTCTACGAAGATCTTATCGTTTGAACCTCAGTGCCAAGGATTCATATAATCCCGTATGTCATTCCCTTTGTCCTTCGGTATGTTACTTGCCCGAGATTCGATCGTCAGTATCCCCATACCTATTTCAATCTCGTTTACCGGCAAGTCTCTTTACTCGTTCCGTAATACAAGATCCCGCAACTTACACTAAGTCACATTGCTTGCAAGGCTTGTGTGTGATGTTGTATTACCGAGTGGGCCCCGAGATACCTCTCCGTCACACGGAGTGACAAATCCCAGTCTTGATCCATACTAACTCAACTAACACCTTCGGAGATACCTGTAGAGCATCTTTATAGTCACCCAGTTACGTTGCGACGTTTGATACACACAAAGTATTCCTCCGGTGTCAGTGAGTTATATGATCTCATGGTCATATGAACAAATACTTGACACGCAGAAAACAGTAGCAACAAAATGACACGATCAACATGCTACGTCTATTATTTTGGGTCTAGTCCGTCACGTGATTCTCCTAATGACGTGATCCAGTTATCAAGCAACAACACCTTGTTCATAATCAGAAGACACTGACTATCTTTGATCAACTGGCTAGCCAACTAGAGGCTTGCTACGGACAGTGTTTTGTCTATGTATCCACACATGTAAATGAGTCTTCATTCAATACAATTATAGCATGGATAATAAATGATTATCTTGATACAGGAATTATAATAATAACTATATTTATTATCGCCTCTAGGGCATAATTCCAACAGTCTCCCACTTGCACTAGAGTCAATAATCTAGTCCTCACATCATCATGCGAATTACATTGTAATAAATCTAACACCCATACAGTTCTGGTGTTGATCATGCTTAGCCCGTGGAAGAGGTTTAGTCAGCGGGTCTGCTACATTCAGATTCGTGTGCACTTTGCATATATTCACGTCCTCCCCTTCGACGTAGTCGCGGATGAGGTTGAAGCGTCGTTTGATGTTTCTGGACTTCTTGTGAAACCGTGGTTCCTTTGCTAAGGCAATGGCACCCGTGTTGTCACAGAACAAGGTTATTGGATTCCGTGCGCTTGGCACCACTCCAAGATCCGTCATGAATTGCTTCATCCAGACACCCTCCTTAGCCGCCTCCGAGGCAGCCATGTACTCCGCTTCACATGTAGAATCTGTTACGATGCTTTGCTTGGAACTGCACCAGCTTACCGCACCCCCATTAAGAATAAATACGTATCCGGTTTGCGACTTAGAGTCGTCCGGATCTGTGTCAAAGCTTGCATCGACGTAACCTTTTACGGCGAACTCTTCGTCACCTCCATATACGAGAAACATCTCCTTAGTCCTTTTCAGGTACTTCAGGATATTCTTGACCGTCGTCCAGTGATCCACTCCTGGATTACTCTGGAACCTACCTGCCATACTTATGGCCAGGCTAACATCCGGTCTAGTGCACAGCGTTGCATACATGATAGAACCTATGGCTGAAGCATAGGGGACGGAGCGCATATGCTCTCTATCTTCATCAGTTGCTGGGCACTGAGTCTTACTCAATCTCGTACCTTGTAAAACTGGCAAGAACCCTTTCTTGGACTGTTCCATTTTGAACCTCTTCAAAACTTTATCAAGGTATGTGCTTTGTGAAAGTCCTATTAGGCGTTTTGATCTATCCCTATAGATCTTAATGCCTAGAATGTAAGCAGCTTCTCCTAGGTCCTTCATAGAGAAACTTTTATTCAAGTAATCCTTTATGCTCTCCAAAAACTCCACGTTGTTTCCAATCAACAATATGTCATCCACATATAATATTAGAAACGCCACAGAGCTCCCACTCACTTTCTTGTAAATACAAGATTCTCCAACCACTTGTATAAACCCAAATGCTTTGATCACCTCATCAAAACGTTTGTTCCAACTCCGAGATGCTTGCACCAGTCCATAAATGGATCACTGGAGCTTGCACACCTTGTTAGCATTCTTAGGATCGACAAAACCTTCGGGTTGCATCATATACAATTCTTCCTTAAGGAAACCGTTAAGGAATGCCGTTTTGACATCCATCTGCCAGATTTCATAATCGAAAAATGCAGCTATTGCTAACATGATTCTGACAGACTTAAGCATCGCTACGGGTGAGAATGTCTCATCGTAGTCAACTCCTTGAACTTGTGAAAAACCCTTTGCCACAAGTCGAGCTTTATAAACGGTCACATTGCCGTCAGCGTCCGTCTTCCTCTTAAAGATCCATTTGTTCTGAATAGCCTTGCGGCCCTCACGCAGTACCTCCAAAGTCCACACTTTGTTCTCATACATGGATCCTATCTCGGACTTCATGGCTCTTAGCCATTTGTTGGAATCTGGGCCCACCATTGCTTCTTCATAATTTGCAGGTTCATTGTTGTCCAACAACATGATTGACAAGACGGGATTACCGTACCACTCTGGAGCAGCACGTGGTCTCGTCGACCTGCGTGGTTCGACAGAAACTTGAACTGGAGTTTCATGATCATCATCATTAACTTCCTCCTCAACCGGCGTCGCAACGACAGAGGTTTCCCCTTGCCCTGCGCCACCATCCAGAGGAATGAGAGGTTCGACAACCTCGTCAAGTTCTATCTTCCTCCCACTCAATTCTCTCGAGAGAAACTCCTTCTCGAGAAAAGCTCCGTTTTTAGCAACAAACACTTTGCCCTCGGATTTGAGATAGAAGGTGTACCCAACTGTCTCTTTTGGGTAACCTATGAAGACGCACTTTTCCGCTTTGGGTTCCAGCTTTTCAGGCTGAAGCTTTTTGACATAAGCATCACATCCCCAAACTTTAAGAAACGACAACTTTGGCCTTTTGCCATACCATAGTTCGTATGGTGTCGTCTCAACGGATTTTGATGGTGCCCTATTTAAAGTGAATGCAGCTGTTTCTAATGCATAACCCCAAAATGATAACGGCAAATCAGTAAGAGACATCATAGATCGCACCATCTCTAATAAAGTACGATTACGACGTTCGGACACACCATTACGCTGTGGTGTTCCAGGCGGTATCAACTGTGAAACAATTCCACATTGTCTTAAGTGAGCACCAAACTCGAAACTCAGATATTCACCCCCACGATCAGACCGTAGGAACTTGATCTTCTTGTTACGATGATTTTCAACTTCACTCTGAAATTGCTTGAACTTTTCAAATGTTTCAGACTTGTGCTTCATCAAGTAGACATAACCATATCTACTCAAATCGTCAGTGAAGGTGAGAAAATAACGATATCCGCCGCGTGCCTCCACGCTCATCGGACCACACACATCGGTATGTATGATTTCCAACAAGTCACTTGCACGCTCCATTGTTCCGGAGAACGGAGTCTTAGTCATCTTGCCCATGAGGCATGGTTCGCACGTGTCAAGTGAATCAAAGTCAAGTGACTCTAAAAGTCCATCAGCATGGAGTTTCTTCATGCGCTTTACACCAATATGACCTAAGCGGCAGTGCCACAAAAATATGGCGCTATCATTGTTAACTCTAACTCTTTTGGTCTCAATGTTATGTATGTGTGTATCGCTATCAAGATTCAATATGAACAATCCTCTCACATTGGGTGCATGACCATAAAAGATGTTACTCATAAAAATAGAACAACCATTATTCTCTGACTTAAAAGAGTAACCGTCTCGCAATAAACAAGATCCAGATATAATGTTCATGCTCAACGCAGACACTAAATAACAATGATTTAAGTTCATAACTAATCCTGATGGTAACTGAAGTGAAACTGTGCCGACGGCGATTGCATCAACCTTGGAACCATTTCCTACGCGCATCGTCACTTCATCTTTCGCCAGCCTTCGTCTATTCCGCAGTTCCTGTTTCGAGTTGCAAATATGAGCAACAGAACCGGTATCGAATACCCAGGCACTACTACGAGAGCCGGTTAAGTACACACCAATAACTTGTATATCAAATATACCTGATTTTTCTTTGGCCGCCTTCTTATCTGCCAGATACTTGGGGCAATTGCGCTTCCAGTGACCCATACCCTTGCAATAGTAACACTCCGTTTCAGGCTTAGGTCCAGCTTTGGGTTTCTTCATCGGATTGGCAACAGGCTTGCCGCTCTTCTTTGAATTACCCTTCTTGCCTTTGTCGTTTCTCTTGAAACTAGTGGTCTTATTCACCATCAACACTTGATGCTCTTTACGGAGTTCAGACTCTGCGACTTTCAGCATCGCAAACAACTCGCCGGGAGACTTGTTCATCCCTTGCATGTTGTAGTTCAACACAAAGCCTTTATAGCTTGGCGGCAGTGATTGAAGGATTCTATCAGTGATAGCCTCTTGCGGGAGTTCAATCCCCAGCTCAGCTAGACGGTTTGAGTACCCAGACATTTTGAGCACATGTTCACTGACAGACGAGTTTTCCTCCATCTTGCAAGCATAGAATTTATCGGAGGTCTCATACCTCTCGATCCGGGCGTTCTTCTGAAAGATAAACTTCAACTCCTGGAACATCTCAAATGCTCCATGACGCTCAAAGCGACGTTGAAGTCCCGGTTCTAAGCCATACAAGACTGCACATTGAACTACTGAGTAGTCCTCCTTACGTGCTAACCAAGCGTTCTTAACATCCTGATCAGCCGTAGCGGGTGGTTCATCTCCTAGCGCAGCATTAAGGACATAATCCTTCTTTCCAGCTTGTAAGATTAGCTTAAGATTATGAGCCCAGTCTACAAAGTTGCTTCCATCATCTTTCAACTTAGCTTTCTCTAGGAACGTATTAAAATTCAGGGTGACTCTCGCGTGAGCCATGATCTACAACACAAATGTATTCAAAGTGGACTTAGACTATGTTCAAGATAATTAGAGTTTAACTTAATCAAATTATTCGCTAAACTCCCACTCAAAAAGTACATCTCTCTAGTCATTTGAGTGGTTCATGATCCACTTACACTAGCTCAAGTCCGATCATCACGTGAGTTGAGTATAGTTTCAGTTGTAAGCATCCCTATGCTAATCATATCATCTATATGATTCATGATCGACCTTTCGGTCTCATGTGTTCCGAGGCCATGTCTGCACATGCTAGCCTCGTCAAGCTTAACCCGAGTGTTCCGCGTGCGCAACTGTTTTGCACCCGTTGTATGTGAACGTTGAGTCTATCACACCCGATCATCACGTGGTGTCTCGAAACGACGAACTGTAGCAACGGTGCACAGTCGGGGAGAACACAATTTCGTCTTGAAATTTTAGTGAGAGATCACCTCATAATGCTACCGTCGTTCTAAGCAAAATAAGGTGCATAAAAGGATTAACATCACATGCAATTCATAAGTGACATGATATGGCCATCATCATGTGTTTCTTGATCTCCATCACCAAAGCACCGGCACGATCTTCTTGTCACCGGTGCCACACCATGATCTCCATCAACGTGTCTCCATCGGGGTTGTCGTGCTACTCATGCTATTACTACTAAAGCTACATCCTAGCAAAATAGTAAACGCATCCGCAAGCACAAACATTAGTATAAAGACAACCCTATGGCTCCTGCCGGTTGCCGTACCATCGTCGTGCAAGTCGATAGTATCTATTACAACATGATCATCTCATACATACAATATATCACAACACATCGTTTGCCATATCACATCACAAGCATACCCTGCAAAAATAAGTTAGACGTCCTCTAATTTTGTTGTTGCATGTTTTACGTGGTGACCATGGGTATCTAGTAGGATCGCATCTTACTTACGCAAACACCACAACGGAGATATATGAGTTGCTATTTAACCTCATCCAAGGACCTCCTCGGTCAAATCCGATTCAACAAAGTTAGAGAAACCGACACTTGCCAGTCATGTTTGAGCAACGGGGTTACTCGTAGCGATGAAACCAGTCTCTCGTAAGCGTACGAGTAATGTCGGTCCAAGCCACTTCAATCCAACAATACCGCGGAATCAAGAAAAGACTAAGGAGGGCAGCAAAATGCACATCACCGCCCACAAAAACTTTTGTGTTCTACTCGAGAAGACATCTACGCATGAACCAAGCTCATGATGCCACTGTTGGGGAACGTCGCATGGGAAACAAAAAATTTCCTACGCGCACGAAGACCTATCATGGTGATGTCCATCTACGAGAGGGGATGAGTGATCTACGTACCCTTGTAGACCATACAGCATAAGCGTTAGTGGACGCGGTTGATGTAGTGGAACGTCCTCACGTCCCTCGATCCGCCCCGCGAACAATACCGCGATCAGTCCCACGATCTAGTACCGAACGGACGGCACCTCCGCGTTCAGCACACGTACAGCTCGACGATGATCTCGGCCTTCTTGATCCAGCAAGAGAAACGGAGAGGTAGAAGAGTTCTCCAGCAGCGTGACGGTGCTCCGGAGGTTGGTGATGATCTCGTCTCAGCAGGGCTCCGCCCGAGCTCCGTAGAAACGCGATCTAGAGGAAAAACCGTGGAGGTATGTGGTCGGGCTGCCGTGGAAAAGTCGTCTCAAATCAGCCCTAAAACCTCCGTATATATAGGTGGGAGAGGGGGCCTTGCCTTGGGGCTCAAGAAGCCCCAAGGGGGTCGGCCGAGCCAAGGGGGGAAGGTCTCCCCCCCCCCCAAACCGAGTTGGACTTGGTTTGGTGGGTGGGAGTCCTTCCTTCCCTTCCCACCTCCTCATTTTTTTTCTTTCTCTTTGATTTTTCTTCCAATGCACATAGGGCCCTTTTGGGCTGTCCCACCAGCCCACTAAGGGCTGGTGCGCCACCCTCAAGGCCTATGGGCTTCCCCGGGGTGGGTTGCCCCCCCCCCCCCGGTGAACTCCCGGAACCCATTCGTCATTCCCGGTACATTCCCGGTAACTCCGAAAACCTTCCGGTAATCAAATGAGGTCATCCTATATATCAATCTTCGTTTCCGGACCATTCCGGAAACCCTCGTGACGTCCGTGATCTCATCCGGGACTCCGAACAACATTCGGTAACCTACCATATAACTCAAATATGCATAAAACAACGTCGAACCTTAAGTGTGCAGACCCTGCGGGTTCGAGAACTATGTAGACATGATCCGAGAGACTCCTCGGTCAATATCCAATAGCGGGACCTGGATGCCCATATTGGATCCTACATATTCTACGAAGATCTTATCGTTTGAACCTGAGTGCGAAGGATTCATATAATCTCGTATGTCATTCCCTTTGTCCTTCGGTATGTTACTTGCCCGAGATTCGATCGTCAGTATCCCCATACCTATTTCAATCTCGTTTACCGGCAAGTCTCTTTACTCGTTCCGTAATACAAGATCCCGCAACTTACACTAAGTCACATTGCTTGCAAGGCTTGTGTGTGATGTTGTATTACCGAGTGGGCCCCGAGATACCTCTCCGTCACACAGAGTGAAAAATCCCAGTCTTGATCCATACTAACTCAACTAACACCTTCGGATATACCTGTAGAGCATCTTTATAGTCACCCAGTTACGTTGCGACGTTTGATACACACAAAGTATTCCTCCGGTGTCAGTGAGTTATATGATCTCATGGTCATAGGAACAAATACTTGACACGCAGAAAACAGTAGCAACAAAATGACACGATCAACATGCTACGTCTATTAGTTTGGGTTTAGTCCATCACGTGATTCTCCTAATGACGTGATCCAGTTATCAAGCAACAACACCTTGTTCATAATCAGAAGACACTGACTATCTTTGATCAACTGGCTAGCCAACTAGAGGCTTGCTAGGGACAGTGTTTTGTCTATGTATCCACACATGTAAATAAGTCTTCATTCAATACAATTATAGCATGGATAATAAACGATTATCTTGATACAGGAATTATAATAATAACTATATTTATTATTTCCTCTAGGACATAATTCCAACAATTGGTACGTTTGTTTATGTCCAAAAATACATGAGCATTTGTGTGTTCCGCCTAGATTCTTAATGTGTTCTCCAATCTGAATCTTCACACAATTTGGTGATGGTGGAAAAATTATTCTTTATATCTTGCCAACAGGGTAGCAAGATTTGTACGAAGAGGACTTTAAGTCTAACAATTTCTCTCCTCACAAGTGTCGACCCAAATCAATAAGAAGGAATCGGTACTGCCTTAATCTCCATGAACTGATTCTTTAATCTCTCCCAAAGCCCATCTCATCCACTGTCTATCTTTTGCAGTTTTCTTTTGCACGTTACATGCAGTGTTTTAAATAGCGGGATATGCCATGTAGGCGAAGAGCATGCTGTCACCTCCTGAATAACTATGATGCGCCTCAGCCTGGCCATTGCCCTCACTGCACCCTTACCACCTCCAGCCATCTGCTGAGCACGTACCTCAGTGCTTAGCAACGTCTTCTTGGAAGAAAATGACCACATCACTACCATGAAGACCGAAAAGGAACAAGTCGATGGTTTGCTTCAATTTCGTCTTAGAGTTTTGAACTGACCGATTAATTTATCTACGGGTGATGTATTGCATATTCTTTTATAGAGATTGATCAAGGCGCGAGACTATGCGTGAGTTAAATTTCAGCGTGTCATGCAACCACATGATGACACCCACTATGCATGTGACTTGCGAGAAGCAATTGAATGCCATCCATTGAGATAACAAGGACGAAGCCAACCCCCATCGGCATGCGTTACTCGGGCACAATGCAATACATCTTGCATCGTATATCCCTTTTCTCCGGTCAGTTTCAAACATCCCGCTGACTACCTGTTCGACCTGCTCCCCATGCATGTGGTTGAGCCTTTGATGTAATATTTAGAGAGAATAGTTATGAGTGGCTATTTTCTTTTCTAATGATTGTGGAGTTTTAAAGTTGAAAATGATGAATCCCTCTCTATATATTATAAGCTATCGATATATCCTCTGAACCAGTGCTCAAGGTCCTATATTTAAGACACAGTGCATTACATGGTATACTCTAAATAAGACTAGCTTCTGTTGTGCAGGTATTTCTCCTACATGCTAAATATTCTACATGCAGATTCTTATCAACGAAAGTGAGTTTCACAGAATATTTTATACTAATCAAGTAACAGTAACAGTAGTTATTTTGTTGTGTGTATATTAAACAGCTTATCTACAAGACATTGTTTAATTATATGTACTTTAAACAAACTCGATTCTCATCTCCCTCATGTCTACTGCTAAAAAATTGGTGCACGTATGTTCTGGCCCTCAATCCCATTTATTAGTTTCTTCTTCAGCACATGTACGTGATCGGCCAAGTAATAGTTACATTTTTTCTTGCCAACTATAGTTGACTAAATCCTAACATCGACTACTTTGAAGGAACGGTTTAAAGCAAGCAGCTATAACAGTTCTTTTTTGTCCTATTATACTTGGATCTGATTTCTTCTAATAACGTGCTACTCCTAAATAGTTCATGGTTTAGTCAGGTGCGTTCTTCCCTTCATTCTATATAATATTCTAAAATGCCAGTTGTGCACCTATCTGAATATTATAATTTCCTTATTATTATAACCTGGATTAATCTATATGATTGCTTTCCTACTACCTATGTACTGGCCATGTTTAGTCATTGACATAGATGAACAAAAGCCAGTTGTTTGGCAAGACGCACAGCTACATATGGTTTTTTATTTATCAAGTATCTCAAGTCACACAAATGGATGTTTATAGTGTCAATCAGTATCACCAAGCCGTGTGGTACAATGGCTGGGATGACCGGTCTAGGAATAAGAAGATTCTATGTCGACGATCAAGGCCAACATTTCATTAGCTTATTAATTTAAACCATTGCATGCATCAGGTTAGAGTGAAAATTTCCTCTTCTAGCTTCTTGAGCTTTTGAATATGAGAAAGTTGGATAATGCAATTCCTATTTCCAAAATAATAAATTGCCATACTAGACATATTTGATATATTGATTTGTTTCATTTTCCTCACTCGAGTCATATACTATTCTATTTTATTCATATAAAAAATATAAGGTCTCTCTAAATTTTGATATCAATACATTTAATCATCAGACTCAACATTGAATTTATACACAATTGTCGAGGTAACTAGGACAATATGTTTACCAATTATATCCTTTGTCAAAATAAGGAAACTTCGTCATACAGTGAACCTAATTTTATCAGCTATGGATGTTTTGACCCAAAAAGTTAGTGCTAACCACTACTCGAGCTTTTGCAAAATATATATTTCTTTCACACATGGAAGTGTGACTAACCATGTTGTAGACATTTATCTAAATTTAGATGCATATATGCCTTATCAATACCAAATAGGATTCTGGTATATTGGAATGCATCATAGGTTCACAAAGCTTCAATCAGATAAGTGGGCATGCACACCACCATAGGTTTAACCCATTTAAGTAAGAACATGAATTAAGACCCAAAAGGCATTTCTCCATGCTCTTTTATATGAAGGAAAAATATTACATGTTTTCACTAATATCTTTGTAACACTGAAGATCTAAAGTTAACTCAGAAGTGAACAATATCATATGAGTCATTCATGCATAAAAAATAAAAGGAAACACAAAATATTCATATATGACCAAATAATAATGCTATGTAGAATTGGACTAGCCCGTGCGAACGCACGGGTTGACGACTAGTTTTGCCAGAGCTGGGAAATAGTGCTATTTTACAAATAGTACGAGGAGTGATCTTTCAAAATATCCCCAAGTAGGAACATGTACCATTCAGATAAAGATTGCAATTATAATTTTGAGATAGAAAGCTGAAAATCTTCTCACTATCGCAATGCTTGTGCATTTGTTCTCATGTCAAATGAAATACAGTTTAAAGCAGGCAATTTATAAAAATATACAAACGTTGATGCACATAATGACTAATCTCTAACTACATCACATCTCCACCGAGCATAAGATGCCAACCTTGAAGTGCACAATCTCATGGATTTGCATCTCTCCTGCCATTTCTAGTAATTGAACTGAACGTTTGAACCCAAGCAATTGCCTTTCAAACACACAAAATCCATTAGCAGCTAGTCTGTAAAGAGGTGAATAAAACAGGGGAAATCCATTAGGGATTGTTTGTTCTTCCACAGAGTAATAAAAATAATAATAATAAACCACATGGCGATGAATTGAAGCGTGATATGATGGATTATTCACTGCAGATGTATCTACTTGGTACAAATACAATAGCTCATCTGTAAAGTTACACAATAACGGTTTTAATACTCAACAATTCTTTCTCTTACTGAATATGGGCAGAAACCTAGTACAGAATACACCTCACGTTTGATACTAATTACCTAATATCACCACAATTGAAAATTGTCAATTGTTGTTACTTACCTGTCTTTCCTACATCTTTGAAGCTAGGCAAATAAAAATGTAGAACTATTCTAATTTAATTGAGTCTCGGTGTATGTGTGTGCATGTGCAAGTACCCATATACCTAAAATTAGATGCTTACCTCAAGATAAGTAGAATATTAAAATAAGTAAATCAGTACCGGCATAATCATGTGATTTTGCTTCTTTTAGGGAAATTTATAAGATCTTACATAGTTGAGAAATACCAAGTGAAGTATAAAATATGTCATGCTGACACTCGCACGATTAGCGGCAAATGCTAAAGTATTATATATTAGCATATGTGCAACTTATACTTGCCAGTTCAGCATTTAGTGAGATGGTGTTTTTGATAAATAAGTAACATATTGAAAATATGGTTAACCTCATCTATTAATTCCAATTGTTTCCATACTGCATGACAATGACAGCTAATGATATTTGCTAACGATAGTTATTTCAATCGTATGCAAGTGATCAGGTGCTACTAAATGTTAGCTTGATAACAAAACGGAAAGTAGTGGCTACAGAACATGTAGTCCAAGAGACACTATTTTTTATGGCACAAATCCAGAACTGATGTGCTTATCCAAAAATAAACTGAGATGGAGGCAAGAATAAAACGGTTCTACCTATCAGGTAGAAAAACAATTCTACCTGCCTTGTAACACGGATCAGGAGCTTGTTCAACCAGGGAGTAGAAGTAGAAGTGTAGAAATATTGAAGAGCACCACGCCTTGCACATGAAAAAATAAGAATCAATACTCAAGTAAGGTACAACTTTTGGAGTTATGAATATGAATCTGCAAGGTTCTCCTCGACCTCATCTAACTGGTCTGGTATAGGGAAAGTAATGAGTAACCTCTGTCGGTGCCCCTCAAGGTCAGTCCAGGTCCAGGAGTGTTCCTCGAGGAAGAATATATTTCAAGTCTATGCTTTCTCCCAGTGTGACTCTGACGTCTGATCCTCTCGCGCTCATCCTTGCATCTATCCTTCCACCAACACGGGTACAAGATCAAGTAGGTGAATCCATAAAAAAATAGGGGATGCGTGGAAGGGGAACAGACACAAACCTACTTGTAGAGGATGGAATTGATATTGTGATTGAGACTCAATGTGAGATTATCCAGCTAGGTGATGCAGACATCATCGGAGGAAGTAGGCACCAATTGCCACCATGGTCGTGGTCTCTTTTTTGTGATTTTTGTTGCAACCATTGAACAGAAAATTCACACATCCATTACGGCAAACACACTTCAGTTTCGTCCTACCAATAGTAGAGAATAGTTCCAACAAAACTCACATCTAGAGAAGGCATGTCGATCCTAGGCACCCGGCGCTCGAGGACGGGGTTGGTGTCGGCGGATCTCGGGACCTGTGGAAGGAGAGTTGCGGCGTGCCGCTTCAGCCGACGGTGGCTAGTTGGGTTCGATGTTGCATGCGCACTGTGGATGGCGTGTTGCCGCTGGTACCTGCGATTGTGGTGCCCCTCCTCGAGCCGCGGATAAGATGAGGGCGTCGAAGGCCTGAGGGAAGGGATAAGACGCGGAGGATCATGATCTCTTTCTTCATGGGAGGTTTGGAGGCTCGACCTAGAACGGGAGCGATCTGATCTGCTCCATCTCCCTCTCTCGCTCTCTCACACAACGACGAGATAGCGGCGGCGCGCTTGGAGGAGTCTGGGTGTGGAGTAGGGGGAGGCAGGGCTATGTGGACACGGAGAGAATCACGATCGTTCTTTCCACATCCGACGTTGGCCATCGTTAGTGAACCTGAGGCTTCCGATTCGGCCATGGGAATAGCAGCCCCAGGACATTCGGCCCAGTACCAACCCATGCGAGAAAACAATGTCTTGGACGGCCAGGGACGACCGAGATGCAGGATCCAACGGCCGAAATCGCTAATTGTTGGAAATATGCCCTAGAGGCAATAATAAATTAGTTATTATTATATTTCTTAGTTCATGATAATCGTTTATTATCCATGCTATAATTGTATTGATTGGAAACACAATACTTGTGTGGATACATAGACAAAACACTGTCCCTAGTAAGCCTCTAGTTGACTAGCTCGTTGATCAAAGATGGTCAAGGTTTCCTGGCCATAGGCAAGTGTTGTCAGTTGATAACGGGATCACATCATTAGGAGAATCATGTGATGGACTAGACCCAAACTAGTAGACGTAGCATGTTGATCGTGTCATTTTGTTGCTACTGTTTTCTGCGTGTCAAGTATTTGTTCCTATGACCATGAGATCATATAACTCACGGACACCGGAGGAATGCTTTGTGTGTATCAAACGTCGCAACGTAACTGGGTGACTATAAAGATGCTCTACAGGTATCTCCGAAGGTGTTCGTTGAGTTAGTATAGATCGAGACTGGGATTTGTCACTCCGTGTGACGGAGAGGTATCTCGGGGCCCACTCGGTAATACAACATCACACACAAGCCTTGCAAGCAATGTAACTTAATGCAAGTTGCGGGATCTTGTATTACGGAACGATTAAAGAGACTTGCCGGTAAACGAGATTGAAATAGGTATGCGGATACTAACGATCGAATCTCGGGCAAGTAACATACCGAAGGACAAAGGGAATGACATACGGGATTATATGAATCCTTGGCACTGAGGTTCAAACGATAAGATCTTTGTAGAATATGTAGGATCCAATATGGGCATCCAGGTCCCGCTATTGGATATTGACCGAGGAGTCTCTCGGGTCATGTCTACATAGTTCTCGAACCCGCAGGGTCTGCACACTTAAGGTTCGACGTTGTTTTTTGCGTATTTGAGTTATATGGTTGGTTACCGAATGTTGTTCGGAGTCCCGGATGAGATCACGGACGTCACGAGGGTTTCCGGAATGGTCCGGAAACGAAGATTGATATATAGGATGACCTCATTTGGTTACCGGAAGGTTTTCGTGCATTACCGGAAAAGTTTCGGGCTCATCGGTAGTGTACCAGGAGTGCCGGGAGGGGTGCCGGGGACCATCGGGAGGGGTGTCACGCCCCAAGGGGTCTCATGGGCTATGGGAAGAGATAAACCAGCCCCTAGTGGGCTGGAATAAGTTCCCGCTAAGGCCCATAAGGTTTGAGAAGGAAAAAACACAAGGTGAAAAGAGTTTCCAAGTGGGAAGGTGGAATCCTACTCCAAGTAGGATTGGAGTAGGACTCCTCCACCTCCAATTTCGGCCAAACCTTTAGGTTTTGAGGCTGCCTCCTCCCCTCCCTCCCACCTATATATACGGAGGTTTTAGGGCTGATTTGAGACGACTTTTCCACGGCAGCCCGACCACATACCTCCACGGTTTTTCCTCTAGATCGCGTTTCTGCAGAGCTCGGGCGGAGCCCTGCTGAGACAAGGTCATCACCAACCTCCGGAGCGCCGTCACGCTGCCGGAGAACTCATCTACCTCTCCGTCTCTCTTGCTGGATCAAGAAGGCAGAGATCATCGTCGAGCTGTACGTCTGCTGAACGCGGAGGTGCCGTCCGTTCGGCACTAGATCGTGGGACTGATCGCGGGACGGTTCGCGGGGCGGATCGAGGGACGTGAGGATGTTCCACTACATCAACCGCGTTCACTAACGCTTCTTCTGTACGATCTACAAGGGTACGTAGATCACTCATCCCCTCTCGTAGATGGACATCACCATGATAGGTCTTCGTGCGCGTAGGAAATTTTTGTTTCCCATGCGACGTTCCCCAACAGTGGCATCAAGAGCTAGGTTTATGCGTAGATGTCTTCTCGAGTAGAACACAAAAGTTTTTGTGGGCGATGATGTGCGTTTTGCTGCCCTCCTTAGTATTTTCTTGATTCCGCGGTATTGTTGGATTGAAGCGGCTTGGACCGACATTACTCGTACGCTTACGAGAGACTGGTTTCATCGCTACGAGTAACCCCGTTGCTCAAAGATGACTGGCAAGTGTCGGTTTCTCCAACTTTAGTTGAATCGGATTTGACCGAGGAGGTCCTTGGATGAGGTTAAATAGCAACTCATATATCTCCGTTGTGGTGTTTGCGTAAGTAAGATGCGATCCTACTAGATACCCATGGTCACCACGTAAAACATGCAACAACAAAATTAGAGGACGTCTAACTTGTTTTTGCAGGGTATGCTTGTGATGTGATATGGCCAACGATGTGATGTGATATATTGGATGTATGAGATGATCATGTTGTAATAGATAATATCGACTTGCACGTCGATGGTACGGCAACCGGCAGGAGCCATAGGGTTGTCTTTATAACTAACGTTTGTGCTTGCAGATGCGTTTACTATTTTGCTAGGACGTAGCTTTAGTAGTAATAGCATGAGTAGCACGACAACCCCGATGGCGACACGATGATGGAGATCATGATGATGGAGATCATGGTGTGACGCTGGTGACAAGAAGATCGTGCCGGTGCTTTGGTGATGGAGATCAAGAAGCACGTGATGATGGCCATATCATGTCACTTATAAATTGCATGTGATGTTAATCCTTTTATGCACATTATTTTCCTTAGAACAACGGTAGCATTATGAGGTGATCTCTCACTAAAATTTCAAGACGAAATTGTGTTCTCCCCGACTGTGCACCGTTGCTACAGTTCGTCGTTTCGAGACACCACGTGATAATCGGGTGTGATAGACTCAACGTTCACATACAACGGGTGCAAAACAGTTGCGCACAGCGGAACACTCGGGTTAAGCTTGACGAGCCTAGCATGTGCAGACATGGCCTCGGAACACATGAGACCGAAAGGTCGAGCATGAATCGTATAGTTGATATGATTAGCATAGAGATGCTTACCACTGAAACTATTCTCGACTCACGTGATGATCGGACTTGAGATAGTGGATTTGGATCATGTACCACTCAAATGACTAGAGAGATGTACTTTTTGAGTGGGAGTTCTTAAGTAATATGATTAATTGAACTAATTTTCATGATAATAGTCTAATGGTCTTTGCGAAATACGATGTAGCTTGTGCTATAGCTCTACTGTTTTATATGTTCCTAGAGAAAATTTAGTTGAAAGTTGATAGTAGCAAACTTTGCAGACTGAGTCTGTAAAACCGAGGATTGTCCTCGTTGCTGCACAGAAGGCTTATGTCCTTAATGCACCACTCGGTGTGCTGCACCTCGAGCGTCGTCTGTGGATGCTGTGAACATCCGACATACACGTTTTTGATGACTACACGATAGTTCAGTACAAAAATACTTAATGGCTTAGAAGCAAGGCGCCGAAAACGTTGTAAAACGTCACGGAACATAAGTGATGTTCTAAAGAGATGAAATTGTGATTTCATGCTTGTGCCCTTGTTAAGAGGTACGAGACCTCCGACAAGATTCTTTGTCCACAAAGCACAGGAGAAAAGGCTCAATCATTGAGCATGTGCTCAGATTGTCTGAGTACGACAATCGCTTGAATCAAGTGGGAGTTAATCTTCCAGATGAGATAGTGATAGTTCTCCAAAGTCACTGCCACCAAGCTGTGAGAGCTTCGTGATGAACTATAACATATCAAGGATACATACAATGATCCTTGAGCGATTCGCGATGTTTGACACTGCGAAAGTAGAAATCAAGAAGGAGCATCAATAGTTGATGGTTTGTAAAACCACTAAGTTTCAAGAAAGGCAAGGGCTAGAAGGGATACTTCGTGAAACGGCAAAATAGTTGCTGCACTAATGAAGAGACCCAAGATTAAACCCAAACCCGAGACTAAGTGCTTCTGTAATGAGGGGAACAATCACTGAGGCGGAGCAACTCAAGATACTTGGTAGATAAGAAGGCTGGCAAAAGTCGAAAGAAGTGTATTTGATATACATGATGTTGATGTGTACTTTACTAGTACTCCTAGTAGCACGAGGGTATTGGATACCGGTTCGGTTGCTAAGTGATTAGTGACGCGAAATGAAAGCTACGGCATAAACGGAGACTAGCTAAAGGCGAGGTGACGATACGTGTTGGAAGTGTTTCCAAGATTGATATGATCAAACGTCGCACTCTCCCTCTACCATCGGGATTGGTGTTAAACCTAAATAATTGTTATTTGGTGCTTGCGTTAAGCATGGACATGATTGGATCGTGTTTATTGCAATACGATTATTCATTTAAAGAGAATAATGGTTACTCTATTTTCTTGAATAATCACCTTCAATGGTTTATTGAATCTCGATCGTAGTGTTACACATGTTCATGATATTGGTGCCAAAAGATACGAGTTGATGATGATAGTACCACTTACTTGTGGCACTGCCGCTTGAGTCATGTTAGTATAAATTGCATGAAGAGGCTCCATGCTGATGGATCTTTGTACTCACCTGATTTCGAATCACTAGTGACATGCGAATCATACCACATGAGCAAGGCCTTGTTTTCATTGAGATGAAATAAGATAGTAACTTGTTGGAAGTGATACATTTTGATGTATGCAGTCCAATGGGTGCTGAGGCACGCAGTGGATATCATTATGTTCTTACTTCACTGACGATTTGAGTAGATACAGGAGTATTTACTTAATGAATCACAAGTCTAAAATGTTGAAAAGTTCAATTCCGTTTCAGAGTGAAGTTCGTCGTAACAAGAGGATAAACTGTCTACGATATGATCATGGAAATGAATATCTGAGTTACGAGTTTTGGTACACAGTTAAGACAATGTGGAAATTGTTTCGCAGTTCATGCCACCTAGAACATCATAGTGTGATGATGTGTCTGAACGTCATAGCCACGCACTATTTGGTATGGTGCATACTATGATGTCTCTTATCGAATTACCATTATCGTTTATGGGTTATGCATTAGAGACAACCGCACTCACTTTAAATAGGGCACCGCGTATTTCCGTTGAGATGACACAGTATAGACTGAGGTTTAGAGAAATCTAAACTGTCGTTTCTTGAAAGTTTGGGGTTTCGACACTTATGTGAAAAAGTTTCAGTCTGATAAGCTCGAACCCAAAGCGGATAAATGCATCTTCATAGGATATCCAAAACAGTTGGGTACATCTCCTATCTCAGATCCGAAAGCAAAGTGTTTGTTTCTAGAAACGGATCCTTTCTCGAGGAAAGGTTTCTCTCGAAAGAATTGAGTGGGAGGGTAGTAGAACTTGATGAGGTTATTGAACCATCACTTCAACCAGTGTGTAGCAGGGCGCAGGAAGTTGTTCATGTGGCGCCTACACCAATTGAAGTGGAAGCTGATGATGATGATCATTGAGCTTCGAATCAAGTTACTACAAACCTCGTAGGTCGACAAGGTCGCGTACTGCTGCAGAGTAGTACGGTAACCCTGTCTTGGAGGTCATGTTGTTGAGCAACAGTGAACCTACGAGTTATGGAGAAAGCGATGGTGGGCCCAGATTCCGACAAATGGCTGGAAGCCATGAAATCCGAGAGAGGATCCATGTGTGAAAACAAAGTGTAGACTTTGGTAGAACTACTTGACGGTCATAGGACTATTGAGTAAAAATGGATCTTTAAAAGAAGACAGACGATGATGGTGATAAGTCACTATTAAGAAAAGCTCGACTTGTCGCAAAGATGTTTTCGATAAGATCAAACAGTTGACTATGATGAGACTTTCTCACTCGTAGCGATGCTAAAAGTCTGTTAGAATTATGTTAGTTGTTGATGCATTATTTATGAAATATTGCACGTAGGATGTCAAAACATTGTTTTCTCGACGGTTTCCTTGAGCAAACATTGTATGTGATACAACCAGAAGGTTTTGTCGATCCTAAAGATACTAGCAAGTATGCAAGCTCCAGTGATCCTTCAATGGACTGGTGCAAGCATCTCGGAGTTGGAATATACAGTTTGATGAGATGATCAAAGATTTTGGGTTTGTACAAGGTTTATGAGAAACTTGTATTTCCAAAGAAGTGAGTGGGAGCACTATAGAATTTCTGATAGGTATATGTGGTTGACATATTGTGGATCAAAAGTAATGTAGAATTTCTGTAAAGCATACAAGGTGGTTTGAAAGAAGTTTTCAAGGGAGTACCTGGATTACGCTACTTGAACGTTGAGCATCAAAGATCTATGGAGATAGATCGAAAGCGCTTAATAGAAGTTTCAACAAGATGCATGCCTTGACAAGTTTTTGAAAGAGTTCAAAATAGACCAGCAAAGAAGGTGTTCTTGGTTGCATTGTGAGGTGTGAATTTGAGTAAGACTCAAAACCCGACCACGGCAGAATAAAGAGAATAGACGAAGGTCGTCTTCTATGCCTTAGCCATAGAATCTAAAGTATGCCATGCTGTGTATCGCACCTGAAGTGTGCCTTGACTCAAAGTATGTTGAGAGGTACAGAGAGTGATCCATGATTGAATCACTAGCAGCGGTCGAAATTTATCCTTAGTAACTAATGGACTAAGGAATTTTTCTCGATTATGGAGGTGGTTAAAGAGTTTGTCGTAAAGGGTTACGTCAATGCAAGCTTTGACACTAATCCAGATAACTATGAGTAGTGAAACGGATTCGTATAGTAGAGTAGATATTTGGAGCATTTCCGAATAGCACGTAGTAGCAGCATCTATAAGATGACATAAAGAACACACGAATCTGAAAGTTTCAGAACCGTTGACTAAAACCTCTCTCACGAGCAAGACGTGATCAGACCCCATAACTATATGGGTGTTGGATTCGTTGGAATCACATGGTGATGTGAACTAGATTATTGACTCTAGTGCAAGTGGGAGACTGTTGGAAATATGCCCTAGAGGCAATAATAAATTAGTTATTATTATATTTCTTAGTTCATGATAATCGTTTATTATCCATGCTATAATTGTATTGATTGGAAACACAATACTTGTGTGGATACATAGACAAAACACTGTCCCTAGTAAGCCTCTAGTTGACTAGCTCGTTGATCAAAGATGGTCAAGGTTTCCTGGCCATAGGCAAGTGTTGTCAGTTGATAACGGGATCACATCATTAGGAGAATCATGTGATGGACTAGACCCAAACTAATAGACGTAGCATGTTGATCGTGTCATTTTGTTGCTACTGTTTTCTGCGTGTCAAGTATTTGTTCCTATGACCATGAGATCATATAACTCACGGACACCGGAGGAATGCTTTGTGTGTATCAAACGTCGCAACGTAACTGGGTGACTATAAAGATGCTCTACAGGTATCTCCGAAGGTGTTCGTTGAGTTAGTATAGATCGAGACTGGGATTTGTCACTCCGTGTGACGGAGAGGTATCTCGGGGCCCACTCGGTAATACAACATCACACACAAGCCTTGCAAGCAATGTAACTTAATGTAAGTTGCGGGATCTTGTATTACGGAACGAGTAAAGAGACTTGCCGGTAAACGAGATTGAAATAGGTATGCGGATACTAACGATCGAATCTCGGGCAAGTAACATACCGAAGGACAAAGGGAATGACATACGGGATTATATGAATCCTTGGCACTGAGGTTCAAACGATAAGATCTTTGTAGAATATGTAGGATCCAATATGGGCATCCAGGTCCCGCTATTGGATATTGACCGAGGAGTCTCTCGGGTCATGTCTACATAGTTTTCAAACCCGCAGGGTCTGCACACTTAAGGTTCGACGTTGTTTTATGCGTATTTGAGTTATATGGTTGGTTACCGAATGTTGTTCAAAGTCCCGGATGAGATCACGGACGTCACGAGGGTTTCCGGAATGGTCCGGAAACGAAGATTGATATATAGGATGACCTCATTTGGTTACCGGAAGGTTTTCGTGCATTACCGGAAAAGTTTCGGGCTCATCGGTAGTGTACCGGGAGTGCCGGGAGGGGTGCCGGGGACCATCGGGAGGGGTGTCACGCCCCAAGGGGTCTCATGGGCTATGGGAAGAGATAAAACAGCCCCTAATGGGCTGGAATAAGTTCCCACTAAGGCCCATAAGGTTTGAGAAGGAAAAAACACAAGATGGAAAGAGTTTCCAAGTGGGAAGGTGGAATCCTACTCCAAGTAGGATTGGAGTAGGACTCCTCCACCTCCAATTTCGGCCAAACCTTTAGGTTTTGAGGCTGCCTCCTCCCCTCCCTCCCACCTATATATACGGAGGTTTTAGGGCTGATTTGAGACGACTTTTCCACGGCAGCCCGACCACATACCTCCACGGTTTTTCCTCTAGATCGCGTTTCTGCAGAGCTCGGGCGGAGCCCTGCTGAGACAAGGTCATCACCAACCTCCGGAGCGTCGTCACGCTGCCGGAGAACTCATCTACCTCTCCGTCTCTCTTGCTGGATCAAGAAGGCAGAGATCATCGTCGAGCTGTACGTGTGCTGAACGCGGAGGTGCCGTCCGTTCGGCACTAGATCGTGGGACTGATCGCGGGACGGTTCGCGGGCGGATCGAGGGACGTGAGGACGTTCCACTACATCAACCGCGTTCACTAACGCTTCTGCTGTACGATCTACAAGGGTACGTAGATCACTCATCCCCTCTCGTTGATGGACATCACCATGATAGGTCTTCGTGCGCGTAGGAAATTTTTGTTTTCCATGCGACGTTCCCCAACACTAATGGCCTGAGAAAGCTCGGTTTAGGTGCGGTTTTAGGTGCTTAGCCAGAGGAGAACCAATTATGTTTTTACATATGTGCTCCACCACACACCCGACGTGTCCAGCCGCATCCCGTCGGCATAAAGAAGGCAATAGTTTTCTTATTTGAACTGAAGCAACAATCTGGAGTTGTCTTTTAAATAAATAAACAAATTTATGGACGGAAGTTTTAGGCAACATGGGCCTTCGGAAGATATGAATGGATAAAGTAAGAGCATCTACAACACAATATGAAACCCCTGAACCCTTTCTTAAAAAACATCCAGCGCGTGGCTGCTACTGACGCGTGGGCATCTCTTAGTCCGGGTCGGTGTTATCAACGAGGACTAAAAGTCATTTTGCCCTCGCGCTCCATAACGGCCACGTGGAGCATCTTCGGGGCCGGTTCATAACACAACCGGGACTAAAAGTTTGGGCCTTTAGTCCCGATTGTTTAGTCCGGGGCTAAAGGTCCTCTGAAACCGGGATTAATGGCCCATTTTCCACTAATGCGGACCCATTAAACCCTCCTCAAACGTCCGGACGGTCCGCCCAGTCATTGTCCGGTCACAAAAGTTCAACCTAGACGGGCCTCTTAAACTGGCCTCAAACGTCCAGGCTGACCGGCACCCTCCATTTCCAGCTCAAGTATGGGGCGGATTTGGGGGAGCCCGGGCACGACCGTCACGTCGGCCTGACGGCTTGGCCCCACGCGGACTCGACGGGAAACTTGATGGTCCGACGGGCGCCTCGACCATCGCCGCGGTGTGAACGCTGCGCGGCTCCGCCCAACAAAGTAAGAGCATCTACGACAGGACCCTTCAAACCTTCCTCAAAAGCCCGGACAAGCCACCCTATCACTGCCCAGTCACAAAAAATTGACCCAGACGGGCCTCTCAAACCATCTCAAATGCTCGGGCTGACCGGCACCCCCCATTTCCAGGCCAAGTATGGGGCGGATATGAGGGAGCCCGGGCGCGCCCAGGCACGCCCGCCATGTCGGCATGACAACTTGGCCTCACCCGGACTCGGCGGGAAACCCGATGGTTCGACGGGCGCCTCGACCGTAGGCACATTACGAACGCCGCGTGGCGCCGCTCTGGCTCTCTGCCCTTATCCATAGCCGGCTATTAAGCCGGCCGGCGTTCCCCAACCCTAGCACATCCACCTCCTCCCTTCCGTCGCTCCACCCGAGCCCGTCATCCATGCCCTCACGCCGCCGGCACTACACAATCCAGCATCGTCTCTGGCTCCTTGAGAAGGTCCGGATTCGGAGGGAGGTAGGGCTACCTATCGATCTGGAGGAGGATTTCCAGGAGGTGGAGGACGAAGAGGAGGGAGTGGGGCTAAAAGAGGAGGAGCTGGGTGAAAGAGAAGGAGGAGCTGGATGGAAGAGAGGGAGGAGCAGGAGCCTGCGAAGGAGGCATCGCCGCTAGTTGTGAGCGAGGACCAGCAGCAGCCGACGGAGGAGACGCCACCGCTAGCTATGAGGAAGGACCAGCGGGAGCCGGCGGAGGGGCCGTCGCCGCTAGCTGTGGGGGAGGAGGAGCAGAAGCCGACGGAGGGGGCGCCTTCGCTGGATGTGGGGAAGGAGGAGGCGCCGGCGGTCGTGGATCTGTGGCCCGAGCAGCTGGTCATCCTAAACTCCATCCGTTCGGAGGTAACTGTGAAAGCCAGGAGGCTTCATCGGCAGATGGAGGAGGCGCAGGCGGCCCAGGCGCCATCTTCGACGACGACGATGAGTAGTATAGTACTACGTAGTACGTAGGTGTTTTATTTTGCATGCTTGTGTATGAAAGTAGTGCATGAAATATGAGATACATGGATGTAGAGAAGGAAATTTGAGACGTGACTGATCAGTGTGCGCGGACATGTCCGGACGCATCCGTTGACGTTTAAGGAGCCCGATTTACAAGCTCCGACTAGAGATGCTTTAAAGAAGATTGATAGGATGGGGCAGTTATTAAGAAAACAAGAACTCGAATATCGATTTGCTGGTTGCTGTCCCGGTCCATGAACGGACCTAGCAGGCCCTGGTTGAATGTGTCAACTATTATTTTTTTTCTCCTTATCTTAAGGTTTGGACAACATGGGATGCTCCGTCTGTTTCGTCAGCAAATGATAAATCCATCAGAAAACATTGTTTTCAACAAACCAGAAGGTGCAAGCCTACATTCTATAAATGATAAATCCATCAGAAAACATTGTTTTCAACAAACCAGAAGGTGCAAGCCTACATTCTATAAATTCTTGACTTGTCTGCCACCACTCTGTAAATTATTTCCAGAGTTATAGGCTTCTGTGCATCTACTTTGACTCTTTTGTGTTCTTCTACAAATTAACATAGAGATTTTCTCAAGTAAGAGTCACATGGCCGTGATGAAGAAAAAGAAGACATCATGGCCGGAGTTATTGGCCATGCCATTGTCGGACGCGGTGACGACGATCCAAAGTGAGAGGCCCGACGTCACAGTGGAGGCTATCTCGGCGGGGGCCAAAAAGATCCCGCCGGGGTTCCTCTCAAAGCGCGCGTGCGTCTTCTTCGACCCGCAAGACGAGCTCAAACGGGTCGTTAGCGTCCCAACAATTGGCTAGTTGCATGGTGATACTCAAGATCAAAGTAGACAAAGTGATCGTCATGCAGCTAACTGTATCGCTTTCTTATGATTATTTACTTTGGAATAAGAAGTCAGGAGGTACGATATGCACTTCCTTTGATCTACCTGTAGCAGAACACATGTTACAAGAACTGATTCAATTGTGCTGAAGCAAGAGCCGTCACATCTGTAGGTAGGTTACGATTATCCTCGTTTGGTGCCACATTTAGTGAAATTAAATTTCGGTTCAATATTGATCAATTTGTCTAGAAAAATTGGTTTCCGCTCTAGTTAATAGATAAAGCCAAACCGACACATTAAGGCACAAACCCGAAGCAGGTACATGGATGCTACGGAGCACATCTAGAAAGGGCGGCCATGAACAATACAAACACACAAAGATAAAAATAAAATGTTGCTTGACATCGCAAAAGTCTTCGCCTCCTGAGGTATCCGTTACCAATGTTGAGGTGAGTTTTCATACCTTTGAGGCATGAAGCCAAACTGATTTTTGATCAAGCTTATCATTTTTCTTAAACGGGCTCAACGACTCTCTCTCATAGCTTCATTGTATGGATTTTCGTAATTTTGATGGTAACTTACTTTTCATGGAGTTGGTTTAGTCTCTATTGTATGGCTCAATGACCTATTAAGTTTGACGGATTTGGTCACCTGAACAGAACCCCCACATGTGAGAGACAACAAACACAAGAGGAACATGCCTTGATCTAGTTCGAGAAGGGCGAACCTGTTTTTGGTTCCATCGGCCCGTCACCAGAGAGGGCCAATTACTGCCCTCATCCTGGCACGATGGATGCTGGTCCGTCAGAAGACAACAAGCACACTAGGAAGAAGGGCAACTGGAAACCAAGCCACTGAGGAAACACTTCCAGGATGACTGCTGTAGCAAACCAACCTGTGGTTGGATAATTAGGAGGATTGTGGTATTCTCTGTTCATCAAAGTTCAAGTCCCAGACTTGACTTTGGTGCTTGCATTTTTCTGGATTAATTTCAGGTCTTCCGGCGATGTGCTTTCAGTGGGAGAAGACGTTCCCGTCGACAACGAAAGCGTCAATGGTGACTTCGTCAATCTCAAGATGATGTGCCGGCTTAGTCTCTCGAAGGTGCTCATAGGGATAGGATGTGCGTGCGTGCGTTCATAGGGGTGAGTGTACGCTCGTGTATGTGAGCGACTTCGATTTTTTTTAGAAAAGGATGCATCGTCCCGGCCTCTGCATCGAGTGATGCATACAACCCTTTATTAATAAATATAAATGAGTTCAAAACAAATGTCACAATTCGAGATAAAAATAAAGATACAAGACGCCATCCGCATCACAACCGGCGATGATAAATAGACCTAGATGACTAACCACCTATCCTATTATTGTGCCGCCATCCAAACCGGTTGAAGATACCCTGAGCTACCATCTCCCAGCGGACACACCCAGTAACCATAGGCTCCCTGGCTTCCGTAGGAGTGAGTAATGACCACGTGCGGATCAAAGCAGTAGCCCTGAATATAACCTGCAAAAAATTGATGGAGTTGCATTTGTTAAATACTAAATCATTCCTGCAGTTCCAAATAGAGGACAGCAATGCACAGGTCCCCACATGAATAATCTGTCCCAGCTGTAAATGAACCCCCTGTACCCACGTCCCAAATAACGTGTTAATGTTGTTAGGGGGGCTGATATTAAAGGCAATCTGGATCGAACTCCAAAATAATTTCCCAAAAGGGCATTCAAGAAATAGGTGCTTGATAGATTCATTGTTTTGGCAGAAGCTGCATCTTTGATTTCCTTTCCAATTGCGTTTTGCTAAATTGTCCTTTGTTAGAATGACTCCTTTGTGGACGAACCACATGAATATCTTTATTCTCAACGGGACTTTGACTCTCCAAATATGGTTGGATTTTGCAATCGGCACGACATCTATAAGACGCAAATACATGGATTTGATAGTGAAGGACCCATCCTTAGTCAATTTGCAACGAATAGTATCGGGTACATTCGAAAGATTGATATCCATTAATCTTCGAACAAGGTGAAGCCAACTGGTCCATCTGGCGCCAATCAAGGCTCTCCGAAATTGAATATCGAGAGGTGTCGCAGACAATATTCTCGCAACGGACGCTTGTCGACGTTGGACAATATTATATAACTGCGGATACTGTATAGCTAAGGGCGTCTCCCCTAACCATGTATCTTTCCAAAATCTAGTTGATTCACCATCACCAACGATGAACCTAGTTCTGTGAAAAAAGGCATTTTTAGACGTCATTAATCCCTTCCAAAAGGGTGAGTCAGTTGGTCTAACTGTCACTTGCGCTAATGTCTTATTTTGTAAGTACTTATTCCTCAGAATTTGTACCCACATGCCTTCGGACTCCACCGAGATTCTGTACAGCCATTTACTCAGTAAACATCTGTTTTTGACCTCTAGATTTTCAATCCCTAGACCACCTTGTTCCTTTGGTCTGCAAATAATGTCCCATTTAGTTAGTCTATATTTAGTTTTTACCGCATCGCTCTGCCAGAAAAAACGTGACCGAAAGAAATCCAACCTTTTCCGTACCCCCACTGATATCTAAAAAAAGAGAGAAGAAACATAGGCACACTTGTTAATACCGAATTAACAAGTACTAAACGTCCTCCATAGGATAAAAACTTGCCCTTCCAGTGGCTTAACTTTTTTTTGAATCGGTCCTCGATACTCTTCCGGTGGTGAATAGGAATGCCTAAATAAGTAAAAGGCAAATCCCCAGTCTTGCAACCAAACAGTTGGTTGTAAGTGTGTTGTTTAGTTTTGGCCTTTCCAAAACAGAATAATTCACTTTTGTTGAAGTTAATCTTCAATCCAGATAGCTGCTCAAATAAGCATAAAATGAGTTTCATGTTTCTGGCTTTGTCTAAATCATGCTCCATGAAGAGTATTGTATCATCAGCATATTGTACGATAGAGACCCCCCCCCCCATCCACTAGATGAAGTACTAGTCCCCCTACTAAATCGTTGTCACCGGCCCTCCTAATGATCAAAGCCAACATATCTGCCACAATGTTGAACAGGATTGGTGACATAGGATCTCCTTGTCTTATACCCTTCAGAGTTTGGAAAAAAATGTCCAACGTCATCGTTGACTTTGATACCAACACTACCGTTTTTAACAAAACAGTCAACATGCTTGCGCCAAAGTTGATCAAACCCCTTCATGCGCAAGGTTTGCTGTAAAAAGGACCATTTGACTTTATCGTATGTTTTTTCAAAGTTGACCTTGAAAATCACCCCATCCAGTTTCTTGGAGTGAATATCATGCAATGTTTTATGCAGAACCACAACCCCTTCTAGGATGTTACGTCCCGGCATAAAGGTTGTCTGGGTAGATTGAACTATCAAATTTGCTACCTTTGTCAGCCGATTAGTACCTACTTTTGTAAAAATCTTGAAGCTAACATTGAGCAGATAAATAGGTCAAAATTGTTCAATGCGCACCGCTCCTTCCTTCTTTGGTAACAACGTAATGGTACCAAAATTAAGATGAAAGAGCTTTAAACGCCCACAAAACAAGTCCCGAAACATTGGCATAATATCAACCTTAAATATATGCCAACACTTCCTATAAAACTCCGCCGGAAACCCATCTGGTTCTGGCGCTTTATTGTTTTTCATTTGCTCAATGGCCTCGAGCACCTCTTTCTCCGTAAAAGGGGCGGATAAAAAACTCATTATCGGCGTCTCCGATATGAGGAATATCAGCTACACTTTGCTCATCCATGGTGATAAAACTAGGGTCTGAAGCTCCAAAGAGTTGTTTATAATAAGATGAGATGTAGAGTTTTATGTTCTCGTGACCTACAATCGTGCCCTCATCCTGCTCTAGTTGCAAGATTCTCTTTTTCCTATGCTTGCCATTTTCAATCAAATGAAAGAATTTTGTATTATTATCCCCATGGACAATGGCCCTTCGATTATACTCTGCTCAAAAAAAAGGAGGACTGTTGTGACAAGCCACCCACCCACGCCTTGAGCACAACTGCCGGTGCCCACGAACCACAGCCACCATGACTCTCTTAGAAGTACGAAGGCTCCCAAACAACGCCTCTGAGACGGGTACGATGCCACCGAGTGGTTCGGAAGATCGGACCATGGATTTTCACCCCTAGCCAAATGTGGAGGGGACATAACCAACGGTAACGTCTCCCAGGATGAGAACGACACTCGTGAACGTCGACACAACAGTCGAGCTTGAGTTTCACATGGATACGGATCACCAGGGGTCCACCAGCCCTAACAGATCAGAGGGTCCACCAGGTCCAACACATCAGACTAGAGTATCATAACAATGCCTCATGCACCACGAATGCCTCCCACGACTACCACCTCGTCGCCCTCATGGCTAAAAACTGTAGACCATACCCCGTCCACCATCCGGGGATGACCCTCCGGACTTGAAGAATCAACCTTACCCGCTAAGCACCACGATTTTCTCTGCAAGGCCACAACCTTAGCTCTAATCTTCCCTATATGGCACACCGCACGTGGAAAAATCATGAAATAAGTTGAAACAAGTACCAGTGTTGATGTATTAGAAACCTATTGGTATCACATGTTACAAAATTTAGGTGTGTACCTATGTACGTGCACATAGAACTCCAAAATTTGAAGTGATGCGGAGATAAGACATGATGGAGCTGCGCAGCAATATTTCGCTTGGCAACACAAACCATTGCTGAGGCTGCAGCCTTACTTACTTTCTTTTTTTTGAAAGTTAGCAGGAGAGCTGCTAAGATTCCATTCAGAAGAAGTACGCCGACGGCGAGAACTGCTCGGTTTATTAAAGAAAAACCGAACGAAAACCTGTACAACAGGCAACCACACCTAGCTAAACTAGGAAACATCGCACATGACATACATGGACGCCGGTAAAACAAAACAAGAAGAATAGAGTACACCACAGTCATGGTAGTGTCATCGTATATCACCCATCGCGCTCGCGACCCGACGACTTCGACTTCACTACAAGAACATTGAAGGGCACCCGCATCGAGCATGTTTGCCACAAGTGTGTTCTTCAACTTCATCGACCTTAGAGCGAGAAGACATGTCCGAAAAGAGGCAAACATGTGCCACTCCAATCCCGAGAGGACGACGAACAAACTTGTCCGATGCACACTGCATGTCAAGTGTGCTCATGCTGCCAACACCGTCGTGCAACAGCCATCCTTGACAAATGTCGAAGCCCGACCATCCACACCACCACTAACCAAGTGTGCTTCACCTGGAACCTCTCCAAAACAATGCTTCCAACAAAGTAAGGCAGCCAAGCATACCCCATTGCCGATCCGACAAGGCGGATCTAGGTTTTCACCCGGAGAAAGGATCACAAAGGCAGAAGACGGTGGATCTCCTCGGTGATCCCTTCAAGAAGGAAAACAGCATCCGCAGATGTTGTCATCACCGGCATCAAGCAAGATTTTCATCTGGAGAATCCACACGCAACCACACTACCACCAGTCGACCGCACTGCACCCAACTCCACACAGCCCCATCACCTTGCACCTTTCACCACCGGACCGTAAGCACCAATGCAGGTCTGAACATGAACAGATCGCACATGCCCGCCTGCCCGCAGCCCCGCTGTACGAGCCCCCGCCTGGGACTCCACCGCACAGGCAGGAAGGCGCAGATCCGCCTTCCCAGCCGCATCAGCCCGCGTCAGGCCCCGAAGAATCCAGATCGGGACCCTTCAGCACACATCTGTAGCTGTGTGCCCACCGGAGAAAGGCAGAGGCGTCACGGCCTCGAGCACCAGCGTCCCACCTCGGCCAACCACCGCCGTCATCGGCAACTGCTGAATACATCCTACATCCTCAGATCTGCCCGTCCGTCGCCAAGCAAGGTGAGACTTTCGAGATCCGCGATGCAGCCAGAGAAAACGCCCCGCCGCTGCCATCCCCGGAGCCGGCCGGGCTTCGCCGGCGAGCCCCTCAGGCAGCGGCAAGGGGAGGGAGGGAGGTGGGGGGAGTAGGTGGCCGGTGAGATTTTCTCCCCCCGAGTCGCCAGGGAGACGACGCGGGGGTCCTCAGCCTTACTTGCGATAGGTAGGATAAGAATAAGACTGTTGGAGGACGGCGCACACGATGCATGCCTATTGTATTGTAGGACACCGGCAAACAAGGTGTATTGCAGGACTATATATTTTCCCTTGTTGTCAATATGTGTCATGCTTGTTGTCATGCTCACCAAGGGCGGCATGCACGATGCACACTTGTTGGCATGCCATGCTTCACTCCATTAACGTAGCCTCAAGGTCATTTATAAATACCATCCGCAGCAATGCGGCTTAAATACAACACAGAGTATATACATCTACAATTGGAGCTGATCACCACGAGCGTGGGGCGATGGGAAGAGTCGAGCCCGTAGGTTCTGGTGGGGGTGGTGACCAGACTGCAAAGACGTCCTGGCCAGAGGTGGTGGGTTGGTCGGCGGAGAGAGCGGCGGCACAGATCCATGGCGATAGGCCGGACGTCTCGGTCACCATGATCTATTCAGGCCCTCAGTGGCCGCCGGGCCATAACCCCTGGCGTGTCGTCGTCCTCTCCAACGAAGCTGGTGTCGTTGTGAAGACCCCCGTCATCGGGTAGGGGTACCACAAACCTTCAGGGGCAGGGCAGCTTAAGAGCTCCATACAGAGCATAGTTGTGCCCACTAGAACCATACTATGAATGTGCTAAGTTGCTGCAACCATGCTTGGTCAGCAGCGCTATAAATAATGTGTAACCTTTAGTATTGAATAAAAAAATAAAGCACATACTTACAGGTAATTTTTAGAGTTTTTTCTTCATCTTTCCCAGGTCGGCGGCCTCCACCATTTATAAGACACCAAAGGCTAACTATCTCTGCTCCTAAAAGGGGAGTTGGTAGGTCCCTATGCATGGTGTATTTTCGTGTCTACCTCTCACCACTAGTCCTTCATACTGGTTTTTTGTGCTTGCTTTGTCATGTGCCAATTAAATTCAATCATGTAAATTCATAAATCACCTCATATATGTGATGTCATCTCCTAAAAGATTGACAAAAGGACATCACTTAGAGAGGAAATTAATTACATGTTTATATTAGGTCAGACATCAGTTACACGTTAATCAACTAATTGCATTGACATTATGTATGATAGGATACTAGTTTTATGCTAAACATGCTAAGCGTTCCAGGAGCAAACTAGGCCGTTGGATTAATATTGTTCGATGGCCGAGATTAATTGGATTTGCTTCTTTGAGTCTTTCTATATTGATGTTGTTCGATGGCAAATGGTGCGAGCAAGCGAGATTAATTGGATTTGCTTCTTTGAGTATTTGCAGTTACTGTTAATGCACTGGGCTCTGAGCGTATAATAGCTTGAGAATATTGGAAATTAGTTGAGTCATAGATAATGCCATTGGAAAACTAGGACAGCTATAATGCCCACTTTTGTACTAGTGTTGATTCAGATTATGGTTATTATCTCTATGAACTGATACCATGTTTCTAAACCAAGAGGCAAACTACCAGTTGCTGCAAGCTCTTGCCCTCTGGGGCCAGCAAGTGCAAATAATTGTGATTCCTCGCACTAACAAGCAAGGCTCGAGGGAGAAGTTGGGTCATGGTGGGACCTCCGTGGATGAGCGACTCAATATCGAGGCACTTCTTGTTGGAAATATGCCCAAGAGGCAATAATAAAGTGGTTATTATCATATTTCCATGGTCATGATAATCGTTTATTATCCATTCTATAATTGTATTGATTGCAACCTCAGGTACATGTGTGGGTATATAAACAACTCGGTGTCCCTAGTGAGCCTCTACTAGACTAACTCGTTGATCAAAGATTGTTAATGTTTTCTAACCACAGATAAAAGTTGTCATTTGATAACGGGATCGCATCGTTAGAAGAATGATGTGATGGACATGACCAAACCGTAAGCATAGCATTTTATCGTATCACTAAGTTTATTGCTATTGCTTTCTACATGTCAAGTATCTGTACCTGAGACCATGAGATCATGCAACTCCCTGACACCGGAGGAATGCCTTGTGTCTGTCAAACGTCACTTCATACCTGGGTGACCATAAAGATGCTCTACAGGTATCTTCGAGGGTGTCTGTTGGGTTGGCATGGATCAAGACTGGGATTTGTCACTCCGTATAACGGAGAGATATCTCTGGGCCCTCTCGGTAATACAACATCACAAGAAGATCGCAAGCAGCGAGTTAGTCACGGGTTCTTCTATTACGGAACGAGTACAGAGAAATGCCGATAATGAGATAGAACTAGGTATGGAGATATCGACGATCGAATCTCAGACAAGTAACATACCACTAGACAAAAGGAACTGCATACGATATTGATTAAATCCTTGACATCGTGGTTCGAGCGATAAATATTTTCATGGAATATGTAGGAACCAGTATAGGTATTCAGATCCCGCTATTGGTTATTTACTCTAGAGGTGTCTCGATCATGTATGCATAGTTTTCGAACCTGTAGGGTCAACACACTTAATGTTCGATAACGATATAGTATTGTTGAGTTATATATGTTGATAACCGGATGTTGTTCGGAGTCACGGATGAGACCCCGGACATGACGAGGAGCTTTGGAATGACCCAAAGGTAAAGATTTATATATGAGAAGTTCGTATTCGGGTTTCGAAAAAGTTCCAAGACTTATCGGTTTTTGTTGGAGATGCCGGAAGGGTTCCGGGGTCTACCTGCCCCATAGGGCCCATGGGCTGAGAGGGAGGCGCACCAACCCCACCTCCCAGAGGCCCATGCGGCCAAGGGCTAGTGTTGGCCCTAGGGTGACCGCTGCACCTTGCCTTGGTGGCCAAGGCAGCCCCCTCGGCCGTCGCCCGCACCCCTAGGGAAACCCTTGGGTGGCCGGCCAGCAGCACACCTAGCCTTTGACGCAGCCCCCCCCCCCCCTTTCTCTGTAGATCGTTTTCTCCTCCGTCACGTCTGCGGCAGCGTTTGGCGAAGAACACCATCGTCATCATGCCGTCGTGCTGTCAGAAAACTGAGTCGGCTGGTTTTAGCATAGTGACGATGAACAAGCAAGTTACATAAGTGAATTGTATTGACCGTACCACTTATTCAGTGGACCATTTATTTGAAAATCCATAAAGTATAAAAATGACACGAGTAGCTACATGTATGATCGCCACCCGGCACTATCGCCAACTGTCCTGTCTCTATGGCATACAATTCACCTCTGCTATGTAGAGTAGCTTCCATAGAAGAAACTCCGAGCTAACCAACAACAGGGACAGCTGCAACACGGCCAAGCTTGTCTCGTGGGTCGAGGAAGACACATACACGCGTCGAGTCGAACCCGTGCGGGCTTGGGCTGGTCCCAATCGGGATCACCTCCGTCATCAAGTCGGGCCTCTAGCTGTTAATCGTCGTCACTGTCGGTGTCGCCGGCTTGCCCACCAACTCCGGCCAGGATGTCTTCGGAGAGCTCATATATATGTGTGTTACTACTGATTACTACTTCAGATATACAGCATGTGCCGATGTGCGAGGGGTCTCGTGGGTCTGGTCTGGCTGCGAAGGTCTCTGATATTGCAAGGATTTATAGGCGACACACAAACTACAAAGGCGATCGGCATGACCCGGTGATGCTTCGATGTTATCACTGCAGTTCTGGATGGATCGTTTGCTCACAAAATAGCCAGGCTGTTTAGTCGACACAAGTTATCACTACAGTTTGTTAACTTTTTTTAAGAATTGCAGTATGTATTATTTCCTACTATTTACTTTGCAAAATAAAATTAATGAGCACCTTGCACTACAAGAATCACAGCCCGATGCCGAGTACCCAGCATACTCGCCTAAGGCAAAAACAAAGGCTCGACGTTAAGCCTATCAAGGATGGCCATGTGACATCCACAATGCCGAGGCTCGTCTATAAGCCAAGCACTTGATATAAGCCGAGCGCATTTTTAGTTGTGCTCGGCTTGGTGTGTGATACCGATGCTCCGACTTTTGTCGTGTGCTCTTTATAGTATACTCGGCATAGAGGTGTATAAACCGAGTACCCGACAAATAGTACTCCGCATACGCTGAAACCACTCGGCTTGATATGTTTTTCCCTTAGTATTGTTAGTTTACAATCAACTAGCACTATTGCACAGAGATTAACACTTCATAAGTTAACCAGAGCTTATCCATTATTCCATGTCACTTAATAGTTTCTCGCCTTGTTTCTGAAAAGGTGCAAACTTTGACCAAGTTTATAGCAAACCTTTGAAGAAGAATGATGTGTCAAATAAATATCATTAGACGAGCGATAAATATATATTTTATATTTTATAAATTCAATATTTTAGTTATTGATTGGTTTTCCAACAAACATAATCAAACTATGCACCCTTTGACTTCCTCCCAAATTTATAGGCCTGTATTTCAGAGCCCGAGAAAGTAATAGTTAAGGTGTGTCACATCAAAAAATTGGTGGCCTGAGAAAACGAGATCCTGGGAGAGGAAAACGAAGGGGTTGTGAGTTTTGCCGGATAGCAATTCAGCCCTTGTACCGGAGCACTGTTGTAACAACAAATTACCTATACGGGTCTACATACCAACACAATAGTATGCACATCATATGTCTCAATATAAGAAAACATATTTGATTTCAGATTTAGTGATACTAGTATATGGTTGCATATGTGTCTTTGGATATGTTCATACTTGTTTTGTAAATTTTGTTGGAACTAAAAAAATATGATTGAGGACAAAGAAAAAAGAACCACTTGTTACAGTTGATATGTGGCTAGGTGTGACACACAAAAACATCGTACCAATGAAAAATGAAATATTCCTTATTCAGACCATAAAAACATGCTTCCCTATTTGTTCATGGAACGCCTATTTGGCACTCAGTTTAAATTTTTCTGCTAAGATGACATCTTTGTCAATTTTTGCTACTAACCATGTAACGTGAGGCCTGAAAGACGGTTGTGCCATTGGTAAGTATGTTACTAAATGTCATAGGAGTATAGAAGGTGATGTATAATACAGTAATCGAGGGACATAGAGGGCAATGTGTACACCCTCGCGAAGTAATTGAGGGATATAGTTGGACAAAATAAGGAATTCTCTCATGAAAAAATTATAAGTCAAATTGTACAATTTCGTAAATTATGTTACACACGAAAAGACATAATTCAGAGAAAATCATATATAATAAGAAAAGAAGACATATGTATATATATTTGACAAGAAGCATCATTCTAGTCATCATTTAGTTTCGCAGATCCCTAATTGACAATAGATGGGTTACATGGCTACATCTAGTCAGAAGGTTAATGGATGTTAGTCTTTCTGATGATCCTGATTGTATTACATGGAGGCTGACCTCCAATGGTACATTCTCGGTCAAATCAATGTATGACCATTTTATTGATAATTCAATTATCCCAAAATCGAGGCATATTTGGAAGGTCAAAGTTCCCCTTAAGATAAAAATATTTTTGTGGTTTCTTCACAAAGGAGTTGTTTTAACTAAGGATAGCTTGGCCAAGCGACATTGGAAAGGAAATCGACGATGTAGCTTTTGTCAGTCGCCTGAATCAATTAAACACCTCTTTCTGGACTGCCCTATGGCTAAAATCTTATGGCGCTCAATACATATCACTTTTAATATTTCCCCGCCTACTAGCATTAACATGTTATTTGGGACATGGCTGGACGGGGTTAATGTTTCTTTCACCAAACTATTTCGAGTTGGAATCTCTGCACTTTTGTGGGCTATATGGAATTGTAGAAATGACCTAGTTTTTAATAGACAACAATGTATCAACTTTTTGCAGGTCACCTTCAGGGCTACCACCTTGATCCGCATGTGGTCCTTACTCACTCTTGTGGTAATCAGGGAGCCTTTGGTTACTGGATGTGCCCGATGAAAGATGGTAGCTCGGGCTATCTTCAACCGATTTGGATGGCGTCATGCTGATAGAATAGCGATTTAGTCAACTACGCCTATTTTTACCATCGGTCTTGGCGTTGATCGCCATGTAATTTATTTTCGCAGTTTTTCGGTCTACTTTGTACTTTCTGTTGAACTGTTACTGTACTTAATAAATGGCTGCATGCATCGCTCGATGCAGAGGCCGGGACGATGCCTCCTTTTCGAAGAAAAAAAATCATTCTAGTCATCATTATTCTTTACAGATAACTGTTTATTCAATCCATAACATATTATTGCAGTATCCATGAGCAAAAGAGCGATACTACAAATAACTCCATGACACTTGCGGGCACCGGGGCTAGATGATGGAGTTAACCGACTGCAGGAACGGCTGCGATGAGGCCAGTTTGCTCATCGAAGAAGACTGCAACACGCTCAGCGTGAAACCCCGGTGGGCTGACGGTGCTGCCCACCTGCAGCAGCACGATCTGGAGATCCGGCCGGTCGTGGTTGATGATCACCAGCCCTGGATTTGTCTGCGTGCCCACCAGCTCGGGCCAGGATGTCTTGCCGGTGCTCATCGTGCTACTACTTCTACTACAAGATGAGATGAAGACTCCTGGATTTGGTTGGTGCATAGACCTTTCGTTCTGGAGCAAATTTATAGGGCTTCTACTTGTGAGGATTTATTACCATATGATATACAGTAGCCCATGATCGGCTTCGGTCTCATCACCATCTTTGTTTACTTTGCCCATTGTTCCCATGGGTCCAAAATATCTGCACTAACATACTATCCAGACTCTCAAAATAAAAATAATACCTGGGCGACTCGTTCAACTAGGCTTAACTTGTGGCATTACATGAATCTTGCTACGTTAATTATCATTCCGGTCTTTGCATTCACACCCATGGATTTGTATTATGCGAAATATTGTAATCACTATTTGGGGGGTACTCGTTGAAGATGTTGTCCTCAAATGCATATAGTAGGAACAAACATATATATTTGGAATTTATGCTAACAGAAAATTTTTGCACACATATTGCATATAAATTTTCTTCCTACATGCACTCAATGTTCAAACAACAGAACTAAAATATTAGATATTATTCATGTCTCTACAAGTAAATATGTAATATTGCATCACGAGTTGGTTGTGTGTTGTGTCGCCTCCCAATCTCTCTCTCTCTCTCTTCTCTCACTCTAACACGCGCACTCACAAACACGCAGCTGTGCACACGCACACAACAAAATATAACATCTCCAATGTACACAAGTGTAAATACACATGTATTATACTCAAAAGACTGGCATATGCTAATTAATGACTGATCGCTCTATGCAGCTAAGGCTTCTCGCTAGAAACGATTATTAATGAGTGTGATGTGTACGCATATGTCAGAGAGAGGCATATTGTCATGTCCGCCTGTTGAGCTACATGCAGAAAACTATCAGCCATACTTGTCATACTCGCATATTGCCAACTTTCAGCCTTTTCAGAGATCATTTGTAGTACTTTTCAAATTTATGGTCATTTAGCTCAAAAAATCGTTAAATGCATGAAATATTGTAAATGAAGTCAGAAATGGTTGAAAATTGATGACGTGACTTTAAATGATGCATATTGAAAGCAGTCAAACACACAAAGTGTGGAGTTAAAATAAGTTTAAAAAATAAAATGTCTTCATAAAACTTAAGCTTTCGTTCGAAGCCTTGATACTTCGAAAGAGATTGTTCAGTTTATACACGAAATGCATTCAGTTTTTGTCGTAACCTTGTCAACTTTTGAACACATGCTATGTGAATGAAATGATGATACCATGCCAAGTTTCAGCCTTTTCAGAGTTCATTTATAGTGCTTTTTAATTTGCCGGTCATTTAGCTCAAAAAAAGTTTAATATATCAAAATATTCAGCACAAGAAACCGGTTCCTATGGCAATCGTTGTAGGCTATTTTGTAAATTTTTTGAATCCTCAAATTCCGAAAGGAAAAAAGTTATCCTCAATCTAAGTTTTTTTTTATTTTTGGTCAAACTACTTATTCAATAAATAGTAGTGTTACTAAATAATAATTATTATTTAGAATAATAGTTTCAAACTCAAATGGTGAAACGTGTGACATCATGCTTAAGGGCTTAATAGGATTGTTATGATACATATAACATAAATTAATTAAATAAGTAGTTTATTTTTATAAAACATTTTTAATTCTTTTAGATTTTAGATTTTTTTAATTCGAATAGAATGATAATTCAGATTTTAATTTTTTTAAATGATGTCATATTTGTATTCCTCACATTTTTCTTATAATAATGGATAAATTATTTGTTGATTTTTGATTTATAGATTAAAAGATATTAATTATGCCATATTAAATGAATAAATGGCATTAAAAATATTATTTATTTTATTTTCATTGAAATTCAATATTGTTATTACTTATTTTATTTTGAACTTTTTAGTTATTTTGGATTTTTTTGTTTTTTATGCTTTTTGAGAATTATTTGAGTTTTCTTTAAAAAATTGTATTTTTTGAAGTTTTTTATGTTTTAAAATTAATTATTGTTTTTGTCAATCATTGGTGTTTATTTTAATAATTATTTTTAATTCAAAAAATTAAATCATGTGACATCAGGACCTAAGGGTTAATAGAATTGATAGCTTAGTATTGTCAGAAAAACAACAAGTGCAGACTTGGAAACTAGTGGAAATAGAACTAGAAAGTTAAGCGTGTTTGGGTTGGAGCAGTGAGAGGATGGGTGGCCGGACGGGAAGTTAGTGATTAGTGATTAAATTGTCAAATAATTGAAAGATTTCAAAATCAGAAAAAAAATCAAAGAAAATCCGGTTGGTAACACCAAACGGGACTAAAGGTCCTCCAGCCCAGCCTCCAAGTGGAGGGCCTTTAGAGCATCTCTAGCAGACCCCGTATAATCGTCGGAACTGTAAAATTCCGATGACTATACGGGTTTGGGCTATTTTTCCTGCCAGAGCAGATACTGTAAACGCGGCCCGACCCGTAAAACTTTTGCGGTGGCCCGTAAACGCGAGCGCTCGACCGCTATATCTGCGGGTTCAACCGCTGGATGCGGGTCGAAACCCTATCCCTCCGCCGCCGTGAAAAGTCCCCCCACCTCACCGCCGGCGCCTCCAATCCACCGTCACGCGCCTCCATTTCGCCGTGTAGCCGCTCTATTCCACCGCCCTTGATGGCCAGCTCCGGTCGCCGTAGGAACGATGACCCCGAGAGGGCTCGTTGTGTCCGATCCGACGCCGCCCGTAAGCGCGCCGCCCGCCGGTACACGCAGTGGGGCCGTACGCCGCCGCCGACGCTCCTCCGTCGCGAAACAGAGGAGTAGGACCGCGCGCGCGGCCGCCTCTTCTCCGGCAGCTCCTTCGAGGCATCGAGGTCGCGCTCGTGCTCCTCCCTCCCCCCGGTGAAGAGGGAGCTCGAAGAGCTCCCGTCGGTGAAGATGGAGCCGGAGGCGGTGCCGGAGCGACTTGCCGGGGCCGTCGTCGGACCGGAGGATTTCCTCCCTCCGACGGAGGAGGATAGCCTTTTGCCCGAGCTGCTGGCGCGGAGTGCACGAGAGGCGAAAGAGGACCAGCAGTGTCGTCGGAGGGAGGAGGAGATCGACACCGTGCTCTACGAGCAGGGTGTCGCGTCGGCCCTCGCCTTTGGCCACAAGGTGGAGGAGTGGCGCCGCGAAACGACTGCGCAGAAGCGCATCTACGTCGAGCTCTCCTCCGACAAGGACGACAACGGAGCGCACCACGCATCTACTACTGCACGAGCTCGACTCCGATGAGCTCAATTTTGCATAATGCAGTAGGATAGATAGTAGCTCTGGTGAGCTCCGATGAGCTCCAGTAGGTTTGCTTTACCTCTTCCCCCCTCTAGTAAGTGATGCAGTCTGAATGTAGTTTATATGATCATGTTCTATGTAAATCTCTCAATGACTGTGGTTCCAATTTCGCCCGCGAATGTTTTTATTTCAAATTATGCAGTTTGATTATACGGGTTTTGTTCTGCAGCGCAACATTTCGTCCCGCAAAACCCCACTTCGTCGAACTGTAAAACGCGTTTGCAGGTCGTAATTATACAGGGTCTGTTGCTCTTAGTCCCGGTTCGTAACACAACCGGGACTAAAAGTTTCGACCTTTTGTCCCGATTGTTTAGTCCCGGTCATAAAACCGGGACTAAAGGCCCTTTGAAACCGGGACTAATTGTCCTGTTTTCTACTAGTGTGAATGTGCATCGCCGAAAATCGTATAATAAATTTACAAATAAATGCGAGAACTAGAATTTAAACCCTGATGGGCTAGGAATATAACGGTTCATCTAATCATCCAACTCCAAGAAGGAGGACAAGCGGGACGCGACGTACAACGCCTTGATCACTACCATGGAGGGCATGATGATCAAGAAAAACTCAAGGGAGGAGAAGCGCCGGAAAGACAAGGAAGATCATGTGAACGTCTTCATGGAGATTCAAAGGAGGAGGTTCGAGATGGAGGCGAAGAAGCAAGCAAAAAAATGTCCGAGATGGAGGCGGAGAAGCAAGCGAGGATGCTCGAGATCACGGCCCCCAATGTTAAGACCAAGGCGAAAGAAGTTTCCCTCGCTAGCATGATGACGGGGTGGAGATCATGAAGGTGGACCTCAACACCATATCGAGGAAGAGACCATGGTTCGAGAAGATGCAGGCCAACATGCTCAAGTTCAACGAGGACTGATCAATGGCCGCAGGCACCATCCTTTTTTTATGCCAGCAAGCATGCTGGCATGACCACCGGTCGGGATAGTGTGGTCGAACTATAAATCTTTTTTGAGTGCTTTCATGTGTGCCGGCCGCTGGCAAACGTGCCAGCAAAGCTGTGTGATGAACTTTGATGAGCGGCATCGTCGTTGCCCTTTTAAATTTGCACGCGGACATAAAATAGGTCACCTGCGTTGGATGCATGGTCGACCCAAAATAAAAATTAAACGGACGCCGAGCTGGCGGCACCCAAATGAAAAAAAAACAAAATCATCATCCGTTTGGGTCGGATGGTTGTATTTGCTCTCACGGACCTGGTCGAGCGTGTTGTGTTGTTCCTCTCCAATCATGTTCGTCCAACACAAACGTAGCAGGCTAGCTCATAGGTGGGCGGGGCTTTTACACTGTATGGGACTTGGTGAAAGCTCTGTATTTGCTATGGTTCGGAAAAAAAAACCTTTCTACTTGTAAACCAATGCATGGTTGAATGGTGAGAAGGATTGTGGTATTTCCTATTCATCAGAGTTTAAATCCTAAATTTAACATTGGTGCTTGCATTTTTTTTAAATTATTCTAGGCCTTTCAACAATGTGCGTTTAGTGAGAGGAAACGTTCTCGTCGACTATGAAGGCGTCCGTGTCGATTTCGTCAATCTCAAGATGAAGTGTCAGTTCAGTCTTTTGAAGTTGCTCATAAGGGTGGGATGTGTGTGCGTGTGTTTATATGGGTAAATGTATGCTCGTATATACGAGTGACTTCAATTGTAATCTGTTAAATAAAGATTTGTACTTAATGCTCCCACATGACGACATCAATACTTCTATCTTATTTTAGTGCTAATGATCAATCACATGTTTGTACGTAGTCACACTCTTAATCCCAAATGAAAGAAACAAACATTTAAAAAGAAAAGAAAAACTAATATTATGCACCTATGTGTAACATAATACAACATAGAACTTCTACTTTCCCTAGCATTCTCATTCCCTATACTAATATATTAAAGTAAAAAAACAAAAACAAAATAATGAAGCTTCCTAAGAAAAAATGCATTAGTGGCATTGATATTACCCTTTAAGAAAAAATTGGAACAAATAATGACAAAATTTACACATAATTTTTTTTAAATGCGCTATCCCGTAATATGAAAGATAAGCATATCATGGTGGGATTTTCACAAAAATGAAGTTTCATTTGAACGAATGAATAAGCGACATTGCTATTACCCTTAAAGAAAAGGAAAGAGAATAAAACTAATGTCAAATAATGAAGTCTTCTAAGAAAGAAAGAATCGGTGGCATTCGTATAAACATTTAAGGAAAAAAGGATAAAATTTACACATAAATTGCGCTTTTGTATAATATGCAAAATAAGTATACAATAGTGGAATTTTCGTAAAACAAAAAGTTTCCTAAGAACGAATGAATTTGTGCCATATGTGCTACCAATAAGGCAGACAAAAATTGAAATAAAAACTAAAAAAAATCAAAATAATGAAGTCTTCTTGGAAAGAATGAATTAGTCGCATTCGTATAAACCTTTAAGAAAATAATGATAAACTTTGCACATAAATTGCACTTTTCCATAATATGCAAAAATAACTATATAATAGTGGAATTTTCATAAAAAGGAAGTTTCCTAAGAACGAATGAATTAGTGGAATACATACTACCATTAACGCAAATAGAAACTGAAAAAAACAAATAAAATCAAAATAAAAAAGTTTTCTAGGAAAGAATGAATTTGTCGCATATGTATAAACCTTTAAGAAAAGAATGATAAATTTGCACAAAATTTACACATAAATTGCATTTTTCTATAATATGCAAAAATAACTATATAATAGTAGAACGTAAAAATGAGGTATTCTAAGAACGAAAGAATTAGTGGCATGCTATTACCATTAAAGCAGATAGAAATTGAAATAGAAACTAAATCAAATCAAAATAATGAAGTTTTCTAGGAAAGAATAAACTTGTGGCTTTGGTATTACTGTTTAGGAAGAAAGAAAATGAAACAACTAAAATAAAAGCAAAAGAATGAGGTTTTCTAAGAAAAAATTGAATTGTTGGCATCGGTATTAACTTTTGAGAAAAAAAAATAAAGTTAAAATATCTGAAACAAAATTTGACAAAATTTGCAACAGTATACAAAAAAATTGTGCTTTTTAAAAATACGCAAAAATAAGCATATAATACTGAAACTTTCGCAAAAAAAAATCCTAAGAAGCAATGAATCAATGGCATCAATATGACCCGTAATGAAGAAAGAAAATGAAATAATAACTAGATCAAAATAGAAATAGTAATGTTTTATAATAACAATGAATTAGTGCCATTGGTATTTATCTTGAAGATAATGAAATAGTTAAAAATACTTGCACACAACTTTGCACTAAAATTACACCTTTTGTAGTATACAAACAACAATCATATGATAGTGTAACTTCCGCACATATTATATAGTATCTACAAGTATATATTTACACTCACCAAACACCCAAACATACTTACAAAGAAAAGAATAAAATCCAACTGATAAAAAATAACAAAAATTAAAAGGAGAAACACATAAAAAATCTATGAAACAAAAACAAAGGGGCAGAGGGGAGGGTTGGGTGGCACAAGTGGGCTTCGGCCCAGTAGTAAGTTGACTCACCCAAATATGTCGCCAGTCAAAAAACAAAATCTAAGCAAGCTAATGGTATAGTATAAATCTCAAAGCCAAAAAAAAAAAATCAATGGCCAAAAAAATCGACTGGTCCAAAATTAATTTTCAGGCAACCTACGTATAGCTAAAGTGTATGGAAAATGTCATGTGCATTCAAATGGAGGATTGTCGTGACGGGCATTTGCAGCCAACTCATACACGGATGTTCGTGTGGCACTTGAAGAGAAGAATGTATGTCTAGTTGATCACCAGATAAAAGGTTCTCGAAAAATATTTGCTTGCAATCACTGTTCAGAAAGTGCTGTGGTTGCTCGTTAAAGAATTAAGAAGTTGATTCTGCTGTCACACAAACCCCTAGAATATACACAGTGCATTACACACATGGTTTCTTTGCTTCAGAAATGGGGAGACCAGAGTGCATCAAACGAGCTCGCGACGCAAGCATGCAACCGACACACTAGTACCCTGGATTCAAGTGAATGCTTGCACTAAGTTGACAAGGATCGCAGGGTGGCTGCTTGCATCCCTTGCTCCAGTTCCAAGGATAGGTAGATAGATAGATAGATCTGTGTATTTACACGAGGGCATGGTGTACCATGAACACGATTTTTTCTGCTCACTCTTTGCTTGTGCCGAGGGCCAGGGATTTCAGTTCTGGCATCAGCCTCTCTTCCAGGTCTTCCTTCTTCTCCAGCATTCGGTCCGATGTGCAATCGTCTTCCTGCAGGGCAAAGACGAGACAATGCATGATTGCGAAAATCATGAGTAAAGAAGACAGTAGTCCAAGTTATTTTGTAGTTTTTCCATACGGCAGATGAGCGATACCGACAAAAGAAATGTTAATGCAAGAATCCAATGTAGTTACTGTTTAACTATAGCAGAGGATTTCGGGTAAATGGGGAGAGCATGAAATAGAAAGTAAGAATACATGTATAGAGTTCAGGGCAGAAAAACCAGATGAAAGTTATGGAAGGATAACCAACTAATCCTTTTCTAATACACACAGCAGTGAGCAGCGATGTATTCGAAATTGTTGGAGGGGACTTACATCACCGGTAGCAGCATCTTGTAGTGCGAGAAGTTTCACGGTGGTGGCGTGATATTCAGTTAAAACCTTGAAGGTTGAAGCCGGTAGCTTGTCCTGAAAAATAGGGGCTACAGATGATCAGACAGGTAGGGATTTGGCTAAAAATTAACAGTGTTATCTGAATCATCGATCCAAAAGTCAGTAGGAATTTGATGGTTAACACTAGTTTCTGGAAATACTCGTAGGGCCATGGAGCTACGTATAGGAATTATATATGTTATGCTGTTTCAACATATCAGACAAATAATATCAAAGATTCTGTGATCAGGATACGGTTGCTAAAAATTAACATATGCTACTTGACTTGCATTAAGTATATTTTAAGGACCCTGATAAGCGTCACACGTGTGGCACAAACACATGGCAACTCCGAAAGTTTTGGATGGCAAGTTTAGGGACCCGAGGATGGCAACTTCCTGTTCGGATGGCAAGTTTCAGTTTTTTGGGGGTTTGATTTTCTTTTTCGGATGGCAATTTTATTTGTAAAAAACGTCAGGACCGGATTGCTTCGTGCCACACATATGGCACTTACCATTAGGGCATTTTAAAGCGACTGCAAATAAAAAAATACCTTCAGTAGTGTGCTGACAGCACCAACAGCCCTTTCAGGTACCTGAAGAGCCTTGTTGTGTGCCTACAAAATATTCAAAAATGATGTTTCTCCGGTCAGCCTATAAATACAGAGAGAAAGCAGGAGTGTTATTTCAGGAAAGATACAATCAAGCAAACCTCGAGAAAAAGTAGAGCGACAACTTTTGGGAGGAAGGAAACTGGATCAGTCTCTGAAGAAACTTGTGCTATCAAATCCTTCAATTCATAGAAATTAAGGTGTCAAATAATTAGCACTAGAATTCATCCATAAAGAAACTTAGCATGTATGAATTCACACCCTACCAATCTATAAGAGCGCCTACGAGTCTAACAATGTTGTTAAATTTATATTATCATGATGATTTTAACTTGCATTCTGCTATTCTGTACTTGCACTATTTTGTCTTCTTTTTAAACGTGGAAAATACCATATTTTCATAGAAACAGAGATCATACTGTAAGACAGGGTTTTAAAAAGTGCTACCAAAATGGTTCAGGTTATTTGAGCGGTTTGCAAAAGTTTAGAATATGAGAACACAAGAAACAATTAGTGTTTGGGGCATATCAAATGTGTGATGAACTGATAATATACTCATTCCACCTGAACTGGGGAACAAAGGGGAACGTTTTGGGCCTAAACCAGCAAAAACTAAAAACCTGTCAGGCCCAGATCGAGAAAGTCGGTTCTGACTGGTTTTCCAGATCTGTGGTGCTACCATCAAGATAGAAGATACCAAGAACATACCTCGCGGTAGGAATGCAGCATTGATCGCTCAAGTCTTTCCTCAAGCTTCTTAAATAAGAAACCACTGAAAAAGAGAGTAGGCACTTTGATAATCCAGCCAATGCTGAAATCAAGTACAAAATAAAATGTTACCTTTCCTCTGCTGTATCTCTTAAGGCGTCCATAAATGAATCAAACCGCTGTTGTGGATTTTGAGAAAAAAGGTTAGAAAGAGCTACAAAGTCCTGTGATATTTAAGTTGTGGATCTCAAAGACATAGCAACAGTACCTTATTCTTTTGTTATTTAGTGTATTCCGTAGTTAGTCTACAGAATGACAGCATGTTTTACAGGATATAGGCGGCATACAAGAAATTGTGAATGTTGAGTATTTACAACATAGCATCTTTGGCAATCTGGTGATCAACATAATGCAGGAAGCTTCATGGAAGAACTTCATCTATATGTAGGACTGGCGCAGTGGTGAAGTCCTCCCCAATCGTGCCAAGAGGTCCTGGGTTCGAACCAGCCTCTCTGCTGCACTTTGCAGGGGGGTAAAGACTAGGTTCCTATAATCCCTCCCCAAACCCCATGTGTGGGAGCTTCTATGCACTGGGTCTGTCTCTCCTTTATTGCCTCAAAAATGTATACTATTTTATCATGTTAATCGTTTAAATGTCTGCTCAACCCCAGAGACCCCGACTAAAGTTTTTGTGGTATGTTAGGTTGTTAAATGTAGGTGCTAACATATTACCAGAATTTAAGCTGTTATGCATACTAGATTCAGAACAACAAAAATACAGAACTAAGGACTTCAAGGCTTCAATCATTCATCAAACAATATTTCTTGGTTACAGACAAACCTTTCCCTCCAGTGCTTCGACTAAAGCTTGAGCCTTCGATGACAATTGCCCTGGAAGATCCTTTGCCTGATTTATTTTTTCACAAAGAGCAATCCACAAAGTTAAGCAAAATGACATTTTCATTCAGGATTGACAAAGGAAAACATTACATAACATATGGAAAAATGAAATAAGTGAACTGTACCAGAAAAGTACGCTCAGTGGTGCTCAGCTGAACATGCTGTTCTTCACTGTCTTCAAACTCCATTCCATTCTTCAATTTGTTGTCCTTATCCTATCGGTAGTTCAGTGCAAAGTACATGTGCTAGTCAGAGAAGTAGGTTACAAAACCTTTTTCAGATTACAATTCATAAGCTAGTCAAAGTTTCTTAGTTTGTCGCGCAAGAAAGATCACAAGTAGGGAAGTACGACAATCAGGGCTGCATGTTATTTGAAGGGTTCAGTTGCAAGGGTAAAATTAAAGCCAAAACGGAGACATCACAAAACTATTTATGAAATATAATCTTGCAGGCAACTCCACTGTGTGAGCTTATAGAAGTTACCAGACTAAATAAAATCTTGTCGACTATTGGAGTACCCATGGTTGTTAGCAGATGATTGTGTAATATGCCCTGGAAACGAGAAAACAGGTAATTAAAAGGTCCGTAAATAAAGGCTGCTGACGTATTGAGTATCAAGCTATCTTGTGAGAACGATGCCCATAGGCTGTTGTAGCAGCTTACAGAGGTAGCAGGATCGTCCTCAAACGCATCTAGAGCTTTTCCATAGAGTTGCATATCGAGGACAGCCTGACGGCGACAAAGAATAATACGGTCGGGCACCAGAATAGAAATGCAGGAAAGCAATCTAGCAATAGCGAACAATTTTAAATGATATTTATATAGAACGAAAGCACAAAGTAATTGGGATGCAAAAGCAGATCACCTCATCTAGCTGCTTTTGCAGGTTATCAAGCACACTTGGCCTCCTTTCAGCATTTTCTGACAGCATGGTGCTCATTTTCCTCTGCCATGCATCAATAAGCAATTGGCCTCAGGTGAGAAGACGGTACTAATTTAATTGGCTCGCGGAGATGGAATCGAGGGGGATAGGTTGGGGTTTTTAGCTCGGATGTTCACCTGGTGATGCTGGCGTAGCCGAAAGGGGCGGAGGAGGTCTGCCGGCGGCGAATTTGAACGGTGACGGCGATCAGACCGAAGAGGAGGAAAAGTCGAGCGATTCGACGGCGTGGAGGCGCCCGAGCTCGAGGTCGTCCGGGTGGAGGAAGGGGTCGCGCAGGCGGGGCTCCCGGTCACGAAGAAAACGCCGGCGGTGGTTGCTCGCTGGTGTCGGCCGGCCGGCACATGCGTCTCTGGATCTCTCTCCTCACTGGACTGGAGAGGAGAAGACGACACAGGAGAGGGGACAGGTGGAGGTCGACTCATGGATGGGCCGTATGGGCTGTGTGGGGGAGAGGGAGCAAATGGGCTGCGCACTCTGCTGGTCGGGCCAGAAGCTAAGAGGGTCAAATGAATCCCCAAAAGCCTATTAAATGATGCAAAAATAAAATAGCAAAAAAACTATTTTAGGGTACTACCCCGGGTTGTTACAATAGACACCACACAACAGGGGTCTCACCTAAAGATCCAAAATGAGGTAAGAGGAAAAAGAAATGCAGAGTTGACGAATATCTCTCGCTCCATGTTGTTCTCTTCTACACCATACTTCATTTGGTATCTTCATTGAACCATGAAGGCAATGGGAATAACTTGCTAGAGGAGATAGAGTAGCTTGTGGTCAAAAAGGTGTACCTGGGATAGAAAAATGAGTTTGGCATGTAACCTACGATATCCTAAGGTGTTCGATGACCGGGAGAGAGAAGACTTAAGTCACACGATAGGGTGAGAAATGAAGTAGAGTGGGATAATCATAATGAACTAAGCTAGGATGAATTAAGTATTCAATTAGTGTATTAATGCAATATTAAATGAACACACAATTTATAATGCTCAAACATGGATGCAAATGTCATATTCATCATTTACACATCTTTCTGAGAAAGGTTCATATATATAACATGCTTAATTTGAAGCTACGTATTAAAAGATATGAATATTTGAAGTTAAATCAATTTCATGAAATTTATAATTCAAATAAATTGAAATAGAAATTCCAGAAACTAATAGCACAAAGGCTTAGCTAGCCATTGTAACTGACGAGTGGGTCTAGTGTAGTGCTAGCTCTGCACTGACACGATAGCGGCTACGGAGCTTTACCCACACGGGTGTAGGTGAGCCAAGAAGACTGGTGGTGCGTCCAGGGTGTTGTGACATGGTCGTGCATGCATAGTAGTTCTAATCGAGGCCAACACTAGATAGATTTGATGACTCGTGAGACCCCGGGCCAAATGTTAAGGAAATGGACTACAACGGGTGGGGCCATACTACGACGTGAGCGTGGTCTGCGATGCGCCCGTGACTCGCACAATGGTTCAAGAAATATTGCAAAAAGGGGTGGGTTATATGTGACCGACGGGATTCGAGCTTGCGGCTGTTGATTACCTTGATGCAGTTTCAGATTGTAGAAAGTCCTCGCCTCTGCTCCGAAGGGTGATCGTGTGTATCAAACCAATAGGAGGTTTTGCTAATAGATAATGATTAATTCAAGCAAATTATCGTTCTCGTAAGAGGTTTTGGTTTTACGCACCGAACAAGTTATAATTGTATGGAGAGAGATCAATATAATGGAAATAGGCATAGGCATAAGGACTTTACTTACAACCTTGTACTTGCTCTTAGGATCTTCTCTTGATTTCCAGCATAGTCCTATTAGACACTGTCATGATGTGTTCTCAACGTGTAGATGTGAGGGACGCATGCAAATAATTTCACGACCGATCAGCAAGCTGCATCGTGAGTATATTCTCCAACAAAGGCCCTTACCGCCGGGCGGGTTACCTCAGTTATTAAGGATTTCTCCACCAACACATTGAACACTTAATGACTAAACCCCATGCTCCCCAAGGAGTTTCTTTCTGCTACCGTACTAATCCTTACTCTCACCGACAGCCTACACTTGACCTCCTCCTAGTCGATCTAAGAGCATCTCCAATAGAACTCCTATTTTAGGACACATAAAAGTGCTTGGAGTATAATTTAGGGCAGCAATGAGTGGTATTTTGGGCACGAAAAAATGTGCATCTCCAACCGCAGCATGAAAACAGTAGTCACATGACATATTTCTTCTCACTATTTGCATACATATAGCAACAAGTCAACATCAAACCCATTTAAATTTAATTCAAACTAAATAGTACAAACATAACAATAAATACATTTGTTCCCAACAACAAACTATTGCATAGTTTATGAGTCCACAACAGCAAATTCAGCACAAATTATTCATCAAACTATACAACAAAGTTCACAAATCAAACATAAAGATAAACCTACTCGTCTTGCTGCCCATACCAAGTGCACTACTCGTACATGAGATATTTTTGAAGATCTCCATGTGTATCGGGATATCTAATGTCATGGCAAAGTGTTGGACTCGGTCTTGCGATCTACGCGGCCGCACTGGGTTTCCCATGAGTTCATAGAAGGTGTAATGTAAATATTCTTCGTGCTCATTCTTAATGATCATGTTATGAATGATCACACAACTGTAATTATGTCCAACGGATCCCTTGATCCCCAAACCTAGCTAGTCCCCGCGCAATAGCAGGCTTGCAAAATCCCAAAAGCCCTCTCCGCATCTTTCCTAGCAGCCACTTAAGCATTATGAAAGTAGAGTTCTTTCTTGACTTAGGGATTTTAAATTGGCTTGACGAAAGTATCCGACTTTGGATATATCTCATCTGCAAGGTAGTAGCCCATGTTGTATGTGCGACCATTTCCTTGGAAATCCATCGTTGATAATGCCCCGTTGTCTAGCTTTGCAAAGAGAGGTGCTAGAGCACATTGATGCCATTGCAAGACTCGGGCATTCAAAAATATGCATGACAAATCCTTGTCTCCTCATAGGCCATGGCTTCAAGAATGATGGTGGCATCCTTTCTTATGTCCTTCGAACTGTCCACGTCAAGTTGGAGGGCAGTTCTTCCAACTTCAGTGCATGCAATTAATGGAGTCAAGCATACCAGGAAACCCATGAGGTTTGTTCATATCCAATAGCCTCACCATCCCTTGAGCATTGAGTGCTCTCAAATACTCTAGCCCAAACACTTCAACAATCACTTTTGCAAATTGCTTGACATAAAAGACCGAAGTGCTCTCTCTCATTGCCACATTAACACCAACGAAATCTATCGACCGGGATACCATAGGAAATCATGCGCAATGCGACAGTCACCTTCTGCTCACTGCTATGTCTGAGCCTTCCACTGCAATTCCTCCCCTGCTATTAGAGGTGCTCTAAAGGATGTCTTCAGGCTAACAACTGCATAGGCGGAGCACTCGATCGACAAGCAGAGAGCGGAGGCGGCTAGCTAGTAAGGATCCCGACGATGTTTTACAGGCTGATAACAATTTTGATCCTAGCAGAAAGCTCTTTCCTCCCTAATCCCCTAGCTCAAGGTTGGTGATCTCACTGATTAGCCACGGCAACCCAATACGTGGTGGATTTGTGCTTGAACTGGTGCATAATATATTGATGTTGATAATAATTTTGGCATCCTAATGCTATGTTAGTGCGGTTCTTCGCGTGTATGTTGCTGAAGATAATTAATGATGATATCCAGTTGTGTATATGCCATCGTGTATGATGTTATTTCATGCATGCACTCTACGGGTTATCACTATCGTGTTTGGTCAAGCTGATGTATAGAAAGATGTCATTTTAGAAATATATGGGCTGGTTATTGTCACATTTCATCTCCTCAACCAAACACATGAACAAAACCATTCCATTCCATTTTTTAGTTCAAACCAAACACAAGAATGGAACCGATCCATTCCTTTGGAATGAAACCATTCCATTTCATTCCGCTTGGTTCTCAAACTAAACACACCCTAAAAAGTCGCCGAAAACTCACACTATGGGTGTTCGTATTTGCATATCAACATCATGGCTTAGTTGTGGAGAGAGAAAAGAAACAGGGAGAAAGACCACACATCGAAGAATTAATTTCATTACTTAGAAAAATGGGCATGGCGTTGACTTGAGTAAGCCCCCATCAAGCGAATGGTCTCAGCAGTTCCAAAACCTTGACTTAAAATGTAATGTGCGTTCGAATGGACGCTTGTCATGACAGGGGGTTGCAGCCTACTCCTGTTCATATGTTTCATGTGGCACTTGAAGAGGAGAACGAGTTTCTACTTGATCACAAGATAAAAGGTTCTTGAAAAATATTTGCTTGCCGTCATTGTTCGGAATGGAACCACCAGAGTTTCAAGGTGTTCATACCTCATACATGCTGTCAGTCGGTATTTGGTTGCTCGTTAAAAATTAAGTTGATTCTGTTGTCACACAAACCCTAGAATGTACACGGTGTATTACAGACATGGATTCCCTTTGTCCAGAAATTGCGACACCAGAGGGCAACAAATGAGCTCACGGCGCAAACATGCAACCGACATACTACACTAGATTCAAGTGAATGCTTGCACTAAGTTGACCAAGCATCGCAGGCTGGCCCTTGCATCCCTAGCTCCAGCACCTAGTGCCGAGAAGGATAGATAAAGCTGTGTATTTACACGAGGGCATGGCGTACCATGCACACAATGTTTGATGCTCACTCTTTGCTTGTCCCGAGGGCCAGGGATTTCAGTTCTGGCATCAGCCTCTCTTCCAGGTCTTCCTTCTTCTCCAGCATTCGGTCCGATGCACAATCGTCTTCCTGCAGGGCAAACACGAGACAATGCATGATTGCGTAAATGATGAGGAGAGAAGACTGTAGTCCAAGTTTTTGCAGTTTTTCCGCATGGCACATGATCGATACCAACAAAAGAAATGTTGATGCATGAATAGCAGTGGTCTTGGTAGAGAACCAGCGAGTGTAGTTACTGTTTAACTGTAGCAGAGGATTTCGGATAGATGGGGAGAGCTCCAAATAGAAATTAAGAGTACATGAATAGAGTTCATGGCAGAAAGCGGATAGAAGGATAGCCAACTAATCCTTTTATAATGCAAACAACAGTGAGGAGCGATACATTGGAAATTGTTGGAGTGGACTTACATCACCCGTGGCAGCAGCTTGTAGTGCGAGAACTTTCACGGTAGTGGCGTGATATTCAGTTAAAACCTTAAATGTTGAAGCTGGCAGCTTGTCCTGAAAAATAGAGGATATGGATGATCACACAGGTACAGATTTTGCGAAAATTAACAGTATTATCTGAATATGTCAAATAGGCTAACATCACAGAGAGGCCAAAACATCCTAATTCTGTAAGGATGCTATAGAACTAAAACCTAAGAGGCTAAGAAACCATGGCCAGAATGTGCAGGACTGTCGGTCATCTATACAAAAGCCAGCAGGAATCAGATGGTTAACACTAGTTTCTGGACATACTGGCAGGGCCGTGGAGCTACCTACAGGAACTAGATCTGCTATGCTGTTTCAACAGGTTATGAAAAGTTCAAACATGCAAAAAGAAACAAAATAAAATTTAATGACACGGACTACAAAGATTTATTGAGCATGCCGGTTCTCTGATATTTGTACTTCAAACTCTTGGTACGACTTCATTCGTGCAGCATGGGCAGAAATACGTCCAACAGTGATGACTGTGGACTCCCTCTGATTACGTTACAAGTCTTGCGATGCACAGAAACAAACCCCTCTATGATAATTACTGGTTCCACTTGTCCAAGTAAAACAAAGCTAAGCCGACGACACACAATAGAAACATCACTAGCTGTTGTTCCCGGAGGGAAAAATGCAAAATCAAGGAGTTTATTGTTATAAAGGTGTAAAGGACAGGATAAGGGAACGGTGGACAGGTGATTCTTCTAACACCTAAATGACACAATTACAAACCAGCATATCAGACAAATAATATCAAAGATTTTGTGATCGGGATACTGTTGCTAAAAGTTAGCATATTCTACTTGAACTGCATTAAATATATCTTGACGCGAAAGCAAATCACAAATTACCTTTAGTAGTGTGATGACAGCACCAACAGCCCTTCCAGGTGCCTGAAGAGCTTTGGTATGTGCCTACAAAATATTCAAACAGGATGTTTCTCCATCAGCCTATAAATACAGAGCAAAAGCAGGACCGTTATTTCAGGAAATATACAATCAAACAAACCTGGAGAAAAAGTAGAGCAACAACTTTTGGGAGGAAGGAAACTGGATCGGTCTCTGAAGAAACTTGTGCTATCAAATCCTTCAATTGAAAGAAACTAAGGTGTCAGATAATTAGCACTAGAATTCATCCATAAAGAAACTTAGCATGTATGAATCCTTTATTCAGTACATTATACATATTGAACATTAATATCTTCACACCCTACCAATCTATAAGAGCGCCTACGAGTCAAACAATCTTGGTAAAAAATTATATTATCATGGTGAGTTCGACTTGCATTCTGCTATTCTGTACTTGCACTATTTCGATGCTTAAAAAACAAGAAACAGCATTTTCTTAACCATGGAAATACTATATTTTCATATACTGTGAGACACAGGGTTTTGAAAAGTGCTACCAGAATGGTTCAGGTTATTTGGGCGGTTTGCTAAGTTTAGAAGTTCGAAACACAAGAAACAATTAGTGATTGGGGCATATCAAATAAGTGATGAACTGATAATACGCTCATTCCACCTGAACTGGGGGTCAAAAGGGAATGTTTAGGGCCTAAAGCAGCAAAAACTAAAAATCTGTCAGGCCCAGTTAGAGAAAGTCGGTTCTCACTGGTTTTCCAGCCGCTGTGGTACTACCATCAAGATAGAAGATACCAAGAACATACCTTGCGGTAGGAATGCAGCATTGACCGCTCTAGTCTTTTATCAAGCTTCTTAAATAACAAGCCACTGAAAAGGAGAGTAGGCATTTTGGTAATCCAGCCAATGTGGAAAGCAAGTAAAACACAAATGTTACCTTTCCTCTGCTGTATCCCTTAAGGCGTCCATAAATGAATCAAACCGCTGTTGTGGATTTCGAGGAAAAGGTTAGAAAGAGCTACAAAGTCCAGTTATATTCGAACTGCTGGATCTCAAAGACATCGCAACAGTCACTTATTCATTTGTTATTTCGTGTATGCATTTAGACAACAAGAACTCACCAGTCACATGCTTAGGAACATGTACATTTTATCAACTAGCAAAGATTAACAGCTTGGTGAGGAAGATGCTTCATATATGCGATCTTATATCTGAACTAGTGTGTCAGCCCTAGTATGAATTATATACACTTTCCAAAAAAGAGAATTGAACACGTAATATATCAAGAAGAAATTGAACGCTTATTTTCTCGTCTAAACATTTTTTTCAGGGTATCTGTGGCATATTTAATTTACTAGTTATAATACAATCAAATAATTGGTGTCGTAGAGCACACAGAAAATTAACATGAAGTGGTTTCCGTGGTTAGTCTACAGAATGACAGGATGTTTTACAGGGTATAGGCAGCATACAGGAAATTGTCAATCTTGGGTATTTACAACATAGCATCTTGTCCATCTAGTGATTAACATAATGCAGGAAGCTTCACGGAATAAGTTCGTCTATATATAGATTCATTGCCTAAAAAATGTGTAGTATTTTATCATGTTAATCATCTAAACGTCTTCTCTACCCCAGAGACCCAGACTAAAGTTTTTGTGGTATGTTAGATTGTTAACTGTAGGTGCCAACATATTACCCGAATTTAAGCTGCTATGCATACTAGATTTAGAACAAGAAAAATACAGAACAAGCGACTTTAAGGCTTCAATCAATTCATCAGACAATATTTCTTGGTTACAGACAAACCTTTCCCTCCAGTGCTTCGACTAAAGCTTGAGCCTTCGATGACAATTGCCCAGGAAGATCCTTTGCCTGATGTTTTTTAACAGGAAGCAAGCCCACAAAGTTAAAGAAGACATTTCCATTCAGGATTGACATAGGAAAACATTAAGAAATAAGTGAGCTGTACCAGAAAAGTACGGTCAGTAGTGCTCAGCTGAGCATGCTGTTCTTCACTGTCTTCAAACTCCATCCCATTCTTTAATTTGTTGTCCTTATCCTATTGGAAGTTCAGTGAAAAGTACATGTGCTAGTCAGAGAAGTAGGTTACAGAACCTTCTAAACGATTCAGATTTGAAATAGGAGCTACAAGTTAGTCACAGTTTCTTAGTTCATCACACAAGAAAGATAACTAGTAAGGAAGTAACACAATAAGGGCCACATGATATTTGAAGGGTTCTGTTGCAAGTGTAATATTAAAGCCAAAACGGATACATCACATAAATTATTTATGAATTATAATCTTGAAGGCAACCCTACTGGGTGAGCTTGTAGAAATTACCAGACTAAATAAGATCTTGTCGACTATTGGAGTACCCATAGTTCTTAGCAGATGCTTGTGTAATATGCCCTGCAAACCAGAAAACAGTTAAAGAAAAGGACCGTAAGTAAAGGCTGCTAATGTATTGAGTAGCACGCGGTCTTGTGAGAACGATGCCCATAGGCTATAGCAGCTTACAGAGGTAGCAGGATCATCCTCAAACACATCTAGAGCTTTTTCATAGAGTTGCATATCCAGGACAGCCTGACGATGACAAAGAATAATATTCAAATAAGTTAGATGATCACCAGAAGAGAAATGCAGGAAAGGAATTTAAAGTACAGTAGCACTAGCGAACAATTTCAAGGGTATCAAGAAACTATAGTACAGAAAGAAAGCATAAAGTAAATGGAATGCAAAATCAGATTACCTCATCTAGCTGCTTTTGCAGATTATCAAGCACACTTCGCCTCCTTTCAGCATTTTCTGACAGCATGGTGTTCCTTTTCTTCTTCCATGCATCAATAAGCATTGGCCTCAGGTGAGAGGACAATAATTTCATTGGGCCATTTAAGTCATCTAACCCTAATGTTGGTTTTAAAGGTTAGAAAATTTGTAGAAGCACAAACTCAACTGAACAGAAACAACGAGGTTAATCTTATCTAGTTTCCTAACCTCCCAACTCTTCTAACTCTGGAGCAACAGCCAAAACCTTTTGCTCTATCAACTCATCAGGGAAGATATTTGTGTGCTCCTCTTTTGGTTTCTCTGATGCCTTTTTGCCACCCCGTTTCGTGTCACCTGAAGAACCAGCGTCCTTGTTTTTCCTATGAGCTTTCTTGCCCTTTACAGGGATGATTTCTTCACTGTCATCATCCTTCTCAACTGCTCCACCTTTGGCAGACCCTGTCGCTTTCCCTCGTTTCTTCTTTGGCCCTCTGTCCGACGAAGCACCTGTACTGCTGGCATCGTTATCACCAAAGTCTTTTGTGTCCGTGTACTGGACAGATCCTGACCTATGCTCGCTACTTGAATTCATATTCATGGGAGTTCCTTGACCAGCACTATGTTTAATACCAAACGAGTCGATCTCTTTCTCAAGTCGATCAAAAATACCCTGAAATGGTCCGAAGAACAGACAAATTGCATTCATTTGAATGATATAATTGGGTAGTGTGTACATGAGTGCAGATTATCAGTTTATCACAGGTGCAAGAAGCAGGTTCTGACAATTCACCTTAATGAACACATTGCTGAAGACACATGATTCTCCAAATAGCACTGCTTTTGAAGACTGCAAGGAAAGAGTTTTAATGTGTCGTCATTTATGAAAAGTACACAAATTTCAACAACTTTAAATATACCAACCTTGGCTGCCTTCTGGAAAGATGGACAAAGAGACAATATCTTGGTTGCATCGGGGCCACTGATATACGATGGAAGGACCGAAAGAGAATCAATCCTGAAAAAATAAAGGGTATCTTGTAGCAATGAAAACTTGGAAAGTGCTTAGCTAGGCAGAAAAAAGGCTTACTAACAGTCAATTAGGAAAAGGCACAAATAATATCTTGATACTGCACAAAATGTTGAGACGCCCTGTGAAGTCTCAGTTACTTCATCAATGAACTAATGCAACTAAATAATATATTCATATATCTTGTTATCGCTTAGCCAGCTTACTCCCTTTGCTCCTCTACTCTGATGTAGGTCATAACTCATAACTCATAATTCATACACCTGTCACATGCCGTAACAGGATGCAGTGTCTAAGTGTGTGTGATGGGTGGTCTAGGCCCTGAACCTCGTCATCCTGGTGCTGTAATAGCGTGGAGAAAAGGGAGTGCAGAGGAAGCAAGAGAAAATGGTGACTTGCTTGCGCTTTATTGATAATTCCATCCCTTAAACAGATTGGTTACAGGCTTACAGCTAAAAGTGGGGTCCAACCAACCTAGTCTTTTTTTTTCAAACTTCATCTCTAACCTAAAGTCCTAACTTAACGGGCATGGAATAGGATGCTGCCTGCTTAGATGCACCACCCTTGGCTTGTAAAGCAGCTATAGAGGCCCCGGTCCCATGTTGACACCAGTAGGGAATTCCTCACATGACAAACCAGATTTATTTGTCCCACGCCATGTGTACAGGCTCATTTTGGGGAACGCATGCCAAGTTAGGACATCATAGCATATAACAGTGACAAATAACAATGAAACCTTGATGAGACATGACATTTAACAATACCATTGTCCGTTCTCGATTGCGTCACCCACAGCAGCATCTAGCATATCAACAACAGAAGGATGAACAAAAACAGCCTCCAGTGCAATGCCGTCTGGATATCTGGCCTGTAGAAGATAATAAGATAGTCAAGACAAACAAACAGGCATTGCATTTTGAACAATGAAGGAATATTGACAGCTTCAGATGTACCTCCAAGTACTGTTTAGGCTGGGGAATTGCGAGTTTCTGAAGCACTTCGTACCCAATATAAGAGTTCTGTACAGAAAATGAAAAGTCAACAAATGAAAGGAGGAAACGCATAATAGTAATGCAGGGTATGTGATCAGAACACAGTGTTTATCAATGTTGATTGCTAAATATCAGACCAAGAGATTTTCATAAGATTTTATGTGGAAGTAAAACTGTCTACAAAACTGTGTGGGATTATGTGAAAGAATTCATACAAAGGTGTGCACATTTAGCAATTGGCATCTTGCCTAGATTAATACACGTGTTTCTGTGAAGCCTACCCATGCTACTAGCTCAAAATTATTTAGTTGTAACATGTTAAATAATAGGAATTAAAATATAAGCTAGAGATGTCTCAACCTGTGAAAAAAATGCATCAACGCTTTCCTTTTGAGCATGCGCAAATACCTAGCAAAGAAAGAAAAATACAACATTAAACATAGTTTACTAATTAAATATACGAATTGAAATGCAGAACTTACAGCTGGTGTCCAATGTACTCCGGCACGGACAGACCCAAGAACAGCACCTTCTTTTAGCAAGGCAACAAAAATGGACTGGAAGAATGAACCTTCCACTGAAACTCCATTCGCACCGTGCATTTCTTGGAGCTGTTGCTGCAAGGAGTTCCAGACAGATGGCAAGTTTGTCGGAACTGTTAAACCCCTAGTCGCACCACGGACCATGGCAGTAATTCGTGAGACGTATGCTGGAGTGTATAGCTGGCCACCTTCTAGCCTCCCTTGCACCTGGAAGGATTTACAGAAATAGTACCTTTTTGGTCGAACGAGAGCAGCAAAGGGAAAGACCATTCAAAACGTGAGATAGCACAGCAGACTTACAATAGTTCCAAGCCGAGGCTCGATAATATTGATGACCAGCTCTGAGCCAATGTGTAACTGTGCGGCAATCTCAGCCAAGGCAATCTGGCTGCGCTCCTGCAACTTCTCGTTTATCTCTTCCGTCACAGTGTCCCAGTAAGACTGTGACATGATCTCCCCGTTGATCAACATCAGGGCCGGATCCTCCTTGACGACCTTTTGTGCCTGCCTCTCAATATGGTAAAGATCCACCCCCAGGGTATCTGATAAATCGACTAGTGATGCGCGCCCTCGCTTCTTGATCTCCACCTTAATCTCATGCTTCAAATGGTCCTGCCAAACCACATATCATACAACGGATCAGTTAAAATCTGCACATTCTTGGTTGTGCAAGTGTGTTAAACAGAACTAAGGCAGACAGACATTATCACAACAACTTATAGCAATATACCAGAGCAATTTCTACACAGGGCTCCTCTAGAACTTTATTAAGCCCGAGCTATTCAAACACGCAATTAAATCGAAATCTCACATCTGTCTGACTGTATCTATGGCGAATTGCCAGGAAGAACAGAACAATTTTCTCTGCTGAATACTAGAGCAACTCTACAAGGTTGCAAAGAGGGACTGGGACCAGATATACTAGTACAACTAAAAACCTCTCACCAATTCATACAAAAACACCACTACCAACTGTGACAGTATACCAATTTTCCAGGATAAACTACTAAATAAACGAAGATGAAATTCACCGCTCCGCACCACAAGTCCAGGGTTTGGATTTCGATAGCATCCATAATTTCAACGCCGATACCCAAATCCAGGGCAAGTTCTCCACGCTCCATCACACTAGAGTGAGTCCAGTTCAGCCCCTCCCCCCGCACGCAGACGAATCTGGTTTCTGACGGAGCGAGATGGGACTGGGGACTACTAGAGAGAGAAGGGGATGCGGGGCTTACGGATGTGATGTACTCCTTGCCGGAGACGGTGTGGAGGAGCTCGAAGTCGATGAGGCCGCGCTCCTGCAGCTTCTGCACGAGCTCCACCACGTTGCGCTCCGACAGCCGCACGCTCGACCGCGCGCTCTGCGCCGCCTCCAGCTGCCGCTGCAGCTCCAGGAGCTCCGCGTCCATCGCGCCTTCGCTGCCGGCGCGATCCGCTGCGGCGTCGCCGGAGACGGGGAGGGGGGGGGGCGGTTTGCTGAGATCGATCGAGACGTCGACGGCGTTGGGGGGCACGCCGCGATTCACTTGCCGGAGTGGGGAGGGGGGGAGAACGAAGGGGCCTGGCTGCTGACTGACAAGCGGGGCCTCGAGATGGCTCCGGCATACCTGGCCAAACGGGCCGGCCCGCTCAGACACGTTTATTAGTCAGGCGTGCCGGCCTGTGGGCTGCGTCTCCAGACCCACGCACGATCCGTTTATTAAATGGGTCGACATGTTGGTTCAATTAACGCGCACGGGTCGTATATTTTTAGCCTCATGGGCTCATTTTTAGGCTTATTGGACTGTATATTATGTGCATATATATATTTAAAAAATATAAAAATATATAATAAAAAGATTCTTCAGACCCTTCACTAACAAGGGCATTGGTCCTATGTTTGGGGATGAATTTAAAACCAGTCTGTTTAAACAAGGATGATGTGGCGACGACGGCATCCTCGTCGTGGACATGTGTTCTCGGATTATGCCGTTGCAGACATGCGTTTGTTCCAGCGTCGGCGTAGAGTTTGGATGGTCATCCAGGAACGGATGCAAACTGTGGTCTGCATCGACGATATATGGAAGACGAAATGTATGCTGGGTTTGTGATTCGTGGATGGCAGATATAATTTCCTTCTTTGGGGTCTTAATCATGATGGGATGTCATACTTAGAGTTTGATGACGTGTTCGGGATGTTGCTCTGGTCTGATTCGTTTAACGGTAAGGGCTTCATTTTTGGCGAGCCATCTCTCGGGGGAATGATCCCCAGGTACCCCCAAAGACGGAGAGTCAAGCGGGGTGCCTGCCCGCCCCGACCGGTTGCTCCCAATCCGCCCACGGCCGGCTCCTCTGACCAGCCGGCTACGCCAGGCAGACGGCTGCCCGGAGTCAACTACGACGTCCCCTCGGACGTCGTACTGCTTCATCTACAGTGTAACTTGTCTCCTGGGTGCTATTTATAAAGTGCCCCAGGGGACAAGCATAACTTAGGTCCAAAGCTACATATAGCTTGGCATGTAAGCTACCATGGGTAGCTTACATGCCAAGGGGCTTGGTATGTAAGCTACCCACCGTAGCTTACATACCAAGCTACGCATCCATACAAAAGGCCTTAGGCTGCCCTCTCACTCGGGCAGGCTCTCAGCCCCCCACATACACACACTCAGACATGAGGCCAAGGAGGAGGCGCTCAGCTCTCTTCCTCCTCCAATACAGCTCCAGGAGCAACCTTGTACTGCCAATATACATCATATACACACATGCAAGAGTAGGGGTATTATCTCTTCGGAGAGCCCCGAACCTGGGCAAACCACCGCGTGCTATTACCCTATCCCGTCCCGGATCATCCACGACAGCCTTGCCCTCACCTCGATTAGCCATCCCATGGCATATGCCGTCAGGGTACCCCCTAAATCAAAACAACGACATTTGGCGCCCACCGTGGGGCAAGCTGCTGCTGGAACCGCGGTCCGGACGGGACCCTCTTCGTCATCATCATCGCGACGTTACCGTCGTCCCTTTATGATGGAAGACGACGATGAAGAAGAAGAGAACGATGATGACAACTACCCATCTATGTTCCCTGAGTATGCTGATACCGCAATGGAAGACAATGAAGAAGAAGATCAGGATGAAGAACGGGAACCAGATGAGCCCGCTGATGATCTTGGCCGGGTCATTTCTGATGCACGGCGAGGTTGCGACACAGAAAAGAGAGGTTGCAGTTCGAGCAGATGTTACAGGACCACAACAAATTGTTGTTCCCAACTTGTGAAGATGGCCAGAAGAAGCTGGGTAGCACACTGGAATTGCTGAAGTGGAAGGCAGAGACCGGTGTGACTGACTCGTCATTCGAAAAGTTGCTCGTACTGATGAAGAAGATGCTTCCAAGAAAGAACGAATTGCCCGCCAGCACGTACGAAGCAAAGAAGCTTGTCTGCCCTCTAGGATTAGACGTGCAGAAGATACATGCATGCCCTAATGACTGCATCCTCTACCGCGGTGAGAAGTACGAGAATATGGATAAATGCCCGGTATGCACTGCACTGCGGTATAAGATCAGAAAAAGATGACCGTGGTGATATTGAGGGCGAGCCACCCAGGAAGAGGGTTCCTGCCAAGGTGATGTGGTATGCTCCTATAATACCACGGTTGAAACGTCTGTTCAGAAATAAAGATCATGCGAAGTTGTTGCGATGGCACATGGAAAATCGTATGAAAGACGATAAGTTGAGGCACACCGCTGATGGTCGACAGTGGAGAAAAATCGAGAGAGAGTTCCCGAGATTTGCAGCTGACGCAAGGAACTTATGGTTAGGTCTGAGTACAGATGGCATGAATCCTTTTGGGGAGCAGAGTTGCAGTCACAGCACCTGGCTCGTTACTCTATGTATCTACAACCTTCCTCCTTGGTTGTGCATGAAGCGGAAGTTCATTATGATGCCAGTGCTTATCCAAGGTCCAAAGCAACCCGGCAACGATATTGATGTGTACCTAAGGCCATTAGTTGATGAACTTTTACACCTGTGGGCCGAACCAGGTGTACGTGTGTGGGACGAGCACAAACAAGAGGAATTTGACCTTCGAGCGTTGCTTTTCGTAACCATCAATGATTGGCCTGCTCTTAGTAACATTTCAGGACACTCAAACAAGGGATACAATGCATGCACACACTGTTTGGATCAGACAGAAAGTATATATCTGGACAAATGTAGGAAGATGTGTATCCGTACAATCGTCGTTTTCTTCCGCCCAAGCACCCCTTAAAGAAAAAAGGCAAGCATTTCAATGGCAAGGCAGAACCCCGGGGGAAGCCTGTCATCCGTACTGGTACTGAAGTATTTGATATGGTCAAAGATTTAAAAGTAATATTTGGAACGGGTCCTGGCAGCCAACCTGTTCCTAACGGCCCTGATAAGCGTGTACCCATGTGGAAGAAGAAATCTATATTTTGGGAGCTACCCTACTGGGAAGTCCATGAGATCCGCTCGGCAATCGACGTGATGCACCTGACGAAGAATCTCTGCGTGAATATTCTAGGCTTCCTGGGCTTGTATGGGAAGTCAAAAGATACACCCCAAAGCGCAAACGGTCACCGCCGCCGGACTTGGGTCGTCCGTCTCCGCCGCCGTCCGCTCCGGATACTAAGCGGGAGCGTGCCACCAAGAACGCTCCGCCGACGATTCCTAAGCCACAGAGCACCCCAAAGCGCAAACGGTCGCCCCTCCCAAAGGTACCTCATGCTAATCTTCCTATCAGACCTTATGATCGTAACCCCGAGGAAAACGCCAGGATAGCAAAGGAACATCATGATGCGCAGATGAAAAAGAAGGAACCCGAGCCCCGCCCGGAATACACCGAGAAGCAAATAGCATTTGCAAAATACTTCACGGCCCTTCCATCACAGTATGACTTACACCATAAGCCTGATGACTATACACGCATATTGTAGAAGGAAGTGAAAAGGAGCAGATCACGTGCAAGTGCAAGTGGGAGCAAATCAAGTTCAACTACAAGCAAGAAAAAATCAGACGTTCCTCAGCTTGGACAACAGGCCAAACAGTCGATCCCACCCCTCAAGGTGTTAACCGAGAATGTTCCCCCCTCCGGTGCAGGGGCTAGCTTTAGAAAGAGCAAAGGAGTTGGCGGCTGCATGTGGTGTCTCGGTTGAAGAATTGCTGTCTTCCCAAGACGACAGGATACCCAAGGCAGTGGTAGCCCCTAAGCCACAGTTTGTCATGGGTGAGCCTTTGGTCAGCAAAGATGATCTCCCAACAAATATGTGTTACTTGCATCAATGGTACTTAAGTGAATCAAAGAATGGGAGAACGATGATCGTGCTGAGTGTCCCACAGGAGTACTACGGCCGCCTCGAACAAATCCATATCGACTTTGATGAACTCTTCCAGATGTACAATGGCGACGCCCTCGACAAATCGCTTATGAGTTGCTATTGTCTGTAAGTTTTTCAATTCGTTGTCTACATATAACTTGTTTAGTCATTTCAATTCATTGTCTATATATAATTAGTACTCTATTATGCAGAATGAAGATTCTGGATTGTAAAAGTAAGAGCATCCTAAATATTGGGTTTATTGACCCAGATAAAATACATATAGCGACGCCAACTAATTATCCCAAGGAGACGGAGGAAAACCTTCTAAGGTTTCTAACAGATCAAAATTCTGTGACCACATACTGTTTCCATACAACTTCAGGTGATGGTCTTTACTCTGTTGTGTCCATTCACTTATAAGTGTAATTGATAAGTTACTGACACATATATATATATACATGTGCAGCTTCCATTGGATTCTGTTGGACATTCAAATTGATAAGGGAATAGTTGATGCCTTCGACCCATTATCGAGACCCTTGGGACAGTTCCAAAGCCTGCAGGACATGCTCCAAGGGTAATTTCAATCATTCTTGCGCTCTATCGGTCTCTTTCGATGATTTTCTGATATATCAATTAATGAAAAACTTAGCAAATCATTATCCTTATCGGGCAGGGTTTGGAAGCGGTTCAAGTGAGTGACTCCCGGTATCGAGCATGAGAAGCTGACCTTTAGAGCGGCTCAGGTAAGTAGTAGTATGATATACTTCTATTTTCAATACATTTATGATGCTAGATTATTATTTTGATTATATATATTCTATTCTCGTAAAGTGCGACCAGCAGCCACGGGGAACGCATCTATGCGGATACTATGTTTGCGAGACCATTCGCATGTTTACCTCTGATTACAAGGATCACAGATTCGACGTAAGCAATGAACATTCACACCTCTATTTTTACCCGTCATTCTTTGTTATCATGATTGATATTCATATTTATCTCCTCTTCTTATATAGCACACGACCATGACGACGAAGGTCTTACCAGAGCAACGCGCGATTGCTGTTGCAGAGGAGCTTGCGACCTTTGTGAGAACGGAAGCTATAGATGACAAAGGACGATTTAGTGTAGCTAGGGGCCATTACTGATGTTCGTCCATGTAATCAAATAGACGGGCTCTAGTCCCGATAATTCAGATCTCCATATAATTGTATATATATGCTCGCTTGTAAGATAAGTTAACCTTATATATATATGCATAATTATTTCTATTTAAATTATATGAAAACTAATTCCCGAACACCAAACGAGGCATCACGTTAATCTCCCGAACACCTAAACCCTAAAACCCTAAAACCCAAAAATAATTTCATTAAAGAAACACCGAAAATAAGCAAAATCTGAAAATCTTTAGTCCCGGCCCGTGTAACGAACCGGGACTAAAGGTCCTACCCGTGGGGCGCTACGAGGCGCCCACGTGGAGCACCTTTAGACCCGGCTTGTAACAGGGCCGGGACTAAAGGTTAGGCCTTTAGTCCCGGTTGGTGAACCGGGACTAAAGCCCCTTACGGAACGGGGCTCCCCGTCTCCACTGGTGGTACATGCACATGTATATCTATTACGTGCATGGCTGGAGGCTGCCTTGCATGCATGGCCAGCGAGCCGTGGCCGGCTGCGTGCTCGCCTTTGTGGCTGGCTGCACCGCAGCGTTACGTGCCTGGCCGCCTGCCCGTTTGACCGGCTGCAGGCTTGTCGTCGCGTTTACGTAGGGCCTCATCCGCGTCTCCGTCAGGCTGGCTCCAGCCACCGTCGCCCGCACACCGGCTGGTCGATTCAGTCGGCCTCCACACGCTGGTTCGTACGCATGTCGGCTCTGCCCGTGCCACCTCGTTCCTCCAGCTTCGAGATCCCGTCCGGCTCTCACTGCTCCGACTACTACAACGACCGGCTGCCTATACGGAAAAGAGTCGGCTCCAGCTGTCCATCCTCCTCAACGCTCGGCTGGTCCGGCCCGGCCGGCTGGCGCAACCATCGACCACGGTGGCCACACCCATCGGGTGCCCCGACACGCTTCGTTGGGAAAAGGCCACAACAACCATCTCGCCGAGTTTAAAAAAGCAATGTGAGCTCTTCATCTGCATATTATTCCACCATGCACAAAATATGGATACCCCGAGCGACCCTCGGAGGCCATCCCTACATCTGTTTCAGTTGCTTTACTGTTCACCCCGGTGCTAGCTAGTCTCGGCCCGGGGTTGGCCGCTTGGCCCGATTCGTTTGCACGGGACGGCTTAGTAGCATGTACTGTATCAAAGGCCCACTCTTTGTCTCAGCTACAGACCGCACCCCGGCTGTCCGGCTAGCGAGAGCAAAAGCTGGAGGTCACCACACGCGAAAACGCCCACGGAGAAGACGGCTTGGGCGGCACGGTCGTTTTATTTGTGAGTATCTGCTCGGTCGAGTCTGCTCCCAGAGTCCGAGTACTGTACGCCCCATTCTGCGGCCCACTCTTCGCCTCAGCTACAGACCGGCTCTCGGCTGTCCGGCTAGCAAGAGCAAAAGCCAAAGAACGGGGAGAACATGAAAAAGGCTTAAGGGGGCTCGGTCGAAACCGGAGCCGACGCCCTTTGCATAAACTTGCACTCCCAAAACCAAATATTAGACATGTCTGCATCAATTAACCTTGTCTTTTGCATGATCATCTTGGCGGGAACCTCCCATCACCCGGCTGGCTGGAGCCCGGCCGGCTTCCGGCCGCTGGCTACTCCTGTCCGGCTAGGGCATTGCCGGCTGTGGCCCGTAGCCGGCCAACGTCAGCAACATCTACTACAACAACAACAAGAAGCCTCCGCACGACTCTCCAAGTCATCCGGATGCTACACCCAGCAGGTGCGCTTGCGCGCCCCCGATGGAAACAATCAGCCGACGGACTCTGCGTCCGCGCCCCGCAGCGCCTCGCGCGCACCAGTCGGCGGACATTGCGTCCACGCCCGACGTCCCTGACGCCACCGTCTACTCCAACAACCAACAAAGACCCTCCGTCTGACTCTTCGAGTCGCCCGGAGGCTCGGAGGCTACACCCAGCGGGCACGCTGGCGCGCCCCCGTTGAAAACAAGCCACGCCCTCCCTATTGTAAAGAACACATAGTGTAAGCCGGCTGATCCCTGGTCACCTCGTACGAGCTTGCGGACTGGCTCCGGCCGTCTGGCTTGCGAGGTGACGCCAGGTAAGGTCGGATGCATGCAAAGTTCGGCTACAAAGGGTCGCCGGCTACCGTCTACTCCAGCAACAGCAAAGACCCTCCGTCCGACTCTTCGAGTCGCCCGGAGGCTCGGAGGCTACACCCAGCGGGTGCGCTGGCGCGCCCCCGCTGAAAACAAGCCACGCCGTCCCCGGCTTGCAATCGACCATCGTCGACAACTTCTGCATCAACAACGACTGGGAAAACCCTCCGTCCGGCTCTTTGAGTCGTACGGAGGCTCGGAGGCTACTGTCGGGGGAATGATCCCCAGGTACCCCAAAGACGGAGAGTCGAGCGGGGTGCCTGCCCGCCTCGACCGACTGCTCCCAATCCGCCCACGGCCGGCTCCTCTGACCAGCCGGCTACGCCAGCCAGACGGCTGCCCGGAGTCAACTACGACGCCCCCCCGGGCGTCGTACTGCTTCATCTACAGTGTAACTTGTCCCCTGGGTGCTGGTTTATAAAGTGCCCCAGGGGACAAGCATAGCTTAGGTCCAAAGCTACATATAGCTTGGCATGTAAGCTACCCACAGTAGCTTACATACCAAGCTACGCATCCATACAAAAGGCCTTAGGCTGCCCTCTCACTCGGGCAGGCTCTCAGCACCCCACATACACACACTCAGACATGAGACCAAGGAGGAGGCGCTCAGCTCTCTTCCCCCTCCAATACAGCTCCAGGAGCAACCTTGTACTGCCAATATACATCATATACACACATGCAGGAGTAGGGGTATTATCTTTTCGGAGAACCCCGAACCTGGGCAAACCACCGCGTGCTATTACCCTATCCCGTCCCGGATCATCCACGACAGCCTTGCCCTCACCTTGATTAGCCATCCCATGGCATATGCCGTCAGGTCAGGCTGCAGGTGGGACCACATGCGGGCCTCCCACTTCTTGCCGCATATGCCCACATAATTGTGTGGGACTATGCGGGCTGCCCATTTAACGTGGGCGAGAGTTTGTGGATGCCGCATACCCACTTAAAAACAATTTCAGTTCTCGTCAATGCTGTCTTTGCTCACACCAACTTGGCTCCGCATCGCTAAGCTACATGCAGGCTTCCACTACAGCACACTTCATAAATATTTCAATCTTTATCTCCTAATTCGGGGTTACACGCATGATCTTGTGATTCTCCTAGAGAAAGATGCTGCTCAGTCTGCAGGTCGTCTTTGCATATGTTGAGATAGAAAATAAGGTCCAGGCACTTATCTTAGGGAGGATGTGAGATTTCCGCTTTCATTTCAGAAAGGAAGTTCAGACCTTAAATGTAAAATTCTCACAACAATCAGTACGAAAAATAGCAGTACTATGTACTAAACATCGACGCTATTATAGATATATTGTGCACTATTTCTCAAGTTCTAGTAACCACGCAATCATCAGACAAATCCTTAGCACTGCTACCACAACGCTGAAAATTCAGATTTTGACCTTGTTCTCTCGACTCATCTTGATTCAGTACCCATCGATTGGGGTGGCGGGTAGCAATCCGTGGGGGGCTGCAGCTCCGACGAAGCTAACCTCCAGTCCTCCATTGGTGAAGGAGGGCATGTCGTGGCCGAGTGGGAGGACGCACGGAGTCGTGGATGCGGAGCTAGCGGCGTCCGACGGAGCCGGCGAAACTATCCTTCACCGGCCCAGGGACTGGTCGCGGACTCTCGACGGTGCGGCAGGACTCATGAAGGCGTGAATTAAAGTGGAGCTAGTGATGGCAACGACGAAGCTCCCGTCCATCATGGCTGGCAGGTCGGGGCGGAGCAGAAGTAAGTAAGGTACCGGAGATAGCGGTGGCGCTCCGGCTGCTGCTCCCCTCGCCTAATCCCCACTTCCTCTTCGGTTGCGTCGCATGTGAAGAACGATGTGGACAGAGGTGGGCTCGATGTGGGTTTTGCGGGATAACCCACAAATTCCACATAAGTTTGACACGGTGCCGCGGGTGTCCGCGTAAGAAAATTAGTGGGCTTGGGATGTGGGAGCCGTGGGCAGCCCACGTCCACTTGCAGCCTGACCGTTAGGGTACCCCTATATCAAAACAACGACACCATCTTAAAGGTTCGTAAAGCCGCATATCAGCGATGGAGCCGTGTCGGCCTCGGGTGAAGAGATAATCATTCATTCTTTTTTTCAGTGGATGTTGTGATGATGTCGGAGACAAGTGACATGCGTTGGTGTCAAGCTTAAAGATGTTCTGCAATATTTTAAGTTTTGTCATGTCGGTCTTTACATGACTTATATTTTGATCTTTATGATATGAATGAGACACGTATTTATCATGTAAATAAACTTGAAAGAAAAAAAGGAAATTTCTAATTTTAGCGTCCATTAAATGTTTAGTAAAATTAGGCATACGAGCTATTTTTCTTTTACCTTTTATCATTAGAGCGCTCATAAATAGGATGCACTGCTAGCTCAATTTTACTTTTTACCATTTCAAACCCAAATGTGGGGTCTTATGTTAAAAACATAATGTACATTTAGGTGTTTCGGATGAAAGTAATATAATCAAACACACCGACTCTTCGCGTTGTTATTTTGATGTGTTTTTATATCTTTGATCATTAGCATTGTACGACTAGTTTGGAAACTCAGTGTCCGTATCGGTGGCGGAGCTTGTGACGAAAACATGGGGGACAATGGGCTTGAAGGGGAGAGGGGGCAAACATCATTATTGTTAACTGATTTTTAGTAAAAAAAAACAGGCCTAGTACAAAGGTATGTAGGCTGATTTCTTTTAAGCTAGGGGGTCATAGTCCAGGTTGGCCCTCGCTAAGCTTTGTCGCTGGTTTCGCTCTCGCACACGGTTAATAGTAATGTACCATTTTAGATTTTTAAGCACATTTTCAAGATGTTGTAAGTAATGTATGAAAAAATTGAAATTTTGTATGTGTCATCACGTGATCACTAGAATATGTCGTTACAAGTTCGATGTATTACACAATAGTTATGACCTATGTTGCTTGCAAACCTACCGATATTCAGGGAAACTTGTAACTTCGAAGGAGGGAAGTGTCTGATTTGTGTGACCTAAAGTTTATCTCTCACAAGTCACAGAGACATGGTAGTAATGTACATAAATCAAAATTGCATCTCCGATTTTAAGAATTACATGAGGTGGTTTTTTTTTTAGAATAATTTAATATAAGTATTCCATTATTTGGCAACAATGGACTCTACTAACATACACACTAACAGCGTGCACATAAACAGGGTGCACAGTTAGTTATGTTTTACCTTTTATCATTTTGAACACAAATATGGGTATTGTATTAAAACATTTAGGTGTTTTTGATGAAAATAATGTAAATACGAGACACAAGAACTCTTTGAATTGCCATTTTGAATTTACCCTTTTATATCTTCGTCGTTAGCAGCGCCCATGGTCGACACCATTTCAAACACAAATATGTACATACAACATATTATATTTTTAGAATCAAAGAATGTAACACCCTCATGCGCCGCTAATTTGTACACTCACTAGCAACATATACATTGCAAGTAGTTTGCACCGACACACATGGGTTAGACAATAGGGGTATTCTAGTAATGGAATTCCATATTGTGGATCCTTTATTCTTGCTCGCTTCAAAATATGGTGACCAATCAAAAAATATCAACCTTGGGATAAAGAGTTTACGTTGCTTATGTTTATTACTTCCATTTTTTTCTTGTAAGTAGAAAATTATATTTTTTTCCTTTCACTACAAATGTATAAGCTGTTTGGGATTCAAGTTGTTTTTGTGGCGTTCCATGCTAACCAGACGCTGCTAGTGCTAACACTACTAGGAGCGGTCCAGTTTTTTTAAATATTGTTGGTAGTTCGTGGCAGAACAACTTCCTTGGTGTTCCTCACTAGCGGTGCATATATTTTCCGGACGCCGCTAGTATTATCACATTAGTAGCAACTGAATTTAAGCCGAACAACGATAATAACTGGCAAGTTAGTGGCGGCGTGCCTGTTTCACGAAAAGCTGTTGTAGTAGAAAGAAAATCTTATAAAGAGTTCCTGCACTGGTGTAAGCTAAGGTAGTATATGAGAAACTGAATTTGAAATATTTTGCTATCCTTAATGTCCCAAAAAGAAAAATCTAATGATAAATCTTCTTCTCACATTTAAACCGGAGCTTAAAATGGTATGCACTAATATCACCATGTGTTTCTCCATGTATACGTGGTAAAATTAATGTCCTTACTGACCCTCGTATAACTATTACTAGCATATGTCACTTATCAAAATAAATACTCATACATAATTGTTGTTGTAACACTAAAACCTATAGGATTAAACTCGGATAAACAAAAAGTTATTGAAATAACCTCGGGATATCGCAGCTACTGAAGTATACTAGTGTGGAGATTATAGTAGAATTATATAAACATCATCCATGTGATTAGTTGCTATATTATCTGTAGCCACAATGTAAGGGAGACTCGATCGATACAATGATCATGTATAAACTCTCTGTTACTGTATTACAGTACTTTATTATTATCCAACCACGGTGAAATGGAGACATCACAAGAATACACCAAACAATGTTCATACATCACTAAACGTAAAGGGTGCAAGAATCGCCCCACCACCATCATGAACCATGAGAAGGTGCCAGCGGCGGAGTATGATGGCGATGCCGCGAGTGGTGTGGTTGTGGAGCATGGACGCCATGATGTATGGGATTTCCCCCGGAAAGAAGCATGGTTGTAATGCCTTTGTTTGCCTTCTTGGTAGACATAGGAGGCGATGTTGGACATGGGTTATGGCTTGGCAACCCTGTACCTGGAATTAGGAAATAACACTCGCTTGATGGAGGAGGCGGTGGGGAGTTGATGATCGATGGTTCATTAAAAGACAATGTTGGTGGTGGTGGTTGCGAGTTGTTGATAGGTGGGTCATCGAAAGGCGATGGAGGGGGTGATGGTAGGGAGTTGATGATTATTGGGTCATGGAAAAGTGAAGGGGGCGGTGGTGAGTTGATGATTGATGGATCATCAAACAGCGAAGGCGAAGGCAACGCCGGGGAGTTGATGATCGAAGGGTCATCGAAAGGCGATGGCGGAGGTGGCTGTTTTGCACATGGGTTGTAGTTTGGTAACTCTGGACCTGGAATCGGAAAAATGCATTCGCTCGATGGTGGTGGTGGCGGAGTGTTGATGATTGGTGGGTCATCAAAAAAGTGTCGCGCCGACACCATGGAAGAAAGCATCAATGGGAGGAGAAAGAGGACGATCGACATATGGTCGTTTGGTTGTTGTTACCTCATGGGCAGGGCATAGAATGTGTTGTTGTTCTATGCGTCTCATGGACGGGACGAATATATATAGCCCTCTAAAATTATTTGGTGACAAGTTAAGAACATTAATTACTGAATATTTATCTCCTCTCTATAATAAGCAGGTGATTATTAGCTATTTCAGATGGATTTTTGAGCTGGCCTAGCATGATGCCCCCTAGGCCCAAGGTATTGGGTCTGCTTTATAGTATGTGGGTCTGCTCTATGGTATATTGTGTCTGAAGCTCAAAAGCCCAAGCACATGTTGCAGTGCACAACGCAGGTGAGACATGACTCTTTGGCACAAGAAGCCGCATGAACGTCTCATCGCATAACCAGGGAATCCGTCATTCAGGATCAGTTGTTTTGGTGGTTTTTAGAAGGGTGATGCTCTGCCCCGGGGCGTCGGCCGAACGATTCGACAGGCCGCGCGCGGGCCGCTCGATCCGTCAGCTGTAGGCAGGCCGCACCGTTAGATCTTCATGCAGCAATTTTTTTCGATGAAGCAAATTTCGGCGTTATGCAGTAATTTTCGTCAACGGTTGCAACAAAAAAAATAATTGTAGCAAAAAAATATCTACGTGATCGTAGCAAAAAAACGAAGCTGATGGTGCGTGGTAGCAAAAGTCAAACACCGGTTGTAGGAAATATCTACGTGAACGTGTATGCAACTTTTTTAATGGATGGTTGCAGCAAAGATGATGTCGGTTGTAGCAAAAATTAACACGGTTGTAACAAAAATAAAAAAACACCGATTGTAGCGAAAAAATCCAACGAACTCGAGTTACAACCAACCGTGGATGCAGCTTTTTGAATGGATAAAATGTAGCAAAATAACAAACGTTTGCATCAAAATTAAACATGGTTGCAGCAAATCTAAGCGGAAAAATGTTGCATGGCTGCCAGCGAGGCGCGCGGCCCGCGCGCGACCGGCCGAACGATTTCGCCTGCGCGTCGGGTGAAAGCATTTACCTTTTTAGAATAACCTGCAATAAGTTGTTTCCTATCTAGTTTATTTTAAAAGTCCAATCAATTTTTTAAAAGTCTACTAACTAAGACTTAACTAGCGGGCTTTTAAAAAAATATTCTTGTTTGGGCCTTTAAAATGAGCTTTGTAGGCGGCACTTTATTCTAGAAGCCAATAAAAAATGTGGCCCTTAATCAAAGTCCAAGTTCATAACAGCAACTAGTTATCGAGCACTCCCTCACAAGCATTCCAGCGTTTGACTTCACGAGAGGCACGGACGTACCTTTCGGAAAGGGAAAAAATGTGTTTTCTATTTTTTTTGCGAGAGGCACTGTATTGCCTTCACGAGAGGCACGCGTGTGCCTCTCGGAAAGGGGAAAAACACGTTTTTTGTAATTTTTTTGCGAGAGGCACAGTTTTGCTTCCGCAAAAGACATGATTTTGCATTCGAGAGACACGTTTTTGCCTTCGCGAGAGGCACGCGTGTGCCTCTCGGAAAGCGGAAAAATGTGTTTTTTGTATTTTTTTTGCGAGAGGCACGGGTTTTCTTCCGCGAAACGCACGGTTTTGCTTACGTGAAAGGCATGCTCGTGCCTCTCAGAAAGGGGAAAAACGTGTTTTCTGTTTTTTTTCGAGAGGCGCGGTTTTGCTTCCGCGAAAGGCACGGTTTTGCCTTCACAAGAGGCACACCCGTGCCTCTTCTGAAAGGGGAAAAACTTGTTTTATGCTCTCTTTTTTCACGAGAGGTACGGGTTTGCCTTCGCGTGCCTCTCTAAAAGGGGAAAATCGCGTTTTCTGTGTTTTTTTACGAGAGGCACGATTTTGCTTCCGCGAAAGGCACGGTTTTGCCTTCGCGAGAGGCACGCCCGTGCCTCTCGGAAAAGGGAAAAACGCGTTTTCTGTTTTTTTACGAGAGGCATGGTTTTGTTTCTGCAAAAGAGACGGTTTTGCCTTCGTGAGAGGCACACCCGTGCCTCTCCCGAAAGGAAAAAAAAGTGTTTTCTTCTCTCTCTTTTTCCGCGAGAAGCACGGTTTTGCCTTTGCGAGAGGCACGACCCGTGCCTTTTGGAAAGGAAAAAAACGTTTTCTGCTTTTTTCTATCGCGTGAGGCACAGTTTTTTCTTCCGTTTTTTTCATGAAAAAAAGTTCATCAAAACCTATCAACGTGGGATCTAGTTTTGAAGATCTGGACACGGGAAAGCCAACGGTGAAAACGGTTCGAGATTTGGACGCACGGTTTAGGAGATAAAACGTTTTGAAAATACGGATCTACCAAAAAAGGGAAAACTCCCAGCGACAGGTGACACGTATGCAATGCGCCACTTGTCGCAACGTGTGAAGGTGAAAGTAATCCTTGAAAGATGTACTCAATAATTAATGATTTTGTTCGTTCCATCTCCATAAAACCTAGCTAGTAAAGAAAGGAAACCTAGGTCAAATTAAATAACTCTAAATTCGGAAGCCAAGTCCTCTCAGAGTTTTTGTACAGAGCAAGTACAATAGAGTTGAGTCAGCTGGCTATAAGGAATAAACTAATATATTTTTGTTTAGTTAGAGGAAAGAGAAGAGGAGAGAGAAGGTAAGCGGGCTCTTAGCTAAGAGCCAGCTCTAGCACGTGCTCCTAGGCATTTTGTGAGTATGAAAGATGGACCATATAATAAAAAAAGTAGTACATTTTTACAATGAACTATTGTACATGTTGACTATAAGATGAGCTATAGATGACATGACAATAGATTATAGCCAGCAGCTGGCTATACTATTGTACTTTCTCTCATCTAATCTGAGGCTACCCAACACGGCTTTCTTCTTCCTTGTTTATTGCCCCACCCAAGTTGTTTTATAATAGAAGTGATGTAGCTGAAAATATGACATAGAATATACTTTTTTTTAAAGAAGGATGATCTTCGGCCTCTACATCTAGGAGATGTATGCGGCCATTTTATTGATTTTTCTCGAGGACCTTACAAAGTAGTACAACAAAATGTCTGAATCCGCTATCTTGTCAACATCTGCCACTACATCTATCCATATGATGAAGGGGTGCAAGCTGGGCCAAATATCCAGACCTCTCACCTAAGCCTAACATCTAAAGCCGGAGGCCCCGACCGAGCCACATACCGGGTCCGGGGCACAAACCGGTCCGACGCACTCACATGTGTCACCGTCGCCATCTTCCACTGGTCCATCTTCAGAATAGATTGAGATGCCAGCCTTGGCAGGTGCCTCCGCCATCGACGCCACCATGACGCCAAACGACGATCTCCACCTACGGGAGTCCATCTCCAAGTAACGGATGCATATCCATGCTAGGATAGGGCCGCACCACCGCCGTCACCCACCACTCACAAGCGCTACCCAGCCCCAAGGTTTCCAAAGCGGCGCCTTCAGGAAGGGAACGACGTCGTGAGCGCCACCGCCGCCCAACAAAGTTAGGGATTTCACCCGGGAGACCTAGGGGAAGGGGAAGTGAAGGGATCAGTCCATACCGACGCCTCCAAGGAGGGGAACGACGCCCTCAGGCGTTGCCGTCGAAGCGGCCAACCATGGTCGGCCAGGGATTTCATCCGAACTAGATCCCGCCACCAGCAGCGCCTCCTGTACAGAACCGACGACTCAAGGAAGCGCGGCCCGACCAGGCTAGCCCGCACGTCGAACAGGGAAGGAAGGGAGGTGCCAGATCGCGCGCACCGGCCACCGTAGAAGCCGCCGCCAGCCGCCAATGACCACCAGATCCCGCCGCCCGCACGTCCGGGACGCCAGATCCACCGCCCGCATGGCTGCTAGCCTGCCGTGCCTCGCCAATGGAGCCGCCGCTCCAGATCCGGGGCTCCCCACGCAGAGGTAGGGCACCTGAGGCCCTGCCACCACCATCCTTGGCGCCCCGGGTTTGCCCGACGGCTGCCTCAGGCGGCGACGATGAAGGAAGGGGGAGGGGGTGAGGCCGGGGGCGGCTAGGGTTGGGAGGAAGGGAGGGGGAGGGGGTTAGGCTACAAATTTAATTAAAACTTCCTTCTCTGCCGCTGAAGGCAACTTCTCCATCCACTCTTGTATTTTCTTCCATACTCAATCCTAGAGATGTAAAAAAGTTGCATTCTTGGATTGCCCAACGCTGGTTGGAACCCCCAAGTATCTCTAACTCAAAGATTCATTATGCACATTAAGAGAATTCTTCATATATAGTTTGTCTCAAGGTTTGGGGACAACCTTTGCTCAAAAACATGGATGCTTTCTCATGATTTACCCTCTAGCTGGACACAACACAATAGTATAAAGCATGTTTGACACCTCATTAGTACATTCAACATTTGATTTGAAAAGCAACAAACTGTCATCAACAAATAAGAGGTGGTTTACAATCGGGGATGTTGGTGCCACATTGATCCCACAGAGGGCTAATGATTGAGAATTGAATTTCAGAAAGCACGAGAGGCCCTCCGCTGCAATAAAAATGGTAAGGGGGGATAGAATCTCCCTGCCGAATCCCTCTTGGGGGGTTTGAACTGCTCAGATTCTTCATTGTTGAAAAGGAGTGAAAAGGACGCTGAAAGACCATTCCCATTACAATTTCAATCCAAGCTGGATCAAAATCAAGCTTACCCATGATGGCCTTAAGATATGACTGTTCAAGCATGTCGTAAGCCTTCCTTATGTCTAACTTGAGGACACAAAAGTTGTTAGTCTTGGACATGGTCCTTTCCATAAAATAAAGGCACTCACAAGCACTAATGATATTATTTGTAATAAGCCTATCAGGAGCAAAAGTTGAATGTTCCTCAGAAATAATATTAGGCATACTGACTTTTAACCTGTTTGCCACCACCTTTGAAGCTATCTTGTAAAGAACATTGCACAAGCTTATCGCTCTGAATTGGGAGAGAAGTGTTGGATTTGATACCATTGGGATTAAAACCAGCAAAGTGCCATTAATACATTTTCCACTCTCCTCTCGCACAATCTGCAACAACGCATTGGCTATTTCCTCCCCACAAAACCTCCAGCGTCTTTGAATCGGGAAGCTGTCGGGTCCTGGAACCTTTGTTGGGAACATCAGGAACAATGCATGCTTGACTTCGTCATTAGTGTAAGGTGCACAAGGAGTTTCATATATGTTGTCGTTACCTTGCATGGGACATGCGCAAGAACATCTTCCACACCACCCCTCTAAAGTGTACAAGTTCTGATAAAATTATCGTACCATTACTTTCAGTTCAGCTGGATCATCTTCCTGGACGGCTGGACCCCCAACGAGTTGAGCAAAGCCTTGATCATTGCTCCTCCAACGAGTTGCACACATGTGATTTTTTGTGTGTTTTTGTCTCATGCAGTCAGCCATTCTATTCTTGATCTTTATCTCCACATTAACTCTTCAACTAGTTAGCGAGCGTTTTTTTGGAGCCTCCCAACGATCGCTTCCGAGCGTCGTCACTTGAGGCGTTTCCAACCGCCGCCACATGTCGCGCTCTGAGCGTTTACTTCGGATTTTTTTCGCATGCATTTTCGCCTTTGTTGAGTGGTTTGTTTCCAAATTTTTTGGTGCTACGGTTTTTTATCGGTCTTTCGTAACTTTTGGACGGAAAAAAGTTTTAACTTTTTTTTCGCAAAAAAACTTATTTTTTCTCGAAAAAACACGTTCTTTGTTTTTTTTCTGAGAGACACGGTTTTGCTTTCGCGAGAGGCACAATTTTGTCTTCGCGAGAGGCGTGCCTCTCGAAAAGGAAAAAAACGCGTTTTCTATTTTTTCGAGATGCACGGTTTTGCTTTCATGAAAGACACGATTTTACCTTTGCGAGAGGCACGGCCGTGCCTCTCGAAAAGGAAAAAAACACGTTTTCTATTTTTTTTGCGAGAGGCACGGTTTTGCTTCCGTGAAAGGCATGGTTTTACCTTCGCGAGAGGCACGCCTGTGTCTCTTTTTTTGCGAGAGGCATGATTTTGCTTTCGCGAAAGGCGCGGTTCTGCCTTCGTGAGAGGCACGTCCGTGCCTCTCCTGAAAGGAAAAAAACGCGTTTTTTTCAAGAGGCATGGTTTTGCTTTCGAGAAAGACACGGTTTTACCTTCGCGAGAGACACGCACGTGCCTCTTTTTTTGCGAGAGGCACGGTTTTGCTTCCGCGAAAGGCACGGTTCTGCCTTCGCGAGAGGCACGCCCGTGCCTCTCCTGAAAGGAAAAAATGTGTTTTTTGTTTTTTTGCGAAAAGCACGATTTTGATTCCGAGAAAGGCACGGTTTTGCCTTCACGAGAGACACGCGCGTGCCTCTCCGGAAAGGGAAAAACCGCGTTTTCTGCTTTCTCTTTTTTCTGTGAGAGGCACGGTTTTGTTTTCACGAGAGGCACGGTTTGCCTTCGCGGGTCGTGCCTCTCGGAAAGGTAAAAAACGTTTTTTTTGTTTTTTCTATCTCGTGAGGCACGGTTTTTCGTCCCGGTTTATATCTTCCGGTTTTTTGGTAAAAAAAAAAGTTCATCAAAACCTATCAACATGGATCTAGTTTTGAAAATCTCGACGCGAGAAAGTCAATGATAAAAGCGGTTCGAAATTTAGACGCACGGTTTATGAGATAAAACGTTTTGAAAATACGGATGTACGAAAAAAGTGAAAACTCCCAGTGCAGTGAGCCATTTGTCGCAGCAACATGTGAAGATGAGAGTAATCGTTGAAAGGTGTACTACCTGCTTAGTGATTTCGTGTGTTTGTGCCTTTGCCTGCTCTGGTCGATCGATATGTGTGGAAGGCGCTAGTTTGGACTGCGAATGGGCATGTCTTTCACGCGAGTTGTTAGCCCATTCAAAATGAAATATTTTCTTCTTCATCTTTTCCTTTCTTGGTCATGGGTGAACTTTGTATTCCAGCCATTTGCACAAATGAAACTAGTGACCCATCTTAAGGGCCTGTTTGGAACTGCTCTATTTAAAAAATATCTAACTCCGTTCTAGAAAACATAAGCTAAACGGGATAGCTTCACGATATACCACTTCATAAAAAAACAAGAATCTGGGATTCAACTTCTTGTTTTTTATGAAGCTCTTTAGGAGGTGCTCCATAAAATTATAGAAGCTGGAGTTGTTGCAAAATTACCCATCACTGCCACCAGTAAGTGGATACCCCTTTGTTTCTCCCTTCTCATCCAATCAAATAGATCCTTTTCATCAAAATTTTCATTCGTGAAGCTGGAGCTTGATAAAAGCCAAACATCCTCTTTAAAAGAGTTACAACTCCTATATGAAACTGCTCCAAAGTGGATTTGATGAAGCGGGGCTACTTTAGATGGAGCGGAGCGGTCCCAATCCACCCGGGGCGGCCGACCATACCAGGCCCTACAATGGTGTCGCCCCTGCCTTAACAACGTCTCCAACGCGGAACCCTGCGACGGTAGGCATCACCGCCAGCCAGCGCTGACCAAGCCCGGTGCACCGCGCCCCATCTAGATCTAGCAGGCCGCCCACAAACCGAGTTGCACGTCACCCACCTTCAAGTTGTTGTGCTACAACCGACCGACCTCCATAGAGTATGCAGCCCAACGACCCGAGTTCAATTCCTAGAATTGACAGGTGATGCACAGGGAGTTTTCTCCCACTTATTGAGGATCAAGTTTGATGTGTGGTGAAATCACTCATCAAAAAAATCTTGATACTCATTTAAAAAATTCTGAGGACCATGTTTATCTTGGTACTCATATGAAAATGGTTGTATGCATCCCTAGTTGGTGCAGAGGCCGAGAAGTGAAATTCTCCCCATTTTTAGCAGTCCAGATGCTAGACCACCAGAGAGAGATGCCTCCCGAGGCGATCGGTGGGCCGATTGGCGTAGCGACTCGCACGGTGATCGGTGGGCTGATCGGCGAGCACTACAAGAAATATGTCAACCAACGACCTTTTGTCAGTGACGCTGGAAGGAATGGTCATAAATCTATGACCATTTGACATCATTTGGTCGTAAGCTGTCTGGAGGGGTCCTAGCCCCAAAAAACCAACGACCATTTTCATCAAAAAGGTCATCACTTGCTTACCGGAAAAGGTCATAAAGCGGACAGCACCTGGCACTGCCTTATTTCTAGGTGATAATGACCAATATGAATGGTCGTTACTAGGCTGGTGACCAACGGTGGTGGTGCTGACGCCATGACCACCTCACCCATCGACAATTGTTGCTGTTGCTTTTGCTATCTACATCAGAGAGCTGAATTGAGATGTTGCCTGTTGCTAACCAGTCGACCATAACATCCTGCCATAACATGAGTGAAGCAAAATAGAAGCAGCCATAACATCCTGCCATAATTAACATCAGAAGTATAACACATTCTAACACAGTTCACAACAACATGCCGATAACACGGTGCGCAAAAGTACATCAGTTCACAACGACGATGATAAACCGAGGATCATGGAGGGTGACGACTAAATGGGACCTAGAGCCTTCAGGAGGGCTGCATGCTCTGCCCTGGTCTTGATGTCTTGATCAGCACTCCGCGATAAACCGCGTGCATGCGACATCAGGTGTTCATAAACCCCATCCCTAGGCTTTGACTTTGTGGTGCAGTATGGGCATCTAAACATTCCCCTCCTGAAGTAGGCCGCCTTCCCCTTCTCCCTGATCTTCTGGGCTTCCTTCTCAATGAAGTACTCTTTGTTGCCGTCCTCCACGTCATCTCCAGAGTTATACTGCACACACAAATTAATTGCGCACACATTATGCATTCATATAGGCATTATGGAGCCAGAACACACACTTCTGATTCAGAATGATGCAATGAACAAACATCAATAATTCCCATTTATCAAATTTTAATGAACAAACAAAGAAAAAGTCATGTACAGTAATCTAATTAAACAAACAACATTAAAACACTTTCTACATCAATTTCATTAAAAATCCCACCAACATGCATTCATATAGTGCTTACGCTGAACTAAAATAGTTGGGATTACCTCATACGGTTCGTCGTCGTCGTAGTCAGAGTCATACGGGCTCTTGAACCCAGTCTTGGCGAGCTTCCTCTTCATGCCTGCAGCTTCCTTTTCCTACAATATAAGTAATTCGATTAGTACAAACTATGTAACACAGTATTCAAAAGGTCAAGCATTCAACAATGTGCTTCTAATTACATTCATAGTGCTGCTGCATCAGCCACCCTATTCTCTGCACTGGGTCTGTCCTTTGTGCAATTCACTTATACAATGTTTCGATCCTTCATACAAAGATTTAAATGTCCTCTCAAAAAATCAAATTGTACTCTGTAACTATATGTTATGTATACACTTCTTTTGTCAGGACATGTGTTGGATGTCACAATGAAATTGGCCATGGACGTAATCAGCCAATATATGACTATACTGTAACTATATGCTTGTAATCAGTCAATATATGACTATGAGGTAGCTCTTTGTTGTTTTGTGTACTAATTAAGCAGTTGCATTGGTATTGACTTTACCAACAAAAATATGCAGTTCTCCATGTCAGGAAACCATCCATACCATAAAACTTGTTACAAGGAGCACTTTCATCCAAAATGTGATGTCCGCAAGCAATTTGTAAGTATCACTTCATTATCTTTTCTTATCTGTTTGCATAAGACGATTCTCTTTGTTCTGCATTTTATATAGCAGGACTTTGCACTATTGGGCTGCTCAGCCCATGCCGTGCCCCGGTGAGGGGATAACCACAACAAATCTATCAACATATCCGGCACATAATAAAATCTAAGCACATGCAGCAATCAAGATCCCAATTCAAAACCTAACTCTTATTAAATCCTTACTAATAATCCCAATAAAATGCAAGAGAGGGGGCAGACCTAGGCAAAATTTAGGAATGGGTGTTCGTATATATCAAGAACATGACTTAGGTGAAATCTTTACTAATAAGAGAAAGATTCTGTTGATTCAAGCCAACAAAATGCAAAAGTTTGCCAACACATGCAAAAGCAGAGTGTGTTCTGCCCTCTGAATATATGAAAGCAGAAAACCCTATCTAAATAATCTCCTGCTTATCAACGATAACTATGAAAGCAGGGGAACGGGAAGCATTACCACATCCACATGCACAAATCAAGATTGAAATTAAAGAAATCCAAGTCTCAATATATAAATCTATGTAGCATTCAAGCACGAATCAACTATAAAAAACCCAGAAAACCCTATCTAAAAAACCCACCTCATCGTCGACAGCACCGCTCGAGGTCGTGTCCTCCTGCTTCGGCACCTCCGCAGCGGCAACAACGGTTGCGGCTGTGTCCTCCTGCTTCGGCACAGGCACCTCCTTCTCTTCCGCAGCGGTGGCGATAGCGGTTGTGGTCGTGTCGACCTCCTGCTGCTTCGGCAGATCCGTAACGGCAACGGCGCGACGAGCGCCCTCCATTGGGAGATGAGGCGACGAGGGAGACGGTGCGACGAGGGAGATGAGGGAGACGAAGTGGGAGACGAGGCGACGAAGTGGGAGACGAGGGAGACGAGGGAGACGAAGTGGCAGTTCCCTCTTTATATGATGTGACAGTTCCTGCAACGTCCCGTCCGCCACGTGCCGTCCGGGACATCTTACAAAAAAAACAAATGGCATAGACACCTTCAAGAAAAAACAAATGGCCCGCTCGAACCTGGTCGGCACGAACCGGTTCGGTCGGTCTTTGTGTCTCGCTCGAACCTGGTCGACCGAGCCAGTCTACTCTACTCGCGCTCTGCCCCCCTCGTCGCCGAAGCTCGTCAGCCGCCACCACCTCCGCCGCGCCATGGTTTACGAGGATGAGAGTAGCAACGACCTATCGAGCCTGGACATCATCTCTTCCTCGGACGGCATGATGTACCGGGTAATTTGTAGAGCTAGGGTTAGGTTTAGGGTTTTGGTTTCTTCACATTGGGGATTTATCTCTGTTTCTTGGTTCTTCTTTAGATTCCTGCTAGCATCGACGACAAAGACTACATGGGCATCGAGAATTCTGCCCTCGATGTTTGCTTGGAGCATGGGCTGCCGCCTGAGCGTCGCGTAGCATTCGAAGGATTTGAGACAGGGAGAAGATTTTTAGTGTGTGCTCAGCCGGGTAGTTCTATCTTCTTTAGTGTTAGACATGCATGAAGTTGCTTCTATTTTTTCTATCTGGCTCAAAAGATTCAGACTGTCAGTGTTTACTACATCACTGTCATTGTTTGTTTAGCTCAAATATTTAGACTGTCAGTGTTTACTACATCACTGTCATTGTTTGTTTAGCTCAAATATTCAGACTGTCAGTGTTTACTGCATCACTGACATTGTTTATTTAGCTCAAATATTCAGACCGTCATTGTTTATTACAACACTGTCGTTGCTAGTTTAGCTAAAAGATTCTGGCTTGTTACAGCACTGTCATTGCTTGTTTATTACAACACTGTCATTGCATGTTTCTTACAGAATTTTGGCTTGTTATTTTCTGGTTATTTTGTATTGCTGAAGTACTAGTTATTTTTTATTGCAGCCAACTCAAAACTGTGGTTTTGTTGGTTGGGTAGACCAAGAGTGGCCTCCCACAATGCAAAATGCATTGTTAAAACTGTGGGAAATGTTGGAAGACAGCAAGAGTGCTAGGAGGGATGATAATTTGGAGAATTCACTGAAAATTCACCACCTCACAGAGGAGAAAAGAAATCTTGATGCAAACTATGACAAACTAGTAGAAGATGTGAATCAACTGCTCAACCTTGCAGAAGCTCGAGGAGGGGTCATTAGGACCCAAAAGGCAAATCATTTGAAGGAGAAGGACAAACTTAATGATGAAATTTTGGTGCTCAACCTTCACATTGATGGTCTGAAGAAAGGAATTGAGAATCTGATTAAACGCAGGGATGGGCTGAAGATCCAGATTGCTGATCACTTGAAGGCATTGGAGAAGAACCAAGAGAAGTTGAAGATGACCAGGGACATTTTGGACGGATGAGCTGATCAGATGAAGATGAAGTCCACTATGCTATGGTTGATGTGTTGTTGTGTTGCTGTGTTGCTCTTCTGTACCAATGTTGTAATCCAAGATGATCAGAATCTCTATATTATGTATGATTAAGTGACTGCACTATGCTATGTTTGTAACTGTACTATGCTATTGTTGGTGTGTTGCTCTTTTGTAGCAATGTTGTAATGCAAGATGAGAAGAATCTCTTAATTATGAATGATTAAGTGACTTTATCTTTGTTCAACCCAAGTATGTTGATAGATTGGTTGATCTTACTTGTTGTATCTTATTTGTTCATAGATTGGTTTAAGTGACTTCTTATTTTTTGCAAATGTCTTTAAGTGCCCATGAAAATTATGTGAAATCTGCTAGCTAAAGAGAACTAGACTGGTATATGTTATTTGTTGTATTATGTGAAATCTGCTAGCTAAAGAGAGCTCTTAATTTGTTGGATTATGTGTTTAAGTGTCCATGACAATGAAGTGTCCTAACCTGTTGCTACAAACAGATCATGGCCATCAATCACACATAAAAAGACATCATGACCACTAGTTGTTGATCTTCTGGCATAGTTTGTTGAAATGGTCTCATATTTTTCATAATGGTGCATGTTGGAATGACAAACAATGTTGATTAAGGAAATTTTCATCTTCCTTGTATGAAAAATTCATTTTTCATTTTTCAAGTGCCCGAAATGAGGTTTTTTGTGAAGGACCTACCATATATTTGTTTCAAAATTGGTCCAAATCATTTTTCTAACATACTAGGCCATATTTAATGTACAATTGACAAAATGATTGGGTGTCAAAAGCTGTTATCCATCTTTCGTGAAAAAGACAAATCTATGTCGAATCAGTTGGAAGCGGGTCAAATTTGAACTACGGCTGCCTTATAGTTTGCTCTTTATTTTTTCCAAAAACCATTTCTAGGTACACAAGTATCTATTTAATCATAGAAACACCAAAAGGTTTCCAAGATTCAACCACTAGGTAGGAACAGTCATGCCCGCCGTTTCGACCGCATTTTGAAACGGCCATGAAAAAATCAAAAACAAAATCAAAAAAATGGGAAACCTTTGCATTATGTCATCATATGTGATAAAGTTACCATGTAAAATAATAAACTTGTAATACGACAATTATTTTTAAAAAGTGTTCACACAAATGAGCTATCATGTGTGAAGATTCATGGCTTTCAAGCCACATGATCAATCTCATGGCCATATCATGGTATAGTTTGTTTAAATAGTCTCATATTTTGCATAATGGTGCATGTTGGAGTGACAAACAATGTTGATTAAGGAAGTTTTCAGCTTCCTTGTATGAAAATTTCATTTTTCATTTTTCAAGTGCCCGAAATGAGTTTTTTTTTGTGAAGGACCTACCATATATTTGTTTCAAAATTGGTCCAAATCATTTTTCTAACATACTAGGCCATATTTAATGTACAATTAACAAAATGGTTGGGTGTCAAAAGCTTTTATCCATCTCTCGTGAAAAAGACAAATCTATGTCGAATCAGATGGAAGCGGGTCAAATTTGAACTGTGGCTGCCTTATAGTTTGCTCTTTATTTTTTCCAAAAATCATTTTTAGGTACACAAGTATCTATTTAATCATAGAAACACCAAAAGGTTTCCAAGATTCAACCACTAGGTAGGAACGGTCATGCCCGTCGTTTGACCGCATTTTGAAACGACCATGAAAAATTCAAAAAAAATCAAAAAAATGGGAAACCTTCGTGTCGCATCATCACATGTGACCTGCCAACTAGAAAAGATATATAAATTTGAGTACCGATGTCTTCTTGAACTATTCGGTATGATTTTAACCATTATTTCTACAATGTTTATAAAAAATAAAAAGAAAAAGTGTGCCTCCAAACCCCAAAAAACTAGCGAAAATTTTCCCTCCCACCCCACCAAATTTTCCCTCCCACCCCACCAAAATTCCCCTCCACTCCCTTTCCCACTACCACGCGGGACCCACCACTCCCTCTCCCTCTCCCCTCTCCATTCCACTCCCCACTACCCACGCGGAATCCATTCCACTCCCCACTCCGCCGCCCCTCCCCTGCTCCGCGCCGCCCCTCTCCCCTTTCCCCGACGACGACTACATCGACGACGTTGACGGCTACATCTACATCGACGACGTCGACGGCTATATCTACATCGACGACGACGGCTACATCTACATCGACGTCGACGGCTGCGACTACATCGACGATGACAGCGGGTACATCTACATAATCAAAAGTCGACGACGATAGGTACCTCTCCCCTCGACCCATCTCCCGTTGATAGATCCCCCTCATGTGTTCTTCTAGGGTTTGATAGATCCCCCTCAGGTGTTCTTCTAGGGTTCATGGGGCTGGATCAATTGGGATGGTTCGGTACATTCATGGGGTTAGGGTTAGGGTTCATGGTGTTAGGGTTAGATTCATGGGGTTAGGGTTGTAGTTGTCATGGGGCTGGATCAATGGGGCTGGATCATGGGGTCCTGCATTTGTGATGGGTAGCAAATGGGGGTACATCCCCCACCTGGTCGATCTAGGGTTAGGATTCAGTCAATCTAGGAGCTCCTGGAGGTTCTTGTTCATGTTCATGCGATTTATTCCTAGTGGTTCGTTCTATCCCCCTCTGGTTAATTAGAGTTTCCATCAGCAATACTTGCTTGTATCAGTAGCACTTGGAGAAGAAGCTACTAGGGTTGGTATCAACAGTACTTGCTTGCTTGCTCCTCTTCAATTTTCTTCCTTGCTTGCTTGTTTCTATCAGTAGCACTATGCTTGTTTCTATCAATAGCACTTCTTTTGCTTGCTTTCTTGTATTAGTAGCACTTATGCACTTTGCTTGCTTGCTTGCTTGTATTAGTAGCACTTATGCACTTTGCTTGCTTGCTTGCACACTACTTGCTTCTTTATTCACCAAATGTTGGGCAACCAGTTGCTATGAATGCATATGTTTGCCTCCATTAGGGATACAGTTGAGTAATTACTTTGCTTATAGATGATTGCAGGTACATGGATAAAATTGCAAGTTAAAACATAAAAGTAATTGTTGTAAATAGTTAATGCATTGCTTCACATATATAGTTTTCTTCAACTATTAGTTTAGTACATTACTACCTCGTGTTTCACATGTTTTAATACTGATGCATTGCTACACTTGTATGTGCATGCTAGTCCAAGTGCTTCAATTTAGTTGCTTGCTTCAACTGTCAGTTTAGTACTCATGCATTAACTGTATGTGCATTGCTACACGTGTATGTGCATGTTGGTCCAAGTGTTTTACATGTATTAGTACTGATGCATTAACTACATCACCATATTGTTGATCCAACAAGTTTGCTAGCTTCACATGTATTACATGTATGTGCATGCTCGTCTAAATGCTTTCCTTTATTGATACAAGTGCATCATTTTACTTTATCCCTGTTGTATCTGATTGTTGTTTATTCTATTTTGCAAGCACCACCTCAAGATCATCCATGTCAAGGATGATAAGGTCAAACCCGAGGCTAACCAGTGGTATGCAAGTTGCTCCTTGTGGTTATACTGTCAGATTTATAAAATGTGTCTTAATATGCTAAGTGAAATGTAATATGCTAAGTAAAATATCTTGGAGGCTGGTGAATTAAAATACTGTCAGATTTTATTATGCAAATGTATTGTTGTAATCTGAATTAGCTGGCTTAGTTGTGCCTGTGTGCTGTTACTCTTCCTTAGCTGAATAAGTAGGATTAAATGATAATAAAATATCATAAGATATGTTTGGCTGTCTGTCCATGCATTCCAACAATTAACGTAATAATTATGTTTACTTTGCCTTGCAAAGATGAGCATCCTCTCACCGAGTACGAGAAGGTTAGGGCTAGAAATATGATGAGGACCAATCGGATATTCCAGTCCCTTGGCATTGATGCAATAGCGTCAATGATTAGGAAAACAAATGATGTACAAGAAGGTACAACTAATGGGGTTCAAGAAGGTAGTGGAGTTATCAGTGATGACCCAGAGTACAATCCTAAGGAGGATGAAGTTGTAGTGCACAAGATTATTAAGGTGCAAACTCTGTCTTGCTTGGAGGGTTCGGGTTCTTGTATGCTCTGTGTTTCCTTGTGCTCACATATTTATCTTGTGATCTAATTTTTTTGTGCTATTTATACAAGGCACTGAAGACAGCCAACAAGAAGGGGAAGAGCTCAGAAGCATCTGCTGCAATGCCTCCAGGAAGGGTGATGGCCCCACCTCGAGGACAAACAAAGAGGATCCTGGAACCTGATGAACCTGATAGAGTCACAAGGCAGAAAGCAACTATGGCGGCTGTGACGGACCATCAGGAAAGTCCGCTGGGCATGGACTTTGAGAGCTCGGTGGAAATGCGTGATGAGTTTTTGTGAAGCTGTGCACCTGTGAAGTTGTCAATTATTTAAGTGATTGGTCATTTTGGTGATGAAACAATGTCTTGCTCTATTTGAACCTGATGAAGTATTTTGTGAAGTTGTCAATTATTTAAGTTTTGTTTGGACCATTTTGTTTGGGCACTAAAGTTAGTTTGGATAGCAAAAAGGCCGAGGCCCAAACAAGAAATAGACTAAGAAGGCTTGGGCCTAAAAAAAGAGTAGGCCAAGGCCCAAACTAGAATTTGTCTAAAAAGACTTGGGCCTAAAAAAAGAGTAGGCCAAGGCCCAAACAAGAACTGGACTAAAATGAGTAGGCCAAGGCCCAAAAGAAAAGTGGACTAATAAAAAACTTGCTTAGTAAAAGATTCTATCCCAGAAAATAAAAGGCCAAATTATTGGGCCCGACCCATGTAGACGACCCGAATGGACCGGGTTGAATCTTGTTTACGACCTTTTCATTTGTTTATAATTCTGCCACGTCAGCCTGCCACGGTGGCTTTGACGTGGTGTGGGCAGATTGCTAGTGACCAAATCATTTGGTCGTTAAACCTACGACCTTCTGTTTGGTCATAAAATCCTACGACCAATCCAGAAAAAAGGTCGTTATAGTTCACTAAAGACCCTCAGCTTTAGACCTTTTGTTTTTGGTCATAAAAAGGTCACAAATGGAAATCAATGACCATTCAGTGACCAATATTGAAGGTCGTTAGTTGACATATTTCTTGTAGTGGAGGCGCCGGGCGAGGTGATCGTCAGGACGAGTGGGGCGAATGGAGAGGCGATCGGCGAGGCAACGGGCAGATCGCGATGCCAGGACGCCGGTGGGGCGGCCTACAGCGAGATCCAACGTTCTGAGGCTGATCTCGGAGCAGGCGGTCCTTCATCTCATCGCCGGTGGGATGTTTCCTACGAGGACACCACCTTGGAAACAAGGAGAGTTCTTCCTGGATCCATCTGCCTCCACCTGCCTTCTCTTTGGATTATGTTAAGGGGTGAGGAGGATGATATCCTAGCAGGTACATACCTGCAAAAGCATGAATGCCCCAAGGTTGGGGAGGTTCTCGAGATCAATGGATTTCATTTGATCATGCGGAACCCTTCGTCGCCACAAAAAATTCACGAGAAGGCTAAGGTATGTGTTGATCTCACTTCCACTCCTACTCGTTTTGGCGGCCGTTTTTGGGTTCTTGCAGATCAGGATGAAGAAGAAGATGCGGAAGAAATGGACAAGCATCAGATCGAGGAGCCATCGCTGCCAATCTCCAACTTGGTGCTGCCGGCTGCAGAGTCTCAAGACCGTAAGATCCAACTGGATTTCCAAGTGACGAAGAATACGGTGGTGCAGTCTAAAGGAGTTAAGCCTTAGATTGGACCGATCGCAAAGGTGAATCTTCTCTCTGTCACTTTTTACGATTTCTTCAAGCCGGAGAGCTGGATGTTAGTCACGAAGAACAAGAAGAAACTCGGCCGCTGTAGTCGGCCGACGCCGGCGACGGTGATGGTTCCGTCATTGCGTGATTCCAGGAGCGATTTTTTGAATGCCTTGCTTGCGGATGGTGGGCCTGAGGTCAATGCTAGAGATATGGGCTTACGAAAACCTAGGTATATGGCCCAGGAAGGAGCCCATGTTGTCGATGACATGCCTACATGCAGTACCGACGTGCTGACAGAGGTATTACTGTCGCCACATGCTAGGGTTCCTGCACGATCGAGACAGGTGTTTCCCTCGTTGAAGTCGGGCCGAGCCGCTCGCATCTCTCCTCTTTGTCCCTCGGCGGCAATGACGGGGAGGGGTACTCCTCAGAACCAGTTGCCGGTGCAACCTCCTGGTCGTCTATCAGGCCAGGGCCAGCGCACTCCTAGCCAATCTGCGAGGACGGCGGCTCCTACAGTTGTGGCCGATGCGCTGGTGGTGGCTGATGCCAACAGGCAACAACCGCGTGGACATTGGAGAGATGATGGCGTCAACGCCTATGAGGAAGGGCATCATCGTGGCTCTTCTTCCTCGGGGGGTGGGCGTGGATACGCGTGGCAGAGCAATGGAGGTAACGGAAATGGTTTTTCTTGTCCTCCTGGGAAGTTTGCACCGGGGGTATCGGGCCCTCCTCATCCAAAGAGGGGTGGTTTCAGGCCGAATTGGGGTGGCAGAGGAGGGGGCAGGAAGCCGAGTCCGCCTCTTCCACCTCAGGATGTTCCTGCTGTCATGGCCGATGCTTCTCTTGAGACTAAGTTGGGGCCGACGAAGGAAGCTATCAACAGTCAAACTCAACCTCAGGGTCAAGCTAATGGGGTGGATCCCACGCTGGTTGATAAGAGCAACGCTCACGGGAAGCTAGAGGGGGGGGGGATCGACCCTCCAAATGGGCGCGCAAGAAGGAGAAGATGATTTGCTATCGTTGCGGCGAGACGGGTCACTTTGTTTCTGAATGCAAGGCGGATCTTTGTGAGTTTTGTTTGAAGCCCAAACATGGCTCGGCTCAGTGCCCTCTTACGGTTGGACCGACGTAGGTGGTGACTATTTATGGCGTCTGCTGCTAGGAGCTGATATTTTTTGAGTCACCAACTGCTACGACACCGGTTCATGCGCTAGATGTGGCCTTTATTGGGACGGTTACTGTGGCGCATGGGACTATGACTATTGAGCAGGTGGTGCAGCAGCTTCGGGAGTTGGTTTCTTTGTCGCATAGGTGGGAGCCAGTTTTGATTGCAGATAATGTGTTCAAAGTGGTCTTTCCTACCAAGGAGGATCTAGCGTGGTTGCTCAAGTTTGGCATGTGCAGAGTGCCTAGCACTAGCTGTGTGTTAGAGTTTGATGCGTGGAAGAGCGAGGAGCCACAAGGTGTGCCTCTTCCTCAAATTTGGGTTCGCTTTACGGGAGCCCCATCAAAGGCTGTTAATGACTTTCTGGTTACTTGGAGCTTCGGGTCGTTGATAGTGTCACGCCCAAGATGCGACCCTATCCTCAATTTGGCACGAAGGCCTCGTCAGGGATAGAAGCGCATCTCGTCGTGTCGCAAGAATGGATATCGTTACAAGTACATGTATTGAAAAGGAGAGATATATAAAGAATTGGCTTACACTCGCCACAAGCTACATCAGAGTCACACGAGTACATTACATAATATTCAAGAGTAAGAGCAGGGTCCGACTACGGACGAAAACAAACGACGAAAGAAGAACGACGTCCATCCTTGCTATCCCAGGCTGCCGGCCTGGAACCCATCCTAGATCGAAGAAGAAGAAGAAGAAGAAGCAACTCCAAATGAACAATCAACGCGCTCGCGTCAAGTAACCTTTATCTGTACCTGCAACTGGTGTTGTAGTAATCTGTGAGCCACAGGGGACTCAGCAATCTCATTTCCAAAGGTATCAAGACTAGCAAAGCTTAATGGGTGAGGTATGGTTAAGTGGTGAGGTTGCAGCAGCAACTAAGCATATATTTGGTGGCTCACTTACGAGTACCAGAAATAAGAGGGAGAAGATCTACGCATAACAGACTGAACTACTCGTGATCAAAAGAATGATCCCGAACACCTACCTACGTCAGACATAACCCCACCGTGTCCTCGATCGGAGAAGGAACTCACGAAAGAGACAGTCACGGTTACGCACACAGTTGGCATATTTTAATTAAGTTAACTTCAAGTTATCTAGAACCAATGTTAAACAAAGTTTTCCATGTTGCCACATAACCGCGGGCACGGCTTTTCGAAAAGATTTAACCCTGCAGGGGTGCTCCAACTAGTCCATCACAAATTACCACAAGCCGCATAGAAATCCTCAATCATGAAGCTCGCGGTCTCGTCGGATTCCCTAGAGGAAAACCTCAACTCTGAGATTACCCAAAGCTTCACCGGAATCCCGATGCACAAGATATCTCGTCAAAGGTAAAACTAATCCAGCAAGGCCGCCCGACGTGTCGACGATCCCGATAGGAGTCGCGTACCTCGTTCTCAGGACACGACGGATGAGCGATGGTTACCACGCCAAACGCCGAGTTGCCCCGGGTAGCGTTAATAAGCTGCTCTGTTTTGGACCAACACTCATGAGGAGCACTGGCCCGGGGGTTGATTAAAATAGTTCGCGGGTGCCGGCGGGTCCCTATGCAATTTTATTAGGTGATTAGGCAAATGTAGTACCAATGTTGGGCCTTGCCAGACCAGCTTTAATCTAAAACGAATTATCAAGGGGGTCCCCATAACAACCCCGATCGTGTTAGGAGCGCTCAATTATGGAACATAACACCGGTAGCCGGAAACTAAGGGGGCAAAGGTGGAACAAAACACCAGGCTAGAAAGGCCGAGCCTTCCACCTTTTACCAAGTATATAGGTGCATTAAATTAAATAGCATTCAATATGGTGATATAACAAGGAACCCATGTTATCACATGGAAGCAACTGCACCTGCAACTAGCAACGCTAACAACATGGATAAGCAAGCGGTAACATAGCCAATCAGTGGTTTGCTAGGTCGAACAGGTTGAAGGTTATCATGGCATTGTTGAGAGGCTGGTATTTAACATGTGGTAGGCAACGAGACATAATTGATAGAAGCGATAAAACTAGCATGGCAATGATAGTAATGGTATCTGGGGAAATGGTCATCTTGCTTGAGATCCCGCTTGGAAGAAGAATGCCTCCGTGAAGCAGACGAACCGACGTAGTCGAACGGGTCCTCACATCCGACACGCTTGCGGAACTCTATCGAGGCGAAGCAAACCGGAAACACAAATCAACACACGATATTCACCACACGATGCATAACACATATGATGCATGAACATATGAATGCATGCAAGACACGGCAAGACAATTCGCACAAACAAACACTACACATTAAGTGAAGTTCAATATGCAACGAGTTGCATATTGACGAAACTCCACGTTAATTTATTTAGTTATATCCCGATTAAATACACGGCAATATTAAATGTGACTAAACATGGCAAGAGGTGAAGCGTAATTAATCTACCTATCTAGGCATTTTAAATGAGGTCGGAAATGTCATATAGCACCTCCGAAACGACCTCGCAAGTTAATTTACAATTCTGTCCATATCTGAACTAATGCATTTAATTGGTTGTTAAACAGCAAAACAAATAGGTTCACGTGATTCTACGCGTCATTTCAAGCAACCTACACATAAAGAACATCTTCAACGGAGCTACGGATCAAAAGTTACAAGCATCGCAAGATATGATGGCATGAATGCAATATGTGTGCAATGATGCTACGAGCACTTCAAAACATACAAAAAGCAAGAGAAAATGAAACTACACGAGATTCTAAGCATGTTTCATGTAGGACACGATCAAATCGGAGCTACGGTTCAACATCTACAAGCAAAACAAGAAAACACTACAATCTGCCAAAATCAGCCACATAGCATATTCTACGCCCCACAACTACGAGCTACACAACTCCGGTATGCTCAAGCAAGGCATGGCACGGAAGAGGGCAAGAAGCACTACTACAAACAACTAACTACAACTAGCATGACATCATGGAACACTAGGGAAAGAAGACACAAAATGGCATCTCACACACTATTTCAGACTTAGTGAAAATTACACCTTGTGAAAGTGCAGTTTTCGATCTGAAGCTATATTGACAACAGCAAAACCTATAGCTACAGGACTCCAAACGGCATGAAACTTTACAGCATGCTAGAGAAACACAATGGGTACAACTAACTCCATTGGACCAACCTCAAAAGAGCTACAGATCACAAGATGCAAGCAAGACAAGACAACAACAAAATATAACAGATTCCAGACTTAGAAATATTTCAGCACGTCCAAAACAGCACTATTTCTAGCAACTTGAGGGCAATCAAAACACACCTAAACATGTATTTCTATTGCAACTAAAAATACCAGGGGCTAAACAAAACATCCAAGACCAACTCACTAGTTGACGACTAATTCAAACGAGGCACGAAATAAATCCTACGAATTAATCAAAAGGGCAACATAGCAAAATATCTCGCGAACTAACTTACTCGAAAGCTAAAACTAATTGCACAGAAAAATCCGTGGAATTTTTCTACCCCGGAAACATATAAAATATGTGGGGTTTGCAACACAAAATAATGCCGCACATTGATGCGAGATAAACACCTAGATACGGGAAAATAAACTACCGGCAAATCCCTACACGTAAAAATACAATTGACCGCTCTAAAATACACGGAAAAATAGTTCCTAAAACATAGGCATTTCTAATACGGCATACGAGCAATCCGGACTTGCGAGAAAAATAAATACGGGGTGTAACCTATTGAAACAGCACGCAAAACTAGGCGTTTGGCACGTTAAACTATGGAAAATAATTATGCAACTCATGAAATCGGATTGTACGCGAAAATCTAGTCAAGATACATATGCTACACGTCGCGAACCGACTTACGAAATAAAATCTACGGGCAATCTAATATCGTCTAATTACTGGAATTAAATAAATTCCTAAAATTGCTAAATTGTCCGAACTACTATAATGCTACAAGGGAAAAAAAAATAGAGGTACCGCGGTTGGGCCGGCCTGGTGCAGCAGAGGGGAAGGCCTCGGCCTGGCTCGGGGCCTGCTGGGCCAGGCGGCAGCTGGGCCGCGGGAGGGAGGAGCAGCCTGGGCCGGCTGCTGGCCATCTGGGCCGCGGCGCTCCTGGCGTTGGCCCACGCGGGCAAGGCCACGGCGCGGGCGCTGGGAGCGTCCCTCGTTCACTCGAGCAGGAGGGCTCGGCGGCGCTGGCGCACGCAAGGGACGAGGAGGCACCGGCGAGGTGGGCCGCCACGGGGGCGCAGCAAGGCGTGGCTGCCGGAGGGGACCGGATCCGGGGCTGGCCGGCCCGGATCTGGCGACGGCAAGTCCGGCGGCGACGGGAGGAAGACGGCCATGGCGGCAGCTGGCGAACGGCGGCGGGCTGACGGCGGGTGACGCGGGCGCTCGGGCGAGCAGGTGAGCAGGCGGGGAATGGGACCAGCCGGGCCTGCTGGCGGTGCGGCACTCCGGCGGCCGGCCGGACGGCGCTTGGAGCTCGCTCGGGAGGAGCTGCGGGAAGAGGCGCTCGGGAGGAGAGGAGGGAGGCTCGGCCTCGAGGCGGCGGCGCTGGATCCACGCCCGGCGCGGGCCTGCTGCGGGCCTCGCGGGCCGGCGACGGCTGCGGGAGAGAGAGTCTGCGGGAGGAGAGCTAGGGTTAGGGGTAGGTGGCGTGGAAATCAAGGAGGGGTTAGAGGGAGGCTGTCCGAAAATTAGAAGGGGTCTATATATAGACAAACGGGGGGGCTCGGTTACCCGAAATCGCGCTCCGGATCCAACTGCGGGGCCGAATTCGGACGATTCCGAACGCGGGTATGGGTACGCGGCCGTGTAGAGGGGATATCCGGAGACGAGAGGGAGAACGGGCGGCGCGGCACGAATTTTTAAAACACCGACAAACGTCCGACGGTAGAGCGAATACGATGCCGCTACGGTCGACCGTTCGGGTACCAGACGGACTCCGATTGCGACGAAACTTGACAGGCGGCCTACCTATATTAAAATAACACCGCACGTCAAATCTCAACCCAATCAGAGAAAGTTTTACGCACAGTTTTAAAACAGGGTTTCGACGGTGCCGCGGGCGCATGCGATTGCGGTCGGGCTCAGAACGGACAACGACGGATACCGGCAACTACTAACGGATGCAAGTTTTGAAAACGGGCGGCAACGGAGACGCCGATGCAATGCAGATGATGTGAATGATGCGATGATGATGCGACAAATGAAAATACCCACACGACGAAAACGGAAAGAAAGGGGAATCTTCTGGAACGTCGGCATCGGGCTGTCACACATAGGCAAGACAGAAAAGGTGGATATGGTGTTTACCCGGGCTAAAGGAGTTGCGTGGTTGCTGGTTAGTGTCATTGATATCGAGCTTGTCCCGGATGAAGTTGTATGGACTCATGCGGGAATGAGATTTACCCTTCAGCTTGAGATCGAGAGTCCACCTCTGTTTGACGATGGAGTGACAGACAAAGATGTTCATATGACGGATGGGGATGATGCTTCTGTTTCAAGGGAGTTGGATAAAAAGCTCCAATCGCCCGAGATCGCTAAGGATATGGAGCTCCCAGAATCAGCATCGTCGGATGGAGGTGCTAAACATTTAGTCTCCGCTCCTTTGGTGCAGCTTAGATTCGGTTCCTTTGAACCTGCTTCGGCGCTGACCAGGGTTGGAGGAGCCCGATGTGCTGCAGACTTGGAGCGGCCGATTCGGTCTGTCAATGTTAAGCTCCCTGGGAAGAAGCCCATGGGTACTTCTCTCAGTTTGTCTCATCCTAAGGAGGGGTTGCCGCCAGTTTCGCTTGGACAACACCTTGCAGGTGCAAGGATCGAAGGTTCAGGGGCGCTGTCTTGTGGAGTGCACTCGAGTATCCCCAAGCCACTTGATTCTGCCGTTGTGGAGGAATCAGTTCCTGTAGGGATGTTGGCGACAGAAAAACCACCTCGTGGGGGGATCGAGTAGGGCCTTGCACAATTCTCTGTTGATGAAGTCATAGCTTTTGGCGGTATACCGAATCTGATGACACCGTAGAGGAGGTCCAGTCAGCGTATTCAGACCCAACCAGATGCGGATGACTTGCAATTGGGGCGTGCAATGCATGGTGCAAAAATGAGGGATGCGGAAATTTCGATAGGTATATCTATTAGCAAAGACCATTCCATTATTCATTTTTCTCCGCATGAAATTATAGATAATGTTGCCTCTGTTGGGGTTTCCTTGGGCAACATGGGTAGAGAAATTTCGAAATCTATTAATGACCTACTGGACTTAGAAGTAGATAGGGCTCTAGATATTATTCGAAATTTAGCTGTAGTGAAACCAATAAAAGAATCTGAAATCACTGATCTCGGGGGCCTAAATTCTCTATGTGAGAACCTGCCCCCTATGGATGATCCGGAGGAAGGTGATGATCATGCACTTGATCAGGGTATAGCTGATGAGCAATCTCTTAATGTAGACTCACAAGTACATGGTTATATGGACCAGGTATTTAGAGAAAAACCAAAACGGCCTTGGAAACGAAAGTATATCCGGTTGCTGCGGTACGTAGAAGCGCTAGATTTAAGACTGCTAAAAAAATTCATGATGAAAGATGAGAGGAATTTTTTGGAATAGCAGAGGTCTTCGAGACTTGGCTAAAATAAGAATTCTAGGAGAGGCTACTTTAGAGCATCATCTTGATTTTATCGCGCTTATGGAGACAGGGCGGGATAATTTTACTTCACAGCTCTTAAGTTCTTTATCAGCGGGTGTTGATTTTGATTGGCACTGTCTCCCTCCAAGAGGAAGGTCCGGTGGGATTTTAGTTGGAGTCAGATGTGACACCCTTCAAGTGAGGGTAGTGGTGTTGGGGGATTTTGCGGTTAAATTCAGGATTACACCCAAGGGAGATGGATTTCAATGGACTCTCGTCGCTGTGTATGGTGCAGCTCAGCCGGAGCTTAAGCCTGAATTTCTCGCTGATCTGGTTCGGATTTGTGATGAGAAATTACCACTTTTGGTAGGGGGTGATTTCAATATTATTTGGCGGGACGATGAAAAGAGCAATGATAATTTTGATGGCAGATGGCTATTTATGTTTAACACTATTATTGAGAGCGTGGACCTAAGAGAGATTGATCTCTGTGGTAGGAAATCCACCTGGGCTAATTCCCTACAAAACCAAACTTTTGAAAAGTTGGATCGGGTTCTTACTAGTATTGAATGGGAACATAAGCTTCCACTAGTAACTGTGCGTGCGCTTCAAAGAGTGATCTCTGACCACACTCCACTTTTGCTGGACTCTGGTAATGCAAATCATATGGGTAACAAGCATGGATTCTCCTTTGAATCAAGTTGGTTCTCATGGGAGGGATTCATGGATATGATTGCTAGGGAATGGAACAAGGAGTTGGGTGGGACATCCAACGTTGATAGATGGCAAAACAAGATACGACATCTTGGACAATACCTACGGGGTTGGGCTAAGAATGTATCTGGGATCTATAAGGATGAGCATGACAAGCTTATCAAACTTATAGTTGATCTCGATCATAAGGCAGAGACCTGTATTTTGGATGCGAAAGAACGGTCTTTGAAGGATGAGGCTGAACAACGAGTGTGTACTCCTTAGAGAGGAGGAAATGAAATGGGCACTCAGAGCCAAAGTGCGGGAAATCGTTCATGGGGATAATAACACTAATTTTTTTCCACTTGATTGCAAATGGCAAGCATAGGAAAAAGAGAATTTTGCAGCTCGAGCAAGATGAGAGTACAATAGTAGGTCACGAGAATCTAAAATTGTACATCTCTAACTATTATAAACAGTTATTCGGTGCTCCAAATCATAGTTTTGTGTCTATGGATGAGCATCAAGTAGCGGATATTCCTCAAGTTGGCGAGGCCGACAATCAGATCTTATCCGCTCCTTTTTTGGAGAAAGAGGTGCTAGATGCTATTGGAGAAATGAAGAACGGTAAAGCTCCCGGTCCAGATGGGTTTCCGGCTAAGTTTTATAAGAAATGTTGGCATATTATCAAGAAAGATCTCATGTCAGTGTTTCATGATCTGTTCTGTGGTCACCTACAACTCTTTCATTTGAATTTTGGTACCATAACGCTGCTACTGCAACAAAAGACCTTCCAACGGCGCCAGAAACAAGCGTGCTGACGGGAGACTATTCTTGTCTTGATACTCCTCAGCAACGGCACCAGGAATCTTTCTGCTATGGCTACACCTTTAGGGGCTTCCTTGGCAAATATGCAAAGGATTCCCCCGTGGCCTTGGAGCCTTGCGTTGGTGTTCCCTCGAAGCGAAAAGGGTGATGTAGCACAGCGGTGGTAAGTATTTCCCTCAGTTTTGAGAACCAAGGTATCGATCCAGTGAAGGATTATCACAAGTACGTGCACAAACACAAAGAGCTTGCACCCAACACTATGAAGGGGTTGTCAATCCCTTATAGATTGTTTGCCAAGTGAGAACTGAAAGCAACAAATAAACAAAGCAAAGTAAAGCGAAAGTGGAAATGATAGGTGTGAATAGACCCGGGGGCCGTAGTGTTCACTAGTGGCTTCTCTCATGAAAGCAAGTAGACGGTGGGTGAACGAATTACAGTCGACCAATTGATAGAATCGCGCAAAGTCGTGACGTTATCTATGGCAATGATTATATATATAGGCATCATGTTCAAAACAAGTAGACCGATACTTTCTGCATCTACTACTATTACTCCACGCATCGACCGCTATCCAGCATGCATCTAGTGTATTAAGTTCAAGAGAACAGAGTAATGCCTTAAGCAAGATGACATGATGTAGATGGACAATCTCATATCTACGATAAAAGCCCATCTTGTTACCCTTGATGGCAACAACACGATGCGTGCCTTGCTGCCCCTTCTGTCACTGGAATAGGTCACCACACGGTATGAACCCAAAACCAAGCATTTCTCCCATTGCAAGAATCATAGATCTAGTTGGCCAAACAAAACCCAAGACTCGGAGAGACTTACAAGGATATCAAATCATGCATATAAGAAATCAGCAAAGACTCAAATATATATCATAGATAATCTGATCACAAATCCACAATTCATTGGATCTCGACAAACACACCACCAAAGAGGATTACATCGGATAGATCTCCATGAAGATCATGGAGAACTTTGTATTGAAGATCCAAGAGAGAGAAGAAGCCATCTAGCTACTAACTATGGACCCATAGGTCTGAAGTGAACTACTCACGAGTCATTGGAGGGGCGATGATGTTGATGTAGAAGCCCTCCAACTCCAAAGTCCCCTCCGGCAGGGCACCGGGAAGGGTCTCCAGATGAGATCTCGCGGAAACGGAAGCTTGCGGCGGCGGAAAAGTGTTTTCGTGGATTCCGTGATTCTTTTTCTGTATTTTAGGGAATATATAGGCGAAGGAGCTAGGTCAGGGGGGCGCTAGGGAGGCCACAAGCCTGGTAGCTGTCGCCCCTGGTGGCGGCTACAGGCCTTGTGGCCCCCCTGTGGCTCTCCTGCCTTGGCCCTCAAGTCCCCTGATCTTCTTCCGTTCTGGAAAAATTCATTTCGGGATTTTATTCCGTTTGGACTCCGTTCCAAAATAAGATCTAAAAAGAGTCAAAAACACAGAAAAACAGGAACTGGCACTTGGCACTGAATTAATAAGTTAGTCCCAAAAAAGATATAAAAGGTATATAAAACATCCAAAGTTGAGAAGATAATAGCATGAAACCATAAAAAATTATAGATACGTTTGAGACGTATCAAACTCTGCTACAAAAGACGGAGGGGGCGACACGTATTGAACAATTTCGTCCGGTATGTTTGCTGAATGTTAGTTTCAAGATTTTGACAAAGGTGGGAACGGATAGGCTAACTAAGATGGCTCATTCGGTGGTGCAATCTACGGAAACAACTTTTATGCGTGGACGTAATATCCTAGAAGTGGTCGTTGTCTTGCATGAAGCTTTACATGAAATACACTCGAAGAAACTTGACGGTGTTATCTTCAAAGTGGATTTTGAAAAAGCATACGATAAAGACAAATGGTCTTTTCTGCAGCAAACCCTGCGTATGAAGGGGTTTGACGAGCTTTGGTGAAAGCATGTCGACTGTTTTATAAAAAAGGAAGTGTCGGTATTAAAGTAAATGATGATGTGGGTCATTTCTTCAAGACACTGAAGGGTCTCACACAAGGTGATCCGATGTCTTCTATTTTATTCAACATCGTTGCTGATATGTTGGCATTAATGATTAAGCGAGCCAATGAGAACGACCTTGTAGGGGAACTAATCCCGCATCTTGTTGATGGGGGAGTCTCTATTCTACAGTATGCGGATGACACGATTCTTTTTATGGAGCATCATCTTAACAAAGCCAGAAATATGAAACTCATCTTATGCTTATTTGAGCAGCTATCTGGGCTGAAGATTAATTTTAATAAAAGTGAATTGTTTTGTTTTGGAAAGGCCAAAACTGAATAACACACTTATAATCAATTGTTCGGTTGTGCAAGTGGGAATTTACATTTCACGTATTTAGGGATTCCTATTCATCACCGAAAATTATCAAATAAGGAATGGAAATGCATCGAGGATCGATTTGAAAAAAAGTTAAGCTGCTGGAAAGGCAAGCTTTTATCCTATGGAGGACGGTTGGTACATGTTAATTCAGTATTATCAAGCATACCTATGTTTCTCTTATCCTTTTTCGAAGTACCTGTCGGGGTGCGAAAAAGGTTGGATTTCTATCGATCTCGGTTCTTCTGGCAGAGTGATGAGGTCAGGAAATATAGGCTTACGGGATGGGACATCATTTGTAGACCAAAAGAGCAAAGGGGTTTAGGGATCGAAAATTTAGAGACCAAAAATATATGTCTACTCAGTAAATGATTGTTTAGACTATCTATGGAAACAGAAGGTATGTGGGTACAGATACTGACGAACAAGACCTTAGCTCAGGTTACAGCACGACCAACTGACTCTCCTTTCTGGAAGGGTTTGATGAGGTCTAAAAATGCATTCTTCAACATGACTAGGTTTATCATCGGCAATGGTGAATCAATTAGATTCTGGGAAGATACTTGGCTAGGGGAGTTGCCTTTAGCTATTCAGTATCCGTAGTTGTACCATATTGCACAACGTCGACAGACGTCCGTTGCGTCAATATTATGCGAGACACCTCTAAATATTCAATTCCGTAGATCCTTGATTGGTGACAGATGGATTAGCTGGCTGCATCTAGTCAGAAGGTTAATGGACATTAACCTCCCTGATTGTCCCGATCGTGTTCATTGGAAGTTGACCACTAATGGAGTATTTACGGTCAAATCTATGTACATGCATCTCATAGATTCAACGCCTATTCCAAAATCATCGCATATATGGAAGGTCAAAGTTCCACTAAGAATTAAGATCTTCATGTGGTTTGTTCACAAAGGGGTTATTCTAACGAAGGATAATCTAGCCATGCGAATTGGAAAGGCAATCCAAGATGCAGCTTCTGTCAGAATAAAGAAACTATTAAGCACCTCTTTCTAGATTGTCCCATGGCTAAACTTGTATGACGCTCGCTTCACATTGCTTTCAACATCAGTCCTCCTAATAGTATAAACACGTTATTTGGGACGTGGTTACAGGGGGTTGATGTTCAAACTGCTAAACTTAATCGTGTAGGTTCATGTGCACTATTTTGGGCTGCATGGAGTTGCAGAAATGACTTGGTGTTTAAAAAACAACGCGATATTCACTTTTTGCAGGTTATCTTCAGGGCTACTGCCTTGATCCGCACGTGGTCATTACTTACTCCTGTGGAATCCAGGGAGCCTTTGGTTACCGGGTGTGTCCCATGGGAGATGGTAGCTTAGGGTATCTTGAACCGGTTTGGATGACGACATATTAATAGGATAGGTGTTTAGTCATCTAGACCTATTATCCTCTCCGGTTGTGGCGCGACAAACGCCTTGTATCTTTTTATTTACTCTTTGCTAGACCTTGATGCATTTTGTTGAGACCTGATTTTGATTTTAATATATGGCTACCTCAGCTGTCGGACACTCTGCCCTTCACTACTAGAAAAAGGCTTATCCCCAATATCACTACTAGTGGCGCACCCGAATCAGGTATGCCATTGCTATGTTTTTACTAATGGCGCACCACATGAGCAGTGCGTCATTGCTATTTTTTGGTCCATCCCCACCCTCCACCAGACATAGCAATGGCGCACCACACCTAGGTGCGCCACTGCTATGCTACATAGTAATGGCGCACCTAGGCGTGGTGCATCATTGCTATTTTTTGGTCCATCCCCCCCCACCACCAGACATAGCAATGGCGCACCACACCTAGGTGCGCCACTGCTATGCTACATAGTAGTGGCGCATCTGGACGTGGTGCGCCATTACTAGCGTCACACACACACAAACACACACACACACACCCAGGGATCGCCTTTTAGGTTTTTAGAAAAATAAAAGAAAATGATAAAAGATTCAAAAAAATTTCAAAAAAATAGATGTCCATGTGTTATGAGTTCTAGTTGTTAGGAAAATTAACAAACATGATAAAAGATTCAAAACAATTCAACAAAAAAATGGCCCTAACTTTTGCATACGACCTCCGATGAAAAAGTTTTTTATATGAAAAATCATCTACTCGAAAAGTTACATCCAAATTCAATCGGGGAAACCCCGTTGAATATTTTTAGAATCCCCAAAAACCTAACAGAAAAAAAGTTATGATGCTTTTAAGATCTGGAGGCAAAAAAAATTAAAAATAAATAAATAAATAATAATGGCGCACCACTCCTAGGTGCGCCACTACTATGTAGCATAGCAATGGCGCACCAGTGCAAGGTGCGTCACTGCTATTTTCTCACCTTCACAATTCAAAAAAATAGCAATGGCGCACCAGTGTAAGGTGCGCCACTGCTAAGTTGGGATATAAGGGCCGACCAGCCACTTACACCTTCATTCTTCTCCTCCTCTCCTTCTCTCCTCCACTCCATCTCCTCCTCTCCTCCTCTCCTCCACTCCATCTCCTCCTCTCCGACGACCTCCTCCTCCTCATGGTGCTCCTCCTCCGGTGAACTCCTCCTCACGGTGCTCCTCCTCCGACGACCTCCTCCTCACGGTGCTCCTCCTCCGGCGACCTCCTCCTCACGGTGCTCCTCCTCCGATGACCTCCTCCTCATGGTGCTCCTACTCCCTCCTATCCTCCTCACAGTGCTCCTCCTCCACCGACCTCCTCCTCACGGTGCTCCTCCTTCCTCTCCTGCTGACGGTCCTCCTCCTCCTCTCCGGCGACCTCCTCCTCCCTCCTCTCCTTCTCATGGTCTCTCCTCCCTGAGGGCTTGTCCCTCAAGGCAAGCCTCGTCCCCCTCCCTCATATATATATAGTGGTGATTTAGGGATGATTTGAGACAACTTTTGCCATGTGCAACTCAGATCTAGACACCATAGTTTTACCTCTAGATCGTATTTCTGCGGAGCTCGGGCGGGGCCCTGCAGGAGTAGATCCTTCACCACCACAGGAGCGTCGTCATGCTGCCGGAGAACTCATCTACTTCTCCGTCTTGCTTGCTGGATCAAGAAGGTTGAGATCATCGTCTAGCTATACGTGTGATGAACGCGAAGGTGCCGTCCGTTCGGCACTAGATCGGAGCGGATCGTGGGACGAATCGCGGGACGGTTCGCGGCGCGGATTTAGGGACGTGAGGACGTTCCACTACATCAACCGCGTATCTTAATCCTTCCTGCTGTGCGATCTACAAGAGTACGTAGATCTAAATCTCCTCTCGTAGATGGACATCACCATGATAGGTCTTCGTGCGCATAGGAAATTTTTTGTTTCCCGTGCGACGTTCACCAACAGAATCAACCAGTACAACTACAATCTGATTGTTTGGTAGCTTTGTTGGCTCTGTCTAATAATTCACGACATATCAACATATGCTCATCTCTTGGCAGAAATCAAAGATTTACTGGAGAATAGGGTTTTTGTTCGTGTTAAAGTTTCTCGTGATCGAAACAAAGTTGCACATTGCTTAGCAAATTATGATAGATCTGGGGATAGCAATGTGTGCTGGCTTAACCAATCCCCTCCTTTTATTTTAGAACTTGTTGCTAAGGATTGTAATTCTGTGAGTTTGGAATAAAACACCCTATTTCCATCACAAAACAAATGATTGCTAATTCTTGTTTTCTATTCCTGTGTATCAATTTTTTAGGATCAATTGATCGCTAATTCCGTCTTCCAGGCAAGAGATTACTAACTCTGTTGAACAGGGATGCCCCATCCCTGTGCATCAATTTTTGATTTTCTGCTGAACCGATGCTACTCAGCCTGTTTTGACCCACCATTTCGAAAAAAAACAGAAAATGTGTTTTTTCGTTTCTGAGAGGCACGGGAAAGCAAAATCACACCTCTCGCGAAAGCAAAGGCTTTCGCGAATAAAAGAAACATAAAATGTGTTTTTTTCACAAAAGATTTTTTTTCATCGAAGTGCTAAGAAAGACATGTGAAAACCAAAGCACCAAAAATAAAAATAAAAAACAATCCAAAAATCCGAAAACACATGCAAAAAAATAAAAAAATAAATTTCGAAGAAAACATTTTCAGAGCGCGACACATGACAGCGGATGAGAAAGCGCCGAGTGATAGTGCATGGGAGTTGTCGTTGGGTGGCTTTCGAAAAACTGTTTACTAACTAGTTGCTCCCATCATAACAAGGAACAAAGGCTGAACGTGAATGAGAGGAAATACAACGGCTGCAAAAGCACACAATTGAAGGTCCAACAATCGAAAATGCTAGTCGGCTGAGATGATCGGAAAGATGCAAAAATCCATTTCTCAGCCTGGGCTCATTTGCACCCATAGTAAATAAAAAATTAAAACAAATACTAAAAAAATTAAAAAAATTCTAGTATTATATGTGCTTTGATGAGGTGATCAAAGCATTTGGGTTTATATAAGTGGTTGGAGAATCTTGTATTTACAAGAAAGTGAGTGGTAGCTCTGTGGCGTTTCTAATATTATATGTGGATGACATATTGCTGATTGGAAACAACGCGGAGCTTTTAGAGAGCATACATGATTACTTGAATAACAGTTTTTCTATGAAGGACCTAGGAGAAGCTGCTTACATTCTAGGCATTAAGATCTATAGGGATAGATTGAAACACCTGATAGGACTTTCACAAAGCACATACCTTGATAAAATTTTGAAGAAGTTCAAAATGGATTAGTCCAAGAAAGGGTTCTTGCCAGTATTACAAGGTATAAAATTGAGTAAGACTCAGTCCCCAACAACTGCAGAAAATAGAGAACAAATGAGTTTCGTCCCCTACGCTTCAGCCGTAGGTTCTATCATGTATGCAATACTGTGCACTAGACCAGACGTCAGCTTGGCCATAAGTATGACACGCAGGTTTCAGAGTAATCCAGGAGTGGATCAATGGACGGCGGTCAAGAATATTTTGAAGTACCTAAAAAGGACTAAGGAAATGTTTCTCGTGTATGGAGGTGATAAAGAGCTCGTCGTAAAAGGTTACGTCGACGCAAGTTTTGACACCGATCAGGATGACTCTAAGTCACAAAACGGATACGTATTTATTCTTAATGGGGGTGCGGTAAGCTGGTGCAGTTCCAAGCAGAGTGTCGTAGCAGATTCTACATGTGAAGCGAAGTACATGGCTGTCTCGGAGGCAGCAAAGAAGGGTGTTTGGATGAAGCAGTTCATGACAGATCTTGGAGTTGTGCCGAGCGCACTAGATCCATTAACTCTGTTATGTGACAACACAGGTGCCATTGCCTTAGCAAAGGAACCAAGGTTTCACAAGAAGACCAGACACATCAAACGATGCTTCAACCTCATCCGCGACTACGTCAAAGGAGAGGACGTGAATATTTGCAAAGTGCACACGGATCTGAATGTAGCAGACCCGCTGACTAAACCTCTTCCATGGGCAAAACATGATCAACACCAGAACTGTATGGGTGTTAGATTTATTACAATTTAAATCGCATGGCGATGTGAGGACTAGATTATTGACTCTAGTGCAAGTGGTAGACTGTTGGAAATATGCCCTAGAGGCAATGATAAATAGTTATTATTATATTTCTTGTTTAAAGATAATCGTTTATTATCCATGCTATAATTGTATTGAATGAAAACATAGATACATGTGTGGATACATAGACACAACAATGTCCCTCGCAAGCCTCTAGTTGGCTAGCCAGTTGATCAAGGATAGTCAAGGTTTTCTGACTATGTGCAAAGTGTTGTCACTTGATAACTGGATCACATCATTAGGAGAATCATGTGATGGACTAGACCCAAACTATGAACGTAGCATATTGATCGTGTCGTTTTATTGCTATAGTTTTCTGCGTGTCAAGTATTTGTTCATATGACCATGAGATCATATAACTCACTGACACCGGAGGAATACCTTGTGTGCATCAAACATCACAACGTAACTAGGTGACTATAAAGGTGCTCTACAGGTATCTCCGAAGGTGTCCGTTGAGTTAGTATGGATCAAGACTGGGATTTGTCACTCCGTGTGACGGAGAAGTATCTCGGGGCCCACTCGGTAATACAACATCACACACAAGCCATGCAAGCAATGTGACTAAGTGTAAGTCACGAGATCTTGTATTACGGAACGAGTAAAAGAGACTTGCCGGTAACGAGATTGAAATAGGTATGCGGATATCGACGATCGAATCTCGGGCAAGTAACATACCGAAGGACAAAGGGAATGGCATATGAGATTATATGAATCCTTGACACTGAGGTTCAACCGATAAGATCTTTGGAGAATATGTAGGATCCAATATGGGCATCTAGGTCCTGCTATTGGATATTGACCGAGGAGTACCTCGGGGCATGTCTACATAGTTCTCGAACCCGTAGGGTCTGCACACTTAAGGTTGGGCGATGTTTTAGTATAGTTGAGTTATATGTGTGGTTACAGAATGTTGTTCGGAGTCCCAGATGAGATGACGGACATCATGAGGGTTTCCGGAATGGTCCGGAGACAAAGGTTGATATATAGGATGACTTCATTTGGTTACCGGAAATGTTTTGGGCATTACCGGAAATGTACTGGGAGTGACGAATGGATTTCGGAAATTCACCGGGAGGGGGGCAACCCTCCCGAGGGAAGCCCAAAGGACCTAGGGGTGGCGCACCAACCCTTAGTGGGTTGGTGGGACAACCGAAGAGGGCCTATGCGCCAGAAAAGAAAAACCAAAGGAAAAAAAGGTGGGAAGGAAGAGAAGGACTCCACTTTCCAAACCTAGTTGGACTAGGATTGGAGTAGGACTCCTCCTCCTCCCTGGCCGGCGCACCCTTGAGGGCTTGGCCCTCAAGGCAAGCCTCCTCCCCCTCCCTCTTATATATAGTGGTGATTTAGGGCTGATTTGAGACAACTTTTGCCACGTGCAACTCAGATCTAGAAACCATAGTTTTACCTCTAGATCGTCTTGCTTGCTGGATCAAGAAGGCTGAGATCATCGTCGAGCTATACGTGTGCTGAACGCGAAGGTGACGTCCGTTCGACACTAGATCGGAGCGGCTCGTGGGACGGTTCGTGGGACGGTTCGCGGGGCGGATCGAGGACGTTCCACTACATCAACCACGTTTCTTAATGCTTCCCATTGTGCGATCTACAAGGGTACGTAGATCCAAATCTCCTCTCGTAGATGGACATCATCATGATAGGTCTTCGTGCGCATAGGAAATTTTTTGTTTCCCATGCGACGTTCACCAATAGAATCAACCAGTACAACTACAATCTGATTGTTGTGTAGCTTTGTCGGCTCTGTCTAATAATTCACGACATATCAACATATGGTCATCTCTTGGCAGAAATGAAAGATTTACTGGAGAATAGGGTGTTTATTCGTGTTAAAGTTTCTCGTGATCGAAACAAAGTTGCACATTGCTTAGCAAATTATGATAGATCTGGGGATAGCAATGTGTGCTGGCTTAACCAATCCCCTCCTTTTATTTTAGAACTTGTTGCTAAGGATTGTAATTCTGTGAATTTGGAATAAAACACCCTATTTCCATCACAAAACAAATGATTGCTAATTCTTGTTTGCTATTCATGTGTATCAATTTTTTTAGGATCAACTGATCGCTAATTCTGTTTCCAGGCAAGAGATTACTAACTCTGCTGAACAGGGATGCCCCATCCCTGTGCATCAATTTTTGATATTCTCCTGATCCGATGCTACTCAGCCTGTTGTGACCCACCATTTAAAAAAATGTGTTTTTTTCGTTTCTGAGAGGCGAGGGAAAGCAAAATCACACCTCTCGCGAAAGCAAAACTGCGGCTTTCGCGAATAAAAGAAACATTAAATGTGTTTTTTTCGCAAAAGAATTTTTTTTCGTCGAAGAGCTAAGAAAGACATGTGAAAACCAAAGCACCAAAAATAAAAAGAAAAAAAAATCCAAAAATCCGAAAACACATGCAAGAAAATATAAAATAAATTTTGAAAAAAACATTCAGAGCGCGACACATAACGGCGGATGAGAAAGCGCCGAGTGATAGTGCATGGGAGTTATCGTTGGGTGGCTTACGAAAAACTGCTTACTAACTAGTTGCTCCCATCATAACAAGGAACAAAGGCTGAAAGTGAATGAGAGGAAATACAACGGCTGCAAAAGCACATAATTGTAGGTCCAACAATCGAAAATGCTAGTGGGCTGAGATGACCGGAAAGATGCAAAAATCCATTTCTCAGCCTGGGCTCATTTGCATCCATAGTAAATAAAAAATAAAAACAAATACTAAAAAATAAAAAAAATCTTTCTTTTTCTAACCAGGTGCAGATGATCCTCGGCACCGAAACGCTGGACTCGGAAAGAAGCAAAGTTGCAATGTCTCTAAATATAAGCTCTGTCTTCCCTAGAAAAAACATTTATTTCTTTTTGTGAAAAAGTGAATAATTTATGTTGATTTAATTATGGAACTAATTTTGAAGAATAACCCAAACAATGATTAAGAAAACAAAGTACTATCAGTCCACATATCATGAAATATATTTTTCTAGTGTTTCTCATATTGTAGGTATAAAGCATTTTTTATCATTAAATTGATCAAACTTAGTTTTTTACTTTAATGTGTCTTGTATTTTATTTGAAAATATTGAATATTGCCATGCGGCTAACTTTCTGGCAACTTGTTTAAAGAGACTTAGTTGGCGTCCCCAGCGGTTGCAAATTATAGCAGAGGTACTTACACATAACTGGGCGGGGGGCCCTTGCTTTTGGAGACCCCCCACCCCCCACCCCCGCGGGCTGGCCCTGATGGCGTTGTTGCGGCTGGCTTGGTTTATTTCATTTTAGGAAAAGCACCTCGGCAATATCATAGAGACCATGCTGCACCAAGAACTAGGATGGTCCATCAGATGAAGTTTGTCTGGAAAGTAGGGGTTACACATGTAACATTTAGAATATTTGAAAGTGTCAACAAAAATAAAAAAAGTGAAAAAGTGAAAAATAAAAGGGAAAAAACAAGGCAGTGGCCTGTGGGGTGGACCAACGACGATCGCAGTGGCGGAGACAGGGGGCAGCAGGGCCCTGTCCTCCCTAACAAGATGGATTTGCACTAGTGGAAAACGGGCCTTAGGCTTGGACCCTTTAGTCCCGGCCTCCCTCTGGTCCGGGACTAAAGGCCCGGCCACGTCGCCCCAAATCGCAATGCCGCCCATGAGGCTTTAGTCCCGGCCCGTAAGGAGCCTTTAGTCCCGGTTTGTGTCTCAAACCGGGACTAAAGGGCTACGCTGTGTGCAGCCCGCATGTGCGCCACCTTTAGTCCCGGTTTGTGTCTCAAACCGGGATTAAAGTCCTCTGCCTATATATATTGGCCACAGCCCCCCTCTCCACTCTTCCTTGCATTTTTCTTGGACGGAAGAGTGTGGGTGTGTGCTAGCTCTCCATTTTTTGGATGCACTAGAGGTGTTTGTTGAAATGTGTGTTAGAGCAATGCCGCTTCAGTTCACCGAACACAACTACGATATGAGATGCCCGAGCCACGCTTAAACCTCTTCCTCTTTATTTCTACTTATTCTAAAAGGTTAGCAACTATATTTCCTCGTTTAGACCGTGCGGTACTAATTTTTAGGATCGTGATTGTATTTGATATACTGTCGTATAACGCAGATGAGCCATCCATGGATGTACGGTGATCGACGCACAACCGCTTACAGAGAAGGCGTGCATTCTTTTCGAGATGCAGCCGATGCGAACAAGCATGGTGGTGGCTATATGTTTTGTCCATGTGTTGAATGTCGGAATGAGAAGGATTACACTTCCTCAAGAGTCATTCAGAGCCACCTGCTTCGGTCCGGTTTTATGTCGGGCTGTAATGTTTGGACCAAGCACGGAGAAAGAGGGGTTATGATGGAAGATGACGATGAAGAAGAAGAGAACGATGATGACAACTACCGATCTATGTTCCCTGAGTATGCTGATACCGCAATGGAAGACAATGAAGAAGAAGATCAGGATGAAGAACGGGAACCAGATGAGCCCGCTGATGATCTTGGCCGGGTCATTTCTGATGCACGGCGAGGTTGCGACACAGAAAAGGAGAGGTTGCAGTTCGAGAAGATGTTACAGGACCACAAAAAATTGTTGTACCCAACTTGTGAAGATGGCAAGAAGAAGCTGGGTAGCACACTGGAATTGCTGAAGTGGAAGGCAGAGACCGGTGTGACTGACTCGTCATTCAAAAAGTTGCTGGTACCGATGAAGAAGATGCTTCCAAGAAAGAACGAATTGCCCGCCAGCACGTACGAAGCAAAGAAGCTTGTCTGCCCTCTAGGATTAGACGTGCAGAAGATACATGCATGCCCTAATGACTGCATCCTTTACCGCGGTGAGAAGTACGAGAATATGGATAAATGCCCGGTATGCACTGCATTGCGGTATAAGATCAGAAAAGATGACCCTGGTGATATTGAGGGCGAGCCACCCAGGAAGAGGGTTCCTGCCAAGGTGATGTGGTATGCTCCTATAATACCACGGTTGAAACGTCTGTTCAGAAATAAAGATCATGCGAAGTTGTTGCGATGGCACATGGAAGATCGTATGAAAGACGATAAGTTGAGGCACACCGTTGATGGTCGGCAGTGGAGAAAAATCGAGAGAGAGTTCCCGAGATTTGGAGCTGACGCAAGGAACTTATGGTTTGGTCTGAGTACAGATGGCATGAATCCTTTTGGGAAGCAGAGTTGCAGTCACAACACCTGGCCCGTTACTCTATGTATCTACAACCTTCCTCCTTGGTTGTGCATGAAGCGGAAATTCATTATGATGTCAGTGCTTATCCAAGGTCCAAAGCAACCCGGCAACAATATTGATGTGTACCTAAGGCCATTAGTTGATGAACTTTTACAGTTGTGGGCCGAACCAGGTGTACGTGTGTGGGACGAGCACAAACAAGAGGAATTTGACCTTCGAGCGTTGCTTTTCGTAACCATCAATGATTGGCCTGCTCTTAGTAACATTTCAGGACAGTCAAACAAGGGATACAATGCATGCACGCACTGTTTGGATCAGACAGAAAGTATATATCTGGACAAATGTAGGAAGAATGTGTACCCGTACAGTCGTCGTTTTCTTCCGCCCAAGCATCCCTTAAAGAAAAAAGGCAAGCATTTCAATGGCAAGGCAGAACCCCGGGGGAAGTCTGTCATCCGTACTGGTGCTGAAGTATTCGATATGGTCAAAGATTTAAAAGTAATCTTTGGAAAGGGTCCTGGCAGCCAACCCGTTCCTAACGGCCCTGATAAGCGCGTACCCATGTGGAAGAAGAAATCTATATTTTGCGAGCTACCCTACTGGGAAGTCCATGAGGTCCGCTCGGCAATCGACGTGATGCACCTGACGAAGAATCTCTGCGTGAATATTCTAGGCTTCCTGGGCTTGTATGGGAAGTCAAAAGATACACCGGAAGCACGGGAGGACCAGGAACGTCATAAAGGAAGAGATGGCATGCATCCAGGGCAGTTTCAAGGGCGTGCTAGCTACGCTCTTACTAAGGAAGAGAAGGAAATCTTCTTTGAAGTCCTTTTCAGTATCAAGGTCCCGACTGGCTTCTCGTCGAATATAAAGGGAATAAATATGAAAGACAAAAAATTCCAAAACCTAAAGTCTCATAACTGCCACGTGCTTATGACGCAATTGCTTCCGGTTGCATTGAGGGGAATTCTACCGGAAAATGTTCGCCTGGCAATTGTGAAGGTATGTGCATTCCTCAATGCAATTTCTCAGAAGGTAATCGATCGAGAAAGTCTATCAGGGTTATAGATTGATGTGGTCCAATGTCTGGTCAGCTTTGAGTAGTTGTTCCCGCCATCCTTCTTCAATATAATGACACACCTCCTAGTTCACCTAGTCGAAGAGATTAGAATTCTCGGTCCTGTGTTTCTACACAATATGTTCCCCTTCGAGAGGTTCATGGGAGTCTTAAATAAATACGTTCGTAACCGTGCTAGGCCAGAAGGAAGCATCTCCAAGGGCTATGGAACAGAGGAGGTCATTGAGTTTTGTGTGGACTTTCTTCCTGACCTTAAGCCGATTGGTGTTCCTAAATCTCGGTATGAGGGTAGGCTGACAGGAAAAGGCATACTAGGAAGGAAAGAAAAAGTATGTATGGACGGGCATTCTTTCTCTCAAGCACACTACACAGTTCTACACAATTCCACCGTGGTGGCTCCATATATCGTGAGACACAAGAATATTCTACGCTCCGAAAACCCAGGGAAGGCTGACTCTTGGATTAAAGGGGAACACGAAAAGACTTTCGGCAGTTGGTTGGAGACACATCTCATGAATGACGACACCGTTGGAGATCAGCTGTACTGTTTGGCCAGGCCACCATCTTCAACTATATGTACTTTCCAAGGGTATGAGATAAATGGGAATACATTTTACACGGTTGCCCAAGATAAAAAGAGCACCAACCAAAGTATTGGTGTCCGCTTTGATGGAACAGACGAGAATGCGCACTGTTTGGAAACATATTACGGGTACATAGAGGAGATATGGGAACTTGACTATGGACCTACTTTTAAGATCCCTTTGTTTCGATGCAAATGGGTGAAGCTGATAGGTGGCGGGGTAGTTGTAGACCAAAAGTACGGCATGACAACAGTGGATCTCAACAATCTTGCGTACATGGACGAACCATTTGTCCTAGTCAATGATGTCGCTCAGGTTTTCTATGTGAAGGACAAGTTTACAAAAACGAGAAAAAGAAATCAGCAAAATAAGATATCGTCCGATGAGCCAAAACGCCACATAGTTCTTTCAGGGAAAAGAAACATCGTGGGAGTAGATGACAAGACAGACATGTCAGTAGATTATAATAAGTTTCATGAAATTCCGTCCTTCAAAGTGAAAACTGACCCAAGCATCCTACTGACTGATGAAGATTCTCCATGGTTACGACCCAGAAAAAACAGAAATAATAGATAGGAATATTGGTGCAATAATGTAATAATGTATTAAACCTTTTATGTAATGCATGTATGGAATGTACTAAATTTCAAATACTTTTCATTTTCATAGTTTTGTCAAATTCTCAAATATGCAAAAAGAATTTTAATAAACCTTTGTAAGAGATGAGTTCTCGTTCGAAACGCTGATACTTCGAGAGAGATTGTCCGTTTTGTACACGAAGTGCATCCAGTTTTTGTCGTAGCCCTCTCAACTTTTTAACACATGCTATGTGGGTGAAATGATGATAGCGTGCCAACTTTCAACATTTTCAGAGTTCATTTGTAGTGCTTTTCAATTTTAGGGTCAACTAGCTCAAAAAAAAAGAGTAAATGCACGAAATATACCAAATTAAGTGAGAAATTGTTGAAATTTTGTGATGTGCCTTTGAATGGTGCATTTTGAACACACAAAAAGTATGGAGTTCAAATAAGTTCAAAAAAATGAAATCCCTTTGTAAGAGATGAGTTCTCGTTCGAAACCCTCAAACTTCGAGAGAGATTGTCTGTTTTGTACACGAAGTGCATCCAGTTTTTGTCGTAGCCCTCTCAACTTTTTAACACATGCTATGTGTGTGAAATGATGATAGCATGCCAACTTTCAACATTTTCAGAGTTCATTTGTAGTGCTTTTCAATTTTAGGGTCAACTAGCTCAAAAAAAATAAGTAAATGCACGAAAAATACCAAATAAAGTCAGAAATTGTTAAAATTTTGTGATGTGCCTTTGAATGGTGCATTTTGAACACACAAAAAGTATGGAGTTAAAATAAGTTCAAAAAAAATGAAATCCCTTTGGAAGAGATGAGTTCTCGTTTGAAACGTTGATACTTTGAGAGAGATTGTCCTTTTTGTACACGAAGTGCATCCAGTTTTTGTCGTAGCCCTCTCAACTTTTTAACACATGCTATGTGGGTTAAATGATGATAGCATGCCAACTTTCAACATTTTTAGAGTTCATTTGTAGTGCTTTTCAATTTTAGGGTCAACTAGCTGGAAAAAAAAGTAAATGCACGAAATATACCAAATTAATCAGAAATTGTTGAAATTTCGTGTTGTGCCTATGAATGGTGCATTTTGAACACACAAAAATTATGGAGTTCAAATAAGTTCAAAAAAATGAAATCCCTTTGTGAGAGATGAGTTCTCGTTCGAAACAGTGATACTTCGAGAGAGATTGTAGTGCATCGAGTTTTTGTCGTAGCCCTCTCAACTTTTTAACACATGCTATGTGGGTGAAATGACGATAGCATGCCAACTTTCAACATTTTCAGAGTTCATTTGTAGTGCTTTTCAATTTTAGGGTCAACTAGCTCAAAAAAAATAAGTAAATGCACGAAAAATACCAAATAATAGTTTGGATAGTCAAAATAATTAATTTTGAAAATAGAAAATAGTTTTGAATTATTTATTAAATTTCAAACAATTTTCATTATCATAGTTTTCTCAAATTCTCAAATATGCAAAAAGAATTTTAATAAACATAGTTTTTAATTGAAAATAACAAAATAGTTAATAGTTTGGATAGTCAAAATAATTAATTTTGAAAATAGAAAATAGTTTTGAATTATTTATTCAATTTCAAACGCTTTTCATTATCATAGTTTTGTCAAATTCTCAAATATGCAAAAAGAATTTTAATAAACATTGTTTTTAATTGAAAATAAAAAAATATTTAATAGTTTGGATAGTCAAAATAATTAATTTTTAAAATAGAAAATAGTTTTGAATTATTTATTCAATTTCAAACAATTTTCAATTTCATAGTTTTGTCAAATTCTCAAATATGCAAAAAGAATTTTAATAAACATAGTTTTTAATTGAAAATAACAAAATAGTTAATAGTTTGGATAGTCAAAATAATTAATTTTGAAAATAGGAAATAGTTTTGAATTATTTATTCAATTTCAAACACTTTTCATTTTCATAGTTTTGTCAAATTCTCAAATGTGCAAAAAGACTTTTAATAAACATAGTTTTTAATTGAAAATAACAAAATATTTAATAGTTTGGATAGTCAAAATAATTAACTTTGAAAATAGAAAGTAGTTTTGAATTATTTATTCAATTTCAAACACTTTTTATTTTCATAGTTTTGTCAAATTCTCAAATATGCAAAAAGAATTTTAATAAACATAGTTTTTAATTGAAAATAACAAAATAGTTAATTGTTTGGATAGTCAAAATAATTAATTTTGAAAATAGAAAAAAATTGAAACTATATGAGAATTTATAGAGAAACTTAAACCTAAATTCAAAGTGACCTCATTTTGAATTCAGGTTGAATTTTCTCCATAATTTCAAATATAGTTTCAATTTTTAAATTTACAGTGTGTTTAGGCTCGTAAGCCCGCTTTAGAGAGGAGCTCGATGGAGATGCTGCGACGGGGCTTATAAACTAGTGTCAGTGCCCTCGCTGGGCGAGGTGGGACTAAACTTATCGTGCAGCCAGCGGAGGGGTTTTAGTCCCGGGTGGAGCCACGACCAGGGACTAAAGCCCCTCGCCTGCTGCATGCCGAAAAGGGGTATTTAGCCCCTGGTCGTGGCTAGACCCAGGACTAAAGGGTGTCTTTAGTCCTGGCTCGAGCCCCGACCCGGGACTAAAGCCCCTCGTTTCCCGCCTCCTCGCCTGCTGAAAAGGGGTCTTTAGCCCCGGGTCGTGGCTCCACCCGGGACTAAAGGGTGTCTTTAGTCCCGGTTCGAGCCCCGAACCGGGACTAAAGATCCTACTATATATACGACGCGGACGAAAATCCATTTCGTTCTCTTCTTCCTCTCGCTCTCCTCTCCTGCCCGGCGTGGCAACGGATCCTCGACGCCGCTAGGCTGCCCGCCGTCGCCGTCGCCCTGCTGTCCTCTTCGCCGTCCTCCTCGCCGGCCTCCTCGTCGCCCTGTCGTCCTCCTCGCCGTCCTCCTCGCCGGCGCCGGTGCCCTACCCACTCTGGTAAGCCCCCTGCCCCCTCCTCCTCCCCAACACGTATGAAGGGCGAGCCGCCGGCGCCCGCCGGCGGGGATGCCACCGCCGCCGTCGTGCCGGCCGGTGAGGAGGAGAAGAAAAGAAGAAAAAGGAGAAGAAAAGAAGAAAAAGGAGAAGAAAAGAAGAAAAGGAGAAGAAAAGAAGAAAAAGGAGAAGAAAAGAATAAAAGATTTTTTTTGTCATTTAATTCCTATTGTTATTAGGTTTGTGCTAGATTATTAGGGTTAGTAATATTTAGAATTAGGTTAGGGTTACAAGAAGAAGAAAGATGAACAAAAATAACAAAATAAGATTAGGAAAAAGGAAAATAAGAAGAGGAGGAGAAGAAAAGAAGAAAAAGGAGAATAAGAAGAGGAGGAGAGGAGAAGAAGAGGAAAAATAGAAGAAGAGGAGAAGTAGAAGAAGAGAAGTTGAAGAAAAATAGGAGAAGAAGAAGCGGAGAAGAAAATAAGAAAGAAGAAGAAGAAGAAGACATTTCTACGTATATAGATGCTTAATTAGTGTTTTTTAGATTATTGCTTAATTTTGTTATTGTATATGCTTAAGTGTTACTTGCAGAATATTTGGTTCATTTTTTTAGAAAATTAATAGAACTAGTTTATTTTTTAGTTCATTTTACGATGCCTATCCCGCATCCTCGTCATCGACTCGGCGGAGGACACATGCTTGATCAGAGGGGCCACGTCCGGGATCGGGCTCCGCCCGGCTGGTATTGGGAGATGCTACCTTCCGGGGGACGTAGGTTGGTGATGAGCCAGCCCGTTGTTGACCCGATCCTTGTTTGGTGGCGGTCACGTGGGCCAGTGACGGTGCCGAGGCTTCCGGACACCGCGGAGGTGGTACGTCACCATGTCAGCGAGGAGGATGAGCACGTCCGTCGCTACATGGTTGCGTTGGAGGGCAGGTTCGAGCATACCTGGCAGGTTCTTCAGGGATCTCACTGGAGCTATGATCCTGTGATGGTTCCTTCTCTTTGGGTGTCCGCCGCCCGCGACGATACCCGTCGGGCGCTACGGTTCTAGCTGTATCAGTGATGCTATATGTATGATAGTATTCGAGGAGTATTAGTGATAATATTCGACGATGTACGGATACAAGAGATGATGTAGTTTTGCTTATAATTGAATGCATGCTAATTTGAATACTACTTTATTTTACGATTTGGTTTTGCTTATTGAATGCTCAAATTGGAAAAGTACTCCTACTTTGAATACTATGCAGAAATCTAGGAGTCCCGGGTGGAGCCACGACCCGGGACTAAAGTTGTTTTGGAACGGAGTTCGTGATAGAATAATTCTTTTTTGGTACAAAGTTCAACAAAGTCCTTTGACACTAGACAATGTGACATATAGAAGGGTAGATGAGATCAGGAAAAATAGGATCATTTTCTACACATCTAGAATGTCGCCATTTTGTTAAATCCTTAAAGGTTAAGAGAATCCGTTAGACATATTTTAGAGTTTAGGTTCTAGCCAAGACCTGGGACTAAAGGTCCTCCTATATAAAACGACATTTCAAAGTTTTCAACCCCTCTTATATAGTTTGTTAGTTTATTAGTTAATCAAATGTCCGTTTTTTGCAGAACTATGGATCCACATATCAGGAACCTCGAAGAGGAAGAACTTCTCGAAGATATAATCAAAGACGGCTCCGACGTTAAACCAGCTGAATCACCGTCGTCATATCTAAACCCCTCCGGATATGGAATGGAGGTCGACCGACACGAAGATGAAGCCGATGGGGCAGGAGATAGGTCCAATGACGGAGAAGGTGATAGCTCCACTGATGGAGAAGCCGGTGGAGAAATAATAAAGTCCGGTGAGGTATACATATGAAGTTCGACAATCACTTGTAATATGTGAAAAATATTGGAGATAGCTCTATATTGTATACATATACATTCATTTGACGAATGTTTCTCCCTCTTAGGCCTCCACATCGAGCAAATCTACGAAACGAGGCCCGACTAGAAAGTTGGATGCACGGATGCATTACACCTTTGAGGTGATATTGCCTACGGGCGAACCCAAGCTTCCTAAGAATGCTGCTGACACATTCAAGAAGCAATGCGGAGTTCTCGTTGGGGATCACGTCCCGATCAGCGTTCGGGAGTGGAACAAGCGCAAAGGGGCAGCCGATAGTGACTATGTCGCCGAAAGGTACAAAGATAATCTTTGGAATGATCTCATGTCACATTTCAACCTGCCAGAATATGAGAATGAAGACGCCGCAAAAAAACTGAGGGCCAAAGTCAAGCAGTGGACTCTAAAGAAGATGGCCGAACTGTTCCATAGCTGGAAGAAGAAGCTATGGAAAAACTATCTGAAGACAAAGAAAGTGCCAGTATTCGAGGGGTATCTAGCCAAGCAGGCGAATCACTGGAAGGCATTTCAAGAGTACAAGGAGTCAGAAGATGCCAAGGCATTATCAGAAAAGAACAAGAAAAATGCCGACAAGAAGAAATATCACCACACGCTGGGACCAGGGGGCTATGAGACTGCCATCCCAAAGTGGGATAAGAAAGAGCAAGATCTGCTAGCTAAAGGCATCATACCTGAACCACTCCGTGATGGGTGGGAATTGAGAGCAAGAAATTGGTTCCTTGCGCATGGTGGTTCGTACGACGAAGAAATAGCGGACCTCATCTGCAGTGACGGTCTTAGGATACCCAGGGAGAATTGGAAAAAGATAGTGAAAGAAATTAAGGAGGGAAAAAGACAGTTCACTGCAGATAGAGAGAAAGATTTGCTCACACTGGTCCTCGGCAATGACGAACATGAAGGACGAACGCGAGGCTTCGGTCCTTCTTACCCGTGGTGGCTTGGGTTTGCCAGAGACCAAGACACTTACAGAAGCCGAGCAAGAGCAAAGAAGCGACACCAGGATGAGGAGAATGACAAGTTCAACCAGTTGCTTGCCAGGATTAACGAGCAACAGAAGCAGATTGATGAGCTTAGAGGAGTAGCGCGCCAGGAAGATCCTGCACTCGATATTACCGACACCCCATCTAAGCGGAAAAGCAGCGTGGATGAATCTGAGGCCCCGCCCGATGATGCACGAAGAATGATAGAGGGCGGTCCCGGCTACCCCGTGGATGGAATCAAGGTGTCAACATCATGTGAACTCCATCAGAAATTCAAGAACATATCCATGAAGGTGGCCGTCGGACAAGCTTTACCTTCTGGCCCTGATGCACGCTGGCATGGCCGTGAGATTCCAGCTGGCTTTGCTAAAGTCGGGGTGGATGAAATCATGGCGGGGTTTCATGATATGGAGCTCGACATAGCTGGACCCGAAGATGAGAGGACACTCGGAGAAGTACTGGGTGGAGTCATCCTATGGGACAAGAACTACATCAAGCTTCCAGGCTCGGCCCCAAGGACAACACCGCCTCCGAGTCTTCGCAGGTCACCTACACCTCCATCACCTCCAAGCCCTCCACATGACGACGGCCAGCACAACACGAGTCCATCTCGATCACCACCGCTAGACTTGAGTCGTCCGTCTCCGCCGCCGCCCGCTCCGGATACTAAGCGGGAGCGTGCCAGCAAGAACGCTCCATCGATGATTTCTAAGCGACGGAGCTCCCCAAAGCGCAAACTGTCGCCCCTCCCAAAGGTACCTCATGCTAATCTTCCTATCAGACCTTATGATCGTACCGCCGAGGAAAATGCCAGGATAGCAAAGGAACATCATGATGCGCAGATGAAAAAGAAGGAACCCGAGCCCCGCCCGGAATACACCGAGAAGCAAATAGCATTTGCAAAATACTTCACGAACCTTCCATCACAGTATGACTTACACCATAAGCCTGATGACTATACACGCACATTGCGGAAGAAAGGGAAAAAGAGCAGATCACGTGCAAGTGCAAGTGGGAGCAAATCAAGTTCAACTACAAGCAAAAAAAGATCAGACGTTCCTCAGCTTGGACAATAGGCCAAACAGTCGATCCCACCCCTCAGGGTGTTACCCGAGAATGTTCTCCCTCTGGTGCAGGGGCAAGAGTTGGAATTAGCAAAGAAGTGGGCGGATGAATGGGGTATCTCGGTTGAAGACATTCTGGCTTCCCAAGACGACTGGTTACCCAAGGCTGTGGTAGCCCCTAAGCCACAGTTTGTCATGGGAGCGCCTTTGGTCAGCAAAGATGATCTCCCAACAAATATGCGTTACTTGCAAACATGGTACTTAAGTGAATCAAAGAATGGGAGAACGATGATCGTGGTGAGTGTCCCACGGGAGTACTACGGCCGCCCCGAAGAAATCCATATCGACTTTGATGAACTCTTCCATATGTACAATGCCGACGCCCTCGACAAATCGCTTATGAGTTGCTATTGTCTGTAAGTTTTTCAATTCGTTGTCTACATATAACTTGTTTAGTTATTTCAATTCATTGTCTACATATAACTTGTACTCTATTATGCAGAATGAAGATTCTGGAATGTAAAAGTAGGAACATCCTAAATATTGGGTTTATTGACCTAGATAAAATACATATAGCGATGCTAACTGATAAACCCAAGGAGACGGAGGAAAACCTTCTAAGGTTTCTAACATATCAAAATTTCTGTAACCACATACTGTTTCCATACAACTTCAGGTGAGGGTCTTTACTCTGTTGTGTCCATTCACTTATAAGTGTAATTGATAAGTTACTGACACACACACACACACACATATATATATATATATAGACATGTGCAGCTTCCACTGGATTCTGTTGGACATTCAAATTGATAAGGGAAGATTTGATGCCTTCGACCCATTATTGAGGCCCTTGGAACAGTTCCAAAGCCTGCAGGACATGCTCCAAGGGTAATTTCAATCATTCTTGCGCTCTATCGGTATCTTTCGATGATTTTCTGATATATCAATTAATGAAAAACTTAGCAAATCATTTTCCTTGTCGGGCAGGGTTTGGAAACGGTTCAAGTGCGTGACTCCCGGTATCAAGCCTGAGAAGCTGACCTTTACAGCGGCTCAGGTAAGTAGTAGTATGATATACTTCTATTTTCAATACATTTATGATGCTAGATTATTATTTTGATTATATATATTCTATTCTCGCAAAGTGCAACCAGCAGCCACGGGGGACGCATCTATGCGGATACTATGTTTGCGGGACCATTCGCACGTTTACCTGTGAGCACAAGGATCACACATACGACATAAGCAATGAACATTCACACCTCTATTTTTATCCGTCATTCTTTGTTATCATGATTGATATTCATATTCATCTCCTCTTCTTATATAGTACACGGCCATGAGGGAGAATTCCAAACCTTCAGGTCTCGATCTTATATATATATGCATAAACATGTATATTTAGAATTATATGAAAACTAATTCCCGAACACCAAACGAGGCATCGCGTTAATCTCCCGAACACCTAAACCCTAAAACCCTAAAATAAACAAAATCTGCAGAAACTCTTTAGTCCCGGTCCGTGTTAAGACCCGGGACTAAAGGGCCTGCCCCTGAGGGCGCTCCGAGGCGCCCACGTGGAGCACCTTTGGTCCCGGCTTGGAACAGGGTCGGGACTAAAGGTTAGGCCTTTAGTCCCGGTTGGTGAACCGGGACAAAAGCCCCTTACAGGACGGGGCTATAGGCCCTGTCCCCACTAGTGCGGGACTAAAGCCCTTACGGGCCGGGGCTATAGGCCCTGTCTGTTGGGTAACGTCGCATGGGAAACAAAAATTTTCCTACGCGCACGGAGACCTATCATGGTGATGTCCATCTACGAGAGGGGATGTGTGATCTACGTACCCTTGTAGACCGTATAGCAGAAGCGTTAGTGAACGCGGTTGATGTAGTGGAACGTCCTCACGTCCCTCGATCCGCCCCGCGAACCGTCCCACGATCAGTCCCATGATCTAGTGCCGAACGGACGGCACCTCCGCGTTCAGCACACGCACAGCTCGACGATGATCTCGGCCTTCTTGATCCAGCAAGAGAGACGGAGAGGTAGAAGAGTTCTTCGGCAGCGTGACGGCGCTCCGGAGGTTGGTGATGATCTTGTCTCAGCAGGGCTCCGCCCGAGCTCCGCAGAAATGCGATCTAGAGGAAAAACCGTGGAGGTATGTGGTCGGGCTGCGTGGAAAAGTCGTCTCAAATAAGCCCTAAAACCTCCGTATATATAGGGGGAAGAGGGGGAGCCTTGCCTTGGGGCTCAAGGAGCCCCAAGGAGGTCCGCCGAGCCAAGGGGGGAAGGTCTCCCCCCCAAACCGAGTCCACCTTGGTTTGGTGGGTGGAGTCCTTCTTCCCTTTCCCACCTCCTCCTTTTTTTTCTTTTCTCTTTGATTTTCTTCCTATGGCGCATAGGGCCTTCTTGGGCTGTCCCACCAGCCCACTAAGGGCTGGTGTGCCACCCCCAAGGCCTATGGGCTTCCCCGGGGTGGGTTGCCCCCCCCGGTGAACTCCCGGAACCCATTCGTCATTCCCGGTACATTCCCGGTAACTCCGAAAACCTTCCGGTAATCAAATGAGGTCATCCTATATATCAATCTTCGTTTCCGGACCATTCTGGAAATCCTCGTGACGTCCGTGATCTCATCCGGGACTCCGAACAACATTCGGTAACCAACCATATAACTCAAATACGCATAAAACAACGTCGAACCTTAAGTGTGCAGACCCTGCGGGTTCGAGAACTATGTAGACATGACCCGAGAGACTCCTCGGTCAATATCCAATAGCGGGACCTGGATGCCCATATTGGATCCTACATATTCTACGAAGGTCTTATCGCTTGAACCTCAGTGCCAAGGATTCATATAATCTCGTATGTCATTCCCTTTGTCCTTCGGTATGTTACTTGCCCGAGATTCGATCGTCAGTATCCGCATACCTATTTCAATCTCGTTTACAGGCAAGTCTCTTTACTCGTTCCGTAATACAAGATCCCGCAACTTACACTAAGTCACATTGCTTGCAAGGCTTGTGTGTGATGTTGTATTACCGAGTGGGCCCCGAGATACCTCTCCGTCACACGGAGTGACAAATCCCAGTCTTGATCCATACTAACTCAACGAACACCTTCGGAGATACCTGTAGAGCATCTTTATAGTCACCCAGTTACGTTGCGACGTTTGATACACACAAAGTATTCCTCCGGTGTTAGTGAGTTATATGATCTCATGGTCATAGGAACAAATACTTGACACGCAGAAAAACAGTAGCAACAAAATGACACGATCAACATGCCACGTCTATTAGTTTGGGTCTAGTCCATCACGTGATTCTCCTAATGACGTGATCCAGTTATCAAGCAACAACACCTTGTTCATAATCAGAAGACACTGACTATGTTTGATCAACTGGCTAGCCAACTAGAGGCTTGCTAGGGACAGTGTTTTGTCTATGTATCCACACATGTAAATGAGTCTTCATTCAATACAATTATAGCATGGATAATAAACGATTATCTTGATACAGGAATTATAATAATAACTATATTTATTATTGCCTCTAGGGCATAATTCCAACAGTCTCCCACTTGCACTAGAGTCAATAATCTAGCCCTCACATCATCATGCGAATTACATTGTAATAAATCTAACACCCATACAGTTCTGGTGTTGATCATGCTTTGCCCGTGGAAGAGGTTTAGTCAGCGGGTCTGCTACATTCAGATCCGTGTGCACTTTGCATATATTTACGTCCTCCCCTTCGACGTAGTCGCGGATGAGGTTGAAGCGTCGTTTGATGTGTCTGGACTTCTTGTGAAACCGTGGTTCCTTTGCTAAGGCAATGGCACCCGTGTTGTCACAGAACAAGGTTATTGGATTCAGTGCGCTTGGCACCACTCCAAGATCCGTCATGAATTGCTTCATCCAGACACCCTCCTTAGCCGCCTCCGAGGCAGCCATGTACTCCGCTTCACATGTAGAATCTGCTACGACGCTTTGCTTGGAACTGCACCAGCTTACCGCACCCCCATTAAGAATAAATACGTATCCGGTTTGCGACTTAGAGTCGTCCGGATCTGTGTCAAAGCTTGCATCGACGTAACCTTTTACGACGAGCTCTTCGTCACCTCCATACACGAGAAACATCTCCTTAGTCCTTTTCAGGTACTTCAGGATATTCTTGACCGTCGTCCAGTGATCCACTCCTGGATTACTCTGGAACCTACGTGCCATACTTATGGCCAGGCTAACGTCCGGTCTAGTGCACAGCATTGCATACATGATAGAACCTATGGCTGAAGCATAGGGGACGGTGCACATATGCTCCCTATCCTCATCAGTTGCTGGGCACTGAGTCTTACTCAATCTCGTACCTTGTAAAACTGGCAAGAACCCTTTCTTGGACTGTTCCATTTTGAAACTCTTCAAAACTTTATCAAGGTATGTGCTTTGTGAAAGTCCTATCAGGCGTTTTGATCTATCCCTGTAGATCTTAATGCCTAGAATGTAAGCAGCTTCTCCTAGGTCCTTCATAGAGAAACTTTTATTCAAGTAATCCTTTATGCTCTCCAAAAACTCTACGTTGTTTCGAATCAGCAATATGTCATCCACATATAATATTAGAAACGCCACAGAGCTCCCACTCACTTTCTTGTAAATACAAGATTCTCCAACCACTTGTATAAACCCAAATGCTTTGATCACCTCATCAAAGCGTTTGTTCCAACTCCGAGATGCTTGCACCAGTCCATAAATGGATCGCTGGAGCTTGCACACCTTGTTAGCATTCTTAGGATCGACAAAACCTTCGGGTTGCATCATATACAACTCTTCCTTAAGGAAACCGTTAAGGAACGCCGTTTTGACATCCATCTGCCAGATTTCATAATCGAAAAATGCAGCTATTGCTAACATGATTCTGACGGACTTAAGCATCGCTACGGGTGAGAATGTCTCATCGTAGTCAACTCCTTGAACTTGTGAAAAACCCTTTGCCACAAGTCGTGCTTTATAAACGGTCACATTGCCGTCAGCGTCCGTCTTCCTCTTAAAGATCCATTTGTTCGGAATAGCCTTGCGGCCCTCAGGCAGTACTTCCAAAGTCCACACTTTGTTCTCATACATGGATCCTATCTCGGACTTCATGGCTTCTAGCCATTTGTTGGAATCTGGGCCCACCATTGCTTCTTCATAATTTGCAGGTTCATTGTTGTCCAACAACATGATTGATAAGACGGGATTACCGTACCACTCTGGAGCAGCACGTGGTCTCGTCGACCTGCGTGATTCGACAGAAACTTGAACCGGAGTTTCATGATCATTATCATTAACTTCCTCCTCAACCGGCGTCGCAACGACAGAGGTTTCCCCTTGCCCTGCGCCACCATCCAGAGGGATGAGAGGTTCGACAACCTCGTCAAGTTCTATCTTCCTCCCACTCAATTCTCTTGAGAGAAACTCCTTCTCGAGAAAAGCTCCGTTTTTAGCAACAAACACTTTGCCCTCGGATTTGAGATAGAAGGTGTACCCAACTGTCTCTTTTGGGTAACCTATGAAGACGCACTTTTCCGCTTTGGGTTCCAGCTTTTCAGGCTGAAGCTTTTTGACATAAGCATCACATCCCCAAACTTTAAGAAACGACAACTTTGGCCTTTTGCCATACCACAGTTCGTATGGTGTCGTCTCAACGGATTTTGATGGTGCCCTATTTAAAGTGAATGCAGCTGTTTCTAATGCATAACCCCAAAATGATAACGGCAAATCGGTAAGAGACATCATAGATCACACCATCTCTAATAAAGTACGATTACGACGTTCGGACACACCATTACGCTGTGGTGTTCCACGCGGTGTCAACTCTGAAAAAATTCCACATTGTCTTAAGTGAGCACCAAACTCGAAACTCAGATATTCACCCCCACGATCAGACCGTAGGAACTTGATCTTCTTGTTACGATGATTTTCAACTTCACTCTGAAATTGCTTGAACTTTTCAAATGTTTCAGACTTGTGCTTCATTAAGTAGACATAACCATATCTACTCAAATCGTCAGTGAAGGTGAGAAAATAACGATATCCGCCGCGTGCCTCTACGCTCATCGGACCACACACATCGGTATGTATGATTTCCAACAAGTCACTTGCACGCTCCATTGTTCCGGAGAACGGAGTTTTAGTCATCTTGCCCATGAGGCATGGTTCGCACCTGTCAAGTGAATCAAAGTCAAGTGACTCCAAAAGTCCATCGGCATGGAGTTTCTTCATGCGCTTTACACCAATATGACCTAAGCGGCAGTGCCACAAAAATATGGCGTTATCATTTTTAACTCTTAACTCTTTTGGTCTCAATGTTATGTATGTGTGTATCGTTATCAAGATTCAATATGAACAATCCTCTCACATTGGGTGCATGACCATAAAAGATGTTACTCATAGAAATAGAACAACCATTATTCTCTGACTTAAAAGAGTAACCATCTCGCAATAAACAAGATTCAGATATAATGTTCATGCTCAACGCAGGCACTAAATAACAATGATTCAAGTTCATAACTAATCCTGATGGTAACTGAAGTGAAACTGTGCCGACGGCGATTGCATCAACCTTGGAACCATTTCCTACGCGCATCGTCACTTCATCTTTCGCCAGCCTTCGTCTATTCCGTAGTTCCTGTTTTGAGTTGCAAATATGAGCAACAGAACCGGTATCGAATACCCAGGCACTACTACGAGAGCCGGTTAAGTACACATCAATAACATGTATATCAAATATACCTGATTTTTCTTTGGCCGCCTTCTTATCTGCCAGATACTTGGGGCAATTGCGCTTCCAGTGACCCATACCCTTGCAATAGTAACACTCTGTTTCAGGCTTAGGTCCAGCTTTGGGTTTCTTCGTCGGATTGGCAACAGGCTCGCCGCTCTTCTTTGAATTACCCTTCTTGCCTTTGTCGTTTCTCTTGAAACTAGTGGTCTTATTCACCATCAACACTTGATGCTCTTTACGGAGTTCAGACTCTGCGACTGTCAGCATCGCAAACAACTCGCCGGGAGACTTTTTCATCCCTTGCATGTTGTAGTTCAACACAAAGCCTTTATAGCTTGGCGGCAGTGATTGAAGGATTCTGTCAGCGATAGCCTCTTGCGGGAGTTCAATCCCCAGCTCAGCTAGACGGTTTGAGTACCCAGACATTTTGAGCACATGTTCACTGACAGACGAGTTCTCCTCCATCTTGCAAGCATAAAATTTATCGGAGGTCTCATACCTCTCGATCCGGGTGTTCTTCTGAAAGATAAACTTCAACTCCTGGAACATCTCAAATGCTCCATGACGCTCAAAGCGACGTTGAAGTCCCGGTTCTAAGCCATACAAGACTGCACATTGAACTATTGAGTAGTCCTCCTTACGTGCTAACCAAGCGTTCTTAACATCCTGATCAGCCGTAGCGGGTGGTTCATCTCCTAGCGCAACATTAAGGACATAATCCTTCTTCCCAGCTTGTAAGATTAGCTTAAGATTACGAGCCCAGTCTACAAAGTTGCTTCCATCATCTTTCAACTTAGCTTTCTCTAGGAACGTATTAAAATTCAGGGTGACTGTCGCGTGATCCATGATCTACAACACAAATATATTTAGAGTGGACTTAGACTATGTTCAAGATAATTAGAGTTTAACTTAATCAAATTATTTGCTAAACTCCCACTCAAAAAGTACATCTCTCTAGTCATTTGAGTGGTTCATGATCCACTTACACTAGCTCAAGTCCGATCATCACGTGAGTTGAGTATAGTTTCAGTGGTAAGCATCCCTATGCTAATCATATCATCTATATGATTCATGATCGACCTTTCGGTCTCATGTGTTCCGAGGCCATGTCTGCACATGCTAGGCTCGTCAAGCTTAACCCGAGTGTTCCGCGTGCGCAACTGTTTTGCACCCGTTGTATGTGAACGTTGAGTCTATCACACCCGATCATCACGTGGTGTCTTGAAACGACGAACTGTAGCAACGGTGCACAGTCGGGGAGAACACAATTTCGTCTTGAAATTTTAGTGAGAGATCACCTCATAATGCTACCGTCGTTCTAAGCAAAATAAGGTGCATAAAAGGATTAACATCACATGCAATTCATAAGTGACATGATATGGCCATCATCACGTGCTCCTTGATCTCCATCACCAAAGCACCGACACGATGTTCTTGTCACCGGCGCCACACCATGATCTCCATCAATGTGTTGCCATCGGGGTTGTCGTGCTACTCATGCTATTACTACTAAAGCTACATCCTAGCAAAATAGTAAACGCATCTGCAAGCGCAAACGTTAGTATAAAGACAACCCTATGGCTCCTGCCGGTTGCCGTACCATCGACGTGCAAGTCGATATTATCTATTACAACATGATCATCTCATACATCCAATATATCACATCACATCGTTGGCCATATCACATCACAAGCATACCCTGCAAAAACAAGTTAAACGTCCTCTAATTTTGTTGTTGCATGTTTTACGTGGTGACCATGGGTATCTAGTAGGATCGCATCTTACTTACGCAAACACCACAACGGAGATATATGAGTTGTTATTTAACCTCATCCAAGGACCTCCTCGGTCAAATCCGATTCAACTAAAGTTGGAGAAACTGACACCCGCCAGTCATCTTTGAGCAACGGAGTTACTCGTAGCGATGAAACCAGTCTCTCGTAAGCGTACGAGTAATGTCGGTCCGAGCCGCTTCGATCCAACAATACCGCGGAATCAAGAAAAGACTAAGGAGGGCAGCAAAACGTACATCACCGCCCACAAAAACTTTTGTGTTCTACTCGAGAAGACATCTACGCATGAACCTAGCTCATGATGCCACTGTTGGGTAATGTCGCATGGGAAACAAAAATTTTCCTACGCGCACGAAGACCTATCATGGTGATGTCCATCTACGAGAGGGGATGTGTGATCTACGTACCCTTGTAGACCGTACAGCAGAAGCGTTAGTGAACGCGGTTGATGTAGTGGAACGTCCTCACGTCCCTCGATCCGCCCCACGATCAGTCCCACGATCTAGTGCCGAACGGACGGCACCTCCGCGTTCAGCACACGTACAGCTCAACGATGATCTCGGCCTTCTTGATCCAGCAAGAGAGACGGAGAGGTAGAAGAGTTCTCCGGCAGCTTGACGGCGCTCCGGAGGTTGGTGATGATCTTGTCTCAGCAGGGCTCCGCCCGAGCTCCGTAGAAACGCGATCTAGAGGAAAAACCGTGGAGGTATGTGGTCGGGCTGCCGTGGAAAAGTCGTCTCAAATCAGCCCTAAAACCTCCGTATATATAGGGGGAAGAGGGGGAGCCTTGCCTTGGGGCTCAAGGAGCCCCAAGGGGGTCGGCCGAGCCAAGGGGGGAAGGTCTCCCCCCCCCCAAACCGAGTCCAACTTGGTTTGGTGGGTGGAGTCCTTCTTCCCTTTCCCACCTCCTCCTTTTTTTTTCTTTTCTCTTTGATTTTCTTCCTATGGCGCATAGGGCCTTCTTGGGCTGTCCCACCAGCCCACCAAGGGCTGGTGTGACACCCCCAAGGCCTATGGGCTTCCCCGGGGAGGGTTCCCCCCCCCCCCCGGTGAACTCCCGGAACCCATACGTCATTCCCGGTAACTCCGAAAACCTTCCGGTAATCAAATGAGGTCATCCTATATATCAATCTTCGTTTCCGGACCATTCCGGAAACCCTCGTGACGTCTGTGATCTCATCCGGGACTCCGAACAACATTCGGTAACCAACCATATAACTCAAATACGCATAAAACAACGTCGAACCTTAAGTGTGCAGACCCTGCGGGTTCGAGAACTATGTAGACATGACCCGAGAGACTCCTCGGTCAATATCCAATAGCGGGACCTGGATGCCCATATTGGATCCTACATATTCTACGAAGATCTTATCGTTTGAACCTCAGTGCCAAGGATTCATATAATCCCGTATGTCATTCCCTTTGTCCTTCGGTATGTTACTTGCCCGAGATTCGATCGTCAGTATCCGCATACCTATTTCAATCTCGTTTACCGGCAAGTCTCTTTACTCGTTCCGTAATACAAGATCCCGCAACTTATACTAAGTCACATTGCTTGCAAGGCTTGTGTGTGATGTTGTATTACCGAGTGGGCCCCGAGATACCTCTCCGTCACACGGAGTGACAAATCCCAGTCTTGATCCATACTAACTCAACGAACATCTTCGGAGATACCTGTAGAGCATCTTTATAGTCACCCAGTTACGTTGCGACGTTTGATACACACAAAGTATTCCTCCGGTGTTAGTGAGTTATATGATCCCATGGTCATAGGAACAAATACTTGACACGCAGAAAAACAGTAGCAACAAAATGACACGATCAACATGCTACGTCTATTAGTTTGGGTCTAGTCCATCACGTGATTCTACTAATGACGTGATCCAGTTATCAAGCAACAACACCTTGTTCATAATCAGAAGACCCTGGCTATCTTTGATCAACTGGCTAGCCAACTAGAGGCTTGCTAGGGACAATGTTTTGTCTATGTATCCACACATGTAAATGAGTCTTCATTCAATACAATTATAGCATGGATAATAAACGATTATCTTGATACAGGAATTATAATAATAACTATATTTATTGTTGCCTCTAGGGCATAATTCCAACACTGTCTCCACTAGTGTTGCTGCATATTTTCTAATGAGCAATGCAAAATTAGGGATATAGTTTACTGCTAAAAATAAATGGTTTCTCCCTCCCCAATCAGTTTTAAGATCATTTGCCCCCCCCCCCCCCCCTCCCACCCTAGAGTTTGCCAAGCCGAAAAGAATCTTTCATTGTGGCAAAGCTAATAGAATTTGAGAAGGCACATTGCAATCGAGTGGTTTTAATCCTTATCAACACTTTTGCGAAAGAATCCTTATTATCATCAGCACTATATACTACTCCGTGGTCCATATCGTAGTGGATTCGGCTCAATAATAATAAAAGGCGACAGCAACCAAGAATTGGAACAACATATATACGATCACTTTTATTATCAGGCTGCCGTCACACGAGAAAATGGCGTCTAGTCGGCAATTCGGAACAAGTGAACAGCGGAGGAGCACCTCTCACGTCCTTCGTCAACGTCGTAGGGTACCATGACAAGATTCCACTGGACGCTGATGATGCTGAAGCAGATGGCGGCTCCGCGTGAGGCCGCAGATACCTCACCCCAACCGTAATGCCGCTCATGGCGACGAATGGGGGTGTGCTCCACGCTCCACACGCGTCGCCTTCCCCCGAACCAAAACCTCAGCATACACAAATTCTCTCGTCCACATCCCCCGTCCCGCCTCAAAAACCTCACCCTTCCTGCAGCTTTTGCTCTTATTCTCTTCTCGCTTTGTTTCACGAGGGGAGGGGAGGGGCGATGGAGGGGTCGCCGACGAAGCGGCGGATGATGAGGAGGCCCTTGGGGAAGGCCGGGACGGTGGGGCTCGCCGTCGTGGCCACGGCAACCGTCGCGCTGCTCCTGCTGATGCTCGTACGCACCGCGTCGCTCCACTACTCCGCCGCCGTCGACTACGCGCTCGCGGCGCCCAGGAAGCTGTGGAGCGGCGGGGTATCCATCGCTACCGAGGCGTCGCCGTCGCCGGAGACGTCGGAGACGGGTGCGGCGGCGATGGCGGCAGAGGAGGAGTGCGACCTGTTCGACGGGAGCTGGGTGTGGGACGACAGCTACCCGCTGTACGACTCCAAGGACTGCCCCTTCCTGGACGGCGGGTTCCGGTGCTCGGAGAACGGCCGGCCGGACTCGTCCTATCTCAAATGGCGGTGGCAGCCGTCGCGCTGCGATCTACCCAGGTTCGTTGGTTGGAATTTTAGCTCGCTGCTTTCTTGCTAGCGCCGTTCCTTGCCAAGAGATGGATACTACGTAGTTTTGCTGCCAACTTGTTGTGTCAGCACTCAGCACCAAGCGTTCAGCTTGGTAAGCTACCAACAAAAAATTGCAGTCAATGTTTACTTGTTGTATCAGTGAAAAATCTTAAATTCATTATTATCTGTCATGAATTTCAACCACCTAACAAAATAGCATGCTATAGCGCGGATATTCAATTTGGCTCCTACCTGTCGAAAATGGATTCTACAAATGTTTTTTTTTTGATAAAAGTATGTCTTTTCGTTGTCACACCCAAATGGTACATGCAAATTTATAGGTGAAAAACTTAAGCATTTTGACCTATGCAAAAAAATAAAATCAAACCCCAAATGTTACACTTAATTTTGGTTTTTCACCGATGGAGCACCCCTATCACATATGGCATGAAAATTGGCAGGCACACTTGTCACACTAATATGAACATATACAAAAGAATCAGAACTTCTAAAATTTATTTACTATTTACTTTGATTTTACTGTTTATTAGGGACCATATGCGTTATTTTTTCCTTGATTTCGACATGTCGCTCTCTTGGCGAGATGAATGCACAACTCACATTTGTACTCACAAGTTCTTCTGATCCATTACGTGTCCTTGGTCACGTGGATAGGTTGGCCTTGCCTGTGCAGTTTTTAATTTTCAGCGGGGATTTTCTAGCACTTTCTTCTTCGGCGAACTCATCAAAAAGAAGAAGTTGGGATGGCGATGGCTTAGTTAAATAGAAGTGATGCAATCTATAGCAATCAACACGTAAATGTATTAGTTAATCGAATGATATTGTTCAATTATTTTGGTCTGACATGATGTTCCCATCTTTCTTGCCATTTCTAAATTTCTAATCAAGTATGAACTTGTACATGTGGTGCTTGTGATAGTCTACCTTTACTTAGGAACAATCGTTGTAATAATTTTACTGAGAATGTCGCTGCCTTTGAGAAACTTCAAACTCTCTGAAAATTGGGATCCTACAAATGACAGCTGACCATCAATTTCTTTGTATTATGTTAGTTCATGATTTCCCCCGCAAAAAAAAAAAGACCATCGATTTCATTGTATTATGTAAGTTCATGATTTTGCTTACTGCTAATCACTCTACGTGAGCCGAACAACCATAACAATTTGCTTTTCTCCTCTAAGCATAATTTATCTCTGCTTTCCAACTAATTGTTTTTCTCCCATTTCTTAGATTTGATGCCAAATTTATGCTCGAGAAGCTACGGAATAGAAGAGTGGTATTCATCGGTGATTCAATCGGGAGGAACCAATGGGAGTCTCTGCTTTGTATGCTCTCTAGTGCTGTTCCTAACAAGAAGTCCATCTATGAAATCAATGGAAGCCCCATCACAAAGCACACCGGCTTCTTGATTTTCAAGTTTAGCGACTACAATTGCACCGTGGAGTATTACAGGTCTCCTTTCATAGTCCTTCAAGGCCGTCCACCAGCTGGAGCCCCTAAGGTTGTTAAGTACACAATTAAGGTGGACGCCATGGATTGGATGTCGGACCGTGGTAAGTGGAGCAATGCTGATATTTTGATCTTTAACACTGGGCATTGGTGGAACTACGACAAAACAATTAGAGGGTAAGAAACTAATACTAATATAGATTATGTTGATCTACTAACTTGTCATGCTTCACTGTTAAATATTTCTTGTAGATGTCGTCCTTTTTTTTTACCATACCGTCTCCATGTTCATGAATTCACATTTCAAATTCGAAATTCACATAGTACTAGTTATCAGTATACACGCCAGCACAGTAGTATTAAATTAGTTTACACAATATTTTAATTTGTTCATGTGCATAGTTTTCTGGTTGCTGTTTGACAGAATTATGATAATCCAGCAGAGTAGCATGATTCATGAAACTATTGAGGATATGGAGTGTTAAGATGTGGTTAGAGCTAAATGGGTAATAAACAGGCCTAAGAACTCTTTTGCTCTTTAATTATACATAATTTGGACTTACTAGTATGAGATTTCTTGTCCCCAGCCTGCTCTATGTAATAATGATTGCCTCATATATACATCCTTATTTGTGGTTCATTTTGTTGGAACCACCACACTCTTCTTCTTAATTAATCGACGAGGTGGATCTTTTGCCTCCGTTTCAAAAAAAATAAATCCACAACACAAATGCATGTTCCATAGTTGACTTAAAACTAGGGTTTTCTGTATCTGTGCCAGGGGTACCTATTTTCAAGAAGGCGGTAAGGTGAAGATGAAGATGACTGTTATTGACGCGTACCAAAAATCAATACAAACACTATTCAATTGGATTAATACAAAAGTTAACACAAGCAAGACCCAGGTCATCTTCCGTACTTATGCTCCTGTGCACTTCAGGTCTGTCTAAGGAACCACTTATCCACTTATCTATCACTGCTATATATGCATTCCTTTTTATGTTTCCTTGCTAGAGCATATTCATTGAGAGTGATTATGTTTCAAGGCCCCAAACAATCATCACATGCTGCTGGCTTGACACAATAAATTTTGGAGTCGGAATTTACTCATTATGATTTTCATTCGAGCGTCACCAAAACATTATTGTTCAATATATGATCCACCTTCCACCAGCCATTTTTACAATTTTTTACCAAATCTTATGTAGGCACTTCAAAAGCAAATAAATGGAGGCTTCCTGACTTCTGTGCTATAAAGAACTGCATTATTTTTTCTCACTTTTTACATTTCAAATCAATTTAACTAGCTAGTAGTATTTAATACATGGATAAATTGACTGATCCTTAACTAGAAGAGTAATCCATGCATGTTTTCCTCAGAGGTGGCGACTGGAAGAATGGAGGGAGTTGCCATTTGGAAACTCTTCCTGATACGACACCGGTTAAATCGCTGGCGCAATGGGCTGACCATCTTCAGCCTGTCCATGATGTTCTCGGGAGCAGCATCAGACCCAAGCTGCCTGGGTTAGCTATATTGAACGTGACACAGATGACGGCGCAGCGAAAAGATGGTCACCTGTCGATATACAACAACCCTTCAGGGCCTGTCCCCCTGCGTAGGCAGGATTGCAGCCATTGGTGCTTGCCTGGAGTTCCTGATACCTGGAACGAGCTTGTGTGCTCTGTCTTCATGATGGACCAAAATGTTTCTCTTGTTGCTTCAAGAGCAGTGAATACAGGCTGACTAAAATTCTGGGGGTAGGCTACCCGATCGATGCTCGCCCGGTGAAGCATTGAAGCTTGGTTCGTTATCCTCCTGCATGATGATGCTGAAAGATAGGAGCTGGATGGCAGGAAGCTCTGTTGTATGCTGTGAGGAGAAAGGCATAGCAATAGGTCGATGTGATGCCTATGTTTCACAGAGGCAGAAAAAGCGTTATTTGATGTGATCATAGCTTACGGGGGCTGCATTCAGTGAAGTACATAGTATACTTGGTTGTTGTTATATTGGGGGTGTTGACGTGGTGATTGTCTGTAATTCAGGAATTACATCCAACAAGAGTGAGATCCAGGGCCTCCCTCACGACCTCCGCGTCGGTCGGTCCACTTTTCACGCAGAGAAAACAACAGGAGCGAGAAAAAAACACAGCTATTTCGTTTCTTTTCCGACAAAGGAAGCTCTTCCCCACACTCGGCCTCCTCCCCTCCGCTTCCCTCACGACCCTACCTCTCAGCCTCACTTCCCTTGAGCTCCGCCGCCGCCTCTTCCCCGTCTCCTCCCATTCACACACCGCCATCTCCTCCCATCCCAAAACTATAAACATAGTTCCAGGGTTACTAGCTACTGGGGTGTAGGGACACCTGGGAGGTAGCACACCTTTTCCCTTCATCTCAAATAGTGGTTTCAAAATCACCTGGTTACACTCCTGCACTGCACGAAAAACAGACAGTAAAGAACAATGTCGGCCGAAGAAGACGGGCACATCTCATATAGTCTACAGAAGAATGCTCTTGATCATCTTTAATCCGAATCTCAGTAATCTTTCTCGAGTTTGTGTGCTGTGGATTTCTTTCCATCTTAACTCTCAAGAACCCAGTTTATCTGCAGAAGAAAGATCAGTTGGGCACAATGAGAACGCTTCCATGCATTTCACCAGCGAAACAAGATACGATACTGCTTGGCATCTAGCAGCAGTAAAATATTGTTCTGTTCAAAGGCCGCAAGGCTCCATGACTATTCTATAGGAGCGATTCAAGCAATCATGCAAAGACATATCACAAAATAAGCATCGATGTAGTTTGTATTAAAAATGGGACTTAAGTGCACACTTACATTGGTTTGTTCACGAACTTTTCCAGGCGTTCCTCATAAGTTGATACAGAGCAAAGCCCCCTAGGTGGCAACCAGGCAACCGCTGGCTCATTTCTCGTAATTCTTTCTGTGATTCAGAAAAGTACCTATTAGATGAACAATGGCTACGAGAATCCAAAAGCCAAGAGAGGAGTGCTGCTACAGTATAGGTGAGCTCACCGGTGATACTGCACAGAGCTTAGTGGATTCATAGCCATCTTGAGCTCTAGCATAAAGCTCAGTTATGGCGCCGGAATCAATGTTACATCTCATATAAAAGAACGCTGCTGGCCTAACATTCGTTTCCCGTTGAGAAACTCCAATGAGAATGGGTTCTGTCTGCACAACTAAATGTGGATAGTTAACAGAACAAAATCCAAGAAAACTTGCAGTTAAATCTTCTTTGCATGGTAATTGCACAAAACTGCAAAGTATTCTTCTGATGTGGTCTTGCTGATTTATATAAAAAAGTAAAATTGACACTAGTGATGCAGTAGTAAGGAATGCAAGGAAAAGTGTGTCGGTGATTTTATTACCAGTGAACTAGCAGGAACTCCAGTTTCCTCAACTACTTCACGGATAATTCCATCAAACATTTCATCGGAAATTCTGTCAATGAGACCAGCAACATCTTTTTCGTCATTTTGATGAGCCAAGATTCCAGCTTCTTGTGGCTGATACAAACAATTGAATTTGGATAATAAGAAACATGAATATTACAGATCGACCACTCGACCACAAGCCCACCAGTCCTGCTAAATAAAATACATCCACTTCAAGAATTTCAATTGTTGTTTTAGGTCAACATTTTCCAAGTTCTAAATTATCAAGTTTACATTACTCCTCGAGTACATTTCTTCGTCATCTGAAAGAAAAACAGTGACTATACCTAGAGCATTTCGTTTTTCAGTAATGGGTGGCCCCAATTCTCATTGGACAAAACTAAGATATATTTAAAAACTTAAGAGGAACAAACGACAAGCACTTTCCACATGAATGCTGGTCTCTATAGCAAAGAAAAACGAGTTAAACTAAACAGTCCAGCCTACCAAAGTTATACGTCCTAGAGCTTTGTCTCTACTTGGGGTCTCTTTAAACAAAAACCTTAGAAGTCATCAGTTGTGCTCAATATTGTAACATTCTTAAGATATTACCTCAGAATGTCCTCCAGGAAAAACATAGTGTCCTGGAGACTCGCCGACATTGTTGCTCCTTTGCAATAAAATAATTTTTTCGTCGGATGTTTCAACGATCGCACCATTTCCCAGTGGATTTGACATGTGTTGGCAACACACAGAGTCATCTAATCAGATCAGATTGAAAGATGAACTATTTTGGTCAAGACTCATCGTTGTTATAATTCTGTACAAAGAAATTTGCACTATGCAATTAAGCAGACAAAGTACTGAGACAAGTTGTGTAACAATTAATAATTCAGTGATCATCAATATCTCTTCATAATGATTAATGATACAGCAACAAATTTGTACAACAATAATAAAGGTGGGGCAAACTTTGTTATGCAGTTAGATTTGTACAAACTTGAGCAATTAAATAAATGTAAATTCATGAGATAATGTAAACTAAAACTTTCTGAAGTTAGAGATGCAAAAAGGCCTTGATCTACAAGAGCAAGATGTGACGAAGGTATCTAAGATTCTAACTTCTAGGTAACCTTTACCTTCAGAGGAGACCAAAAATTTCTCCCACAGTGGACTCATATTTGTTCCAACAAATGTCCTGTTGTTTGTAAGTTAATACTGATGTTAGATAGAGGTGTTGCACTGGAAACATCAACTAAAGCGTAGCTATACGGATAGCAAGAAAGATCAAGCAAACCTATAATCTGTGAGTCCCAAATGAAGTGAGACACAGTACTCCTGACTTGATTCATCACTGTGGTGCAATGCATGCCCTCCGTACTGAAATTCGCCATGGTGAACCAAGAGTATGAATACTTGCACTGGGAAATGCAGTTAAGGGGATAACGGAAGGCCAATAAAAACAGCAAAGTAGATGTCCTAATGGCAAGTTTTAGCTGTAAATGTAAAACTAAAAATAAATTGCAATTGCACAAGTTCCGATGTAAAAGGAACACTAAGCAAGTTTATAAATAAAACCTGTGGCTAACTCAGGTTTACCATAGGGAAAGGAAAAGAAAAGTAAAGATCCAAATTTATGTCATCTGAATGACCTGCAACATCTTCTTAGAAACAATCAAAAGCAGGAGATCGCCCACCGGATTGGAGTTCAGATTAATCACTGAAAAAAAGTTCACCGTACTGAGTATCAAACATAGGGAACCTCCAGTGCATCTATGTCCCACACAATTATACACATCATGAACACTCCAGCATATTGCACAGGTTTTTTTGTCAGTACCAATTTGGCATAGAGCAGACTCCTAAATTACTTAGCGTGGAAGAAACATTATTCGCATCAAGCATAAAATTGTTTCAGTCATCATGAAACGCTCCACCACATTGCACAGCTCTCTTGTCAGTACCAATTTGGCATCACTAATCAAGCGTGCATCCATCTTTGGCCGAAATCAAGTGCATACATGTATCGCCAGAGCAGATGAATGGCTGCCAGAGCCAGAACACATACGCATACAGAGGTTACGCATACCCGAAACTTGGTACCGTTGTACAGCGACGGGTTCTGCTGGAGCCTCTGGTTCCATATCTGCAAGACGAACAGAGATGAACAATGGCGCTTACTTGACACGGAGCGAGCGCAGACACGATTGGGGTTAGACACACCACCTCGCATATAGACTCTTCCAGGGATGCGTCGGGGTGGGGGGTCCTGTCGAACGACGGATCGAACCTCACCGAAACCTTCGTTTGGCAGGCGAAACTGGGTTAGTTAACACAAGAACCTGCAACGGAATCAGGCCTCGGTGGTGGGGTTACCCGGGATCGAGGGAGGCCTTCGGGGCAGGAGAGGAGGAGCTTGTACCCTGTGCCGGCGGCGGTGGAAGCGGCGGCGGCGGCGGCCATCGGTCGCCGGGAGCTTTGGAAGAGGAATGGGAGTATGGGACATGCCACGAACCAACCAGGTCAGGCGCGGGCCCTAGTTCAGGCCCATGGGCCGAAAACACCGAAAAGGCTTAATACACCAGTGAGGAGGGCTCATTTCCAGTCGCAGGGTTTCCAAAACAATGAAAAGGAATTCTCCATGGTTTGGCTGAAGCTTTTTTTCACCTAGCGTCGGAGCAGTCTGTGGCAACGGTTGAAGCTTTCACTGATTGACAGTGCACGTTGAAGCTTTTTTGTCTGGGGTTTGAAACTATTTTGTCGGCGGTTGCAGCAAAAAAGGATGCGGCGGTTTCAGTATTGCCTTCGGCGGTCGTGAATCAATGCGCCATTGTCGTTGCACCCCCGTCGATCGCCATTGCAACATGCGTCCCAGTCGCCACTGCAGCTCACGTGTGCCCATAGGTGGAGGTGCCTGCAGCAGGAGGAAGGAGGCGGCTATGATCATTTTCTCCGCTCGCGGTGACCCCCCTAGCAGCAGGCGGCGGCGGTTGGTCTCCAGCAACAGCCCCGGGGTTCATGGAGATCGAGGGGGGGGGGGGGGGGGTGCAACGAAGAAAGGGAAACAAACTGAGCATGGGATGTGGAAAGCGAGTCGTGGGGCGTATGATGTGGAGGGATCAAACTCTGAGCGTGTGGTCGGCCGAACGCCGTCTACAAGGGTTTTCCAAAAGTAAAGTTTTGGAGTGAAAGGATGAGCCAATGTGGGGGCAACAACCCAGCACGTTTGTCTAAAAAAAGGCAACGAGAACTCCCGGAAGAGAGCTCCTACGCCGCGTGATGGACCGCAAGGGCACGCCGCGTGATGTGTCCAGCCGCCGTTATCTGTCGCACGTTGCACACCTACAGGATTACATTTTTTGTCATGTATTTTGAGTTTATTGGGGTTTTGAATTTTGCTTGGTTTTTCTAGGTTTTCTCAAAAATAAAATTATTTTTTCCTCTTGTGTAGCACATCATATGAAAAAGTACAATTGTGCTTCTGCGTGAAGCACAGTTGTGCTTCTTGAAAAGTGAAAATCACAATTGTGTTTCACGAAAAAAGGAAACAGAAACAAAAAAAGAAACAAAAAAAACTTAGAAACTGGAATCACAATTATGCTTCACGTGAAGCAACCCTACAATCGTACTAACGAACTAATACCAAATGTCACTGAGAAGTACAATGACTGCAAATGCACAAAACTGAAGATCCAATGACCGACAATGTGAGTGGGCCGGAAAGATTCAAAGTTGCAATGTCTCTAAATATAAGCCCAGGCATCCCTAAAAAGATTATTTCTTTCTTTTTTTGTGAAAAAGTGAAGAATTGATGTTGATTTAAATAAGGAATATTATCCAAAGGATAAACCAAACAGTCACTAAGAAAATAAAGTACTCAATATCTATCATGAGATATGTTTTTCAATGTTTGTCATATTATAGGTATAAAATATTTCTTACAATAAACGTGATAAAAGTTATGTTTCACTTCGTACATGTTTTGATTTTTTTATTTGGTAATAAAAAATATTGTTGTGCTGCTAACTTTGTGGCAACTTGTGCAATGAGTCGTAATTTAATTGCAATTTTTTTGCCCTTATCCAAAATAAGAGTACTTAAATAAAACATATAGGGTATATCTTGTCTTAGTGTCTTGGTTATGTGTCGTATGCTTGGTCCGATGTATATCTTATGAATTTTTAATGGACCTGTCTATGGATTCATGTAGCACCAAATATATTTGAAACCAGTTAATTTCTTCACTGTCCTCAAAGATATTCACAAAAGGAGTTAGTGGTGCTATGTTTTTGTGGTGAAGGACATCGAGGACCGCAGTAAATACATTACTCATACTTCCTCTCCAGCGGTAATGTCCATTCAATTCACTAGCCATGAGTTCCTTGTTGCTTGATCATGGGCGCCATTGACGCCCACTGTGTCCTGGTACGTAACAGTCACACTGAGGAACGAAGGCCGAACATAATTGAGTGGAAATACAACGGCCGCAAAAGCACAAAATTGAAAGTCCAACGATCGAAAATACTAGTGGCTGAGATGACCGGAAAGATCCAAAGTTGCAATGTCTCCAAATATAAGCTCAGTCTTCCCTAGAAAAGCATTTTTTATTTTTGTGAAAAAGTGAAGAATTTATGTTGATTTAAATACGGAATTAATTTTGAAGAATAACCCAAACAGTGATTAAGAAAACAAAGTACTCTCAGTCCACATATCATGAACTATTTTTTATAGTGTTTCTCATATTATAGGTATAAAAAATTTCTTATTGTCAAATTGATCAAACTTAGTTTTTTTTACTTTAAATATGTCTTGTATTTTATTTGAAAATATTGAATGTTGCCATGCGGCTAACTTTCTGGCAACTTGTTTAAAGAGAGTAATTGGATTGCAAAATTTCCCCTTACCCAAATGGGAGTATGCAAATAAAACTTCAAAAAGGCATATCATGTCTCAATGTCTTGCTTATGTGCATCATGCTCTCCCTCAATCTCAAAATGTAGGATGTTTTTTTGACACTATCATAGTGTCAAATGATGTCATACATTTTTGAGACAGAGGGAATATATCTTATGATTTTTTTAGTGGACATATGTCTGGATTCATGTAGGTAGAAATATATTGATTTTGAATAAACCGGTGAATTCCTTCTACGTCGTCAAAGATATTCACGAAGGGGGGCTGGTGCTACTACAACTTTGTTATGAAGGCCTTCGAATTTTTTAAGAAAGATTTTACTCATACAACCAACCGAATGGTATTGTTCATTCACTCGTCATGAGCGCCTTGTTACTTGATCATGGCCGCCATTTATGGACTGTCAAATCCGGGGACGTAACAATCGTAGTTCATGTGAATGAAGGGAAAATGTGATTGATAGGAAATACACTGACTGAAAACACAAAAACATGAAGATCCAACGGACAAGATAATGCTTGTGGGCTGAGATGACCGGGAATATGCAAAGTTGCATTGTCTCTAAATATAAGCTCAGCCTTCCCTGCAAATTGTTTTCTTTATTTTTGGTGAAAAAATGAACAATTAATATTTATTTAATAAACAATTTTATTTGAAGAATAACCCAAACAGTCATTAAGAAAACAAACTACTCAATATCAGTGGCCATATAACGAAATATGTTATTCAGTGTTTGTCATATTATATGTATACAATATTTCTTACGATAAACTGGATATATTTTTTATTTTTTACTTCACACATGTCTTGTCTTTTTTTTAAGATAACGAATGTTGACGTGCGGCTAACTTTGTGGCAACTTGTGGAATGAGTCGTAATTGAATTGCAATTTTTTGCCCTTACCCAAAATAAGAGTAAATTAAACATATAAAAAGGTACATCTTGTCTTAGTGTTTTGCTCATGTGACAGCATGCTTGGTCCGATGTATATCTTATGAATTTTTTAATGGACTTATGTATGGATTAATGTAGCATGAAAAGCATTTGGATGTTCATGAAACAAATTAATTCCTTCTTTGTCGTGAAAGATATTCACAAAAGGATCAAGTGCTACTAAAGCTTTGTTCTGAAGGACATAGAGATTTTACTCATACTTCCTCTACAACGGTGAAGTTCATTCAATTCACTAGCTATGAGTGCCTTGCTCCTTGATCATGGCCGCCATTTACGGCCCACCGAGCCCTGGAGTGTAATAATCGTACCTAGGAACGAAGGCCGAACGTGATTGAGAGGAAATACAATGGCCGCAAAAGCACAAAATTGAAGGTCCAACGGTCCAAAATGCTGCTGGACTGAGATGACCGGAAAGATGCAAAGTTCCAGTGTCTCTAAATATAAGCTCAGGCTTCCCTCAAAAAATATTTTCTTCCATCTGTGAAAAAGTGAAGACTTTATGTTGATTTAAATAAATAATTTATCTTAAAGAATAACCCAAACAGTGATTAAGAAAACAAAGTACCATTAGTCGACATATCATGAAATATGTTTTCCTAGTGTTTCTCATATTATAGGTATGAAAATTTTCTAATGATAAACTTGTTCAAACTTTTTTTTTACTTTATATATGTCTTGTATTTTCCTTTGCAAAAAATATGTCTTTTTTTTATTTGAAAACAATGAATTTTTTTGTGCGGCTAACTTTGTGGCAACTTGTTTAACAAGACGTAATTGAATTGCAAATTTGTGAATTTACAAAATAAAAGTATTTAAATAAAACTTACAAAATTGTATATCACATCTCAGTGTCTTCCTTATGTTGCACGTGCATTTTGAGACAGAGGGAGTATACCTTATGATCTTTTTATGGATGTATGTCTTGATTCATGTAGCATGAAATATATTTTGATGTTCATGAAACCGTTTAATTACTTCTCCGTTGTCAAAGATATTCACCAAGGGACCATATGCTACTACAACTTTGGTAGGAAGCACACCGAGGACTGCAACAAAGACTTTAGTCATATATATATATATATATATCCAACCGAACGGTGTAATGTTCATTCACTCGTCATGAGCGCGTTGTTACTTGATCATGGCCGCCATTCATGGACCGCAACCCTGTGACATAACAATAGTAGTACCTTTGAATGAAGGGCAAATCTGATTGATAGGAAATACAACGACTGGAAACACACAAAATTGAAGATCCAATAGCCCAAAATGCTAGTGTGCTAGGATGACTAGAAAGATGCAAAGTTGCAAGCATGCAAGGTCTCTAAATATATGCCAAGGCTTCTCTTAAAAAACATTTCTTCCTTTTTTTTGTGAAAAAGCAAATAACTAATGTGCATTTGAATGTAGAATTTGTATTGAAGAGTAACTCAAACCATAATTAAGAAACACAAAAGTGCTCCGTAGTAGTCAACATGTTGTGAAATGTGTTTTTCACATTATTATAGACAAAATATATCTATAGATAAGCTTGATCAAACCTATATTTTTATTTTGTATGTCTTCTTTTTTGTTTGAGCATAACAGATATTGGTGGGCGGCTAACGTGCGGCAACTTGCGGAAAGACCCGTAATTGAATTGCAGATTTTTTTCCTTACTGAAAGTAAAAGTATATTTAAATAAAACATATACAAAGGGTATACCATGTCTCTGTGTCTTGCTTATGTGTAGCATGAAATATACTAGGGGTTGGGGCGCCACCCGGTGGCGCCTCCTGAGAGGAAGTTTGTGCGGTGCAAGATTGACAAGCGATCCTTTCACCTTTTTTCTCTAATTGCTGACGGTCATGCACATATAAACAAGGAACTTGCGATAGAATTTACAACTAATAGCAAAACAAACAACCTTTGAACAAACAACAATATTTTAGAGACCTTGATCCCCTTGGGCGATGGATTACTTCCAACCAAATTAAACACTATATCATACGAATAACAACAAAAAGTTGTAAAACCAATCTGGCATAGAACCAATTGTAGACACGAGGGGCTAACAGGTTGAGGCTCGGCCAGTAGTGGAAGTTTACGACGACACATCACTTGTTGTCTTTGCTCTTGTTCAGCTAGCGGGTGTTTACAAGGATGCAAGCGATGCTGTCTTTGCTCCTCCTATTCGCTGGCTGCTCTGTGTGATGCTCCGCAGCTGTCTGTCCATCCATGTGGTGTCTTTGATCTCATCAACAGACTCTTGGTTTGGTCATCACCTGAATTGTCATCATACTATTTTTGTTACTGACATTTGCATAATGTAAACTTATAGCTGATGCAAATAATGAATGTTTTCTATTAACACCCTATCTAAAACAAAGCTAACTGTAATAAATTAGAGAGGACAAATCAATAGTTTTCAGTGATGTTACCAAAGAATTATAAAATGTTATTGATAGCACACATCATAGACTGCATTGATATTCATAACTATTTCAGTGATGAACTGATCTTTATTTACCTATTGTATATTTTTGTCTTTCGCCAAACTCTAAATTATATAACCTTGGCAAGAGGTATCCCTAAACCTGCACAACCTCAGGTTGTAGTTCTGCCCGATCTGTCTCCTCCAATACCCATAGCAGACCGAGGACCAGTAAACGGAATGATGTATTAAGACCAATGATAATTCTCAGGATTTTACTATTCTCTGATAAGAACAGGACGTAACATAATTAACACTCTTACTTCTAAAATAATGGCAGACAAGTGTTTGAGAAAAGTATGAAAAACCTTACTCAATCATGCTGTCCTGAGATAGTTCTTCTGTGCTGCCTGGTTGTTAACCACCCTGGAATGTTACTCTGAGTTACCATGTTGTCTCCTCATCCTAGTCCCTTCCACAAATAATTGCCTAGTCAAATTACTACATTAATAGCAAGCTTGTTTCCCTTCTTTTTCAGCCAGAAATACTACGTATCTACCACCTGTATGAATTGTCAGCGTAGGTACAACATTGAATCAATATATAGAAACCAAAGGCTACACGAACGAACATCAAATATATTGATAAGATCAAAAATATTGCAACGAATCCACAACTGGTAACCGTGTCTAATGAATTCTGGTACGACTATATACATGCTTGCCAATGATCAAAACCACAAATTCGAAAGCCTGAACTAGCCTGATGTAAGGACATTGAGGTGGCAACAATGTGTAAGCCTTCGTTGTGCCTGTTCGTCCTTCTGAAGTTGTGCTCCGCTCCTTCAGCCATGTCTCACCGTCTTGCCAAGCTCTGTGGGTCATCTTATTGACCCTGCCGAACCCCACCATGTCACACCTCTCGTTGGACCTCTCCTCCGCCTCCGATGATGCCCCGTCATCCAGCTTGGTGACCCTGCTCTGCGTCCTCCCACTCTTTGGCATAGGGAAGAAACACGCCCCGTGGTCGTCAATCCATACCATGGCGATTTTTCGAAGGTAGCAGCGTCGATGGGCACCATCTGCATGACATTGTACAACATCTTTGGGAGATAAAATCGCAAATCTAGAACGACACTAAGCAACTGAATCATACATTATGAATTTTGACTGTATGCCTCAACTTGAAATACAAGATTGGACGTACACCGTATAAAAAATATCTACAGCAAGAAACAATAGACATACTCTACACCACACTCAAATAAGCTCTCTCCTGTTATATCACTCAAAAAGTAAAATAAGCAATCAATTTTCTGAACACAAGCACAATCAAATAAGAATAATAAAATGAGATGAAAAGTACATACTACCTTGTCTCCAAATTTTTTTAATGTAGAGGACTATGCATGATCTATAATAGTTAATAAACTACAGAATACACATTTCCAGTCTATAGATCTAGCTCAAGGTTGTATATATGTCCACTTCAAAAAAGGGGAATCATATGTGAGCAAACAAGGGGAGTAGTTTTATACCATGAAAGAACTTCTCTCCCAATAATTCAAAATTCGTAGACTATATTACATGCAATTCACATAACATATGAATAGAAGGTAGAAAATAGCCACAGAAGGAAGTACCTCCAACATTGGTTAAGGAACATTGGAAAGAATAAGGCATGGTGGTCGGTGAACACGACCTGTGGAAGGCATTGGTCACACAATTATTGGAATGCCAAACCAGGAATTAACATGGGAGTAGAGAACATGCACCACACATATTTGTAAAAAGGCATAATAGCACAACACAAACAGGGAACTGAACAATAGACTACAAATAAGCAACACCAAATGTTCACTGATGGCATCAACTAAAGTATCAGAAGAAGCTATCTCAGTTAAATTAACCAAGACATGGTGATTTCTCACCATCCAAAAGAACTAATCTTGTAGATAAATTGATCTGAGAGAAATTTCTGGTCATATACTTCCTTCGACTTGGTCAAATCAGAACATAGTCCTGTTGCACATCCATGTGCTCCAGTGTTTGCACTTCTCCCCTAACGAGAACGTGAACATGAAGGTAAATAGAAGCAATACCAGGCATGAGAGGCAAGGGCTGGAGCTGTACCTAAGCTGGGATGTAAGTCGTGGCCGGGGGTGAGGATGGTGACGACGGCTAGAGGTGGTGGTGGAGGCGGCCAGAGCTGACCGGGGCGATGACCTCTCTCGTCGGGGCCGGTGGCGAGCCACACTCCTGCTGAGCACCGAGAGGTCGGGGAGAAGGAGACCACGCGAGGGCGAGTGGAAGCGGATCATCGGATGTACGGTAATCATGAAACTACCAAATTTATGATGTACACTCAGAACATGTTAATAGCTAAGGTTCAATAAGCAACTTTAAAAGTCTACTTCTAGAAAGAAAAAGCTTAGTGTGGCAGAACCAAGCTCTACCCCTAGAGAAGGAAAAAAAGTCAGCCAATGGCTGGATAACGGAATGTATAGGACCCTTTTACTGCAGATTCAGTGAGATAGCAAGGCATGTGGCCCGATGATATTCGACTACCAAAAGTCACACAAGTACTTCCTCTCAAGTCAAGTGGTTGATGATAGAACCGTTAGTTCATATGATTACCCAATCCAGGTATCATCAATTAGATTGTTTGCATATCAGATCAAACAAATGAGTAAGGAAGCAGTCTATACTGATCACAGAAAATAGCTTGTAGGAGATTTTGAAAGAGTAACTTGCCCTTATGCAATTAACCTCCACCAACCTCTAATCTGAAATGCAGTAAACGTAGAATCTTATCTTAATAAACTGACTAACAGAAAAGACGTGTTCAGAAAGCAAGTTGCAGATCAAGTTGTAGCACATCAGAGAACAATCATAGATAAGATATCATGATCTAGAGTTAACAATCTGCTTGGTGGTGCAGGGGCAGAGGCCATGGCGTTGGAGGGGATGAGATACCTGCAGATGAGGAACAACGATGGAGGACACAACTCGGGCCGACGAGTGGCTGCTCAGGGGCGGGGAAGAGAGCAGAGACGACGGGAGTAGGCTCCGGGGTAGGGTGCCTCGGGCCGCCGCGCCGCCACCGCCGGCGACGAGGAGGAAGACGTCGCCTCGTCCCCTTCCGCGGCGGGCTCCGGCGGCATCCGCTCGTACCAGTGGCCGTGGTGCTCTGCGCGCAGGCTACATCCGCTCGGATGGCAGGCTTCACGGAGGGGGAACAGGTCGAACGGGAGGCTCGTCCGATCTGGCTGGGCACTGGGGAGGACGGCGCCCGCGGCGCTGAGGTCGGAGACCAGCACCACTACCGGTGCCCACAGAAAGAAAGAGCGCAGCGGCTGCGGTGCGGATGAGCGCGGCAGCGGCGGTGGGGAGGAGCACTGCGAGTGGCGGCGGCGTGAGGAGATCGAGAGAGGGAGGCGGACCTGGAACGGGGGATGGGGGCATGGATTGTTTTTGGATTTGTCACCTAGCTTGTCCGACGTGGATGCAGCGAGCGAGCGCCCATACTGCGTAATGTGTTGGATTTTGATGTGCATGTAGTAGTTGAGAGGGAGCGCATGAAAAAAAAAGACGACCACAGTGGGAGTCGAACCCACGACCTTCTGATCCGAAGTCAGACGCGCTAATCCACTGCGCTATGCGGTCTTTCCATGCGAACTTTCTACAACAGGCCTATATAGACGTTTGAATTAGCAATGAAGAGTGCTGAATGCCCTGTGCCGCAATGTTTGTTTCCACCCACTGCATAGGGCCCGGGCGTCGTTATGGTTTTTGGCCGTTATGTGCACATTTCCGACCCTTAAGCAAACGAAATCATGCTCGATTCGGGCAAAGCTATTGCATCACATATGTTAAGGCCTGCAGGGCTGGGCGTCCAGTCTCGCAGGCCTGCAGGGTGGTGTTGTCTATTGAATTTATGCTTCGACCAGTTTTTATTCGTGTAGTCTGTAAATGCTTTTTTATTTTAAGACGGCATTGACAGGGTCTCAAGACCTCTTTATTTGAATATCATATTAAATTCATGCTTCAGCCAGTTGCTTGTTGTAAATACTTTCTTGCACGATTTTTTCTGAAACAGATCTCTTGTTGTAAATATTTTCTTGCAACAGATGTATTGTTGCATAGAGTCATCAAATTACATTTCTTGCGGCCTACATTGGCCTCGAGCAGAAGCCCGGTCTTGTTGGAGAAGGGAGGAGGGTTGTTGCGTATACGATGATGGTGGTGGTGGAGGCGATGCAGCATGCGGTCGGAGCGGCATACATCGGCAACGGCGGCCGGGAGCAGTGCTCCGGCATGCCATTGGCCGCGAGCAGACACAGGGAGAGGTGACCTCATCAGTGTGCTCGTTGGCGGCCTTGTCCGCGTGCTGCCGACAACGAACAGCGATGGCGATAGTCGAAACAACGTATGGAGGTGTTTGCTTGACAGGAGCTTGGGAGAGATCGAGAGGATTCAGATCTAAATCCTGTAACACATCACTTGTTGCGGTGGGGGTTGCAACAATGACTCAGTTGCGAAAAGTAGTCTAGGTAGTGCGTGCCTCTTGAGCCATCTGATTAAAATCGATCTGACGGCCACGAAGCCGGTAGACACATGCGTTATTTATCGGTTGGGTGATTTAAATCATATCCCATAGAAATATATCGTGGGATGCAACTTTTTCAAATAAAATTAGGTGTTCTGTGGTTCTTTTTTTTCCCCACGGAGTTGATTCTTCAGGTTGTTTTAGTATAGTGTTCGTAGTTGATTTGTTTTTCTTCACGTTGACTGGTAGCTAACTTGATGTTCGTGTAGAGGAAAAAATTTATTCATCTCTCTACTTCCGGGAAAGCAACGGTCACAGAAGCAGACAGTGCCACAACTAATTGATCAACAATCAAGGTTCACCATGCAAATTTCATATAAGTAAAGTAGCTAATGAACCATCTCCAGTAAATCAATTCATTTAACATCTCGGGCATGCATGAATCTGTAAACTGCCCCGAAGTGGAAGTACTCCGTAAGCAAATATACAAAAAGTAAACACGCAATACACTATTATTCCCTAGTAGCTAACACTGAATGCTAGCAACATGTATTGCGCTGATAGTTGCATCACGCACGAGAAGCCGGAGCTGTTGGTGGTGGTCGCGGCGGTGAATCGGGCGTCTCCGGGTTTGGTCCGGTAGGAACCCTCCTGAGCACCGAGAAGTCCCTCTGAGGTGGTGGCGGTGAATCGGGCGTCTCCGGGTTTGGTCCGGTAGGAACCCTCCTGAGCACCGAGAAGTCCCTCTGAGGTGGTGGCGGTGAATCGGGCGTCTCCGGGTTTGGTCCGGTAGGAACCCTCCTGAGCATCGAGAAGTCCCTCTGAGGTGGTGGCGGTGAGTCGGACGTCTCTCGGTTTGGTCCGGTCGGAACCTTCCTGAGCACCGAGAAGTCCCTCTGAGGTGGTGGCGGTGAGTCGGACGTGATGGGGTCTGGCCCACCGGGGACCTTCCGAAGAACCGAGAAGTGTGCGCTGGTGGCCGACGGTGGTGGTGGTGAGTTGGACGTGATGGGGTCCGGCCCACGGGGGACCTTCCTCAGCACCGAGAAGTGTGCGCTGGTGGCCGGCGGTGGGGGTGGGTCAGAAGTTATGGGGTCCGGACCACTAGGCACCTTCCTTAGCACCGAGTAGTCGGCGGTGCGAGTCGAGTACCGTGCCGACGCCGCCGTGAAAGACAGCATCAGCGGCAGGAGGAGGAGGACCGACGGTGCAATGCTCTTGTGGACGGCGGCCATTTTGCTGCCAGCTTAATTAGTTTGGTACTGCAGCTGACTCCATCCGTTCCGTCCGGCGTCCGGGTTTATATAGGCCGGAGGGGGCCCTGCCGCGTCTATATTTAGAAGGCCGGACGTTATTAAGGATTTAATGCCGCATCCAAGCGAAGGGAAGGAGTAAATCCAGCCATGCACGGAAGGGAAGGAGCTGATTGGCCTATTCTTGCCCCAGTTTTAAAGGGACGATTACGGCCTGATTATGTTTTTCCGTAAGTAACCGATTCCTTTTGGCTGTTGCCAAGCAGCAATTCGGGTATTATGTAGGGGGGTTTAATTGCTTGCTCCTTTGATTAGTCGTATCAAGAGTTATTTGGGTATACTACGTAATCCAGGGGTTGATTGCCTAATTAATCAATATATATCTGCAGTTATTCATAAGATTTTCTATGACATTATTCGGCTGATTCATACGGGATACGGGGGCAGGCACAGGCAAGCCCTCGAGTACACGCACGTTCGCTAGTCGTGCCGCGCGGACCGGCATGCAAGACCGTGACAACAACAATAGTCCACGACGCTCCTCCGCAAATACCATCACGTCGCCGCCATCCAACAACAATAGACCGTGGAAAGGAACGGCCATATATGAAGACATCGAAGAAATAGGGTTCTCTTCCGCTTTATATTATAAAACACGACCAAGCACAAAGGTAACAGCAAGGTTCAACGCAAACACACGCATCCAAAACGAGTATAACAAGAAGTCTGACTGGGGGCGCAACACAATTATCCCCTCAAAGAAACGTCAAAGACCGCTACTTTAATCCGGCTCCGGAGGTGGTGGAAGGAGCGACGGCGCGGACATGCGGGTGGCGACGGAGCGAAGCGCGCCTACCACCCCGTCGATGTGAAGTATGATGCGAAGTAAAAGTGTAAGACTGAAAATATGATGTGAAGTAGACCCGGTGCCATAGTGTTCACGAGAGGCTTATATCAAAATAGCAAATATTACGGTGGGTGAACAAATTACTATCGAGCAATTGATAAAACCGTGCAAAGTCATGACGATATCTAAGGCAATGATCATACATATAGGCATCACGTTCGAGACAAGTAGACCGATACTTTCTGCATCTACTACTATTACTCCACACATCGACCGCTATCCAGCATGCATCTAGTGTATCGAGTTCATGACGAACAGAGTAATGCCTTAAGCAAGATGACATGATGTAGAGGGATAAACTCAAACCAATGATGTAAACCCCATCTTTTTATCCTTGATGGCAACAACACGATGCATGCCTCGCTACCCCTTCTGTCACTGGGTGAGGTCACCACACGGTATGAACACAAAACCAAGCACTTCTCCCATTGCAAAAATCATAGATCAAGTTGGCCAAGCAAAACCCACAACTCGAAGAGAATTACAAGGATATGAAATCATGCATATAAGAGATCAGAAGAAACTCAAATAAGATTCATAGATAATCTGATCATAAATCCACAATTCATCGGATCTCGACAAACACACCGCAAAAAGAAGATTACATCTGATAGATCTTCATGAAGATCATGGAGAACTTTGTATTGAAGATCCAAGAGAGAGAAGAAGCCATCTAGCTACTAGCTATGGACCCGAAGGTCTATGGTGAACTACTCACGCATCATCGGAGAGGCCATGGTGTTGATGAAGAAGCCCTCCGTATCCGAATCTCCCCTTCGACAGGGCACCAGAACGTGCACTAGATGGGATCTTGCGGAGACAGAAGCTTGCGGCGGCGGAAAAGTATTTTCGTGGATCTCTCGCGCAATTTTGGATTTTTCGGAAATTTATAGGCAGAAGAGGTAGGGCAGACGAGCCACAGGGGGCCCACAAGCGTGCTAGGCGCGGCGCTCCTGGCCGCGCCTAGGGGGCTTGTGGCCTCCCCTGGTGGCCTCTGCCTTGGTTCTCACGTCCCCTGCGTATCTTCTGTTTCAGAAATTTTTTCTCGGAAGTTTTATTCTGTTTGGACACCATTTAAAATTCTCCTCTGAAAAGGGTCAAAAACACGGGAAAAACAGGAACTGGCACTTGGCACTGAGTTAATAAGTTAGTCCAAAAAAAAATATATAAAAGGCATACAAAACATCCAAAGTTTGACAAGATAACAACATGGAACCATAAAAAATTATAGATACGTTGGAGACGTATCAAGCATCCCCAAGCTTAACTCCTGCTCGTCCTCGAGCAGGGAAGTGATAAAGACTGAATTGTTGATGTGGAATGCTACCTAGCATAGTTGTCCTTTGTAACTTCTTTCATGTGACATGAATGTTCAGATCCGTAAGATTCAAAATAATAGTTTGCTCTTGACATGAAAACAATAATATTTCAAGCAAACTAGCAAGGTAATCATGAACTTCTGAAATAACAAGACCAAAGAAAGTTATCCCTACAAAATCATATAGTGTGGCTATGCTCCATCATCCCCACATAACTAATTTAAATCATGCACAACCCCGGTATTGGCCAAGTAATTGTTTTCGCACTCTTACTTTCTCAAACCTTTTTCAACTCTCACGCAATACATGAGCGTGAGCCATGGATATAGCACTATGGTGGAATAGAGTGTGGTGGAGGTTGTGAGACAAAAAGGAGGAGATGGTCACATTGACTCGGCGTATCAAAGGACTATGGAGATGCCCATTAATAGATATCAATATGAATGAGTAGAGATTGCCATATAAAGGATGCACTAGAGCTATAAGTATGTGAAAGCTCAAAAGAAAAACTAGTGGGTGTGCATCCAACTTGCTTGCTCACGAAGACCTAGGGAAATTTTGAGGAAGCCCATCATTGGAATATACAAGCCAAGTTATATAATAAAGATTCCCACTAGTATATGGTGGTGACAAAACGAGAGGCTCTCAATCATGAAGAACATGGTGCTATTATGAAGCACAAGTGTGGAAAGAAATAGTAGCATTGCCCCTTCTCTCTTTTTATCTTTTTTTTGTTTGGGCTCTTTGGCCTCTTTCCATATCTCTCTATTTTTTTATTTCCTCACATGGGACAATGATCTAATAATGATGATCATCACACTTTTATTTACTCACAACTCAAAGCTTAGAACGATGATGACTCTATAGGAAATGCCTCTGGCAGTGTACCAGGATGTGCAACGATCTAGCTTGGCATATGACGTTGAAACATATCGCTAGCTATCTTACGATCATGCAATGGCAATATGAGAGTGACGACACAAGTCATGAGACGGAACGGTGGGAGTTGCATGGCAATAGATCTCGGAATGGCTATGAAAATGCCATAGTAGGTAGGTATGGTGGCTGTTTTGAGGAAGGCATATGATGGGTTTGTGCACCGGTGAAAGTTGCGCGACACTAGAGAGGCTAGAAATGGTGGAAGGTGAAAGTGCATCTATACCATGTACTCACATTAGTCATGAAGAACTCACATACTTATTGCGAAAGTTTTTATTAGTAATCGAAACAAAGTGCTAAACAAATACTCCTAGGGGAAGGGTTGGTAGGTGTTAACCATCGCGCGATCCCGGCCGCAACGGAAAGGATGACAATCAATAAATCAATTATCACCCGACTTCCTAACATAACGGTTCACCATACGTGCATGTTACGGGAATCACTAACTTCAACACAAGTATTTCTAGATTCACAACACCCTACTAACATAACTCTTAATATTATCAAATCCACGTCTCAAAACTAATTGAGAGGAATCAAACTTCTCTTTCTAATCAATGCACATGAAGATGGAAGTTTTATTGTATCCTCTTTGGGTACCTATCACCTTTGGGACTACTTTCATAGCATAAGCCAACTACCAAGTTACGCACCGCCGTGCTCTTAAAGATCTAAGTGAAGCACATAGAGCAAAATGGTCTAGCTCAAAAGATATAAGTGAAGCACAATGAGTATTCTAGCAAATTCACGATGAGTGCATGTCTCTCTCAAAAGGTGTGCAGCAAGGATGATTGTGACACAGCAAAAAGAAAAGACTCCTACGATACAAGACGCTCCAAGCAAAACACATATCATGTGGTGAATAAAAATATAGCTCCAAGTAATGTTACCGATGGATTGAAGACGAAAGAGGGGATGCCTTCCCGGGGCATCCCCAAGCTTAGGCTTTTTGGTGTCCTTGAATTTGTCTTGGGATGCCTTGGGAATCCACAAGCTTGAGCTCTTTCCACTCTTTATCCCTTTGTCCATGAGAACATCACCCAAAACTTGAAAACTTCACAACACAAAACTTAAACAGAAACTCGTGATATCATTAGCACAAGAAAACAAACTACCACCTCTTGAGTTACTGTAGCAATCTTGATTTCTATTTATATTGGTGTTAGATTACTGTATTCTCACTTTTCCATGGCTAGTACCCCCCGATACTATCCATCGTTTCATCAAAACAAGCAACCAACACAAGAAAAACAGAATCGATCAAAAACAGACCAGTCTGTAGCAATCTGTATACTTCGTATACTTATGGTATCTCAAAAATTCTGAAAACTTACGAAAACCTGGGAAAAAGGCATATCAACCAGAAGCAAAAAGAATAAACTCAAAAGCTCTTTCTGAATAAAAATGAAAATTAATTTCGTGAGCGAAAAGTTTCTGTCTTTTTCAGCAGGATCAAACAACCATCACCAAAACTAGTCATAAAGGTTTTGCTTGGCTCAAACATAAAAAGAAACACAAAAAACACAATCATAACAGAATTATGATGGTGTGGATGCAACAAAACAGAAATAAAAAGATAAATTCATTGGGTTGCCTCCCAACAAGCGCTATTGTTTAACGCCCTTAGCTAGGCATAAGGCGATAGAATCACGTATCGTCGTCTTTGGTGCTCAAACCATAAGTATAGCCCTCATCATGGATTCATAAGGCAATCTTATTTTCTTTCTAGGAAAATGCTCCATGCCCTTCTTTAAAGGAAATTGAAATCTAATATTCCCTTCCTTCATATCGATGATAGCACCAATAGTCCTTAGGAAAGGTCTACCAAGAATGATAGGGCATGTAGGATTGCAATCAATATCAAGCACAATGAAATCCACGGATACATAGTTCCTATTTTCAATAATAAGAACATCATTGATCCTAATTTTCAATGGCAGTTTGATCTCCCAAAGGAGATTCAAGTCGGCTGGACTTGGAGTTGGCAGAATCGCTTGGTATAGCGATTTGGTGGAGAACCGACCATTCGGTTCCAGGTGCAAATGGATCACGTCCTCCTCCAAGGACGGAGTGTGAAGGGCCACACACTCAATCAACTCCTCCCAAAGGTCCCGCTCAACCGGGCCGAAGGTCCGTCGGAAGGCGATACCCGCTAGGTCGGGTAGGGCCCGTGCAACGGAGACGTCTTTCTGAACACAAATTGCGAACAGAGTTTGGAAGCGAGATGCGAAGGGCTGGGGGCGCACCATCGGTCAAGCCAAAATAGTGTGGTCTTGCCCTGGCCCACCTCAATAGAGGATCCGAGCCGTAGAACCAGCAACAGCTGCATAATGGACTGCCAGAATTACGATCCCCCGGATCGTGGGGCGAGCGCGACGGCCTGTCCACGTAAGTATTTAGCCCGAATAATATCTAGCCACATACCACCTTCACCCGAAGCTATCCCCCATAGCCATTTTGACAGGAGGGCAATATTCATCCGCTTAGATGAAATAATCCCAAGACCGCCCTGGTCCTTGCGTTTACATATTTTCGACCATTTCACCATGTGATATTTTTTGCTTCTCACCTTTCCCTGCCTAGAAAAACCGGGACATGTACTTGACAATATCATGATGCAGGGATTCATTCAGGCTATAGAATCCCATTACGTACATCAGTAGACTCGTCATTGACCAGTTGATCAGCACGACTCGAGCCGCTTTGGACAGCGAGTGTCCTTGCCGTGGCTCCACCCAGTGTTGAACCTTGGTCATCGAGGGGCGCAAGTCCTTTTCTAGGATGCGAGAGTCACAGATGGGCATGCCTAGGTAGGTGGTCGGGAAGGTCCGTAACCTACAATTAAGGCGGTTCGCAATACTCCGCCCTTGCTCATCCGAGTAACCCAACACCATAACCTCACTTTTGGCAAAGTTGATTGTTAGGCTGGACTTCTCCTCGAAGCATAGGAGGAGGAACTTTAGATGAGCGATATTCTCTATAGATCCTTCAACCATGAGGATCCTGTCATCGGCGTACTGGAGATGGGAGATGCCACCTGACCCTAGGAGATGGCAACAAATGCCCGTGATGTGGCCGACTGCTTTGGCCTTGTCTAGGATGGCGCCAGGGCGTCCACGACCAGGTTGAATAGGAAGGGGGAGAACGTGTCCCCTTGCCCGACGCCCTGCGCTGTGGGAAAGCAGGGGCAGCCTCGCCATTGATGTTAATGGTAGTCGTACCGCTCATCACCAATTGCGTTACCCGGGTGATCCATCATGGGCCGAACCCCTTCTTGAGAAGGGCTTCCCGCAGGAAGGACCAGTGGACCGTGTCGTAAGCTTTGTGGAAGTCAATTTTGAAGAACATCGCCCGTAGGTGTTTAGCCTTGATATCATGGAGAACCTCGTGTAGGACCAGAATTCCATCGAGGATGAAGCGGCCTTTGATGAAGGCAGTCTGGTTGGGGTGAGTAATCCGCGACGCTATTAGGTCTGCCCTACTAGCGTACCCTTTAGCTAAAATCCGAAATATCACATTGATAACTGTGATAGGGCGGAACTGGCGGATATCCGTGGCCGCGGGGACCTTCAGGATCATAGTGACAATCCCGAAGTTTAGCCTAGAAAAATCCGAAACCCCTTGAGAAAACTCGTGAAAGAGCGCCATGATGTCCCTCTTAATAGAGAGCCAGAAGGTCTGGAAGAAACGGACCGGGAGCTCATCAGGACCCGGTGCCGAAGTAGGGTTCATACTCTTAATGATCGCTGCCACCTCGACCTCCTTGAATGGAGCCAACAAGATCCTGCTTTCCTCCGAAGTGACCCGCTGTCCCTCACTCCAGATGGACTCAGCCAAGGTGAGGCCAAAGAGTGGCCTAGCGGCGAAGAGCGCCTTATAAAAGCCATCAACATGTGACCGGATTTCTCCAGGGTCCTGTAGCAGCTGGTCCCCCTCTTAGGGCAGAGGGATGGTGAACCGACGGCGCCAACCATTGGCAATGGCGTGGACGTAAGCTGTATTGGCGTCCCCAAAGAGGACAAAATTGAAGGGTCCCCGTTGGCGCCAGTATGCCTCCTTCTTCCGATATATCTCCACGAGCTCATACTCGAGGGCATACCGTGCCGCCCATTCGTAGGAGGATAGGCCACTCGTGTCCGCACGCAAGTCTAGGCATTGAATCTCGCTAAGTAGGGCACCCTTCCACAGCTTAAGGTCACGCCCGACATTGAACCCTCATCCCTTCATAAATTGTCTCGAGCGCTTAGCTAAGAAGTGCCAATCATCCACCACTGACATGGCCCGATGAGGCCCCCCTCTAGCTGCCAGCCAGTGCGACGTAACCCCCTCGACAAAGCCCGGCTGGCGAAGCCAGAATGCTCCGAAGCAGAAATGAGGAGGAGGCCGCGATCTCTCGTCCAGGGACGAAAGCAGAAGGGGGACATGGTCGGATCCAATACACATGATCGCCTGTAGGGATTCTAGGGGGAACCTCACCTCCACTCCGGAGTCATGAACACCCAATCAAGGACACTCAGCATGGGGGTCAGCTGGCGATTGGTCCATGTGAACCTCGCTCCCACTTGGTCAAGCTCTCGGATACCGAGATCAACGATCTGGTCATTCAATCGCTGCATGCCAGGAATTTCCACCCAGGCATTATTCTTATATAATGGGGAACAGATGAGGTTGAAATCGCCCCCAATTATTAATGGTAACATCGCAACCTGATCTTTCTGGTGTAACTCATCAAGGAAGGCATGTGATCGGGAGTGGTCGGCTGGACCATACACCACGATCACTTCCCACTTGAAGTTGGCTGCACGCTCCGAGACCTCCATACTAACGAAAAAATTCCCGCGGTCCATGAAGACATCTACCAGAGTCCTTTATCCACCCACCACTTCATCAATTCTTTTCTTGCGGATCTTGAGATAGTCGACAACTTTGGTTCTTTAGGGATTGCAGGTTGGGCTCCACCTACAGCTAGACCAACGGTCTGGCAGAAGCCGCCGATGAACTTCTCCAAGCTCAACACTGATGCGGCGGTCAGCAATAACAATCGCTATGGCGCTGTTGCAGCAGTCTGCCGTTCACATACTGGTTTATTCTCAGGTGCTTCAGTGATCGTCTTCGGGGGTATCTATGATCCATCGACTCTGGAGGCTTTGGCGATTCGAGAGGCTCTAGCGCAAGCAGGAGATCTAAACTTGCAGCGGATCTATGTTGCATCTGATTGCAAATTTGTGGTGGAAGATATCAAGCAGAAGAACATGGCTACGTATGGAGCCATTATACATAAAATAATAGAGTATGGTAGTACTTTTAAATTGTGAAATTTTGATCACGAATTTAGGAGCTCGAATATCGAGGCTCACAATCTTGCAAATCATGATTTAAAGTTGGGGGTTGGCTGCCATGTTTGGTTAGGACACCCCAGAAATATTTCGTTCATCCCTGTAAACCTGGTGACGGTTGAGTAAAGCTTTGCGAGATGGTCTCAAAAAAACCCAGCCACCTCGTCCATTTCATGGCATCGTTGAAGTCTTCTTTCCAAATCATGAAAGATTCTGCCACCGTCTTCGGCTCTTCGCCCCACCTCGCCGTCTGCTACGTACGCGGTGACCTTTACAGAGCGATCCCCTACAGTGCGCTTATGTCCGTCGGAAACATGGTCGGTGCCGCTTGTCGCCTGATTCGGCAAACAATGGTCGGAGGCGTCTATGAACTCATGTGACACTCGCTCTTATATTAGATGATCCACTCATGCCTTGTTCGGTTAGCCCGTCCCCCGTCGGGACTGGAGTTCAATCCCCGCCGAACCCCGTGGTTTCTGTTGGGCTAAGTCCCTCCACATGGAGGTGTGTTGGCAGCCCCACATAAGCCCATAAGTCCAACACATGTCAGCCATTGATCCTTGATGACCCACAAGTATAGGGGATCTATCGTAGTCCTTTCGATAAGTAAGAGTGTCGAACACAACGAGGAGCAGAAGGATCTAACAAGTGGTTTTCAGCAAGGTATTCTCTGCAAGCACTGAAATTATCGGTAACAGATGGTTGTGTGATAAGATGATTCGTAGCAAGTAGCAAGTAACAAAGGTGCAGCAAAATGGCCCAATCCCTTTTTTAGCAAGGGACAAGCCTGGACAAACTCTTATAGGAGGTAAAACGCTCCCGAGGACACATAGGAATTTCTGTCAAGCTAGTTTTCATCATGTTCATATGATCCGCGTTCGCTACTTTGATAGTTTGATATGTGGGTGGATGCTGCCTCTTGAGCTTGCGTTGTTTTTTCCCTTGAAGAGGAAAGGGTGATGCAACATAGGAGAAGTAAGTATTTCCCTCAGTTTGAGAACCGAGCTATCAATCCAGTAGGAGAATCAAGCCAAGTGTCCAGAGTACCTGCGCAAACACAAACGAGCTTGCACCCAACGCTATAAAGGGGTTGTCAATCCCTTCAAGATTGATTGCAAAGTGAGATCTGAAGGCGGAAAGTGCAACGAAGTAAAAGTGTAAGGCTGAAAATATGATGTGAAGTAGACCCGAGGCCATAGTGTTCACGAGAGGCTTCTCTCAAAATTGCAAATATTATGGTGGGTGAACAAATTACTGTCGAGCAATTGATAGAACCGCGCAAAGTCATGACGATATCTAAGACAATGATCATACATATAGGCATCACGTCCGAGACAAGTAGACCGATACTTTCTGCATCTACTACTATTACTCCACACATCGACCGCTATCCAGCATGCATCTAGTGTATTGAGTTCATGACGAACATAGTAACGCCTTAAGCAAGATGACATGATGTAGAGGGATAAACTCAAACCAATGATGTAAACCCCATCTTTTTACCCTTGATGGCAACAACATGATGCGTGCCTCGCTACCCCTTCTATCACTGGGTGAGGTCACCGCACAGTATGAACCGAAAACCAAGCACTTCTCTCATTGCAAGAATCATAGATCAAGGTGGCCAAACAAAACCCACAACTCGAAGAGAATTACAAGGATATGAAATCATGCATATAAGAGATCATAAGAAACTCAAATAAGATCCATAGATAATCTGATCATAAATCCTTAATTCATCGGATCTCGACAAACACACCGCAAAAGAAGATTACATCGGATAGATCTCCATGAAGATCATGGAAAAATTTGTATTGAAGATCCAAGATAGAGAAGAAGCCATCTAGCTACTAGCTATGGACCCGAAGGTCTATGGTGAACTACTCACGCATCATCAGAGAGGCCATGGTGTTGATGAAGAAGCCCTCCGTATCCGAATCCCCCTCTGGCAGGGCACCAGAACGTTCCCCAGATGGGATCTTGCGGAGATAGAAGCTTGCGGCTGCGGAAAAGTATTTTCGTGGATCTCTCGTGCAGTTTTGGATTTTTCGGGAATTTATAGGCGGAAGAGGTAGGGCAGACGAGCCACAGGGGGCCCACAAGCCTACTAGGCGCGAGCCCCCTGGCCACGCCTAGGGGGCTTGTGGCCTCTCCTGGTGGCCTCTGCCTTTGTTCTCACGTCCCTGCGTATCTTCTGTTCCAGAAAAAAATCTTTTCAGAAGTTTTATTCTGTTTGGACACTGTTTAAAGTTCTCCTCTGAAAAGGGTTAAAAACACGGAAAAACAGGAACCGACACTTGGCACTGAGTTAATAAGTTAGTCTCGAAAAAAGATATAAAAGGCATACAAAACATGCAAAGTTTGACAAGATAACAACATGGAACCATAAAAAATTATAGATATGTTGGAGACGTATCAAGCATCCCCAAGCCTAACTCCTGCTCGTCCTCGAGCAGGGAAGTGATAAAGACTGAATTTTTGATGTGGAATGCTACCTAGCATAGTTGTCCTTTGTAACTTCTTTCCTGTGACATGAATGTACAGATCCGTAAGATTCAAAACAATAGTTTGCTATTGACATGAAAACAATAATACTTCAAGCAAACTTGCAAGGTAATCATGAACTTTTGAAATAACAAGGCCAAAGAAAGTTATCCCTACAAAATCATATAGTGTGGCTATGCTCCATCATCCCCACACAACTAATTTAAATCATGCAAAACCCCGGTATTGGCCAAGTAGTTGTTTTCGCACTCTTACTTTCTCAATCCTTTTTCAACTCTCACGCAATACATGAGCGTGAGCCATGGATATAGCACTATGGTGGAATAGAGTGTGGTGGAGGTTGTGAGACAAAAAGGAGGAGATGGTCACATTGACTCGGCGTATCAAAGGACTATGGAGATGCCCATTAATAGATATCAATGTGAATGAGTAGGGATTGCCATACAAAGGATGCACTACAGCTATAAGTATGTGAAAGCTCAAAAGGAGAACTAGTGGGTGTGCATCCAACTTGCTTGCTCACAAAGCCCTAGGGAAATTCTGTGGAAGCCCATCATTGGAATATACAAGCCACGTTATATAATAAAGATTCCCACTTGTATATGGTGGTGACAAAACGAGAGGCTCTCAATCATGAAGAACATGGTGCTATTATGAAGCACAAGTGTGGAAAGAAATAGTAGCATTGTCCCTTCGCTCTTTTTCTCTCCTTTTTTGTTTGGGCTCTTTGGCCTCTTTCCATATCTCTCTTTTTATTTCCTCGCATGGGACAATGCTCTAATAATTATGATCATCACACTTTTATTTACTCACAGCTCAAAGCTTAGAACGATGACGACTCTATAGGAAATGCCTCCGGCAGTGTACCGGGATGTGCAACGATCTAGCTTGGCGTATGACGTTGAAACATCTCGCTAGCTATCTTACGATCATGCAATGGCAATATGAGAGTGACGGCACAAGTCATGAGATGGAACGGTGGGAGTTGCATGGCAATATATCTCGGAATGGCTATGAAAATGCCATAATAGGTAGGTATGGTGGCAGTTTTGAGGAAGGCATATGGTGGGTTTGTGTACCGGCGAGAATTGCGCGTCACTAAAGAGGCGAGCAAAGGTGAAAGGTGAAAGTGCATCGATACCATGGACTCACATTAGTCATGAAGAACTCACATACTTGTTGCGAAAGTTTTATTAGTAATTGAAACAAAGTGCTAAACGCATACTCCTAGGGGAAGGGTTGGTAGGTGTTAACCATCGTGCGATCCCGACCTCAACACAAAGGATGACAATCAATAGATCAATTATGCTCCGACTTCCTAACATAGCGGTTCACCATACATGCATGCTACGTGAATCACTAACTTCAACACAAGCATTTCTAGATTCAAAACACCCTACTAACATAGCTCTTAATATTACCAAATCCACGTCTCAAAACTAATTGAGAGGAATCAAGACTTCTCTTTCTACTCAATGCACATGAAGATGGAGGTTTTTGTATCCTCTTTGGGTTCCTTCACCTTTGGGTATACTTTCATAGCATAAGACAACTACCAAGTCACGCACCGCCGTGCTCTAAAAGATATAAGTGAAGCACATAGAGCAAAATTATCTAGCTGAAAAGAAATAAGTGAAGCACTGTGAGCATTCTAGCAAAATCATGATGAGTGCATGTCTCTCTCTCAAAAAGGTGTGCAACAAGGATGATTGTGACACAACAAAAAGAAAAGATTCTTACGATACAAGACGCTCCAAGCAAAACACATATCATGTGGTGAATGAAAATATAGCTCCAAATAATGTTACCGATGGATTGAAGACGAAAGAGGGGATGCCTTCCCGGGGCATCCCCAAGCTTAGGCTTTTTGGTGTCCTTGAATTTGTCTTGGGATGCCTTGGGCATCCCCAAGCTTGGGCTCTTTCCACTCTTTATCCCTTTGTCCATTAGAACATCACCCAAAACTTGAAAACTTCACAACACAAAACTTAAACAGAAACTCGTGATATCATTAGCACAAGAAAACAAACTACCACCTCTTGAGGTACTGTAGCAATCTTGATTTCTATTTATATTGGTGTTAGATTACTGTATTCTCACTTTTCCATGGCTATTACCCCCCGATACTATCCATAGTTTCATCAAAACAAGCAACCAACACAACAAAAACAGAATCTGTCAAAAACAGACCAGTCTGTAGCAATCTATATACTTCGTATACTTCTGGTATCTCAAAAATTCTGAAAACTTACGACAGACTGGGCAAAAGGCATATAAACCAGAAGCAAGAAGAATCAACACAAAATCTCTTTCTGAATAAAAATGAAAAATAATTTCGTGAGAGAAAAGTTTCTGTCTTTTTCCAGCAGGATCAAACAACCATCACCAAAACTAGTCATAAAGGTTTTGATTGGCTCAAACACAAAAAGAAACACAAAAACCACAATCATAACAGAATTATGATGGTGTGGACGCAACAAAATAGAACAAAAAAGATAAATTCATTGGGTTGCCTCCCAACAAGCGCTATTGTTTAACGCCCTTAGCTAGGCATAAGGCGATAGAATCACGTATCGTCGTCTTTGGTGCTCAAACCATAAGTAGCCCTCATCATGGATTCATAAGGCAATATTATTTTATTTCTAGGAAAATGCTCCATTTCATTCTTTAAAGGAAATTGAAATCTAATATTCCCTTCCTTCATATCGATGATAGCACCAATAGTCCTTAGGAAAGGTCTACCAAGAATGATAGGGCATGTAGGATTGCAATCCATATCAAGCACAATGAAATCCACGGGTACATAGTTCCTATATATTTGCAATAATAAGAACATCATTGATCCTTCCCATGGGTTTCTTGACAGTAGAATCCGCAAGATGCAAATTAAGAGAGCACTCCTCAATCTCATTAAAGCCTAGAACATCACATAAAGACTTTGGAATCGCGGAAACACTAGCACCCAAATCACACAAAGCATTGCTTTCATAGTTTTTGATTTTGATTTTGATAGTAGGTTCCCACTCATCATGAAGCTTTCTAGGAATATAAACTTCCAACTCAAGTTTCTCTTCAAGAGATTTTATCATAGCTTCGTCGATATGATCGGTAAAGGCCTTGTTTTGGCTATCAGCGTGTGGAGAGTTTATCATGGATTGCATCAAGGAAATGCATTCAATCAAAGAGCAAATATCATAATTGAATTCCTTGAAATCCAAAGTAGTAGTTTCATTACTACTCAAAGTTTTAATATCTTCTACTCCACTTTCAATGCTTTTAGCATCAAGATAGATGGACTCCGAATCATTGGGGCGTTTTTCAACCAAAGTGGATTCATATCCAGCCCCATCATCATTAGGTTTGACACAAGAAAACAAATATTCAATGGTAGTCACACCAAGCACTTTAAGATCTTCGTGATTCTTATCACGAGAACACGCCTTTTTAAGCCATTCATGTCTAGCACGAATTTGGGCGGTTCTTTCTTTGCTCTCATTCATGGAAACATGCATATCTTTCAAAGTTTCATCCATATTGATCTTGGGAGGAGCACATCTAACTTTCAAAGCATCAATATCAATAGACATTTTATCAACGCTCCTAGCCAAATGATCAATTTTGAGTACTTTTTCCTCTATGGACGCATTGAAAATCTTTTGCGAGTTGATAAACTCTTTGATATTACTCTCTAGATCAGAGGATAATTTATTGTAATTTCCATGAGTATTGTTGTAGGAGTTGCCAAAGTTATTAGAGGGGTTACTAGGAAAAGGCCTAGGAACATAGTTTCCTCTAAAAACATTGTTATTGCCGAAATTTACCTACCAACAAAATTAACGTCCAAGCTCGCATTGCTACTCTCAATCAAGGAAGACAAGGGCATATCATTAGGATCTAAAGGATCACTTCTACTAGCAACCAAATTCATTAACTCATCCATCTTAGCACTTAACGAATTAATTTCTTCTATAGCATGTACCTTCTTACTAGTAGGTGACCTTTCAGTGTGCCACTGAGAGTAGTTTGTCATGATATTGTCTAGGAGTTTTGTGGCTTCTCCTAATGTGATTTCCATGAATGTTCCACCCGAGGCAGATTCCAAGATATTTCTAGAAGCTAAATTCAAACCATCGTAGAAGATTTGTATAATCATCCAAAGACTCAAGCCATGAGCGGGACAATTTCTAATCATCAATTTCATCCTCTCCCAAGATTGTGCAACATGTTCATGATGAAGTTGCTTGAAATTCATGATATAATTACGGAGAGAGATAATCTTAGCTGGCGGAAAATACTTGGATATATAAGCATCTTTGCACTTGTTCCAAGAATCAATACTATTTTTGGGCAAAGATGAAAACCAAGGTTTTGCGCGATCTCGCAACGAGAACGGAAAAAGCTTTAATTTAATCACATCATTATCCACATCTTTCTTCTTTTGCATATCGCAAAGCTCAATGAAGGTATTAAGATGGGATGGGACATCTTCACTTGGAAGGCCGGAGAATTGCTCTTTCATAACAAGATTCAGCAAAGCAACATTGATTTTGTATGATTACGCACTAGTGGCGGGAGCAATCGGAGTACTAATAAAATCTTTATTATTAGTATTCGAGAAGTCACAAAGTTTGGTGTTTCCACTGATGGTGACTTCAGCAAGCAAACAAGCACACAAGCGAACAGAAAGCAAGCGAGAGAAAAGGGCGAACGAAAAAGGCAAATATTTTTGTAAAATTTTGTTTTTCACAAGTGGGGGAGAGGAAAACGAGAGGCAAAAAAGTAAATGCCAGAGATGAGTTTGCGACACTTGCTTGGATGAGCTTCACCTAGAATAATCCCCGGTGCCAAAAATTGACACGTTGATGGGAGACGATTCTTGACTTGATCCTCACCGGCAACGGCGCCAGAAATCCTTCTGGTGCCTCTTGAGCTTGCGTTGGTTTTTCCCTTGAAGAGAAAAGGGTGATACATCACTGGAGCAGTAAGTATTTCCCTCTGTTTGAGAACCGATGTATCAATCCAGTAGAAGAATCAATCCAAGTGTCCAGAGTACCTGCGCAAACACAAACAAGCTTACACCCAACGCTATAAAGGGGTTGTCAATCCCTTCATGATTGATTGCAAAGTGAGATATGAAGGCGGAAAGTGCAACGAAGTAAAAGTGTAAGGCTGAAAATATGATGTGAAGTAGACCGGGGGCCATAGTGTTCACTAGAGGCTTCTCTCAAAATAGCAAATATTACGGTGGGTGAACAAATTACTGTCGAGCAATTGATAGAACCGCGCAAATTCATGATGATATCTAAGGCAATGGTCATACATATAGGTGCTACGGCAATAGACAACAGCGCCATGAATTGACACGTTGATGGAGACTGGGCTTGTGTTGGTTTTTCCCTTGAAGAGGAAAGGGTGATGCAGCACAGGAGCAGGAAGTATTTCCCTCAGTTTTGAGAACCAAGGTATCAATCCAGTAGGAGAATCAAGCCAAGTGTCCAGTGTACCTACGCAAACACAAAAGAGCTTGCACCCAACGCTTTAAAGGGGTTGTAAATCTCTTCAAGATTGATTGCAAAGTGAGATCTGAAGGCGGAAAGTGCAACGAAGTAAAAAGTGTAAGGCTGAAAATATGGTGTGGAGTAGATCCGGGGGCCATAGTGTTCACTAGAGGCTTCTCTCAAAATAGCAAATATCACGGTGGGTGAACAAATTACTGTAGAGTAATAGATAGAACCGCGCAAAGTCATGACGATATCTAAGCCAATGATCATACATATAGGCATCACGTCCAAGACAAGTAGACCGGTAGTTTCTGCATCTACTACTATTACTCCACACATCGACCGCTATCCAGCATGCATCTAGTGTATTGAGTTCATGACGAACAGAGTAACACTTTAAGCAAGATGACATGATGTAGAGGGATAATCTCAAACCAATGATGAAAACCCCATCTTTTTACCCTTGATGGAAACAACACGATGCGTGCCTCGCTACCCCTTCTGTCACTAGGTGAGGTCACCGCACGGTATGAACCCAAAACCAAGCACTTCTCCCATTGCAAGAATCATAGACCTAGTTGGCCAAACAAAACCCACAACTCGAAGAGATTTACAAGGATACGAAATCATGCATAAGAGAGATCAGAAGAAACTCAAATAAGATTCATATATAATCTGATCATAAATCCACAATTCATCGGATCTCGACAAACACACCGCAAAAGAAGATTACATCGGATAGATCTCCATGAAGATCATGGAGAACTTTGTATTGAAGATCCAAGAGAGAGAAGAACCAATCTAGTTACTAGCTATGGACCCGTAGGTCTATGGTGAACTACTCACGCATCATCGGAGAGGTCATGGTGTTGATGAAGAAGCCCTTCGTATCCGAATCCCCCTCCAGTAGGGCACCAGAACGTGCCCCAGATGGGATCTTGCGGAGACAGAAGTTTGCGGCGGTGGAAAAGTACTTTCGATGATCTCCTGATTTTTTATGGATTTTTTGGGAATATATAGGCGCAAAACCTAGGGCAAAGGAGCCTCAGGGAGCCCACAAGCCTGGGGGACGCGGCCCCCCTGGCCGCACCATGAGGGCTTGTGGGGTCCTTGGTGGGCCCCTGCCCAGATTCTCCGGCTCTCCGATCTTTTTCTGTTTCGGAAAAAATCTTTTTAGCAGTTTCGTTCGTTTGGAATCCATTCAAAATCCTCCTCTCAAAGGGCTCAAAAACATGGAAAAAACAGGAACTGGCACTTAGCACTGAGTTAATAAGTTAATCCCAAAAAATATATAAAAGGCATACAAAACATCCAAAGTTTGACAAGATAATAGCATGAAACCATAAAAAATTATAGATACGTTGGAGACGTATCAAGCATCCCCAAGCTTAACTCCTGCTCGTCCTCGAGTAGGGAAGTGATAAAGAATGAATTTTAGATGTGGAATGCTACCTAGCATAGTTGTCCTTTGCAACTTCTTTCACGTGACATGAATGTTCAGATCCGTAAGATTCAAAACAATAGTTTTCTATTGACATGAAAATAATAATACTTCAAGCAAACTAGCAAGCTAATTATGAACTTTCAAAATAACAAGGCCAAAGAAAGTTATCCCTACAAAATCATATAGTCTGGCTATGCTCCATCATCCTCACACAACTAATGTAAATCATGCACAACCCCGGTATTGGCCAAGTAATTGTTTTCGCACTCTTACTTTCTCAAACTTTTTATAACTATCACGCAATACATGAGCGTGAGCCATGGATATAGCACTATAGGTGGAATAGAGTGTGGTGGAGGTTGTGAGACAAAAAGGAGGAGATGGTCACATTGACTCGACGTATCAAAGGACTATGGAGATGCCCATTAATAGATATCAATGTGAATGAGTAGGGATTGCCATACAAAGGATGCACTACAGCTATAAGTATGTGAAAGCTCAAAAGAAGAACTAGTGGGTGTGCATCCAACTTGCTTGCTCACGAAGACCTAGGGAAATTTTGAGGAAGCCCATCATTGGAATATACAAGCCAAGTTATATAATAAAGATTCCCACTAGTATATGGTGGTGACAAAACGAGAGGCTCTCAATCATGAAGAACATGGTGCTATTATGAAGCACAAGTGTGGAAAGAAATAGTAGCATTGCCCCTTCTCTCTTTTTATCTTTTTTTGTTTGGGCTCTTTGGCCTCTTTCCATATCTCTCTATTTTTTTATTTCCTCACATGGGACAATGATCTAATAATGATGATCATCACACTTTTATTTACTCACAACTCAAAGCTTAGAACGATGATGACTCTATAGGAAATGCCTCCGGCACTGTACCAGGATGTGCAACTGTCACATCCCTAACCCTTAAGCAAGTTAGCCTTGTGCTCATGTCTTCTTTGCATTGCATCTAAGATTTTTTTTTCAACAAGAACAACAAAGTGGCAAAGGAAAAACTCAAAACCCTAGCCACTATTTCAAATAAAGGATTTCTCAAACTAGTTAAAATCAATGAACCCAAAATGGCCTCAAGAAATGTTCAAACTTTTTGATAAATCATGAAAGTAAATGAGCATTGGAGAAAACTATTTTCTTGACACTCTAAGCATTTTAAATTAATGCAAAAAGCCACTGGTTTCAAATTTTTAATTTGAAATCAGAAACTATAAATTTTCAAAAATGTTGAAAACTTTGGAAATGGTTGGGAATATTATAACAATAATTCAGGAGGTCTAAAATAGTTTTTACTTTTTGTTTTGGATCTGAAATAAATAGCAAAACAATAGTTAGCAAAACAGAAAAACAAAAATAGAAAAAAAGTGGGAAACTCTTACCTGTCGCCTAGCCTGGCCCGACCCATCTCCCTGGCTCGTCCCCTCCCTCGCGCCAGTAGGAGCAGGAGGTGGCCGCCGCCTCCTCCGGCGCGGCCACGCACCTGTGCGCCTGCCTGGCCGCCGCCTCGCGCTGGCAAGGCCGGGGATAAGCTCCCCAGGGTCTCCTCTATCCATTCCCCAGCACCGTTCTTCCTCTCCTCTCGGATCTTGCCCTCCCTCCTGCTGCCGCCATTGGAGCCGAGCTCGAGCTCGAGCCGCAGCACCTCTAGCCATGGGAACCCTCCTCCGAGTAGTCCGTTAGCTCCGCCTCGTCGCCCTGGTCATCTCTGCAGAAGCCGAAGCTTCCCCAAGCTCTGCATCGCCCCCAACGCCGTCGTCTTCCACCTCCGGCCGCCGGACCTCTCCTGTCGATTCGCTCCCTCCGGCGCATCCCCGAGCCCCTCAACAGCACCATCGGAACCGCCGTGAGCTCGTTGTCGTTTCCCCTCTCGCCCCACGCTCTCCCGTGCATCGTAGCCTAGTTCCCCACCAAGGCCGAGAGCTCCTCGCCGCCGGCCATGTCGTCGCCGTCGCTGTGGTGTTCGATCCACGCGCTCGAGCTAGGATTCGAGCTCCTGGAGCCTCCAGGAGCGTGATGAGCCCCTCAGCTGCCCTCCCCGTGCCCTAGAGCCGTCTCTCATAGAAGGCCGAGCTTCGGCCGCCGCTCCGGCTCGTCGCCGGCGCCTCTTCCGGCGACCCTAGCCTCCCCTGATGCCCCTGCCAGATCGGCCACTTCGCCAGCGTGCCGTAGCTGCAAACCACGTTCGAATTGGTGCTGTGCAGCGCCGTTTAGGTCGCCTCCGGCAAGCCCTCCGCCGCGGGCTTGGTCGCCGGCGACCACCCTCCGGTGGGGGTCGACGTGGCAAAGCTAACCCAGTAGCTCAGGGCTTAATCACTCGCTGACAAGTGGGCCCAAGGCCAAGTCAAACCCCAATTAGGACTGGTCAGCGCGGGATTAGTCCCAGAGAGGCTGACCAGTGGGTCCCCCCTGTTAGGTTTGACCTGAACAGGTCGGCTGACCTGCTGACGTCAGTCTGATGCAATAAATAGAATTTCCAGTATAAAACTAATTCCAGGAAATTGCTAAAACTTGTAAAAATCATAGAAATTAATCTGAAACTCCAATGGAAATAATTTATATATGAAAAAGTATCAGAAAAATTCAAGGATTCTGATTATGCTATTTTCAACTATGTTTGAAAAAGTTAAAGAACCCTAAATTGTGGAATAAGGAATGATTCAATTCTTATAATCACTTTTTAAATGGAATTTGCAAAGATATTCAAATTTCATTATGATTGCAATGATCACACACTGTCCTAGTTACAAATCAGTACCATAACATGACATCTCATGCAAGCTAACACCAAGTTGATCTGAGCATCAGGTCGAATCAATTAAAACGGTATCCGAGAATACCCCGTTTGAATTGATATTCGAATGTGATTCAAATCAACTCTAGACCTAATACATGTTGAAAATAATAACTTATCACCTTGCATCCTCATGCCATGCTCATGCATCATTTGAGTGCATATGATTGTTATTTGATGTTGCCATTCGTTTTGGTAGGCTCCGCACCCTCGGATTCCACCGAATATCCGTCTGACGGATATCGTTCCTCCTCTGAGCAACAAGGCAAGCAACCCTTTTGATCATCCCGATAAATCCCATGTTCTTGCTCCTGCACCTATTTATTGCATTAGGATCAAATGATTCAACTGTTTTTGCCACGTTAGTTGAACCCACTTCCTTTGCATGACCTAACCTTGTCACAGTAAATAGCCGAACCTTGCAACCTAGCATACCTGGTAGTTGCTTGAGCTATGATGTGCCTTATCCTGCTATGCATGCTATGCTTAGAGTTGTGTATGGTCTGTCATCTGGGAGATGAACAGAAATGTGGAATGTGTTCGGTGAGCAAAGGTTGTGTGTTGAACTTGATTTGGTAAAGGTACCGGTGAAAGGCTGTGTAGGAGTACATGGCGGGTTGTTTCATTGGAACCGTACTTAGGAACTGAGTTCCGTGTATGTAATCCAAGACTAGATACTACCACATGCTGGGCCCTGAAATATGACCCCGCTCGGCCTATAAATCGCGTAGTACTCGGTCCAGGAGTTGCAAGTAGTTTATGGTGTTTATAGTAATGCTGGAGGCCGTGCATGGTGCTGACCTGAGAGGTGGACCGTGATGCGGTAGGCAGTGGCACGGTGTACCAAGTGGCACCCGGATGGTGGGCTTGGGAACCCTGCGCACATCGTTTGAGGCCGTGGCGAAAACCTCGGCCGGACTTCCGTACGGGTTACTCTCAGATAGGCGATAAACCTGGACTAGGTACTAGTGTGGTTAACGGTCGTGGCCGACTCCCTCGCTGGGCTTCCGCTTGAAGGTTGCCGAGGTGCATGACGTGAACATGGCGATAAGTGGCGAGAGAGTGTGTGACGAGGTACACCCCTGCAGGGTTATGATCTATTCGAATAGCCGCGTCCGCGGATATGGACTACTTGGAGACATATGTTGTTCATAGATAACTTCAATGGCTACTCATAAAATTGCCAAGATAAGCGTGAGTGTCGTGGACGGCATTTCCGTATGGAGACGGAATGATTCCACGATAGTGTATTGTTGTGGTGTTAGTGGACTCGTGTGCGAGAAATCAAGTTGTCAAAATTATTTGAAAATGCAAGTGTCTAGCGACGAGTCAAATGCTCGCTTTCCGCATGAAACCCCACAATACCTTTTGATACCTTGCATGGGTAGTTAGTCATCCTAAAGTCTTGTTGAGTACCTTCGTACTCATGTTTGCTTAATAAATGTTGCAGAGGTTGCTAGTGACCCTAATGGAGGGTTCTTCGTAGACATCGACGACGACGAGTAGCTGGTGTCCCAGCTACGATCTGGCCCTACGTCGGCCCTGTAGTATAGTCAGGCCATGTGCCTTCTAGTTGCCCCGTTTGTACCCACACAGTTTATAACTCTTCCGCTGGCTTGTAATTGTATGACTGCTATTATGGGTCGTGAGACCCTTAATGTGTAATATTATGTGTGTGGCTCTTCCGAGCCTCTTAAATAAAGGTTGTATGTTATGGTTATGTTGTGATGCCATCGATGTATCTATACATATCGGTATGCCATGCGTACATGTGTCGTACTTGATATGTATGGGGTTCGATTACTTAGACGTGAACTTTAGTAGCACTCCTTACAAGGAAATGCCCCTTTGTGATCCAACGAGCCTTGGTAGTTCGCTACTGCTCCGGACACAATGGTTGACCGGCATGTGTCCTTCTTAGCTGCTGCGTCTGTCCCCTTTGGGGAAATGTCACGCGATGTAATGGAGTCCTTGTAGCTTGCTACGGCTCGTCTACATTCGCTGATGACCGACACCTGCTTTGTTGGGTCATGTATGCCTGTCCTTGTGCGGTACTGCCATTTTGGTTTATGACTAGACATGTCGATCCGGGTTCTTTGACATTGGATTGCTAGCGACACCTTCGCATACGTGAGTCAAAAGACGCAAACGGTCCCGGCTAAGGTAAGGCTGCAGCCGTGGAGTTAACCGTGCGTGAGACCACAAAGGGATGCAATGTGTTACAGGCTGGATTCCTATGGCTTAGGATCGGGGTCCCGACAGCGTTGGTATCAGAGCCTGACTGACTGTAGGATTACTAAGCCAAACTGGTCGAAGTTGAGTCTAGAATTGCTTTAGTTATATATAAGGGAATTGTTTGGGGAAGGGAACGTAAGATTCTTGTTCTCTTCTCAAGTTATTCTATTCTGGTCATCCTCGTCTTTTCTGCGGGAATTAAGAACTAGGTTACTCATCTTCTTCTAGGCTCGTGTTCTGATCGGTAGATTATAGGACTACGGGTCAAGAGACATTGGGTTTCTTCTATTCCTAGGAAGCAGGAAGTAAGTTTGGTGACCAGAGAGTTGAACTTGATAGTTGAGTGGTTACGCTATTCCATTTTTGGGTTGTCTCAAAATTTGTTTTTGAGCATTTATAGCCGTTATGCTGCCCAATTTTGCATTCGGAGCTCTAATGCTTTTGCATTACTCTCTATTTACAGATGCCTGGCCGTCCTTCTCGTCAGGTGGTACGTCTGACCAGGTGCATTGATGTACCGGGTCATACGGCCATGCTGGTCAGGGTGATGTCGGTGTGCGGTTACCGCTGGTACCCCGAGTACACAGTGGAGGAACAGTACCGAGACTTCAAACAGAGCCAGTACATCTGCACTGTTAGGGTATTTCCAGACTACCCTGGAGCTGAGAAGCCAATCCATTGGTCCTATGGGTTGGGGGTCACCGTTGACATGGCAGTACAGGATGCTGCCTATTCAATGCTGACCATTATGAGAGCGAGACATGCACTGCTGCAGAATTCAGAGTTCTGCTATGTTCCGGCCTCTCAGCCTGGTGAAGAGGGATACCTCAGTGGAGTCTATTTTGATTCTTCTATGGAGGATCCACTTCTGCAGTCCACTGTTGAGATGCTAGAGAATAGAGACAGGGATGCTCGTGCTCTCCGTATGGAGCTTTATGCTACCCGTGCCCGTCTGTGGACAGCTTTGACGCAGCTGGCACCGGTAGTCCAGACAGGGTATGGAGAGATGGAGATGCTGAACCCTGTTAGGACCCATCTTCCGGCCCACGTTGACTGGCCAGCTATAGGAGGAGTTACACCTCTTCGGGGACCCCTCTTACCACCAGTCAGGGGACCAAGGCCACATCCATGTCCTTATGGATCCCAGGGATCTCAGGCTAGAGTGTTTCCTGATCCGCAGGTTGAGCTTCCAGGCCATGGAGGTAATCTCTATGAGATGTTCTATGCGGATGCCTGAGCTGTGGGTGGAAGGATAGTATGGTAGTAGCCGTACGTTCACAGTCCTGCGTGACTTGTGAAGTATGGTTGTGATGTGAAATGAATTCCGGAGGCCTAGATAAATAATGTATAGGCAGCTTGTAAGCCTCTGATGAGTAGTTTCACAATTTCAGTAGTTTGCTCTTCGGTTAAGGGTGTACTGAACTATGTAAGGGTGTGTATGAACCATGGTGTATATATAGCAGTTGCTTGTTACCATGCTGTTCGGATATTAATTTCCGCATTCCGTGTGTTCAGTACATTCTTAATCCATAGCTAGTATTGATATGATGTTGGTCTAAGCTATGAGTTTGTTTGTCAGGATGGTGTTCACCAGGTTGAACCGTGCCCCTGCTCATGAGCAAGGTGAGGGTAGTCAAGCGTCGGAGGAAGACCTGCCTCACCCACCTTCTCTGGTAGAAGTGATGCTTGAGGCAGAAAGAAACAAAAGGGAGACCAACCGACTGCTAGAGCGTATTGAGCAGAATACGGCTCGACAACCTAGGAATGCTGCAGTGTCCCTCAATGACTTTGTGAAGCTGAATCCTCCAAAGTTTCATCATTCCGTCGATCCCCTCGACGCTGATGACTGGCTGTGCAGCATCTCACGCAAGATTCGCTCTGTGAATGTGTCTGAGGCCGACAAGGTGACCTTCGCGGCGTATTTCCTGGAAGGACCCGCCAATCTGTGGTGGGAGAATTTTGAAGCTATGCGTCCCGCTGAACCAGTGGCCACATGGGCAGACTTCAGTGCAGCTTTTCGTCTGCACCATATTCCAGAGGGCCTGATGGACAGAAAGAGAGAGGAGTTCTATGCCTTCACTCCGGGCAAGTTGTCTGTGGATGCCTATAGCCGCGAGTTCGGTAACCTCGCCTACTATGCAACAGAGGAAGTGTCTACTGACGCCAAGAAGCAAGCAAGATTCCGTAAGGGTCTGAGCCCTGAGCTCCGTCGTGATCTACGCCTCCATGAGTGTGCAAGTTTTCAAGCCCTGGTTAACAAAGCGATCAGTGCCGAGACTGGCCATACTGACTTCGAGGCCACCAGGAAGCACTCCCGTGACTTCGGCTCGTCTTCTGGTTCCACGTTTCCAAAACGCAGGCTGTGGGTTCCAAACAGTTCTCTGCCGCCAAGATACACTCCGAGGCCATCCTACGTGGCGCCTCAGACGAATCAGGCCAACCCTCCAGCAAAAGCTTATGGTGGTCCAGCTAGCAATGCTGCACCACGTGCCAACCAGGTGATATGCTACAAGTGTGGAGAACCAGGGCACTATTCCCGTGAGTGTCCTCAGAATGTGGGTGCCAAGCAACCCGGAAAGACCGTCGGGCAAGCCAAGTCGGGCAAAGCTTATTATGTGAAGCCAACTCCTGCACGTGGCCGTGTGAACTATGTGTCAGCAGAAGAGGCCGCAGAGGATCCCGACGTCATGCTGGGTACGCTTCTTGTTAATCATCACCCAACGTCCGTTCTCTTTGACACTGGGTCTTCTCATTCCTTCATTTCAGAAAGTTATGCACAATTGCATAACATGTCATTTTGTGATATGCCAATCCCATTGGTTGTCCAAACCCCTGGTAGTAAATGGCAAACCTCTAGGATAACCTATGACAATGAAATTCTAGTAGATAGGCTAGTTTTTCTAGCCTCTTTGATAGCTTTGAAATCTTCGGATATTAATATCATCTTGGGCATGGACTGGATGTCAGCTCACTATGCCAAGATTGATACTCACTCTAGAAATGTCCAGCTTACCCATCCCTCGGGTGAGATAGTAAATGTCTCCACTCGAGTTGCCAAATGCCAACTCTATTCCCTAAATGCCAACCCTCTTCCGGAACTTGAAGACATTCCGGTAGTCCGTGACTTCCCGGATGTTTTTCCAGAGGAACTGCCAGGAATTCCACCTGACAGAGATGTAGAGTTTGTGATAGATCTTGTTCCGGGAACTGTCCCAATAGCCAGAAGACCTTATAAGATGGCACCCCTGGAGCTAGCCGAACTTAAGAAGCAATTAGATGAGGCTTTGAACAAAGGTTTCATTCGTCCTAGCTCTTCTCCTTGGGCTTGCCCCGTCCTCTTCATCAAGAAGAAAGACGGAACGGATCGGATGGTTGTAGATTACCGACCAGTTAATCTGGCACCATTAAGAACAAGTATCCGCTCCCCAGGATCAACGATTTGTACGATCAGCTCGCTGGATCCTCAGTCTTCTCCAAAATGGATTTGAGGTTGGGATACCATCAAATCAAGATTAAGAACGGGGACATTCCAAAAACGGATTTTGTTACTCGTTATGGCCAATATGAGTACACCGTTATGTCCTTTGGTTTAACCAATGCCCCAGCCACCTTCTCTCGACTGATGAATTCAATCTTCATGGAGTATTTGGATAAATTCGTCGTGGTATACCTCGATGATATTCTCATCTACTCGAAGAATGAACAAGAACATGCCGAGCATCTAAGGCTGGTATTGATGAAACTTCGAGAGCATCGCCTTTATGCCAAGTTTTCAAAATGTGAATTCTGGTTACCAGAAGTGACCTATCTAGGCCACGTAATCTCTGGTAAGGGTATTGCTGTCAATCCCGAGAGAGTTCAAGCTGTCCTTGATTGGACTCAACCTGAATCGGTTAAGCAAGTTAGGAGTTTTCTTGGTCTAGCGAGCTATTGTCGCCGCTTTGTCGAGAATTTCTCCAAGGTTGCAAAGCCTCTAACTGAACTCCTCAAGAAAGATAAAAAGTTCGAGTGGACACCATAGTGTGAGCATAGTTTTCAGGAACTGAAAAGACGCCTGACTTCCGCACCTGTGTTGCTACCACCAGATTTTTCTAAGGACTTTGTTATCTATTGCGACGCCTCGCGACAAGGATTAGGTTGCATTCTCATGCAAGATCGTCATGTGATCGCATACGCATCTCGACAGTTGCATCCACATGAGGATAATTATCCCACACATGACCTTGAGCTTGCAGCTGTGGTCCATGCACTAAAAACCTGGCGACATTATCTTCTGGGTAATCGTTGCGAAATATTCACTGATCACCAAAGTCTGAAATATATTTTCACCCAACCGGATTTGAATCTCAGGCAAAGACGGTGGGTTGAGTTGATCTCGGATTACGACTTAGGGATAACTTACACCCCTGGGAAGGCCAATGTCATGGCCGATGCGCTAAGTCGTAAATCTTATTGTAACAATTTGATGCTACAACAAGGTCAACCACATCTCCATGAGGACTTTCGGAAGTTGAATCTTCATATTGTTCCTCAAGGATTCCTTTCTACCCTGGTGGCGAAGCCTACTCTTAAGGATCAAATTATAGCTGGCCAAAAGCGTGACAAGGGTATATCACGGATAAAGGAGAATATTTTTAGCAGAAACGCTAAAGAATTTTCCATGAACGATCAAGGTGTTGTGTTCTTCCAGAATCGTTTAGTGGTTCCTAAGAACCCACATCTAAGGCAGTTAATCCTTAAGGAGGCTCATGATTCTCCTCTCACCATTCATCCCGGTAGTACTAAGATGTATCAGGACCTACGCCAGAGGTTCTGGTGGACTAGGATGAAGAGAGAAATTGCTGAGTTCGTTGCTAACTACGACGTTTGTCGTCGAGTTAAGGCAGAACATCAAAGGCCTGCTGGCACCCTTCAGCCTTTAGCTATTCCTGAATGGAAATGGGATAAAGTTAGCATGGATTTCATTACCGGATTTCCCAAGACCAAGAAAGGGAATAATGCTATCTTTGTGGTCATTGACCGTCTTTCCAAAGTGGCTCATTTTCTTCCCGTTCGTGAGAGTATAATAGCTAGCCAGCTAGCGGAATTATATATCTCTCGAATAGTGTCTCTTCATGGTGTTCCCCTGGAGATTAACTCGGATCGTGGGAGTATCTTTACTTCTCGCTTCTGGGAAAGTTTTCAGAATGCCATGGGGACTCACCTATCTTTTAGCACTGCTTTCCATCCCCAGTCAAGTGGTCAAGTAGAAAGAGTGAATCAAATCCTAGAAGATATGCTCCGAGCTTGTGTTATATCGTTCGGTATGAATTGGGAAAAGTGCCTCCCATTCGCCGAATTCACTTATAACAATAGTTACCAATCAAGCTTGGGCAAAGCCCCTTTTGAAGTTCTCTATGGACGAAGATGTCGAACACCTCTTAATTGGTCAGAAACCGGAGAGAGGCAACTCTTTGGTCCGGATATGATCCAGGATGCAGAAGAGCAGGTTCGCATTATTCGTGAAAAGTTGAAAACAGCCCAGTCTCGTCAAAAGAGCCAATATGATCGTCATCATAAGGCTGTGACCTTTGAAGTTGACGAGAAGGCTTACCTTCGGGTTACACCTTTGAAGGGTACCCATTGATTCGGTATAAAGGGCAAGTTGGCTCCTCGTTACATTGGTCCTTTTCGCATTCTTGCCAAACGAGGAGAAGTTGCCTACCAGTTGGAACTTCCTCCGCATCTTTCCAAGGTTCATGATGTTTTCCACGTCTCGCAACTCAGGCGTTGCTTTTCGGATCCTATCCGTGAAGTGGACCACGAAACGCTTGATCTACAAGATAACCTTTCATACCGAGAATACCCCGTGCGTATTCTTGATCAAGCTGAGCGTACCACTCGACGTCGAAACCTCAAGTTTCTTAAAGTTCAATGGTCAAATCATTCTGAAAAGGAGGCAACTTGGCAAAGAGAGGATCGTCTCCGACTTGAGTATCCTGCGTTATTCCCGACGACTTCTAAATCTCGGGACGAGATTGTTTTGAGTGGGGGTGAGTTGTTACATCCCTAACCCTTAAGAAAGTTAGCCTTGTGCTCATGTCTTCTTTGCATTGCATCTAAGATTTTTTTTCAACAAGAACAACAAAGTGGCAAAGGAAAAACTCAAAACCCTAGCCACTATTTCAAATAAAGGATTTCTCAAACTAGTTAAAATCAATGAACCCAAAATGGCCTCAAGAAATGTTCAAACTTTCTGATAAATCATGAAAGTAAATGAGCATTGAAGAAAACTATTTTCTTGACACTCTAAGCATTTTAAATTAATGCAAAAAGCCACTGGTTTCAAATTTTAAATTTGAAATAAAAAACTATAAATTTTCAAAAATGTTGAAAACTTTGGAAATGGTTGGGAATATTATAACAATAATTCAGGAGGTATAAAATAGTTTTTACTTTTTGTTTTGGATCTGAAATACATAGCAAAACAATAGTTAGCAAAACAGAAAAACAAAAACAGAAAAAAGTGGGAAACTCTTACCTGTCGCCTAGCCTGGCCCGGCCCATCTCCCTGGCTCGTCCCCTCCCTCGCGCCAGTAGGAGCAGGAGGTGGCCGCCGCCTCCTCCGGCGCGGCCACGCACCTGTGCGCCTGCCTGGCCGCCGCCTCGCGCTGGCAAGGCCGAGGATAAGCTCCCGAGGGTCTCCTCTATCCATTCCCCAGCACCGTTCTTCCTCTCCTCTCGGATCTTGCCCTCCCTCCTGCTGCCGCCATTGGAGCCTTGCTCGAGCTCGAGCCGCAGCACCTCTAGCCATGGGAACCCTCCTCCGAGTAGTCCGTTAGCTCCGCCTCGTCGCCCTGGTCATCTCTGCAGAAGCTGAAGCTTCCCCAAGCTCTGCATCGCCCCCAACACCGTCGTCTTCCACCTCCGGCCGCCGGACCTCTCCCATCGATTCGCTCCCTCCGGCGCATCCCCGAGCCCCTCAACAGCACCATCGGAACCGCCGTGAGCTCGTCGTCGTTTCCCCTCTCGCCCCACGAGCTCCCGTGCATCGTAGCCTAGTTCCCCACCAAGGCCGAGAGCTCCTCGCCGCCGGCCATGTCGTCGCCGTCGCTGTGGTGTTCGATCCACGCGCTCGAGCTAGGATTCGAGCTCCTAGAGCCTCCAGGAGCGTGATGAGCCCCTCAGCTGCCCTCCCCGTGCCCTAGAGCCGTCTCTCATAGAAGGCCGAGCTTCGGCCACCGCTCCGGCTCGTCGCCGGCGCCTCTTCCGGCGACCCTAGCCTCCCCTGATGCCCCTGCCAGATCGGCCACTTCGCCAGCGTGCCGTAGCTGCAAACCACGTTCGAATTGGTGCTGTGCAGCGCCGTTTAGGTCGCCTCCGGCGAGCCCTCCGCCGCGGGCTTGGTCGCCGGCGACCACCCTCCGGTGGGGGTCGTCGTGGCAAAGCTAACCCAGCAGCTCAGGGCTTAATCACTCGCTGACAAGTGGGCCCAAGGCCAAGTCAAACCCCAATTAGGACTGGTCAGCGCGGGATTAGTCCCAGAGAGGCTGACCAGTGGGTCCCCCCTGTCAGGTTTGACCTGAATAGGTCGGCTGACCTGCTGACGTCAGTCTGATGCAATAAATAGAATTTCCAGTATAAAACTAATTCCAGGAAATTGCTAAAACTTGTAAAAATCATAGAAATTAATCTGTAACTCCAATGAAAGTAATTTATATATGAAAAAGTATCAGAAAAATTCAAGGATTCTGATTATGCTATTTTCAACTATGTTTGAAAAAGTTACAGAACCCTAAATTGTGGAATAAGGATTAATTCAATTCTTATAATCACTTTTTAAATGGAATTTGCAAAGATATTCAAATTTCATTATGATTGCAATGATCACACACTGTCCTAGTTACAAATCAGTACCATAACATGACATCTCATGCAAGCTAACATCAAGTTGATCTGAGCATCAGGTCGAATCAATTAAAACGGTATCCGAGAATACCCCGTTTGAATTGATATTCGAATGTGATTCAAATCAACTCTAGACCTAATACATGTTGAAAATAATAACTTATCACCTTGCATCCTCATGCCATGCTCATGCATCATTTGAGTGCATATGATTGTTATTTAATGTTGCCATTCGTTTCGGTAGGCTCCGCACCCCCGGATTCCACCGAATATGCGTCTGACGGATATCGTTCCTCCTCTGAGCAACAAGGCAAGCAACCCTTTTGATCATCCCGATAAATCCCATGTTCTTGCTCCTGCACCTATTTATTGCATTAGGATCAAATGCTTCAACTGTTTTTGCCACGTTAGTTGAACCCACTTCCTTTGCATGACCTAACCTTGTCACAGTAAATAGCCAAACCTTGCAACCTAGCATACCTGGTAGTTGCTTGAGCTATGATGTGCCTTATCCTGCTATGCATGCTATGCTTAGAGTTGTGTATGGTCTGTCATCTGGGAGATGAACAGAAATGTGGAATGTGTTCGGTGAGCAAAGGTTGTGTGTTGAACTTGATTTGGTAAAGGTACCGGTGAAAGGCTGTGTAGGAGTACATGGCGGGTTGTTTCATTGGAACCGTACTTAGGAACTGAGTTCCGTGTATGTAATCCAAGACTAGATACTACCACATGCTGGGCCCTGAAATATGACCCCGCTCGGCCTATAAATCGCGTAGTACTCGGTCCAGGAGTTGCAAGTAGTTTATGGTGTTTATAGTAATGCTGGAGGCCGTGCATGGTGCTGACCTGAGAGGTGGACCGTGATGCGGTAGGCAGTGGCACGGTGTACCAAGTGGCACCCGGATGGTGGGCTTGGGAACCCTGCGCACATCGTTTGAGGCCGTGGCAGAAACCTCGGCCGGACTTCCGTACGGGTTACTCTCAGATAGGCGATAAACCTGGACTAGGTACTAGTGTGGTTAACGGTCGTGGCCGACTCCCTCGCTGGGCTTCCGCTTGAAGGTTGCCGAGGTGCATGACGTGCACATGGCGATAAGTGGCGAGAGCGTGTGTGACGAGGTACACCCCTGCAGGGTTATGATCTATTCGAATAGCCGCGTCCGCGGATATGGACTACTTGGAGACATATGTTGTTCATAGATAACTTCAATGGCTACTCATAAAATTGCCAAGATAAGCGTGAGTGTCGTAGACGGCATTTCCGTATGGAGACGGAATGATTCCACGATAGTGTATTGTTGTGGTGTTAGTGGACTCGTGTGCGAGAAATCAAGTTGTCAAAATTATTTGAAAATGCAAGTGTCTAGCCACGAGTCAAATGCTGGCTTTCCGCATGAAACCCCACAATACCTTTTGATACCTTGCATGAGTAGTTAGTCATCCTAAAGTCTTGCTGAGTACCTTCGTACTCATGTTTGCTTAATAAATGTTGCAGAGGTTGCTAATGACCCTAATGGAGGGTTCTTCGTAGACATCGACGACGACGAGTAGCTGGTGTCCCAGCTACGATCTGGCCCTACGTCGGCTCTGTAGTATAGTCATGCCATGTGCCTTATAGTTGCGCTGTCTGTACCCAGACAGTTTATAACTCTTCCGCTGGCTTGTAATTGTATGACTGCTATTATGGGTCGTGAGACCCTTAATGTGTAATATTATGTGTGTGGCTCTTCCGAGCCTCTTAAATAAAGGTTGTACGTTATGGTTATGTTGTGATGCCATCGATGTATCTATACATATCGGTATGCCATGCGTACGTGTGTCGTACTTGATATGTATGGGGTTCGATTACTTAGTCATGAACTTTAGTAGCACTCCTTACAAGGAAATGCCCCTTTGTGATCCAACGAGCCTTGGTAGTTCGCTACTGCTCCGGACACAATGGTTGACTGGCATGTGTCCTTCTTAGCTGCTGTGTCTGTCCCCTTTGGGGAAATGTCACGCGATGTAATGGAGTCCTTGTAGCTTGCTACGACTCGTCTACATTCGCTGATGACCGACACCTGCTTTGTTGGGTCATGTATACCTGTCCTTGTGCGGTACTGCCACTTTGGTTTATGACTAGACATGTCGATCCGGGTTCTTTGACATTGGATTGCTAGCGACACCTTCGCATACGTGAGTCAAAAGACGCAAACGGTCCCGGCTAAGGTAAGGCTGTAGCCGTGGAGTTAACCGTGCGTGAGACCACAAAGGGATGCGATGTGTTACAGGCTGGATTCCTATGGCTTAGGATCGGGGTCCCGACAGCAACGATCTAGCTTGGCATATGACGTTGAAACATATCGCTAGCTATCATATGAGATTGACGGCACAAGTCATGAGACGGAACGGTGGGAGTTGCATGGCAATAGATCTCGGAATGGCTATGAAAATGCCATAGTAGGTAGGTATGGTGGCTGTTTTGAGGAAGGCATATGGTGGGTTTGTGCACCAGTGAAAGTTGCGCGACACTAGAGAGGCTAGAAATGGTGGAAGGTGAAAGTGCATCTATACCATGTACTCACATTAGTCATGAAGAACTCACATACTTATTGCGAAAGTTTTTATTAGTAATCTAAACAAAGTGCTAAACAAATACTCCTAGGGGAAGGGTTGGTAGGTGTTAACCATCGCGCGATCCCGGCCGCAACGGAAAGGATGACAATCAATAAATCAATTATCATCCGACTTCCTAACATAACGGTTCACCATACGTGCATGTTACGGGAATCACTAACTTCAACACAAGTATTTCTAGATGCACAACATCCTACTAACCTAACTCTTAATATTATCAAATCCACGTCTCAAAACTAATTGAGAGGAATCAAACTTCTCTTTCTAATCAATGCACATGAAGATGGAAGTTTTATTGTATCCTCTTTGGGTACCTATCACCTTTGGGACTACTTTCATAGCATAAGGCAACTACCAAGTTACGCACTGCCGTGCTCTAAAAGATCTAAGTGAAGCACATAGAGCAAAATGGTCTAGCTCAAAAGATATAAGTGAAGCACAATCAGTATTCTAGCAAATTCACGATGAGTGCATGTCTCTCTCAAAAGGTGTGCAGCAAGGATGATTGTGACACAGCAAAAAGAAAAGACTCCTACGATACAAGACGCTCCAAGCAAAACACATATCATGTGGTGAATAAAAATATAGCTCCAAGTAATGTTACCGATGGATTGAAGTCGAAAGAGGGGATGCCTTCCCGGGGCATCCCCAAGCTTAGGCTTTTTGGTGTCCTTGAATTTGTCTTGGGATGTCTTGGGCATCCACAAGCTTGAGCTCTTTCCACTCTTTATCCCTTTGTCCATGAGAACATCACCCAAAACTTGAAAACTTCACAACACAAAACTTAAACAGAAACTCGTGATATCATTAGCACAAGAAAACAAACTACCACCTCTTGAGTTACTGTAGCAATCTTGATTTCTATTTATATTGGTGTTAGATTACTGTATTCTCACTTTTCCATGGCTAGTACCCCCTGATACTATCCATCGTTTCATCAAAACAAGCAACCAACACAAGAAAACAGAATCGATCAAAAACAGACCAGTCTGTAGCAATCTGTATACTTCGTATACTTATGTTATCTCAAAAATTCTGAAAACTTACGAAAACTGGGAAAAAGGCATATCAACAGAAGCAAAAAGAATAAACTCAAAAGCTCTTTCTGAATAAAAATGAAAATTAATTTCGTGAGCGAAAAGTTTCTGTCTTTTTCCAACAGGATCAAACAACCATCACCAAAACTAGTCATAAAGGTTTTGCTTGGCTCAAACATAAAAAGAAACACAAAAAACACAATCATAACAGAATTATGATGGTGTGGATGCAACAAAACAGTAATAAAAAGATAAATTCATTGGGTTGCCTCCCAACAAGCGCTATTGTTTAACGCCCTTAGCTAGGCATAAGGCGATAGAATCACGTATCGTCGTCTTTGGTGCTCAAACCATAAGTATAGCCCTCATCATGGATTCATAAGGCAATCTTATTTTCTTTCTAGGAAAATGCTCCATGCCCTTCTTTAAAGGAAATTGAAATCTAATATTCCCTTCCTTCATATCGATGATAGCACCAATAGTCCTTAGGAAAGGTCTACCAAGAATGATAGGGCATGTAGGATTGCAATCAATATCAAGCACAATGAAATCCACGGATACATAGTTCCTATTTTCAATAATAAGAACATCATTGATCCTAATTTTCAATGGCAGTTTGATCTCCCAAAGGAGATTCAAGTCGGCTGGACCTAGAGTTGGCAGAATCGCTTGGTATAGCGATTTGGTGGAGAACCGACCATTCGGTTCCAGGTGCAAATGGATCACGTCCTCCTCCAAGGACGGAGTGTGAAGGGCCACACACTCAATCAACTCCTCCCAAAGGTCCCGCTTAACCGGGCCGAAGGTCCGTCGGAAGGCGATACCTGCTAGGTCGGGTAGGGCCCGTGCAACGGAAACGTCTTTCTGAACACAAATTGCGAACAGAGTTTGGAAGCGAGATGCGAAGGGCTGGGGGCGCACCATCGGTCAAGCCAAAATAGTGTGGTCTTGCCCTGGCCCACCTCAATAGAGGATCCGAGCCGTAGAACCAGCAACAGCTGCATAATGGACTGCCAGAATTACGATCCCCCGGATCGTGGGGCGAGCGCGACGGCCTGTCCACGTAAGTATTTAGCCCGAATAATATCTAGCCACATACCACCTTCACCCGATGCTATCCTCCATAGCCATTTTGACAGGAGGGCAATATTCATCCGCTTAGATGAAATAATCCCAAGACCGCCCTGGTCCTTGCGTTTACATATTTTCGACCATTTCACCATGTGATATTTTTTGCTTCTCACCTTTCCCTGCCTAGAAAAACCGGGACATGTACTTGGCAATATCATGATGCAGGGATTCATTCAGGCTATAGAATCCCATTACGTACATCAGTAGACTCGTCATTGACCAGTTGATCAGCACGACTCGAGCTGCTTTGGACAGCGAGTGTCCTTGCCGTGGCTCCACCCAGTGTTGAACCTTGGTCATCGAGGGGCGCAAGTCCTTTTCTAGGATGCGAGAGTCACAGATGGGCATGCCTAGGTAGGTGGCCGGGAAGGTCCGTAACCTACAATTAAGGCGGTTCGCAATACTCCGCCCTTCCTCATCTGAGTAACCCAACACCATAACCTCACTTTTGGCAAAGTTGATTGTTAGGCCGGACTTCTCCTCGAAGCATAGGAGGAGGAACTTTAGATGAGCGATATCCTCTATAGATCCTTCAACCATGAGGATCCTGTCATCGGCGTACTGGAGATGGGAGATGCCACCTGACCCTAGGAGATGGCAACAAATGCCCGTAATGTGGCCGACTGCTTTGGCCTTGTCTAGGATGGCGGCCACGGCGTCCACGACCAGGTTGAATAGGAAGGGAGAGAACGTGTCCCCTTGCCCGACGCCCTGCGCTGTGGGAAAGCAGGGGCAGCCTCGCCATTGATGTTAATGGTAGTCGTACCGCTCATCACCAATTGCGTTACCCGGGTGATCCATCGTGGGCCGAACCCCTTCTTGAGAAGGGCCTCCCGCAGGAAGGACCAGTGGACCGTGTCGTAAGCTTTGTGGAAGTCGATTTTGAAGAACACCGCCCGTAGGTGTTTAGACTTGATATCATGGAGAACCTCGTGTAGGACCAGAATTCCATCGAGTATGAAGCGGCCTTTGATGAAGGCAGTCTGGTTGGGGTGAGGAATCCGCGACGCTATCAGGTTTGCCCTACTAGCGTACCCTTTAGCTAAAATCCGAAATATCACATTGATAACTGTGATAGGGCGGAACTGGCGGATATCCGTGGCCGCGGGGACCTTCAGGCTCATAGTGACAATCCCGAAGTTTAGCCTAGAAAAATCCGAAACCCCTTGAGAAAACTCGTGAAAGAGCGCCATGATGTCCCTCTTAATAGAGAGCCAGAAGGTCTGGAAGAAACGGACCGGGAGCTCATCAGAACCCGGTGCCGAAGTGGGGTTCATACTCTTAATGATCGCTGCCACCTCGACCTCCTTGAATGGAGCCAACAAGATCCTGCTTTCCTCCGAAGTGACCCGCTGTCCCTCACTCTAGATGGACTCAGCCAAGGTGAGGCCAAAGAGTGGCCTAGCGGCGAAGAGCGCCTTATAAAAGCCATCAACATGTGACCGGATTTCTCTAGGGTCCTGTCGCAGCTGGTCCCCCTCTTAGGGCAGAGGGATGGTGCACCGACGGCGCCAACCATTGGCAATGGCGTGGACGTAAGCTGTATTGGCGTCCCCAAAGAGGACAAAATTGAAGGGTCCCCGTTGGCGCCAGTATGCCTCCTCCTTCCGATATATCTCCACGAGCTCATACTCGAGGGCATACCGTGCCGCCCATTCGTAGGAGGATAGGCCACTCGAGTCCGCACGCAAGTCTAGGCATTGAATCTCGCTAAGTAGGGCACCCTTCCACAGCTTAAGGTCACGCCCGACATTGGACCCTCATCCCTTCATAAATTGTCTCGAGCGCTTAGCTAAGAAGTGCCAATCATCCACCACTGACATGGCCCGATGAGGCCCCCCTCTAGCTGCCAGCCAGTGCGACGTAACCCCCTCGACAAAGCCCGGCTGGCGAAGCCAGAATGCTCCAAAGCGGAAATGAGGAGGAGGCCGCGATCTCTCGTCCAGGGACGAAAGCAGAAGGGGGACATGGTCGGATCCAATACACATGATCACCTGCAGGGATTCTAGGGGGAACCTCACCTCCACTCCGGAGTCATGAACACCCAATCAAGGACACTCAGCATGGGGGTCAGCTGGCGATTGGTCCATGTGAACCTCGCTCCCACTTGGTCAAGCTCTCGGATACCAAGATCAACGATTTGGTCATTCAATCGCTGCATGCCAGGAATTTCCACCCGGGCATTATTCTTATATAATGGGGAACGGATGAGGTTGAAATCGCCCCCAATTATTAATGGTAACATTGCAACCTGATCTTTCTGGTGTAACTCATCAAGGAAGGCATGTGATCGGGAGAGGTCGGCTGGACCATACACCACGATCACTTCCCACTTGAAGTTGGCTGCGCGCTCCCAGACCTCCATACTAACGAAAAACTTCCCGCGGTCCATGAAGACATCTACCAGAGTCCTTTATCCACCCACCACTTCATCAATTCTTTTCTTGCGGATCTTGAGATAGTCGACAACTTTGGTTCTTTAGGGACTGCAGGTTGGGCTCCACCTACAGCTAGACCAACGGTCTGGCAGAAGCCGCCGATGAACTTCTCCAAGCTCAACACTGATGCGGCGGTCAGCAATAACAATCGCTATGGCGCTGTTGCAGCAGTCTGCCGTTCACATACTGGTTTATTCTCAGGTGCTTCAGTGATCGTCTTCGGGGGTATCTATGATCCACCGACTCTGGAGGCTTTGGCGATTCGAGAGGCTCTACCGCAAGCAGGAGATCTAAACTTGCAGCGGATCTATGTTGCATCTGATTGCAAATTTGTGGTGGAAGATATCAAGCAGAAGAACATGGCTACGTATGGAGCCATTATACATGAAATAATAGAGTATGGTAGTACTTTTAAATTGTGAAATTTTGATCACGAATTTAGGAGCTCGAATATCGAGGCTCACAATCTTGCAAATCATGATTTAAAGTGGGGGGTTGGCTGCCATGTTTGGTTAGGACACCCCAGAAATCTTTCGTTCATCCCTGTAAACCTGGTGACGGTTGAGTAAAGCTTTGCGAGATGGTCTCAAAAAAACCCAGCCACCTCGTCCATTTCATGGCATCGTTGAAGTCTTCTTTCCAAATCATGAAAGATTCTGCCACCGTCTTCGGCTCTTCGCCCCACCTCGCCGTCTGCGACGTACGCGGTGACCTTTACAGAGCGATCCCCTACAGTGCGCTTATGTCCGTTGGAAACATGGTCGGTGCCGCTTGTCGCCTGATTCGGCAAACAATGGTCGGAGGCGTCTATGAACTCATGTGACACTCGCTCTTATATTAGATGATCCACTCATGCCTTGTTCGGTTAGCCCGTCCCCCGTCGGGACTGGAGTTCAATCCCCGCCGAACCCCGTGGTTTCTGTTGGGCTAAGTCCCTCCACATGGAGGTGTGTATGCAGCCCCACATAAGCCCATAAGTCCAACACATGTCAGCCATTGATCCTTGATGACCCACAAGTATAGGGCATCTATCGTAGTCCTTTCGATAAGTAAGAGTGTCGAACACAACGAGGAGCAGAAGGATCTGACAAGTGGTTTTCAACAAGGTATTCTCTGCAAGCACTGAAATTATCGGTAACAGATGGTTGTGTGATAAGATGATTCGTAGCAAGTAGCAAGTAACAAAGGTGCAGCAAAATGGCCCAATCCCTTTTTTAGCAAGGGACAAGCCTGGACAAACTCTTATAGGAGGTAAAACGCTCCCGAGGACACATAGGAATTTCTGTCAAGCTAGTTTTCATCATGTTCATATGATCCGCGTTCGCTACTTTGATAGTTTGATATGTGGGTGGATGCTGCCTCTTGAGCTTGCGTTGTTTTTTCCCTTGAAGAGGAAAGGGTGATGCAACATAGGAGAAGTAAGTATTTCCCTCAGTTTGAGAACCGAGCTATCAATCCAGTAGGAGAATCAAGCCAAGTATCCGGAGTACCTGCGCAAACACAAACGAGCTTGCACCCAACGCTATAAAGGGGTTGTCAATCCCTTCAAGATTGATTGCAAAGTGAGATCTGAAGGCGGAAAGTGCAACGAAGTAAAAGTGTAAGGCTGAAAATATGATGTCAAGTAGACCCGGGGGCCATAGTGTTCACGAGAGGCTTCTCTCAAAATTGCAAATATTACGGTGGGTGAACAAATTACTGTCGAGCAATTGATAGAACCGCGCAAAGTCATAATGATATCTAAGACAATGATCATACATATAGGCATCACGCCCGATACAAGTAGACCGATACTTTCTGCATCTACTACTATTACTCCACACATCGACCGCTATCCAGCATGCATCTAGTGTATTGAGTTCATGACAAACATAGTAACGCCTTAAGCAAGATGACATGATGTAGAGGGATAAACTCAAACCAATGATGTAAACCCCATATTTTTACCCTTGATGGCAACAACATGATGCGTGCCTCGCTACCCCTTCTGTCACTGGGTGAGGTCACCGCACAGTATGAACCGAAAACCAAGCACTTCTCTCATTGCAAGAATCATAGATCTAGGTGGCCAAACAAAACCCACAACTCGAAGAGAATTACAAGGATATGAAATCATGCATATAAGAGATCATAAGAAACTCAAATAAGATCCATAGATAATCTGATCATAAATCCTTAATTCATCGGATCTCGACAAACACACCGCAAAAGAAGATTACATCGGATAGATCTCCATGAAGATCATGGAAAACTTTGTATTGAAGATCCAAGAGAGAGAAGAAGCCATATAGCTACTAGCTAGGGACCCGAAGGTCTATGGTGAACTACTCACGCATCATCAGAGAGGCCATGGTGTTGATGAAGAAGCCCTCCGTATCCGAATCCCCCTCTGGCAGGGCACCAGAACGTTCCCCAGATGGGATCTTGCGGAGATAGAAGCTTGCGGCGGCGGAAAAGTATTTTCGTGGATCTCTCGTGCAGTTTTGGATTTTTCGGGAATTTATAGGCGGAAGAGGTAGGGCAGATGAGCCACAGGGAGCCCACAAGCCTGCTAGGCGTGAGCCCCCTGGCCATGCCTAGGGGGCTTGTGGCCTCTCCTGGTGGCCTCTGCCTTTGTTCTCACGTCCCCTGCGTATCTTCTGTTCCAGAAAAAAATCTTTTCAGAAGTTTTATTATGTTTGGACACCGTTTAAAGTTCTCCTCTGAAAAGGGTTTAAAACACGGAAAAAACAGGAACCGACACTTGGCACTGAGTTAATAAGTTAGTCCCGAAAAAAGATATAAAAGGCATACAAAACATGCAAAGTTTGACAAGATAACAACATGGAACCATAAAAAATTATAGATACGTTGGACACGTATCAAGCATCCCCAAGCCTAACTCCTGCTCGTCCTCGAGCAGGGAAGTGATAAAGACTAAATTTTTGATGTGGAATGCTACCTAGCATAGTTGTCCTTTGTAACTTCTTTCATGTGACATGAATGTACAGATCCATAAGATTCAAAACAATAGTTTGCTATTGACATGAAAACAATAATACTTCAAGCAAACTTGCAAGGTAATCATGAACTTTCGAAATAACAAGGCCAAAGAAAGTTATCCCTACAAAATCATATAGTGTGGCTATGCTCCATCATCCCCACACAACTAATTTAAATCATGCAAAACCCCGGTATTGGCCAAGTAGTTGTTTTCGCACTCTTACTTTCTCAAACCTTTTTCAACTCTCACGCAATACATGAGCGTGAGCCATGGATATAGCACTATGGTGGAATAGAGTGTGGTGGAGGTTGTGAGACAAAAAGGAGGAGATGGTCACATTGACTCGGCGTATAAAAGGACTATGGAGATGCCCATTAATAGATATCAATGTGAATGAGTAGGGATTGCCATACAAAGGATGCACTACAGCTATAAGTATGTGAAAGCTCAAAAGGAGAACTAGTGGGTGTGCATCCAACTTGCTTTCTCACGAAGCCCTAGGGAAATTTTGTGGAAGCCCATCATTGGAATATACAAGCCAAGTTATATAATAAAGATTCCCACTTGTATATGGTGGTGAAAAAACGAGAGGCTCTCAATCATGAAGAACATGGTGCTATTATGAAGCACAAGTGTGGAAATAAATTGTAGCATTGTCCCTTCGCTCTTTTTCTCTCTTTTTTTGTTTCGGATCTTTGGCCTCTTTCCATATCTCTCTTTTTATTTCCTCGCATGGGACAATGCTCTAATAATGATGATCATCACACTTTTATTTACTCACAGCTCAAAGCTTAGAACGATGATGACTCTATAGGAAATGCCTCCGGCAGTGTACCGGGATGTGCAACGATCTAGCTTGGCGTATGACGTTGAAACATCTCGCTAGCTATCTTACGATCATGCAATGGCAATATGAGAGTGACGGCACAAGTCATGAGATGGAACGGTGGGAGTTGCATGGCAATATATCTCGGAATGGCTATGAAAATGCCATAATAGGTAGGTATGGTGGCTGTTTTGAGGAAGGCATATGGTGGGTTTGTGTACCGGCGAGAATTGCGCGTCACTAAAGAGGCGAGTAAAGGTGGAAGGTGAAAGTGCATCGATACCATGGACTCACATTAGTCATGAAGAACTCACATACTTGTTGCGAAAGTTTTATTAGTAATCGAAACAAAGTGCTAAACGCATACTCCTAGGGGAAGGGTTGGTAGGTGTTAACCATCTTGCGATCCCGACCTCAACACAAAGGATGACAATCAATAGATCAATTATGCTCCGACTTCCTAACATAGCGGTTCACCATACATGCATGATACGTGAATCACTAACTTCAACACAAGTATTTCTAGATTCACAACACCCTACTAACATAACTCTTAATATTACCGAATCCACGTCTCAAAAGTAATTGAGAGGAATCAAGACTTCTCTTTCTACTCAATGCACATGAAGATGGAGGTTTTTGTATCCTCTTTGGGTGCCTTCACCTTTGGGTCTACTTTCATAGCATAAGACAACTACCAAGTCATGTACCGCCGTGCTCTAAAAGATATAAGTGAAGCACATAGAGCAAAATTATCTAGCTGAAAAGAAATAAGTGAAACACTGTGAGCATTCGAGCAAAATCATGATGAGTGCCTGTCTCTCTCTCAAAAAGGTGTGCAACAAGGATGATTGTGACACAACAAAAAGAAAAGATTCCTACGATACAAGACGCTCCAAGCAAAACACATATCATGTGGTGAATAAAAATATAGCTTCAAATAATGTTACTGATGGATTGAAGACGAAAGAGGGGATGCCTTCCCGGGGCATCCCCAAGCTTAGGCTTTTTGGTGTACTTGAATTTGGCTTGGGATGCCTTGGGAATCCCCAAGCTTGGGCTCTTTCCACTCTTTATCCCTTTGTCCATTAGAACATCACCCAAAACTTGAAAACTTCACAACACAAAACTTAAACAGAAACTCGTGATATCATTAGCACAAGAAAACAAACTACCACCTCTTGAGGTACTGTAGCAATCTTGATTTCTATTTATATTGGTGTTATATTACTGTATTCTCACTTTTCCATGGCTATTACCCCCCGATACTATCCATAGTTTCGTCAAAACAAGCAACCAACACAACAATAACAGAATCTGTCTAAAACAGACCAGTCTGTAGCAATCTATATACTTCGTATACTTCTGGTATCTAAAAAATTCTGAAAACTTACGACAGACTGGGCAAAAGGCATATAAACCAGAAGCAAGAAGAATCAACACAAAATCTCTTTCTGAATAAAAATTAAAAATAATTTCGTGAGAGAAAAGTTTCTGTCTTTTTCCAGCAGGATCAAACAACCATCACCAAAATAGTCATAAAGGTTTTGATTGGCTCAAACACAAAAAGAAACACAAAAACCACAATCATAACAGAATTATGATGGTGTGGACGCAACAAAATAGAACAAAAAAGATAAATTCATTGGGTTGCCTCCCAACAAGCGCTATTGTTTAACGCCCTTAGCTAGGCATAAGGCGATAGAATCACGTATCGTCGTCTTTGGTGCTCAAACCATAAGTAGCCCTCATCATGGATTCATAAGGCAATATTATTTTATTTCTAGGAAAATGCTCCATTCCATTCTTTAAAGGAAATTGAAATCTAATATTCCCTTCCTTCATATCGATGATAGCACCAATAGTCCTTAGGAAAGGTCTACCAAGTATGATAGGGCATGTAGGATTGCAATCAATATCAAGCACAATGAAATCCACGGGTACATAGTTCCTATATATTTGCAATAATAAGAACATCATTGATCCTTCCCATGGGTTTCTTGACAGTAGAATCCGCAAGATGCAAATTAAGAGAGCACTCCTCAATCTCATTAAAGCCTAGAACATCACATAAAGACTTTGGAATCGCGGAAACACTAGCACCCAAATCACACAAAGCATTGCTTTCATAGTTTTTGATTTTGATTTTGATAGTAGGTTCCCACTCATCATGAAGCTTTATAGGAATATAAACTTCCAACTCAAGTTTCTCTTCAAGAGATTTTATCATAGCTTCGTCGATATGATCGGTAAAGGCCTTGTTTTGGCTATAAGCGTGTGGAGAGTTTATCATGGATTGCATCAAGGAAATGCATTCAATCAAAGAGCAACTATCATAATTGAATTCCTTGAAATCCAAAGTAGTAGTTTCATTACTACTCAAAGTTGTAATATCTTCTACTCCACTTTCAATGCTTTTAGCATCAAGATAGATGGACTCCGAATCATTGGGGCGTTTTTCAACCAAAGTGGATTCATATCCAGCCCCATCATCATTAGGTTTGACACAAGAAAACAAATATTCAATGGTAGTCACACCAAGCACTTTAAGATCTTCGTGATTCTTATCATGAGAACACGCCTTTTTAAGCCATTCATGTCTAGCACGAATTTGGGCGGTTCTTTCTTTGCTCTCATTCATGGAAACACGCATATCTTTCAAAGTTTCATCCATATTGATCTTGGGAGGAGCACATCTAACTTTCAAAGCATCAATATCAATAGACATTTTATCAACGCTCCTAGCCAAATGATCAATTTTGAGTACTTTTTCCTCTATGGACGCATTGAAAATCTTTTGCGAGTTGATAAACTCTTTGATATTACTCTCAAGATCAGAGGGTAATTTATTGTAATTTCCATGAGTATTGTTGTAGGAGTTGCCAAAGTTATTAGAGGGGTTACTAGGAAAAGGCCTAGGAACATAGTTTCCTCTAAAAACATTGTTATTGCCGAAATTTACCTACCAACAAAATTAACGTCCAAGCTCGCATTGCTACTCTCAATCAAGGAAGACAAGGGCATATCATTAGGATCTAAAGGATCACTTATACTAGCAACCGAATTCATTAACTCATCCATCTTAGCACTTAACGAGTTAATTTCTTCTATAGCGTGTACCATCTTACTAGTAGGTGACCTTTCAGTGTGCCACTGAGAGTAGTTTGTCATGATATTGTCTAGGAGTTTTGTGGCTTCTCCTAATGTGATTTCCATGAACGTTCCACCCGAGGCAGAGTCCAAGATATTTCTAGAAGCTAAATTCAAACCATCGTAGAAGATTTGTATAATCATCCAAAGACTCAAGCCATGAGCGGGACAATTTCTAATCATCAATTTCATCCTCTCCCAAGATTGTGCAACATGTTCATGATGAAGTTGCTTGAAATTCATGATATCATTACGGAGAGAGATAATCTTAGCTGGCGGAAAATACTTGGATATATAAGCATCTTTGCACTTGTTCCAAGAATCAATACTATTTTTGGGCAAAGATGAAAACCAAGGTTTTGCGCGATCTCGCAACGAGAACGGAAAAAGATTTAATTTAATCACATCATTATCCACATCTTTCTTCTTTTGCATATCACAAACTCAATGAAGGTATTAAGATGGGATGCGACATCTTCACTTGGAAGGCCGGAGAATTGCTCTTTCATAACAAGATTCAGCAAAGCAGCATTGATTTCGTTTGATTACGCACTAGTGGCGGGAGCAATCGGAGTACTAATAAAATCATTATTATTAGTATTCGAGAAGTCACAAAGTTTGGTGTTTCCACTCATGGTGACTTCAGCAAGCAAACAAGCACACAAGCGAACAGAAAGCAAGCGAGAGAAAAGGGCGAACGAAAAAGGCAAATATTTTTGTAAAATTTTGTTTTTCACAAGTGGGGGAGAGGAAAACAAGAGGCAAAAAAGTAAATGCAAGAAATGAGTTTGCGACACTTGCTTGGATGAGCTTCACCTAGAATAATCCCCGGTGCCAGAAATTGACACGTTGATGGGAGACGATTCTTGACTTGATCCTCACCGGCAACGGCGCCAGAAATCCTTCTGGTGCCTCTTGAGCTTGCGTTGGTTTTTCCCTTGAAGAGGAAAGGGTGATGCATCACAGGAGCAGTAAGTATTACCCTCTGTTTGAGAACCGAGGTATCAATACAGTAGAAGAATCAAGCCAAGTGTCCAGAGTACCCGCGCAAACACAAACAAGCTTACACCCAACGCTATAAAGGGGTTGTCAATCCCTTCATGATTGATTGCAAAGTGAGATATGAAGGCGGAAAGTGCAACGAAGTAAAAGTGTAAGGCTGAAAATATGATGTGAAGTAGACCGGGGTCCATAGTGTTCACTAGAGGCTTCTCTCAAAATAGCAAATATTACGGTGGGTGAACAAATTACTGTCGAGCAATTGATAGAACCGCGTAAATTCATGATGATATCTAAGGCAATGGTCATACATATAGGTGCTACGGCAACAGACAACAGCGCCATGAATTGACACGTTGATGGAGACTGGGCTTGCGTTGGTTTTTCCCTTGAAGAGGAAAGGGTGATGCAGCACAGGAGCAGGAAGTATTTCCCTCAGTTTTGAGAACCAAGGTATCAATCCAGTAGGAGAATCAAGCCAAGTGTCCAGTGTACCTACGCAAACACAAAAGAGCTTGCACCCAACGCTTTAAAGGGGTTGTAAATCTCTTCAAGATTGATTGCAAAGTGAGATCTGAAGGCGGAAAGTGCAACGAAGTAAAAAGTGTAAGGCTGAAAATATGGTGTGGAGTAGACCCGGGGGCCATAGTGTTCACTAGAGGCTTCTCTCAAAATAGCAAATATCACGGTGGGTGAACAAATTACTGTAGAGCAATAGATAGAACCGCGCAAAGTCATGACGATATCTAAGCCAATGATCATACATATAGGCATCACGTACGAGACAAGTAGACCGGTACTTTCTGCATCTACTACTATTACTCCACACATCGACTGCTATCCAGCATGCATCTAGTGTATTGAGTTCATGACGAACAGAGTAACGCTTTAAGCAAGATGACATGATGTAGAGGGATAATCTCAAACCAATGATGAAAACCCCATCTTTTTACCCTTGATGGAAACAACACGATGCGTGCCTCGCTACCCCTTCTGTCACTGGGTGAGGTCACCGCACGGTATGAACCCAAAACCAAGCACTTCTCCCATTGCAAGAATCAAATACCTAGTTGGCCAAACAAAACCCACAACTCGAAGAGATTTACAAGGATATGAAATCATGCATAAGAGAGACCAGAAGAAACTCAAATAAGATTCATAGATAATCTGATCATAAATCCACAATTCATCGGATCTCGACAAACACACCGCAAAAGAAGATTACATCGGATAGATCTCCATGAAGATCATGGAGAACTTTGTATTGAAGATCCAAGAGAGAGAAGAACCAATCTAGTTACTAGCTATGGACCCGTAGGTCTATGGTGAACTACTCACGTATCATCGGAGAGGTCATGGTGTTGATGAAGAAGCCCTCCGTATCCGAATCCCCCTCCAGTAGGGCACCAGAACGTGCCCGAGATGGGATCTTGCGGAGACAGAAGCTTGCGGCGGTGGAAATGTACTTTCGATGATCTCCTGATTTTTTATGGAATTTTTGGGAATATATAGGTGCAAAACCTAGGGCAAAGGAGCCTCAGGGAGCCCACAAGCCAGGGGACGCGGCCCCCCTGGCCGCGCCATGAGGGCTTGTGGGGTCCCTGGTGGGCCCCTGCCCAGATTCTCCGGCTCTCCGATCTTTTTCTGTTTCGGAAAAAATCTTTTTGGCAGTTTCGTTCCGTTTGGAATCCATTCAAAATCCTCCTCTCAAAGGGCTCAAAAACATGGAAAAAACAGGAACTGGCACTTGGCACTGAGTTAATAAGTTAATCCCAAAAAATATATAAAAGGCATACAAAACATCCAATGTTTGACAAGATAATAGCATGAAACCATCGAAAATTATAGATACGTTGGAGACGTATCAAGCATCCCCAAGCTTAACTCCTGCTCGTCCTCGAGTAGGGAAGTGATAAAGAATGAATTTTTGATGTGGAATGCTACCTAGCATAGTTGTCCTTTGCAACTTCTTTCACGTGACATGAATGTTCAGATCCGTAAGATTCAAAACAATAGTTTGCTATTGACATGAAAATAATAATACTTCAAGCAAACTAGCAAGGTAATTATGAGATTTCAAAATAACAAGGCCAAAGAAAGTTATCCCTACAAAATCATATATTCTGGCTATGCTCCATCATCCTCACACAACTAATGTAAATCTGCACAACCCCGGTATTGGCCAAGTAATTGTTTTCGCACTCTTACTTTCTCAAACTTTTTATAACTATCACGCAATACATGAGCGTGAGCCATGGATATAGCACTATAGGTGGAATAGAGTGTGGTGGAGGTTGTGAGACAAAAAGGACGAGATGGTCACATTGACTCGGCGTATCAAAGGACTATGGAGATGCCCATTAATAGATATCAATGTGAATGAGTAGGGATTGCCATACAAAGGATGCACTATAGCTATAAGTATGTGAAAGCTCAAAAGAAGAACTAGTGGGTGTGCATCCAACTTGCTTGCTCACGAAGACATAGGGAAATTTTGAGGAAGCCCATCATTGGAATATACAAGCCAAGTTATATAATAAAGATTCCCACTAGTATATGGTGGTGACAAAACGAGAGGCTCTCAATCATGAAGAACATGGTGCTATTATGAAGCACAAGTGTGGAAAGAAATAGTAGCATTGCCCCTTCTCTCTTTTTATCTTTTTTTGTTTTGGCTCTTTGGCCTCTTTCCATATATCTCTATTTTTTATTTCCTCACATGGGACAATGATCTAATAATGATGATCATCACACTTTTATTTACTCACAACTCAAAGCTTAGAACGATGATGACTCTATAGGAAATGCCTCCGGTAGTGTACCAGGATGTGCAACGATCTAGCTTGGCATATGACGTTGAAACATATCGCTAGCTATCATATGAGAGTGACGGCACAAGTCATGAGACGGAATGGTGGGAGTTGCATGGCAATAGATCTCGGAATGGCTATGAAAATGCCATAGTAGGTAGGTATGGTGGCTGTTTTGAGGAAGGCATATGGTGGGTTTGTGCACCGGTGAAAGTTGCGCGCCACTAGAGAGGCTAGCAATGGTGGAAGGTGAAAGTGCATCTATACCATGTACTCACATTAGTCCTGAAGAACTCACATACTTATTGCGAAAGTTTTTGTTAGTAATCGAAACAAAGTGCTAAACAAATACTCCTAGGGGAAGGGTTGGTAGGTGTTAACCATCGCGCGATCCCGGCCGCAACGGAAAGGATGACAATCAATAAATCAATTATCATCCGACTTCCTAACATAACGTTCACCATACGTGCATGTTACGGGAATCACTAACTTCAACACAAGTATTTCTAGATTCACAACACCCTACTAACATAACTCTTAATATTATCAAATCCACGTCTCAAAACTAATTGAGAGGAATCAAACTTCTCTTTCTAATCAATGCACATGAAGATGGAAGTTTTATTGTATCCTCTTTGGGTACCTATCACCTTTGGGACTACTTTCATAGCATAAGAAAAAGGGCGAACGAAAAAGGCAAACGAAAAAGGAAAATTGGTGAAGTGGGGGAGAGGAAAACGAGAGGCAACAGGCAAACAAAGTAAATGCAAGAGATGAGTTTGTGACACCTACTTGGATGAGTTCTTGACTTGATCCTCCCCGGCAACGGCGCCATAAATTCTTCTGCTATGGCAACGGAAAACAATGCCAGGAATTGACACGTTGACGGAGACTAGGCTTACGTTGGTTTTCCCTTGAAGAGGAAAGGGTGATGCAGCACAGGAGCAGTAAGTATTTCCCTCAGTTTTGAGAACCAAGGTATCAATCCAGTAGGAGAATCTCGTCAAGTCCAGAGTACCTGCGCAAACACAAAAGAGCTTGCACCCAACACTTTAAAGGGGTTGTCAATCCCTTCAAGATTGATTGCAAAGTGAGATCTGAAGGCGGAAAGTGCAACGAAGTAAAAAGTGTAAGGCTGAAAATATGGTGTGGAGTAGACCCGGGGGCCATAGTGTTCACTAGAGGCTTCTCTCAAAATAGCAAATATCACGGTGGGTGAACAAATTACTGTCGAGCAATTGATAGAACCGCGCAAAGTCATGACGATATGTAAGGCAATGATCATACATATAGGCATCATGTCCGAGACAAGTAGACCGATACTTTCTGCATCTACTACTATTACTCCACACACCGACTGCTATCCAGCATGCATCTAGTGTATTGAGTTCATGACGAACATAGTAACGCCTTAAACAAGATGACATGATGTAGAGGGATAATCTCAAACCAATGATGAAAACCCCATCTTTTTACCCTTGATGGAAACAACATGATGTGTGCCTCGCTACCCCTTCTATCTCTGGGTGAGATCACCGCCCAGTGTGAACCCAAAACCAAGCACTTCTCCCATTGTAAGAATCATAGATCTAGTTGGCCAAACAAAAGCCATAACTCGAAGAGATTTACAAGGATATGAAATCATGCATAAGAGAGATCAGAAGAAACTCAAATAAGATTCATAGATAATCTGATCATAAATCCACAATTCATCGGATCTCGACAAACATACCGCAAAAGAAGATTACATCGGATAGATCTCCATGAATATCATGTAGAACTTTGTATTGAAGATCCAAGAGAGAGAAGAAGCCATCTAGTTACTAGCTATGGACCCGTAGGTCTATGGTGAACTACTCACGCATCATCGGAGAGGTCATGGTGTTGATGAAGAAGCCCTCCGTATCCGAATCCCCCCTCCAGGAGGGCACCAGAATGTGCCCCAGATGGGATCTTGCGGAGACAGAAGCTTGCGGCGGTGGAAAAGTACTTTTGATGATCTCGTGATTTTTTGTGGAATTTTTGGGAATATATAGGCGCAAAACCTAGGGCAATGGAGCCTCAGGGAGCCCCCAAGCCAGGGGGCCGCGAGCCCCCCTGGCCGCGCCATGAGGGCTTGTGGGGTCCCTAGTGGGCCATGCCCTGATTGTCTGGCTCTCCGATCTTTTTCTGTTCTGGAAAAAATCTTTTTGGCACTTTCATTCCGTTTGGACTACGTTCAAAATCCTCCTCTGAAAGGGGTCGAAAACATGGAAAAAATGGAACTCGCACTTGGCACTGAGTTAATAAGTTAGTCCCAAAAAACATATAAATGGCATACAAAACATCCAAAGTTTGACAAGATAATAGCATGAAACCATCAAAAATTATAGATGCGTTGGAGATGTATCAATAGGCATCACGTCTGAGACAAGTAGACCGATACTTTCTGCATCTACTACTATTACTCCACACATCGATCGCTATCCAGCATGCATCTAGTGTATTGAGTTCATGACGAACAGAGTAACGCCTTAAGAAAGATGACATGATGTAGAGGGATAAACTCAAACCAATGATGTAAACCCCATCTTTATACCCTTGATGGCAAGAACACGATGCGTGCCTCGCTATACCTTCTGTCACTGGGTGAGGTCACCACACGGTATGAACCCAAAACCACGCACTTCTCCCATTGCAAGAATCATAGATCAAGTTGGCCGAACAAAACCCACAACTCAAAGAGAATTACAAGGATATGAAATCATGCATATAAGAGATCAGAAGAAACTCAAATAAGATTCATAGATAATCTGATCATAAATCCACACTTCATCGGATCTCGACAAACACACCGCAAAATAAGATTACATCAGATAGATCTACATGAAGATCATGGAGAACTTTGTATTGAAGATCCAAGAGAGAGAAGAAGCCATCTAGCTACTAGCTATGGACCCGAAGGTCTATGGTGAACTACTCACGCATCATCGGAGAGGCCATGGTGTTGATGAAGAAGCCCTCCGTATCCGAATCCCCCCTCCGGCAGGGCACCAGAACGTGCCCCAGATGGGATCTTGCGGAGACAGAAGCTTGCGGCAGCGGAAAAGTATTTCCGTGGATCTCTCACGCAGTTTTGGATTTTTCAGGAATTTATAGGCGGAAGAGGTAGGGAAGACGAGCCACAGGGGGCCTACAAGCCTGCTAGGCACGACCCCCTGGCCGCGCCTAGGGGGCTTGTGGCCTCCCCTGGTTGCCTCAGCCTTGGTTCTCACGTCCCCTGCGTATCTTCTGTTCCGGAAAAAAATCTTTTCATAAGTTTTATTCCGTTTGGATAGCGTTTAAAATTCTCCTCTGAAAAGTGTCAAAAACACGAAAAAAACAGGAACTGGCACTTGGCACTGAACTAATAAGTTAGTCCCAAAAAAGATATAAAAGGCATACAAAACATCCAAAGTTTGACAAGATAACAACATGGAACCATCAAAAATTATAGATACGTTGGAGACGTATCAGTGGACCGGTGCTTGGGTGCTGCCCTTACTTGGACAAACCTCCCACTTATGATTAACCCCTCTTGCAAGCATCCACAATTATGAAAGAAGAATTAAGACAAAGTCTAACCATAGCATTAAACTTGTGGATCCAAATCAGCCCCTTACGAAGCAACACATAAACTAGGGTTTAAGCTTCTGTCACTCTAGCAACCCATCATCTACTTACTACTTCCCAATGCCTTCATCTAGGACCAAATAATGGTGAAGTGTTATGTAGTCGACATTCACATAACACCACTAGAGGAAAAACAACATACAACGCATCAAAATATCAAACGAATACCAAATTCACATGACTACTTATAGCAAGACTTATCCCATGTCCTCAGGAACAAAAGTAACTACTCACAAAGCATAATTATGTTCATGACCAGAGAGGTATTGAATAGCATCAAGGATCTGAACATATAATCTTACACCCAGTAATCCAACTAGCATCAACTACAAAGAGTAATTAACACTACTAGCAACCTTACAAGTACCGATCCGAGTCGCGAGACGGAGATTGGTTACAAGAGATGAACTAGGGTTTGGAGATGAGATGGTGCTGATGAAGATGTTGATGGTGATGAGTCCCCTCCGATGAGAGGAGTGTTGGTGAGGACGATGACAATGATTTCCCCCTCTGGGAGGAAAGTTTCCCCGGCAGGACGACCCTGACGGAGCTCTAGATTGGTTCTGCTCAAGTTCCGCCTCGTGGCGGCGGCGATTCGTCCCGAAAGCCTCCTCCTGATTTTTTCTGGAACGAAACCCTCATTATAGCAAAAGAGGGGAGCCAGAGGGCCAACAGGGAGCCCACAAGCCCCCTAGGCGCGACTAGGGGGGTAGGTCGCGCCTAGTAGGCTTGTTGCCTCCTGGTGGCTCCCCTCTGGTACTTCTTCGGCCCTGTATTTTTTATAAATTCCAAAATAATTTCTCGTTGATTTTCACAGCTTTTGGAGGTGTGCAGAATACGTATCTCAAACTTGCTCCATTTTTAGATCAGAATTCCAGCTGCCCGCATTCTCCCTCTTCATGTAAAACTTGCAAAATAAGAGAGAAAAGGCATAAGTATTGTACCGTGAAGTGTAATAACAGCCCATAAAGCGAGAAATATCAACATAAAAGCATGATGCAAAATGGACGTATCAACTCCCCCAAGCTTAGACTTCGCTTGTCCTCAAGCGGAAACTGAGATCAATAAATATGCCCACATGTTTAGAGAGAGAGGTGTCGACTAAACAAGATATGGACATGCAAGCATCATAATCATAATCAGAACATCAATATCATCATATAATCTCTTATGCTAAAGTGATAATTCCTTCACAAAGTAAAGTATGGATCAAGAACTTTATTGAGAATTAACAACCAATAGCCTTTAGTCATTGAAGCAATTGCAATTTATCATAACATCGGAAAGAGTCAAATAAGAGCTTGTAAAGAAAATCCACATACTCAATCATCCTTTTGTCTTCTACAATTCCTACAACTCACGTGGTACTCATGAGATCAAAGTTTCACTCGGACACAGAGAAAGATAGGGGCTTATACACAGAGAAAAATAGGGGCTTATAGTTTCGCCTCCCAACTATTTAGCTCAAGGGTAATGTCAACAATAATAATTCATGAATACTTACTTCCAAGTTGACATATGAATATATATCTTTCCCTAGCATATGACGTTAGCCAAGATAAAGGCGAAATAAGGAATTGGTGTAGATCACCATGACTCATTCAAGGGAAAAAAGTAAAGGTACAAGATAGGCCCTTCGTAGAGGGAAGCAGAGGTTGTCATGCGCTTTTGAGGTTTGGATGTGTGTCTTCTTAGTGTGAAGGAATGTCACTTTATATTGCCTCTTGTGATAAAGAACTTTATTATGCAGGCTGTCACTTTTATGTCTTCCTCATCATAGGTTCGTACAAAGCTTATTTTCCACACAATAATAGATCATACATATTTTGGGAGCAATTTTTATTGCTTGCACTGATGACAACTTACTTGAGGGATCTTATTCAATCCATAGGTAGGCATGGTGGACTCTCATGGCAAAACTGGGTTGAAGGTTTATGGATGCACAAGTAGTATCTCTACTTAGTGTGGAAGTTTTGGCTGATATGAGGTGGAAGCAATCATCACATGCTAAGGGGTCTCTAGTCATATAATCATTGTTCGGAACCAAGCAAACATAATTCATTATGTTGTCTTCCTTGTCCAACATCTACTTCTAAGCATGCAATAGTTTAGTGAGTGCTCACAATTATAGATGGTGCCCAAGATGATATATTTATATGTGAACCTCTCTTTCTTTATTACTTCCTATTAATTGCAACAATGACCAAGGTCTACGTTTGTCCACCCACAACAAGTTTCAATCAACATTCTTTTTGTATGTGAAGTCATCACTTCCCATAAGATCATTACATGATCTTTCATGCTTTTGTTCTTTTATCATTCTTTTCTTTAGATCATGGCATGAAGCAAGGACCTTAACTAAAACACTCTTTATTATATGACTCACGAACTCGAATACATCGGGGGTGACACAAAGCAAAACTCAAGCCTAGAACACTAAGAACTTTATTCTACTAGAGAAAGATAAAACCAAAAAGGATAGAACTAAGAAAAGGTAAAGGCGAAAGATGTGATGGTGATACGATACCAGGGAAACTCCCCCAAGATTGGCACAAGCCAAGGGGATTTCCCATACCCGTGCTTAGTTGTCTTCCTTTGAAGGTGATGGTGGTGGAGTTGTTGCAAAGTTCTTGAATTTGTTTAATTTCCCCTTGAGCACAAAGTTCTGCTCCTTCCGATCGTTAATTTCCTCTTCAAGCCTCAACACCCTTTGGCATAATTCTTGCTTACTCTCCTGCAAAAGATGAGAAGGGATAAACAAAATCTTAGGCTTGTTTCTTGAGTCAGGGAGGCTTGACTTTTTGAACTCCACGTATGTGTCTCCAGGTTGGGGTAGAGGAGCCTCCTCTTCATCAGAGCTTGTTCCTTCCTTCCCCTTGGGATCATAATCTTCTTCCTCATCAGTGGTCCAACCATAGTGATCCAAGTCCCCATAGACCTTGGAATTAGCAAGGTAATCTGCCACATAGCTCTCCCCCTCTGAATCTTGAGAAGACATCTTGCCCTAAATCTGCGGCAGAAACAGGTTCGAAACAAAAACAGAGGAAATTTGCGCGATACAAGGGTCAGACCTTTCAGGAGAATATAGAATGATTTTTTTTCGACCAGAAGGAGTACTCCGCAAGAAAACGGAGTCCGGGTGGCACACGAGGTGGTCACAAGCCCCCCAGGCGCGGCCAGGGGGTGGCCCGTGCCTGGCAGGCTTGTCGCATACTCGTGCGCTTTGCGGACTACTTTAAATTTTGCTAATTTTCTAAAAATTCCAAAACGGAGAAAAATTCCTACTGGGAAAGTTTTGGAGTCGGTTTACTTACCAAATCACATACCTCTTCGTTTTCGGAGTCTGAAATAGGCTGATAAATATCCCTTATATACTCCTCCGGAGTTATGGTATTGATAATATTGCTTTCAACATTTATTGGAGTACCTGAGATATAGTGCTTGATTCTTTGCCCATTTACCACTATCGGAAAATTACCTTCCGTGTTCTTGATCTTGATGGCACTGGAACGATATACTTCCTCAACAATGTAAGGACCTTCCCATTTAGAGAGAAGATTGCCTGCAAAAAATCTTAAACGAGAATTATATAGCAAGACATAATCACCTACATTGAACTCACATTTTTGTATCCTTTTATCATGCCACCTCTTAACCTTTTCTTTGAACAACTTGGCATTTTCATATGCCTGAGCTCTCCATTCATCAAGTGAGCTAATATCAAATAACCTCTTCTCACCAGCAAGTTTGAAATCAAAGTTGAGCTCTTTGATTGCCCAATAAGCCTTATGCTCTAGCTCAAGAGGTAAATGACATGCTTTACCGTAAACCATTTTGTACGGAGGCATGCCCATGGGATTATTATAAGAAGTTCTATAAGACCACAGTGCATCATCGAGCTTCTTAGACCAATTCTTTCTAGACCTATTGACAGTCTTTTGCAGAATTAGTTTAATCTCTCTATTGCTTAGCTCTACTTGACCACTGGACTGGGGGTGATAGGGAGACACAATTCTACGTTTGACATCGTACTTAGCAAGCGTTTTACAGAAAGCACCATGAATGAAATGTGAACCACCATGAGTAATTAGATATCTAGGGACTCCAAATCTAGGGAAAATAACTTCTTTAAGCATCCTATAGGGGTGTTGTGATCAGCACTACTAATTGGGATAACTTCTACCCACTTAGTAACGTAATCAACAACAACTAGGATATGAGTATACCCGTTGGATTTTGTAAAAGGTCCGATATAATCAAAACCCCAAACATCAAATGGTTCAATGACAAGTGAATAATTCATAGGCATTTCCTAACATTTACTGATATTACCTATTCTTTGACATTCGTCACAAGACAAGACAAACTTACAGGCATCCTTGAAGAGAGTGGGCCAATAGAAACCTAATTGCAATACCTTGTGTGCAGTTCTATCTCCTGCATGGTGTCCTCCATAAGCCTCGGAGTGACACTTCTGTAGGATCTGTCCCTGTTCATGTTCAGGTACACAACATCTAATAACACCATCTACTCCTTCCTTATAAAGGTGAGGATCTTCCCAAAAGTAATGTCTCAAATCAAAGAAGAATTTCTTCTTTTGCTGGTATGTGAAACTAGGTGGTATATATTTGGCAATGATATGATTTGCATAATCAGCATACCACAGTGCACTACGTGAAATATTGATGACATTCAATTTCTCATCAGGAAAGCTATCATCAATAGGTTGTGGGTCATCAAGAACATTCTCCAACCTAGACAAGTTATCTGCTACGGGGTTCTTAGCACCCTTCCTATTGACAACATGCAAATCAAATTCTTGTAGCAAGAGAACCCATCTGATAAGTCTAGGTTTAGCATCTTTCTTTTCCATAAGGTACTTAATAGCAGCGTGATCAGTGTGAATAGTGACTTTGGAATCAACTATGTAAGATCTAAACTTTTCACATGCAAACACGACTACTAAAAATCCTTTTTAGTAGTAGCATAGTTTCTTTGGGCACTGTCTAGAGTTTTACTAGCATAGTGAATAACATTCAACTTCTTATGAGCTCTTTGTCCTAGAACAACATCAACAACATAATCACTAGCATCAGACATGATTTCAACAGGTAAGTTCCAATTAGGTGGTTGAACAATAGGCGCAATTATCAAGGCTTTTTTAAGTATTTCGAAGGCTTCCTCACAATCATCGTCAAAAACAAAAGGAATATCCTTTTGCAAGAGATTGGTAAGAGGCCTAGAAATCCTAGAAAAGTCCTTGATGAACCTTCTATAGAAACCAGCATGACCAAGGAAACTTGTTATACCTTTGATATCTGTAGGGCATGTCATTTTCTCGATCGCATCGACCTTAGCCTTATCGACTTCAATACCTCTTTCGGAAATTTTATGTCCTAAGACGATGCCTTCATTAACCATAAAGTGGCACTTCTCCCAATTCAAGACAAGATTGGTATCTTTACATCTCTGCAAAACTCGATCAAGGTTGCTGAGGCAATCATCAAAAGAAGACCCGTAAACAGAGAAGTCATCCATGAAAACCTCAACAATCTTTTCACAAAAGTCAGAGAATATAGCCATCATACATATTTGAAAGGTGGTAGGTGCATTACATAAGCCAAAAGGCATACTTCTGTAAGCAAAGGTACCGAAAGGGTAGCTCAAAGTGGTTTTCTCCTGATCAGATTGTGCAACAGGTATTTGCGAGAAACCAGAATAACCATCTAGAAAGCAGAAGTGTGTGTGTTTAGACAATCTTTCTAGCATTTGGTCGATAAAAGGCAAAGGGTAATGATCTTTCCTAGTGGCTTTATTCAATTTCCTAAAATCAATCACCATGCTATAGCCAGTAATAATCCTCTGAGGAATCAATTCATCCTTATCATTAGGGACAACGGTAATACCTCCCTTCTTAGGGACGCATTGCACGGGACTCACCCAATCACTATGAGCAACAGGATAGATAATACCTGCTTCCACGAGCTTTAGTATTTCTTTTCTTACTACCTCTTTCATCTTGTGCTTTAGGATTTAATCTCCGTTGATGATCGGCAACTGGTTTGGAATCAGGATCGGTTTTAATCTTGTGCTGGCATAGAGTGGGACTAATGCCCTTATGATCATCAAGAGTATATCCAATAGCAGCACGGTGCTTCCTCAGAGTTTTTAGTAACTTGTTTTCTTCATGCTCTGAGAGGCTAGCACTAATAATAACAGGATATATCTCTTTTTCATCAAGATAAGCATGCTTAAGAGTATCAGGCAACTGTTTAAGCTCGAACACAGGATCACCCTTTGGTGGGGGTGGATGTCGAAGCAGTTCAACAGGGAAATTATTCTTAAGGATAGGATTTTGTTCAAAGATAACTCTATCTATCTCATTCCTTTCATCCATATGCATATCATTTTCACGCTCAAGCAAGTATTGCTCTAAAGGATTAGTAGGAGGCATAACAATAGAATCTAGGGCAATAATTTCATCCTTACTAGGCAACTCTTTTTCATGAGGTTGTCTACCAAACTTGGAGAAATTGAACTCATGTGACACACCTTCAAAGCCAACAGTGATAGTTTGCTTCTCACAGTCAATATGAGCATTGACAGTATTGAGGAAAGGTCTGCCAAATATGACGGGACAAAAGCTATCTTGTGTGGTAGCAAGAACGAGAAAATCAGCAAGATACTTCGTTTTACCACACAAGACTTCAACATCTCTAACAATTCCCAAAGGGCAGATAGTATCTCTATTTGCAAGCTGAATAGTGACATCAATAGGTTCCATCTCGACAGGTGCAATCTCGTCTTTAATTTCATCATATAGAGATTGAGGTATTGCACTAACACTAGCACCCACGTCACATAAACCATGATATCAATGATCTCCTATCTTAACAGAAACAACAGGCGTGCCAACAACAGGCCCATGTTTGTCTCTAGCATGAGGTTTAGCAATTCTAGCAGCATCTTCACAAAAGTGAATATCATGGCCCTCAACATCGTCAGACAGGAGATCTTTGATAATAGCAATGCTAGGTTCAACTCTAATTTGCTCATGGGGTGTAGGTGTTCTAATGTAGCCCCTACGTATCACAGTTGAAACTTTAGAATGATCCTTTGTCCTAACAGGGAAAGGTGGGTTCTCAATGTAAGCACTGGGAACAATAGGATCATTATATGCGATGACTTTCTCTTCATCTGGATTCGATTTAGCTACATTGACTTCTAAGGGAGGATGATATTTAAACCACTTCTCTTTAGGGAGATCAATATGAGCAGCAAATGATTCACACAATGAAGCTACTATCTCAGAGTCAAGTCCATATTTAGCGCTAAAATCACAAAAAGTATTTGTTTCAACAAAGGATTTAACGCAATCAAACTTGAAATTCATACCTGACTCCTTACCTTCATCAAACTCCCAATCTTCAGAGTTGCATTTAATTCTTTCCAATAAATTACATTTGAAGTCAATATCTCTCTTCATAAAAGAACTAGTACAAGAAGTGTCAAGCATGGTGCGATTATCATGAGAAAGCCGAGCATGGAAGTTCTGAATGATAATTTCTCTCGAGAGCTCATGGTTGGGGCATGAATATAACATTGATTTAAGCCTCCCCCAAGCTTGAGCGATGCTTTCTCTGTCACGAGGCCAAACATTATAAATATAATTCCGATCACGATGTACCAAATGCATAGGATAAAACCTTTGATGAAATTCCAATTTCAATCTATTGTAGTTCCATGATCCAGTATCATCACATAGCCTATACCATGTCAATGCTTTATCCCTCAAAGATAAGGGAAAGACCTTCTTCTTGACCTCATCCTCGGGCAAACCTGCAAGCTTAAATAAACCACAAACTTCATCTACGTAGACTAGATGCAAGTCGGGATGTGATGTTCCATCTCTTGTAAAAGGATTAGCCAGCAGTTTCTGAAGCATACCCTAAGCAAATTCATAGCAAATATTTTCAGTAGGTGCAGCAGGTTGAGGAGCAACTCCTTGTGCTTCCGTTCGAGGTGAAGATACCCCGAACAAGGTGCTCAAAGGATTAGTTTCCATAGTAACAAGTGACAATAAATTTCAGCACACTATATAAATGTTTCCTTACCAAATTCCACTTACCAAAGGCGCTTCACCCCCCGGCAATGGCCCCAGAAAAGAGTCTTGATGACCCACTCTTGAGCTTGCGTTGGTTTTTCCCTTGAAGAGGAAAGGGTGATGCAGCACAGGAGCAGTAAGTATTTCCCTCAGTTTGAGAACCAAGGTATCAATCCAGTAGGAGAATCACGTCAAGTCCAGAGTACCTGCGCAAACACAAAAGAGCTTGCACCCAACGCTATAAAGGGGTTATCAATCCCTTGAAGATTGATTGCAAAGTGAGATCTAAAGGCGGAAAGTGCAACGAAGTAAAAGAGTAAGGCTGAAAATATGGTGTGAAGTAGACTCGGGGGCCATAGTGTTCACTAGAGGCTTCTCTCAAAATAGCAAATATTACGGTGGGTGAACAAATTACTGTCGAGCAATTTATAGAACCGCACAAAGTCATGACGATATCTAAGGCAATGATCATACATATAGGCATCACGTTCGAGACAAGTAGACCGATACTTTCTACATCTACTACTATTACTCCACACATCGACCGCTATCCAACATGCATCTAGTGTATTGAGTTCATGACGAACAGAGTAACGCCTTAAGCAAGATGACATGATGTAGAGGGATAAACTCAAACCAATGATGAAAACCCCATCTTTTTACCCTTGATGGCAACAGCATGATGCGTGCCTCACTACCCCTTCTATCACTTGGTGAGGTCACCGCACGGTATGAACCCAAAACCAAGCACTTCTCCCATTGCAAGAATCATAGATCAAGTTGGACAAACAAAACCCACAATTCGAAGAGAATTACAAGGATATGAAATCATGCATATAAGAGATCAGAAGAAACTCAAATAAGATTCCTAGATAATTGGATCATAAATCCACAATTCATCGGATCTCGACAAACACACCGCAAAAGAAGATTACATCGGATAGATCTCCATGAAGATCATGGAGAACTTTGTATTGAAGATCCAAGAGAGAGAAGAAGCCATCTAGCTACTAGCTATGGACCCGAAGGTTTATGGCGAACTACTCATGCATCATCGAAGAGGTCATGGTGTTGATGAATAAGCCCTCCGTATCCGAATCCCCCCTCCGGCAGGGCACTAGAACGTGCCCAGATGGGATCTTGCGGAGACAGAAGCTTGCGGCGGCGGAAAAGTATTTTCGTTGATCTCTCGCGCAGTTTTGGCATTTTTCTGGATTTATAGGCGGAAGAGGTAGGGCAGACGTGGCACAGGGGGCCCACAAGCCTGCTAGGCGCGGGCCCCCCTGGCCGCGCCTAGGGGGCTTTTTGGGTCCCCTGCTGGCCCTTGCCTTGGTTCTCAAGTCTGGTGCGTATCTTCTGTTCCGGAAAAAATATTTTCGGAAGTTTTATCCCGTTTCGACACCGTTTACAATCCTCCTCTGAAAAGGGTCAAAAACACGGAAAATGCAGGAACTGGCACTTGGCACTGAGTTAATAAGTTAGTCCCAAAAAAGATATAAAAGGCATACAAAACATCCAAAGTTTGACAAGATAATAGCATGGAACCATAAAAAATTATAGATACGTTGGAGACGTATCAAGCATCCCCAAGCTTAACTCGTGCTTGTCCTCGAGTAGGGAAGTGATAAAGACTGAATTTTTGATGTGGAATGCTACCTAGCATAGTTGTCCTTTGTAACTTCCTTCATGTGACATGAATGTTCAGATCCGGAAGATTCAAAACAATAGTTTGCTATTGACATGAAAACAATTATACTTCAACCAAACTAGCAAGGTAATCATGAACTTTCGAGATAACAAGGCCAAAGAAAGTTATCCCTACAAAATCATATAGTCTGGCTATGCTCCATCATCCTCACACAACTAACTTAAATCATGCACAACCCCGGTATTGGCCAAGTAATTGTTTTCACTCTCTTACTTTCTCAAACCTTTTACAACTATCACGAAATACATGAGCGTGAGTCATGGATATAGCACTATAGGTGGAATAGAGTGTGGTGGTGGTTGTGAGACAAAAAAGGAGGAGATGGTCACATTGACTCGGCGTATTAAAGGGCTACGGAGATGCCCATTAATAGATATCAACATGAATGAGTAGGGATTGCCATACAAAGGATGCACTAGAGCTATAAGTGTGTGAAATCTCAAAAGGAGAACTAGTGGGTGTGCATCCAACTTGCTTGCTCACGAAGACCTAGGGCAATTTGAGGAAGCCCATCATTGGAATATACAAGCCAAGTTATATAATAAAGCTTCCCACTAGTATATGGTGGTGACAAAGCAACAAGTTCTCAATCATGAAGAACATGGTGCTATTATGAAGCACAAGTGTGGAAAAAGATAGTAGCATTGTCCCTTCTCTCTTTTTTTATTTGGGCTCTTTGGCCTCTTTTTTCTCTCTTCTCTTTTTTTTATTTGGGCTCTTTGGCCTCCCTTTTTTTATTTCCTCACATGGGACAATGCTCTAATAATGACGATCATCACACTTTTATTTACTCAAAGATCAAAGCTTAGAACGATGATGACTCTATAGGAAATGCCTCCAGCAGTGTACCGGGATGTGCAACGATCTAGCTTGGCGTATGCCATTGAAACATCTCGCCAGCTATCTTACGATCATGCAATGGCAACATGAGAGTGACGGCACAAGTCATGAGACGGAACGGTGGGAGTTGCATGGCAATATATCTCGGAATGGCTATGAAAATGCCATAGTAGGTAGGTATGGTGGCTGTTTTGAGGAAGGCATATGGTGAGTTTGTGCACCGGAGAAAATTGCGCGGAATTAGAGAGGCTAGCAATGGTGGAAGGTGAAAGTGCATCTATACCATGGACTCATATTAGTCATGAAGAACTCACATACTTGTTGCGAAAGTTTTTATTAGTAATCGAAACAAAGTGCTAAACGCATACTCCTAGGGGAAGGGTTGGTAGCTGTTAACCATCGCGCGATCCCGACCGCAACACAAAGGATGACAATCAATAGATCAATCATGCTCTAACTTCCTAACATAGCGGTTCACCATACGTGCATGTTACTGGAGTCACTAACTTCAACACAAGTATTTCTAGATTCACAACACCCTACTAACATAACTCTTAATTTTACCAAATCCACGTCTCAAAACTAATGGAGAGGAATCAAACTTTTCTTTCTACTCAATGAACATGAAGATGGAAGTTTTTGTATCCTCTTTGGGTACCTATCACCTTTGGGACTACTTTCATAGCACAAACCAACTACCAAGTCACGCACCGCCGTGCTCTAAAAGATCTAAGTGAAGCACATAGAGCCAAATCATCTAGCTCAAAAGATATAAATGAAGCACGATGAGCATTCTAGCAAATTCACGATGAGTGCATGTCTCTCTCAAAAGGTGTGCAGCAAGGATGATTGTGACACAACAAAAAGAAAAGTCTCCTACGATACAAGACGCTTAAAGAAAAACACATATCATGTGGTGAATAAAAATATAGCTCCAAGTAATGTTACCGATGGATTGAAGACGAAAGAGGGGATGCCTTCCCGGGGCATACCCAAGCTTAGGCTTTTTGGTGTCCTTGAATTTGGCTTGGGATGCCTTGGGCATCCCCAAGCTTGAGCTATTTCCACTCTTTATCCCTTTGTCCATGAGAACATCACCCAAAACATGAAAACTTCACAACACAAAACTTAAACAGAAACTCGTGATATCATTAGCACAAGAAAACAAACTACAACCACTTTAGGTACTGTAGCAATCTTGATTTCTATTTATATTGGCGTTATATTACTGTATTATCACTTTTCCATGGCTAGTACCCCCCGATACTATCCATAGTTTCATCAAAACAAGCAACAAACTCAACAAAAACAGAATCTGTCAAAAACATACCTGTGTGTAGCAATCTGTATACTTCGTATACTTCTGGTACCTCACAAATTCTAAAAAATTACGACTGCCTTGTCAAAAGGAATATAAACCAGCTGCAAAAAGAATAAACTCAAAAGCACTTTCTGAATAAAAATAAAAAATAATCTCGTGAGCGAAAAGTTTCTGTCTTTTTACAGTAGGATCAAACAACCATCTCCAAGACTAGTCATAAAGGTTTTGCTTGGCTCAAACACAAGAAGAAACTCAAATAAGATTCATAGATAATCTGATCATAAATCCACAATTCATCGGATCTCGACAAACACACCGCAAAAGAAGATTACATCGGATAGATCTCCATGAAGATCATGGAGAACTTTGTATTGAAGATCCAAGAGAGAGAAGAATCCATCTAGCTACTAGCTATGGACCCGAAGGTCTATGGTGAACTACTCACGCATCATCAGAGAGGCCATGGTGTTGATGAAGAAGCCCTCCATGTTCGAATCCCCCTCCGACAGGGCACCAGAACGTGCCCCATATGGGATCTTGCGGAGACAGAAGCTTGCGGCGGCGGAAAAGTATTTTCGTTGATCTCTCTGTTGGTTTGGGGATTTTAGGAAATTTATAGGCGAAAGAGGTAGGCCAAAGGAGGCACGGGGGCCCACGAGCCTGCTAGGTGGCCCCCCTGGTGCGCGCTTAGGGGGCTCGTGGCCTCTTTCATGGCCCTCTGCCTTGGTTCTCAAGTCTTCTGGATCCCTTCTGTTATGGAAAAAATCATCCCGAAGATTTTATTCCGTTTGGACTCCGTTTAATATTATTATCTGAAAAAGGTCAAAAACACAAAAAAAACAGAAACTGGCACTGGGCACTGAGTTAATAGGTTAGTCCCAAAAATGATATAAAATAGCATATAAATGCATATAAAACATCCCAAGTTGATAATATAGTAGCATGGAACAATCAAAAATTATAGATACGTTGGAGACGTATGACACCTTCTCGCGCTGTCGGTGACCGGCCCCGTTGCCAGGGACCAGGAGCAGCAGTTCCTGGCCTCTCCCATGCCTCTCTTATCCTCCCCGTGTTTTCCCCCTGCTCCCTCTAATCTCTACATCTCTCTCTCTTTTCTGTAAGAGAGCAGGAACGAGGAGGAGTTTCAGGTTCAGTCATGGCATCGTCGGAGCGCCTTGTTGTGGGACCTTCACTCCTCTGTCCTCAAGCTCGCCGGAGACGTCGGCCGGAGCGCCACCGGCGACCCATCCAGTGAGCATCTGCCTCACGCGCCGTAGCCCCAAGACTCCCAGCCGCTCGTCTAGCTCCACTTTGCCCCGGCGCATCAGCAGAAGCACTTGCACCCGCAACGCCCCGCTGTTTCCCCCTCCTCGCCGCCTCGCGCCGGCCAGCCACCGGAGGGCTGCCAGGCGTCGGTTCCCGGGTCATCCCTCTGCTCTTCTCTCTCCCTCCTTCCGCTTCCCTCTTCCTGGCTCTCTCTCACTCTGCCATTTTTTCTGTTTCTCTGAACAGCAGCTGCCGGAGCCCCATGGCCGCCGTCTCGTCGCTGTGAACCTCACCGTCGGAGCCCTCCCAGCCGGATCCGCACCCGAGCGTTCCCCCTATCCATTCCCAGCCTTTGAGTCCGCCATCTTCGTCGAAGCATCGCGCCGTCAGCCTCTCCTTCCCCGTTGTGAGCAGTCCTCCTGATCTGAAATTCAGTCTTTTCTAGATCCAATCGAGCATCTCAGGTTATTTTGTTTAGCCTCAAAGTTTGGCCACGAGCATCCTATTAGTCTAGTTGGCTAGCGCAGCCAGTTTTCCAAGCGAGGGGACTGGGGTTCGAATCCCACACTACTAGGAAAAGGCTTGCTAATGGCGCACCTATTTTTGCTACTAATGGCGCACTATAGGTGCGCCACTAGCATCACGCCATTAGATTTTTTTTACTAATGGCGCACCACAAGTGCGCCATTAGTATCTGGTATACTAATGGCGCACCAGGTAGTGCGCCATTAGTATTGCTCACGGTGCGCCATTAGTATCTAGTATACTAATGGCGCACCAGGTAGTGCGCCATTAGTATATATCCTGGTGCGCCATCAGTATAGATCCCGGTGCGCCATTAGTATAGATCCTGGTGCGCCATTAGTATTGATCCTGGTGCGCCATTAGTATAGCTTATGGTGCACCATTAGTATGCCTCCCACGGCCATATTTACCCATATGCTCTGGCTTACTAATGGCGCACTAGTGTGCTGAGTGATGCGCCACTAGTGTGCTGAGTGATGCGCCACTAGTATGAATATTAGGTATTTATTTTATTTTTTCTGATATTTGCACAGATTACAAAATATATTATTGCACAGAATATAGATAGCACAACATATAAACAACAAATTTATCGAATACAATAGAAGATTAGTCTCCGAATACAATTCATCATATTAGTCTCCGAATTTAAAATACCGAACAAAGTTAGAACATTACAAGTCTCGAGACCGCGAGTAGTGAGTTTGTCTTCACATTACAAGTCGATATATCGACCATCTAAACTACCATCACATATAGAAGAGAGTTGCGGTCATCACGATGAGCATAATCGCAATGAAACTGGTCTTCATCCGGTTCCTCCAACGCTCCCTCCTCTCTCCCGCTAGATAGCACGCGTATCTAACTTCCGCCTCCGCCCTTGTGGTGTACCCTTTGTAACTGTTACCGCTGAATCGATGAACTTGTCTCCGACACTGCTCCCAGTCGTCGTAGACTCCGGGAACCTTACCCTTCTACACGACATACGACGTCATCTCTATGCACTAGCCAAACAAAACTTTGGTAGCAATTCACAGAGACATACAAGTTCATTAAAGTTTAATATTACAACTATAACAACACGATTCATGGTCCTACTAATAAATAGCATCGATTATATATAAGTTGAACGACTATCCAAACCAAAGAGACATACCAATTCATTAAAGTTTAATATTGCAACATGAATTAGTAGCGATTCACGGGAACGTGGATGAAGCCGCCGTCTTTTGTGATGGTCATGAAATTACGGTCGTTGTCAGCCTGCATTTGTAGCATTGTATCTATCTCACTATTGGACAGCGGAGATCTGAGGTAGAACTGCCCCGAGGTACGAAGGACATCTTGATGGATGATTTCCGCAAACTCCGAGTGGGTGTGAAAGAATTCTTGTCTGATGTCCGCATCCTGGATTGCCGACAAGCGTGCGGCCCAATCTTTGAGATTATTTGGTAGCCGAAGGTGATTACTGTCCCGTATGATCGCTCGCATGTGATGGAGGGCGTAGTAGGCATCCTTCTGACTGCCAGGCGGCTGCTTGACGCAGGCGAACGTCGTATTTTGGGTGAACACGTGCTTGCCGTGCCTGAGACTTGTCCTGCTGAAGGTGCCTCCAGATATGGCGTAGCCAGGAAGAGCTTCATCAAGAACTTTCTTGATATTTGTGTAGTCCTTTTTTGACTGACGGTCCGAGTCGAAATACGTGTCCGTGGAATATTTCAGGCTTAAGGGGATGAGTGTGCAACGTGTGTCACTGCACAAAACACGGAATGTTAGAAAAAAAAGGACGATCAAAATCTAAGAAATCATATGTTACGTGGCGATGAGGGGATAACTTACCAGGAAAAGTAAGGCACGAGGAAGTTATCCTTTTTTGAGTTTGCTAGAATGACGCCTTCGAGGTATGAACTCGCGACTTGCCGGTCCCCAACGCTGCCCAAGATCTTGGCACGCATATAGAAGGGGTCGACTATCACTAGGTCCGGGGTCTTGTCTCTAATGATCCGCATCTCTATACTCAGCGAAAATAGCCGAACGAAGGTGTAGTGCAGCGGATGAAGGTTAAACATAGCGAAGATGTCAGCAAACCGCAGGACAATCATACCCCCGATGGCGCTATCGACAAAGCCCTTGCCCTCTGGCACCTTGGCCACGAAAACCAGGTATGCCACATTATTCTCGGAGAGACGCCGCTTCTCCAAACAAAGAACACTGTCATGCAGACTCCGCATAGCACCGGTTGCAGCATTGAGCAGATTAGTCGGTAGCATGGACGACTTCATAATCATCTTCATCACCTTGCCAGCGATAGCCATCCATGAAACCACACAAGAGCAGGTGGTCCCGCACCTTTACGGAATCCGGGTCCATAAGGCTCTTCAGCTTGCATCTTCGACACGGACATCTTATCTCCGTCTCGTTCTTTTGAAGCATCTCGGCCTTCGCGGAGCTCAAAAACCTATTCACGATGCCTTCGGTCATCGTGAGGACCATGGTCGCCTGCGGGGTAGAGCAAAACGATATTTTAGAACCAAAAAAAATTTGGCATGACTTTGCCTAAAAATAGGACAAAAAAGAATGCATAGTGCCAAATTCTCGCCGAAACGGAAATGAATCAACATTCTGGGAAAATATTGGCAACTATCGCATTTCAAATACCGGTACCTGCAAACACAAACATATATGCAACACCACAAACATATGCAACACAACAAACATATGCAACACAAGAAACATATGTAGATCTAGCTAGGCCATAAAAAGTGCATGTGCACGTTGTTGGAGGGAGAAAAAAGTAGATCTACAACATAAAAGCTTTCCCCTTACTTACCTATAAAAAAAGGTAAATTAACCACTTAATTTGGGTGAATCTATGATGAGGTGAGGAGGAGGAGGCACACGAGACAAGCTTGGAGGAGGAGGTGGAGAGAATGAAAGTGGGGAAAGTGAGTGTGGTAGGTGGCTGTCCAAAATATCTAGCTGGTCCCAGGTTACTAATGGCGCACCACCTACATATGCGACATTAGTAACCCTGGTTACTAACGGCGCACCTCCTCTCGTGCGCCATTAGTAGTTCCGTAAAAAAAAATATAGTAGTGGCGCACCACCAACAGATGCGCCATTAGTAACAATGGTTACTAATGGCGCACTAGCTTTGGTGCACCATTAGTAGTTTGCAAAAAAAAACCAATTTTTTTTTATAGTAGTGGCGCACTACTAACAGATGCGCCATTAGTAAGCAGGTTACTAATGGCGCACCAGGTACTAGTGGCGCACCGAGAGTGTGGTGCGCCATTAGTATCCACCACACTAATGGCACACCTCACATGGTGCGCCATTACTATATAGTAGTGGCGCACTGCTTGTGTGGTGCGCCATTAGTATCTATATCATCTATAGCCGTTTTCCTAGTAGTGCCATGCGTCCCTTTTTTAATTATGTTGCTGTGGTTTTCCTTTTCGATATGCACTCCACTGCTGGAGGTGTTCAGTTAATTTAGCTCTGCTAATTTAACAGGAATAGTCGGCTATCCTAGTGGTAGGCACAACACGCACACATCCAGGAGGTTCTGGGATCGAATCCCTAGCTGCCCTGCTACTTCTCAAACAACAGCGCCATAATTTGACACGTTGATGGAGACTTGCTTGTGTTGTTTTTTCCATTGAAGAGGAAAGGGTGATGCAGCACAGGAGCAGTAAGTATTTCCCTCAGTTTGAGAACCAAGGTATCAATCCAGTAGGAGAATCTCGTCAAGTCCAGAGTACCTGCATAAACAGAAAGAGCTTGCACCCAACGCTATAAAGGGGTTGTCAATCCCTTCAAGATTGATTGCAAAGTGAGATCTGAAGGCGTAAAGTGAAACGAAGAAAAAGTGTAAGGCTGAAAATATGGTGTGGAGTAGACTCGGGGGCCATAGTGTTCACTAGAGGATTCTCTCAAAATAGCAAATATGAAGGTGGGTAAACAAATTACCGTCGAGCAATTGATAGAACCACGCAAATTCATTACGATATCTAAGGCAATGATCATACATATATGCATCACATCCGAGACAAGTAGACTGATACTTTCTGCATCAACTACTATTACTCCACACGTCGACCGCTATCCAGCATGCATCTAGTGTATTGAGTTCATGACGAACTGAGTAACACCTTAGGCAAGATGACATGATGTAGAGGGATAAACTCAAACCAATGATGAAAACCTCATCTTTTTACCCTTGATGGCAAAAACACGATGCGTGCCTCGCTACCCCTTCTGTCACTGGGTGAGGTCAGCGCACGGTATGAACCCAAAACCAAGCACTTTTCCCATTGGAAGAATCATAGATCTAGTTGGCCAAACAAAACCCACAACTCGAAGAGAATTACAAGGATATGAAATCATGCATATGAGAGATCAGAAGAAACTCAAATAAGATTCATAGATAATCTGATCATAAATCCACAATTCATCAGATCTCGACAAACACACCGCAAAGGAAGATTACATCGGATAGATCTCCATGAAGATCATGGAGAACTTTGTATTGAAGATCCAAGAGAGAGAAGAAGCCATCTAGCTACTAGCTATGGACCCGTAGGTCTATGGTGAACTACTCACGCATCATCGGAGAGGTCATGGTGTTGATGAAGAAGCCCTCCTATCCGAATCCCCCCTCCGGGAGGGCACCAGAACGTGCGCCAGATGGGATCTTGCGGAGACAGAAGCTTGCGGTGGCGAAAAAGTACTTTCGATGGAAGGCTTGGCCTTTCTAGCCTGGTGTTTTGTTCGACATTTGTCCCCTTAGTTTCGCCTACCGGTGTTATATTCCATAATTGAGCGCTCCTAACACGATCGGGGTTGTTATGGGACCCCCTTGATAATTCGTCTTAGATTAAAACTGGTCTGGCAAGACCCAACTTTGGTTTTACATTTGCCTAATAACTAATAAATGCATAGGGACCCGCCGGCACCGACAGATTAATTAATCAACCCCCGGGCCAGTGCTCCTCATGAGTGTTGGTCCAAAAAGGGCAGACAGCGGGGCCACCACGGGGCAACTCGAGGTTTCGTACCTGTAGGCTTTCCCATCCGGTCATGTCCTGAGTACGAGATATGCGGCTCCTATCGGGTTCGTCGATACGTCGGGTGGCCTTGCTGGATTAGTTTTACCTTTTACGAAATATCTTGTGCATCGGGATTCCGGTGATGCTTTGGGTAATCTCAGAGTTGAGGTTTTCCACTAAGGAGTCCGACGAGATCGCGAGCTTCGTGATCTAGGATTTCTATGCGGCTTGTGGTAATTTGTGATGGACTAGTTGGAGCACCCCTGCAGGGTTAAATCTTTCGGAAAGCCGTGCCCGCGGTTATCTGGCAATGTGGAAACTTTGTTTAACACTGGTTCTAGACAACTTCAAGTTAACTTAATTAAAACTTGCCAACGGAGTGCGTAACCGTGACTGTCTCTTTCGCGAGCTCCTTCTCCGATCGAGGACAAGTAGGGTTATGTCTGACGTGAGTAGGTGTTCAGGATTATTCATTTGATCATTAATAGTTCACGTCCGCTATGCGTAGATCTTCCCTCCTCTTATTCTTGTACCCGTAAGTTAGCCACCTCATATAATGCTTAGTCACTTGCTGCAGCCTCACCACTTAACCATACCTCACCTATTAAGCTTTGCAAGTCTTGATACCTTTGGAAATAAGATTGCTGAGTCTCATGTGGCTCACAGATTACTGTTGGGTAACGTAGCATAAATTCAAAATTTTCCTATGCCATATTCAGATCTTCCTATGGAGAGACCACCAACGAGAGAGGGGTGAGTGCATCTTCATACCTTTGAAGATCACTAAGCGGAAGCGTTGCTAGAACGTGGTTGATGGAGTCGTACTCGTGGCGATTCAGATCACGGTGTGATTCCGATCTAGTGCCGAACCACGGCACCTCCGCGTTCAAGACATGTGCAGCCCGGTGACGTCTCCCGCACCTTGATCCTGCAAGGAGGAGGGAGAGGTTGGGGAAGATCTCCTATAGCACGACGGCGTGGTGTCGATGGAGAGACGAGGTCTCCCGGCAGGGCTTCGTCAAGCACCGTGGGAGGAGGAGGAAGGAGGGGAGCAGGGCTGCGCCGAGGGAGAGAAGAAACGGTGTGCAAAACAGCCCCAAAGCCCTAGGTATATATAGGAGGAGGGGAGGGGGTGCCACCCCTAGGGTTCCCGCCCTAGGTGGTGCGGCAGCCCCCCCAGATGGGAGGTGCGGCGGCCAGGGCAGGGGGAGGGGGTGGCGCACCCTTAGGTGGGCCTTAGGCCCACCAGCGCCTAGGGTTTCCCCCCCTCTCCACCTCCTGCGCCTTGGGCCCCTTTGTGGGAGGTGCACCATCCCACTTTGGGCTGGTTGCCCTCCACCTTTTGGCCCATGCTACCTCTTGGGGCTGGTGGCCCCTCCCGGTTGACCCCCAGGACCATTTCTGGTGGTCCCGGTGGTCCCAGTACGCTACCGGTGACGCCCGAAACATTTCCGGCGTCCAAAACCATCCATCCTATATATCAATATTTACCTCAGGACCATTCCGGAGCTCCTCGTGATGTCTGGGATCTCATCCGGGACTCCGAACAACTTTTGGTAACCTTGTATAACATTTCCCTATAACCGTAGCGTCATCGAACCTTAAGTGTGTAGACCCTACGGGTTCGGAAAACATGCAGACATGACCGGGACGCTCTCCGGCCAATAACCATCAGCGGGATCTGGATACCCATGGTGGCTCCCACATGTTCCACGATGATCTCATCGGATGAACCACAGTGTCAAGGATTCAATCAATCCCGTATACAATTCCCTTTGTCTGTCGTATAGAACTTGCCCAAGATTCGATCGTCGGTATACCTATACCTTGTTCAATCTCGTTAGCGGTAAGTCTCTTTACTCATTCCGTAGCACGTCAGCCTGTGACTAACTCCTTAGTCATATTGAGTCATGATGATGTTCTACCGAGTGGGCCAGAGATAACTCTCCGTCATACGGAGTGACAAATCCCGATCTCGATTCGTACCAACCGAACAGACACTTTCGGAGGTACCTGATACGTCTCCAACATACCTATAATTTTTGATTGTTTCATGCTATTATATTGTCAAACTTTGGATGTTTTGTATGCCTTTTATATATTTGTTGGGACTAACTTATTAACTCGGTGCCAAGTGTCAGTTCCTGTTTTTTCCGTGTTTTTTGACCTTTTTCAGAGGAAGATTTGAAACGGAGTCCAAATGGAATAAAATCCCCGAAAAGATTTTTTCCGAAACAGAAGAATATCGGGAGACTTGAGAACCAAGGCACGGGGTCCCCAGGGACCCCACAAGCCCCCTAGCCCCGGCCAGGGGGGAGGCCGGGCCTCCCTGGCTTGTGGGCCCCCTAGACCTCCTCCGCCCTAGCTTTTGCGCCTATATATTTGATACGTCCATTTTATTTGAAGAGGGAGAATACCTTGTGGTACCATACTTATGCCTTTTCTCTCTTATTTTGCAAGGTTTATTTGAAGAGGGAGAATACCGGCAGCTGGAATTCTGGACTAGAAAAGGAGCAAATCTGAGTCCCCTATTTTACGCAACTCCAAATGCCCTAAAAATCAACGTGGTATTTTTCGGGAATATATAAGAAATACTGGGCGAAAGAAGTACCAGAGGGGAGCTACCAGGGCCCCACAAGTCTGGTAGCCGCCACCCCCTAGTGGCGGCTACAGGGCTTGTGGGCTCCCTGACGACCCACTGGCCCCCTCTTTTGCTATATGAAGGGTTTCGTTCCACAAAAAATCAAGGAGGAGCTTTTTCGTGGTTTCGCCGCCGCCACGAGGCAGAACTTGAGCAGATACAATCTAGATCTCCGGCAGGACGATCCTGCCGGGGAAATTTCCCTCCCGGAGGGGGAAATAGACGCCATCGTCATCACCAACACTCCTCTCGTCGGAGGGGAGTCATCTCCATCAACATCTTCATTAGCACCATCTCCTCTCCAATCCCTAGGTCATCTCTTGTAACCAATCTCCATCTCGCGACTCCGATTGGTACTTGTAAGGTTGCTAGTAGTGTTGATTACTCTTTGTAGTTGATGCTAGTTGGATTACTTGGTGCAAGAGTTTATGTTCAGATCCTTGATGCTATTCATTACACCTCTGATCATGATTATGATTATGCTTTGTGAGTAGTTAATTTTGTTCCTGAGGACATGGGACAAGTCATGCTAATAATAGTCATGTGAATTTGGTATTCGTTCGTTATTTTGATATGCTGTATGTTGTCTTTTCCTCTAGTGGTGTTATGTGAACATCGACTACATAACACTTCACCATATTTGGGCCCAGAGGAAGGCATTGGGGAGTAGTAAGTAGATGATGGGTTGCTAGAGTGACAGAAGCTTAAACCCCAGTCTATGCGTTGCTTCGTAAGGGGCTGATTTGGATCCACTAGTTCAATGCTATGGTTAGATGTTGTCTTAATTCTTCTTTCGTAGTTGCGGATGCTTGCGAGAGGGGTTAATAATAAGTGGAATGCTTGTCCAAGTAAGGCCAGTACCCAAGCGCCGGTCCACCCACATATCAAACTATCAAAGTAACGAACGGGAATCACATGAACATAATGAAACTAGCATGACAGAAATTCCCGTGTGTCTTCAGGAGCGTTTTTCCTCCTATAAGACTTTGTTCAGGCTTGTCCCTTTCTACAAAAGGGATTGGGCCACTTGCTGCACCGTTGCTACTACTTGTTACTTGTTACTTTTCGCTTGGTACGTTTCACCTCGCTACACCATCACTTGTTACCGCTAGTTTCAGTGCTTGCAGTTATTACCTTGCTGAAAACCGTTTATCAGAGCCTTCTGCTCCACGTTGGGTTCGACACTCTTACTTATCGAAAGGACTATGATTGATCCCCTATACTTGTGGGTCATCAAGACTCTTTTCTGGCGCCTTTGCCGGGGGGTGAAGCGCCTTTGGTAAGTGCAATTTGGTAAGGAATCATTTATATAATGTGATGAAATTTATTGTCACTTGTCACTATGGAAACTATTCCTTTGAGGAGTTTGTTCGGGGTATCTTCACCACGAACGGAAGCACGAGGAGTTTTTCGTCAACCTGAGGTACCTACTGAAAATATCTTTTATGAAATTCCTTCGGGTATGCTTGAGAAACTGCTGGCTAATCCTTTTATAGGAGATGGATCTTCACATCCAAACTTGCATCTGATCTATGTAGATGAAGTTTGTGGTTTATCTAAGCTTGCGGGTTTGCCCGAGGATGAGGTAAATAAGAAAGTCTTTCCTTTATATTTGAAGGATGAGGCGTTGACATGGTATAGGCTATGTGATGATACTGGATCATGGGACCACAATCGGTTGAAATTGGAATTTCATCAAAAGTTCTATCCTATGCATTTAGTACATCGTGATCGGAATTATATTTATAACTTTTGGCCTCATGACAGGGAAAGCATAGCTCAAGCTTGGGGGAGGCTTAAATCAATGCTATATTTATGCCCCAATCATGAGCTCTCGAGAGAAATTATCACTCAAAACTTTTATGCTCGGCTTTCTCATGAAGATCTTACCATGCTTGACACTTCTTGTACCGGTTCTTTTATGAAGAAGGATATTGACCACAAGTGGAATTTATTGGAAAGATTCAAACGTAACTCTGAAGATTGGGAGCTGGAAGAAGGTAAGGAGTCAGGTATGAATTTCCAGTTTGATTGCATTAAATATTTTGTTGAAACAAACACTTCTAGAGATTTTAGCGCTAAGTATGGACTTGACTCTGAGATAGTAGCTTCTCTATGTGAATCTTTTGCTGCTCATGTTGATCTTCCCAAAGAGAAGTCGTTTAAATATCATCCCCCCTGTAGAAGTCAACATAGCCAAAACCAATCTAGTTGAGGAGAAAGTCATTGCTTTTAGTGATCTTGTTGTTCCTTGTGCCTACGCTGAGAAACCACCTTACCTTGCTAGGAAAAAGGATTATTTTAAAGCTCCAACTGTGATATGTAGGGGTTACATTAGACCACTTGCACCCCCTGAGGAGATTAGAGTTGAACCTAGTGTTGCTATCATCAAAGATCTCTTAGCCGAAGACATAGACGAGCATGTTATCAAATTCTGTGAGGACTCCGCTACAATTGCTAAACCTCACGCGAAAGACAAATACGGACCTGTAGTTGGCCTGCCCGTTGTTTCTGTCAAGATAGGAGATCACTGTTATCATGGTTTATGTGATATGGGTGCTAGTGTTAGTGCAATACCCCGGTCCCTATATGATGAAATCAAAGATGAGATTGCACCTGCTGGGTTAGAACCCATTGATGTCACTGTTACGCTAGCTAATAGAGAGACTATCTGCCCTCTAGGAATTGTGAGAGACGTAGAAGTCCTGTGTGCTAAGACGAAGTATCCTACTGATTTCCTCGTCCTTGCTACTGCACAAGATAGCTTTTGTCCCATCATATTCGGTAGACACTTTCTCAACACTGAAAATGATATGCATATGGATGAAAGAGATGAGATAGATAAAATGTTTTTAGAACAATATCCTATTCTCAAGAATAATCTGCCTGTTGAACTGCTTGGGGATCCTCCCCCATCGAAGGGTGATCCTGTGTTCGAGCTTAAACAGTTTCCTGATACTCTTAAGTATGCCTATCTTGATGGGAAGGAGATATATCATGTTATTATTAGTGCTAGCCTCTCAGAGCATGAAGAAAAGAAGTTACTAAAAACTCTGAGGAAGCACCGTGCTGCTATTGGATATACTCTTGATGATCTTAAGTTTATTAGTCCCACTCTATGTCAGCACAAGATTAAAACTGATCCTGACTTCAAACCAGTTGCTGATCATCAAAGGATATTAAATCCTAAGATGAAAGAGGTCGTTAGAAAAGAAATATTAAAGCTTCTGGAAGCAGGAATCATTTATCCTGTTGCTCATAGTGATCGGGTAAGTCCAGTACATTGCATACCTAAGAAGGGAGGTATCATCGTCGTTCCTAATGATAAGAATGAATTAATCCCACAAAGGATTATTACTGGCTATAGGATGGTGATAGACTTCCGGAAACTGAACACGGCAACCAGGAAAGACCATTATCCTTTGCCGTTTATCGACCAAATGCTAGAAAGGCTATCCAAACACACACACTTCTGCTTTCTAGACGGTTATTCAGGTTTCTCGCAAATACCTGTTGCACAATCTGATCAGGAGAAAACCACTTTCACCTGCCCCTTCGGTACCTTTGCTTATAGACGTATGCCTTTTGGCTTATGCAATGCACCTGCCACCTTGTTGGAAATATGCCCTAGAGGCAATAATAAATTAGTTATTATTATATTTCTTAGTTCATGATAATCGTTTATTATCCATGCTATAATTGTATTGATTGGAAACACAATACTTGTGTGGATACATAGACAAAACACTGTCCCTAGTAAGCCTCTAGTTGACTAGCTCGTTGATCAAAGATGGTCAAGGTTTCCTGGCCATAGGCAAGTGTTGTCACTTGATAACGGGATCACATCATTAGGAGAATCATGTGATGGACTAGACCCAAACTAATAGACGTAGCATGTTGATCGTGTCATTTTGTTGCTACTGTTTTCTGCGTGTCAAGTATTTATTCCTATGACCATGAGATCATATAACTCACTGACACCGGAGGAATGCTTTGTGTGTATCAAACGTCGCAACGTAACTGGGTGACTATAAAGATGCTCTACAGGTATCTCCGAAGGTGTTAGTTGAGTTAGTATGGATCAAGACTGGGATTTGTCACTCCGTGTGACGGAGAGGTATCTCGGGGCCCACTCGGTAATACAACATCACACATAAGCCTTGCAAGCAATGTAACTTAGTGTAAGTTGCGGGATCTTGTATTACGAAACGAGTAAAGAGACTTGCCGGTAAACGAGATTGAAATAGGTATGCGGATACTGACGATCGAATCTCGGGCAAGTAACATACCGAAGGACAAAGGGAATGAGATACGGGATTATATGAATCCTTGGCACTGAGGTTCAAACGATAAGATCTTCGTAGAATGTGTAGGATCCAATATGGGCATCCAGGTCCCGCTATTGGATATTGACCGAGGAGTCTCTCGGGTCATGTCTACATAGTTCTCGAACCCGCAGGGTCTGCACACTTAAGGTTCGACGTTGTTTTATGCGTATTTGAGTTATATGGTTGGTTACCGAATGTTGTTCGGAGTCCCGGATGAGATCCAGGACGTCACGAGGAGCTCCGTAATGGTCCGGAGGTAAAGATTGATATATAGGAAGTCCTGTTTTGGTCACCGGAAAAGTTTCGGGCTCATCGGTAGTGTACCGGGAGTTCCGGGAGGGGTGCCGGGGACCATCGGGAGGGGTGTCACGCCCCAAGGGGTCTCATGGGCTATGGGAAGAGATAAACCAGCCCCTAGTGGGCTGGAATAAGTTCCCACTAAGGCCCATAAGGTTTGAGAAGGAAAAAACACAAGGTGGAAAGAGTTTCCAAGTGGGAAGGTGGAATCCTACTCCAAGTAGGATTGGAGTAGGACTCCTCCACCTCCAATTTCGGCCAAACCTTTGGGTTTTGAGGCTGCCTCCTCCCCTCCCTCCCACCTATATATACGGAGGTTTTAGGGCTGATTTGAGACGACTTTCTCACGGCTGCCCGACCACATACCTCCATAGTTTTTCCTCTAGATCACGTTTCTGCGGAGCTCGGGCGGAGCCCTGCTGAAACAAGATCATCACCAACCTCCGGAGCGCCGTCACGCTGCCGGAGAACTCTTCTACCTCTCCGTCTCTCTTGCTGGATCAAGAAGGCCGAGATCATCGTCGAGCTGTACGTGTGCTGAACGCGGAGGTGCCGTCCGTTCGGTGCTAGATCGTGGGACTGATCGCGGGATTGTTCGCGGGGTGGATCGAGGGACGTGAGGACGTTCCACTACATCAACCGCGATCTCTAATCGCTTCTGCTGTACGATCTACAAGGGTACGTAGATCACTCATCCCCTCTCGTAGATGGACATCACCATGATAGGTCTTCGTGCGCGTAGGAAAAATTTTGTTTCCCATGCGACGTTCCCCAACAGTGGCATCATGAGCTAGGTTCATGCGTAGATGTCTTCTCGAGTAGAACACAAAAGGTTTTGTGGGCGGTGATGTGCGTTTTGCTGCCCTCCTTAGTCTTTTCTTGATTCCGCGGTATTGTTGGATTGAAGCGGCTTGGACCGACATTACTCGTACGCTTACGAGAGACTGGTTTCATCGTTACGAGTAACCCCCTTTGCTCAAAGATGACTGGCAAGTGACGGTTTCTCCAACTTTAGTTGAATCGGATTTGACCAAGGAGGTCCTTTGATGAGGTTAAATAGCAACTCATATATCTCCGTTGTGGTGTTTGCGTAAGTAAGATGCGATCCTACTAGATACCCCCGGTCACCACGTAAAACTTGCAACAACAAAATTAGAGGACGTCTAACTTGTTTTTGCAGGGTATGCTTGTGATGTGATATGGCCAACGATGTGATGTGATATATTGGATGTATGAGATGATCATGTTGTAATAGAAATATCGACTTGCACGTCGATGGTACGGCAACCGGCAGGAGCCATAGGGTTGTCTTTATAACTAACGTTTGTGCTTGCAGATGCGTTTACTATTTTGCTAGGACGTAGCTTTAGTAGTAATAGCATGAGTAGCACGACAACCCCGATGGCGACACGTTGATGGAGATCATGATGATGGAAATCATGGTGTGACGCCGGTGACAAGAAGATCGTGCCGGTGTTTTGGTGATGGAGATCAAGAAGCACGTGATGATGGCCATATCATGTCACTTATGAATTGCATGTGATGTTAATCCTTTTATGCACCTTATTTTGCTTAGAACGACGGTAGCATTATGAGGTGATCTCTCACTAAAATTTCAAGACGAAATTGTGTTCTCCCCGACTGTGCACCGTTGCTACAGTTCTTCGTTTCGAGACACCACGTGATGATCGGGTGTGATAGTCTAATGGTATTTGCGAATTACGATGTAGCTTGCGCTATAGCTCTACTGTTTTTATATGTTCCTAGAGAAAATTTAGTTGAAAGTTGATAGTAGCAAACTTTGCAGACTGAGTCTGTAAAACCGAGGATTGTCCTCGTTGCTGCACAGAAGGCTTATGTCCTTAATGCACCACTCGGTGTGCTGCACCTCGAGCGTCGTCTGTGGATGCTGTGAACATCCGACACACACGTTTTTGATTACTACACAATAGTTCAGTGCAAGATACTTAATGGCTTAGAAGCAAGGCGCCGAAAACGTTGTAAAACGTCACGGAACATAAGTGATGTTCTAAAGAGATGAAATTGTGATTTCATGCTTGTGCCCTTGTTAAGAGGTACGAGACCTCCAACAAGATTCTTTGTCCACAAAGTAAAAGAGAAAAGCTCAATCATTGAGCATGTGCTCAGATTGTTTGAGTACGACAATCACTTGAATCAAGTGGGAGTTAATCTTCCAGATGAGATGGTGATGGTTCTCCAAAAGACACTGCCACCAAGCTGTGAGAGCTTCGTGATGAACTATAACATATTGAGGATAGATACAATGATCCTTGAGCGATTCGTGATGTTTGACACTGCGAAAGTAGAAATCAAGAAGGAGCGTCAATAGTTGATGGTTTGTAAAACCACTAAGTTTCAAGAAAGGCAAGGGCTAGAAGGGATACTTCGTGAAACGGCAAAACAGTTGTTGTACTAATGAAGTGACCCAATATTAAACCCAAACCCGAGACTAAGTGCTTCCGTAATGAGGGGAACAATCACTGAGGCGGAGCAACTCAAGATACTTGGTAGATAAGATGGCTGGCAAAAGTCGAAAGAAGTGTATTTGATATACATGATGTTGATGTGTACTTTACTAGTACTCCTAGTAGCACGAGGGTATTGGATACCGGTTCAGTTGCTAAGTGATTAGTGACGCGAAATGAAAGCTACGGCATAAACGGAGACTAGCTAAAGGCGAGGTGACGATACATGTTGGAAGTGTTTCCAAGATTGATATGATCAAACGTCGCACGCTCCCTCTATCATCGGGATTGGTGTTAAACCTAAATAATTGTTATTTCGTGCTTGCGTTAAACATGAACATGATTGGATCATGTTTATTGCAATACGATTATTCATTTAAAGAGAATAATGGTTACTCTATTTTCTTGAATAATCACCTTCAATGGTTTATTGAATCTCGATCGTAGTGTTACACATGTTCATGATATTGGTGCCAAAAGATACGAGTTGATGATGATAGTACCACTTACTTGTGGCACTGCCGCTTAAGTCATGTTAGTATAAATTGCATGAAGAGGCTCCATGCTGATGGATCTTTGTACTCACCTGATTTCGAATCACTAGTGACATGCAAATCATACCACATGAGCAAGGCCTTGTTTTCATTGAGATGAAATAAGATAGTAACTTGTTGAAAGTAATACATTTTGATGTATGCAGTCCAATGGGTGCTGAGGCACATAGTGGATATCATTATGTTCTTACTTCACTGACGATTTGAGTAAATACAGGAGTATTTACTTAATGAATCACAAGTCTGAAATGTTGAAAAGTTCAATTCCGTTTCAGAGTGAAGTTCGTCATAACAAGAGGATAAACTGTCTACGATATGATCATGGAAATGAATATCTGAGTTATGAGTTTTGGTACGCAGTTAAGACAATGTGGAAATTGTTTCGCAGTTCATGCCACCTGGAACATCATAGTGTGATGATGTGTCTGAACGTCATAGCCACGCACTATTTGGTATGGTGCATACTATGATGTCTCTTATCGAATTACCACTATCGTTTATGGGTTATGCATTAGAGACAACCGCACTCACTTTAAATAGGGCACCGCGTATTTCCGTTGAGATGACACAGTATAGACTGAGGTTTAGAGAAATCTAAACTGTCGTTTCTTGAAAGTTTGGGGCTTCGACACTTATGTGAAAAAGTTTCAGTCTGATAAGCTCGAACCCAAAGCGGATAAATGCATCTTCATAGGATATCCAAAACAGTTGGGTACATCTCCTATCTCAGATCCGAAAGCAAAGTGTTTGTTTCTAGAAACGGATCCTTTCTCGAGGAAAGGTTTCTCTCGAAAGAATTGAGTGGGAGGGTAGTAGAACTTGATGAGGTTATTGAACCATCACTTCAACCAGTGTGTAGCAGGGTGCAGGAAGTTGTTCCTGTGGCGCCTACACCAATTGAAGTGGAAGCAGATGATGGTGATCATCAAGCATCGGATCAAGTTACTACAAGCCTCGTAGGTTGACAAGGTCGCATACTACTACAGAGTGGTACGGTAACCCTGTCTTGGAGGTCATGTTGTTGAGCAACAGTGAACCTACGAGTTATGGAGAAAGCGATGGTGGGCCCAGATTCTGACAAATGGCTGGAAGCCATGAAATCCGAGAGAGGATCCATGTATAAAACAAAGTGTAGACTTTGAAAGAACTACTTGATGGTCATAAGACTATTGAGTAAAGATGGATCTTTAAAGGAAGACAGACGATGATGGTGATAAGTCACTATTAAGAAAAGCTCGACTTGTCGCAAAGATGTTTTCGACAAGATCAAACAGTTGACTATGATGAGACTTTCTCACTCGTACCGATGCTAAAGGTCTGTTGGAATTATGTTAGTTGTTGATGCATTATTTATGAAATATTGCACGTAGGATGTCAAAACATTGTTTTCTCGACGGTTTCCTTGAGCAAACATTGTATGTGATACAACCAGAAGGTTTTGACGATCCTAAAGATACTAACAAGTATGCAAGCTCCAGTGATCCTTCAATGGACTGGTGCAAGCATCTCGGAGTTGGAATATACACTTTGATGAGATGATCAAAGATTTTGGGTTTGTACAAGGTTTATGAGAAACTTGTATTTCCAAAGAAGTAAGTGGGAGCACTATAGAATTTCTGATAAGTATATGTGGTTGACATATTGTGGATCAGAAGTAATGTAGTATTTCTGTACAACATACAAGGTTGTTTGAAAGGATTTTTCAAAGGAATACCTGGATTGAGCTACTTGAACGTTGAGCATCAAAGATCTATGGAGATAGATCGAAAGCACTTAATAGAAGTTTCAACAAGATGCATGCCTTGACAAGTTTTTGAAAGAGTTCAAAATAGATCAGCAAAGAAGGAGTTCTTGGTTGCGTTGTGAGGTGTGAATTTGAGTAAGACTCAAAACCCGACCACGGCAGAATAAAGAGAATAGACGAAGGTCGTCTTCTATGCCTTAGCCGTAGAATCTAAAGTATGCCATGCTGTGTACCGCACCTGATGTGTGCCTTGACTCAAAGTATCTTGAGAGGTACAGAGAGTGATCCATGATTGAATCACTAGCAGCGGTCAAAATTTATCCTTAGTAACAAATGGACTAAGGAATTTTTCTCGATTATGGAGGTGGTTAAAGAGTTCGTCGTAAAAGGGTTACGTCGATGCAAGCTTTGACACTAATCCGAATAACTATGAGTAGTGAAACGGATTCGTATAGTAGAGTAGATATTTGGAGCATTTCCGAATAGCACGTAGTAGCAGCATCTATAAGATGACATAAAGCTTTGTAAAGAACGCAAGGATCTGAAAGTTTCAGAACCGTTGACTAAAACCTCTCTCACGAGCAAGACGTGATCAGACCCCATAACTATATGGGTGTTGGATTCGTTGGAATCACATGGTGATGTGAACTAGATTATTGACTCTAGTGCAAGTGGGAGACTGTTGGAAATATGCCCTAGAGGCAATAATAAATTAGTTATTATTATATTTCTTAGTTCATGATAATCGTTTATTATCCATGCTATAATTGTATTGATTGGAAACACAATACTTGTGTGGATACATAGACAAAACACTGTCCCTAGTAAGCCTCTAGTTGACTAGCTCGTTGATCAAAGATGGTCAAGGTTTCCTGGCCATAGGCAAGTGTTGTCACTTGATAACGGGATCACATCATTAGGAGAATCATGTGATGGACTAGACCCAAACTAATAGACGTAGCATGTTGATCGTGTCATTTTGTTGCTACTGTTTTCTGCGTGTCAAGTATTTATTCCTATGACCATGAGATCATATAACTCACTGACACCGGAGGAATGCTTTGTGTGTATCAAACGTCGCAACGTAACTGGGTGACTATAAAGATGCTCTACAGGTATCTCCGAAGGTGTTAGTTGAGTTAGTATGGATCAAGACTGGGATTTGTCACTCCGTGTGACGGAGAGGTATCTCGGGGCTCACTCGGTAATACAACATCACACATAAGCCTTGCAAGCAATGTAAATTAGTGTAAGTTGCGGGATCTTGTATTACGGAACGAGTAAAGAGACTTGCCGGTAAACGAGATTGAAATAGGTATGCGGATACTGACGATCGAATCTCGGGCAAGTAACATACCGAAGGACAAAGGGAATGAGATACGGGATTATATGAATCCTTGGCACTGAGGTTCAAACGATAAGATCTTCGTAGAATGTGTAGGATCCAATATGGGCATCCAGGTCCCGCTATTGGATATTGACCGAGGAGTCTCTCGGGTCATGTCTACATAGTTCTCGAACCCGCAGGGTCTGCACACTTAAGGTTCGACGTTGTTTTATGCGTATTTGAGTTATATGGTTGGTTACCGAATGTTGTTCGGAGTCCCGGATGAGATCCAGGACGTCACGAGGAGCTCCGGAATGGTCCGGAGGTAAAGATTGATATATAGGAAGTCCTGTTTTGGTCACCGGAAAAGTTTCGGGCTCATCGGTAGTGTACCGGGAGTTCCGGGAGGGGTGCCGGGGACCATCGGGAGGGGTGTCACGCCCCAAGGGGTCTCATGGGCTATGGGAAGAGATAAATCAGCCCCTAGTGGGCTGGAATAAGTTCCCACTAAGGCCCATAAGGTTTGAGAAGGAAAAAACACAAGGTGGAAAGAGTTTCCAAGTGGGAAGGTGGAATCCTACTCCAAGTAGGATTGGAGTAGGACTCCTCCACCTCCAATTTCGGCCAAACCTTTGGGTTTTGAGGCTGCCTCCTCCCCTCCCTCCCACCTATATATACGGAGGTTTTAGGGCTGATTTGAGACGACTTTCTCACGGCTGCCCGACCACATACCTCCATAGTTTTTCCTCTAGATCACGTTTCTGCGGAGCTCGGGCGGAGCCCTGCTGAAACAAGATCATCACCAACCTCCGGAGCGCCGTCACGCTGCCGGAGAACTCTTCTACCTCTCCGTCTCTCTTGCTGGATCAAGAAGGCCGAGATCATCGTCGAGCTGTACGTGTGCTGAACGCGGAGGTGCCGTCCGTTCGGTGCTAGATCGTGGGACTGATCGCGGGATTGTTCGCGGGGCGGATCGAGGGACGTGAGGACGTTCCACTACATCAACCGCGATCTCTAATCGCTTCTGCTGTACGATCTACAAGGGTACGTAGATCACTCATCCCCTCTCGTAGATGGACATCACCATGATAGGTCTTCGTGCGCGTAGGAAAAATTTTGTTTCCCATGCGACGTTCCCCAACACACCTTTCAAAGATGTATGATGGCTATATTCTCTGACTTTTGTGAAAAGATTGTCGAGGTTTTCATGGATGACTTCTCCGTGTACGGGTCTTCCTTTGATGATTGCCTCAGCAACCTTGATCGAGTCTTACAGAGATGCAAAGATACCAACCTCGTCTTGAATTGGGAGAAGTGCCACTTTATGGTTAATGAAGGCATTGTCTTAGGACACAAAATCTCTGAGAAAGGCATTGAAGTTGATAAGGCTAAGGTTGATGCAATTGAGAAAATGCCTTGCCCCACAGATATCAGAGGTATACAAAGTTTCCTAGGTCATGCTGGTTTCTATAGAAGGTTCATTAAAGACTTCTCTAAGATTTCTAGGCCTCTTACCAACCTCTTGCAGAAGGATGTTCCTTTTGTTTTTGATGAGGATTGTGAGGAAGCTTTCGAAATACTTAAGAAGGCCTTGATAACCGCACCTATTGTTCAACCACCAGACTGGAACTTGCCATTTGAAATCATGTGTGACGCTAGTGATTATGCTGTTGGTGCTGTTCTAGGACAAAGAGTTGACAAGAAGTTGAATGCCATTCACTACGCTAGTAAAACTCTAGACAGTGCCCAGAGAAACTATGCCAGTACGGAGAAGGAGTTTTTAGCAGTCGTGTTTGCATGTGAAAAGTTCAGATCTTTTGTAGTTGACTGCAAATTCACTATTCACTCTGATCATGCTGCTATTAAGTACCTGATGGAGAAGAAGGACGCTAAGCCTAGGCTAATCAGATGGGTTCTCCTGCTACAGGAATTTGATTTGCACGTTGTTGACCGAAAGGGTGCTGATAACCCTGTAGCAGATAACTTGTCCAGGCTAGAGAATGTCCTTGATTACCCACGACCTATAGATGACAGCTTTCCTAGTGAGCAATTGAATGTCATCCGCACTTCACATAGAGCACCGCGGTATGCTGATTACACAAACTATATCGTAGCCAAATACATACCACCCAGTTTCACCTACCAGCAAAAGAAGAAATTCTTCTTTGATTTGAGACACTATTTTTGGGATGATCCTCACCTTTATAAGGAAGGAGTAGATGGTGTTATTCGACGTTGTGTGCCTGAACATGAACAGGGACAGATCCTACAGAAGTGTCATTCCGAGGCTTACGGAGGATACCATGCTGGAGACAGAACGGCTCATAAGGTATTGCAATCAGGTTTCTATTAGCCCACTCTCTTCAAGGATGCCCGTAAGTTTGTCTTGTCTTGTGACGAATGCCAAAGAATAGGGTACATCAGTAAGCGTCAGGAAATGCCTATGAACTATTCACTTGTCATTGAACCGTTCAATGTCTGGGGCTTTGATTATATGGGACCCTTCCCGAGTTCCAATGGGTACACTCACATCTTAGTTGCTGTGGATTACGTCACTAAGTGGGTAGAAGCTATCCCCACTAGAAATGTTGATCACCACACCTCTATTAAGATGCTTAAAGAAGTTATTTTCCCAAGATTTGGAGTCCCTAGATATCTGATGAATGATGGTGGTTCACACTCCATTCATGGTGTTTTCCGCAAGATGCTTGCTGAGTATGATGTCAACCATAGATTTGCATCTCCTTGTCATCCTCAGTCTAGTGCTCAAGTGGAGTTGAGTAATAGGGAGATCAAATTGATCTTACAAAAGACTGTCAATAGATCTTGAAAGAATTGGTCTAGCAAACTTGACGATGCACTATGGGCTTATAGGACTGCTTATAAGAATCCCATGGGCATGTCGCCGTATAAAATGGTTTACTGTAAGGCCTGCCATTTACCTCTTGAGCTAGAACACAAAGCTTATTGGGCAATCAAAGAGCTTAACTTCGATTTCAAACTTACCGGTGAGAAGCGGTTGTTTGATATCAGGTACTACTAGTTGGGATAACTTCTACCCACTTAGTAACGTAATCAACAACAACTAGGATATGAGTATACCCGTTGGATTTTGTAAAAGGTCCGATATAATAAAAACCCCAAACATCAAATGGTTCAATGACAAGTGAATAATTCATAGGCATTTCCTAACATTTACTGATATTACATATTCTTTGACATTTGTCACAAGACAAGACAAACTTACAGGCATCCTTGAAGAGAGTGGGCCAATAGAAACCTGATTGCAATACCTTGTGTGCAGTTCTATCTCCCGCATGGTGTCCTCCATAAGCCTCGGAGTGACACTTCTGTATACAATTCCCTTTGTCTGTCGGTATAGAACTTGCCCGAGATTCGATCGTCGGTATACCTATACCTTGTTCAATCTCGTTACCGGTGAGTCTCTTTACTCATTCCGTAGCACGTCAGCCCGTGACTAACTCCTTAGTCACATTGAGTCATGATGATGTTCTACCGAGTGGGCCCAGAGATAACTCTCCGTCATACGGAGTGACAAATCCCGATCTCGATTCGTACCAACCCCACAGACACTTTCGGAGGTACCTGATACGTCTCCAACATACCTATAATTTTTGATTGTTTCATGCTATTATATTGTCAAACTTTGGATGTTTTGTATGCCTTTTATATATTTTTTGGGACTAACTTATTAACTCGGTGCCAAGTGTCAGTTCCTGTTTTTTCCGTGTTTTTTGACCTTTTTCAGAGGAAGATTTGAAACGGAGTCCAAATGGAATAAAATCCCCGAAAATATTTTTTCCGAAACAGAAGAAGATCGAGAGACTTGAGAACCAAGGCAGGGGGTCCCCAGGGACCCCACAAGCCCCCTAGCCCCGGCCAAGGGGGATGCCGGGCCTCCCTGGCTTGTGGGCCCCCTGGACCTCCTCCGCCCTAGCTTTTGCGCCTATATATTTGATACGTCCATTTTGCATCATGCTTTCATGTTGATATTTATCACTTTATGGGTTGTGATATTACCTTGTGGTACCATACTTATGCCTTTTCTCTCTTATTTTGCAAGGTTTATTTGAAGAGGGAGAATACCGGCAGCTGGAATTCTGGACTAGAAAAGGAGCAAATCCGAGTCCTCTATTTTACGCAACTCCAAATGCCCTAAAAATCAACGTGGTATTTTTTGGGAATATATAAGAAATACTGGGCGAAAGAAGTACCAGAGGGGAGCTACCAGGGCCCCACAAGCCTGGTAGCCGCCACCCCCTAGTGGCGGCTACAGGGCTTGTGGGCTCCCTGACGACCCACTGGCCCCCCTCTTTTTCTATATGAAGTGTTTCGTTCCAGAAAAAATCAAGGAGGAGCTTTTTCGTGGTTTTGCCGCCGCCACGAGGCGGAACTTGAGCAGATCCAATCTAGAGCTCTGGCAGGACGATCCTGCCGGGGAAATTTCCCTCCCGGAGGGGGAAATAGACGCCATCGTCATCACCAACACTCCTCTCGTCGGAGGGGAGTCATCTCCATCAACATCTTCATCAGCACCATCTCCTCTCCAATCCCTAGTTCATCTCTTGTAACCAATCTCCGTCTCGCGACTCCGGTTGGTACTTGTAAGGTTGCTAGTAGTGTTGCTTACTCTTTGTAGTTGATGCTAGTTGGATTACTTGGTGGAAGAGTTTATGTTCAGATCCTTGATGCTATTCATTACACCTCTGATGATGATTATGATTATGCTTTGTGAGTAGTTAATTTTGTTCTCGAGGACATGGGACAAGTCATGCTAATAATAGTCATGTGAATTTGGTATTCGTTCGGTATTTTGATATGCTGTATGTTGTCTTTTCCTCTAGTGGTGTTATGTGAACGTCGACTACATAACACTTCACCATATTTGGGCCTAGAGGAAGGCATTGGGGAGTAGTAAGTAGATGATGGGTTGCTAGAGTGACAGAAGCTTAAACCCCAGTCCATGCGTTGCTTCGTAAGGGGCTAATTTGGATCCACTAGTTTAATGCTATGGTTAGACGTTGTCTTAATTCTTCTTTCGTAGCTGCGGATGCTTGCGAGAGGGGTTAATCATAAGTGGGATGCTTGTCCAAGTAAGTCCGGTACCCAAGCGCCGGTCCACCCACATATCAAACTATCAAAGTAACGAACGGGAATCACATGAACATGATGAAAATAGCATGACAGAAATTCCCGTGTGTCTTCGGGAGCGTTTTTCCTCCTATAAGACTTTGTTCAGGCTTGTCCCTTTCTACAAAAGGGATTGGGCCACTTGCTGCACCGTTGCTACTACTTGTTACTTGTTAATTTTCGCTTGCTACGTTTCACCTCGCTACACCATCACTTGTTACCGCTAGTTTCAGTGCTTGCAGTTATTACCTTGCTGAAAACCGTTTATCAGAGCCTTCTGCTCCTCGTTGGGTTCGACACTCTTACTTATCGAAAGGACTATGATTGATCCCCTATACTTGTGGGTCATCAATATTCCCTAAAATCCTAGAAAAAATCAAGAGATCATCGAAAATACTTTTCCGCGGCCGCAAGCTTCTGTCTCCGCAAGATCCCATCTAGGGCACGTTCTGGTGCCCCCCGGAGGGGGGATTCGGATACGGAGGGCTTCTTCATGAACACCATGACCTCTCCGATGATGCGTGGGTAGTTCACCATAGACCTACGGGTCCATAGCTAGTAGCTAGATGGCTTCTTCTCTCTCTTGGATCTTCAATACAAAGTTCTCCATGATCTTCATGGAGATCTATCCGATGTAATTTTCTTTTGCAGTGTGTTTGTCGAGATCCGATGAATTGTGGATTTATGATTAGATTATCGATGAATCTTATTTGAGTTTCTTCCGATCTTTCTTATGCATGATTTCATATCCTTGTAATTCTCTTCGAGTTGTGGGTTTTGTTTGGCCAACTAGATCTATGATTCTTGCAATCGGAGAAGTGCTTTTTTTTGGGTTCATACCGTGCGGTGACCTCACCCAGTGACAGAAGAGGTAGCGAGGCACGCATCGTGTTGTTGCCATCAAGGGTAAAAAGATGGGGTTTTCATCATTGGTTTGAGATTATCCCTCTACATCATGTCATCTTTATTAAGGCGTTACTCTGTTCATCATGAACTCAATACACTACATGCATGCTCGATAGCAGTCGATGTGTGGAGTAATAGTACTAGATGTAGAAAGTATCGGTCTACTTGTGTCGGACATGATGCCTATATGTATGATCATTGCCTTAGATATCGTCATGACTTTGCGCGGTTCTATCAATTGCTCGATAGTAATTTGTTTACCCACCATGATATTTGCTATTTTGAGAGAAACCTCTAGTGAACACTATGCCCCCCGCGTCTACTCCACACCATATTTTCAGCCTTACACTTTTTCTTCGTTTCACTTTCCGCCTTCAGATCTCACTTTGCAATCAATCTTGAAGGGTGCAAGCTCTTTGTGTTTGTGCAGGTACTCTGGACTTGACGAGATTCTCCTACTGGATTGATAACTTGGTTCTCAACTGAGGGAAATACTTACTGCTCCTATGCTGCATCACCCTTTCCTCTTCAAGGGAAAAACCAACGCAAGCAAGTCTCCGTCAACGTGTCAATTTCTGGCGCTGTTGTTTGAGAAGTAGCAGAAGGATTTCTGGCGCCGTTGCCGGGGAGGATCAAGTCAAGAACTCATCCAAGTACGTGTCGCAAATTCATCTCTTGCATTTACTTTTTTTTGCCTCTCATTTTCCTCTCCCCCACTTCTGAAAAAAAACAGAAATTTACAAAAAGATTTTCCTTTCCTTTGCTTGTGTGCTATGTGCCTTCAATATGCTTGCATCTTCGCTTGCTGAAAATCTAGTGATATGGATCCTCATCCACTTGCTAATCTCTTTAAGAGATCCAATTATGTTGATCCAATTTCTAGTGAGTTGAGTGCACTTGACTTTCTCTATGGAGTTTTGCTTGAGATGCGTGAATCTGAAAATCGTGATGAAGAAATTTATGAAGTGATTCACGAGGGCTCCTTGAATGAAAAGCATGATTGCAATGATTTCATTATAAATTCTATTAATGACAATCATGCTAAAAATATGCAAAACCCTAAGCTTGGGGATGCTAGTTTTGCTATGTCCACTACTTGTTGCAATGATATTTGCAATAATATTGAAAGTGGTATTGGAGAAGTCATGACTTTAGTTGATGATAATCCCACTATTTTTGAAGAGCGTCAACTTTGCATGCATGTGGATCATGAAAAGAATATCCTTTGTGATAGCTACATTGTGGAATTTGATTATGATCCCACATGTAACTGCTATGAGAGAGAAAAATACTGTGGTAGAAACTTTCATGTTACCAAATCACCTCTCGTTATGATGAGATTGATATTGTCTCTTTCTTCTTCCTTGCATATGGTAACTATTGGTTGTCTTGACAATCTGTTTTCCTATAAAATGCCTATGTATAGGAAGTATGTTAGACTTAGATGTGATGTTCACATACTTCATGATGCTCTCGTTGTGCTTCAATTCTTGTCTTTTGGGAGAGCATCATTGAATTATCAATGCCTAGCTAAGGGCGTTACACAATAGCGCTTGTTGGGAGGCAACCCAATGAATTTATCTTTTTATTTTTGTTTTATTGTGTACAAACCATCATAATTCTGTTGTGATTGTGTTTTTTGTGTTTCTTTTTGTGTTTGAGCCAAGCAAAACCTTTATGACTAGTCTTTGTGAGGGTTGTTTGATCCTGCCGGAAAAAGACAGAAACGTTTCGCTCACGAGATGATTTTTCATTTTTATTCAGAAAGAGCTTTTGAGTTGATTCTTTTTGCTGCTGGTTGATAGGCCTTTTTCCTAGGCATTCGTAAGTTTTCAGAATTTTTGAGGTACCAGAAGTATACGAAGTATACAGATTGCTACAGACTGGTCTGTTTTTGACAGATTCTGTTTTTGTTGAGTTGGTTGCTTGTTTTGATGAAAGTATGGATAGTATCGGGGGGTACTAGCCATGGAAAAGTGAGAATACAGTATCCCAACACCAATATAAATATAATTCAAGTTTGCTACAGTACCTAAAGAGGTGGTAGTTTGTTTTCTTGTGCTAATGTTATCACGAGTTTCTGTTTAAGTTTTGTGTTGTGAAGTTTTCAAGTTTTGGGTGATGTTCTCATGGACAAAGAGAGAAGGAGTGGAAAGAGCTCAAGCTTGTGGATGCCCAAGGAATCCCAATCCAAATTCAAGGACACCAAAAAGCCTAAGCTTGGGGATGCCCCGGGAAGGCATCCCCTCTTTCGTCTTCAATCCATCGGTAACATTACTTGGAGCTATATTTTTATTCACCACATGATATGTGTTTTACTTGGAGTGTCTTGTATCTTAGGAATTTTTTCTTTTGGTTGTGTCACAATCATCCTTGCTGCACACCTTTAGAGAGAGACATGCACTCATTGTGATTTTGCTAGAATGCTCATCGTGCTTCACTTATTTCTTTTGAGCTAGATAATATTGCTCTATGTACTTCACTTATACCTTTTAGAGCATGGCAGTGCGTGACTTGGTAGTTGGCTTATGCTATGAAAGTAGTCCCAAAGGTGATAGGTACCCAAAGAGGATACAAAAACCTCCACCTTCATGTGCATTGAGTAGAAAGAGAAGTCTTGATTCCTCTCAATTAGTTTTGAGACATGGATTTGGTAATATTAAGAGTTATGTTAGTAGGGTGTTGTGAATCTAGAAATACTTGTGTTGAAGTTAGTGATACCCGTAGCATGCATGTATGGTGAGCCGCTATGTTTGGAAGTCGAAGAATAATTGATCTATTGATTGTCATCCTTTGTGTTGAGGTCGGGATCGCGTGATGGTTAACACCTACCAACCCTTCCCCTAGGAGTATGCGTTTAGCACTTTGTTTCTATTACTAATAAAAACTTTCGCAACAAGTATGTGAGTTCTTCATGACTAATGTGAGTCCATGGTATAGATGCACTTTCACCTTCCACCATTGCTATCCTCTCTAGTACCGCGCAATTTTCGCCGGTGCACAAACCAACCATATGCCTTCCTCAAAATAGCCACCATACCTACCTACTATGGCATTTTCATAGACATTCCGAGATATATAGCCATGCAACTCCCATCGTTCCGTCTCATGACTTGTGCCGTCACTCTCATATTGCCATTGCATGATCGTAAGATAGCTAGCGTGATGTTTCAACGTCATACGCCAAGCTAGATCGTTGCACATCCCGGTACACTGCCAGAGGCATTTCCTATAGAGTCGTCATCATTTTGAGCTTTGAGCTGTGAGTAAATAAAAGTGTGATGATCAATATTATTAGAGCATTTTCCCATGAGAGGAAAAAAAAGAGGCCAAAGAGCCCAAAAAAAAGAAGAGAGAAAAAGAGAGAAGGGACAATGCTACTATCTTTTTCCACACTGGTGCTTCATAATAGCACCATGTTCTTCATGATTGAGAGCTTCTTGCTTTGTCACTACCATATGCTAGTGGGAATCTTCATTATATAACTTTGCTTGTATATTCCAATGATGGGCTTCGTCAAATTGCCCTAGGTCTTCGTGAGCAAGCAAGTTGGATGCACACCCACTAGTTCTCCTTTTGAGCTTTCACATACTTATAGCTCTAGTGCACCACTTGCATGGCAATCCCTACTCATTCACATTGATATCTATTAATGGGCATCTCCATAGCCCTTTGATACACCGAGTCAATGTGACCATCTCCTCCTTTTTGTCTCACAACCACCACCACACTTTATTCCACCTATAGTGCTATATCCATGGCTCACGCTCATGTATTGCGTGATAGTTACAAAAAGTTTGAAAAAGTAAGAGTGCGGAACAATTACTTGGCCAATACCGGGGTTGTGCATGATTTACATTAGTTGTTTGAGGATGATGGAGCATAGCCAGACTATATGATTTTGTAGGGATAACTTCCTTTGGCCTTGTTATTTTCAAAGTTCATGATTACCTTGCTAGTTTGCTTGAAGTATTATTGTTTTCATGTCAATAGAAAACTATTGTTTTGAATCTTACGGATCTGAACATTCATGTCACATGGAAGAAGTTGCAAAGGACAACTATTCTAGGTAGCATTCCACATCAAAAATTCGGTCTTTATCACTTCCCTACTCGAGGACGAGCAGGAGCTAAGCTTGGGGATGCTTGATACGTCTCCAATGTATCTATAATTTTTGATTGTTTCATGCTATTATCTTGTCAAACTTTGGATGTTTTGTATGTCTTTTATATCTTTTTTGGGACTAACTTATTAACTCAGTGCCAAGTGGCAGTTCCTGTTTTTTCCGTGTTTTTAACCTTTTTGAGAGGAAGATTTGAAACGGAGTCCAAACGGAATAAAATCCCCGAAAAGATTTTTTCCGAAAGAGAAGAAGATCGGGAGACTTGAGAACCAAGGCAGGGGGGTCCCCAGGGACCCCACAACCCCCTAGCCCCGGCCAGGGGGAGGCCGGTCCTCCCTGGCTTGTGGGCCCCCTGGACCTCCTCTGCCCTAGGTTTTGCGCTTATATATTCCCAAAAATCCCAGAGAAAATCAGGAGATCATCGAAAGTAATTATCCGCCGCCGCAAGCTTCTGTCTCCGCAAGATCCCATCTGGGGCACGTTCTGGTGCCCTACTGGATGGGGATTCGGATACGGAGGGCTTCTTCATCAACAACATGACCTCTCCGATGATGCGTGATTAGTTCACCATAGACCTACGGGTCCATAGCTAGTAGCCAGATGGCTTCTTCTCTCTCTTGGATCTTCAATACAAAGTTCTCCATGATCTTTATGGAGATCTATCCGATGTAATATTCTTTTGCGGTGTGTTTGTCGAGATCCGATGAATTGTGGATTTATGATCAGATTATCTATGAATCTTATTTGAGTTTCTTCTGATCTCTCTTATGCATGATTTCATATCCTTGTAATTCTCTTCGAGTTGTGGGTTTTGTTTGGACAACTAGATCTATGATTCTTGCAATGGGAGAAGTGCTTGGTTTTGGGTTCATACAATGCGGTGACTTCACCCAGTGACAGAAGGGGTAGTGAGGCACGCATCATGTTGTTGCCATCAAGGGTAAAAAGATGGGGTTCTCATTGGTCTGAGATTATCCCTCTACATCATGTCATCTTGCTTAAGGCGTTACTCTGTTCGTCGTGAACTCAATACACTAGATGCATGCTGGATAGTGGTCGATGTGTGGAGTAATATTAGTAGATGCAGAAAGTATCGGTCTACTTGTCTCGGATGTGATGCCTATATGTATGATCATTGCCTTAGATATCGTCATGACTTTGCGCGGTTCTATCAATTGCTCGACAGTAATTTGTTACCCACTGTGATATTTGCTATTTTGAGAGAAGCCTCTAGTGAATACTATGGCCCCCGGGTCTACTCCACACCATATTTTCAGCCTTACACTTTTTCTTCGTTTCACTTTCTGCCTTCAGATCTCACTTTGCAATCAATGTTGAAGGGATTGACAACCCCTTTATAGCGTTGGGTGCAAGCTCTTTGTGTTTGTGCATGTACTCTGGACTTGACGAGATTCTCCTACTGGATTGATACCTTTGTTCTCAACTGAGGGAAATACTTACTTCTCCTCTGTTGCATCACCCTTTCCTCTTCAAGGGAAAAACCAACACAAGCAAGTCTCCGTCAACGTGTCAATTTCTGGCGCTGTTGTTTTAGAAGTAGCAGTACCCATAGTGCACCTTTATAGTCACCCAATTAATTTGTGACGTTTGATACACCCAAAGCAATCCTAAGGTGTCCGCGAGTTGCACAATTTCACGGTCGAAGGAAAAGACACTTGACATTGGAAAAGCTTTAGCATACGAACAATACGATCTAGTGCTATGCTTAGGATTGGGTCTTGTCCATCACATCATTCTCCCATTGATGTGATCCCTTTATTAGTGACATCTAATGCCCATGATCAGGAAACCATGATCATCTATTGATTAAAGAGCTAGCCAACTAGAGGCTTGCTAGGGACACATTGTGATCTATTTATTCACACATGTATTACTGTTTCCTTTTAATACAATTATAGCATGAACAATAGAGGATTATCATGAACAAGGAAATATGATAATAATCATTTTATTATTGCCTCTAGGGCATATTTCCAACAGTCTCCCAATTGCACTAGAGTCAATGATCTAGTTACAATGTGATGTATCGAACACCCATAGCATTATGGTGTTGATCATGTTTTGCTCGAGGAAGAGGTTTAGTCAACGGGTCTGCAACATTCAGATCCGTGTGTACTTTACAAATATCTATTACTCCACTCTGGACATGGTCCTGGATGGAGTTGTAGTGGCGTTTGATGTGTTTGGTCTTCCGGTGAAACCTGGGCTGCTTGGCTATGGCAATGGCCCCAGTGTTATCACAGAAGAGTGTCATTGGACCGGACGCGCTTGGAACCACTCCAAGGTCGGTGATGAGCTCCTTCATCCAAATTCCTTCATGAGCGCTTCTGAAGCAGCTATGTACTCCGCTTCACATGTAGATGCTGCCACGACTTCTTGCTTGCTGCCGCACCAACTCACTGCCCACCATTCAAAATATACACGTATCCGGTCTGTCTTAGAGTCATCCGGATCTGTGTCGAAGCTAGCATTGACGTAACCCTTTACGACAAGCTCTTCGTCACCTTTATAAACGAGAAACATCTCCTTAGTCCTCTTCAGGTACTTAAGGATATTCTTGACCGTTGTCTAGTGTTCCATACCGGGATCACTTTGGTACCACCCGACCAAACTTATGGCAAGGTTTGTATCAGGTCTGGTACACAGCATGGCATACATTAGAGAGCCTATGGCTGAAGCGTAGGGGACAATACTCATCTTCTCTCTATCTGCTGCCGTGGTCGGTGACTGAGTCTTACTCAATCTCATACCTTGCAAAAGTGGCAAGAACCCCTTCTTTGAGTTTTCCATATTGAACTTCTTCAATATCTTGTCAAGTTATGTACTTTGCGAAAGACCTATGAGGCGTCTCGATCTATCTGTTGGGGAACGTCGCATGGGAAACAAAAATTTTCCTACGCGCACGAAGACCTATCATGGTGATGTCCATCTACGAGAGGGGATATTCGATCTACGTACCCTTGTAGATCGCATAGAAGAAGCGTTAGTGAACGCGGTTGATGTAGTGGAACGTCCTCACGTCCCTCGATCCGCCCCGCGAACCGTCCCGTGATCAGTCCCACGATCTAGTGCCGAACGGACGGCACCTCCGCGTTCAGCACACGTACAGCTCGACGATGATCTCGGCCTTCTTGATCCAGCAAGAGAGACAGAGAGGTAGATGAGTTCTCCGGCAGCGTGACGACACTCTGGAGGTTGGTGGTGATCTAATCTCAGCAGGGCTCCGCCCGAGCTCCGCAGAAACGCGATCTAGAGGTAAAACCGTGGAGATATGTGGTCGGGCTGCCGTGGCAAAGTTGTCTCAAATCAGCCCTAAAACCTCCGTATATATAGGGGGAAGAGGGGGAGCCTTGCCTTGGGGATCAAGAGGCCCCAAGGGGGTCGGCCGAGCCAGGGGGGAAGGTCTCCCCTTCCAAACTGAATCCAACTTGGTTTGGAAGGTGGAGTCCTTCTTCCCTTTCCCACCTCCTCCTTTTTTTTTCTTTTCTCTTTGATTTTCTTCCTATGGCGCATAGGGCCTTCTTGGGCTGTCCCACCAGCCCACTAAGGGCTGGTGCGCCACCCCCAAGGCCTATGGGCTCCCCGAGGTGGGTTGCCCCCCCCCCCGGTGAACACCCGGAACTCATTCGTCATTCCCGGTACATTCCCAGTAACTCCGAAAACCTTCCGGTAATCAAATGAGGTCATCCTATAAATCGATCTCCGTTTCTGGACCATTCCGGAAACCCTCGTGATGTCCGTGATCTCATCCGGGACTCCGAACAACATTCGTAACCAACCATATAACTCAAATACGCATAAAACAACGTCGAACCTTAAGTGTGCAGACCCTGCAGGTTCGAGAACTATGTAGACATGACCCGAGTGACTCCTCGGTCAATATCCAATAGCGGGACCTGGATGCCCATATTGGATCCCACATATTCTACGAAGATCTTATCGTTTGAACCTCAGTGCCAAGGATTCATATAATCCCGTATGTCATTCCCTTTGTCCTTCGATATGTTACTTGCACGAGATTCGATCGTCAGTATCCGCATACCTATTTCAATCTCGTTTACCGGCAAGTCTCTTTACTCGTTCCGTAATACAAGATCCCGCAACTTACACTAAGTCACATTGCTTGCAAGGCTTGTGTGTGATGTTGTATTACCGAGTGGGCCCCGAGATACCTCTCCGTCACACGGAGTGACAAATCCCAGTTACGTTGCGACGTTCGATACACACAAAGCATTCCTACGGTGTCAGTGAGTTATATGATCTCATGGTCATAGGAACAAATACTTCACACGCAGAAAACAGTAGCAACAAAATGACACGATCAACATGCTACAGTTCGGGTCTAGTCCATCACATGATTCTCCTAATGATGTGATCCCGTTATCAAGTAACAACACTTGCCTATGGCCAGGAAACCTTGGCCATCTTTGATCAACGAGCTAGTCAACTAGAGGCTTACTAGGGACAGTGTTTTGTCTATGTATCCACACAAGTATTGTGTTTCCAATCAATACAATTATAGCATGGATAATAAACGATTATCATGAACAAAGAAATATAATAATAACTAATTTATTATTGCCTCTAGGGCATATTTCCAACACTATCTCTATAGATCTTGATGCCTAATATGTATGTAGCTTCTCCAAGGTCCTTCATTGAAAAACTCTTGTTCAAATAGGCCTTTATGCTCTCCAACATCTCTACATTATTCCCCATCAATAATATGTCATCCACATACAGTATGAAGAAAGCTACATAGCTCCCACTCACTTTCTTGTACAGACAGGCTTCTCCATAAACCTGTATGAACCCAAACACTTTAATCACCTCATTAAAGAAAATGTTCCAACTCCGACATGCTTGCACCAGCCCATAGATGGAGCGCTGGAGCTTGCACACTTTGTTAGCACCCTTAGGGTCGACAAAACCTTCTGGTTGCATCATATATAACTCTTCCTTAAGATTCCCGCTAAGGAACGCTGTTTTGACGTCCATTTGCCAAATTTCATAATCATAAAAGGCGACGTGAGAGAAAGTCTCTTCGTAGTCAACTCGTTGAATTTGTCGAAAACCCTTTGCGACAAGTCGAGCTTTATAAATGGTCACATTACCGTTTGCATCAATCTTCTTCTTGAAGATCCATTTATTTTCTATGGCTCGCCGATCATCGGGCAAGTCCACTAAAGTCCATACTTTGTTCTCATACATGGATCCTATCTCGGATTTCATAGCCTCAAGCCATTTGTTGGAATCCGGGCCCGCCATTGCTTCTTCATAGTTCGAAGGTTCACTGTTGTCTAACAACATGATTTCCATCACAGGGTTGTCGTACCACTCTAGTGTGGAACGTACCCTTGTGGACCTTCGTGGTTCAGTAGCAACTTGATCTGAAGCTTCATGATCATCATCATTAACTTCCTCTTCTGTTGGCGTAGGCACCACAGGAACAATTTCCCGTGCTGCGCTACTCTCCGGTTCGAGAGGGGATGTAACTACCTCATCAAGTTCTACTTTCCTCCCACTTACTTCTTTCGAGAGAAACTCTTTCTCTAGAAAGGATCGGTTCTTGGCAACAAAGGTTTTACCTTCGGATCTAAGATAGAAGGTATACCCAATAGTTTCCTTAGGGTATCCTATGAATACGCATTTCTCCATTTGGGTTCGAGCTTCTCTGGTTGAAGTTTATTCACATAAGCATCGCAACCCAAACTTTAAGAAACGACAGCTTAGGTTTCTTGCCAAACCATAGTTCATACGGTGTCGTCTCAACGGATTTAGACGGTGCCCTATTTAAAGTGAATGCTGCAGTTTCTAATGCGTATCCCCAAAACGATAGCGGTAAGTCGGTAAGAGACATCATAGATCATACCATATCTAATAAAGTGCGATTACGACGTTCAGACACTCCGTTGCGTTGCGGTGTGCCAGGCGGCGTCAGTTGTGAAACGATTCCACACTTCCTTAGGTGTGTGCCAAACTCGTGACTCAAATATTCTCCTCCACGATCAGATCGTAGACACTTCATTTTTCTATCACGTTGATTCTCAACCTCACTGTAAAATTCCTTAAACTTTTCAAACGTCTCAGACTTGTGCTTCATCAAGTAGATATACCCATACCTACTCAAATCATCGGTGAGAGTGAGAACATAACGGTAGCCACCGCGAGCTTCAATGTTCATTGGACCACACACATCAGTATGTATTATTTCCAATAAGTCGGTCGCTCTCTCCATTATTCCTGAGAATGGAGTCTTAGTCATCTTGCCCATGAGGCACTGGTCCATGTGTCAAATGATTCAAAGTCAAGAGACTGTAATAGTCCATCAGTATGGAGCTTCTTCATGGGCTTAACACCGATATGACCAAGGCGGCAGTGCCACAAGTATGTGGGTCTATCATTATCAACTTTACATCTTTTGGTACTAACACTATGAATATGTGTAACATCACGATCGAGATTCATCAAGAATAAACCATTCACTAGCAGAGCATGACCATAAAACATATCACTCATATAAATAGAACAACCATTATTCTCTGACTTAAATGAGTAGGCGTCTCGCATTAAGAAAGACCCTGATACAACATTCATGCTCAAGGCTAGTACTAAATAACAATTATTAAGGTTTAAAACTAATCTCGGCGGTAGATGTAGAGGTAGCATGCCGACGGCAATCACATCGACCTTGGAGCCATTCCCGGCGCGCATCGTCACCTCGTCCTTGGCTAGTCTCCGCTTATTCCGCAGTTCCTGCTTTGAGTTGCAAATGTGAGCAACAACACCGGTATCAAATACCCAAGAGCTACTACGAGCGCTGGTAAGGTACACATCAATAACATGTATATCATATATACCTTTAACGTTGCCGGCCTTCTTGTCCGCTAAGTACTTGGGGCAGTTCCGCTTCCAGTGACCTTTTCCCTTGCAATAGAAGCACTCAGTCTCAGGCTTGGGTCCTTTTTTTTCTTCTTCTCGGCATCTGGCTTACTGGGCGCGGCAATGGCTTTGCCGTCTTTCTTGAAGTTCTTCTTACCCTTGCCCTTCTTGAAACTGGTGGTCTTGTTGACCATCAACACTTGATGCTCTTTCTTGATTTCTACTTCTGCAGACTTGAGCATCGAGTACAACTCGGGAATGGTCTTCTCCATCCCTTGCATGTTGTAGTTCAGCACAAAACCTTTGTAGCTTGGTGGGAGAAACTGGAGGATTCTGTCAATTATAGCATCATCTGGAAGTTCGACTCCAAGTGAAGTCAGACGACCGTGTAACCCAGACATTTTGAGTATGTGCTCACTGACAGAACTGTTCTCCTCCATCTTACAGCTAAAGAACTTGTCGGAGACTTCATATCTCTCGACACGGGCATGAGCTTGAAAAACTAGTTTCAGCTCTTGGAACATCTCATATGCACCGTGTTGCTCAAAACGCCTTTGGAGCCCCGTTTCCAAACTGTATAAGATGCCACACATAACCAGAGAGTAGTCATCACTCCCTGTTTGCCAGACGTTCAGAATGTCCTGGGCTGCTGCGGGAGCAGGAGGGTCACCTAGCAGCACATCAAGGACATAAGCCTTTTTAGCTGCTTCAAGGATGAGCTTCAAGTTGCGAACCCAGTCCGCATAGTTGCTGCCATCATCTTTCAGCTTGTTTTTCTCTTGGAATGCGTTGAAATTGAGGTTGACGTTGGCCATCTACAATATTTATAAAGACAACTTTTAGACTAAGTTCGTGACAATTAAGTTCATTTAATCAAATTAAGTATGAACTCCCACGTAAATTGACATCCCTCTAGTCATCTAAGTGATACATGATCCACGTTGACTAACCCGTGTCCGATCATCACGCGAGACGGACTAGTCGTGATGGTGAGCAACTTCATGCTGATCGTATTCAACCATACGACTCATGTTCGACCTTTCAGTCTCTTGTATTTCAGGTCATGTCTGTACATGCTAAGCTCGTCGAGTCAACCTAAGTGTTTCGCGTGTGTAAATCTGGCTTACACCCGTTGTATGTGAACGTTAGAATCTATCACATCCGATCATCACGTGGTGCTTCGAGACAACGATCCTTCGCAACGATGCACACTTAGGGGAATACGTTCTCGAAATTTTAAGAGGGATCATCATATTATGCTACCGTCGTTCTAAGCAATAAGATGAAAAACATGATAAACATCACATGCAATCATATAGTGACATGATATGGCCATTATCATCTTTGCTCTTTCAATCTCCATCTTCAGGCATCGCATGATCATCATTGTCACCGGCGTGACACTATGATCTCCATCATCATGATCTCCATCATCGTGTCTCCGTGAAGTCGTCATGCCAACTACTACTATCACTACTACTATAGCTAACCGTTAGCAATGAAGTAAAAGTAGTAAGCACATGGCGTTGCATCTCAAACAATAAATTAAGACAACTCCTATGGCTCGTGCCGCTTGTCATACTCATCGACATGAACGTCGTGAATTCTTTTACAATAACATGATCATCTCATACATCACACATGCAACATCACAACTTTGGCCATATCACGTCACATGTGAAACCCTGCAAAAACAAGTTAGACGTCCTCTAATTTTTGTTGCAAGTTTTACGTGGTTGATTTGGGTTTCTAGCAAGAACGCCTTCTTACCTACGTGACAGCGACAACGATGATATGCCAAAGCTATTTACCCTTCATAAGGACCCTTTTCATCAAATCCAATCCGACTAGAGTGGGAGAGACAGACACCCGCTAGCCACCTTTATGCATGGCGTGCTTGTCTGTCGGTGGAACCAGTCTCACGTAAGCGTACGTGTACGGTCGGTCCGGGCCGCTTCATCCCACAATACCGCCGGAAAGGAATAAGACTAGTAGCGGCAAGCAATTGACAAATCATCGCCCACAACCTTTTGTGTTCTACTCGTGCATAGAATCTACGCATAGAAAACCTGGCTCGGATGCCACTGTTGGGTAACGTAGCATAAATTCAAAATTTTCCTATGCCACATTCAGATCTTCCTATGGAGAGACCAGCAACGAGAGAGCGGTGAGTGCATCTTCATACCTTTGAAGATCGCTAAGCGGAAGCGTTGCTAGAACGCGGTTGATGGAGTCGTACTCGCGGCGATTCAGATCGCGGTGTGATTCCAATCTAGTGCCGAACCACGGCACCTCCGCGCTCAACACACATGCAGCCCGGTGACGTCTCCCACACCTTGATCCAGTAAGGAGGAGGGAGAGGTTGGGGAAGATCTCCTGCAGCACGACGACGTGGTGTCGATGGAGAGACGAGGTCTCCCGGCAGGGCTTCGCCAAGCACCGTGGGAGGAGGAGGAAGGAGGGGAGGAGGGCTGCGCCGAGGGAGAGAAGAAACGGTGTGCAAAACAGCCCCAAACCCCTAGGTATATATAGGAGGAGGGGAGGGGGTGCCACCCCTAGGGTTCCCACCCTAGGTGGTGCGGCAGCCACCCCAGATGGGAGGTGCGGTGGCCAGGGCAGGGGGAGGGGGTGGCGCACCCCTAGGTGGGCCTTAGGCCCACGAGCGCCTTGGGTTTGCCCCCCTCTCCACCTCCTGCGCCTAGGGCCCCTTTGTGGGAGGCGCACCAGCCCACTTTGGGTTGGTTGCCCTCCACCTTTTGGCCCATGCTACCTCTTGGGGCTGGAGGCCCCTCCCGGTGGACCCCCGGGACCATCTCCGGTGGTCCTGGTGGTCCCGGTACGCTACCAGTCACGCCCGAAACATTTCCAGCGCCCAAAACCATCCATCCTATATATCAATCTTTACCTCCGGACCATTCAGGAGCTCCTCGTGATGTCCGGGATCTCATCCGGGACTCCGAACAACTTTCGGTAACCTCGTATAACATTTCCCTATAACCCTAGCGTCATCCAACCTTAAGTGTGTAGACCCTACGGGTTCGGGAAACATGCAGACATGAACGGGACGCTCTCCAGCCAATAACCATCAGCGGGATCTGGATACCCATGGTGGCTCCCACATGTTCCACGATGATCTCATCGAATGAACCACAATGTCAAGGATTCAATCAATCCCGTATACAATTCCCTTTGTCTGTCGGTATAGAACTTGCCCGAGATTCGATCATCGGTATACCTATACCTTGTTCAATCTCGTTACCGCTAAGTCTCTTTACTCGTTCGGTAGCACGTCATCCTGTGACTAACTCCTTAGTCACATTGAGCTCATGATGATGTTCTACCGAGTGGGCCTAGAGATACCTCTCCGTCATACGGAGTGACAAATCCCGATCTCGATTCGTACCAACCCAACAGACACTTTCAGAGGTACCCGTAGTGCACCTTTATAGTCACCCAGTTACGTTGTGACGTTTGATACACCCAATGCACTCCTACGGTGTCCGAGAGTTGCACAATCTCACGGTCGAAGGAAAAGACACTTGACATTAGAAAAGCTTTAGCATACGAACAATACGATCTAGTGCTATGCTTAGGATTGGGTCTTGTCCATCACATCATTCTCCCAATGATGTGATCTCGTTATCAATGAAATCTAATGCCCATGATCAGGAAACCATGATCATCTATTGATTAACGAGCTAGCCAACTAGAGGCTTGCTAGGGACACATTGTGATGTATTTATTCACACATGTATTACTGTTTTCTTTAATACAATTATAGCATGAACAATATACGATTATCATGAACAAGGAAATATGATAATAACCATTTTATTATTGCCTCTAGGGCATATTTCCAACAATTACTACAACAACAGTTGCAGGTACAGGTAAAGGTTACTTGACGCGAGCGCGTTGATTGTTCATTTGGAGTTTCTTCTTCTTCTTCATCGATCTAGGATGGGTTCCAGGCCGGCAACCTGGGATAGGAAGGATGGACGTCGTTCTTTTCTCGTTTGCTTTCGTCCGTAGTCGGACCCTGCTCTTCTTCGTGATGTTTATGTAATGTACTGGTGATACTCTAATGTAGCTTGTGGCGAGTGTAAGCCAATTCCATATATCTCATCTTTTCAGTACATGTACTTGTAACGATAACCATTCTTGCGAAACGACGAGATGCGCTTCTATCCCTAGCGAGGCCCTCGTGCCAAATTAAGGATAGGGTCGCATCTTGGGCGTTACAAAAGTACTTAGTGACTTTTATTGAAGACTTTTCTAGGAAAATTTGGGCCTTCACTTTGAGACCAAAGATCAAGTACTAGGTGTCAAGCAATTCCAAGCCTCAGTTGAGAGAGAAACTGAGAAGAAGATCAAGTGCATTCACGGTGATAATGGAGGAGAGTATATTGGGCCATTTGATGCATATTGCAAGCAACAAGGTATTAGGCATCAATTTACTCCCTCGAAGACACAACAACTCAATGGTCTTGCTGAGAGGATGAACAGGACAATTGAGGAGAGAGTTAGATGTTTGTTGTCAAGTGCAAAGCTACGTAAACACTTTTGGGGTGAGGCTTTGATGGCTGCAGTTTATCTTATTAATCTCTCACCAAGTTATCCTTTGCAGGGAGATGTTCCTAACAGGGTTTGGTGTGACAAGGACATCTCATACGACCACCTAAAAGTTTTGGGTGCAAGGCCTTTGTTCACATTCCTCAATATGAAGACACGACAATGCATCTTTCTTGGCTATGGAGGTGATGAGTTTGTCTACAAGTTGTTTTACCCTATAGCAAGGAAAGCTGTGAGAAGTCGTGATGTTGTGTTTGTAGAAGACCAAACAATTGAGGATATTGTGAAGACAAAAGGGCATGTTCCTTCTCAGCAGCAGGAAGACATGATTGATTCTGACCCAGTTCCTGCACCTCCAGCTCCTGTGCAAGTTAAAGCAGGCGCAGAAGATGAACAAGATGATGTACATGGTGGTTCAGGTGAAGAATATGCTCCCCAACAGCAGCAAGAGTATGATGCGGAAGTTTATGATCGGGATCAGCAGGAACCAGCAACACCAGAAAGTCCGCCAGCCGCTCCACTCAAAAGATCCAACAGGGGTCGAATTCCTTCCAGCAGGTATCCCTCAGATTAATATGTGGTGTTATTATTTGACGGTTCAGAAACTGAATGCTTTGCAGACGCAATGGAAGATGATCACAAGGAGGAGTGGAAAATGCTATGGAAGAAGAGATGGACTCCTTGCATAAGAATCATACTTATGAGTTGGTGAAGTTGCCCAAAGGCAAGAAATTTTTCAAGAACAAGTGGGTCTACATAATCAAGCAAGAAGAGCACACATCACAACCAAGGTACAAGGCCAAGCTAGTTGTAAAACGATTCGGCGAGATAAAAGGCATTGACTATGATGAGATTTTTTCTCCGGTTGTGAAGATGACATTCATTAGAGTAATCCTTGGCATGGCAGCAAGCCTCAACTTGGAGGTTGAACAAATGGATGTAAAGACTGCATTCCTTCATGGTGAGTTGCAGGAAGAAATATACATGGAGCAACCTGAAGGGTTTCTTGTGAAAGGCAAAGAAGATTATGTGTGCAAGCTGAAGAAAAGTCTCTATGGCCTGAAACAAGCACTAAGACAATGGTACATGAAGTTTGAAACTGTCATGCGGGAAGTTCTCAGGTGATGATTTTATCATATTATTGCTCTATGTTGATGAGATCCTGATTGTTGGCCAGAATGTCTCTAGGATTGCTAAGTTGAAGAAGGAGTTGAGAAAATGTTTTGCCATGAAAGACTTAGGTCCAGCAAAGAACATCCTCGGAATGAGAATTGAGCGAGACAGAAATTCCAACAAGTTGTACTTGTCTCAAGAAAAGTATATTGAGAAGGTACTTCAGAAGTTCAGGATGGAGAATGCTAAGGTTGTGAGTTGTCCACTAGCAGCCCATTTCAAGTTAAGCAAAAGGCAATGTCCTAACATTGATGAGAAGAAAAAGGAAATGCAAAATATTCCTTATGCTTCAGAGGTTGGGAGTTTGATGTATGACGATATGGTGTTTACAAGGCCTGACATTGCTCATGCGATTAGTACTGTGAGCAGATTTATGTCTAATCCAGGAAGTCCTCATTGGGAAGCCGTGAAGTGGATTTTGAGATATCTCTGAGACAACACAAATCCGAAGCTTTGCTTTGGTAGTGGTGACGCCAAGTTGATTGCTTTTTCAGATTCAGACATGGCTGGAGATGTTGACAGAAGGAAGTCTACTTCAGGTTACTTGGTTACCTATGTAGGGTGAGCAATGTCATGGAAAAGCAGGATGCAAAAGTGTGTGCCAGTGAATACAACCGAAGCTGAATTCGTCACAGTAACATAGGCGAACAAAGAGCTATTGTGGCTGAAACGGTTAGCTTTTGAGCTTGGTTTTAAGCAAGACAAGTATGTGTTGTTTTGTGACAACCAAAGTGCTATCCACTTGAGTAAGAATGCAAGTTTTCATTCAAGGTCTAAGCATATAGAAGTCCCCTATCATTGGATTTGAGATGTGATGTATTCCAAGAAAATGCAATTTGAGAAGGTTCACACCGATGACAATGGGGCTGATATGTTGACTAAAGTGGTGACTAGGAAGAAGCCCGAAGTATGTCGCCGGCTCGCTGGCATGGCTGCTGGAAGGCAGTGAGACCCTCCATGATGTCGGGAGGGGGAGTTTGTTGGGCTAAGTCCCTCCACATGGAGGTGTGTTGGCAGCCCAACATCAGCCCACAAGTTCAACACATATCAGCCGTTGATCCTCGCTGCATCCAATGATTGAGAGTGTTTTCAAAGGAAGGGAAGCAAGAAGAAAACCCTAGCTACTCCACCCCTGCTTGTGGCGGCTACCATTCTGAGAGTGAGAGAGAGCACACAAGAGAAAACACAACCTGTTTGAGAGAGGAAGGAGAAGAAGTGGAGGTTCTGTCTAGATTTGGTGCATCTGACTAGACATTGTTCAAGCTAGTGATTGGAGGCTCAAACATGCTTGGATCGACCCCAAACTTGATGAGCTCGTTCTTACTTTGAGTACTTCGATCTGGTTAGCTGGTTTGAGGATTGGGTCAGTGAGAGTGGTTTTGTCAGCTCTGACTGCTGCAGTTTCAGAACAGAGTAGTTTTGGGAGACGAACAACTTGGGTAGGCAACCGGTGTCCGATTGAGCTGAAATTTTGAGGGGATCTCAAGAACTTGTGTGTATATTTGTCTGCCAAATGTGATGTTGTTTGGTTCAGCGGTTTAAGAGAAATTTGCAAAATACTGAAGGAGACAGAAGCTGTGTGTACTCTGCTTTGCTTGCCTCTTGTGGTTGTTGTTGTTGTTGCTGGTTGGCAATGTGGAGAGTGTGTTGTAAATCTATCTAGAGGTTCTAGAGAAGGCTTTGTACTCATAATTCTCATAGTGAAGTTGTGTGGACCGGTCGGTCTACAGCCGTGGTTTTTTACACCTCAACTTGAGGAGGTTTTTCCACGTTAAATACTGTGTCAGATGTGCATGTTGTTTGTGTTATTCCGCTGCTTACTTGTTGGTTGAAGCTGTCCTCAAAGTTCATCACAAGATAAGGGGGATGTGTAGTGTGCATATTTGCTGTGTAGGTGAATTTGTGCAGCTCATTGTTGCTGTCCATCCCCAACAGTTTCAGCCCGAACGGGATCCAACCCCGGCCTGCTTTACGAGCTTGTTCGGTTAAACCCGATCAGGGCTACATCCCCGTAAAATCCCTCTCAAACCACTTGGAACTGCCCGGGATAAAATACTCGCCTCTCTATCCGTGGAACCAATCCCTCCCGATGGGCGAATCGGTATGCCAGAAGAAAAATAACTGAGCCATGTCTCCCCGAGCTGTCTCCCCCCCCCCCGTGATTTGGTGGCGGAGGCGTCGATGGCGGCGTGGCCATCCGGAGGCGTCGATGGCGGCATACTTCCCCACCCCTCCTTGCTCTCCCATCAGGTAATCCTCGTCTCTTTGTTGTCCTCTCCTCCTCTTTTTTTAGTTCTACTCTCCCGATTCAGACCTGACGTTGACCGGGGCTATGAATCATATGTATGGATTAGAAAAGGGAGTAACCGAACATGTTATGATGAGAAGGAGTCATGTGAATGAGGAATAGCGGTGATTGGGTGACAAGTAGGGGATCAGCCAATCCCTAGGAGGTTAGAAACCATTCGTGGAATCTAACGACGGCAACCGAACAAGGCCTCAAGAAGTTTTCTTCCAATCATGTCAAGATGTTCTCTGAGGGCTTTGTAGTACAGTCCGACGGAGAAGTGCTGATGGTCATAAGCGTGTCATAAGCGTGAAAATGGTGGCATGAAGGTTTTTAAGGTCGACGCCGCCAAGAATGCAATCGAGCCCGGGAAGAGCATCCGGTGAAGACCGTGCCATCTTCGTCGGAGTTTATAAGTGTGTGTCTATCAACACCAGTAAGTTTCCGTCCATCAATGGCAATTGCATCTACTACGTCAAACCAGCTGATACGTACATGAACAATCACATCTACATATATGACATGGAGAAGGAGAAAGAAGAGAGGCGTTTTGGCTCCGGGTGCATTTGCACCCGGATGAACAGTAACCCCGAAAACAATATTAATGTTTTTAAAAATTTCTAATTTTTTTGTAGATGATTGTATTAATGTCGTAAATGTGCATGATAATTTTTGTGCTATAAGGAGCAGTGGTGTTTCGTCGGCAAAATAAATAAATTTGGATGGCATTTTGAGGTAACTTTCGGTGTTCAATTTGTTTTTTTACAGAAGCCAAAATATTTAACCTTTTTTGCTTCAAAATTTGCAGGTAACATTTGGATGTGACTAAGTATACAAATAAATTTTGTTTTGAATTTTTTTCATTTGAAACTTTTTTTGGCCCCGGGAGCCGAAATGCATTTCGGGGGTATTGGGAGAAGTAGCCACCGTAGGTACTTCTCATAGACGCAACATGATGACTCAACTCCTCTCCAGCTATACCACGAAATAACCATATTTAACCATGCCTAAAGAATTGTTTTTGTAACGGAATGATATACAACATGGTGGTCAGTGGCGGAACCCGGAACAAAATGAAGGGTGTGCGCACTCTAAAAACAAATTCCTACCTAATCCAAGTGTAACAAAATATGGCAAAAGAATAACATAAATAGCTCAATTCAAATCTCACAACCATTTAGTTCACAAAATATATCCCAAATGTGCTCAGTTACAATACAAAAGGCTTACATGAAAGAAACAGAAGTAAAAAATTACAACACTAGGTAACTCTACGTCGTTGCATTGCCATGAAAGCATCAACTATTTCATCCTCACTTACTTTCATGAACACATCTCGCTTAATGAATGTCACCACGCAATTATTCAAGCGATCATTACCCATACTAGTCCTCAATTTATTTTTCACTAGATTCATTGTAGAAAATACCCTTTCGACACTCGTCATTGCCACCGGTAAAATCAGTATCAATTTGATGAGTAAGTAGACCAAATCATAAAGAACATGCTTCTTTGTTGCAACATTACTTGCATTTCTAAACCTATCATCTTGTCTCATATCATCAATAAAAGTACCAAGTTGAAATTCTAGCCTTATCAAATCCGTGCTTGATATGTCCATGGGATAGAAATCAGCAAGTTTCATTACCTTGAATGCATCATAATAAGCAAATGAATTGAGGGGATTCAAAGCCGACATGCAAATAAGCAACTCCATATTAACCTCATCAAACCGGTTGTTAAGCTCTTGAATGGTTTGGTCAATGACACCAAGATATACTTCTCTTCTATAACAATCATCATTTGTTTGTACTTCATAATACCGACGTGATATTCCATGATGCTCATAAGTATCCTCCCATAAAGGAACTTGAATGTCATGTTTGTTGCAAAATAAGCTTAGCTTTGCAAGAAAATCTTCCCAACCATGAGACCTCATGTGTTGCATTCTACTCTTTGCCAAACTAACAAGTGCCATTGCATTAGCAACATCTTGATCTCTCTTTTGCAAAGATTTGGACAACTCACTTGTATAGCCAAGAATAACAAGCATCAAGTTAAGATTGAAAACAAAGTCAAATGATTCAATGGCTTGAGTAACTCCACGTATTCTTGTCCACTCACCTTCTTGTGAAGGATCTTTTCCAATGGCATCAAGTACCTCAAGAATTGTCTAATACATGCTAACAATATGCATAATGGTTTTAAAATGAGAACCCCAACGAGTATCGCCGGGTTTAGGTAGTCCCATCTCTTGATTTAGCCCACTTCCACTTTCAATCTCACCCATTTCAAGAGCTTCCAAAACCTTTTGAGCTCTAACATCTCGAAGCATGTCATGTCGCCTACAAGAAACTCCAACAATACCACAAACATGGTTCATTATCCTTTGCCACGACTATAAGAACCAATTGAAGTTGATGTGCAAAACAATGGTTGTAATAGGCCGAGGGTGACTCTTTCATGACCAAAGTTTTATACTCCGATGCAGCTACAACATACAGAATGAACAAGATTGAGAAGATACGAACCAATCAATATGTTAATAGTATCGGCATAGGAAATAAATATTATAGAATTGGAAGATAGTAATATGCTTCAGAAGCAGTTGAAGTATGATTTCTGATTCCGGGTACACATACCAGTATATCAGTTTAGAATAACTACAAGGTCTAATTTTAGAGCAGACCTGAAGACCCTCATGGCTGATGTAGTTGTTTATACCCATGCAGTCATGCTTTGACCATCTGTAGAATAATGAGAAAAGGAAATATAAGCTAAATCCTTATTGGTACAATGCTACGAAGTGTGGGTTTTGTTAAAACAGGTTGCCTTAGTATGCAAGATACAAAGTAAACATAGATAATGAGGTATGAGGCTTGATTTTGAATTATACTGTAAGCAATTATGTATGAACTACTATAAAAAATTATGTCACGACACATACCTGAATATATTACATACCTAACCTTGTACCACAACAATAATATACATACATGAAATTGTCCATGATCATGCTCCTCGTATTCTATCTGCCAGAATTAAATTGAAAATAAGAAATCATTCATAAATATGCACAGGAATCTGGAAAACAGTTGAGTAGTATGAAATCTGTAAGCAAACATGTATATGTGCAAACCTATGATAATCAAACTAATGTGCAACCTCTCCTCTCAAATTCTCCACAGAACACAGACAAAAGAAGTGAGCACAACGCAGTAGACTGATAACCAACAATCATATATTTAGCCCCAATTATGCAATCGCGTAGTTTCCTTGATTCAGATAACATTTACGAAAACAACATGTGTTAACTCAGCAAGTCAAAGAATTACCTGATAGACGGAACTACATATACAGAGACAAATATTTGTATCTACACAATGCATCTCAAAGCTAACGAACTTAACAGAGCAACCAATGCCAGTACGAGAGACTTACTTTACTGCCTCTGTAAGAGACTCAGGAAGCTGGTACTCTTTGTAAGCCAGAACAATCAACAGAACAATCAACAGTATGCACTTCTCTGCAGAGAAAAAAAATCAACATGCAGGGAACGTACCAAAGGCAACACAAACAAATGAGCAAACAGCCAGTGTGTATGCTATGCCACCCAAAGTAAGTCGAGCAATGATCAGCTTAAGCAAGCCGGGGTCCTCGAAGAAGGCGTCGCTGCCATCACCAGCCTGCAACCGAGATACCATACGGTGCACCAGCCAACGACGTACATGTGCAGATCGCGACATAATAGAGTGAAAGAGGAAGATGGGAGTTACGCCAGCGTCGTGGATCTGTGCCAGCATCGCGACATATGCGGGTTTGGTCGACGCTGCACGGCTCGTCGGTGCCGCAGCCAATGTCGACGAGCATGACGGTTGTGAATTGTGCAGCCACAGTTGGTGCCACCATCTTCGCTCATCGTGCGGGGCCCTCGCGAGGGCGTGCCGTAGACGTCGTGTCCAAGACGCTATCAGGATTGGCGTCGCCGTGCTTGACACCACCGTGCCTTCACTTCCCAGGCTCCTAGAGAAAGGCCATCAAAGCTCGAGGTGCAGGGGAGAAGATCCGCCGCGGGCTGCGGCTCATCCTAGACCGGAGACCCCAACTGCTGCACGGGTGTTGGGCGCTTAGGGCGGCGATGCGTCAATATTTTCAGCGGAGATGTAAAAGTGGGGGCGAGGGGGTTCGGGGAGATTGGGCGTGGTATGTGTCGTGGGTGACCAGATCGTGGTTGAGAAGATTGCTCGATACGCCTCTTCTGTTATGTTTTTTTCCTGCGTGGATCACACGAGGCGAGAGCAGCGCCTAGCGCACGAAGCGGGGTAGCGAGGGAGAGGTGGGGAGGTAGAGGGTTTTCTCTGTGAACCGGTTTTTTCTATATTTAATCGATTGGTTTTCGGAGAGATGGAAAAAATCGGTGAAACCGCTAGCGGTGGCAGTGCTAACGAGGAGGCATCTGTCGTGGTCGAACCATCACGAGATCCTGGGGGTATGGGTGTGCCACGGCACACCCGCTGTGTTCGCTGATGATGGTGGTATGATGTGGTTTCGAGGCAAGATCTTTTATATCTTAGTATGGTGTGTGTGGTGACTTAGCAATACAATATGCTTCTTTTTGGGCTAACTATGACTTAACAATACTTTCATCGTTTTAAAATATAGTGGATATTTTCCCTATAATTGAAAATTTTGATCAAATTTGTAGACGGGTTGAACATGAAAGAACCAATGAAAAAGCCAGTTGTTCAACTACTAATAACTACTCCATCTGTGCAAACCAACCCGTGGTTGGATGGTTAGGAGGACTATATGGTTAGGAGGAATGTGGTATCCCCTGCCCACCAGAGTTCAAGTCCCAGACTTGACGTTGGTGCTTGCATTTTCCTCGATTTATTTCAGGTATTCCGACGAAGTGCTTTCAGTGGAAGGACGTTTCCGTCGACAACGAAGGCGTCAGTGGCGACTTCGTCAATCTCAAGATGACGTGCCGACTTAGTCTCTCGAAGGTGCTCATAGGGGTAGGGTGTGCGTGTGTGCATTCATAGGGGTGAGTGTACGCTCGTGTATGTGAGCGACTTCGATTGTACTCTGGTCAAAAAAAACTACTCCATCTGTTTCATAATATAGTGCATATATATTATCAATTAATAGTCAATCTTTGTCAATTTTCATCAAATTTATAAGAAATATATCTACACCTGTGATAGCAAATAAATATCGTTAGATATTTTTCTACTGTATTTGTTTATTTTTGTCAGTGTTGATATCTTTCTCAATAATTTCGGACAACCTCTATATATGAGGTTTGATTTTCCAAAAAATCCGTAGGCACAAAATTATGCAATGAAGGGAATATTACTCTATGTTACATTGTTCTAACACTAACATCACTCATGGAAGAACGGAAGCCCATCATTCACGGGCTCATCACATACATGATTTTCTGACATATATATTGTTAGATATATATTCTGTCGGCTGCTATTCTCTCCAATTTGATCGTCCGTGACACTTCTGTTATTCGCAAAGCTACCGCTACAATTACGGAGGGATGCTAGAGATATATTTGGTTTACATGTTTTTGATTTTTTAGGATTTGTTTAGGATTTGTATGCATGTGTCTACATACATGACCACACCCATAAGTATGATCTGTACTAAGCGGATTATCAGCAGAAGCACTAGTGCACTATCTGAAATTCAGAATAGCATGTGTAGCTGTAAGGCAAGATCTTTTGTAATTAAGGAGAGCTCAGTACTGGCGAGTGCCGCATTTGTTTCAACTCTATTTAAGGGACTGATCGTAGCTCGGCTTTGCCTTGATAAATGGCTATGTTCATATTGCCAGCTGCACGCATGAGTGGTTTAACGTTGATGGGCACGGTAGGCATCAGGGAATTGGCGATATCAACAAGGAAGCGCAGTTGCGTTTGCCCAACATCATTGTTGTTCTGAGTACGTGCAGTTCCTACTGGAAACACTTGCCACCTAGCAAGCCAACAATTTTGGCGTTCATTCTGCATGCTCACAATCAGCTTGTCAGTCCGCATTAGTAAATGAATTACTTTGTCGTTCACTTCTGTGCCTCATGACACAAGTGACTAAGAGGGGTGCCCGATGGATTTATTGTTTTCAATCGATTCATCAAACAACAATATTAATTTTTAACAATTTGTAGTTAAGTGGTCTCTATGGGCTAACTTGTGCTATTGTTAACTAGGATATGTGTAATGTTTGGAAGATGCCACACTTTAAGAACCGACTTATTAGCCTCACAAAAAGAAGAAATAACCAGCTTATGAAAACTATCGTACTATTACAAGCTCAACTTCAAGGAGCACAGTTCTTCATCCCTGCTGTATAAATTGTTTCCCATGAGAAGTGCCGAGGCGAGGCACATTAAAGTGCCAAAGACATGGGTATATTGTACATGGCGAACTTCACCAACGCTGATCTGGACCTCGAGGGGGTGACGCGTTAATTCTTCGTCAAGTGATGCAAGGAGCGCAGGAAGAAGGAAGGCAAGGAGATGGGTCACAACACTTTCACCGAGGTCGATGAGATGTTCGACGAGCTCAAGAGGGTGGGATTCTAAAAGGAGGAGGAGGAGGATGTGAAGCCTGTACCAGCAATGACCATGAGGCAGGCCCCTCTGGCGCACCACCAGGGATGATCAACCTCGACGATGGTGACGACAAGTTCGAGAAGTACTGTAGGCAGTAGGCGTCATGGTCTCTAATGATCTACATACTGTAGTATGTCCGTAATAGTGCCAATCTATCTTAGCAGTGTAAAATTATGTTGTTTTAAATGTATATTGCTTAAGTAGATTTTGAAATTTCAAAATATGCACGAATCATGCTCAAGTGATCGTTTTGGCTCCGTTTTTTACATCATCTATAAAAGCAATAACAACTGCGGTGCCAAAACTCTCCCTCTCTCTCTCTCTCTCTCCTCTCCTATATTTATTTTCCAGGCATCAAACTTTTCATCATCAGTTGGCAATGTTCTTAGCGGTTCTTTAGAAGAACTAGTATATATGAAATTCAGAATTGCATGTGTATGTGTACGGCCACTTCAACAGTAAGAAAAATAAGTACCGCACGGTACGGATGAATGTCACAACGTACGCGTTTCAACTCCATTTAAGTGAGTAGTCGTAGCCCCGGCTTGCTCTGATCAATACTTCTGTTCATATTGCTAGCTCTTATTTTTTTAAGAAACATTGCTAGCTGCATGCATGGAAGTGGTTTTAAGTACATGTTACAAGCACACCAAATTGATGGGGTTAATAGGCATCATGGAATTGGCGATATCGGAAAAAAAAGGTACTCATGTTCGAACAATATTATCATTGATCTGAGCACGTACACTTGCTGCTCAGAGCACGTGCCATCTATCATGTTGAGCGTTTCCAAGTTCGTTCCACATCACCACATGCATGATCACTGTCACGTGGTCATTTCACATAAGTAGATGAATTATTTTGTTTTTTATCTTTCGGAAAAAAAAGAGTATATTGCCACTATGGACGAGAGGTGTGCATGACATACTTATTGTTTTCTCTTGATCGATCGAACAACAATATTGCTTTTTAAGTGTTTGTAGTTAACATATATCGATGGGCAGTGCTAACTATGATACTTGCAATATTTGAAAGACGCCATTGTAAGAACCTCCCTCCCCCCCCCCCCTCCCTCCCCCGCAAAAATAAGACATAACTGGCTTCTAAAAACAGTTGTGCTTAAATGACCGTGATCTTTATTCAAAGTCATCACTAATAGCAATCTTGTCTACGTCAAGATTCATGTAATTACTATTCAAAACAGTTCTGCAAGATTTTGTTCAGATGTCTATCAGTATCAACTTCTTTTTTTAGTTGTCTTATCTATGCTCAGTCCCTATAAAAGATTCTGTTTGAATAACTTCAATTATTGGATAATATCACCGAGCGCTGTTATCGCCATTCAACACTGCCTTGTAAGCACCCGTTCACCAGACTATTGAGCATTTTTGTGGAATCATCTCGAGGAGGCATGTTCTTGGTACCATAGGCTGCAGGGGTAGAGGAGGAGCTTTACGCGTGGGAGTTGACATTGTCGTCTAGTGTGGGTAGTGGGAGAAGCGGACGCTGGGTGGGCCTCGATACTCACACCTAGGCCCACCCCCAAGTGGTTGGGACTACCTCACATACACCGATAGCGGCTGATAGCAACAGAACTTCATCGGCGATTCCTATTCCATGCATGTTGTGTGAAACTATCGTTAAAACACGCAAGGCTGATTTTCCCACGTTCAAGTTGTTTCATTACCAGTATATACTGGTGTTTCAAATTTTATTTATTTTTCTTTAATTTATTTTACTTATTATTATTTTTAAAAAATTTAAAATTGTTCGGATGAAAAAAAATACAAAAAATTATAACATCTTTTGGATCTTCTTAACATATGTTCATGATTTCAAAAAATCAAAAGTTAGAAGTTGTTCACAATTTCAGTAAATGTTCCACTTTTCCAAAAAAAAATCACAATTTAGATTTTTTTGTGTTTTTAAGAAAATTAAAAAGCTTGTATTTCAAGAGAATTGTGTTTTTTTTAAAAATGCTCAAAGTGACAAAAAATTGTTTAATGACTAAAGTCTATATAAATTTTCAAAATATTTTTTCATTCTAATAAATGATGAAAAAATATATCTAGTAGGACGCCGAATACTTTGATCGAATGGTCAGGAGGGTCAAATCAATGTGGGAGGACATAGCTTGTGGATGTGTTTGGTTTGCCAATAACATTATTTTTTGGTTTTTGGGTTATTGTTGGTTACTTTTTTAGGTCCTGAATTTCAAGTCCAATTGATCACTCCATGTATTGAACCAGTGTTAGGTCAGGGTTATGCACATTAATGATTGCCGACCTTTCATTCGTTGTATTAAAGTTGAAACTCGATGCCACTAACGCGTCGCATCACTAACGCGTCGCATTAGTGACATATAACCCAGTACCTAAATAAGGTGTAATATTTCCCAACTTTTCAGCTTGTTTGAACTTAGTAAAGCCCATTACCAAAGCGGCATACTAAATGAATAACTTTTTTTTGGGAGAAATACATTACCTTGATGACACCGTTAGCACAACTTAAACCCTAAAAGTATCAGTTATTAGGATTACAAAAAAAAAACTCTATCGTTTTATGTCTAGTGGTGGGACAACTAGAGTTAGTTGCGTCTGCATGTGAATGCACTGAACTTGCATTTCTTGTAAAAAAAAGGCATTGAACTGGCATAATTTATCACATGCGAACAAATAAGTGGGTAACATGAACAAAATAAATACTTCACCAAACATCTCTTTGCGTGTATTAATTTAGCATACATATACCATAACCACCTTCGCTTATTCGAATAATGTTTTGTCTCCATATATACCGCTACATCTTCACCACAACATGTACAACAAAGCTAGCTGTGTCATTTTATTTCATTTTAGCTCTAGCCTGGTATGTCAAATAGGTGGAGACAATGGCAACGTGGAGAGAAAGGAGAGTGCAAGTGGGAATAGGAGACATCTGGAATTGATGCATGCGCACTTTCTCTTGATATAGATGGAGTACAATGCTTTAACTAACGAGCGACCTATGGTTCTTCATCATCGACATGGACTTGATCTATATCACTCCTTGCTCAATTGTTCATATATCTTGGTTTTTGTGCCATATACTCCCGGAATAAAGATAAAACCAAAGCCCATACACTAATTAAGCAGGATCGTCATGAAAGATTTTGTCAAAGCTCTAGTCCTAGCTTTCCATACAGTCAAACATATGGTGATCCGGCCCCTCCCCCACAAAGGAAAACATTTTGTTGACCAGTCAGGATGGTTCCAATCTCCCATCTGGCAAAGCGGCTAACTGGGATTGTGCCCTAACACTGGCAAGTATATTTATTTACAAGGGAGATTCGAGATATTGGTACGCACGGAAGGCATCCGGAAATTCGAGATATCTTGACAAAAAAGAGCTCGTCCATGGCCACATTAATTAGCATTGCATTTGTAGAAGATGCGAACTCACAGCTGTGATATGATCCACATAAGTGTCGTGCATTGTGTGCCTCTATTGTCTGTATATTTTGAATCGTATATGCACGTCCTTTGTCCCTCCGGGTATACCTACGCACTCGCTGCATACTTCGCGACCTTAGCTATGCATGCTATGTTCCCTGTTTTAGACTGAAGGCATTCATCCCCTGTTTTCTAAAGAAAGCAAATCCAGAGTTACACCCTAGGGAATCATACTATATGAACATAATGTGATATTCATAAAAGTTGATCAATATAAGGATCGTCAACATTAAAAACTCTCGTAAAAAAACTGTCCCGGCACTACTGGAATTTACTTGTTTGTCGACTGCCTAAAACACTCGGCAAAGGACCAAAAAAGCTCGACAATACTTTTTTTTTGAGAGTTAACTCGACAATACTTTCGCCAAGTGTTGTACTCGGCAAAGGACACTCTGCGTACCACTTTCCGGCAAATAGAAATTTAAAGAGAGCCTTTCGTCGGACACTCAACAATGACTTTGCCGAGTTGCTAACATGGATAGCCGCGAAGAAAAGCACCTTGACGGGAGCAAACAAAGACGGTGCAATAGGTCTCGGCGAAGGGACAAGGCTTTGCGGAGTGCATGCATTCGGCAAAACTATTTAGTTGAATTAAAAAAAGACAATGGGGAGCTGTTGCTGCCGCCATGGTCAGGAACTCCTTGCCCTCGCTACTCCTCAGCTGCTGTTGTCGCCACTCACGCTCGGAAAGAGCTTCTCAAGAAGAGAAGATTGTGGCTGCTGACGCTCAAGAAGAGCAGCTCATGAAGGGGAGGCCATCGCCGTTGACGCAAGCCGGCCTGGATGCTGCCGCCTTTTGTGACCTTTTTGTGACCAAGAGATGTGCATGACGGATTTATTGCTTTCACTCGATCGATCCAACAACATAAGTGTTTGTAGCACAATAACCCATGCTTTTAGCAATGAAATACCACAACCTACCCGATATGATATATGAGAATTATAATTCTCTATGATATGACTTCCCTATAAAGGACATGAAATACCTTGCTTATGTATCATTGGAAAGTGCATTAACATAAATACGACGGTAAGCAGCGGCAGTACAAAGGTATGTAAACTATAAAAACGAGTCAAAGTGGATTGGCCCAGACTAGCACTTCGGCGTAATAACCCCACTAAAGGCGATCCTATTACAGGAATGGCGTCACGTACATCTGTCACAATTTTGACTGCCCAATAGCCAATTTGATTCCAAGGCAAAGAATAACCAGTGCGTCGAAAAACTGCTCGCGTCGCCAGGGCGGATCCTGCGTTTTAGGGGCCCGGGGTGAAACTGAAATCGGAGGCCCTTAATATACTTAGGAGATATACAAAAAGAAAACAGTTCAAGTCCATTGAAAAGTAAATAACAAATAATGTATAGTCCCTCCATTCGAGGCGGCCGCTCATGCCCCCCATAAAACCGGGGCAAATAGCTCATGTGCGACATCGTTGAGGTGAAATTGATGGACAATGACGTTTTTCGCTGGAATGGCTCAAGTGCGACGTTTTTTAGAGCACAAATAGCCCAGGTGCAACATGCTGTTTAAACACAACTGATGTATGATGTTAGGATTATGTGAGACCATAGAACGTTGGACCCACCACCACTTATCCACGTCAGTGTGGGACATATCCAACTGACCGAGCTCGATCCACCTCACCGCAGCTATACCCACCTGTCAGCGCGGGACCCACCTCACCGCAGCTAGACCCATCACTTATCCATGTCAGCATGGGACCCACCTCACCGCAGCTATACCAGAACCGCGCCCGTGCCCGGCCGCCCGCCCCGTGCAATTTCTTCCCCCTTTCCACTATCTTCCTCTTCTCCGGTGACGAAGCGCGGCAACGAGAGAGAGATGTCTACCTCCTCCTCCGTCTCGCAGTCAAGATGGCAACGGTATGGTGAAGTGCCAGTGACAAGGTGCCCTGATTGCCCACGCCCAGATCCTCTGAAGCGGTGGGTCAGTAAGACGGATCAGAACGGCAATCTTGGGCACGAGTTTGTGAGATGCTCATGCAAGACACTGGTAGGACGGGATGGGAAGGTTAGATTTCACTTATTTCGCAACGATTTGCTCTAGTTTCTCCCCATTTCGATTTTTGTAGTCGAATTTGGGATTTAGGGTTCGCGTTGCTTTTTCGAGATCCTGAAGAAATGTGACCATTTTGAGTGGATGGATGTGTATATTGAGAGGCTTCAATTTGAGGGCTACATTGATTCGAATGGGGCGGCAACCTGGGAGCTCAATTTGGGCTTGCCGCCGAATGTTGTGGAGAATTGGGGAGACAGAGCCGTGACGACGACGAGGAATGCGCGCATTGTTGATCTGCCTACGGAGTCCGAATTGAACGGATGGAACTGAAGAAGATCAAGAAACATCTTAAGCAGATGGTCGATTTGCAGAAACAAGCAAATAGAATGGCAGGAGGATTTTATGGTTGTATCATTGCTCTGTTTTTTTACTTGTTGTTCATCCGTCGCTAGAAGGATGTGGATAGAATTTCTAGTCAGCTTGAGGGCAGATGACGTGATTTGTGCGCCATGCCAAGTTCATGGATTGATTTGCTATGGCAATTTCTTCAGTCAACTTGTTGTTGTCAGTCTGAATTCCAACACTTGTATACATTGTTAGTTCTTTAGTTAACAGTCAACCAAAATTCAGCTCATGTTAGAAAAACTCAATGGGCTACCCAATAGATTGTTGGGGCGTGACAATGACGTTGAGTAAATGGGTCCCTGAGTAAATAACCCAAAAAAGCCCACAAGTGTAGGGGCACCTTTTTTATAGCATATAAGCACCATGTTGAACCGAAAATGTGTTACTTCGGCATTTGATCATGAAACTATTTGTTTGTATATAAGCATAATTTGTTGGTTTTTTTCTCTTGTATAAGACAACTCTTTGCTTGTACATTTTCCCCTTTTTTATCATGAAATTATTTGTTAGTTGTTGGGCATTTCAACATTTTGTTTCTATTAGTCAGTTTTTCTTTACTTATTTGTAGCATAGATTTACTTGTTTGAAATCGTAGAGAAGTACTTGTTTACTTCATAAATATTGTTACGAGTTGAGGTGTTAAATGGATAGCTCAATATATCCTACGATGCACATACGACTCAATATCTTGCATCCAAACAACTCATAGTTTAAAAAAACGATTAAAACACGTGTCAAAGTATAGCATAATTTTGTCTTTGGGTTTCATTCAAAAAATTCTAATTATAGAATATTTTAGTTTTATTGTTTCATTCAAAAACTATGTCAAATTTCATCCAAATCCAAACAGCTCAAAATATTTATTACTTCAGTTTACGAACATCATATATATATTAAGATGCACAATACATAGATATATTAGGACGCACAATACAATGATATATAGTTATATTAGGACACCCTTATAACTTGGGCCTTCTAGAACATAGCAACATGACGGGCATGACACGATAAGGAAAAGTAAAACGAAAATAAAAAGGGCACCATCTTCTTCTTCACGCCGGGCTCGCTTCACTAACATGCATCTTCATTGCTCGTCGAAGTTGTAGGGGAGGGAGTGCATCTGGTTGACGGCGGGGAAGATGCTCTCGTAGTTGGTGAAGATGTTGTAGGTTGTGAAGGTGATGATCTCACATCCACACCAGAAAACTTGCCCGAGGAGCGCATGCGCATCGAACCCACTTCTGAAGGTGACGGTGAGCAACACCAGGGGGATGCTGTTGGGAACGTCGCATGGAAAACAAAAATTTTCCTACGCGCACGAAGACCTATCATGGTGATGTCCATCTACGAGAGGGGATGAGTGATCTACGTACCCTTGTAGACCGTACAGCAGAAGCGTTAGTGAACGCGGTTGATGTAGTGGAACGTCCTCACGTCCCTCGATCCGCCCCGCGATCAGTCCCACGATCTAGTGCCGAACGGACGGCACCTCCGCGTTCAGCACACGTACAGCTCGATGATGATCTCGGCCTTCTTGATCCAGCAAGAGAGACGGAGAGGTAGAAGAGTTCTCCGGCAGCGTGACGGCGCTCCGGAGGTTGGTGATGATCTCGTCTCAGCAGGGCTCCGCCCGAGCTCCGCAGAAACGCGATGTAGAGGAAAAACCGTGGAGGTATGTGGTCGGGCTGTCGTGGAAAAGTCGTCTCAAATCAGCCCTAAAACCTCCGTATATATAGGTGGGAGAGGGGGGACCTTGCCTTGGGGCTCAAGGAGCCCCAAGGGGGTCGGCCGAGCCAAAGGGGGGAAGGACTCCCCCCAAACCGAGTCCTACTTGGTTTGGTGGGTGGAGTCCTTCTTTCCTTTCCCACCTCCTCCTTTTTTTTCTTTTCTCTTTGATTTTTCTTCCAATGCGCATAGGGCCCTTTTGGGCTGTCCCACCAGCCCACTAAGGGCTGGTGCGCCACCCTCAAGGCCTATGGGCTTCCCCGGGGTGGGTTGCCCCCCCGGTGAACTCCCGGAACCCATTCGTCATTCCCGGTACATTCCCGGTAACTCCGAAAACCTTCCGGTAATCAAATGAGGTCATCCTATATATCAATCTTCGTTTCCGGACCATTCCGGAAACCCTCGTGATGTCCGTGATCTCATCCGGGACTCCGAACAACATTCGGTAACCAACCATATAACTCAAATACGCATAAAACAACGTCGAACCTTAAGTGTGCATACCCTGCGGGTTCGAGAACTATGTAGACATGACCCGAGAGACTCCTCGGTCAATATCCAATAGCGGGACCTGGATGCCCATATTGGATCCTACATATTCTACGAAGATCTTATCGTTTGAACCTAAGTGCCAAGGATACATATACTCCCGTATGTCATTCCATTTGTCCTTCGGTATGTTACTTGCCCGAGATTCGATCGTCAGTATCCGCATACCTATTTCAATCTCGTTTACCCGCAAGTCTCTTTACTCGTTCCGTAATACAAGATCCCGCAACTTACACTAAGTTACATTGCTTGTAAGGCTTGTGTGTGATGTTGTATTACCGAGTGGGCCCCGAGATACCTCTCCGTCACATGGAGTGACAAATCCCAGTCTTGATCCATACTAACTCAACGAACACCTTCGGAGATACCTGTAGAGCATCTTTATAGTCACCCAGTTACGTTGCGACGTTTGATACACACAAAGTATTCCTCCGGTGTTAGTGAGTTATATGATCTCATGGCCATAGGAACAAATACTTGACACGCAGAAAACAGTAGCAACAAAATGACACGATCAACATGCTACGTCTATTAGTTTGGGTCTAGTCCATCACGTGATTCTCCTAATGACGTGATCCAGTTATCAAGCAACAACACCTTGTTCATAATCAGAAGACACTGACTATCTTTGATCAACTGGCTAGCCAACTAGAGGCTTGCTAGGGACAGTGTTTTGTCTATGTATCCACACATGTAAATGGGTCTTCATTCAATACAATTGTAGCATGGATAATAAACGATTATCTTGATACAGGAATTATAATAATAACTATATTTATTATTGCCTCTAGGGCATAATTCCAACAGTCTCCCACTTGCACTAGAGTCAATAATCTAGCCCTCACATCATCATGCGAATTACATTGTAATAAATCTAACACCCATACAGTTCTGGTGTTGATCATGCTTTGGCCGTGGAAGAGGTTTAGTCAGCGGGTCTGCTACATTCAGATCCGTGTGCACTTTGCATATATTTACGTCCTCTCCTTCGACGTAGTCGCGGATGAGGTTGAAGCGTCATTTGATGTGTCTGGTCTTCTTGTGAAACCGTGGTTCCTTTGCTAAGGCAATGGCACCCGTGTTGTCACCGAACAAGGTTATTGGATTCAGTGCACTTGGCACCACTCCAAGATCCGTCATAAACTGCTTCATCCAGACACCCTCCTTAGCCGCCTCCGAGGCAGTCATGTACTCCGCTTCACATGTAGAATCTGCTACGACGCTTTGCTTGGAACTGCACCAGCTTACCGCACCCCCATTAAGAATAAATACGTATCCGGTTTGCGACTTAGAGTCGTCCGGATCTGTGTCAAAGCTTGCATCGACGTAACCTTTTACGGCGAGCTCTTCGTCACCTCCATACACGAGAAACATCTCCTTAGTCCTTTTCAGGTACTTCAGGATATTCTTGACCGCTGTCCAGTGATCCACTCCTGGATTACTCTGGAACCTACCTGCTATACTTATGGCCAGGCTAACGTCCGGTCTAGTGCACAGCATTGCATACATGATAGAACCTATGGCTGAAGCATAGGGGACGGAGCGCATATGCTCTCTATCTTCATCAGTTGCTGGGCACTGAGTCTTACTCAATCTCGTACCTTGTAAAACTGGCAAGAACCCCTTCTTGGACTGTTCCATTTTGAACCTCCTCAAAACTTTATCAAGGTATGTGCTTTGTGAAAGTCCTATCAGGCGTTTTGATCTATCCCTATAGATCTTAATGCCTAGAATGTAAGCAGCTTCTCCTAGGTCCTTCATGGAGAAACTTTTATTCAAGTAATCCTTTATGCTCTCCAAAAACTCTATGTTGTTTCCAATCAGCAATATGTCATCCACATATAATATTAGAAACGCCACAGAGCTCCCACTCACTTTCTTGTAAATACAAGATTCTCCAACCACTTGTATAAACCCAAATGCTTTGATCACCTCATCAAAGCGTTTGTTCCAACTCCGAGAGGGTTGCACCAGTCCATAAATGGATCGCTGGAGCTTGCACACCTTGTTAGCATTCTTAGGATCAACAAAACCTTCGGGTTGCATCATATACAATTCTTCCTTAAGGAAACCGTTAAGGAACGTCGTTTTGACATCCATCTGCCAGATTTCATAATCGAAAAATGCAGCTATTGCTAACATGATTCTGACGGACTTAAGCATCGCTACGGGTGAGAATCTCTCATCGTAGTCAACTCCTTGAACTTGCGAAAAACCCTTTGCCACAAGTCCAGCTTTATAAACGGTCACATTGCCGTCAGCGTCCGTCTTTCTCTTAAGGATCCATTTGTTCTGAATAGCCTTGCGGCCCTCATGCAGTACCTCCAAAGTCCACACTTTGTTCTCATACATGGATCATATCTCGGACTTCATGGCTTCTAGCCATTTGTTGGAATCTGGGCCCACCATTGCTTCTTCATAATTTGCAGGTTCATTGTTGTCCCACAACATGATTGATAAGACGGGATTACCGTACCACTCTGGAGCAGCACGTGGTCTCGTCGACCTGCGTGGTTCGACAGAAACTTGAACCGGAGTTTCATGATCATCATCATTAACTTCCTCCTCAACCGGCGTCGCAACGACAGAGGTTTCCCCTTGCCCTGCGCCACCATCCAGAGGGATGAGAGGTTCGACAACCTCGTCAAGTTCTATCTTCCTCCCACTCAATTCTCTCGAGAGAAACTCCTCGAGAAAAGCTCCGTTTTTAGCAACAAACACTTTGCCCTCGGATTTGAGATAGAAGGTGTACCCAACTGTCTCTTTTGGGTAACCTATGAAGATGCACTTTTCCGCTTTGGGTTCCAGCTTTTCAGGCTGAAGCTTTTTGACATAAGCATCACATCCCCAAACTTTAAGAAACGACAACTTTGGCCTTTTGCCATACCACAGTTCGTATGGTGTCGTCTCAACGGATTTTGATGGTGCCCTATTTAAAGTGAATGCAGTTGTTTCTAATGCATAACCCCAAAACGATAACGGCAAATCGGTAAGAGACATCATAGATCGCACCATCTCTAATAAAGTATGATTACGACGTTCGGACATACCATTACGCTGTGGTGTTCCAGGCGGTGTCAACTGTGAAACAATTCCACATTGTCTTAAGTGAGCACCAAACTCGAAACTCAGATATTCACCCCCACGATCAGACCGTAGGATCTTGATCTTCTTGTTACGATGATTTTCAACTTCACTCTGAAATTGCTTGAACTTTTCAAATGTTTCAGACTTGTGCTTCATTAAGTAGTCATAACCATATCTACTCAAATCGTCAGTGAAGGTGAGAAAATAACGATATCCGCCGCGTGCCTCTACGCTCATCGGACCACACACATCGGTATGTATGATTTCCAACAAGTCACTTGCACGCTCCATTGTTTCGGAGAACAGAGTTTTAGTCATCTTGCCCATGAGGCATGGTTCGCACGTGTCAAGTGAATCAAAGTCAAGTGACTCCAAAAGTCCATCGGCATGGAGTTTCTTCATGCGCTTTACACCAATATGACCTAAGCGGCAGTGCCACAAAAATATGGCACTATCATTGTTAACTCTAACTCTTTTGGTCTCAATGTTATGTATGTGTGTATCACTATCAAGATTCAATATGAACAATCCTCTCACATTGGGTGCATGACCATAAAAGATGTTACTCATAGAAATAGAACAACCATTATTCTCTGACTTAAAAGAGTAACCGTCTCGCAATAAACAAGATCCAGATATAATGTACATGCTCAACGCAGGCACTAAATAACAATGATTCAAGTTCATAACTAATCCTGATGGTAACTGAAGTGAAACTGTGCCGACGGCGATTGCATCAACCTTGGAACCATTTCCTACACGCATCGTCACTTCATCTTTCGCCAGCCTTCGTCTATTCCGCAGTTCCTGTTTCGAGTTGCAAATATGACCAACAGAACCGGTATCGAATACCCAGGCACTACTATGAGAGCCGATTAAGTACACATCAATAACATGTATATCAAATATACCTGATTTTTCTTTGGCCGTCTTCTTATCTGCCAGATACTTGGGGCAATTGCGCTTCCAGTGACCCATACCCTTGCAATAGTAACACTCTGTTTCAGGCTTAGGTCCAGCTTTGGGTTTCTTCGTCGGATTGGCAACAGGCTTGCCGCTCTTCTTTGAATTACCCTTCTTTCCTTTGCCGTTTCTCTTGAAACTGGTGGTCTTATTCACCATCAACACTTGATGCTCTTTACGGAGTTCAGACTCTGCGACTTTCAGCATTGCAAACAACTCGCCGGGTGACTTGTTCATCCCTTGCATGTTGTAGTTCAACACAAAGCCTTTATAGCTTGGCGGCAGTGATTGAAGGATTCTGTCAGTGATAGCCTCTTGCGGGAGTTCAATCCCTAGCTCAGCTAGACGGTTTGAGTACCCAGACATTTTGAGCACATGTTCACTGACAGACGAGTTCTCCTCCATCTTGCAAGCATAGAATTTATCGGAGGTCTCATACCTCTCGATCCGGGCGTTCTTCTGAAAGATAAACTTCAACTCCTGGAACATCTCAAATGCTCCATGACGCTCAAAGCGACGTTGAAGTCCCGGTTCTAAGCCATACAAGACTGCACATTGAACTACTGAGTGGTCCTCCTTACGTGCTAACCAAGCGTTCTCAACATCCTGATCAACCGTAGCGGGTGGTTCATCTCCTAGCGCAGCATTAAGGACATAATCCTTCTTCCTAGCTTGTAAGATTAGCTTAAGATTACGAGCCCAGTCTACAAAGTTGCTTCCATCATCTTTCAACTTAGCTTTCTCTAGGAACGTATTAAAATTCAGGGTGACTGTCGCGTGAGCCATGATCTAAAACACAAATATATTCAAAGTGGACTTAGACTATGTTCAAGATAATTAGAGTTTAACTTAATCAAATTATTCGCTAAACTCCCACTCAAAAAGTACACCTCTCTAGTCATTTGAGTGGTTCATGATCCACTTAAACTAGCTCAAGTCCGATCATCACGTGAGTTGAGTATAGTTTCAGTGGTAAGCATCCCTATGCTAATCATATCATCTATATGATTCATGATCGACCTTTCGGTCTCATGTGTTCCGAGGCCATGTCTGCACATGCTAGGCTCGTCAAGCTTAACCCGAGTGTTCCGCGTGCGCAACTGTTTTGCACCCGTTGTATGTGAAAGTTGAGTCTATCACACCTGATCATCACGTGGTGTCTCGAAACGATGAACTGTAGCAACGGTGCACAATCGGGGAGAACACAATTTCGTCTTGAAATTTTAGTGAGAGATCACCTCATAATGCTACCGTCGTTCTAAGCAAAATAAGGTGCATAAAAGGATTAACATCACATGCAATTCATAAGTGACATGATATGGCCATCATCACGTGCTTCTTGATCTCCATCACCAAAGCACCGGCACGATCTTCTTGTCACCGGCGCCACACCATGATCTCCATCAACGTGTCGCCATCGGGGTTGTCATGCTACTCATGCTATTACTACTAAAGCTACATCCTAGCAAAATAGTAAACGCATCTGCAAGCACAAACATTAGTATAAAGACAACCATATGGCTCCTGCCGGTTGCCATACCATCGACGTGCAAGTCGATATTATCTATTACAACATGATCATCTCATACATCCAATATATCACATCACATCGTTGGCCATATCACATCACAAGCATACCCTGCAAAAACAAGTTAGGCGTCCTCTAATTTTATTGTTGCATGTTTTACGTGGTGACCATGGGTATCTAGTAGGATCGCATCTTACTTACGCAAACACCACAACGGAGATATATGAGTTGCTATTTAACCTCATCCAAGGACCTCCTCGGTGAAATCCGATTCAACTAAAGTTGGAGAAACCGACACTTGCCAGTCATCTTTGAGCAACGGGGTTACTCGTAGCGATGAAACCAGTCTCTCGTAAGCGTACGAGTAATGTCGGTCCAAGCCGCTTCAATCCAACAATACCGCGGAATCAAGAAAAGACTAAGGAGGGCAGCAAAACGCACATCACCGCCCACAAAAACTTTTGTGTTCTACTCGAGAAGACATCTACGCATGAACCTAGCTCATGATGCCACTGTTGGGGAACGTCGCATGGGAATCAAAAAATTTCCTACGCGCACGAAGACCTATCATGGTGATGTCCATCTACGAGAGGGGATGAGTGATCTACGTACCCTTGTAGACCATACAGCAGAAGCATTAGTGAACATGGTTGATGTAGTGGAATGTCCTCACATCCCTCGATCCACCCCGCGATCAGTCCCACGATGTAGTGCCGAACAGACGGCACCTCCGCGTTCAGCACACGTACAACTCGACGATGATCTCGGCCTTCTTGATCCAGCAAGAGAGACGGAGAGGTAGAAGAGTTCTCCGGCAGCGTGACGGCGCTCCGGAGGTTGGTAATGATCTCGTCTCAGCAGGGCTCCACCCGAGCTCCGCAGAAACGCGATCTAGAGGAAAAACCGTGGAGGTATGTGGTCGGGCTGCCGTGGAAAAGTCGTCTCAAATCAGCCCTAAAACCTCCGTATATATAGGTGGGAGAGGGGGGACCTTGCCTTGGGGCTCAAGGAGCCCCAAGGGGGTCGGCCGAGCCAAAGGGGGGAAGGACTCCCCCCAAACCGAGTCCTACTTGGTTTGGTGGGTGGAGTCCTTCTTTCCTTTCCCACCTCCTCCTTTTTTTTCTTTTCTCTTTGATTTTTCTTCCAATGCGCATAGGGCCCTTTTGGGCTGTCCCACCAGCCCACTAAGGGCTGGTGCGCCACCCTCAAGGCCTATGGGCTTCCCCGGGGTGGGTTGCCCCCCCGGTGAACTCCCGGAACCCATTCGTCATTCCCGGTACATTCCCGGTAACTCCGAAAACCTTCCGGTAATCAAATGAGGTCATCCTATATATCAATCTTCGTTTCCGGACCATTCCGGAAACCTCGTGACGTCCGTGATCTCATCCGGGACTCCGAACAACATTCGGTAACCAACCATATAACTCAAATACGCATAAAACAACGTCGAACCTTAAGTGTGCAGACCCTGCGGGTTCGAGAACTATGTAGACATGACCCGAGAGACTCCTCGGTCAATATCCAATAGCGGGACCTGGATGCCCATATTGGATCCTACATATTCTACGAAGATCTTATCGTTTGAACCTCAGTGCCAAGGATTCATATAATCCCGTATGTCATTCCCTTTGTCCTTCGGTATGTTACTTGCCCGAGATTCGATCGTCAGTATCCGCATACCTATTTCAATCTCGTTTACCCGCAAGTCTCTTTACTCGTTCCATAATACAAGATCCCGCAACTTACACTAAGTTACATTGCTTGCAAGGCTTCTGTGTGATGTTGTATTACCGAGTGGGCCCCGAGATACCTCTCCGTCACACAGAGTGACAAATCCCAGTCTTGATCCATACTAACTCAACGAACACCTTCGGAGATACCTGTAGAGCATCTTTATAGTCACCCAGTTACGTTGCGACGTTTGATACACACAAAGTATTCCTCCGGTATTAGTGACTTATATGATCTCATGGTCATAGGAACAAATACTTGACACGCAGAAAACAGTAGCAACAAAATGACATGATCAACATGCTACGTCTATTAGTTTGGGTCTAGTCCATCACGTGATTCACCTAATGACGTGATCCAGTTATCAAGCAACAACACCTTGTTCATAATCAGAAGACATTGACTATCTTTGATCACCTGGCTAGCCAACTAGAGGCTTGCTAGGGACAGTGTTTTGTCTATGTATGCACACATGTAAATGAGTCTTCATTCAATACAATTATAGCATGGATAATAAACGATTATCTTGATACAGGAATTATAACAATAACTATATTTTTTATTGCCTCTAGGGCATAATTCCAACAGATGCCACCATCGACAGGATTCATGTTCAGGATGAACATGGGCCGCGTGCCCGGTGGGAGGTTGAGGTAGGCGTAGCCGGTGTTGAGGAAGTCGCGGGTGAGATCGACCGGGACCCTCCACCTCGATATCGCCCATTTGCGGAGGGTGTCCTCCACGACCACGCTGGCTGGGTAGCGCCTCTCCGGCACGGTAGGCGGCAGGTTGAACGTCACTCCGACGAACTACATCTTGGCGACGGTTGGTGTGCTTCGAGGGGGCGCTAGAATTGGAGAGAGGGGGTGGATTGGATCTGTGGTTTTGGTGAAGAGAGGAGAGGAAGAGAGGTGGTGGTTATATAGCCAGTTCGAGAAGATGAAGGCGAAGAGAGGCGTGCGAGTAAACTCCCAACGCATCGGACGTGTGTGTGCTTGAAGTTGAATCGAGCGTGCGTGTCCTGTTTTTGCCTGTTGCAACCGAGTCTGAAATGTGGTTAATTGCTCTGGTGCGACGTCTGAGACAAGTCAGAGCCCCGACTGAATCGAGGACGATGTGGTTTAATTGCTGCGGTGCGACGTCTGAATCGATGTAGTTTGCGTGCATTCTGACGTGGAAGCAGCATGGATGCGGGCCACGCATGCATGCAAAAGCGGGCGCCCTTCGAAAGCAGCCCAAAGACTACACGGATGCGTTGCACAACGGGCCAGCGGGTGTCTTGCGGACCAACCAATCCGAGCGCAGAACGAGCGTGTCGCAGATCGCTGTGGCTGAGGGGCCGATCGCAACCGTCCGATGCAAGATTCCTTCTACAAGGCCTCGATCCAACAACCCATGTCGAATCTCTGGGTTTCCTTCTAGAAGCTTTTCGGCTAGGTCAACATGGTTTTGTGAGGGTTGACCAAGTTTGAAATGAGCATACATAATTAAAAAAAATTAAAAAAATATAAAACCGACGCACATACTACTGTTATGTCATATAGTAACTAGAGAAAATATAAACTTGTCTTATAAACAATGGAACGAAAAAGCTTTCACTAATATGTGATACCTCGAACAAAGTAGTAGAGATTTCAAGGGAGATGAGGTGGGTTTTGAAACTTTTTGAAAACGAAAAAAGTCAAAACCTCACCAAAGCTTCATTTTGGAGTGACTAAGAAAGATCCAAACTTAATTTTTCATTTTGATGTTCTAAACTTGTTTTATTTACGATTTTCGATTAAAACCATTATTATTCAAAAGAAAATAAATAATATGAATATTCATCCAATAAATAGCGAGGCTTCAGAATGACATTATATAGGTCGAATACAAGTCTAGAAAAAATATAAATATGATTTATAAACAGTTGAACGAAAGGCTTCACTAATATGTGATACCTCGAACACAGTAGTAGAGATTTCAAGGGAGATGAGGGGGTTTTGAAAACTTTTGAAAATGAAAAAAGTCAAAACCTCACCAAAGCTTCATTTTGGAGTGACTAAGAAAGATCCAAACTTATTGTTCATTTTGTTGTTTTAAACTTGTTTTATTTACGATTTTTGATTAAAACCATTATTATTCAAAAGAAAATAAATAATATAAATATTCATCCGATAAATAGCGAGGCTTCGGAATGACATTATATAGGTCGAATACAAGTCTAGAAAAAATATAAATATGATTTATAAACATTCGAACGAAAGTCTTCACTCAAATGTGATTCCTCGAACAGAGTAGTACATATTTCAAGGGAGATGAGGTGGGTTTTGAAAACTTTGAAAATGAAAAAAATCAAAACCGCACCAAAGCTTCATTTTGGAGTGACTAAGAAAGATCCAAACTTATTTTTTTCATTTTGATGTTTTAAACTTGTTTTATTTATGATTTTCGCTTAAAACCATTATTATTCAAAAGAAAATAAATGATTTGAATATTGATCCAATAAATAGTGAGGCTTCGGAATGACATTATATTGGTCGAATACAAGTCTAGAAAAATAATATAAATATGATTTATAAACATTCGAACGAAAGCCTTCACCAAAATGTGATTCCTCGAATAGAGTAGTAGAGATTTCATAGTAATCTCTACTACTCTATTCGAGGAATCACATCTATAAATGCTCGGATTGATGACCAAGTTAAAACAAAACAAGTAAAAACATTGCAAATAGCATCACATCATTAAAACAACAGATTATTACTAATAGCATCACATCATTATTACAAATTTTGATTCAACTTTCAAATTTTGAATTAAAATTACAAGTCTCCACTTGAGAACACAATTGCCAAATCTATTTCTTTTGCCTCTTCTTACCACTCGATTTCTTCGAATTCTCAACTTCTACAACATACAACTTGTTGATGCTCCTGGTTTTCTTGCCACAACCAGTAGGCCTTCCCACAGCACGGCCAAGCACCTCAGCATGCTTCACCTGATGCACCTCCTCAACTTCAGCAACAATTTAACTTTGCACAATAAGCTCGAGAACAGGTTCAGTTTGCACAACAAGCTCCAGAACAAGTTCAGTTTGCAGAATTGGTTCATGTGCATCGAAAACAGGTTCACACTGCTCCGGTACATCGAAAACATGTTTAGTTTGCTCTGCTGCATCCAGAACATGTTCAGTTTGCTCCGGTGCATCCAAAATAGGTTCTGTTAGTGGATTAAACCTTCTCTTTTTTCTACATCCATCGAGTCTTGCCTTTTTCACTGGCCAGCACTGGTCAACAACAAGAGGTGGTATTTTTCTGCACGCTTCCTCCTGATAAATAAATCATATCACTTGGTTAGAGACTGAAAAAAGCATAAACAACAAGAAACAACATAAACAGTAACATTAACATACTTTGGTCTTTTCCGGAGTGTAATGGCATTTTGGTGAACCAATTCTATGCCCAAGTTCCTCACACAACTTGCATATGTTTTTGTTACCTTCTTGAGCCCTTTTTGGCTTCACATCCTTATCTTTTTTCCCTTTCTTACTACTCCCACCTCTCTCAAACCATGCTTTGAATCTGCTCTGTTTGGGCCTTCCAGCCTTTCTTCTAGTGATGGGTGGACACATGAAAAATTCAAACTCATGATTCATTGCATAGGTCTTGAAACACATCCTAAACTCATCCATGTTTGGCCACAACTTTCCCACTTCAATAACAGGGTTCTCTTTATCATACAAATTTACCAGCTCATTGTCATTTGCATCATCCACATCACCTGCACCCATTTCCATCAGATGCTTGAGGATATCAGCATCATCTTTAGGGTTTGAATTTCTGTTAGCACCAGGAGGCACACTAGTGTCATCTTTCTCCTTATCTCTGGCATCAACTGGAATGCCAAATAATTTGGCCATCTTAATGTCAGTTATAGGTGCAATCAACAAATCTGTACGTTCCTCTAAATCTACATCATTCCAATCAATAGAAACAACTGTTCCAGCACCATTGTGACTCTCTTCTTCATCAGCATCAGCCCTTCTTTCTTCACCTATTACTGTCAGTTCAGAAATCATCGGCAATGACATCTGCTTTTGTGCAACCCACTCAGCATCTGCCATCTATGAAGCCATTTTTGATTGCACATAACCAACTTTGGAATCACATTTCAGATCAATTAACTCTGCATAAAAAGTTGCAGCTTTGCTTGTCCAACCTTCTTGTCGATCAATTTCAGCTACCATATCTTCCCCATCCTCGATTCTCACATAACAACCCTTCAAATTGTCGAACCGTAGCAGTGATACCTCTTGATCTGGACCCCAAACAATACTCTCCCCAATTCTCTCCACCAAATTCTTCACGGCCTTCTCCTCCATGCTCTGCAACTCCTATGGATCAATATCTCTACAATCGACATCCCACTGAACAAATGTATCTCTCTGAATGTCTTGGATGCTACCATCAACTAGCTTGGCTTTACAAGGAAAGAATTTGACTGTAATTGCGAAGGTAGGCGCTGAATCTCCCTTGCCCCTGTTTATTGGGCAATGGCGGGAAGCGGTAGTGGAGTGAGATGCTGCAGGGACGACGCACAAATCGAGTTCAAGAACAGCTAAAGAAGGGTGCGTTACCGATTAGAAGTATTCTCTCCTCGCTCGATCTCATTCAATCCGTCCACAACACACGAATCTGCATTCCAAATCGGCGGAGGAAACAGAGCGTGAGGCCACAAATCCTTGCAAAAATGTGGGGGACGGGGCTAGGGTTGCGAAATTACTCACCAAAGAAAGCTCCTCCGCAGCCGAGAAAGGCTATCCAGTGCCCCCAGAAGAAAATCGTTGCCGCTGCCGGAGAAGAGGCACAGGGCGGCGGGTGTCGTCGAGCAGGGGAGAGTCAAACGGAAGGGTTCAACTCGTAGCAACTAAAGTAGGTCCCACCTGGCGGAGCACATAACCCCTGTCCTAACGGGTTGTCCTAACCTAACCTCGTCGTCCGTTAACAGCCAAACAACCGTTTTATCAGTTATTCCTGTCTGAGCTATTGCCACTCGTGAAAACGTCGCATGTAACCATTTCAGTCAACGATGTCGCTGTCCATCCAATTCACCTCAACGATGTCGCACATGAGCTATTTGCCCATAAAACCGAGCCTGCGCGTCGCTTGCATCGTCTCCGGGACGGCGGCTCCGGTAATCCTTAGCCACTGCCGCCCCCGACCCTTCCCCCTGCTTTCTCGCCACCGTTGGAGGAGGATCGACGGCGGACAACAGACGGCAGGCTCTCCTTCTCTCTCTCTCTCCACGAGGGGATCTCTGGCCAAGACGCGGCGACGACCCTGGACGTCCGGCGTGACTTCGAAGTTGGAGGGATTGGGCAGCGGCCCGATGGGATTTTGATGGTGGCTAGGTCACCACAGCGGCGGGGGAAGCATGTGGCCGATCGTGGTGGCTGGCGTCGAAGGATCTGGAGTTTCTCACGCATCACAGATCGGATCTGCTCCGTCATCACGCGGAGGCCCGGGGCGACGACCCTGGGCTTGGCGGTGGTGGTCATCTCCTTCGTTGGTGGTGGTGTGTGTGTTGTGTCGAATATTGTGTATACGGTAGGTTACATTTGGACTCTGAGTTGTATTGTGTTTAGATAGGATATGGAGTCTTGTCCAAACAGGACACTTATATCCTAGGCCTCTCATATATAGCGGGGGTAGACACACGATGTAACATATGCCAACATAATAGCACACGCGTGCAGAGGGAGCCGGCGACGTGTGCCGGCGCCCAGGACGGCCAGGATGCGGTATTGTGACGGTGTCACGGGGAGGAGCGCCCGTAGTCATGCCTCGGGGATGTAGCCATATCGGTGAACCTCGTTAACAAATCTCGGTGTCGTGCTCGTGTGATTGCTTGGTCCTCGGATGATCGACGGAGTGCCTCGAATTTATTCTAACAGTGTGGCATGAAGGGTAGGTGGTCGGATCTTCAGATCCATCATCTACACCGGGCTGCGAGCCGGGGAGACATAGTTGCCGGTGAAAACCGAGCCGACAACGGCCAATGATGGTGTTTTGCGTTGTTACCTTGATAAAGGCATCATCGTGTAACTATTGTCGACGCACTCATGTTGCTCCAGGGGAAACCCTAGGATCTGGTCTTCCAGATCAGATGATAACGACATTGTGGTGTCGTTTCTGTCTTTGGAGCATCGTTTATGGAGTGGCGTTGGACGACAGAGGCAAGAGGTGGAACGGCTTTATGTTGCACGGAGTTTCGATGGAGATGTAAAGTCATGTCTGGCCAACAGGTGATACCCTGTGTCACTATGATAGTGGCTGCTGCGGCTAATTTTTATCACTCCATGTGTACTTTGTACCGTGAACCCTGAATAAACTTGCCCCCCCCCCCCCCCCCCCCCCCTACAAATGAATGTTGGCTCCGTCCTGACTGCACTGCAGGGATCACGGTTATTCAACCTGATTAGAGGGTCCCAAGTTCGCCTTGCATAGCAGCGGCTCTATTAAAGTGAGCTGACTAGGGGCGCTGGTGATGCGTGAATAATGGCACGACTGGTAGATCTGAAGCGGCGAATACCGCAATGGAATGGTCAAGAACGTCAAATAGATGTGGGAGGATATGTCTAGTGGATGTTTTGGTTTGGCAATACCGTTAATTTTTTTGGATTTTGGTTGATTGCTGGCTAGGCAGTGTTAGTTCCTACTTAAAATGATTGCTTATGAATTTCCAGTCCAATTAATCCCTCCCATGTGCACATTAATTATTGCTGACCTTTCGTTCATTGTATGAAAGTTGAAATTTGATTACATAAAACCTTGTACGTAAATGTGTTGAAATATTTTCCAACTTTTCAGCTTGGTTCAGCTCAGTAAAGCCCATTAGCAAAGTAGCATGTTAAATCAATAACTATTTTCTTTGGAGGGAAATCCATATCCTTGATGTCATATTGAGGACAACTTAAACCCTCCTAAGTGTGCGTTTAATGGGTGATGACGTTCCCGTCAACTACGAGACACCTACCGTGACTTTGTAAAATCTAAAGATGATATGTCGGTTCAATCCTTCAGAAATGCTTATAGGGATAAACTATGTTTATCTGCGTTTATAGGGATGAATGTACGTGCCTAAATATGAACGCTTGCATTTGTACTGTTGGGTTGGTTGGGCCGGCATCCGAGGCGTCCCATATCTATGACATATATGGTCTGAAAATGAAGGATGCCAGTTAGTCCGGACGTCTGAAGCCGGGTTGAGGCGTCCGGTTGGATCGCATTTTTGGACAGTCAGTGACTGGCCATCCGCGCGGATGTCTGAGGGGAATTAGAGTCACTTGGTTGTAGATGCTCTGATATTGTCTGTTGTAATAATTTTTTTTGCAACGGATGGTCTGTTGCAAAGCATTATGCAACACTCACTTCATTGCAAGGGCGAGGAAAGGGTCAGTCCGTTGGATGGCCCTGATTAGACGGATGTGAAGACGGCAGATCTATTAAAAAGATTCGTCATCTGACACGTAGCGTACTTTTATTATTTCGGTTTGTTCCACATCCTATTGGTGATTTTTTTTTTCTGCATTGAATACAATTGTATTATTGAGACACACCTGCCTAGACATATATGACCCACACCCGTAAGTATGGGTTGTACTAAGCCGATTTTCAGCAGAAGCACTAGTACAATATCTGAAATCAGAATGACATGTGTAGGTGTATGGCAAGATCTATTGTAATTAAAGGGGTGCAGTACTGGCGAGTGCTGCCATACGTTTCAACTCTATTTAAGGGACTGGTCATAGCTCGGCGTTGCCTTGATAAATGGCTATGTTCATATTGCCAGCTGCATGCATGAGTGGTTTAACGCTGATGGGCATGATAGGCATCAGGGAATTGGCGATATCTACACCAAATGTCATTTGTGTTCGTCCAACATTATCGTTGTTCTGAGTACGTGCATTTCCTGCTAGAAACATGTCCGACCTAACAACTCGATAATTTCAGTGTTCATTCTGCATGCTCGTAATTAGGTTGTCAGTTTAAGAGAGTAGTTAAATTACTTTGTAGTTCACTTTTATACCTCTTGACACTAGTGAGTAGTGACCAAGAGGTGTGCACGACCAATTTATTGTTTTCAATCCATCAGTAAAACAACCATATTAATTTGCAACTCTTGGTAACGGATCTCCCGTGCTACTGTTAACTATGATATGTGTAATGTTTGAAAGATGCCACTGCAATAACTGACTTATGAGCCCTGCAGAAAGAAGAAATAACCTGCTTATGAAAATACTTGTGCTATTACGGGCTCAACTTCCCGGAGGTTGAGTCAGCGAGGGAGGCACAGTTCCTCACCCTGCTATACACTCACCAAAACTTGCATAGGGACAGAGGGATTGTCAGTCTTAGATGGTAGGGACAGAGGGATTGTGAGTCTTAGATGGTAAACGAGATGATACCTGCGCGTGGGAACAATAGTTGCGCATTAAAGGGCCAAATATAGGGGTATGTTGTACATGCGAGCTTCGCCGACCCTAACCCAGACATCGTGGCGGCGAAGCATTAAGGCCTTGTTTGTTTCATAAGTCCTAGGACTTTTTTAAGTCCCAACTTATAAGTCATAAGTCCCTACCTGTTTGTTTACAGGGACTTATAAGTCCCGAGTCCCTACCTGTTTGTTTACAGGGACTTATAAGTCCATGTTGCACCTAATAAAATACACTTGTTCACATAACCCTTGTTCATAAAAATGAATTGCAGAATAGTGACAACCGAAATAACAATTGTTCGTAACACTTGTTCATATACAAACGAATTAACACTTGTTCATAAGAACCAAAATAAGAGAGAGTACATAACAACTGAGATAACAGAAATTACTTGTCAACAGGAAACTGGACATTTTTCAGCTGAACAGCCAAAATGTCATCTACCCAGGGAACCAGCAACATGCATCCAGGGAACAAACAAAAATAACAGTCAATATACTAGTGCTGAATTCTGTTTTCCTCATCTACCCAGGGTACCAACAACATGCACGAACCGAGACGGCGACGGCGGGCCTAACCAGCAATAAGTCCAGCGCAGAAAACGGGACGGGGGGGGGGGGGGGGGGGGGGACGAACCGAGGGAGAAAACGGGACGACGGGGCGGGGCGGCGACCGGGCGGGGCGGCGACGGGGCGCGCGGGGACGGGGCGGCCGGCCGGCGGCGATTGGGGCGGCGACCGGCGAGGGGTAGGGTGGTGCGAGCGACGAGGGGTAGGGCGGCGGCCACTGGATCGATGCGGGAGACTTTTTCCGCGGGCCTAACCAGCAATAAGTCCCAATAAGCTCCTACTAGAGAGTCTTATTTGATAAGTCCCAAATCATCATAATAAGTCCCAATAAGTCCCTTGTGTTTGGTTTAGGTGGGACTTATAGGGACTTTTTTAAGTCCCAAAACCAATAAGTCCCTGGAAACAAACACCCTCTAATTCTTCGTCAAATGGTGCAAGGAGCCCAGGAAGAAGAAAGGCGAGGAGATGGATCACAAAATTTTCACCAAGGTATGTTCGACGAGTTCAAGAAGGAGGACTTCTACGACGACAAGAAAGAGGAAGACGTGAAGCCTCTACCGGCAATGACCATGAGGCAGGACCCTCCAACGCACGATCAGGGATGATCAACCATGATGATGACGAGGACGAGTTTGAGAAGTCTTATATGCGTCATGGTCTCTAATGATCTATGTATTGTAGTAGTGGTATGTCCGTAGTAGTACCGGTCTATCGTAGTACTGTAGTACTGTATATATAGTTATGTTGTTTGAAATGTTTTAATGTTCAAGTAGAATTTGAAATTTCATAATGTGCATGAATCATGCTCAAATGATCTTTTTGGCACCGTTTTTACATCATCTATAAAAGCAATAGCATCTGAGATGCCAAAAATCTCTCTCTCCTACCCTATATGTGTTTTTTAGGCATCATGTTTTTCATCGTCCGTTGAAGATGTTCTTAGAGGTTTTTCAGAAGAACTAGTGTAACACACGAAATTCAAAATGGCGCGTGTATGTGCACGGTCACTTCAACAGCAAGAAAAATAAGTACTGCACGGTACGGGTGAATCCGGCCACGCCTTTCAACTCTATTTAATACCGGCTTGCTCTCATCAATACTTCTGTTCATATTGCTAGCTGCATGCATGGGAAGTGGTTTTATACAGGTCACAAGCAAACCAAATTTGCATCATGGAATTGACTATGTCCAAAACAAGGAGAACTCGTGTTCGAACAACGTTATCGTTGACCCGAATACGTGCAATTGCTGCTCAGAGCATGTTCACTGTTTCCAAGTTCGTTCCGCATGCTCCCTGCCACGTCGTCATTTCACACGAGTTGATGAATTATTTCGGTTTTTAACTTTCAGTATATTGCCACTACAGTCGAGACGCGTGCAAGACGTATTCATTGTTTTCACTTGGTCGATCCAACAACAGTATTGTTTTTGAAGTGTTCGTAGTTAATAGATCTCTGTAGGCTAACGTGTGCTGCGTCTAACTATGGTGTCGTGGTTTTGTCACGGCAGATGTCCTCGTGAAAGGACTTAGTACTGGAGCCATCGCACCTTGGTGGCGACTCAAAGGGGTTAAGCGGGAGAGACACGGCGATTTACCCAGGTTCGGCTCCTCGCGTGGAGGTAATAGCATACGTCCTGCTTGGCGTGTATTGATGTGGATTCGATTACAAGAAAGGCGTAACTCGCCTTACCTAGCACTCGATGATTTCTAACCTACCTCTCCCCCTCCAGACTCGCCTATATATATAGGTCGAAGCCTTAGGGTTTACAAGAGTCCCTTCCTCTTTACAAATCGTGACCACCGCGGTCTCTAAGTCGCCGTCTTGCAAAACCCAGAGTCCTTTCATAAATCATAACCATCCTGCGACTTTGAACCGCCCAGGCTGAGGCCCAACTAGCCCTAAAGGATGAATCGCCTTAACAGTAACCCGGCCCATATTCGGCGGGTCACTTAACAGGCAATATCCTCAACATTAGGCCCCGAATTGACTTGAATCTTCATGCCAATGCTTCCATTTTAGTTGAAGGCGATTCACTCCTCTGTGTTCCTCTGTACGCCAGAAATCTTAACTCGCCGACTGGTACCGGAAAAAGTCTTTGAGCCGCCAACGCATTTCCCATCAGTACTTTCCTTAGCCCCCGATTTTCGGGGACTCCAACACAATCCCAACGGATCTTTTAGTGCGTCATTATCCCAAAATTTTCGGACGTAATCATGGCGAATCTTTTCTTCCTCGACGGTTCCCGCTCATAGCGCCTCGATCCCCGCGCCCGTCCTGATAAATAGGCGGAAGGGACAGGGCTGACACCGGCCACCTACCAGTCTCGTCAATCCCTCCACCATCATCTCAGCGAGAAGAGACGCTCCGCATCCCGAAGGCTTCACCGCCGGCCGCAAACTCCACCCCCGTCCGAAGAACTCCAGTGCTGCCTGCAAGCCGTCACCGTTCGAAGAACTCCGGCGCCGCTCGCAAGCCGTCGCCGCCCGAGGAGCTCCAGCACCGCCCGCAAGCCGCTGCCGTTCGAAGAGCTCCGGCGCCGTTCGAGGAGCTCCGGCGCTGCCCGCAAGTCGTCGCCGTCGCCAGGCTCCGCCGCCGCCGAGGGTCCCTTCATTCTCCAACAGCCTCCATCATCGCCGATCTTCTTCGACCAAGATCTTCAGGTTAGGCCGCTGTTTCCCCTTCTTTAAGGATAGATTTATTTCTTGTTCATGCTGCCGCCATTGCCATAGTTCCGAAGCCCTATGCTCGTCACCACCTTAACTGTCGAACTGATTAGTCCGAGCGCCATTAGGGCACCCAGTGCTTCGAATAATCCTATCCATCTGTGCCCTTACGAATTTTCTAAATAGACTAGTCTTTTCAAACATGAGGCACCACCCTGATCACACATCGTTCATGTTTTAGCCACGTTCGTAAGCTTTTATATCTGTTGAACAGATCCATTCCTCTTTAACTGTTTGTAAAAAGCTGTTTGGAAACCTCGTCCTTCCCTTAGTATTTCGGAAATAATAAATTTTACCACCCACAGTAGCGTCGCTTCTGAGAATAGCCCTGCTCCGATAGGTCGCCACATCAGCCCAACCCGGCCTCCCAGTCCGGCGGGTTAAGCAGGAGCTAGTCCCGACTCACATAGTAAATGTTCGAGACATGTAATACCATTTTCTTGCCTATTTGTAGCATGGGTGCCGTTTTCAAGAGCGATTGGCTTCCTACCAAAGTCGATGATGCTGTTTTGGCGAATTACGTGAAAGCGGGCTGCTTGGATCCTCAAGACGTCATTGGATGGCGCACCGGGTTAGGAGAAGACCTCCCCAACCCCAAGGAAGGGGAGATAGTAGTTTTCGTGGAACACTTAGAACGGGGTTTTAAGCCGCCCGGATCTAAATTCCTTAGAGATGCCCTGAATTTTACGAACGTCCGACTCCAGGATTTGGGACCCAATTCCATAAGCAACCTAAGTCAATTCCAAGTCCTTTGCGAAGCTTATTTGCGGATCGAGCCTTCCGTCCCTCTGTTTTGGTACTTTTTCCACTTGAATCGCCAGACGGAATTCCACAATGGCCCCAGTTTGGAACTCGGCGGGGTCAACGTCCAGCGTCGCAGGGACAGTCCGTTCCCTTCACTCACTATGCCTAGCCATCCCAAAGGCTGGGGTGAATCTTGGTTTTACTGCAAATGAACATCCCCTGCCGGCGAGAACAAACTTCAGGGCTACAGGGCTACAGCCGCCTTCCGGTCAACTTCAAGCTCCCTGACAAGCTCACCGAGGAAGAAGAGTCGGAATTCGTCCCAATTCTGTCCGAACTGAGATCCTTGACTAACAACGGTCTCACCGGGGTTGACCTGATCCGCTGCTGGGTCGAATGGCGGATCCTTCCTCTGAGCCGCCGAGAAGGCTTGATGTGCGAATTTGACGGTACTCTGGATCATCCCCAATGCTACTTTCACACAGCATTAACAGAAAAAGACACGTCGCCATCATCAAGAAGCTGACCGGCGAGCCTACAGCAAAGTGTGGCCAAATCGGCCTTAAGCCCTTCTGCAAGATTAACCCGGCGCCCAAGGTAACCAAGGCTAACTCGCCCTCAATTTTTAATCCATCTGTTTTATTGCCATCATGACTTTATGCCATATATCTTTCCAGAAAGGCAACAAGTTCTGGTCGAGGAGACCTAAGAAACAAGCCATGAAGAGTGCTAAGCCGCCTTCCAAGAAAAACAAGGGCAAAAGTAAATCGGCTGCGGCCGAGCGATCTGAAGTCGACGAATCTCAAGCTGGCGACGCACTCTCAGAGGTACCAATCCGTCCTCATTTTCACTCGCCACCTATCACCTTTTAACTTTTATTTATCTCTCACTCCTCTTATAATAGAGTGAAGATAACGAAAGCCAAGAAGACTCTGTCGAGGTAATTTCCGTCTCCTCCGATTCATCTCCTTCTCCACCTAAGCCGGCCCGGCGAATATGTGGGAAAGTTCCTCTCTCACATCCAAATGCCCATTTGGACCCAAATTTCTTACTGAAGAAAACGCAGCATGCCTCGAAACGGAAAACGCGAAGTCATTCTGGCGACCTAACACCTGGCTTGCCAACAACGAACAAAAGAAAACCAAGTGAGGTACCACCTTTTTTTTTATTTGAGCAACCATTGTTGGTGTTGCTTTGGATCACAGTCATAACCCGCCTGTATTATCGATGTACAAATTCTACAGGATTCTCCCCCTACTTCTGGCGACTCAGTGATGTCAACCCTTCCACCAATGATCCGAGTCCTGGGGTAAGTTTCTTGTCCTGATCCTTGAGAATAGCACTCTTTTTAATTTTTTAACACGCCTATCTCTTTCATTAGGGCGCAAGCCAAAAAGAGGAAAACCAGTGGATCAATCCCTGATGCCACTTCTGAACCTCCAAGGAAAACAACTCTGACTCAAGAAGATCCGAGTCAAAACGAGCCGACAATTCAAGCAAACCCTCCTGAGTCGCCCAAAGGATCAACGGATGTCCCTAGATCACCGGTCGTAATGGCGACAGCTGATGACCCAGATGATGTGGTCATTACTGGTTTTGGTTTCTCCAAGCCGGCAGCGACAATCCTCTCCAAACATATAGCATCCCCTTCTCCATCAATTCCCGAGTCTGGGCCTTCCAAGGCGAAACTTTCTGACTATGCAGGTCTGGAGTTTAAAGAACTCTGTTCTGGCTTCGCAAGTCGCCTGGAAGCGACTTACGAGATGGAAAAGAATCTGCTAAAGATGTTAAATAACAAGCATGAGGTAAAATTTATACTCTATATTATTCCCAGTAACCCCCAAGGGCCGGGTCATCAGTAAAATGATGAGCCGGGTCTTTTAAAAGCTTCGCGACCAGTAACCCCCAAGGGCCGGGTCATCAGTAAAATGATGAGCCGGGTCTCAATTTCTGTATAATTTCCCTTGAGAAATTATACATTAGCCCCCAAGTGTCAGGAGTATTGCCTTGCAATAATTCTGAGACTTGTCTTTGTTTTAAATTTTGAACAGGAAAGCCTTGCCCAGACCGAACTGGCCCTGGGCGACTTAAGGAAAAACGTGGCTGACCAACAAGATGCCCGAACTCAGTCGAAAGACAAATATAAGCTGGCTCTGGTTGAACTGGAAAAGCTCAAAGCCGAGTTAGAAAGAACTCAGGCTGACCACAGCGCGGTTTTGACGAGAGCCGAAAAAGCAGAAGCACAGCTGGCAGCAGGAGCTATCCGGCTTAAAGCGCCATATCTCCAACATGACACAAGCCATCTTTGGTAAGCTTTACCTAACTCTCCAATCTTATCCTCTTCCTTGGGCAAATTCCTTAATGTTAACTTACCGGTTATTCAATCCCATGTTCGAGAGTCGCCAATCTGCAAGACGACTGCGTGTTGATGCTGAAGGCGATCTATACACTGACGGAACAACTGTACACAGGCAGTGTGCTGACCGTCAAAGCCGTGATAGGTGCAAAAGAGCCCATAACTTCCATCAAGAAGGTGCTTGGATATCTATCCACACTTCCTCCCCAGATCGGCGAGTTAACCCGATCAGCCGCCCGGAAGGGTGTCCTGACGGCTCTGAGTCGCTGCTTGGCATATGCTCCGGAAATTAATTTGGAAGAAGTAGCTGCCGGCTTCCCTCAGCTTAAAGATGACGGCTCGGAGTTCGTGGAAGAAGACTACCAAAAGGTTGTCAAAGATTCTCGGCTGGCCGCCACTCAACTCGCCCCCAGCCTTGACTTGACAAAATATCAGGCGGCTTACGATGATAAGAATAAGAAAATCAGCCCGCCAACCTTCGTGGTGACCAACCTTATCCCTCGGCGACCCAAGAATCCCTTCGACTGGGAAACAGACCTGGCATCAATCTTGACCGATGAAGACGATTTTGCCTCTTTGTCCAGATGCAATTGGGTCTTGGGCGATTTACAAATCGAAGCTGGTCAGAGCTCACGCCAGGACTTAGCGGAATAGATTTTCCTTGAATTTGGCCCAAGAGCCATGTAATAGTCAGTACTATCTTTTGATGACATCTTCTGCAAAAAACCCTTATACCGCTTTTGAGGCGGTTTAAAATATTTTGTTAATCCTTATCAGAATCGCCTGAAATGCTCAATCCGCCAAGGATGAAAACCTTGAGCACATTATCTGTGAAAATAAAAGAACTACAAACAGTTTCAACGAATAAGCAGTGAGGATAAAAATCTCCAAGGTCAAATCATAACACGAGTAATTTTGTCGGCTCATACGGTCGCGACAGGAGGAGGCGAGTCAGAAAGCTCGTGCACCCACCCTTAATGCAGGTTTCGTCGGCTCATACGGTCGTGACAGGAGGAGGCGAGTCAGAAAGCCCGTGCACCCACCCTTAATGCAGGTTTCGCCGGCTCATACGGTCGCGACTGGAGGAGGCGAGTCAGAAAGCTCGTGCACCCACCCTTAATGCAGGTTTCGTCGGTTCATAAGGTCGCGACAGGAGGAGGCGAGTCAGAAAGCTCGTGCACCCACCCTTAATGCAGGTTTCGTCGGCTCATACGGTCGCGACAGGAGGAGGCGAGTCAGAAAGCTCGTGCACCCACCCTTAATGCAGGTTTCGTCGGCTCATACGGTCGCGACAGGAGGAGGCGAGTCAGAAAGCTCGTGCACCCACCCTTAATGCAGGTTTCGTCGGCTCATACGGTCGCGACAGGAGGAGGCGAGTTAGAAAGCTCGTGCACCCACCCTTAATGCAGGTTTCGTCGGCTCATACGGTCGCGACAGGAGGAGGCGAGTCAGAAAGCTCGTGCACCCACCCTTAATGCAGGTTTCGTCGGCTCATACGGTCGCGACAGGAGGAGGCGAGTCAGAAAGCTCGTGCACCCACCCTTAATGCATGTTCTGTCGGCTCATAAGGTCGCAACAGGATGTCATGAAATTGCTCTCTTTTTCTTAAAGAAGAAGCCCCCAAGTCAGGGAAACATTATATTATTCCATAATGAAACTGAAAGACTTACAAAGCATGGAGTTTTAAGAACTCAAGTGTAGTAAGGCCGCAAATGGGCAATATTCCAAGGGCGAGTTGACTCAGCCCCCGTAGTCGGTCGATCAGGCCGAAGATCCATCAAGTAGTAAGAACCATTGCGGAGGTTCTTGCTGACAACGAAAGGTCCCTCCCAAGGGGGCGAAAGCTTGTGCATGCCTGCCCGATCTTGTATCAGTCGAAGCACCAAATCGCCTTCCTGGAAAGTCCGACTCTTCACCCGGCGACTATGATAACGCCGCAGATCTTGCTGATAGATTGCCGAACGAGCCGCTGCTAAGTCACGTGCCTCTTCCAAGGCATCCAAAGAGTCCTGATGCGCCAGCTCGTTGTCTCGCTCCACATATGCGGCGACTCTAAGAGAATCATGCCTTATGTCGGTAGGGAGGACGGCTTATGCTCCATAGACCAAAAAGAAAGGGGTGAACCCCGTGGACCGTTTCGGGGTGGTCCGGATGCTCCATAATACCGAAGGTAACTCCTCCACCCAACATCCTGGAGTTCTTTCCAGGGGAATTATGAGCCGAGGTTTGATCCCTCGCAAGACTTCCTGATTCGCCCACTCGGCCTGCCCGTTTGACTGCGGGTGAGCAACTGCAGAGATACCAAGCCGGATATGTTCACGGCGAGAGAAATCCAGCATCGCTCCTTGGGACAAGTTAGTACCATTGTCCGTGATGATACTGTGTGGATATCCAAAACGGAAAATCAGCTTCTTCAGAAAGTTTACCGCAGTCTCCGCATCGCAAGTCCCAACAGGCTCCGCCTCAATCCATTTAGTGAATTTATCAACCTCCACCAATAAGTGAGTCTTCTTGTTGGAGGACATTTTAAAGGGACCGACCATGTCCAGCCCCCAGACCGCGAAAGGCCAAGTAATGGGGATCATCCTCAATTCTTGAGCCGGCACATGAGCCTGTCTCCCATATCGTGGGCACCCCTCACACCGCCGTACTATATCTTCTGCATCTGCGTGAGCCGTCAACCAGAAGAAACCGTGTCGAAAGGCTTTTGATACCAAAGAACGTGACCCGGCGTGATGTCCGCAGTCTCCAGAATGGATGTCATTTAGGATTATGCATCCTTCCTCGGAGGAAACGCACCGCTGAAAGACCCCTGAAGCACTTCGTTTATATAGCTCGCCATTAATGATGACCATGGACTTGCTACGCCGAACAATCTGGCGAGCCAAAACTTCGTCAGTGGGTAACTCGCCACGAGCAAGATAAGCTAGATAAGGAAGAGCCCATTCCGGAGCGACATGGAGAGCCGCCACAAGCTGAGACTCGGGATCTGGTATCGCCAATTCGTCCTCCGTGGGTACAGTTATGGACGGTTTATGCAGGACATCCAAGAAAACATTAGGGGGGACCAGTTTTCTCTGTGAGCCGAGTCGCGAGAGGGCATCACCTGCTTCGTTGAGTCGCCGATCAACATGATCAACCTGGTACCCATGAAAATAGCCCGCCACGTCAGATACAGCTCGCCTGTAAGCCGCCATCATAGGATCTCGAGAGTCCCAGGTGCCCGAAACCTGTTGCGCCACCAAATCTGAGTCCCCAAAGCATCTGACTCGGGTCAGGTTCATCTCTTTTGCTAGTCGCAAACCGTGAAGCAGAGCTTCATACTCTGCTGCATTATTTGTACAAGGGAACATGAGCCGGAGGACGTAGCAGAACTTATCTCCTTGAGGGGATATCAACACCACACCCGCCCCCGAGCCCTCCAACTGCCTGGATCCATCAAAATAGATAGTCCAATAGGTAAGGTCAGGCCGATCTTCCGGAGCCTGAAGCTCCGTCCAATCATTGACGAAATCAACTAGTGCCTGGGACTTGATGGCCGTGCGGGGGGTATACTGTATGTGATGTGACCCAAGTTCTATTGCCCATTTGGCAATTCGCCCTGTTGCCTCGCGGTTTTGGATGACGTCGCCGAGGGGCGCGGAACTGACCACGGTGATCGGGTGTTCCTGGAAATAATGTTTAAGCTTTCGACTCGCCATGAACACCCCATAGACTAGTTTCTGCCAATGTGGGTATCGCTGTTTGGAAAGCGTTAACACCTCACTGATAAAGTACACCGGGCGTTGTACCGGGTGTTCCTTTCCTTCCTCCTTTCTTTCGACGACCACAGCCACGCTGACCGCTTTGGAATTCGCGGCGATATACAGGAGCATAGGCTCCTTTTCAGTCGGGGCCGCCAGGACCGGCGGGTTAACCAATTGATGTTTCAAGGCCTGAAGTGCCTCGTCAGCCTCCTCTGTCCACACGAATCGGTCGGACTTTCTCAACAATTGATAAAGAGGAATCGCCTTTTCTCCGAGGCGGCTCACAAAACGAGTGAGAGCCGCAATACGACCCGCCAGTCGCTGAACTTGGTTAACATTCCTTGGCTTGCCGAGGGAAGTAACCGCTTCAATTTTGTCTGGATTAGCCTCGATGCCGCGCTCCGATACCAAGAAACCCAGTAGTTTTCCCGCAGGTACGCCGAAAACGCACTTGGTAGGATTTAGCTTCATCTGATATACCCGTAAATTATCAAAGGTTTCCTTAAGGTCTTCCAGAAGTGTCTCCTCCCGGCGGGTCTTGATCACAATGTCGTCAACATAAGCATGGACGTTGCGGCCAATTTGGCTATGAAGACAATTCTGGATGCAGCGTTGGTAAGTCGCTCCTGCGCTCTTGAGCCCGAACGGCATGGACACATAGCAAAAGGCCCCGAAGGGGGTTATGAAAGAAGTCTTCTCCTGATCTTCCACAGCCATTTTGATCTGATGATAACCTGAATAAGCGTCCAAAAAGCACAATCGTTCGCATCCCGCCACCGAGTCAATGATTTGGTCGATGCGGGGGAGAGCGAAAGGATCCTTGGGGCAAGCTCTGTTGAGGTCCGTATAGTCAATACACATACGGAACGTGCCATTCTTCTTGAGTACTAACACCGGGTTAGCTAGCCATTTGGGGTGAAAGACTTCCACGATGAACCCGGCGGCTAAAAGACGGGCGACTTCCTCTCCAATCGCCTTCCGTCGCTCCTCGTTAAACCTGCGAAGGTATTGTTGGACAGGTTTGCATTTTGGGTCAATATTAAGATGGTGCTCAGCGAATTCTCTCGGTACACCCGGCATGTCAGAGGGTTTCCATGCGAAGATGTCCCGATTCTCACGGATGAATTCGATGAGCGCGCTTTCCTATTTGGGGTCCAGACCCGTTCCAATGGTAAACTGCTTGGATGAGTCGCCAGGGATGAAGTCGACTGTCTTCGTGTCATCCGTTGGTTTGAACTTGAGGGGCGACTCGGAATCTGTAGTCGGTTTCTTGAGTGGTGACATGTCTGCCGGGTCAACATTGGCCCGGTGGTTTTTGAGCTCTTCCGCCGCGCAGGCGACTTCCGCATAGGCCGCGTCTCCTTCCTCACACTCCTTTGCAATTCTTCTATCTCCGTCGACCGTGATGGGCCCTTTAGGACCAGGCATTTTGAGCTTGAGGTAGACGTAGCACGGGCGGGCCATGAAGCGAGCGTAAGCCGGTCGCCCGAACAGCGCATGGTACGGGCTTTTTAGTTTGACCACCTCGAAGACCAGAAACTCCGACCTGTAATTCTGCGCAGTTCCAAACGCTACTGAGAGCCTGACCCGGCCTATCGGATAAGCCGATTTGTCCGGGACGATGCCGTGGAAGACCGTGGTTGAAGGCATCAAGTCTTTCTCTAATAGATTCATCCTCCGGAAGGTGTCGAAGTATAGGATATTAATGCTGCTGCCGCCATCCATTAGTACTTTCGATAGAGTGTAACCCGCCACTTGGGGAGCCACGACCAATGCCAGGTCGCCCGGGTTATCTATTCTCGGCGGGTGATCCTCTCTACTCCATGTTATGGTCTGTTCGGACCAGTGGAGATATCTGGGAACTGCCGGCTCAATTACGCTGTACGCCCGGTGATTTACCTTTTTATCACGTCTGCAAGCATTAGTGGTGAAAACATGATATTGCCCATTACTTAGCTGTTTAGGATTGTTGTGGAAGCCCCCATGGTCATCCTGGTCCTGCGGAGCCCCCTGTGGGGGCGGCTGCTGGAAAACTCCCGGCGGGTTGTACCGCCGTTGGTGGTGCACCGGGTACTGGCCGCCGCCTGGCTGCGGGCCCCCCTGTGCCTCTTGTTCGGGAAAACCGCCGAAGGGGTTGTGCCTTTGGTTGGGCGCGGCGAGTTGGTCTTGGCGACGGTTTGAATCTTCGCTTTGGCTCTTCTTGATTGCCTCGGCCCGAAATTCTCGCATCACGAAGCAGTTCTCCCAGGAGTGGCCCGCCGGGCCGTCGGCCGTGGCGTGGTGCGGGCAAGGGCCTTTGAGCAGCTCTTCGTAGTTACGCGGTCTTCTCCCACTGAAGCCTCGATTCTTCTTTTTGCCGTCATTGGCGTTGGTGTTGGCAACCAGATCCGAGGGCTCCTCATGTGGCCTACGCTTGCCGTTGGTCCCCTGGTTATGACGGTTGCGGCCTTGGAGGCGGGTGTGCTTATTCGTTGAATCGCCCTTCTTGGGCGAGTTACCCTTACCATCCTCGCCGGGATCCTTGGTATCATCGGCTTCGGCGTACCTAGTGAGGGTATCCATCAGCTCGCCCATATCCTGAACTTTCCGTTTGAGTCGCCCCAGTTTCTGGACCAGCGGTTCGTAGTGGCAGTTGTGCTCGAGGATAAGCACAGCTTGCGCTGCCGTGATGCCATCCGATGAATGGATAATTTCCGCGACTCGCCGCGACCAATGATGCGCCGACTCATCCGGGCGTTGCACGCAGTGTTGCAAGTCGACGATTGTCACCGGCTGTTTACAGGTTCCCCGGAAGTTTTTGATGAAACGCTCCTTCAACTCGGCCCAGGACTGGATAGAATTGGGGGGTAAATTTTTCAGCCAGGTGCGTGCCGATCCCTCGAGCATCATGGTGAAATATCTGGCGCAAACCGCCTCGTTTACGTCGAGCATGTCCATGGCGATCTCATAGCCCTCGATCCAAGATGTTGGTTCGAGATCTGGTGTGTAATTAGGCACCTTTCTCGGTCCTTTGAAATCCTTGGGCATTCTTTTGTTTCGAAGGGCCAGGGACAAGCAGGGCACCCCAACTCGCCCTCCGGTCCCCGCGGGAGGAGTCTGAGCCTCTTGAATGTTGGGTGGACCTCTGCCCGGCGGGTCCCGCTCGGGCGGGTTGTCCTGCAGGAGGTGTCGCGGGGCGCTGTTTACGGCTGGCTGATCCTCCGGCCAACCCCTGGTATAGCTCGCCTGGGGGGTGGAGTGCAATCGCTCGGGGCTGTGTGAGAACTGCGTGTTTTGGACCACCGCCGTTTTCAACATCTCGATGGCGTTCCTTGCTTCGATCTCAGCTGGGGTGTTGCCGTGGATCGGGAGAGACTCCAGATGGCGAGTTGCGGCAAGCACGTTATCCACCGGGTTAGAGAAGTGGCCTCGGGGGGTGCGGAAACGAGGAATTTGACCCTCAGTCGACTGAATCGGCGGGTTAGGAGGGCGGCCCAGCCCTCCTGCTGGAGCGGCTCCCATCCCGGGTGTTTGGGGAGTGTCGAACAGGCGAGTCGGATTGAGATCATGGGGCAGGCGTCCCTGGTGCCTCCGCTGGTGGACGGCGTCGGATGCGCGCTGCTGTCTTTCAAGCCGCCAATTGTCGGTGTTCAACCGCATCCTTTCGGCCGTAATCTGGGCCTGTCGAGTTTCCATCCTGGCGGACTCCGTCTCAGCATCCTGATGGGCCTTTGCCACCGCCTCCCTCAGTTTTGCTAACTCCGCATTTATCTCTTCTTGGTTCTCTGGCGTGAGGGGGGTTGACATTAGTATTGTGATTTCCGCCGCTAAATCCACCAGGACTGCTGACGCACTTCTGGACGTCCCGCCGGTTCCATCGCCTCCGGCGGGATTCTGTGCGGGTTGAGTCGCCCCAGCCATGTAGACGGCGATCTGGCGGCGGGTTCGATCGAGGATTTCCGGATCCATGGCCAATGACAAGCCCCCAAGACCGTCTCCGTGGAGGGACTGGATGGAATCGGAATCGCCCATGGATGATTCGTCGTCAGAGTTGATGGGGGTAACCTCCTGAGCCGCCGCGTGCTCTGGCTACTCCGACCCCTGCGTGAAACCCACAAAGACCGGGTGGGTCAGATTCCGGGTTACGACTGGATGAACGTACCTGGCCGGCTCGACGATGTCGGAGGAGATGTCCGGCTCAGGAACAGATGACCCGATCATACCGATGAAGACGTTGATCTTGCCGAAGGGGACCCTGTAGCCTGATTCGAGAGAATTTGCTTCAGGTCCCCATCGCCGGTTGTCGATGTAGGCTATGCCGCGTCGGCTCCAAGTCATGAGCGCCGCCGCATAACTCCCAGACCCTGGTAGGGCTCCCTCTGAGAACTCAACTCCACCGTGCGCAGGCCCCACGGTGGGCGCCAACTGTCGTGGTTTTGTCACGGCAGATGTCCTCGTGAAAGGACTTAGTACTGGAGCCATCGCACCTTGGTGGCGACTCAAAGGGGTTAAGCGGGAGAGACACGACAATTTACCCAGGTTCGGCCCCTCGCGTGGAGGTAATAGCCTACGTCCTGCTTGGCGTGTATTGATGTGGATTCGATTACAAGAAAGGCGTAACTCGCCTTACCTAGCACTCGATGATTTCTAACCTACCTCTCCCCCTCCAGACTCGCCTATATATATAGGTCGAAGCCTTAGGGTTTACAAGAGTCCCTTCCTCTTTACAAATCGTGACCACCACGGTCTCTAAGTCGCTGTCTTGCAAAACCCAGAGTCCTTCCATAAATCATAACCATCCTGCGACTTTGAACCGCCCAGGCTGAGGCCCAACTAGCCCTAAAGGATGAATCGCCTTAACAGTAACCCGGCCCATATTCGGCGGGTCACTTAACAGGCAATATCCCCAACATATGGTATGTGTAATATTTGAAATAAAGAAAAAAAATTCTACGAGACGAGGTCTCATAAGCAAGCACATGAGACCTTACTGGATGATTGACACGTGGCATCTTTAAACTCAAAGCACCTAATCCCACTTTTATTACTTTTCAATCCCAGTTAGCTATTCCCGGTTGCAAACCTAGCCTTCCTTCTTTCTTGGGCTCTGTTTGAAGTAGAGAGTAAAGAACGAGAGAGTTGAATGAAAGATGATTCATTAGTCTTTATTGATGATAGCAATGGGGTATTTATACGCGAGCGGAAGTACACATGTTGCTTGGGAGTTAAGTAACTTGAAGTTACTTAAGGGCCAAGTTATTACATAGTTTTCTTGAGAGTCAAGGAAGTGCATGGTTACTTGAGGACTAAGTAACCTATCAAAGAATTAACTTAATCCTAATCAGCTTAATTAATAAGCAAGTAATCTATTCTTAACACTCCCCCTTATACAACGCCTCTTCTTGAGTATATGCATCATCTTCATAAATTCTTTGAATATTCTTGAAAGTCTCCTCCAAAAACCCTGTGGGAAAAATATGAGGAGAATTGTGCAGATATATTGCTAAAACTCCTTTAAACCTAGTGGGAAAAATAATAAGGAGAAAATAATGCAACATATAATGATTATTGTCTCTTGATAACTCATATGAGAAAAACCTTTGAAGGAGAAAACTCATTGGTGAGTTTAGAGAACAATTGATATGTCTTGAGTACTTCCTTTAAAAACCCCAATAGGGAAAATAGAAAGTATGACATATGATCTTTGATAAGATATTGCCTCATTAAAAACCATTATGAGAAACTTTTGAGAGAAAAACTCATAAGGGAAAAGAGTGCATTTGACATGCCATTGAAAACTCCTTTAAAACCCAGTAGGAAAAATATAAGGAGAAAATGATATGGCACATACAAACACTTATGATTATACTGTCTCGTTAAAAACCTTTTATGAGAAACCATTAGGGAAAAACTCATCAAGGGAAAAAGAGTACAATATATGCAATCTGATGATTGTTAATAGGTTATAGTCTGGGAGATTACTCCCCCTGAACTTTGCAAATATGGAGGATGTCTCATACCAATGCCATTGACATGAACATGAGATTGTGTATAATCTGTTGGATTATCACAATATTTTGTTTGCAAATTATTTCCTCAACTTTCTATAATCCATGAGGATAAGTAATTCCTGAGCAATGTGATTTATGATATTGCTCTTCAAATAACCTGTAGGTATTGAGTAACACAAGTGGAAGTATCTTGATAAATCAAGTTATGTGATTCTGATGAATCTCAACCACATGATTTGGAGTGTGGTTAACCATTCTACTAAGTTATGCATATTTTGCAATGCCTTTAGATAAAGCAATTATGTTAGAATGATAATTGGAACCATTAAAATCCATTTATATGACTTCCATGTGAAGGCTATTCCAGCAAATTCAGTCATTGATATGGCGTCATTGGGATCAAATAAAAAGCCAATATCATTACATCATATCATGGTCATGTCTTCTATTTCCTGATGGAAATATTCAAGATTTACTGTAATCTTCAGATATAAGATGATAGTACTTATATCAACCATATACCTTTTGTTTGAGGTTGCACTACGAATAAAGATAGCAAATATAGTGTCAGGCTGACGTTGTTTGCAAGTATATGAGTGTTTTGGCATTAGTGAGATATAGAACTTCAGGTCCTAGTATCACTTCGTTATCACCTCTAGGTATGGATGGATTTGTACATTATCAAAGGTAGTATGACCATACATGTATTTTGTTGTTATGTTATATCCACACTGAACTTCTCGTATATGTTTTGGATATATGTAGACTGATACGTATTCTTGATAGAATGCTCAAGTTGTAAACTTAAGCTAAATTTGGTTAAATCCAAATTTTCCGTCTTGAGATGATTTTGTGTATGTTTATGTCTTGTAGAGACATTGATGATGAAATCATCGATATACACTGAGGTGATGTAAGGAAATAAAATTTTGGGATTCCTTTATTAACACATGAATAATCATCATCCTTTGAGTAATCCTCTGAAGAAGGAACTCGTGTAGTTGATAGTACCATATGATTCACGACTATTTCTAGTCATAGAGTGACTTATGGAGTTTTACACAATACATGTTGCGATTTGTTTTTGGATTCGAAAATGAAGCCCTTTAGGGACTTTAATATAGATTTACGAAATGAGTGACTCATACGAGTATGTAGTCACTGCATCCATTAACTGCATGGATAATATTATTTGTACTGCCAACGGTATTTATTATCGAAACATAGTTCCACTAATACCAAGAAGGTATGTTACATCGTAATCGATGTTGGGTCTCTGCGTGAACCCTTTTGCTACAAGCCTCACTTTTTCACCACCTCATTGACTTTGTCTATGAATGAGAAGATTTTAGTATTTCATATGGAAGATACTTATGAGGAGTAGGTATTACTGTGGTAAATACCACTCTTTGATTGTCGAGTGCTATTCTTCATTATTTGCTTCCTTTTATGTGAACCAATATGAGTACAAGAGGCACTCTACCATGGATTTTGGTTCAGGGCCCAAAAGGTTTTAGCAATCTTTAGAAGAAATATATGTCGACAAATGTAGACTTATGTTATATGATTCTAGAGGAATCGATGAAATTTGTGGAAATGTATTTATTCCTTTTAACTCCTTGTGATTTCCTACAATAATGGAGTCAAGGTGTTTCGATGTCCCGACACCAAAACATTTGTGCACATTTATGTCGGGATTTGGATGATGAGCATCCAATGAGGTGTCTTTCAACTTGACTTTGAATTACATTTACTGGTTGAGGATTTGATTTCCTCTGTTTCCGCGGATGCATATGCGAGATTATATCTCATGTGGTCAGGTTTCTCCCCCTCTTGCTCTCATTTGGGGAGAAGAGTGGTTTATCAGGTACCTCCACTCTTTCTGACACTTTACTGCAGGAATATAAATTTGAGTGACACCTTTGTCATCAGTAAATGTATGTGGCCGATTTGCAATGTGTTGCAAATATGTGATTCTAAACTTCTTGTTTAGATTCTTTGAGTACGTGGATATAAGGACAGAATGTGAATAACATTTCTAATTTATTTCTTGGCATTCTCTATGGTACTTATCTCCCCCTAATGCCAGAAATGTCCTTATTGCTGATGCAATCAGCATACGGGCTATGAATAATTTTGATTGACAGATAAATTTTTATTCCTCACATAGATCCCTAATAATAAATATATTTTTTTGTGAGAGCCCATTGATGTATGCTGGAGTGGTGATATTGGTATGTAACCAGAATATCGCACATAGGAAATAGTTTGTTAATTTCCACGTAATTACTACCAGGGAAAGTAGTATGCCATGCAGTTGGTATGATTTATATCATACTTACGGTGTGTAATGCCGTATTTGTCTAGCATGAGGCTAGTAAATTACGATTCTATAATTTTGGTCATCTTATTAATTTCACTATCTTTGGTAAGATATTGAACTAAACCATTCTGGGTATGTACATAAAGTATTATGTATAATCAGACATTGCTTGTGTTGGAGCATATATCTCCATATGTGGTTTTGGTACTTGAAGACAATTCCTATGGACTAATGGTTGCCTTAAGTTACATTTATAGGATTTGTCCATAGGCACTTCTTGAAGTCCATCTGTTGGGTTCAAGGAGTTTATATGATGACCAAGATGGTATTCAAGGTATTATCCAAAGAATGGTCATAGAGACACATGGTTGATCAAGATCTCAGACAAAGAGTAAATCAAGATGATCAACACACAAAGCGTACAAGATGTACCGAGAGGGATCAAGTGATCCCATGGTATGGTAAGCATTGTCCATTATGTATTTGTGTACTAACCCATGGTCTTCGTGAGAGTTCTATGTGGGGGTTAGGTGTGTTTCCATGGGCTTGCGTCAAAGGGAAGATCTCATACAACCCATGAAGTATGACGTCGATGACCAAGATGGTATTCAAGGTATTATCCAAAGAATGGTCATAGAGACACATGGTTGATCAAGATCTCAGACAAAGAGTAAATCAAGATGATCAACACACAAAGCGTACAAGATGTACCGAGAGGGATCAAGTGATCCCATGGTATGGTAAGCATTGTCGATTACGTGTTTGTGTACTAACCCATGGTCTTCGTGAGAGTTCTATGTGGGGGTTAGGTGCGTTTCATGGTCTTGCGTCTAGAGGAAGATCTCATACAACCCATGAAGGATGCCGTCAAGTGGTGATCTTCATCAAGACACAAGGTTGATCAAGATCTCAGACAAAGCGTAAATCAAGATGATCAACACACAAAGCGTACAAGATGTACCGAGAGGGATCAAGTGATCCCATGGTATGGTAAGCATTGTCCATTACGTGTTTGTGTACTAACCCATGGTCTGTGTGAGAGTTCTATGTGGGGGTTAGGTGTGTTTCCATGGGCTTGCGTCTAGAGGAAGATCTCATACAACCCATGAAGGATGACGTCAAGTGGTGATCGTCATCAAGATGGCGGTGTGCAAGTTCAAGTGGATCAACACGAAGATATCTTGCTTCAAGCTTGCTGTTCATTGTGGTGGCAATGGACTTGTGAAGATATGCTGAAGAGTGGCTCACCCATAGTGAGTATGGGGAGCAACCAACTAGTCTTCATCAAGCCAACGCAATCAAGAAAGGTGGTCCATCTTGAGGAAGCCAAGATCATCATCATCTAGCTCAAGAGGACGAGGTGCAAGGTATAGGTTTGCCCTTGATAGGGTTTCTGTTTAGGATAGATTGACGTACTATCAAGGGGGGCTCCAAAGTGAGTAGCTTGATCGTATCGTTCGTTGAGAGGTCAAACCATTTGCATCCTTGCATCATACTTCTTGGTTCTTGTTTGGTGTTTCTCTTTGTGAGTTTTAGAGCTTATGGTCATCTTCGTGACAAGCTCGAGTTCATCGAAAACGGAGTCCATATGCATCTACTATGATGTTTTCGATGTTGGATTTTTTGCCGGTTCTTCATTTCATAGAGGACTCACATCTCTATATCTTTGGCATATTCATAACCACATGGTCTTAAGATTTCCAATCGCTGTTTGGATAGCCCTTGTCGTCCTGAATCTAACAAGCTTGGGTTTGCTCGATTCGGAGCTCGTATGCGAAAGTTATGGTTGTTTCAGTGGCGAGCGGTAGTACCGCTGGACCTAGCGGTAGTACCGCTAGAGTTGGCGGTAGTACCACTGGCCCTAGCGGTAGTACCGCCCCTGGTCAGCGGTAGTACCGCTCCAGGAGCTTAGTACCGCCTGCCTAGCGGTTGTTCGTGGACGGACCTTTTTGCGAAGACTTTCTTGGCGGTGGTAGTGCCGTTGCACTACCAGGGGCCCAGCGGTAGTACCGCTGGGGCCAGCGGTAGTACCGCTGGAGTGCCAGCGGTAGTACCGCTGCAGACAGCGGTAGTACCGCTAGCTGGCGGTAGTACCTCTGGAGTGCCAGCGGTAGTACCGCTGGAGTGCCAGCGGTAGTACCATTGCAGCCAGCGGTAGTACCGCTGGAGCTCGGGCAGAAAGTGGGGGTAACGGTCTGATTCCTTCCCCCACTATATAAAGGGGGTCTTCTTCCCCTTGGTCTTATCCATCCATTGAGCTCTTGTTCTACCTCCATTGTTGACATTCTTAGAGCTTGATTACTCCCTATCGCTCCAATGATTCTTGCTTGTTCTTGAGGGAAAAGAGAGAGGAGATCTAGATCCACATCTCCACCAATCACTTTCTCCTCTATGTGAGGGGAACCCCTTGGATCTTGATCTTGGAGTTCTTTGTGAGCTCCTTGTTCTTCCTCTCATATTTCTCCATAGCTTTTGTTGTTGTGGAGGGATTTGAGTGTGAGGGACTTGACCACTTCATGTGTTCTTGCCATTGCATTTGTTGCATCGGTTTGAGTTCTCCACGGTGATACGTGGAAGTGAGAAGTTGAGAAGCTTACTACCTTTGGTACTTAGTACCCTTGATATTGTTCTTCGTGGATGCTTTGGCGTCCTAGAAGCTTGGTGGTGTCTCGGAGCTCAATCATTGTGGTGTGAAGCTCCGGGAAGCATCGGGGTCTCCAATTAGGTTGTGGAGATTGCCCCGAGCAATTTGTACGGGTACCGGTAACCGCCCCCAAGGGTTGCCACGTGTACGGGTTCGGTGACCGCCCCCAAGGGTTGCCATTTGTACGGGTTCGGTGACCGCCCTCAAGGGTCCCTTAGTGGAATCACGACATCTTGCATTGTGCGAGGGCGTGAGGAGATTATGGTGGCCTTAGTGGCATCTTGGGGAGCATTGTGCCTCCACACCGCTCTAACGGAGATTAGCATCCGCAAGGGTGTGAACTTCGGGATACATCATCGTCTCCCCGTGCCTCGGTTATCTCTTACCCGAACCCTTTACTTATGCACTTTACTTTGTGATAGACATATTGTTTATTGTAATATATATTTCTATCACTTAGTTGTTTATCTTGCTTAGCATAAGTTGTTGGTGCACATAGGTGAGCCTAGTTGTTTGTAGGTTTTGTGCTTGACATATTAAACGTTAGTTTCATTCCGCATTTGTTCAAGCCTAAACCTTAACTATTTTAAAGCGCCTATTCACCCCCCCCCCTCTAGGCGACATCCACGTCCTTTTCAATTGGTATCAGAGCTAGGTCTCTCTTTATTAGGTTTAACCACCTAGAGAGTAAGGATGTCGACTATGGGTTTAGGATTCACTGACACTCTTAGTTTTGATGGCACAAATTTTGATGTTTGGACAATTCGCATGCTTAATCACTTTAGGGTCATGGACCCAAATTTAGAGCGAATTGTAGATATGGGGTTTTCTCCTCCAAAGGATTCTCAAAGTATATCTTTAGAGGATGAGAAAAACTCTTATCTCAATGCTCAAGCTTCTAATGTGCTTTTTGATGCTTCGAGCAATGTAGTTATATTTCAACTCATGATATTCCGGGATGCTCATGAGTTGTGGACAAAGCTTCAAGACAAATATGGTGTGTCCAAGATTTGAAGGGATGATTGTTCTCCCTCCACCTCCGGTCGCGTGGTCTTCTCAACTTCATCTACTTCACCTACATGTGGATTGCCACAAGGTAATGATATGGTGAGTAGTGGTGACCATTGCAATAATGAAAGTGGGTTTATTGTTGATGATCCCTCATCACTATATTATTGCAATGCTTCATCTTTGGGCGTTAACACTTCGAGCACTCTAAATGTTTCACATGCTTGTGTTGATAGTCCGTGCATATCATGTAAAAACCGCGCGTCTAAATCTCATGATGATATGCCTCCTATATCTTGTTGCCATGATAAAAATGTATATATTTCCTCGAGTTGTTGTGCTAACAATGTAGAGCAAATTCATCACTCCATGGAACAAGATGTGGCCTTGAATGATGCTTCAAGGGATCCTACATCATCATCTATTGTGACTCACTTTTGCCTTATGGCTAAGGCTTCAAAGGTATCTGCTACTTTGAATTCTAATATATCTCATGATGATGATGTTGATGATAATGGGGATGAGGATAATGATAAAGAGAGTGATAATATTGCATCCTTAAAAATTAAGGGTGAAATGATTTTTAAATCTCTTTATAAGAATAAACTTGCTTGTTCCAACTTCTTGGAAATCATGTCTATTGCCACTGAGGGCAAGAAATACATTGAGGAGTTGGAAGCTCATCTTGAGGAGCATGAGGCCACCATTGAGACAATGCAAGGTCATGAGCGTGATTACGCTAATGAGATCGCAGAGCTATCTCAAGCTCTTGATAATGAACAAACCACCAAGGAATCTCTTAAGGAAACCTTTGCTCTATAATTATCTAGATTAAAGGGATCCTATGATAGAGCTCTCGTGGTGGCTAATGATTTTCGAACTAAAAATGATAAGCTTCAAGTTGCACATGCTAAACTCCTTGAGGACTATGAGCACCTCGGAAATGGCTCAAGGGCTATTAAGAGCTCGCTCATCGAACTCACCGAGTCTCATGCTCAACTTGAATCTTCATATGCTAAAGAGCTTGCCAAGGTGCCTTCTCCTCTTATTGCTATTAATGATGCTTGTGCTACTAACTCTACTTCTTGTGAAGCATCCATTTTAAAGGAGAATGTTGAGCTAAGGGCTCAACTTGAGTTTCTATCTAGCAAGTATGGGAAATTGGAAGAAAGCCATGTAATTCTCACAAGCTCTCATGATGATCTTCTAGCATCCCATAATGTGCTAAAATTAGCTCATGAGGCTATTACTACCAAGGTAACATCGAGTGAGCCTCATGTGGACATTAGCACTACTTCTAGTCAAAAAGCTATATTGCCATGTGCTAGTCCTTGTAATTCATCTACTCATAATGTTGCTACATCTTGTGATGAATTACTTTCCATGCCTTGTTGCTCTAACAATGAAGCTTATACTTCCTCTAGTACTTGTGTTGATACTAACCATGTAGAGGAAATCAAAGAGCTCAAGGCCCAAGTCACTTCCTTGAAGAAAGACTTGGAAAATAGTCATGAAGGGATGTCCACACTCAACAATGTCTTGTGTGGACAAAAATCCCCGAATGATAAAAATGGACTTGGATTCAACTCCAACGAGAAGAAGAAGTCCAAAAGCTTCAAGAAGAAGGGCCAAGAACAAGTCAAGAATTTGGCCAAGATTATTTGCTTCAAGTGCAAAATTGAAGGGCACCATGTTAGATCTTGCCCACTAAAGAAGAAGCCCCAAAGTCACAAGCAACAAGGGAAGAGGCCACAAGTGCACTCACATACTCATACTCAACTACAAGTTGAAGAAAGGCCCCTTACCAAGAAGACCCAATCCAACACTCCTCATGTTGAGAAATCAATAGGGAAGAAATTAAAGGGTAGATGTTGCTACTTATGTCGTCAGAAGGGTCACTTCGCTTCTTCTTGCACGAGAGGTAATTTATCCAACCCAATCATTATTGATGATATCTATTCTCTTGGGAAGGATAAGGTTGGCAATGTGTTTGCCAAGTTTGTTGGTACTCAAAGTGGTGTCAAGAAAAGTACCATTTGGGTTGCCAAGCCTATTGTGACTAACCACTTAGGACCCAACGTGGTTGGGGACCAACAAGCTCAAACTTGATCAATAGGTGAACATGGAGGACATTAGAGACTTGGATACATAATGAAGAATTAAGGGGTCTTCATCATTCATATTTTCTCAAGCCAAGTCATTTGGATTATCGAGTTTATATCTTATATCCAATGTGCCTCCTTACGGTAACTTGTACTTAAACTGTTTACATTGTTAGTTGCTTGCCCCTTTGCATGTTGTGGTTTTGTACCTTGCATGTGTTTGTACATGTTATGCTTCCAACTTGCTTATGTTAAATAACCAAGTATGTGTATGTTGGTTTGCTTATCATGTACATCTGAGTCTTGTATTGAGCCTTGTTGCATCTTGTTTGTATCTTTGATTGGCTCTTGTGAGAGATTAATGGATTATTTCACTATGAGGGAGTGATGTGCTTTGCACACCTCACGATCCTATAAATGTGTATACATGGGGAATACCACTTAGTATTGATATTTCAAGATTATCTAGTTTCTATGTGGTATGTCTTACTCATGAGAAATTCAAATTCTAAATGGTCCATTAATTATGTCTTGTTGGTATTTCGTTTGCCACTTGTTAATATTGTTGGGTTATCACATTATGGGGGAGTAATATGCTATGTGCATATTACAAGCCTAGAGAATGTGTACATTTGAGGTCTTGCCACTTAGTGTTGATATTGGAAATTATCTTGTTCCTAGGTGGCATGTTTGCTTTACAGGTGTCATTTGCTTGCGTTTTATGGGTAAAGATTATCTTGGATATATTTGCGATCTACCAATGAGTATCATTTCCAAAATACTTCTTGTCCTTGACAATTTGTATTCCCATCATATGGTAGGAATTGCTAATCGTCTTTACATTGGAGTTTGTGTTTCGTTTGTCTTCCTTGCCTCTTGTGGATCTATTTTAACTTGTCTAGTGTTTTTATATATATAAAGAAAGTGATGATCCCATCTTATGCATTTTGTATTTAAATGCAAATTCTATATAATGCACAACCCTTGGGGGAGCTATCCTATTTTCTTTAGAACACTCTCTTTATTCGTCCATCAGAAAATCTTTTGATCCCCATCAAGTGTATGTTGATGGGAGGCAAGTCTTGCTCTTTATGTTGCTTTGTGCCATCATGAAAATTTGTCGAGGGTTTGGTTTGTTGGAACCTAGCTCTCTTTTGGAAACTAGATACCTCGTGTTTGTTTTCCTTCAATTGGTATCTTGTTTCCTTTTTATTTGGCATGTGTCAATGGATATCTCATGCCTTGTTGAATATTTTAATTGATATCCCTCAAGTGATAGTTTTTCATTTGCTATCTTGTTATCACTTGATACCTTGTCTTTTGGTATCTTATCAACTATATGTTGATTGGATTCTTGAAAGCCTTGAGCATGCATATTTACTATGTGTATTTCCTTTGGCATGCTTTCTTTCTTTGACCCAATATATAGGGGAAACTTCACCTTGTCATAAAATGGCTAACGTGTGCATGAAATTCAAATTCATATCTATATGCACATATGTATGTGGAGTTTGTCCTATGTATTGTTGGTTTTCTAACTCTTTGGTCCCAATGAGTTTGGGCACCATTGTGTGTTTTGTTGTTCCAGGAACAATTGGAGATGCATTGGATGCTCGGCTCACCTATAAGGAAGGTGTTGAGATCATGTTATTATTGGAGCCAAGTTAGGATGATCAAAGAACAACTATCTACTACATCAATCCAATGTTGTCTCGGTAACAAGTATCTACTTCATGCATTCTTTTCTTGCAAAGGCCCCTGTCTTTTCTTTACAGGGTGCATCATGGCATGAATCTCTTGATTCGTTCTTGTAGTACTTGTTTTCTTTCTCAAAGCATCCTAACGATGATGTCTTATTACTAGTTGGGATGTCTTTGATGTTTGTATGTTGGAAGTTCATATTGTACAATAAGAAAATATTAGGCCATGTGCTATGCTTCCAAGCAAAAGATCTTATTGATATATTTATGACTTCCTTTTGGATATCTAGTTTGTTCCTTCTTGTAACCATTTCGTGTGTACATTCTTCTTTGTGGATATATATCATCATGATTGTCTTCTACTTAGAATCTTTTACACATGAGAGAAGTTACATCTCTAATTGATATCCTCTTTTCTTTTACGTCCACCGTTGCATTTCCTTTTTCAGTTTTTGGTGGCTTCGTGAAAGGATTTGTCTTGAGTGCGTATCTTATTTTCCTACATCTTGATGCACTCTTTGGCCGTGAAGATTATTTTTCCTCATGCCTGTCTTGATGAGGGTTTTGCCATTTCGATTGGTATCCCTCCTCTCTTGACAAGGTTATTATTTCCTATCTTCACCATGGGTTGTCACAAGCGTTAGTTCTTATTTTGTTTATTAGTAAGCTTGTGAACCCATTTTCTAGTATGTGTGTGTGGGAATGATATGTCTTGCACTTTGTGTCTCATTTCATCAAGACTATGTTGATGAGTAATGTTCATCCTTATCTTAGTCTTCTCAAGTGCCTTGCCATGACTCACACACATTATTTTGGTTGAGCCTAATCTTAAGTTGCTTCTTTTACATGTTGCTCAACCACTTGTTTTGTGCAGGAGATTTTCTTATTGTCTCATCTTTCTTCCTGCACCCGTTGTGTGTTTTTATTAATTTTTGGGGAGCAACGATCCTATTTTGTGCACTAGTATCATATACAAAACTCTCTTATTAGTGCACAAATCATGGGGAGCTTCTCTAGTTTTGACAAAACACTCCGTTGCTTTTATCATAATATCTTTTATTCATGTGGTTCGAAGGACCATATGATTGTTTGTTCCATCCGGTATCTTTTGATTGCTTGCCTCTATTTTGGTATGTCCTTGTGGCATACGATTCCTTTATTTGCAATCTTTGGGTCCTCAATATAGTTTGTTTTCCTCCAACTACTTATCATTGTATTTGTGTATTTCTTTGCACTCATTTGCTGAGAAGTACACACTTTTTGGAGGACCACCAAATATATTGGCTTTCTAAACTTTTTTGTCCATTTTGGCAATCGATGCCAAGGGGGAGAAGTTTAGAGAGTTTAGTTTACTTGGGATATGTTTAGAGGGGTTTGCTTTTATTGCGTAAGCATTTACATCTTGCACGCATGCATTATTGTTTTGTATGTGTGCGGTTGGTTATGCTTATTTCCTTATATAAACTCTCTTGACGTAGTTGTCATCAATTACCAAAATGGGGGAGATTGTTGGAGCATATATCTCCATATGTGTTTTTGGTACTTGATGACAATTCCTATGGACTAATGGTTGCCTTAAGTTACATTTATAGGATTTGTCCATAGGCACTTCTTGAAGTCCATCTGTTGGGTTCAAGGAGTTTATATGATGACCAAGATGGTATTCAAGGTATTAACCAAAGAATGGTCATAGAGACACATGGTTGATCAAGATCTCAGACAAAGAGTAAATCAAGATGATCAACACACAAAGCGTACAAGATGTACCGAGAGGGATCAAGTGATCCCATGGTATGGTAAGCATTGTCCATTACGTATTTGTGTACTAACCCATGGTCTTCGTGAGAGTTCTATGTGGGGGTTAGGTGTGTTTCCATGGGCTTGCGTCAAAGGGAAGATCTCATACAACCCATGAAGTATGACGTCGATGACCAAGATGGTATTCAAGGTATTATCCAAAGAATGGTCATAGAGACACATGGTTGAGGGTTTGGTAATCATAGGTACGATGTTTAAATAACCACACATTTGACAAACTTGAGAGTTGTCGTTGATCGTTTGAAAACGATATATTCCCTATTTAGAATAATTCCATCTTTGGTTGTATTTTAGCCTCCACTTTACTTTGAATACATCATGGTTCTATTTTTTTTTACCAATGACTTGATTATTATTCATAATACTAGCAAGAATTTAAAATAATGGAATAGCACCCGTTGGGTGAATCTGATGATTTTATGAAATTCCATGTTTCTTCATCATGAAAATGGTAGGACTATCATAAGAAGATGTAAAGTGTATTGAGAGCTTTTCAACTAGATCTTCGGATGAAAATATTTGATCATGAGATCTCAACATAAAGTTGATTGAGTGGCAAAAATGTGAGCTGCGATAGACTTGAGGTCTTGAGAAACGAATGAATGATTATTCACGATGTGCTCATGGCAGCATGTTTCTTTTAATGGAAATATTCAAGGTGAATAAATATTCGTCCATTATGTACTTAGTTTGATAACCAAGTGAAGTTGGTGACATATAAAATGCATATGTGCATCAATAGAATATCCATGTGTTACATGAAATGATCATGCATTGTTTAAATTACTTCTTAGAGTAAAATAAAATATATGGATGAAATGATCTTGTTGAGCACAATCCGTCAAGGTGATCCTTGGTGAACATGGGGTGTAAACCTTCAATATAGTACATGCGATGAAATCGTTGCTAATGTTTTGGGCTTTATTTGTGATAAAAAGTGTGACTTTAGAGTCAGGGCCAAAAACATAGACTTTGCAATTTTAACATTGCTTTGTCACTATGAAAATAACAACCACAATGTGATGTCGATCTTCCAATAGTGTTCGAGACACTCGCTATAAATTATGGCATCCATCTTGGATGACACTATAATTAGAAATAGTGACGTAGGCTCCATTGCCATGCATTTTACGAATGTAGTAGAAGGTAATCACAGGTATATGCACATATTTTCATAGTTTCCTATGACATATTCAAGCAAAATGTGCAAGAACAATATTTACTTGCGTAGAAGTCGTTCGCCTTCGGCCATTATTGCTTGAATACCAGACGTCCAGACCTGTTGTGAAATCGCTCCACTGGAGAGCGTGCTGATAACGTGTTTGAAGTAGAAAGTAAAGAACGAGAGAGTTGAATGAAAGATGATTCATTAGTCTTTACTGATGATAGAAATGGGGTATTTATACCCGAGCGGAAGTACACATGTTGATTGGGAGTCAAGTAACTTGAAGTTACTTAAGGGCCAAGTTATTACATAGTTTCCTTGAGAGTCAAGGAAGTGCATGGTTACTTGAGGACCAAGTAACCTATCTAAGAATTAACTTAATCCTAATCAGCTTAATTAGTAAGCAACTAATCTATTCTTAACAGGCTCGAACAGGTATGTCTCTCCCAAAAAGTTAGGTTTTCTATTTTCTTGATTACGTCCATGACGACCACATCCAAAGACTTGGGCGACGACGGTCACAAGGCACGACGTAGCGATGGCGTCGTGGGGGGTGGCAGTACTGAGTCTGCGTCGGCGGCGACGACGACCACGACAGCCGTACAAGACCATATAACAAAGGCGACCATAGGATGTGACGTTACCGAGGGCTGGTCGTACTCCTCGTCGGGGACAACTCCGTCCAGGGTGAGCATGCATTGAAGGGGAACGTCGCATGGGAAACAAAAATTTTCCTACGCGCACGAAGACCTATCATGGTGAAGTCCATCTACGAGAGGGGATGAGTGATCTACGTACCCTTGTAGATCGTACAGCAGAAGCGTTAGAGAACGCGGTTGATGTAGTGGAACGTCCTCATGTCCCTCGATCCGCCCCACGATCTAGTACCGAACGGACGGCACCTCCGCGTTCAGCACACGTACAGCTCGACGATGATCTCGGCCTTCTTGATCCAGCAAGAGAGACGGAGAGGTAGAAGAGTTCTCCGGCAGCGTGACGGCGCTCCGGAGGTTGGTGATGATTTTGTCTCAGCAGGGCTCCGCCCGAGCTCTGCAGAAACGCGATCTAGAGGAAAAACTATGGAGGTATGTGGTCGGGCAGCCGTGAGAAAGTCGTCTCAAATCTGCCCTAAAAGCCCCATATATATAGGAGGAGGGAGGGGGACCTTGCCTTGGGGTCCAAGGGACTCCCAAGGGGTCGGCCGAGCCAAGGGGGGGAGGACTCCCCCCCCAAACCGAGTTGGACTTGGTTTGGTGGGAGGAGTCCCCCTCCCTTCCCACTTCTTCCCTCTTTTATTTTTCTTTTCCTATGATTTTCTTATCTTGGCGCATAGGCCTCCTTGGGGCTGTCCCACCAGCCCACTAAGGGCTGGTGTGTCCCCCAAAAGCCTATGGGCTTCCCCGGAGTGGGTTGCCCCCCTCCGGTGAACTCCCGGAACCCATTCGTCATTCCCGGTACATTCCCGGTAACTCCGAAAACCTTCCGGTAATCAAATGAGGTCATCCTATATATCAATCTTCGTTTCCGGACCATTCTGGAAACCCTCGTGATGTCCGTGATCTCATCCGGGACTCCGAACAACATTCGGTAACCAACCATATAACTCAAATACGCATAAAACAACGTCAAACCTTAAGTGTGCACACCCTGCGGGTTCGAGAACTATGTAGACATGACCCGAGAGACTCCTCGGTCAATATCCAACAGCGGGACCTGGATGCCCATATTGGATCCTACATATTCTACGAAGATCCTTATCGTTTGAACCTCAGTGCCAAGGATTCGTATAATCCCGTATGTCATTCCCTTTGTCCTTCGGTATGTTACTTGCCCGAGATTCGATCGTCGGTATCCGCATACCTATTTCAATCTCGTTTACCGGCAAGTCTCTTTACTCGTTCCGTAATACAAGATCCCGTAACTTACACTAAGTCACATTGCTTGCAAGGCTTGTGTGTGATGTTGTATTACCGAGTGGGCCCCGAGATACCTCTCCGTCACACGGAGTGACAAATCCCAGTCTTGATCCATACTAACTCAACTAACACCTTCGGAGATACCTGTAGAGCATCTTTATAGTCACCCAGTTACGTTGCGACGTTTGATACACACAAAGCATTCCTCCAGTGTCAGTGAGTTATATGATCTCATGGTCATAGGAATAAATACTTGACACGCAGAAAACAGTAGCAACAAAATGACACGATCAACATGCTACGTCTATTAGTTTGGGTCTAGTCCATCACGTGATTCTCCTAATGACGTGATCCAGTTATCAAGCAACAACACTTTGTTCATAATCAGAAGACACTGACTATCATCGATCAACTGGCTAGCCAACTAGAGGCATGCTAGGGACGGTGTTTTGTCTAAGTATCCACACATGTAAATGAGTCTTCATTCAATACAATTATAGCATGGATAATAAACTATTATCTTGATACAGGAATTATAATAATAACTATACATTTATTATTGCCTCTAGGGCATAATTCCAACAGTCTCCCACTTGCACTAGAGTCAATAATCTAGCCCTCACATCACCATGTGAATTACATTGTAATAAATCTAACACCCATACAGTTCTGGTGTCGATCATGTTTTGGCCGTGGAAGAGGTTTAGTCAGCGGGTCTGCTACATTCAGATCCGTGTGCACTTTGCATATATTTACGTCCTCCTCCTCAACGTAGTCGCGGATGAGGTTGAAGCGTCGTTTGATGTGTCTGGTCTTCTTGTGAAACCTTGGTTCCTTTGCTAAGGCAATGGCACCAGTGTTGTCACAGAACAAGGTTATTGGATCCAGTGCACTTGGCACTACTCCAAGATCCGTCATGAACTGCTTCATCCAGACACCCTCCTTAGCCGCCTCCGAGGCAGCCATGTACTCCACTTCACATGTAGAATCTGCTACGACGCTTTGCTTGGAACTGCACCAGCTTACTGCACCCCCATTAAGAATAAATACGTATCCGGTTTGCGACTTAGAGTCGTCCGGATCTGTGTCAAAGCTTGCATCGACGTAACCTTTTACGGCGAGCTCTTCGTCACCTCCATACACGAGAAACATCTCCTTAGTCCTTTTCAGGTTCTTCAGGATATTCTTGACCGCCGTCCAGTGATCCAGTCCTGGATTACTCTGGAACCTACCTGCCATACTTATGGCCAGGCTAACATCCGGTCTAGTGCACAACATTGCATACATGATAGAGCCTACGGCTGAAGCATAGGGGACGGAGCGCATATGCTCTCTATCTTCATCAGTTGCTGGACACTGAGTCTTACTCAATCTCGTACCTTGTAACACCGGCAAGAACCCTTTCTTGGACTGTTCCATTTTGAACCTCTTCAAAACTTTATCAAGGTATGTGCTTTGTGAAAGTCCTATCAGGCGTTTTGATCTATCCCTATAGATCTTAATGCCTAGAATGTAAGCAGCTTCTCCTAGGTCCTTCATAGAGAAACTTTTATTCAAGTAACCTTTTATGCTCTCCAAAAGCTCTACGTTGTTTCCAATCAGTAATATGTCATCCACATATAATATTAGAAACGCCACAGAGCTCCCACTCACTTTCTTGTAAATACAAGATTCTCCAACCACTTGTATAAACCCAAATGTTTTGATCACCTCATCAAAGCGCTTGTTCCAACTCCGAGATGCTTGCACCAGTCCATAAATGGATCGCTGGAGCTTGCACACCTTGTCAGCATTTTTAGGATCAACAAAACCTTCGGGTTGCATCATATGCAACTCTTCCTTAAGGAAACCGTTAAGGAACGCCGTTTTGACATCCATCTGCCAGATTTCATAATCGAAAAATGCAGATATTGCTAACATGATTCTGACGGACTTAAGCATCGCTACGGGTGAGAAGGTCTCATCGTAGTCAACTCCTGGAACTTGTGAAAAACCCTTTGCCACAAGTCGAGCTTTATAAACGGTCACATTACCGTCAGCGTCTGTCTTCTTCTTAAAGATCCATTTGTTCTGAATAGCCTTGCGGCCTTCAGGTAGTATCTCCAAAGTCCACACTTTGTTCTCATACATGGATCCTATCTCGGATTTCATGGCTTCTAGCCATTTGTTGGAATCTGGGCCCACCATTGCTCCTTCATAATTTGCAGGTTCATTGTTGTCTAACAACATGATTGACAAGACGGGATTACCGTACCACTCTGGAGCAGCGCGTGATCTCGTCGACCTGCGTGGTTCAACAGAAACTTGAACTGGAGTTTCATGATCATCATCATTAACTTCCTCCTCAACCGGCATCGCAACGACAGAGGTTTCCCCTTGCCCTGCGCCACCATCCAGAGGGATGAGAGGTTCGACAACCTCGTCAAGTTCTATCTTCCTCCCACTCAATTCTCTCGAGAGAAACTCCTTCTCGAGAAAAGTTCCGTTTTTAGCAACAAACACTTTGCCCTCGGATTTGAGATAGAAGGTGTACCCAACTGTCTCCTTTGGGTAACCTATGAAGACGCACTTTTCCGCTTTGGATTCCAGCTTTTCAGGCTGAAGCTTTTTGACATAAGCATCACATCCCCAAACTTTAAGAAACGACAACTTTGGTCTTTTGCCATACCACAGTTTGTATGGTGTCGTCTCAACGGATTTTGATGGTGCCCTATTTAAATTGAATGCAGCTGTTTCTAATGCATAACCCCAAAATGATAACGGCAAATCAGTAAGAGACATCATAGATCGCACCATCTCTAACAAAGTACGATTACGACGTTCGGACACACCATTACGCTGTGGTGTTCCAGGCGGTGTTAACTGCGAAACAATTCCACATTGTCTTAAGTGAGCACCAAACTCGAAACTCAGATATTCACCCCCACGATCAGACCGTAGGAACTTGATCTTCTTGTTACGATGATTTTCTACTTCACTCTGAAATTGCTTGAACTTTTCAAATGTTTCAGACTTGTGCTTCATCAAGTAGACATAACCATATCTACTTAAATTGTCAGTGAAGGTGAGAAAATAACGATATCCGCCGCGTGCCTCCACGCTCATCGGACCACACACATCGGTATGTATGATTTCCAACAAGTCACTTGCACGCTCCATTGTTCCGGAGAACGGAGTTTTAGTCATCTTGCCCATGAGGCATGGTTCGCACGTGTCAAGTGAATCAAAGTGACTCCAAAAGTCCATCAGCATGGAGTTTCTTCATGCGCTTTACACCAATATGACCCAAGCGGCAGTGCCACAAAAACATGGCGCTATCATTGTTTACTCTAACTCTTTTGGTCTCAATGTTATGTATATGCGTATCGCTATCGAGATTCAATATGAACAATCCTCTCACATTCGGTGCATGACCATAAAAGATATTACTCATAGAAATAGAACAACCATTATTCTCAGACTTAAAAGAGTAACCGTCTCGCAATAAACAAGATCCAGATATAATGTTCATGCTCAACGCAGGCACTAAATAACAATGATTTAAGTTCATCACTAATCCCGATGGTAGTTGAAGTGACACGGTGCCGACGGCGATTGCATCAACCTTGGAACCGTTTCCTACGCGCATCGTCACTTCGTCTTTCGCCAGCCTTCGTCTATTCCGCAGTTCCTGCTTCGAGTTGCAAATGTGAGCAACAGAACCGGTATCGAATACCCAGGCACTACTACGAGAGCCGGTTAAGTACACATCAATAACATGTATATCAAATATACCTGATTTTTCTTTGCCCGCCTTCTTATCTGCCAGATACTTGGGGCATTTGCGCTTCCAGTGACCCATACCCTTGCAATAGAAGCACTCTGTTTCAGGCTTAGGTCCAGCCTTGGGTTTCTTCGGCGGATTGGCAACAAGCTTGCCGCTCTTCTTCGAATTGCCCTTCTTGCCTTTGTCGTTTCTCTTGAAACTAGTGGTCTTGCTCACCATCAACACTTGATGCTCTTTACAGAGTTCAGACTCTGCGACTTTCAGCATCGCAAACAACTCGCCGGGAGACTTGTTCATCCCTTGCATGTTGTAGTTCAACACAAAGCCTTTATAGCTTGGCGGCAGTGATTGGAGGATTCTGTCAGTGATAGCTTCTTGCGGGAGTTCAATCCCCAGTTCAGCTAGACGGTTTGAGTACCCAGACATTTTGAGCACATGTTCACTGACAGACGAGTTTTCCTCCATCTTGCAAGCATAGAATTTATCGGAGGTCTCATACCTCTCGATCCGGGCGTTCTTCTGAAAGATAAACTTCAACTCCTGGAACATCTCAAATGCTCCATGACGCTCAAAGCGACGTTGAAGTCCCGGCTCTAAGCCATACAAGACTGCACATTGAACTATTGAGTAGTCCTCCTTATGTGCTAACCAAGCGTTCTTAACATCCTGATTAGCCGTAGCGGGTGGTTCATCTCCTAGCGCAGCATTAAGGACATAATCCTTCTTTCCAGCTTGTAAGATTAGCTTAAGATTACGAGCCCAGTCTACAAAGTTGCTTCCATCATCTTTCAACTTAGCTTTCTCTAGGAACGTATTAAAATTCAGGATGACACTTGCGTGAGCCATGATCTACAACACGAATATATTCAAAATGGACTTAGACTATGTTCAAGATAATTAGAGTTCAACTTAATCAAATTATATGCTAAACTCCCACTCAAAAAGTACATCTCTCTAGTCATTTGAGTGGTTCATGATCCACTTACACTATCCCAAGTCCGATCATCACGTGAGTCGAGAGTAGTTTCAGTGGTAAGCATCCCTATGCTAATCATATCAACTATATGATTCATGATCGACCTGTCGGTCTCATGTGTTCCGAGGCCATGTCTGCACATGCTAGGCTCGTCAAGCTTAACCCGAGTGTTCCGCGTGCGCAACTGTTTTGCACCCGTTGTATGTGAACGTTGAGTCTATCACACCCGATCATCACGTGGTGTCTCGAAACGACGAACTGTAGCAACGGTGCACAGTCGGGGAGAACACAATTTCGTCTTGAAATTTTAGTGAGAGATCACCTCATAATGCTACCGTCGTTCTAAGCAAAATAAGGTGCATAAAAGGATTAACATCACATGCAATTCATAAGTGACATGATATGGCCATCATCACGTGCTTCTTGATCTCCATCACCAAAGCACCGGCACGATCTTCTTGTCACCGGCGCCACACCATGATCATCCATCAACGTGTTGCCATCGGGGTTGTCGTGCTACTTATGCTATTACTACTAAAGCTACATCCTAGCAAAATAGTAAACGCATCTTCAAGCACAAATATGTTAGTATAAAGACAACCCTATGGCTCCTGCCGGTTGCCGTACCATCGACGTGCAAGTCGATATTTCTATTACAACATGATCATCTCATACATCAAATATATCACATCACATCATTGGCCATATCACATCACAATCATACCCTGCAAAAACAAGTTAGACGTCCTCTAATTTTGTTGTTGCAAGTTTTACGTGGTGACCAAGGGTATCTAGTAGGATCGCATCTTACTTACGCAAACACCACAACGGAGATATATGAGTTGCTATTTAACCTCATCCAAGGACCTCCTCGGTCAAATCCGATTCAACTAAAGTTGGAGAAACCGTCACTTGCCAGTCATCTTTGAGCAAAGGGGGTTACTCGTAACGATGAAACCAGTCTCTCGTAAGCGTACGAGTAATGTCGGTCCAAGCCGCTTCAATCCAACAATACCGCGGAATCAAGAAAAGACTACGGAGGGCAGCAAAACGCACATCACCGCCCACAAAACCTTTTGTGTTCTACTCGAGAAGACATCTACGCATGAACCTAGCTCATGATGCCACTGAAGAGGAACGTCGCATGGGAAACAAAAATGTTCCTACCCGCACGAAGACCTATCATGGTGATGTCCATCTACGAGAGGGGATGAGTGATCTACGTACCCTTGTAGATCGTACAGCAGAAGCGTTAGAGAACGCGGTTGATGTAGTGGAACGTCCTCACGTCCCTCGATCCGCCCCGCGAACAATCCCGCGATCAGTCCCACAATCTAGTACCGAACGGACGGCACCTCCGCGTTCAGCACACGTACAGCTCGACGATGATCTCGGCCTTCTTGATCCAGCAAGAGAGACGGAGAGGTAGAAGAGTTCTCCGGCAGCGTGACGGCGCTCCGGAGGTTGGTGATGATTTTGTCTCAGCAGGGCTCCGCCCGAGCTCTGCAAAAACGCGATCTAGAGGAAAAACTTTGGAGGTATGTGGTCGGGCAGCCGTGAGAAAGTCGTCTCAAATCTGCCCTAAAAGCCCCATATATATAGGAGGAGGGAGGGGGACCTTGCCTTAGGGTCCAAGGGACTCCCAAGGGGTCGGCCGAGCCAAGGGGGGGAGGACTCCCCCCCCCCCAAACCGAGTTGGACTTGGTTTGGTGGGAGGAGTCCCCCTCCCTTCCCACTTCTTCCCTCTTTTTTTTTCCTTTGATTTTCTTATCTTGGCGCATAGGCCTCCTTGGGGCTGTACCACCAGCCCACTAAGGGCTGGTGTGTCCCCCAAAAGCCTATGGGCTTCCCCGGAGTGGGTTGCCCCCCTCCGGTGAACTCCCGGAACCCATTCGTCATTCCCGGTACATTCCCGGTAACTCCGAAAACCTTCCGGTAATCAAATGAGGTCATCCTATATATCAATCTTCATTTCCGCCCATTCCGGAAACCCTCGTGACGTCCGTGATCTCATCCGGGACTCCGAACAACATTCGGTAACCAACCATATAACTCAAATACGCATAAAACAACGTCAAACCTTAAGTGTGCAGACCCTGCGGGTTCGAGAACTATGTAGACATGACCCGAGAGACTCCTCGGTCAATATCCAACAGCGGGACCTGGATGCCCATATTGGATCCTACATATTCTACGAAGATCCTTATCGTTTGAACCTCAGTGCCAAGGATTCGTATAATCCCGTATGTCATTCCCTTTGTCCTTCGGTATGTTACTTGCTCGAGATTCGATCGTCGGTATCCGCATACCTATTTCAATCTCGTTTACCGGCAAGTCTCTTTACTCGTTCCGTAATACAAGATCCCGTAACTTACACTAAGTCACATTGCTTGCAAGGCTTGTGTGTGATGTTGTATTACCGAGTGGGCCCCGAGATACCTCTCCGTCACACGGAGTGACAAATCCTAGTCTTGATCCATACTAACTCAACTAACACCTTCGGAGATACCTGTAGAGCATCTTTATAGTCACCCAGTTACGTTGCGACGTTTGATACACACAAAGCATTCCTCCGGTGTCAGTGAGTTATATGGTCTCATGGTCATAGGAATAAATACTTGACACGCAGAAAACACTAGCAACAAAATGACACGATCAACATGCTACGTCTATTAGTTTGGGTCTAGTCCATCACGTGATTCTCCTAATGACGTGATCCAGTTATCAAGCAACAAAACTTTGTTCATAATCAGAAGACACTGACTATCATCGATCAACTGGCTAGCCAACTAGAGGCATGCTAGGGACGGTGTTTTGTCTATGTATGCACACATGTAAATGAGTCTTCATTCAATACAATTATAGCATGGATAATAAACTATTATCTTGATACAGGAATTATAATAATAACTATACATTTATTATTGCCTCTAGGGCATAATTCCAACATGCATGCATGAAATAGCCAGTTTGGTAGACCAATTCCTGTACTCACGTCAATGCATCCGCTAGCCACCGCATGTACTAGTCCGTAGCTAGGCCATTACTCACGTGCATGCATCTATACTTAATCATGCTAGCCACTCATAATCACGTACTAGTACTCAGCTAGGTAAAAGGATAATATCAGAAGTTCTACAATCAAACTTGAAAGTGATAAATTAATGATGTTTAAGATTATGCAGATCCAATGCCTCGAAGGACATGTGGTATTTTCCGAGTCTATGTCCATGAATCCAACATTGATTACGACAGCGCATCCGAAAGTGTTGCATCCGGTGTTGCATCCGAAAGTGTTTACCGATGATACCGACAAGGATTTCATTGACGTTGACAAAGCAGAGGAAAATTGTGTGACTGATAAGGTAAATAATACTACAGTAAATACTAACCTTTTAGTATAAAAATGCATTGACTTTTTTGAAATATTATTCTAAAAAGAAAGGATTCATGATTGTAACAGGATAATCCAAATGCATCTTCAAATCAGATTGTGCCAAAGGAAGGATTGTGTTTTCATTCTGAAGAAGAAGCATACAATCTCTATAACGCGTATGCTAAAAAGAAAGGATTCAGTGTCAGGTGGACACACAGAAAAACGAGAGCAGATGATACATTATGTGCTAGGTATTTAGTTCGCAACAAGGAAGGAGTGAAAGGAAAACATAGCACACATGAGACGAGGAAAGAACGAGCTTGTACTAGGACATCTTGCAAAGCTCGTGTTCATTTCCATATTACCCCCGAAGGTGTTTGGATTATTCAGAAGGTTATCGCTGAGCACAATCATCAGATGGTATCTCCGGACAAGGTACACATGTTAAGATCACAACGACAACTTCAAGACGTCGATAAACAGATGATCAACCACATGACGTTAGCAGGAATACGACCATCAAAAATATATAATTATTTTGAAGAATGGTGTACAGGAGCAGAAAATGTGCCTTTCTTGGAGATGGATTCTAATAACTACATAACAAGAAAGCGCATAAAGTATTTGGAAACTAAAGATGCTCAAACTCTTGTGGAGTATTTAAAGAACAAACAAGCGGAAGATCCATCATTTTTCTATGCTGTGCAGCTCAATAAAGAGGATGGCACACTAGCAAATTTCTTCTGGGCTGATGGACAATCAATAATGGATTATTCTTCATTTGGAGATGTTATTTCTTTTGACACCACATTCTCCACCAACAAGTTTGAAATTCCATTCGCTCCGCTGCTGGGTCTTAACCATCACATGCAGACTATTGTTTTTGGTGCTGCAATAATATTTGACGAAACTACCGACTCGTTCGTGTGGCTTTTTAGTACCTTCCTACAAGCAATGTCCGGTAAGGAGCCAAAAACAATTTTCACCGATCAGTGTGTTGCAAGTATCAATGCAATTGGAGAGGTATTCCCAAACACAAGCCATCGCCTTTGTCTTTGGCATCTATACAAAAATGCTGTTAAACATCTAAGTCATGTTATCGCCAACCATCCGGAATTTCTTTCAGAACTCAAGGAGTGTGTATATCAAGAAAGGTCAGTTGCACGTTTTGAATTAAGATGGCATGCTTTATTGGTTAAGTACAACCTTGAGGATAATTCTTGGATTAACAACATGTTCAAATTTCGTGAGAAGTGGGCAACCGTGTATAGGCGAGATTCATTTAATGCAGACATGACATCAACTCAGAGGAGTGAAGGGATGAAGAATGCCTTCAAAACAACATTCAATGGAAAACTGTCGCTTTCAGAGTTGCTAGAAAAATATTACAAGTGTGTTACACGTCTTCGACGGAAAGAAAAATATGAAGATTATAAATCGCGCTATACAGATCCGGTGCTTTGCATACCTAGACATCCTTTGTTGAAGGCAGCAGCTACATCGTACACAAGGTCACTCTATGCTTATTTTGAAGCGGAGTTTCAGAGGCAGTTTACTTGGTCATGCACTATGTTGTCTAATGAAAGCACAATCCACACCTACAACGTTAAGTCCTTTTATCGAGAGGATGGTGAAGCAGTGGTGGATTTTAACCCAACAACTTTGGAGATATCTTGTTCTTGCAAGTTGTATGGATGTGTAGGTATGTATACATTCTTCGTCCATCGCCTCCTCAATATGAGATTGTAGGATTGACCTAATGGTTTTATATTAATTTTCTAGGTATTCTATGCAAGCACATCCATACTTCTTTTTCATTGAATGTGCAGGGGGAGATATAGAACACTCGGCAGTGTCTCTTGCAATGGAAGTAACAACACATCCGACTGGACCTTTACAATTCCCCGTAAGCATATGAGTAAAAGTTTATACTATGTGATTCGTATTTGACATGGTTATATATTTATCACATGCTTCTTTTTCGAACAGGGGGCATTCAATCATACAATGGAATTAACAACGAATGTCATTGGACCCTCACAATTTTCCGTAAGCATATTAGTAAATATTCATACTATATGGTTTATATTCTGACATGGTGACATAATCAATTTAATTATTTTTTACTGAAACAGGGGTCATCAAACCAGAATGCTTCTTTTCAAAATATAGCTCCATCATTGTCTATGTCCATGTCGTTTGGTGATTGTTCTGCATTCTATGCTCCACCAATTATTCCACGGGAATTTACAAGTCTACTACTTCAAGGTGATAAACATAACCCGACAATGTCTACTGTTTGGCGATTGGATTTTGATGAAGGAACAAGTGCAAACAGGTTTCAGTGGTGACATGTGTTGTAGTCATCACATAAATCACCACAGGAGCACAACTGCATTAGCAACGAGCTCGTGTGTCCTTTTCATTTTTATTGTCCGGATTTTTCTTCAGGACGTGTAAACAAATTTAATAATTTTGGTGTTTGTTCTATGAGCCATCAGGCCAGCAAAACTCATCGAGATGAACGAAACATATATTTGTTTTTCATGCTTCGAAAACCATTCTATGCATTTTACTTAAAGCAATGAGCTCACGTGTATATTTCTATTTTTATTTTTGGATTTATTCTACAGCTCAAGATTAATTCTACAGCTCATGATATATAATAGTTCAGCCTAACATCGGACTACTACAATCAGTGGGTACCATGGCGAAGTAGGCATCCATGGGAGCAACGATGCTACACAGCTTTCTATTGTGCATGCACTAGTGGGGACGGGGCCTTTAGCCCCGGCCCGTAAGGGGCTTTAGTCCCGATTCACCAACCGGGACTAAAGGGGCGGGACTAAAGGCCTAACCTGTGGTCCCGACCCTGTTCCAAGTCGGGACTAAAGGTGCTCCACGTGGGCGCCTCGTAGCGCCCCAGGGGCAGGCCCTTTAGTCCCGGTTCGTTACACGGACCGGGACTAAAGAGTTTCAGATTTTGTTTATTTTTGGGTTTTTTTTTGAATGAAATTATTTTTGGGTTTTAGGGTTTTAGGGTTTAGGTGTTCGGGAGATTAACGTGATGCCTCGTTTGGTGTTCGGGAATTAGTTTTGATATAATTTAAATAGAAATAATTATGCATATATATGTAAGATTAACTTATCTTACAAGCGAGCATATATATACAATTATATGGAGATCTGAATTATCGGGACTAGAGCCCGTCTATTCGATTACATGGACGAACATGAGTAATGGCCCCTAGCTACACTAAATCGTCCTTTGTCATCTATAGCTTCCGTCCTCAGAAAGGTCGCAAGCTCCTCTGCAACAGCAATCGCGCGTTGCTCTGGTAGGACCTTCGTCCTCATGGCCGTGTACTATATAAGAAGAGGAGATGAATATGAATATCAATCATGATAACAAAGAATGACGGGTAAAAATAGAGGTGTGAATGTTCATTGCTTACATCGAATATGTGATCCTTGTGCTCAGAGGTAAACGTGCGGATGGTCTCGCAAACATAGTATCCGCATAGATGCGTCCCCCGTGGCTGCTGGTCGCAGTTTACGAGAATAGAATATATATAATCAAAATAATAATCTAGCATCATAAATGTATTGAAAAGAGAAGTATATCATACTACTACTTACCTGAGCCGCTCTAGAGGTCAGCAATCTCAGGCTCGACACCGGGAGTCACGCACTTGAACCGCTTCCAAACCTTGCCCGACAAGGATAATGATTTGCTAAGTTTTTCATTAATTGATATATTAGAAAATCATCGAAAGAGACCGATAGAGCGCGAGAATGATTGAAATTACCCTTGGAGCATATCCTGCAGGCTTTGGAAGTGTTCCAAGGGTCTCGATAATGGGTCGAAGGCATCAACTCTTCCCTTATCAATTTGAATGTCCAAGAGAATCCAATGGAAGCTGCACATGTATATATATATATATATATATATATATATATATATATATGTGTCGGTGACTTATCAATTACACTTATAAGTGAATGGACACAACAGAGTAAAGACCCTCACCTGAAGTTGTATGGAAACAGTATGTGGTCACAGAAATTTTGATGTGCTAGAAACCTTAGAAGGTTTTCCTCCGTCTCCTTGGGTTTATCAGTTAGCATCGCTATATGTATTTTATCTGGGTCAATAAACCCAATATTTATGATGTTCCTACTTTTACAATCCAGAATCTTCATTCTGCATAATAGGTTACAAGTTATATATAGACAATGAATTGAAATAACTAAACAAGTTATATGTAGACAACGAATTAAAAAACTTACAGACAGTAGCAACTCATAAATGATTTGTCGAGGGCGTCGCCATTGAACATCTGGAAGAGTTCATCAAAGTCGATATGGATTTCTTCGGGGCGGCCGTAGTACTCCCGTGGGACACTCACCACGATCATCGTTCTCCCATTCTTTGATTCTCTTAAGTACCATGTATGCAAGTAACGCATATTTGTTGGGAGATCATCTTTGCTGACCAAAGGCGCTCCCATGACAAACTGTGGCTTAGGGGCTACCACAGCCTTGGGTAACATGTCGTCTTGGGAAGCCAGAATGTCTTCAACCGGGATACCCCATTCAGCCGCCCACTTCTTTGCTAATTCCAAATCTTGCCCCTGCACCGGAGGGCGGACATTCTCGGTTAACACCCTGAGGGGTGGGATCGACTGTTTGGCCTGTTGTCCAAGCTGAGGAACGTCTGATTTTTTCTTGCTTGTAGTTGAACTTGATTTGCTCCCACTTGCACTTGCACGTGATCTGCTCTTTTTCACTTCCTTCTGCAATGTGCGTGTATAGTCATCAGGCTTATGGTGTAAGTCATACTGTGATGGAAGGGTCGTGAAGTATTTTGCAAATTCTATTCCGGGCGGGGCTCGGGTTCCTTCTTTTTCATCCGCGCATCATGATGTTCCTTTGCTATCCTGGCGTTTTCCTCGGGGGTACGATCATAAGGTCTGATAGGAAGATTAGCATGAGGTACCTTTGGGAGGGGCGACCGTTTGCGCTTTGGGGGGCTCCGTCGCTTAGAAGTCGTCGGCGGAGCGTTCTTGCTGGCACGCTTCCGCTTATTATCCGGAGCGGGCGACGGCGGAGACGGACGACCCAAGTCTGGCGGCGGTGATCGAGATGGACTCGTGTTGTGCTGGCCGACGTCATGTGGAGGGCTTGGAGGTAATGGAGGTGTAGGTGACCTGCAACGACTCGGAGGCGGTGTTGTCCTTGGGGCCGAGCCTGGAAGCTTGATGTAGTTCTTGTCCCATAGGATGACTCCACCCAGTACTTCTCCAAGTGTCCTCTCATCTTCGGGTCCAGCTATGTCGAGCTCCATATCATGAAACCCCGCCATGATTTCATCCACCCCGACTTTAGCAAAGCCAGCTGGAATCTCACGGCCATGCCAGCGTGCATCAGGGCCAGAAGGTAAAGCTTGTCCGACGGCCACCTTCATGGATATGTTCTTGAATTTCTGATGGAGTTCACATGATGTTGACTCCTTGATTCCATCCGCGAGGTAGCCGGGACCGCCCTCTATCATTCTTCGTGCATCGTCGGGCGGGACCTCAGATTCAGCCACGCTGCTTTTCCGCTTAGATGGGGCGCCGGTAATTTCAAATGCAGGATCTTCCTGGCAAGATACTCCTCTAAGCTCATCAATCTGCTTGTGTTGCTCGTTAATCCTGGCAAGCAAGTGGTTGAATTTGTCATTCTCCTCATCCTGCTGCCGCTTCTTTGCTCTCTCTCGGCTTCTGTAAGTGTCTTGGTCTCTGGCAAACCCAAGCCACCACGGGTAAGAAGGATCGAAGCCTCGCGTTCGTCCTCCATGTTCTTCATTGCCGAGGACCAGTGTGAGCAAATCTGTAGTGAACTTTCTTTTTCCCTCCTTAATTTCTTTCACTATCCTTTTCCAATTCTCCCTGGGTATCCTAAGACCGTCACTGCAGATGAGGTCCCCTGTTTCTTCGTCGTACGAACCACCATGCGCAAGGAACCAACTTCTTGCTCTCAATTCCCACTCATCACGGAGTGGTTCATGTACGATGCCTTTAGCTAGCAGATCTTGCTCTTTCTTATCCCACTTTGGGATGGCAGTCTCATAGCCCCCTGGCCCCAGCTTGTGGTGATATTTCTTCTTGTCGGCATTTATCTTGTTCTTTTCTGATAATGCCTGGGCGTCTTCTGACTCCTTGTACTCTTGAAATGCCTTCCAGTGATTCGCCTGCTTGGCTAGATACCCCTCGAATACTGGCACTTTGTTTGTCTTCAGATAGTTTTTCCGTAGCTTCTTCTTCTAGCTACGGAACAGTTCGGCCATCTTCTTTAGAGTCCACTTCTTGACTTTGGCCCTCAGTTTGTCTGTGGCGTCTTCATTCTCACATTCTGGCAGGTTGAAATGTGACATGTGATCATTCCAAAGATTATCTTTGTACCTTTCGGCGACATAGTCACTATCGGCTGCCCCTTTGCGCTTGTTCCACTCCCGAACGCTGATCGGGACGTGATCCCTAACGAGAACTCCACATTGCTTCTTGAATGTGTCAGCAGCATTCTTAGGAAGCTTGGGTTCGCCCATAGGCAATATCACCTCAAAGGTGTAATGCGTCCGTGCATCCAACTTTCTAGTCGGGCCTCGTTTCGTAGCTTTGCTCGATGTGGAGGCCTAAGAGGGAGAAACATTCGTCAAATGAATGTATATGTATACAATATAGAGCTATCTCCAATATTTTCCACATATTACAAGTGATTGTCGAACTTCATATGTATACCTCGTTGGACTTTATTATTTCTTCACCGGCTTCTCCACCGGCTTCTCCATTAGTGGATCTATCACCTTCTCCGTTATTGGACCTAACTCCTGCCCCATCGGCTTCATCTTCGTGTCGGTCGACCTCCATTCCATATCCGGAGGGGTTTAGATATGACGACGGAGATTCAGCTGGTTCAACGTCGGGGCCGTCTTTGATTATATCTTCGAGAAGTTCTTCCTCTTTGAGGTTCCTGATATGTGGATCCATAGTTCTGCAAAAAACGGACATTTGATTAACTAATAAACTAACAAACTATATAAGAGGGGTTGGAAACTTCGAAGTGTCGTTTTATATAGGAGGACCTTTAGTCCCAGGTCTTGGCTAGAACCTAAGCTCTAAAATATGTCTAACTGATTCTCTTAACCTTTGTACCAAAAAAGAATTATTCTATCAGGAACTCCGTTCTAAAACAACTTTAGTCCCGGGTCGTGGCTCCACCCGGGACTCCTAGATTTCTGCATAGTATTCAAAGTAGGAGTACTTTTCCAATTTGAGCATTCAATAAGAAAAACGAAATCGTAAAATAAAGTAGTATTCAAATTAGCATGCGTTCAATTATAAGAAAATACATCATCTCTTTTATCCGTACATCGTCGAATATTATCACTAATACTCCTCGAATACTATCATACATATAGCATCACTGATACATCTAGAACCGTAGCGCCCGACGGGTATCGTCGCTGGCGGTGGACACCCAAAGAGAAGGAACCATCACAGGATCATAGCTCCAGTGAGATCCCCGAAGAACCTGCCAGGTATGCTCGAACCTGCCCTCCAACGCAACCATGTAGCGACGGACGTGCTCATCCTCCTCGCTGACACGGTGACGTACCACCTCCGCGGTGTCCGGAAGCCTCGGCACCCTCACTGGCCCATGCGACCGCCACCAAACAAGGATTGGGTCAACAACGGGCTGGCTCCTCACCAACCTACGCCCCCCGGAAGGTAGCACCTCCCAATACCAGCCGGGCGGAGCCCAGTCCCGGACAGGGCCCCTCTGATGAAGCAGGTGTCCTCCGCCGAGTCGACGACGAGGATGCGGGATAGGCATCGTAAAATGAACTAAAAAAATGAACTAGTTCTATGTGGGGGTTAGGTGTGTTTCCATGGGCTCGCGTCTAGAGGAAGATCTCATACAACCCATGAAGGATGCCGTCAAGTGGTGATCGTCATCAAGACACAAGGTTGATCAAGATCTCAGACAAAGCGTAAATCAAGATGATCAACACACAAAGTGTGCAAGATGTACCGAGAGGGATCAAGTGATCCCATGGTATGGTAAGCATTGTCCATTACGTGTTTGTGTACTAACCCATGGTCTTTGTGAGAGTTCTATGTGGGGGTTAGGTGTGTTTCCATGGGCTTGCGTCTAGAGGAAGATCTCATACAACCCATGAAGGATGACGTCAAGTGGTGATCGTCATCAAGACGGCGGTGTGCAAGTTCTAGTGGATCAACACGAAGATATCTTGCTTGAAGCTTGCTGTTCATTGTGGTGGCAATGGACTTGTGAAGATATGCTGAAGAGTGGCTCACCCATAGTGAGTATGGGGGAGCAATCAACTAGTCTTCGTCAAGCCAACGCAATCAAGAAAGGTGGTCCATCTTGAGGAAGCCAAGATCATCAACATCTAGCTCAAGAGGACGAGGTGCAAGGTATAGGTTTGCCCTTGATAGGGTTTCTGTTTAGGATAGATTGACGTACTATCAAGGGGGGCTCTCAAGTGAGTAGCTTGATCGTATCGTTCGTTGAGAGCTCAAACCATTTGCATCCTTGCATCATACTTCTTGGTTCTTGTTTGGTGTTTCTCTTTGTGAGTTTTAGAGCTTATGGTCATCTTCGTGACAAGCTCGAGTTCATCGAAAACGGAGTCCATATTCATCTACTATGATGTTTTCGATGTTGGAGTTTTTGCCGGTTCTTCATTTCATAGAGGACTCACATCTCTATATCTTTGGCATATTCATAAACGCATGGTCTTAAGATTTCCAATCGCTGTTTGGATAGCCCTTGTCGTCCTGAATCCAACAAGCTTGGGTTTGCTCGATTCGGAGCTCGTATGCGAAAGTTATGGTTGTTTCAGTGGCGAGCGGTAGTACCGCTGGACCTAGCGGTAGTACCGCTAGAGTTGGCGGTAGTACCGCTGGCTGGCGGTAGTACCGCCCCTGGTCAGCGGTAGTACCGCTCCAGGAGCTTAGTACCGCCTGCCTAGCGCTTGTTCGTGGACGGACCTTTTTGCGAAGACTTTCTTGGCGGTGGTAGTGCCGTTGCACTACCAGGGGCCCAGCGGTAGTACCGCTGGGGCTAGCGGTAGTACCGCTGGAGTGCCAGCGGTAGTACCGCTGCAGACAGCGGTAGTACTGCTAGCTGGCGGTAGTACCTCTGGAGTGCCAGCGGTAGTACCGCTGGAGCCAGCGGTAGTACAGCTGGAGCTCGAGCTGAAAGTTGGGGTAACGGTCTGATTCCTTCCCCCACTATATAAAGGGGGTCTTCTTCCCCTTGGTCTTATCCATCCGTTGAGCTCTTGTTCTACCTCTATTGTTGACATTCTTACAGCTTGATTACTCTCTATCCCTCCAATGATTCTTGCTTGTTCTTGAGGGAAAAGAGAGAGGAGATCTAGATCCACATCTCCACCAATCACTTTCTCCTCTATGTGAGGGGAACCCCTTGGATCTTGATCTTGGAGTTCTTTGTGAGCTCCTTGTTCGTCCTCTCATATTTCTGCATAGCTTTTGTTGTTGTGGAGGGATTTGAGTGTGAGGGACTTGACCACTTCGTGTGTTCTTGCCATTGCATTAGTTGCATCGGTTTGAGTTTCCACGGTGATACGTGGAAGTGAGAAGTTGAGAAGCTTACTACCTTTGGTACTTAGTACCCTTGATATTGTTCTTCGTGGATGCTTTGGTGTCCTAGAAGCTTGGTGGTGTCTCTGAGCTCAATCATTGTGGTGTGAAGCTCCGGGAAGCGTCGGGGTCTCCAATTAGGTTGTGGAGATTGCCCCGAGCAATTTGTACGGGTACCAGTAACCGCCCCCAAGGGTTGCCACGTGTACGGGTTCGGTGACCGCCCCCAAGGGTTGCCATTTGTATGGGTTCGGTGACCGCCCTCAAGGGTCCCTTAGTGGAATCACGGCATCTTGCATTGTGCGAGGGCGTGAGGAGATTACGGTGGCCTTAGTGGCATCTTGGGGAGCATTGTGCCTCCACACCGCTCTAACGGAGATTAGCATCCGCAAGGGTGTGAACTTCGGGATACATCATCGTCTCCCCGTGCCTCGGTTATCTCTTACCCGAACCCTTTACTTATGCACTTTACTTTGTGATAGACATATTGTTTATTGTAATATATCTTTCTATCACTTAGTTGTTTATCTTGCTTAGCATAAGTTGTTGGTGCACATAGGTGAGCGTAGTTGTTTGTAGGTTTTGTGCTTGACATATTAAACGTTAGTTTTATTCCGCATTTGTTCAAGCCTAAACCTTAACTATTTTAAAGCGCCTATTCACCCCCCCCCCTCTAGGCGACATCCACGTCCTTTTCAGCTTGTGAAATGAGTTCAACGCAGTTGTCCATTCGAATGGATTTATCCCTTGTTTAGGATAACTTGCTCTTACTTTGAGAATTTAAGTAATTAATTAATTTATATAATTCATGATTTTGTGTGATAAGAGACACACTTGAAATCATTTTATAAATGTTTCCATGAGTACCATGAAGTATCTATATAATACCACATAATGGTTGAGTAATCCACATATCTTCTGAATGTGTTCAAGGAAGAATTAGTGGCTCATTTAGAATTGTAAGGTGAGAGTGCCTTAAATTAAATTCCCCTATGTCACATGTGGTGCACGTAAAATGTGATGATTTGAGAAATTTAGCAACTTGTTAAGTTGTGACCAATAGAATTGTCAATAATTTTCTAATCATCCCCAAACCAGGATGGCTAAGGCTATTAAGCTTAATATTTAATTTATTAATACTTAGAAAATCGTTATGTACGCAATAATATTTAGTGTGAATTGATTCATTCATTCAAAATTTATCAAATATAATGTCTAAGAAATAGGATATTGGACATCTATCACACTACATGTAGTAGCACAAGTATAGGCTAATGTTATTTTGGGAATAATCAGGAGATTACATGAAGTGTCCAATATTAGTGATTTTTTTTTCATATATGCAAACATATCTTGGGTGCAAAGGAATTGACCAACCTTTTCTTGCACTAGATTTTTGGTTCAACTTCTGAGGAAGATTTGAGAACAACCATTTACCAGAATTGTTTCGAGTTATAAGTTTGCAGTTTTTCAAATTTATCCCAATGACTTCTTTGCCTTTTTAATAAATTTGTGGTGTGGTTTGACCATATGTTTGAGGGTTTGGTAATCATAGGTACGATGTTTAAATAACCACACATTTGACAAACTTGAGAGTTGTCGTTGATCGTTTGAAATCGATATATTCCCTATTTAGAATAATTCCATCTTTGGTTGTATTTTAGCCTCCACTTTACTTTGAATACATCATGGTTCTATTATTTTTTTGACCAATGACTTGATTATTATTCATAATACTAGCAAGAATTTAAAATAATGGAATAGCACCCGTTGGGTGAATCTGATGATTTTATGAAATTCCATGTTTCTTCATCATGAAAATGGTAGGACTATCATAAGAGGATGTAAAGTGTATTGAGAGCTTTTCAACTAGATCTTCGGATGAAAATATTTGATCATGAGATCTCAACATAAAGTTGATTGAGTGACAAAAATGTGAGCTGCGATAGACTTGAGGTCTTGAGAAACGAATGAATGATTATTCACGATGTGCTCATGGCAGCATGTTTCTTTTAATGGAAATATTCAAGGTGAATAAATATTCGTCCATTATGTACTTAGTTTGATAACCAAGTGAAGTTGGTGACATATAAAATGCATATGTGCATCAATAGAATATCCATGTGTTACATGAAATGATCATGCATTGTTTAAATTACTTCTTAGAGTAAAATAAAATATATGGATGAAATGATCTTGTTGAGCACAATCCGTCAAGGTGATCCTTGGTGAACATGGGATGTAAACCTTCAATATAGTACATGCGATGAAATCGTTGCTAATGTTTTGGGCTTTATTTGTGATAAAAAGTGTGACTTTAGAGTCAGGGCCAAAAACATAGACTTTGCAATTTTAACATTGCTTTGTCACTATGAAAATAACAACCACAATGTGATGTCGATCTTCCAATAGTGTTTGAGACACTCGCTATAAATTATGGCATCCATCTTGGATGACACTATAATTAGAAATAGTGACGTAGGCTCCATTGCCATGCATTTTACGAATGTAGTAGAAGGTAATCACAGGTATATGCACATATTTTCATAGTTTCCTATGACATATTCAAGCAAAATGTGAACAATATTTACTTGCGTAGAAGTCGTTCGCCTTCGGCCATTATTGCTTGAATACCAGACGTCCAGACCTGTTGTGAAATCGCTCCACTGGAGAGTGTGCTGATAACGTGTTTGAAGTAGAAAGTAAAGAACGAGAGAGTTGAATGAAAGATGATTCATTAGTCTTTATTGATGATAGCAATGAGGTATTTATACCTGAGCGGAAGTACACATGTTGCTTGGGAGTCAAGTAACTTGAAGTTACTTAAGGGCCCAGTTATTACATAGTTTCCTTGAGAGTCAAGAAAGTGCATGGTTACTTGAGGACCAAGTAACCTATCTAAGAATTAACTTAATCCTAATCAGCTTAATTAATAAGCAACTAATCTATTTTTAACAGGCTCGAACATGTATGTATCTACCAAAAAGTTAGGTTTTCTATTTTCTTGATTACGTCCATGACGGCCACATCCAAAGACTTGGGCGACGGCGGTCACAAGGCACGACGTAGCGATGGCGTCGTGGGGGGTGGCAGTACTGAGTCTGCGTCGGCGGCGACGACGACCATGGCAGCCGTACAAGACCATAGAACAACGGCGACCATAGGACGTGATGTTACAGAGGGCTGGTCGTACTCCTCGTCGGGGACAACTCCGTCCAGGGTGAGCATGCATGCATGAAATAGCCAGTTTGGTAGACCAATTCCTGTACTCACGTCAATGCATCCGCTAGCCACTGCATGTACTAGTCCGCAGGTAGGCCATTACTCACGTGCATGCATCTATACTTAATCATGCTAGCCACTCATAATCACGTACTAGTACTCAGCTAGGTAAAAGGATAATATCAGAAGTTCTACAATCAAACTTGAAAGTGATAAATTAATGATGTTTAAGATTATGCAGATCCAATGCCTCGAAGGACATGTGGTATTTTCCGAGTCTATGTCCATGAATCCAACATTGATTACGACAGGGCATCCGAAAGTGTTGCATCCGGTATTGGCGAACAACGCAATGTGCGAGTCGAGCCGTGAGCGTATGACGCCGAGCAAAAGCAATGACACAAGCAATATGTTTACCGATGATACCGACAAGAATTTCATTGACGTTGACAAAGCAGAGGAAAATTGCGTGACTGATAAGGTAAATAATACTACAGTAAATACTAACCTTTTAGTATAAAAATGCATTGACTTTTTTGAAATATTATACTAAAAAGAAAGGATTCATGATTGTAACACGATAATCCAAATGCATCTTCAAATCAGATTGTGCCAAAGGAAGGATTGTGTTTTCATTCTGAAGAAGAAGCATACAATTTCTATAACGCGTATGCTAAAAAGAAAGGATTCAGTGTCAGGTGGACACACAGAAAAACGAGAGCAGATGATACATTATGTGCTAGGTATTTAGTTTGCAACAAGGAAGGAGTGAAAGGAAAACATAGCACACATGAGACGAGGAAAGAACGAGCTTGTACTAGGACATCTTGCAAAGCTCGTGTTCATTTCCATATTACCCCTGCAGGTGTTTGGATTATTCAGAAGATTATCGCTGAGCACAATCATCAGATGGTATCTCCGGACAAGGTACACATGTTAAGATCACAACGACAACTTCAAGACGTCGATAAACAGATGATCAACCACATGACGTTAGCAGGAATACGACCATCAAAAATATATAATTATTTTGAAGAATGGTGTACAGGAGCAGAAAATGTGCCTTTCTTAGAGATGGATTCTAATAACTACATAACAAGAAAGCGCATAAAGTATTTGGAAACTAAAGATGCTCAAACTCTTGTGGAGTATTTAAAGAACAAACAAGCGGAAGATCCATCATTTTTCTATGCTGTGCAGCTGAATAAAGAGGATGGCACACTAGCAAATTTCTTCTGGGCTGATGGACAATCAATAATGGATTATTCTTCATTTGGAGATGTTATTTCTTTTGACACCACATTCTCCACCAACAAGTTTGAAATGCCATTCGCTCCGCTGCTGGGTCTTAACCATCACATGCAGACTATTGTTTTTGGTGCTGCAATAATATTTGACGAAACTACCGACTCGTTCGTGTGGCTTTTTAGTACCTTCCTACAAGCAATGTCCGGTAAGGAGCCAAAAACAATTTTCACCGATCAGTGTGTTGCAAGTATCAATGCAATTGGAGAGGTATTCCCAAACACAAGCCATCGCCTTTGTCTTTGGCATCTATACAAAAATGTTGTTAAACATCTAAGTCATGTTATCGCCAACCATCCGGAATTTCTTTCAGAACTCAAGGAGTGTGTATATCAAGAAAGGTCAGTTGCACGTTTTGAATTAAGATGGCATGCTTTATTGGTTAAGTACAACCTTGAGGATAATTCTTGGATTAACAACATGTTCAAATTTCGTGAGAAGTGGGCAACCGTGTATAGGCGAGATTCATTTAATGCAGACATGACATCAACTCAGAGGAGTGAAGGGATGAAGAATGCCTTCAAAACAACATTCAATGGAAAACTGTCGCTTTCAGAGTTGCTAGAAAAATATTACAAGTGTGTTACACGTCTTCGACGGAAAGAAAAATATGAAGATTATAAATCGCGCTATACAGATCCGGTGCTTTGCATACCTAGACATCCTTTGTTGAAGGCAGCAGCAACATCGTACACGAGGTCACTCTATGCTTATTTTGAAGCGGAGTTTCAGAGGCAGTTTACTTGGTCATGCACTATGTTGTCTAATGAAAGCACAATCCACACCTACAACGTTAAGTCCTTTTATCGAGAGGATGGTGAGCAGTGGTGGATTTTAACCCAACAACTTTGGAGATATCTTGTTCTTGCAAGTTGTATGGATGTGTAGGTATGTATACATTCTTCGTCCATCGCCTCCTCAATATGAGATTGTAGGATTGACCTAATGGTTTTATATTAATTTTCTAGGTATTCTATGCAAGCACATCCATACTTCTTTTTCATTGAATGTGCAGGGGGAGATATAGAACACTCGGCAGTGTCTCTTGCAATGGAAGTAACAACACATCCGACTGGACCTTTACAATTCCCCGTAAGCATATGAGTAAAAGTTTATACTATGTGATTCGTATTTGACATGGTTATATATTTATCACATGCTTCTTTTTCGAACAGGGGGCATTCAATCATACAATGGAATTAACAACGAATGTCATTGGACCCTCACAATTTTCCGTAAGCATATTAGTAAATATTCATACTATATGGTTTATATTCTGACATGGTGACATAATCAATTTAATTATTTTTTACTGAAACAGGGGTCATCAAACCAGAATGCTTCTTTTCAAAATATAGCTCCATCATTGTCTATGTCCATGTCGTTTGGTGATTGTTCTGCATTCTATGCTCCACCAATTATTCCACGGGAATTTACAAGTCTACTACTTCAAGGTGATAAACATAACCCGACAATGTCTATTGTTCGGCGATTGGATTTTGATGAAGGAACAAGTGCAAACAGGTTTCAGTGGTGACATGTGTTGTAGTCATCACATAAATCACCACAGGAGCACAACTGCATTAGCAACGAGCTCGTGTGTCCTTTTAATTTTTATTGCCCGGATTTTTCTTTAGGACGTGTAAACAAATTTAATAATTTTGGTGTTCGTTCTATGAGCCATCAGGCCAGCAAAACTCATCGAGATGAACGAAACATATATTTGTTTTTCATGCTTCGAAAACCATTCTATGCATTTTACTTAAAGCAATGAACTCACGTGTATATTTCTATTTTTATGTTTGGATTTATTCTACAGCTCAAGATTAATTCTACAGCTCATGATATATAATAGTTCAGCCTAACATCGGACTACTACAATCAGTGGGTACCATGGCGAAGTAGGCATCCATGGGAGCAACGATGCTACACAGCTTTCTATTGTGCATGCACTAGTGGGGACGGGGCCTTTAGCCCCGGCCCGTAAGGGGCTTTAGTCCCGGTTCACCAACAGGGACTAAAGGGGCGTGACTAAAGGCCTAACCTGTAGTCCCGGCCCTGTTCCAAGCCGGGACTAAAGGTGCTCCACGTGGGCGCCTCGTAGCGCCCCAGGGGCAGGCCCTTTAGTCCCGGTTCGTTACACGGACCGGGACTAAAGAGTTTCAGATTTTGTTTATTTTTGGGTTTTTTTGAATGAAATTATTTTTGGATTTTAGGGTTTTAGGGTTTAGGTGTTCGGGAGATTAACGTGATGCCTCGTTTGGTGTTCGGGAATTAGCTTTGACATAATTTAAATAGAAATAATTATGCATATATATGTAAGATTAACTTATCTTACAAGCAAGCATATATATACAATTATATGGAGATCTGAATTATCAGGACTAGAGCCCGTCTATTCGATTACATGGACGAACATCAGTAATGGCCCCTAGCTACACTAAATCGTCCTTTGTCATCTATAGCTTCCGTCCTTAGAAAGGTCGCAAGCTCCTCTGCAACAGCAATCGCGCGTTGCTCTGGTAGGACCTTCGTCCTCATGGCAGTGTACTATATAAGAAGAGGAGATGAATATGAATATCAATCATGATAACAAAGAATGACGGGTAAAAATAGAGGTGTGAATGTTCATTGCTTACGTCGAATATGTGATCCTTGTGCTCAGAGGTAAACGTGCGGATGGTCTCGCAAACATAGTATCCGCATAGATGCGTCCCCCGTGGCTGCTGGTCGCAGTTTATGAGAATAGAATATATATAATCAAAATAATAATCTAGCATCATAAAAGTATTGAAAATAGAAGTATATCATACTACTACTTACCTGAGCCGCTCTAAAGGTCAGCAATCTCAGGCTCGATACCGGGAGTCACGCACTTGAACCGCTTCCAAACCCTCCCCGACAAGGATAATGATTTGCTAAGTTTTTCATTAATTGATATATTAGAAAATCATCAAAAGAGACCGATAGAGCGCGAGAATGATTGAAATTACCCTTGGAGCATGTCCTGCAGGCTTTGGAACTGTTACAAGGGTCTCGATAATGGGTCGAAGGCATCAACTCTTCCCTTATCAATTTGAATGTCCAACAGAATCCAATGGAAGCTGCACATGTATATATATATATATATATATATATATATATATATATATATGTGTGTGTGTGTGTGTGTGTCGGTAACTTATCAGTTACACTTATAAGTGAATGGACACAACAGAGTAAAGACCCTCACCTGAAGTTGTATGGAAACAGTATGTGGTCACAGATATTTTGATCTGTTAGAAACCTTAGAAGGTTTTCGTCCGTCTCCTTGGGTTTATCAGTTAGCGTCGCTATATGTATTTTATCTGGGTCAATAAACCTAATATTTATGATGTTCCTACTTTTACAATCCAGAATCTTCATTCTGCATAATAGAGTACAAGTTATATATAGACAATGAATTGAAATAACTAAACAAGTTATATGTAGACAACGAATTAAAAAACTTACAGACAATAGCAACTCATAAGCGATTTGTCGAGGGCGTCGCCATTGAACATCTGGAAGAGTTCATCAAAGTCGATATGGATTTCTTCGGGGCGGCCGTAGTACTCCCGTGGGACACTCACCACGATCATCGTTCTCCCATTCTTTGATTCACTTATGTACCATGTATGCAAGTAACGCATATTTGTTGGGAGATCATCTTTGTTGACCAAAGGCGCTCCCATGACAAACTGTGGCTTAGGGGCTACCACAGCCTTGGGTAACCTGTCGTCTTGGGAAGCCAGAATGTCTTCAACCGGGATACCCCATTCAGCCGCCCACTTCTTTGCTAATTCCAAATCTTGCCCCTGCACCGGAGGGCGGACATTCTCGGTTAACACCTTGAGGGGTGGGATCGACTGTTTGGCCTGTTGTCCAAGCTGAGGAACGTCTGATTTTTTCTTGCTTGTAGTTGAACTTGATTTGCTCCCACTTGCACTTGCATGTGATCTGCTCTTTTTCACTTCCTTCTGCAATGTGCGTGTATAGTCATCAGGCTTATGGTGTAAGTCATACTGTGATGGAAGGGTCGTGAAGTATTTTGCAAATTTCTATTTGCTTCTGGTGTATTCCGGGCGGGGCTCGGGTTCCTTCTTTTTCATCCGCGCATCATGATGTTCCTTTGCTATCCTGGCGTTTTCCTCGGGGGTACGATCATAAGGTCTGATAGGAAGATTAGCATGAGGTACCTTTGGGAGGGGCGACCGTTTGCGCTTTGGGGGGCTCCGTCGCTTAGAAATTGTCGGCGGAGCGTTCTTGCTGGCACGCATCCGCTTAGTATCCGGAGCGGGCGGCGGCGGAGACGGACGACCCAAGTCCGGCGGCGGTGATCGAGATGGACTCGTGTTGTGCTGGCCGACGTCATGTGGAGGGCTTGGAGGTAATGGAGGTGTAGGTGACCTGCGACGACTCGGAGGCGGTGTTGTCCTTGGGGCCGAGCCTGGAAGCTTGATGTAGTTCTTGTCCCATAGGATGACTCCACCCAGTACTTCTCCGAGTGTCCTCTCATCTTCGGGTCCAGCTATGTCGAGCTCCATATCATGAAACCCCGCCATGATTTCATCCACCCCGACTTTAGCAAAGCCAGCTGGAATCTCACGGCCATGCCAGCGTGCATCAAGGCCAGAAGGTAAAGCTTGTCCGACGGCCACCTTCATGGATATGTTCTTGAATTTATGGAGTTCATATGATGTTGACTCCTTGATTCCATCCACGAGGTAGCCGGGACCGCCCTCTATCATTCTTCGTGCATCGTCGGGCGGGGCCTCAGATTCAGCCACGCTACTTTTCCGCTTAGATGGGGCGCCGGTAATTTCAAATGCAGGATCTTCGTGGCGCGCTACTCCTCTAAGCTCATCAATCTGCTTCTGTTACTCGTTAATCCTGGCAAGCAACTGGTTGAATTTGTCATTCTCCTGATCCTGCTGCCGCTTCTTTGCTCTCTCTCGGCTTTTGTAAGTGCCTTGGTCTCTGGCAAACCCAGGCCACCACGGGTAAGAAGGACCGAAGCCTCGCGTTCGTCCTCCATGTTCGTCATTGCCGAGGACCAGTGTGAGCAAATCTTTCTCTCTATCTATAGTGAACTTTCTTTTTCCCTCCTTAATTTCTTTCACTATCCTTTTCCAATTCCCCCTCGGTATCCTAAGACCGTCACTGCAGATGAGGTCCCCTGTTTCTTCGTCGTACGAACCACCATGCGCAAGGAACCAATTTCTTACTCTCAATTCCCACTCAACACGGAGTGGTTCATGTACGATGCCTTTAGCTAGCAGATCTTGCTCTTTCTTATCTCACTTTGGGATGGCAGTCTCATAGCCCCCTGGCCCCAGCTTGTGGTGATATTTCTTCTTGTCGGCATTTATCTTGTTCTTTTCTGATAATGCCTGGGCATCTTCTGACTCCTTGTACTCTTGAAATGCCTTCCAGTCATTCGCCTGCTTGGCTAGATACCACTCGAATACTGGCACTTTGTTTTACTTCAGATAGTTTTTCCATAGCTTCTTCTTCCAGCTACGGAACAGTTCGGCCATCTTCTTTAGAGTCCACTTCTTGACTTTGGCCCTCAGTTTGTCTGTGGCGTCTTCATTCTCACATTCTGGCAGGTTGAAATGTGACATGTGATCATTTCAAAGATTATCTTTGTACCTTTCGGCGACATAGTCACTATCGGCTGCCCCTTTGCGCTTGTTCCACTCCCGAACGCTGATCGGGACGTGGTCCCTAACGAGAACTCCACATTGCTTCTTGAATGTGTGAGCAGCATTCTTAGGAAGCTTGTGTTCGCCCATAGGCAATATCACCTCAAAGGTGTAATGTGTCCGTGCATCCAACTTTCTAGTCGGGCCTCGTTTCGTAGCTTTGCTCGATGTGGAGGCCTAAGAGGGAGAAACATTCGTCAAATGAATGTATATGTATACAATATAGAGCTATCTCCAATATTTTTCACATATTACAAGTGATTGTCGAACTTCATATGTATACCTCGCTGGACTTTATTATTTCTTCACCGGCTTCTCCATTAGTGAAGCTATCACCTTCTCCGTTATTGGACCTATCTCCTGCCCCATCGGCTTCATCTTCGTGTCGGTCGACCTCCATTCCATATCCGGAGGGGTTTAGATATGACGACGGAGATTCAGCTGGTTCAACGTCGGGGTCGTCTTTGATTATATCTTCGAGAAGTTCTTCCTCTTCGAGGTTCCTGATATGTGGATCCATAGTTCTGCAAGAAACGGACATTTGATTAACTAATAAACTAACAAACTATATAAGAGGGGTTGGAAACATCGAAGTGTCGTTTTATATAGGAGGACCTTTAGTCCCGGGTCTTGGCTAGAACCTAAGCTCTAAAATATGTCTAACGGATTCTCTTAACCTTTGTACCAAAAAAGAATTATTCTATCAGGAACTCCGTTCCAAAACAACTTTTGTCCCGGGTCGTGGCTCCACCCGGGACTCCTAGATTTCTGCATAGTATTCAAAGTAGGAGTACTTTTCCAATTTGAGCATTCAATAAGCAAAACGAAATCGTAAAATAAAGTAGTATTCAAATTAGCATGCATTCAATTATAAGCAAATACATCATCTCTTTTGTTCGTACATCGTCCAATATTATCACTAATACTCCTCGAATATTATCATACATATAGCATCACTGATACATCTAGAACCGTAGCGCCCGACGGGTATCGTCGCGGCCGGTGGACACCCAAAGAGAAGGAACCATCACAGGATCATAGCTCCACTGAGATCCCCGAAGAACCTGCCAGGTATGCTCAAACCTGCCCTCCAACGCAACCATGTAGCGACGGACGTGCTCATCCTCCTCGCTGACACGGTGACGTACCACCTCCGCGGTGTCCGGAAGCCTCGGCACCCTCACTGGCCCATGCGACCGCCACCAAACAAGGATCGGGTCAACGACGGGCTGGCTCCTCACCAACCTACGCCCCCCGGAAGGTAGCACCTCCCAATACCAGCCGGGCGGAGCCCAGTCCCGGACAGGGCCCCTCTGATGAAGCAGGTGTCCTCCGCCGAGTCGACGACGAGGATGCGGGATAGGCATCGTAAAATGAACTAAAAAAATGAACTAGTTCTATTAATTTTGTTGCTAAAAATAACTATTAACACTTAAGCATATACAATAGCAAAATTAAACTATTAACACTTAAGCATATACAATAGAAAAATTAAGCAATAATCTAAGAAACACTATTAACACTTAAGCATATACACTATACAATAGCAAAATTAAATGACAAATAACTAATTTTACTTCTTCTATTTCTCCTCTTCTTCTACTACTTCTCCTCTTCTCTATTTCTCCTCCTCTTCTTCTTCTACTTCTACTTCTCCTCTTCTTCTACTTCTTCTTCTACTTCTACTTCTCCTCTTCTTCTACTACTTCTCCTCTTCTCTTCTTCTACTTCTCCTCTCCTCCTCTTCTAATTTTTTCTCTTCTTCTACTTCTCCTCTTCTTCTATTTTTCCTCTTCTTCTCCTCTCCTCCTCTTCGTATTCTCCTTTTTCTTCTTTTCTTCTCCTCCTCTTCTTATTTTCCTTTTTCCAAATCTTATTTTCTTATTTTTGTTCATATTTCTTCTTCTTGTAACCCTAACCTAATTCTAAATATTACTAACCCTAATAATCTAGCACAAACCTAATAACAATAGGAATTAAATGACAAAAAAATCTTTATCTTTTTCTTCTTTTCTTCCCTTTTTCTTCTTTTCTTCTCCTTTTTCTTCTTTTCTTCTCCTTTTTCTTCCTTTCTTCTCCTTTTTCTTCCTTTCTTCCCTTTTTCTTCTTTTCTTCTCCTTTTTCTTCTTTTCTTCTCCTTTTTCTAAGTCCCGCTTATATAGGTGGATCTTTAGTCCCGGTTCGGGGCTCGAACCGGGACTAAAGACACCCTTTAGTCCCGGGTGGAGCCACGCACCGGGACGAAAGGCCCTTTTTCGGGCAGACCAGAAGGCGGGAAGTAGGGGGTCTTTAGTCCCGGTTGGAGCCACGCACCGGGACTAAAGCCCCTCCTCGGCAGGCAGCAGGCGAGGGTCTTTAGTCCCGGGTCGTGGCTCCACCCGAGACTAAAGCCCCTCCTCGCCTGCACGATAAGTTTAGTCCCACCTCGCCCAGCGAGGGGGACTAAAACTTGTTTATAAGCCCCGTCGCAGCTACTCCATCGAGCTCCTCTCTAAAGCAGGCTTATGGGCCTAAACTGACTTTAAATTTAAAAATTGAAACTATATTTGAAATTGTGGAGACTTTGAATTCAGGTTTAAGTTTCTTTACAATTTCTCATATAGTTTCAATTTCTTTCTATTTTCAATTAAAAACTATGTTTTATTAAAATTCTTTTAACATATTTGAGAATTTGACAAAACTATGATAATGAAAAGTGTTTGAGATTGAATAAATAATTCAAAACTATTTTCTATTTTCAAAAGTAATTATTTTGACTATCCAAACTATTAACTATTTTGTTATTTTCAGTTGAAAACTATGTTTATTAAAATTCTTTTTGCATATTTGAGAATTTGACAAAACTATGATAATGAAAAGTGTTTGAAATTGAATAAATAATTCAAAACTATTTTCTATTTTCAAAAGTAATTATTTTGACTATCCAAACTATTAACTATTTTGTTATTTTCAATTAAAAACTATGTTTATTCAAATTCTTTTTGCATATTTGAGAATTTGACAAAACTATGATAATGAAAAGTGATGAAATTGAATAAATAATTCAAAACTATTTTCTATTTTCAAAAGTAATTTATTTTTGAGCTAGTTGACCCTGAAATTGAAAAGCACTAAAATGAACTCTGAAAATGTTGAAAGTTGGCATGCTATCATCATTTCACCCACATAGCATGTGTTAAAAAGTTGAGAGGGCTACGACAAAAACTGGATGCACTTCGTGTACAAAACGGACAATCTCTCTCGAAGTATCACATTTTCGAACGAGAACTCATCTCTTACAAAGGGATTTCATTTTTTTGAACTTATTTGAACTCCGTACTTTTTGTGTGTTCAAAATGCACCATTCAAAGGCACATCACAAAATTTCAACAATTTCTGACTTCATTTGGTATTCTTCGTGCATTTACTTTTTTTTGAGCTAGTTGACCCTGAAATTGAAAAGCACTACAAATGAACTCTGAAAATGTTGAAAGTTGGCATGCTATCATCATTTCACCCACATAGCATGTGTTAAAAAGTTGAGAGGGCTACGACAAAAACTGGATCCACTTCGTGTACAAAACGGACAATCTCTCTCGAAGTATCAGGGTTTCGAACGAGAACTCATCTCTTACAAAGGGATTTCATTTTTTGAACTTATTTGAACTCCATACTTTTTGTGTGTTCAAAATGCACCATTCAAAGGCACATCACAAAATTTCAACAATTTCTGACTTCATTTGGTATTCTTCGTGCATTTACTTTTTTTTTTGAGCTAGTTGACCCTGAAATTGAAAAGCACTACAAATGAACTCTGAAAATGTTGAAAGTTGGCATGCTATCATCATTTCACCCACATAGCATGTGTTAAAAAGTTGAGGGGGCTACGACAAAAACTGGATGCACTTCGTGTACAAAACGGACAAAATCTCTCGAAGTATCAGGGTTTCGAACGAGAACTCATCTCTTACAAAGGTTTATTAAAATTATTTTTGCGTATTTGAGAATTTCACAAAACTATGAAAATGAAAAGTGTTTGAAATTTAGTACATTCCATACATGCATTACATAAAAGGTTTAATACATTATTACATTATTGCACCAATATTCCTATCTATTATTTCAATTTTCTTCTGGGTCGTAGCCATGGAGAATCTTCATCATTCAGTAGGATGCTTGGGTCAGTTTTCACTTTGAAGGGCGGAATTTCATGAAACTTATTATAATCTTCTGACATGTCTGTCTTGTCATCTACTACCACGATGTTTCTTTTCCCTGAAAGAACTGCGTGGCGTTTTGGCTCATCGGACGATATCTTCTTTTGCTGATTTCTTTTCCTCGTTTTTGTAGACATGTCCTTCACATAGAAAACCTGAGCGACATCATTGGCTAGAACAAATGGTTCGTCCATGTACCCGTAATATGTTTCCAAACAGTGTCCATTCTCGTCTGTGGCATCAAAGCGGACACCACTATTTTGGTTGGTGCTCTTTTTATCTTGGGGAACCGTGTAAAATGTATTCTCATTTATCTCATACCCTTGGAAAGTACATATAGTCGAAGATGGTGGCCTGACCAAACAGTACAGCTGATCTCCAATGGTGTCGTCATTCATGAGATGTGTCTGCAACCAACTGCCGAAAGTGTTCTCGTGTTCCCCTTTAATCCAAGAGTCAGCCTTCCCCGGGTTTTCGGAGCGTAGAATATTCTTGTGTCTCACGATATACGGAGCCACCATGATGGAATTGTGTAGAACTGTGTAGTGTGTTTGAGAGAAAGAATGCCCGTCCATACATACTTTTGCTTTCCTTCCTAGTGTGCCTTTTCCTGTCAGCCTACCCTCATACCGAGATTCAGGAACACCAATCGGCTTAAGGTCAGGAAGAAAGTCCACACAGAACTCAATGACCTCCTTTGTTCCATAGCCCTTGGAGATGCTTCCTTCTGGCCTAGCACGGTTACGAACATATTTCTTTAAGACTCCCATGAACCTCTCGAAGGGGAACATATTGTGTAGAAACACAGGACCGAGAATTCTAATCTCTTCGACTAGGTGAACTAGGAGGTGTGTCATTATATTGAAGAAGGATGGCAGGAACAACAACTCAAAGCTGACCAGACATTGGACCACATCAATCTGTAACCCTGATAGACTTTCTCGATCGATTACCTTCTGAGAAATTGCATTGAGGAATGCACATACCTTCACAATTGCCAGGCGAACATTTTCCGGTAGAATTCCCCTCAATGCAACCGGAAGCAATTGCGTCATAAGCACGTGGCAGTCATGAGACTTTAGGTTTTGGAATTTTTTGTCTTTCATATTTACGATTCCCTTTATATTCGACGAGAAGCCAGTCGGGATCTTGATACTGAAAAGGACTTCAAAGAAGATTTCCTTCACTTCCTTAGTAAGAGCGTAGCTGGCACGCCCTTGAAACTGCCCTCGATGCATGCCATCTCTTCCTTTATGACGTTCCTGGTCCTCCCGTGCTTCCGGTGTATCTTTTGACTTCCCATACAAGCCCAGGAAGCCTAGAATATTCACGCAGAGATTCTTCGTCAGGTGCATCACGTCGATTGCCGAGCGGACCTCATGGACTTCCCAGTAGGGTAGCTCCCAAAATATAGATTTCTTCTTCCACATGGGTACGCGCTTATCAGGGCCGTTAGGAACAGGTTGGCTGCCATGACCCTTTCCAAAGATTACTTTTAAATCTTTGACCATATCAAATACTTCAGCACCAGTACGGGTGACAGGCTTCCCCCGGGGTTCTGCCTTGCCATTGAAATGCTTGCCTTTTTTATTTAAGGGATGCTTGGGCGGAAGAAAACGACGATTGTACGGGTACACATTCTTCCTACATTTGTCCAGATATATACTTTTTGTCTCATCCAAACAGTGCGTGCATGCATTGTATCCCTTGTTTGACTATCCTGAAACAGGGAGCAGGCCAATCATTGATGGTTACGAAAAGCAACGCTCGAAGGTCAAATTCCTCTTGTTTGTGCTCGTCCCACACACGTACACCTGGTTCGGCCCACAGTTGTAAAAGTTCATCAACTAATGGCCTTAGGTACACATCAATATCGTTCCCGGGTTGCTTTGGACCTTAGATAAGCACTGGCATCATAATGAACTTCCGCTTCATGCACAACCAAGGAGGAAGGTTGTAGATACATAGAGTAACGGGCCAGGTGCTGTGACTGCAACTCTGCTCCCCAAAAGGATTCATGCCATCTGTACTCAGACCAAACCATAAGTTCCTTGCGTCAGCTAAAATTTCGGGAACTCTCTCTCGATTTTTCTCCACTGCCGACCATCAGCGGTGTGCCTCAACTTATCGTCTTTCATACGATCTTCCATGTGCCATCGCAACAACTTCGCATGATCTTTATTTCTGAACAGACGTTTCAACCGTGGTATTATAGGAGCATACCACATCACCTTCGCAGGAACCCTCTTCCTGGGTGGCTCGCCCTCAATATCACCAGGGTCATCTTTTCTGATCTTATACCGCAATGCAGTGCATACCGGGCATTTATCCATATTCTCGTACTTCTCACCGCGGTAGAGGATGCAGTCATTTGGGCATGCATGTATCTTCTGCACGTCTAATCCTAGAGGGCAAACAAGCTTCTTTGCTTCGTACGTGCTGGCGGGCAATTCGTTCTTTCTTGGAAGCATCTTCTTCATTAGTACCAGCAACTTTTCGAATGACGAGTCAGTCACACCGGTCTCTGCCTTCCACTTCAGCAATTCTAGTGTGCTACCCAGCTTCTTCTGGCCATCTTCACAAGTTGGGTACAACAATTTGTTGTGGTCCTGTAACATCTGCTCGAACTGCAACCTCTCCTTTTCTGTGTCGCAACCTCGTCGTGCATCAGAAATGATCCGGCCAAGATCATCAGCGGGCTCATCTGGTTCCCGTTCTTCATCTTGATCTTCTTCTTCATTGTCTTCCATTGCGGTATCAGCATACTCAGGGAACATAGATCGGTAGTTGTAATCATCGTTCTCTTCTTCTTCATCGTCGTCTTCCATCATAACCCCTCTTTCTCCGTGCTTGGTCCAAACATTATAGCCCGACATAAAACCGGACCGAAGCAGGTGGCTCTGAATGACTCTTGAGGAAGTGTAATCCTTCTCATTCCGACATTCAACACATGGACAAAACATATAGCCACCACCATGCTTGTTCGCATCGGCTGCATCTCGAAAAGAATGCACGCCTTCTCTGTAAGCGGCTGTGCATCGATCACCGTACATCCATGGATGGCTCATCTGTGTTATACGACAGTATATCAAATACAATCACGATCCTAAAAATTAGTACCGCACGGTCTAAACGAGGAAATATAGTTGCTAACCTTTTAGAATAAGTAGAAATAAAGAGGAAGGGTTTAAGCGTGGCTCGGGCATCTCATATCGTAGTTGTGTTCGGTGAAGTGAAACGGCATCGCTCTAACACACATTTCAACAAACACCTCTAGTGCATCCAAAAAAATGGAGAGCTAGCACACACCCACACTCTTCCATCCAAGAAAAATGCAAGGAAGAGGGGAGAGGGGGGCTGTGCTATATATAGGCACAGGACTTTAGTCCCGGTTTGAGACACAAACCGGGACTAAAGGTGGCGCACATGCGGGCTGCCCACCGCGTAGCCCTTTAGTCCCGGTTTGGGACACAAACCGGGACTAAAGGCTCCTTACGGGCCGGGACTAAAGCCTCGAGGGAGGCATTGAGAATTGGGGCGACGTGGCCGGGCCTTTAGTCCCGGCCCAGAGGCAGGCCGGGACTAAAGGGTCCCGGCCAAAGGCCCGTTTTCCACTAGTGATGCAAGTAATGGAATGGATCAACCAAGCTACACATGCATATTTTGTGCAGGCATGCATCACACACACACCCTGGACGGAGTTGTCCTCACGAGGAGTGCAACCAATCACCGACATCAGGGTCTCGTATGATCTCTATCGTCGTGCCACAGCGGCCGCCGTGAACATGCTGTCCGCCGGGCCAATAATGTGGCGTGCATCCGCCATGGACGAGCCGTCCGACAGGCCGCCAACAACGTCGGCGAGGTCATGGATGAGAGGTCATTGCGGCTGCATCATGCCGTTTGGCCGCCGCCGTCGATGCCCTTCGGTGTGCCCGCGATAGACGCAAGGAAAATAAAAAAACCTTAATCCCACGTACGTGTGGTTTTGGAATCGGGAATCAGCTGTTGGGATCGAGAATCCGTGAAGTGGGATTAGGATGCTTTAAGATTGTCGATGCCACGTGTTGCTCATCCGATAGGGTCTCACAAGCTGGCCTATGAGACCTGGTCTCATAGGATTTTTTTTCCGTAAATATAAGACATAACTGGGTTATGAAAATAGTTGTGCTATTTCTAGGCCCTGTTTGTTTAAAAAATCTTAGGACTTTTTTTAGTCCCAACTAAACCCTACATGTTTGGTTTCAGGGATTAAACATGGAATAGAGGTTATTAAATGACATGCTAAAAGACCATGTTACCCCTACTAAATGTTATTAAATCACATACTAAAAGCAGGAGCATTATTGGAAAAAGACTCAAAAAGTCCCAAAAAAGACTCTTCCTAAGAGACTTATTTTTTTAGTCCTAAGAGAAACTCTAGCAAACCCTGTATAATTGCGACCTGCAAACGCGTTTTACAGTTCGACGATGTGAGGTTTTGCGGGACGAAATGTTGCGCTGCAGAACTGAACCCGTATAATCAAACTTCATAATTTGAAATAAAACATTCGCGGGCGAAATTGGAACCACATTCTACATCGAACATAATCATACAAACTACATTCACAGCCAGCATCACGTACTAGAGGGGGAAGCACACCTACTGGAGCTCATCGGAGCTCACCAGAGCTACTATCTATCCTACCGCACTACGCAAAATTGAGCTCACCGGAGTCGAGCTCGTGCGGTAGTAGATGCATAGTGCGCTCAGGCGGCGGCGTCGGAGGAGGAGAGCTCGATGTAGATGCGCTCCTGCATAGTCACTTCGCGGCGCCACTCCTCCATCTTGTGGCCGAAGGCGAGGGCCGACGCGACACCCTGCTCGTAGAGCATGGCGTCGATCTCCTCCTCCCTCCGGCGATGCTGCTGGTCCTCTTCCGCCTCTCGTGCACTCCGCGCCAGCAGCACGGGCAAAAGGCTGTCCGCCTCCGCCGGAGGGAGGAAATCCTCCGGTCCGAAGACGGCCCTGGCACGTCGCTCCGGCACAGCCTCGGCCTCCGGCTCCATCTTCATCGACGAGAGCTCTTCGAGCTCCCTCTTCACCGGGGGGAGGAAGGAGAATGAGCGCAAGCTCGACGCCTCGAAGGAGTTGCCGGAGAAGAGGCGGTCGCGCGCACGGTCGTACTCCTTTGTCTCGCGAGGGAGGAGCGACGGCGGTGGCGTCTGGCCCCACTGCTTGTACCGGCTGGTGGCGCGCTTACGGGCGACATCGGATCTGACGCAACGAGCCCTCTCGGGGTCGTCGTTCCTATGGCTACCGGAGTTGGCCATCAAGGGTGGTGGAATGGAGCGGCTACGCGGCGGAATGGAGGCGCCGGCGGTGAGGTGGGGGAACTTTTCGCGGCGGCGGAGGGATAGGGTTTCGACCCGCATCCAGCGGTGAACCCGCAGATATATCGGTCGAGCGCTCGCGTTTACGGGCCACCACAAAAGTTTTACGAGTCGGGCCGCGTTTGCAGTATCTGCTCTGACAGGAAAAACAGCCCAAACCCGCATACTCGCCGGATTTTTTGCGGGCCGGACGTTTTGCGGGGTCTGCTAGAGTTGCTCTAAATGTCCACTTTTAGTCCCTTAAAGTCCCTCGTGTTTGGTTTACATGCGACTAAAATGAACTTTTTTTAGTCCCTACACCAAAAAGTCCCTGTAAACAAACACCCTTCTAGATGATGGTGATATCTATCCAACGTCATCAATAGCATCTGGTCTACATCAAGATTCATTACTAATAGAAGTGTTTCACGCGCTTCGCTCGCTGCGCCTTCCTCTTTTAGGATCACTAGTCATCAACCCGTGCATTTGCACAGGCTAGGCATTTTTATTTTCATATTCATACAAACATTTAGAAATAAATTAAAAGTGTAAAATATGTAGGAACAAAAAATGTAGAACAAAACTTATATCATTAGTCTACAAAAAAGGTAGAACAAAACTTCAATTAGTTCCTTTTTCCAGGAAAGAAGTGAAATGCATCGTTAACGATATTTAAGAGAAGGGAGAGAATTCATCGATACATTAGTTACCTATTTAGAGAATTACTTAATATTACAACTTTTTAGAGAATTGACGATCTTTACGTACGACATATATTGTAGATCACATTTCAACAATGGAGAATTCATCGATACATTAGTTACCTATTTTCACACATTAATGTTCTAGTGCGTAATAAGTCCTCCTCAACCAACATTTTGTAAACACGGTGCAGAGTCACAAATCTATGACTATGAATGTACAACCACGTAATGAGTCCTCCAAAACTAACATTTTGTAACTCCCAACCACCTTGCCACCTTGTGTGCTATACCCTCATACATTCTCCTACAACATATATTTGTTGAAGAACATAGTCTATATGGGGAAGAGGAATCAAAATATATAGATTCTGGGAACAATTTACACCGCAAATTTTGTGATATCATTCTTTTTCCTCCAACATAAATCTGATGAAGTAAAACATTAACAATGGAAATACATTGGGCATGAATCATAAGGTCTGGCACATATAATGGATTAATGGACATCTCTAAATACATTCTATGATGTAATCGAAGAGAATCTGTGGAGAAGTTTTATTATGCCAGTGTTCATAGAGGGCAGGGAGCAATAATGTAATAATAAAAAATAGATTGTTGATAATCTATAAAAATGTTCAAACCCTTCATGTAGGTACATTGTGAACTTTCAAAAGGGGTGTGTTTTACTTGATTCCGTGCGATAAATACATCGATCAATGTTGCACTATAAGTAAAAAGTGATGCATAGAAGAAAATGAGCTCAATATGTAATATAAGGAAGTTATCAAGATTTCCTTCTTTAAAAGGTGTTTATTTCTGGTACATGTTTAATAGATCTTCCATTATATAGCGTCGTTTGTCAATTAACAATTCTCATGAGAAAAAATCTGGACTATAAAAGAATGTCCAAATTGGATTAAGTTAATTTAGTTGCCTTTAGAAAACATGGAGCTTAGGCATTCCTTCTAGCAGAGTAGCATGCCTCAACATATCAAATCTTATTTAACTAATATCAACTTTATTAATTACTTTGCTGCTAACTTCATTGGACCATAAGGTATGTTCTCATTTCAAACCTATCCTAGCGCACTCCATTCAACTAAAGCACATAATAAGACCATTTTGTAGCCTAGGTGATAATTCCTCTTCCCATGGCAAAGGCAGGGAGTGGCATATGGAGATGACTGAAGTGCAAAGATTGTATTAAAAGAACACATAAATTTACCTCTCTAGCTGTAGATTCGTGATGAATTAATATGAAAAGTCGTCTTATACATGTTAGGGAAATAGTTTTGTTTATCTTGAAATTTATTCCGTTATCATAAGGATTTTATAATTTTGAGATGGGTTCAAAATGAAACATGTAAGAGGGTATAGGTCTCTACTGTTGGGAATGATTAGGTCGTCATCAACAGGGCCGAAAGAAAACATACTCCCTTGGTGTTGTTTCTTTGTAGGAAATAACAATGTCAACCAGGAACATATACAAATGTAGTTTGGAATGTTGGTTTATATAAACATCAGCTAACTGGTGAAGAAGCAATTTTTCACCATAAATAGAAACCAAAAACAAAAGATTAATGTATCAGGTAAAGTAATCTGAGAAATCACTCTTTACCACCCTACTCCATAAGATCAAGACGCGTTCACATGTGGTCTGAGCCTATCACAAGTTTGTCATTTAGTATGTGAATCCATGGATGCATGATAGGAGATGTGCTAGAGAGAGGTGAGCTCTAGGAGGCTCTTATTAGGTGTCAACACCAACCTTCGGGAATAGTATAGATTGCAGAGCAATTATCAAAATGAACCATGAACTTCATATATCTACTGTGAACATAATTATATTTAGCAGCGAACACTTCAGACTGTCTGGCTTCTTACACCAACACAAAATAATATACTATATGGTTATTTTGTTGCACGATGCTAATAATAAATAGTGAATAAAAAAGTCATACTTGAATGTCATTGATACCGGTTCAAGAAACGCCATTTTCAGTAATGAAAAATCAATGTGCAGCCTTTCATGATTGATCTGCAAAATGAAATTAAAAAGGCCTCAGAACTGGTTGAATTGACTACTGGTTCAGTGTAGTAAATTTGGTTTTCACAACAATATAAAAAAGAAAAAATAATTGTAACTCGCATTTCAAGTCAAATAAAATATTCTCAAGGTTAAGAAAACGTTAATTATAACATAGTCTGCTAAAATCATTTTTATCATAATGGAACATTTCTTATAAATAGTTTATGCATGCGTGTAAAATGGAATGCAGGCATTTATTTGTGAATCATGTGCAAAGGAAATGACAACATAATTGAAGATATACAAAAAGTGCCATAAATTTTTGAGTTAACTCATCAAATGGCGAATCCATATGGGTTGGAAAGTGAATCACCTGGAACGTTAAGTCCTCAATAATGTCTGAAGCAAGTTTAGGTAATAAACAGAATACCCCACTATGTTCTCTTTGCCAGATCAGATCTAGCAAAATAAGTTGAATGTAAAAAATGCAAAATATAGCAGAAGGGATACCCAGAAGTAACATCTTGTCAACCATCCAATATATGAGCTGCCCAGATTGCCTAATGCGTATATCAGTAAGGACTACTTTCCTTTCATACTGAAAATTGATGGAAGATAGCAAGATTAGTCCACCCCAAATTACGTACACATGCAACGCACTACCACAAATAGAGCTTACAGAATTGTGGAGATAGCAGTACCGTTTGGCCCAAGTTACAATTAGAGATAAACTATATAAGTATAAAAGTTATCTAAAGCGGGAAATTAAGGGTAGATACTTCCCAGCTAAGAGGATACAGGGGCAAGCTACACCAAAACTGAACTGTGTCCAGATGACGAAATGCTTGGCGTTCAGTCTGGCATGGTTCTTTTGCTCGCCGTCTTCGACGTAACTGACAATCGTGCGATCTGCTGCAAAGTCCATACAGTCGGTGCTAGATCTCCGCTGTTGCATCAACCATCGTGGTGTTAGTCGGTGCTAGATCTCCGCTGCTGCATCAACCATCGTGGTGTTAATTCTTCTGAATAGTTTGTAGATAAGTGGTCAAAACATGGAAGTTGATGGGATCCAAGATTCATAAGTTTGAGAAAAAATAGATTTATAGGTTACTGAGAGGCTGGAATGTACCATGTTTCCTACATTGATTGTAGTTTGGATGCGTCAGTAGGGGACTCAAATTTCGATGATTATGTGTCAGGAAGGAAGGAGGCAAAGTGAAGGCTACAGCGGAGATCAGCGAGTTCTTCTCCATTACCTGTAAAAACGTACACTATAGCAGAAGTGATACCAAAAGTAATTGTTGTCAACCATCTGATATATCAGCTGCCCATGTTACCAAGTGCGTACAATCATTAAGGACTATTTTTCTCTTGCAATAAAACTTGATGGAAGATCCCAAGATCAGTCCAGCCCAAAGTACACACGCAATGCACTGCCACAAATCGACCTTAGAGAATTGTGGAGATGCCAGTATAGTTACTATTAGAGATAAATTATATGAGTATAAAAGTTAACAGAAGAAGGAAATTTAGGGTAGATACTTCCCTGCTAAGTGGATACACGGGCGACCTACACCAAAATTCAACTGTGTTGAGATGATGAAAAGCTGGGCGTTGAGTCCGCAATGGTTCTTTGGCTCAGCATCGTCGGCAGTCGTAGTGACAATTCGCGATCCGGCGCAAAGTCCAAACAGTCGGTGCTACACCTCCGTTGGAGCATCAATTATCATGGTGTAATTCATCTTAATAGATGCTGGATGAGTGGTCAAAACATGGGAGTTGATGGGATTCAAGAATAGTAAGATCGAGAAAAATTAGGTTTCTGTTGATGGAAGATCCCAAGATCAGTCCAGCCCAAAGTACACACGCAATGCACTGCCACAAATCGACCTTACAGAATTGTGGAGATGCCAGTACAGTTACTATCAGAGATAAATTATATGAGTATAAAAGTTAACAGAAGAAGGAAATTTAGGGTAGATACTTCCCTGCTAAGTGGATACACAGACGACCTACACCAAAATTCAACTGTGTTGAGATGATGAAAAGCTGGGCGTTGAGTCCGCAATGGTTCTTTGGCTCAGCATCGTCGGCAGTCGTAGTGACAATTCGCGATCCGGCGCAAAGTCCAAACAGTCGGTGCTACACCTCCGTTGGAGCATCAATTATCGTGGTGTAATTCATCTTAATAGATGCTGGATGAGTGGTCAAAACATGGTAGTTGATGCGATTCAAGAATGTTGGGGATCAACCAGGATCACGCACGCGAGGTAGAAGGACACAGCGAAACCAAGATTCAGAAAACACAGTGAGACGGGAAGTTTTTGCGACGCGCACTTAGTTGCGTCTTTTCTGGGCTTTCCTTTTATTCAGTCTAACCAACTCAGCTGGTCACGATCCGATCACCCCGCGCCATCCCACGGACAGATCGTGGCCTGCTCTACACAACTAACAAGAGAAAGAATTGGTAGAACTAAGACCTATTCAGCCGCAACATGAACGCAGCATGCTTCTGGCCATTATTTGTTCATGCAAAAAAACAAAACTACTGTGACAGTGCAACATGATTAACATAACATTTCACCCCCTTAATTCTGGTGCACTGTCTTCATGCCAATCCTTTCTTTCATCTCGTGAAACTTGAGCTTGGGTAGAGGCTTTGTGAGTATGTCAGCAAGCTGATCACCAGTTCTGACATGTTCCACTGCAAGTGTTCCTTCCTCAACACAATTCCTCACAAAGTGATATCGAATATCAATGTGTTTGCTTCTCTCATGGAACACCGGGTTTTTACACAGAGCAATTGCACACTGATTGTCCACCCTAAGAGTCCATCTTGCTCGCTGCTGTCCAAGTAACTCACCTACTAGTCTTCCCAGCCAAATTCCTTGGCTTGCAACACGTGCAGCTGCCACATATTCAGCCTCACAGGAAGATTGAGCCACAACTTTCTGTTTTTGTGAACTCCATGACACCGAGCACCCCTCAAAGTAAAACAACACTCCGGACGTGCTTTTCCGGTCATCAATGTCACCTGCCAGATCACTGTCATCAAGTAACCTAGTAGTTGCGGATCACTTTCTCTGAACCTCTTGTAACTGCAACAAAGATTCAGAGTCCCCTTCACGTACCTAAGTATATGTCTGACTGCTGTCATATGCTCCACTGTAGGTTTCTCCATAAATCTGCTGACGAAACCAACAGAGTAGCTGAGATCGGGCCGAGTATGGATCAGGTATCTTAGACTCCCCACAACACTTCTATACTGTGTAGGGTCAACTGCTTCTGCCTTGCTTCCTTTGCTTAGTTTCAGTCTATTTTCCATGGGCGTGTCCATAATATTGCAGTCAGTCATTCCCATTTTCTCAAGGATTTGAGCTGCATAGCTTGTCTGACTGAGAGTAATTTCTTCTGCTGATTGCTTCACCTCAATCCCTAGATAGTAGCTTAGAAGACCAAGATCAGTCATGCTGAACTTTGTCTTCATCTGCTTCTTGAAATCAGAGATGACTCGATCACTTCCCCCTGTGATTATCAAATCATCAACATACACTCCAACAATCAGCACTGAATTACTTTCATTTTTCTTGTAGAGCCCAAATTCTGAAGGACATTTCTCAAAACCAAGTTCAGTCAAAGTGGAGTCAAGCTTTGAATTCCAAGCTCTGGGAGCCTGATGGAGACCATAAAGAGCTTTGCTCAGTTTGTATACCTTGTTGTCATATCCAGCTAGCTCAAACCCTTGTGGTTGACACACATAGACCTCCTCTGTCAAGTCTCCATTCAGAAAGGCCGACTTAACGTCCATATGATGCATCTTCCATCCAAATTGAGCAGCAAGGGCGACCAGCAATCTCACTGATTCAATCCGTGCCACAGGTGCAAACACTTCTTCATAGTCTTTTCCCTGTTGCTGTACATATCCTTTAGCAACAAGTTTTGCCTTGTGCTTGATCACAGCTCCACTTGGATCTTTCTTGATTTTATAAACCCACTTTAAACCAATCGGTCTGTGTCCCTTTGGCAAATCACATAATTCCCAAGTCCCATTGGACTCGATTGTGCTGAGCTCCTCCTTCATGGCTCTCAGCCAGCAAGCCTCTTTCTTCGCTTCCAAATGATTTGCGGGTTCTTCTAGTGCAAACAGACACAACCCTGCATCAGCAAGCTTGATAGGCAATGTCTCTTCATATATGTCCTCGAGTGGGCGTTTTCCTTGTGGACCTTGAGAGGGCTCTGTGTACGGGGTCCCTGGGAAAACAAGAACCTGAGCAGGAGTCGCTGGCGAGCCATCCAAGTCGAACGGAATTGCCACTCCATCATTGATTTTCTTAGTCCTGATAGCCTCACGAGGTGCTGCCACGGTAGAAGAATTCGCTGCTATGGTAGGAGTTTTCGTTCCACCTGCAGCAGCAGATTTTTCTGCCATGGCAACACTTTCTGCTGCCTTCTCCGCCTCGTCTGAATCGACCTGATCAGGGTAGTGGACAACAAACTGTTCTTGACCCTCTTTCACCAGAGATCTAGAGGAGTTCCATTCCCAGCACCTATCCTCCTCGAACACAGCATCTCGAGTCACAACTAGCTTCTTAGTCTCTGGATCAAACATGAGATACGCCTTCAAGCCGGTCTCATAGCCAATAAACACCATCTGCCTGCTCCTGTCTGACAGTTTGTTCTGTCCTGGCCCAATAAGCTTCACATGAGCTACACATCCAAATGTGCGCAAGTGCTGGACTACAGGCTTCTTCTCATGCCAAGCCTGGTAAGGTGTCATCCCTTTGACACTTTTCGTGGGCGACCTATTAAGAAGGTAAACTGCAGTCGCTACACAGCCTCTCCCCAGAATGTCGCGGGCACTCCCATACTTTTCAACAAGCTTCGAGCCATTCCGACAACGGTTTGATTCCTTCTCTCAACAACACCATTGTGCTGCGGGGTATATGGTGCAGTGAGAAAGTGTTTGAGGCCATGCTCATCACAGTGATCAGCAAACTCTTTTGATGTGAACTCTCCGCCTCTATCGGTCCGGATCGCTTTTAGTTTCAGATTTCGCTCTGTCTCAGCTGCCTTCTGAAATTTCTTCACTTCACCTAGAGCTTCGTCTTTGCTGCGCAACAGGGAAACCCACATGTACCGCGAGTGATCGTCCAACAACAGTAGGAAATACCTCTTCCCGCCGGGTGTTTCCGGGGTTATTGGGCCACACAAATCTCCATGAATGAGCTCAAGCTGCTCTGACGCACGGTAAGTGGCTTGAGCTGGGAACGGGAGTCGCCTTTGCTTGGCAACCATGCATCCATCGCACACTTGGTCGATCTGCTCTAGCCTGGGCATGCCGACGACCATGTTCTCTGCTGCAAGACTGCGGAGTGAGCGAAAATTCACATGCCCATACCTCATATGCCAGAGCCACGCTTCCTCTTTCACATGAGCCATTAGACAAACAGGTTCAGCCGGCTGAATGTTCAGGACATACATCCGGTTGCGACTGCGCTTTACTTTTGCCAACACCTTTCTCTGCTTGTCCCATACAGTCATGACACCATCTTCACTCGCATACTTGCAACCATTCTCATCCAATTGCCCTAGACTGATTATATTGCTTTTTAGCCGTGGAATGAAATATACATCGGTCAGTACCCGGTGCTCACCTGACAGACACTGCATAAGCACCGAGCCACGCCCATAGATTTCCACAGCCGATCCATCACCAAATCTGACTTTGCCGCTTACTGCTCTGTCCAACTCTGCAAAATTCTCGGCACACCCAGTCATGTGGTTGCTCGCTCCCGTGTCCAAGTACCAGGAGATATCCTGACTACAACTCAATTTAGGTAGCACTTTCTCTTCATTCAGACACACATGCTCTGTTGGGGTAGACTCAGCTGACATCAATTCACATGCCTCGAGCATTAGCAGTGCTGGTTCATCAACATCCTCTGCTTGCACAAGGTTTGCCCGCTCGCGCTTGGGCTCTGGACAGTCAGACTTGAAATGCCCCATCTCATTGCAGTTAAAACAGCGGACCTTAGAGATATCAAACTTACGGTGCTTCTTTTGCTTGGATCCGTCCTTGCCGTCGCCACTCGCGGCCTGCGCGCGATCTCCGCGTCCACTGCGGCCACCGCCGCGCCCTCGGCCGCCTCCGCGGCCACGGCCACCCCCACTGTTGCCGGCACCTGAAGATCCCCCGTTGCCCTTCATGAGCTGCTCCAGAGCCTTAGTAACAAGCATGAGCTGCTCGCCACCCCCACCGCCAGATTGACGGCGTCGGCTGCTCTGGTTTTCTTCAAACGCGGCTAGACGCCCGACCGCTCTGCCACTGTCATGGTAGTCAGATCGCCCCACTGTTCTATCGTGTTCACGATGTCATTGAAACGGCTGGGGACGGCGTTGAAGAGGATCTCGATGACCGCCTCATCCTTCACCGTCTCGCCCATTGACCGTATCTCGCCGACGAGCATCATGAGTTTCTGTGCGAAGACGCTGACAGACTCATTGTCCGCCATCTCCATGCGATCCAACTGGCGCTTGAGTTGCTTCACTCGCGCCTTCTGGACGCGATCCTCGCCGACGCGCATGCGACGGATGGCCTCCCAGGCCGCATGGGCAGTCTCGCAGTTGGCCACTGCCATCATCACCGCGTCCGGGATGGACTGGGAGAGAGCGGCGAACGCCTCATCGTCCTTGCCCTGGTCGAACTCTTCAGTGCCCTCCAACGCCGACCAGACACCGAACGGGCGGAGAAGCACTTTCATCTTCACGGCCCACAGGCTGTAGTTGGAGTCGATGAGCATCGGATATTGGATCGGGACGCCGCCGGTCCTCGCCGGTGCGCGCTGCACGACCACGGCGCCCTCATCTTCGGGCCTCCTCGCTGGCGGCGTGTACTTTCCGCCGCCGCTGCCTCCGCCGCTGTTCTGATCCCTCTTCGGCGAAGTGTCGCCCATCGCCTATCACCGCCGCCACAACTCCTCCTGGCTCCGCCGCCGTGCGCCGCCTCCTGTGAACCAACGCTCTGAATACCAAATGTTGGGGATCAACCAGGATCACGCACGCGAGGTAGAAGGACACAGCGAAACCAAGATTCAGAAAACACAGTGAGACGGGCAGTTTTTGCGACGCGCACTTAGTTGCGTCTTTTCTGGGCTTTCCTTTTATTCAGTCTAACCAACTCAGCTGGTCACGATCCGATCACCCCGCGCCATCCCACGGACAGATCGTGGCCTGCTCTACACAACTAACAACAGAAAGAATTGGTAGAACTAAGACCTATTCAGCCGCAACATGAACGCAGCATGCTTCTGGCCATTATTTGTTCATGCAAAAAAAACAAAACTACTGTGACAGTGCAACATGATTAACATAACAAAGAATAGTAAGATTGAGAAAAATAGGTTCAGTTGATGGAAGATCCCAAGATCAGTCCAGCCCAAAGTACACACGCAATGCACTGCCACAAATCGACCTTACAGAATTGTGGAGATGCCAGTACAGTTACTATCAGAGATAAATTATATGAGTATAAAAGTTAATAGAAGAAGGAAATTTAGGGTAGAAACTTCCCTGCTAAGTGGATACACGGGCGACCTACACCAAAATTCAACTGTGTTAAGATGATGAAAAGCTGGGCATTGAGTCCGCAATGGTTCTTTGGCTCAGCATCATCGGCAGTCGTAGTAATAATTCACGATCCGCCGCAAAGTCCAAACAGTCGGTGCTACACCTCCGTTGGAGCATCAATTATCGTGGTGTAATTCATCTTAATAGATGCTGGATGAGTGGTCAAAACGTGGGAGTTGATGGGATTCATGAATCGTAAGATTGAGAAAAAATAGGTTCAGAGGAGCCTAAGGGGCTAGATCGTACCATGTTTCCTAGATTGATTGCAGCATGGATGTGTCAGGATGGGACTCTAATCTCGACGATCATGTGTTAGTCCAGCAAGGAGACGTGTGTGTTAGATAATGAAGCGTTCCTACTCCCTCAAACGGAGCCGCGTTGGTTTATATTGATAGGTTGCCTTGTTGTGCAAGGGATAGATACAAGAGTTTGAATACAATAGGAGATAGAGGAGATAGACGAGGAGGTTGAGATTACAACGATATCTCTATATTCTAACACCCTCCCTTAATCTCAACTACCTAAATTAAGATTACTCTTGAACTCATCAAATGATCGTGTTGGTAGCGCCTTGGTGAAACCATCTGCCACTTGATCTTTGGAGGGAATAAACCGTATCTCAAGCTTCTTTGCTGCAACCCTTTCTCGTACAAAATGAAAATCAATCTCTATGTGCTTTGTCCTAGCATGAAATACTGGGTTTGCAGACAAGTATGTTGCACCCAAGTTATCACACCATAAGCATGAGATCCGATTATTTTTAACTCCCAATTCTGCAAGAAGTGACTCAACCCAAATAACTTCAGCAGTTGCATTAGCCAAGGATTTATACTCAGCTTCTGTGCTTGAACGTGATACAGTGGCTTGTTTCCTAGCACTCCAAGAAATAAGATTTGGTCCAGAGAATATGGCAAAACCTCCAGTTGATCTTCTGTCATCACTACAGCATGTCCAGTCAGCATCAGAAAATGCACTCACAAGAGTGGAATTAGAACTTTTGAAGTGTAGTCCTATGCCCATAGTATGCTTTACATATCTTACAATTCTCTTGACAGCTGCCCAATGTGCAGAAGTAGGTGCATGTAGATACTGACAAACTTTGTTAACAGCAAATGAGATATCTGGACGTGTGAGAGTTAAGTATTGCAATGCTCCCACAGCACTCCTATACCTTGTACTGTCTTCCTCTTGGAGTGGATTTCCTTCATATGCCGAAAGTTTTTCTGCAGAAGACAAAGGTGTAGGTACTGGCTTACAATCTTTCATCCCCATACGAGACAGAAGTTCAGTGATATATCTCTCCTGATTTAACATAATTCCATCTTGAGTTTTTCTGACTTCAATGCCTAGGAAGAAATGCAAATCACCTAGATCTTTTAAAGCAAATTCTGAGCTTAGATCATGGAGAAGAGCATTGGTGGCATTTTGTGAAGAACTTGCAACTATAATATCATCAACATATATAAGGAAGAAAATGACCACTCCTGCCTAGTTATAAATAAACAAGGATGTGTCAGCCTTTGAAGCAATAAAGCCAAGAGATTTCAATTGCAAGCTCAGTCTAGAATACCATGCTCTAGGTGCTTGTTTCAAACCATAAAGTGCTTTATCAAGTTTGCAAACAAAGTGTGGAAGTTTCTTAATTTCATACCCAGGTGGTTGTCTCATGAACACTTCCTCTTCCAGAACACCATGCAAAAACGTGTTCTCTACATCTAGCTGTCTTAGGCTCCATCCTCTGGACACAGCAATGGCCAGCACAAGTCTAATAGTTGCAGCTTTCACAACAGGACTAAAAGTGTCCTCATAATCAATACCATAACGTTGCTTGAAACCTTTTGCAACCAAATGTGCCTTATACCTGTCAATGGAGCCATCTGCCTTCTTTTTAACTCTATATACCCATTTGCAATCAATTATATTTTTACCTTTCTGATTTGGTACAAGATGCCAGGTTTTATTTTTCATAAGCGCAGAGTATTCTTCATCCATTGCCTTCTTCCATTTGGGATCATCAAGTGCACTGCTAACACTTGTTGGCTCTCCTGAAATACATATCATGCCATATGGTATAGTCCCATCCGTTCGTATTTTTGGATTGCGTATACCTTTTTGTAGTCTAGTCATGACTTTTCGAGATGCCACAGATTGGACTACAGGTGCACTAGCCACAGCTGATCCAGAAGAGTCATGTGTTGTTGCGGTTGGCACAGGGGATCCTGTGGCTATCAATGAGGCAGCCGATCCTGCAGGCGCACTGGGAGCAGCGGCGCGGCACGGCACAGAGGATCCACCCCCCGACCGCAACTGCATGCGCACGCGGGGCGAGGGAGATCCTGTCCCGCTGCTGTCCCCACCGGCCATCGACGTGGTGTCGCGGGGTTGGCTGGCCCGGGTGCCGGAACTGCCGCTGGTGGGAGCGCGATCCGAGGCGGATTCTCCCGTGTGATCCAACGACGGCGTGCGTGCAGGTGTGCTAGGCGCCGCCGAATCATCCTCGGGATCTGTGCCAGGCTCGTGTTCTTGTGCCGCATGAAATATAAGATCGTTTTGATCATTTTGAGCATCGTTTTCGCCAGGTGTGCCAGGCTCGGGACCAGTACCAGCAGGAATATCATCATATTGGTTAGTACAATCATCACCCCCGTGATCAAAAGACCGAAGATGTGTAGGAAGGAGAAGGATTTCTTGGCGAAGAAGTTGACCAGCATTGGGATGAAGTGATGCAAAGGGAAATACGGACTCATCAAAAACAACATCCCTAGATATGTAGACCCTACCAGTAGGAATATCAAGGCATTTAACCCCTTTATGCATAGGGCTATAGCCTAAGAAGGCACATTGTTTAGAGCGGAAAGCAATTTCGCGTGTGTTGTATGGTCTGAGATTGGGCCAACATGCACACCCAAAGACACGAAGAGAAGGGTAATTAGGTGTAACACCAAGGAGACGTGTTAGAGGTGTTTCAAATTTGATGACTTTGCTTGGAAGTAAGTTGATGAGATATGTGGAAGTTAAAAATGCTTCATCCCAAAATTTGAGTGGCATGGATGCATTTGCTAATAGGGCAAGTCCCATGTCAACAATGTGACGATGTTTCCTCTCAGCAGAGCCATTCTGTTGGTGAGCATGAGGACAGGATACGTGATGTGATATGCCGAGTTTTTGAAAGAAGGCATTTAACTTTTCATACTCACCACCCCAGTCGGTTTGCATAGCAATGATCTTGGAGTTAAGTTTGCGTTCAACAAGCTTTTGAAAGTTGATAAAGACTTGGAATACATCAGATCTTTTTTTTCAGCAAGTAAATCCAAGTAAATTTACTATAGTCATCAATGAAACTTACATAGTAGGAGAATCTTCCAACGGAAGTGGGGGCTGGTCCCCATACATCCGAGAAGATGAGTTGTAATGGAGAAGTAGATACACTAAGAGAAATAGGGTAAGGTAATTGATGACTTTTAGCTTGTTGACACGGATCACAAACTGACTCAACACTAGGCTCATAAGAGAGTTTATTTTTGCTAAGAACATATTTAACTATGATTGAAGATGGATGACCCAAATGGTTGTGCCACCTTGATGAAGAAGGCTTGGTGACAATGTTTGCTTGTTTATCTGACCATGGAGATGAAGATGATATGAGTGGGTAGACACCTCCTACGCACCGTCCTCTAAGAATGATTCTCCTTGTTGCCAAGTCCTTGACCAAGAAAAAATACGGATAGAATTCTATGAGAACATTGTTATCAAGAGTGAAACGATGGACGGAAACAAGATTTTTAGAAGTTTCTGGGACCTGCAAAACATCTTTCAGGTGCAAATTTTTCATGGGGTTTTTAACAATTGAACTACCAATATGAGAAATATTCATACCAGATCCATTTGCCGTGCGAATTTGGTCACCACCATTGTACTTTTCCTGCATGGTCAGCTTGTCAAGTTCACCTGTGATATGATTGGTTGCTGCACTGTCGGCATACCAATTTGTGTCAACACCATAGGAGACTGCATGCGCCTCCTTTTCTTCTTGATCATTCTCTTCATATCGCCACCAGCAGACACGTGCACCCCCTGGATGATGCTTGAGGCAGATCTGACACTCTGGGAAGTCGTGTTGCTGATCATGCACCTGCTGTTGTTGCTGCTGCCGAGGGCGTCCTCTGAAACCGCCATTGGAGGGAGAGGGCTGGTGGTCACCGCGGTCATTGCTGCGGCCACGCCCCCTTCCCCCTCGCCCGCGATTGGATCTGCCACGGGACGAGCCACGGCCTCTGTAGACCGCATTGGCAGAAGTATGGAACCCTCCTGAAGGCGAGTCGCCCAACATCTCCATCCTTTGATCAAAGGCAGAGATCTGGGCAAACAGATCATCGGCGGTGATGTTATTTTTGACAGCGCCGATTGCTGCTACCACGGAGTCATAGTCGCGGTCCAGACCTGCAAGTATGTAGTCCACCATCTCTGGATCAGAAACGGGGCGACCAGCAGCAGCTAGTTCGTCCCCGAGGCTCTTCATCTTCGCCATGTATGCTGAGCTAGACATGGTGCCTTTCTTGGTGTTGGTAATCGCAATTCTCAGGTTGGTGATCCGAGATTGCGATTGTGAAGCGAAGAGGTTGTTGATTGTTGTCCAGAGATCGAAGGTGGAGTCCCTCCCGACGACCTGTGCAAGGATCTCAGGAGACATGGAATTGAATAGATATGACAGAACCTGTTGATCTTTGGCAATCCATGATCCATACAGAGGATTCAGCTCTTGGGCCGTGGTTTTGTCCACCTTGGTGACTTCCACCGTTTTGGGTGGAGCGGCGTCGGAGTTGTCCAGGAGTCCAGTAACATGCGCTCCTTGCAGGGCTGGGAGGACTTGCGTCTTCCAAAGGATGAAGTTCCCTCTCGCCAGCTTTTCTGATGGAGGTGAACCGAGATTCAGGGCGACGCCGGCTGAGGAAGACATGGCGCCGATTGTGGATGTGATCTGGGTTTGATTGTTTCTGGTTTGTGGCTAGATGTGTGGAAGAGAGGCTCTGATTATCATGTTAGATAATGAAGCGTTCCTACTCCCTCGACGGGAGCCGCGTTGGTTTATATTGGTAGGTTGCCTTGTTGTGCAAGGGATAGATACAAGAGTTTGAATACATTAGGAGATAGAGGAGATAGACGAGGAGGTTGAGATTACAACGATATCTCTATATTCTAACAGTGTGAGTCTGAGAGAAGCGTACGTCTGAGTCCACGCAACAAAATTTCCATTGCTGCAGTGGTTACACCATCCTTGGAGGAACGCCAGCAAGTCATCATCTCTACTTGATTTTCCCTTATAAAAACTAATTCACAACAAAAAGGCTAATAGCACCGAAGGAGAATGTCAACCCGTGATGGAGAGGAGATGCCAACCAGGAAGATAACGCATGGAGGTTATGCCCATTGAAGTTGAGATTTGATGGATACTGTATTAGTCCGTGCACTCCACGTTTTGCAGCCCATGAGATTGGATCTCAACGGCAATAACGTGGTCCCACACAAATGACAGTACTACCTCCGTCACAGTTTATAAGGCACGCACGTCAACGGCAATAAGGAGTACATGATTTTCCTTTTTCTTTTATTAATGTGGGAATCCCCAATGAATTAATCCAAACCATAATAACTTGGTCCCACCAAATCAACGGCTCGTATTTTTTAATTAACGTGATAATTACTTGGAAGTCTCTAATTAGTATAAGTAAGTATAGATAGATTGCTTTGAACGAACAAGCCAAGCACCCGAGCCGCCGTTTGTTGTCATCGTTGTTTGTTATCAAATTGTTGCTTTGAACAACAAATGGAGACTATTACCCGCTGCCAGTTTTGACTACTTCAAACGAATAACTAACTGAACAAACCATAGTACAAACACCAATGTACAATTTCAGCAAACCATTAGCAGGGAAATCAGACCACCACCAAAAACCTTGAAAAGATGTGTTCCATCCAAATCAAAGAATTTACTACAAATCATTTCATCGAATAAATTACTGTACAGTTTGATTTAATAGCTTACCTTTTAGTTCCATCAATTGTGGATCTGTAACATATATGAATGAATAAAGTGGAGTTAAAGAAAAATGCAGCAAGAGACTTGTTTATAGAATATCCTATCGAGATCCTCCTTTCATCATGAAACAAATCATTAAAATGTCTCAACAAATAAACAAATTAAACAACCAACGCTCCCCAATTCACTAATGAGAGAACTTCAAAAAGGGGAAGTGGGAAGGAAGGGAAGGACTCCACCTTTCAATCCTAGTTGGACTAGGATTAGAGGAGGATTCCTCCTCCCCCCTTCGGCCGACCCCCTTGGGGCTCCTTGAGCCTCAAGGCAAGGCCCCTCCCCTCCCACCTATATATACGGAGGTATTAGGGCTAATTTGAGACAACTTTTCCACGGCACCCCGGCCACATAACTCCACGGTTTTTTCTCTAGATCGCGTTTCTGCGGAGCTCGGGCAGAGCCCTGCTCAGATTAGATCACCACCAACCTCCAGAGCGCCGTCACGCTGCTGGAGAACTCATCTACCTCTCCGTCTCTCTTGCTGGATCAAGAAGGCCAAGATCATCGTCGAGATGTACGTGTGCTGAACGCGGAGGTGCCGTCCGTTCGACACTAGATCGGAGCGGATCGTGGGACGGATCGCGGGACGGTTCTTGTGGCGGATCGAGGGACGTGAGGACGTTCCACTACATCAACCGCGTTTATTAACGCTTCTGCTGTGCGATCTACAAGGATAAGTAGATCTGAAATCCCCCGCGTAGATGGACATCACCATGATAGGTCTTCGTGCGTGTAGGAAATTTTTTGTTTCCCATGCGACGTTCCCCAACAGTAGTCACCATGCTTGTCCTTGGCACTCAGCCTGGACGAGACGAGCGGTCTTTCGGACCGACTCATGGCTCGCTTGGTCCGGCCCGGCTCGGTCCTGGCTTGGTAAAAAAATTGGCCGGTCCGGGCCCTGAAAACAGGATCGAAAAATCCTCGGTCCCGTCCGGTTAAAGCTCGGCCCAACCGAGCGGACCGAGCGAACCTCGAGAGGCATGGCGAGAGCATGGTGGGGGCATGGCCGGGGGAGGGCGGGGGCTTGCCGGAGCCGCAGTGATGGTGTGTGAGGTGTGTGGCGAGGGCGTGGTGGCCCAGGCATGGCAGGGGTGGTTGCCGTCGTGGTGGCCGCCGTCTGTGGTTCCGCGCGGCCAACAGACTCTCTGGACCTGGATATCATGTCCATTGGACCTACTCCAATTGGATCTATCATCTCCATCAAAAAAATCGACAAGGGAGGTCCTACATCGCCGTCGTGCCAGATTCGTCGCCGATGAGCCCCCTCTGGTGTTCTTCTTGGTCATGAAGCTTTCTCTGATTCTTCTCAAGCTCCCAAACATCTTTTCGATGAGCTGCCCTTCCTCTAGTTTCGATGAGCCGTCGCCGGAGCTCTAGAGCGTGCTCTGTCCATGTCTTGCCGGTCCTCACGGTCCTCTCGGTCTGGCACTAAGCCAATTTTTCAGCAGAAGCACTAGTACTGTACCATATATGAAATTCAGAATGGCATGTGCAGGTGTATGGCAAGATCTCTTGTAATTAAGGAGAGCGCAGTGCTGGCGAGTGCTGCCATACGTTTCAACTCTATTTAAGGGACTGGTCGTAGCTCGGCTTTGCCTTGATGAATGGCTATGCTCCTATTGCATGCATTAGTAGTTTAACGTTGATGGGCACGGTAGGCCTCAGGGAATTGGCGATATCCACAACGGAGGGCACTTATGTTCGCCCAACATTATCGTTGTTCTGAGTACGTGCATTTCCTGTTGGAAACACGTCCGACCTAGTGAGTTGACGATTTTAATGTTCATTCTGCATGATCACAATCAGTTCGTCCGTTCTTGAAAGCAGTTGAATTACTTTGTGGTTCACTTTCATGCATCTTGACACTAGTGAGCAGTGAACATGAGGTGTGCACGATGGATTTATTATTTTCAATCCATCAATAAAACAACCATATTAATTTGCAACTTTCTGTAGTTAACGGATCTCCCGTGCTACTGTTAATTATGATATGTGTAATGTTTGAAAGATGCCACTGTAATAACCGACTTATGAGCCCTGCAGAAAGGAGAAATAACCTGCTTATGAAAATAGTTGTGCTCTTACGAGATCAACTTTCCGGAGGTTGAGTCAGCCAGCGAGGCACGGTTCCTCACCCGTGCTATACACTAACCAAAACTTGCATAGGGACAGAGGGATTGTCAGTCTGAGATGGTAAACGAGAGGATACCTAAGACAGTGGGTGGGGGAACAATATTTTCCATGAGGAGAAGGCACGCCGCCTAGGCGGTGGGCATTAAAGGGCCAAAGACAGGGGTATGTTGTACATGGCGAACTTCGCCGACGCTAATCTGGACCTCGTGGCGGCGAGGCATTAATTCTTCGCCAAATGGTGCAAGGAGCCCAGGAAGAAGGAAGGCGAGGAGATGGATCACAAAATTTCCACCAAGGTCGATGAGATGTTCGACGAGCTCAAGAAGGAGGGCTTCTACAACGACGAGGAGGAGGGGGACGTGAAGCCTCTACCGGAAATGACCATGAGGCAGGACCCTCCGGCGCACCATCAGGGATGATCAACCTCGATGATGACGAGGACGAGTTTGAGAAGTATTATAAGCGTCTTGGTCTCCAATGATCTACGTACTGTAGTAGTGGCTTTTCTGCAGTAGTACCGGTCTATCTTAGTACTGTACAGTTTTGTTGTTTGAAATGTTTGATGTTCAAGTAGAGTTTGATGTTTCAAACTGTGCAGGAATCATGCTCAAGTGATCATTTTTGGCACCGTTTTTTACATCATCTATGGAAGCAATAGCAACTGCGGTGCGTAAAAACTCTCTCTCCTACCATATACTTGTTTTTTTGGGTATATTTGTTTTTCGGGCATCAAGTTTTTCATCGTCAGTTGGAGATGTTCTTAGAGGTTTTTCAGAAGAACTAGTATAACACACAAAATTCACAATGGCGCGTGTATGTGTACGGTCACTTCAACAGTAAGAAAAATAAGTACTGCACGGTACGGGTGAATCCGCGTTTCAACTCTATTTAAGTGACTGGTGGTAGCACCGGCTTGCTCTCATCAACACTTCTGTTCATATTGCTAGCTGCATGCATGGGAAGTGGTTTTATACAGGTCACAAGCGAACAAAATTTATGGGCTGTGGAGGCATCATGGAATTGACGATATCCAAAACCAGGAGAACTCGTGTTGGAACAACATTATCGTTGATCCGAATATGTGCAATTGCTGCTCAGAGCATGTTCACTATTTCCGAGTTCGCATGCTCACTGCCACATCGTCATTTCACACGAGTGGATGAATTATTTCGGCTTTTACCTTTCGGTATATTGCCACTACTCACGAGAAGTGTGCAAGACGTATTCACTGTTTTCACTTGATCGATCCAACAACAGTATTGTTTTTGAAGTGTTCGTAGTTAATGGATCTCTATATAGGCTAACGCATGCTACTTCTAACTATGGTATGTGTAATATTTGAAAGATGCTACTGTAAGAACCGACTTGTGAGCCCCACAAATATAAGACATAGCTTGCTTATGAAAATAGTTGTGCTATTTCTAGATCGCCGCCATATATATCCAATGTCATCAATAGCATCTGGTCTATGTCAAGATTCATGTAACTAATAGAAGTGTTTCACGCGCCTCGCTCGCTGCGCCGTCGTCTATTAGGATCAATGCTTGATCATTGCTTTGAACGAACAAGCCAAGCACCCGAGCCGTCGTTTGTTGTCATCGCTGTTTGTTATCAAATTGTTGCTTTGAACAACAAATGGAGACTATTACCCACTGCCAGTTTTGACTACTTCGAACGAATAACAAACTGAACAAACCATAGTACAAACACCAATGTACAATTTCAGCAAACCATTAGCAGGGAAATCAGACCACCAACAGAAACCTTGAAAAGATGTGACCCATACAAATCAAAGAATTTACTACAAATCATTTCATCGAATAAATTACTGTACAGTTTGATTTAATAGCTTTCCTTTTAGTTCCATCAATTGTGGATCTGTAACATATATGAAAAAATAAAGCGGAGTTAAAGAAAAATGCAGCAAGAGACTTGTTTATGGAATATCCTATCGAGATCCTCCTTTCATCATGAAACAAATCATTAAAATGTCTCAACAAATAAACAAATTAAACAACCAACGCTCCCCAATTCACTAATGAGAGAACTTCAAAAATTAGGAAGCTTAGTGAGTTTAGAGATACATTATTGTACGAAAGGCATGGACGTTTCACTGTGGTTTGAGCATGGATCGATGGTTTTCACATAATAACATCACAAATAGGGAAAGGTAATACAATTCAAAATACAATGCTAGTCAACACCCATTATTTCTAGCTTTGCCCCTCCAGGAACATTTCAATCTCCAGGCTTCACGTTCGATCATGTTGCACGCCCATCATGCAAGTTCTGTTGGCGCCGCCTCTCGCAATGCCGCTATTCTTCTATCTTGAGCTGCCTCGCACAACTCTCCTAAGGTTACTCTCTTCTCTTTTTGTTTCTCTCAAGAACAAAGAGGCTTTGCCGGGACATTTCCTTGGCACCCACAGAAACTACTCAATGCAAAGTATATATACACATGGTCACCACGGGAGCCATCTAAAATCAGGCTACTACTTTGACCCACTAACTAACCACCTAGCTAGCATGCACACACGGACACCACTTGCACCATTCATGCACACACAACATCCAGCCACACACATTGGCTTGGTCCGATTATTACACAATTGACTAACCGAACACACGTCCCGGCCTGCGTCGCTTTCAAGTTCTGCAGGCCATTAGCTGAATTGGCGCATGCCACAACTAACGCATTCGATTCTTGCTCGATCTCCACCTGCACCCAACTCGGTCATCGCACTAGCGGAGCTTTGACGCATGCATCTTACTAAGATCATTTCCAACAGAAGTGCTAAAAATAGTCCGTGCTAGCCGGCTGCAGCTCGCCGCCTCCCCTGCAGCTTGCTGCCTTGAGCTCGCCGGCCAGGAGCGCTTTCTGACCGGGAGCTACCGTTGCCCTTCTACTCACCGTCTCTAGCTCGCCGGCCGGGAGCGCATGCGGTGGCCGGAGGCGAGCGGCGCGTGCAGAGCTTGTGATTCCAATGATTCCAAGGTAGCTTGCTCCAACCATTGGGGACCTAATTGTGTTTTAGTTTTGGTCAAATGAACTTATTTGTAAATGTTATTGGACCTGTTTGTTGTAGACATATTTGTGGCACTAATTTTTAGTGGGTCCACTGGATTGCTACGCGTTGTCTGCTATTCGCTATTTTTTGTGTCTTTATTGGACTGAATCGGCCATGACGCACTAAAATTACTAAAATGTCGTTGTAAAATTATTTTAGTGCGTCGCTTTTTTGAGCATCTGTTGAAGATGCTCTAACATGCCTGACTTAAAAACAAAAATTAATCTGAACATAACACTAATAACAATATTAATTCCGACATTCACCTCCCTAATCTTGTTAACTTATTTCTCCCTTGAAGATCGTGGTCGTCGACGTTGTCAGTGCAACACTGACACGGTCGCCAATGCCATCTTGTCACGCCGATTGTCGTCGTCGCCATTTGCTTCGATGGGAGCCACACCTCCTACGCCTTCACCGCGAGCATGCCACCACAACACACTCGTTGTCTCATATTCGTCATCGGTGCCGCAATTCGCCGATGACTCGCCTCCATCTTCGCCACCGGTACCGCAACTCGCCGGTGATTCGCCTCCATGTTGTTGATGACGACGCGCCTTGTCGATGACCTGGATGTTGGGGAACGTCGCATGGGAAACAAAAAATTCTACGCGCACTTAAAATCTATTCATGGTGATGACCTACTACGAGAGGAGAGATATGATCCACATACCCTTGTAGATCGCTAAGAGGAAGTGTATATATATAATGCGATTGATGTAGTGGAACATCTTCGCTATCCAAATTGCAGCCCGTCCCGCGATCTCATCACGGTCCGTCTCGCGATCCCATCACGATCCATCTCGATCTAGTGTCGAACGGACGACACCTCCGTGTTCAGCCCACGTACAGCTAGATGACGATCACCGCATTCTTGATCCAATAAGAGGGGCGGAGAGGTAGATGAGTTCTCCAGCACGACGGCGTGGTGATGATGGTGAACTAATTGAGCAGGGCTTAGCCAAGCTCTACTGATCTAATCTAGAGGGGGAAACGGCCTAGAGAGAGAGAGGGCAGCACGTGGCTTATTAGTGTTAGGGATGCCCTCAAATCCTCTAATATATATAGGAGGGAGGGAGGGGAGGAGGCAGCCTCAAAATCCTCAAAGGGTTCGGCCAAAGTGGGAGGAGGTGGAAGAGTCCACCTCCAATCCTACTCCTAGTAGGATTCCACCCTTCCCCACTTGGGTTTCTTTCCTTTCCCACCACCTAGCCACATTGGGCTTTAGTGGGGGCTTCGGCCAGCTCACTAGGGGCTGGTCCACGTCCTCCCACAGCCCATGAGACCCTTTGGGGTGGGTGGGCCCACCCAGTGGACCCCCGGAACTCATTCGTCAGTCCCGGTACACTCCTGGAAATGTACGAAACTTTTCCGGAGTTTAAAAATCACTTTCCTATATATCAATCTTTACCTACAAACCATTCCGGAGCTCCTCGTGACGTACGAGATCTCATACGGGACTCCGAACAACTTTCGGTCATGAACATAAATAACTCAATAATATCGAAACGTCACCGAACCTTAAGTGTGCAGACCCTGCGGGTTCGAGAACTATGTAGACATGACTGAGACACTCTCCGGTCAATAACCAATAGCGGTACCTGGATGCCCATATGGGCTCCTACATATTCTACGAAGATCTTTATCAGTTAAACTTCTATGTCAAGGATTCAGTTAATCTCGTATGTTGTTCCCTTTGTCCTTCGGTATGTTACTTGACCGAGATTCAATCGTCGGTATCTCCACACATAGTTCAATCTCGTTACCATCAAGTCTCTTTACTTGTTCCGTAATACAAGATCCCGTAACTAACTTCTTAGTCACATTGTTTGCAAGGCTTGTTATGATGTTGTATTACCGAGTAGGTCCGGAGATACCTCTCCATCACACGGAGTGACAAATCCCAGTCTTGATCCATGCCAACCCAACAGACACCTTTGGAGATACCTATAGAGCACCTTTATAGTCATCCAGTTACGTTGCAACATTTGATACACACAAGGTATTCCTCCGGTGTCCGGGAGTGGCATGATCTCATGGTCATAGGAACAAATACATTGATATGCAGAAAACAGTAGCAATAAAGTGACACGATCATATGCTACGTTCATAGTTTGGGTCTTGTCCATCACACCATTATCCTAATGATGTGATCCTGTTATCAAATGACATCTCATGTCCATGGTCAGGAAACCTTGCCATCTTTGATCAACGAGCTAGTCCTTTAGAGGCTCACTAGCGACAGTGTGTTGTCTATGTATCTACACATGTATTTGAGTTTCCAATCAATACAATTCAAGCATGGATAATAAATGATTATTATGGACTAGGAAATATAATAGTAACCAATTTATTATTGCCTCTAGGGCATATTTCCAACACCGGACATGGAACTCCTCATGGAAATGGCCTTCGCTACATGGCCATTGCTACGTCAACAAAAGTCCTTCCTTGGCGCTAGGAATTCTTCTTGCTAATTCTCTGGTTTGCGTCGGTTTTTCCCTTGAAGAGGAAAGGGTGATGCAGCACAGGAGCATTAAGTATTTCCCTCAGTTTGAGAACCAAGGTATCAATCCAGTATGAGAATCTCGTCAAATCCAGAGTACCTGCGCAAACACAAAAGAGCTTGCACCCAACGCTATAAAGGGGTTATCAATCCCTTTAAGATTGTTTGCAAAGTGAGATCTAAAGGCGGAAAGTGAACGAAGTAAAACGTGTAAGGCTGAAAATATGGTATGGAATAGACCCTGGGGCCATAGTGTTCACCAGAGGCTTCTCTCAAAATAGCAAATATCACGGTGGGTGAACAAATTACTGTCGAGCAATTGATAGAACCGCGCAAAGTCATGACGATATCTAAGGCAATGATCATACATATAGGCATCACGCCCGAGACAAGTAGACCGATACTTTCTGCATCTACTACTATTATTCCACACATCGACCGCTATCCAGCATGCATCTAGTGTATTGAGTTCATGACGAACAGAGTAACGCCTTAAGCAAGATGACATGATGTAGAGGGATAATCTCAAACCAATGATGAAAACCCCATCTTTTTACCCTTGATGGCAACAACATGATGCGTGCCTCGCTACCCCTTCTATCACTGGGTGAGGTCACCGCACGGTATGAACCCAAAACCAAGCACTTCTCCCATTGCAAGAATCATAGATCTAGTTGGCCATACAAAACCCACAACTCGGAGAGAATTACAAGGATATGAAATCATGCATAAGAGAGATCAGAAGAAACTCAAATAAGATTCATAGATAATCTGATCATAAATCCACAATTCATTGGATCTCGACAAACACACCGCAAAAGAAGATTACATCGGATAGATCTCCATGAAGATCATGGAGAACTTTGTATTGAAGATCCAAGAGAGAGAAGAAACCATCTAGTTACTAGCTATGGACCCATAGGTCTATGGTGAACTACTCACGCATCATCGGAGAGGTCATGGAGTTGATGAAGAAGCCCTCCGTATATGAATCCCCCTCCGACAGGGCACCAGAACGTGCCCCAGAAGGGATCTTGCGGAGACAGAAGCTTGCGGCGGCGGAAAAGTACTTTCGATGATCTCCTGATTTTTTGTGGAATTTTTGGGGATATATAGGCGCAAAACCTAGGGCAGAGGTGACCCAGGGAGCCCACAAGCCTGGACGGCGCGGGCCCCCTGGCCGCGCCATGAGGGCTTGTGGGGTCCCTAAGGACCCCCTTCCTTGGTTCTCAAGTTTCCCGATCTTCTTCCGTTTCGGAAAAAATCTTTTTGGAAGTTTTATTCTGTTTCGACTTCGTTCAAAGTCCTCCTCTGAAAGGGGTCAAAAACATGGAAAAAACAGGAACTGGCACTTGGCACTGAGTTAATAAGTTAGTCCCAAAAAATATATATAAGGCATACAAAACATCCAAAGTTTGACAATATAATAGCATGAAACCATCAAAAATTATAGATACGTTGGAGACGTATCAAGCATCCCCAAGCTTAACACCTGCTCGTCCTCGAGTAGGGAAGTGATAAAGAATTAATTTTTGATGTGGAATGCTACCTAGCATAGTTGTCCTTTGCAACTTCTTTCATGTGACATGAATGTTCAGATCCGTAAGATTCAAAACAATAGTTTGCTATTGACATGAAAACAATAATACTTCAAGCAAACTAGCAAGGTAATCATGGACTTTCAAAATAACAAGGCCAAGGAAAGTTATTCCTACAAAATCATATAGTCTGGCTATGATCCATCATCCTCACACAACTAATGTAAATCATGCACAACCCCGGTATTAGCCAAGTAATTGTTTTTGCACTCTTACTTTCTCAAACTTTTTATAACTATCACGCAATACATGAGCGTGAGCCATGGATATAGCACTATAGGTGGAATAGAGTGTGGTGGTGATTGTGAGACAAAAAGGAGGAGATGGTCACATTGACTCGGCGTATCAAAAGGCTATGGAGATGCCCATTTATATATATCAATGTGAATGAGTAAGGATTGCCATACAAAGGATGCACTAGAGCTATAAGTATGTGCAAGCTTAAAAGGAGAACTAGTGGGTGTGCATCCAACTTGCTTGCTCACGAAGACCTAGGGCAATTTTGAGGAAGCCCATCATTGGAATATACAAGCCAAGTTATATAATGAAGATTCCCACTAGCATATGGTAGTGACAAAGCAAGAAGCTCTCAATCATTAAGAACATGGTGCTATTATGAAGCACAAGTGTGGAAAAAGATAGTAGCATTGTCCCTTCTCTCTTTTTCTCTTTTTTTATTTGGGCTCTTAGGCCTCTTTTTTTGGGCTCTTTGGCCTCTTTTTTTCCTCATATGGGACAATGCTCTAATAATGATGATCATCACACTTTTATTTACTCATGTAATTGTCAATGGAGAAAGGTTGATGATGACGATGGCGACGATTTCCCCTCTCCGGAGCCCGAAACAGACTCCAGATCTGCCCTCGAGATGAAGAACAGGATGTGGCGGCGCCTCCGTATCGCAAAACGCGATGAAACCTTCTCTCTAATTTTTTCCAGGCGAAACGGAAGATATAGAGCTGAGTTTGGGGGCGGTGGTTCCATGTGGGCCCCACAAGCCTGCACGGCGCGACCTAGGGGGTGGCTGCGGCCTGTGGGCTTGTGGCCCACTGGCACGCCCCCTCGGGTGGATCTTTGCGCAGGTATTTTTCTTTTATTCCAGAAAAAATCTCCATAAATTTTCAGGACATTCAGAGAACTTTTATTTCTGCACAAAAACAACACCATGGCAATTCTGCTGAAAACAGCGTCAGTCCGGGTTAGTTCCATTCAAATCATGCAAATTAGAGTCCAAAACAAGGGCAAAAGAGTTCGGAAAAGTAGATACGACAGAGACGTATCAACTCCCCCAAGCTTAAAGCCTTTCTTGTCCTCAAGTAATTCAGTTGAAAAACTGAAAGAGACAAAAGAAAAACTTTGACGAACTCTGTTTGATCTTGTTGTTGCAACTATGTCTAACTCATATCCAGAGATTCAGCAAGATCACAAGCAAACCAGAAAAGCAAATGACATCTAGGTCTCACGATAAACTCATATCAATGGCATAATCAACTAGCGAGCAAATAATAATAAGCCTCAAGTGTCAACACTTCAATCAAAACAACATAAAGCAGTACGAATAGATGGTATCTCGCTAGCTCTTTCTGAGACCACAAAACATAAATGCAGAGCACCTTCAAAGACCAAGGGCTGACTAAACATTGTAATTCATGGCAACGAAGATCCAGTCATAGTCATACTCAACGCAGTTAAAAGCAAAGCATAAAAATGACAGAGGTGCTCTCTAATTGGTGCTTTCGTAAGAGGAGGATGACTTAATAGGAACATAAATAGACAGGCCCTTCGCAGAGGGAAGCATTGATTTGCATAGGTGTCAGAGCTCAAGCTTTTAAAACAGAGATAATAATTTTGGGTGGCATGCTGTCATTGTCAACGCAATGACTAAGAGTTCTCAACATCTTGCACGCTACACATGCTATAGGCGGTTCCCAAACAAAAAAGTAAAGTTTTGACTCCCCCACCACCAATCAATCACACTCCATGGCTAGCCGAATCCTCTGTTGGAATTATGCCCTAGAGGCAATAATAAATATAGTTATTATTATAATTCCTGTATCAAGATAATCGTTTATTATCCATGCTATAATTGTATTGAATGAAGACTCATTTACATGTGTGGATACATAGACAAAACACTGTCCCTAGCAAGCCTCTAGTTGGCTAGCCAGTTGAACAAAGATAGTCAGTGTCTTCTGATTATGAACAAGGCGTTGTTGCTTGATAACTGGATCACGTCATTAGGAGAATCACGAGATGGACTAGACCCAAACTAATAGACGTAGCATGTTGATCGTGTCATTTTGTTGCTACTATTTTCTGCATGTCAAGTATTTGTTCCTATGACCATGAGATCATATAACTCACTAACACCGGAGGAATACTTTGTGTGTATCAAACATCACAACGTAACTGGGTGACTATAAAGATGCTCTACGGGTATCTCCGAAGGTGTTAGTTGAGTTAGTATGGATCAAGACTGGGATTTGTCACTCCATGTGACGAAGAGGTATCTCGGGGCCCACTCGGTAATACAACATCACACACAAGCCTTGCAAGCAATGTGACTTAGTGTAAGTTGCGGGATCTTGTATTACGGAACGAGTAAAGATACTTGCCGGTAAACGAGATTGAAATAGGTATGCGGATACTGACGATCGAATCTCGGGCAAGTAACATACCGAAGGACAAAGGGAATGACATACGGGATTATATGAATCCTTGGCACTTAGGTTCAAACGATAAGTTCTTCGTAGAATATGTAGGATCCAATATGGGCATCCTGGTCCCGCTATTGGATATTGACCGAGGAGTCTCTCGGGTCATGTCTACATAGTTCTCGAACACGCAGGGTCTGCACACTTAAGGTTCGACGTTGTTTTATGCGTATTTGAGTTATATGGTTGGTTACCGAATGTTGTTCGGAGTCCCGGATGAGATCACGGACGTCACGAGGGTTTCCGGAATGGTCCGGAAACGAAGATTGATATATAGGATGACCTCATTTGATTACCGGAAGGTTTTCGGAGTTACCGGGAATGTACCGGGAATGACGAATGGGTTCCGGGAGTTCACCGGGGGGGCAACCCACCCCGGGGAAGCCCATAGGCCTTGAGGGTGGCGCACCAGCCCTTAGTCGGCTGGTGGGACAGCCCAAAAGGGCCCTATGCGCATTGGAATAAAAAATCAAAGAGAAAGAAAAAAAAGGAGGAGGTGGGAAGGGAATGAAGGACTCCCACCCTATGCGCCAAGATAAGAAAATCAAAGGAAAAGAAAAAAAAGAGGGAAGAAGTGGGAAGGGAGGGGGACTCCTCCCACCAAACCAAGTCCAACTCGGTTTGGGGGGGAGACCTTCCCCCCTTGGCTCGGCCGACCCCCTTGGGGCTCCTTGAGCCCCAAGGCAAGGCCCCCCCTCTCCCACCTATATATACGGAGGTTTTAGGACTGATTTGAAACGACTTCTCCACGGCAGCCCGACCACATACCTCCACGGTTTTTCCTCTAGATCGCGTTTCTGCGGAGCTCGGGCGGAGCCCTGCTGAGACGAGATCATCACCAACCTCTGGAGCGCCATCACGCTGCCGGAGAACTCTTCTACCTCTCCGTCTCTCTTGCTGGATCAAGAAGGCCGAGATCATCGTCGAGCTGTACGTGTGCTGAACGCGGAGGTGCCGTCCGTTCGGCACTAGATCGTGGGACTGATCGCGGGATAGTTCGCGGGGCGAATCGCGGGATAGTTCGCGGGGCGGATCGAGGGACGTGAGGACGTTCCACTACATCAACCGCGTTCACTAACGCTTCTGCTGTACGGTCTACAAGGGTACGTAGATCACTCATCCCCTCTCGTAGATGGACATCACCATGATAGGTCTTCGTGCGCGTAGGAAATTTTTTGTTTCCCATGCGACGTTCCCCAACATCCTCGGGTATCGTCCATACCAACAACAATCCTGGGGGACTTTTGTTTGCAATTATCTTTCCGATTTGAGCATGGAACTGGGAATTCCAATTACCGGCCCCTTTCTCGTGAATGATATTGAATAAACACATATCGAGGATAATACGCCTAGCATGGAAGATACCCATAGCCCCCTGTCACCACATGAGCGGTTCGGGCATGCAAAACAGATTATTTCTTGAAGATTTAGAGAATGACACATGCAAATTTACTTAGAACGGCAGGTAGATACCACACATAGGTAGGTATGGTGGACTGATATGGCACAACTTTGGGTTTATGGAGGTGGATGCACAAGCAGTATTCCTGCTTAGTACAAGTGAAGGCTAGCAAAAGACTGGGAAGCGACCAACTAGAGAGTGACAACAGACATCAAAATGCATTGAGAGTAACTAACATTGAGTGCAAGCATGAGTAGGACATAAATCACCAGGAACATGAACATCATAGAGGATATGTTGATTTTGTTTCAACTACATGCGTGAACATGCGCCAAGTCAAGCCACTTGAATCATTCAAAGGAGGATACCATCCTATCATACTACATCATAGTCATCTCAACATTCATGTGGGCATCCAAGACAAACATTATAAGCTCCTAGCTAAGTAAGCATGGCATAAGCAACTATGATCTCTAAGTTGTCATTGCAAACATGTTTCTCTCACAACAAAGCTGAACTAGGAAGAGTGAGCTAGTCATATTTACAAAAACAAAATAGATCGAGTTCATACCAGCTTTTCCAGACTCAGTCACTTCATCATATATCGTCATTATTGCATTTCACTTGCACGATCGAACGATGTGAACAATAATAAGAGTGCTCGTGCATTGGACTAAAGCTGGAATCTGCAGGCAAACACAAAGGAGAAGACAAAGTAATATGGCTCTTTGAAAGCTAAACAGGTATGCATGCAAGAGCCACTAAACAGTGTAACCAATATCTTCTACCTTGACCCAAAGAAAAGAAAACTATCTACACAGAAAAGCTCCCAACAAGCAAAAGAAGAAAATAAAATATTTTTGGTTTTTTTCTAACTAGACAAACACACGAAAAGAAAACGAGAAAAAGAAAATAAACTAGCATGGACACTACACCACGAAACTACATCCCTAACAACTAGGTTGGACGGGAAAACAACTTCCACCCATAGATAGTTTGTCGGGAAAGATTATTGCCGACCGAAAGTGTCTGTTGGGGAAAGTCCAGACGGGAAAGGTCTTTCCCGACCGACATATTTTTCCCGACCGACTGTTTGTTGGCTATGGTATACCTTTCCCGACCAACATTCAGTTGGGCATACCAAGGGCCTTTCCCGACCGACGGTCTCTTGGGCATGTCCTGAACCTTTCCCGACCGACATTCTGCTGGGCCTACCAAGGGCCTTTCCCGACCGACGGTCTCTTGGGCATGGCCTGAACCTTTCCAGACCGACTATCTGACGGGGTTAAACATTCCCAACAAACAGTCTATTGGGCATCCATGTGCTTTTCAAAAATTCCACACCAACAGCCCTCACATAGCTTACATTTGTGCTACCAACCAAATATCAAACACTATTTCATAACAAACATATTCTCCGGCAATAATAAACCATAACAAGCATATTCCAGCAATAATAAACCATAACCAGACAATATTTCATAACATCCAAATTTGCCATAAACTAATGTAGCTACTTAACTAGAGGAAACATTATGGTTCATTGTCTCAAACACAATGTGGGTTTACAAAATGATAGGTAAAATGCATCTCCAATGTTTCAATCACCATTACACAAAATATCCTGAACCTTCGGCTTCATGGTTCCTGGTCCGCTTGCATGTCTTTCCTGCAAAATGTAAAGAAGTTACGATTACATTCTTACATTCGTAAATTCAATGGCACCATACAAACTTGTATAAACACTAGAATTAGTAGGCATACAAATGACTCTAAAAATAAGATACATTATTACATAGATGAATATTCCACAAGGATGACAAAATGCAAACCAGCACATGACAATCACTCCATGCAAAAAAATACCATTACCAACCTCTATGTATTAAACCGTAAATGACAAGTATATTTCACATATATGTTATAGCATGCAAATATTCAATACAAAGTCTTCTCTAAAACCAAAACAGAATGCAATCATTCTCACATGCATGGATATTAACATACCCAAGTCCTAGGCATTTGACTAGTTTTTTGGCTTCATTGGAGTTTTTGGGTATTGCAGACTGAGGGTAAGCATCTTTGAGTAGATCTAACAACAGATCAAAACTTCTTTCAGACCACCCTCCAAGCAGTTTGGTGTGAAGAAGTCTCACTAGGAAACGAAGCTTTGAGAAATTCTTACAGCATGGATATAACTCTCGTCGAGAATCAGCTTCAAGTTTGTGGAGAGACTCTAAAAAGAATCATTCTGATTTAAACCACAATCATCTTCAATATCTCCACCTTTATCCAAACCAGCAGCAAGGTCTCTTAGCAAATCAGACTTTTTGCACTTATAAGTACTTCTCTGTACGAGTTTACACACTTTTTGCTTCTTCTCTTTAGTACGAGTTTACACACTTTTTGCAAGGACAAAATATTTTGTTCTCGACTGATGATTTAGTAAATGCATAGCCCAGGAATTTGGTGAGCCCTTATAAGTACTTCTCTGTATGCCTACATGCAAGTGTACATGTGCAGTGTGTTATATAAAGTTTCGGCATCTAAGAAATTTAAAATTTATATGTGGTGTTATACCTATGTGCATCCATCCAACTTCTATCCATCGTAGCTAGCTCCCACGTTGCAACCTCCTGAAGAAAAAATTGCATAAGAACTGAAGACTAAGCAAAACCTTCAATTTATGTTCATGGGCAACATCCATTGGGTTATGCTAGGAATACACTAAGATAATAACTTCAGTAAATCTTGGAGCCGACATTTGTTATTAAACACATCAATTTTTCACTAGCAAATATTCTGCTAGGTAAAATCAAATACCACAAGCTGATTGCTAAGTACCCAATATTCTGCTACTAGATCCTCTTCCTCTGCTCAGTAGTACGAGTAGTGGTTCTCTGTGCTACCTGCAAGAAAACAAGATAGTTTAAGTAAGGTCACAGAGAGAAGCTGTACCTCAACTAAATGTGAGAAAGTTTGAAAACTGTGCATCTATTAAAAATAATAGTGATTAAGTACTTCATAGCTATCACCCCCTTAATTTTATTGAATTGCAATTTACTGATTCTAACTTGCCCCTCACCTCATCAAGTTTTTCAGGCTCCTCATATAAGTTACTAAGATTGTGTTATAGCTGAAGAGAGGCTTCATTAAGATAGCACAAACAGGTACAGGATTAAAACTTACAACAACTAAACTTGAGAGCTGCAAGGCAAATAATAGAACACATCCCACGAACTCCTAAAAATCGGTGCTAAAAGAACCACAAAGTGTATGGTAGTACGCAGTCCTTATCGTAAATAGGTTCCCTAGATTTACAATAGTATGTACACAACTAATCCTAATAAGCAAACTAATCTATACCTAACCTGGCAACCCAAACCGTGCAGGCAACGCAGGGCAGTGGGGGCGACAGGGGAGGCGCAAGACAGTGGGGGAGACCGGGGCGACCCAGGGCAGTGGGGGTGGCGGGGGCCAGCGCTGGGCGGCGTAACAGCTGCAGGACGGCGCGGGGTGTAGCAGCTAGCTACTGGACGGCTCGGCGCGGGGTGGAGCTGGGAGGCGCGGGGCGGAGCTGGGCGGTGCAGGGTGTAGCAGCTGCAGTACGTGGTGCGGGGAGGAGCTGGGCGGCGCGGGGCGGAGCAGCTGCAGGACGCGGCGCGGGGCGGAGCTGGGCGGCGTGGGGCGGAGCAGCTGCAGGATGCGGCACGGGGAGGAGCTGGGCGACGCGGGGTGGAGCTCGACGGCGCAAGGAGGAGCAGGGCGGCGCGGGGCGGAGAGGGGGACGGCGCAGGCGGCGGGGGACGACGCGGACGGTGGGGGACGGCGGGGTATGATTGCAATCTCTGGCGATGGCTAGACGAATGCTGATGACAACAAACCTTCCCCTGCAACGGCACCAGAAGAATGCTGCTAGCACTCCCCGGCAACGAAACTAAAAGAATGTTGTTGATGGCCCACCAGCAAGTGGGTTCGCAGCAGTTTTCGAGGGTAGAGTATTTGACCCAAATTTGTTGGTTTACCAGACAGGAGGTGAGAGAATACTCTCGAGTATTAGCAGCTGAATTTGTCAGATTCAACCACACCTGAAAGATTAGTATCTGCAAGCACAATAGTAACAACAAAGTAGCGAGTAACGGCAGTGTAACGAGCAATAGCAGCGGCAAGGAATAGCAGTAGTGACAGCAGTAGCAACTAGCAACAGTAGCAAGCGACAGTAATAGCAATAGTAGTAGCAGCAGAAGAGCAAAACAAGTAATAGTAGTAGGACAAACTCATAGGCAATGGGTCGGTGATTTTTTTGGATGATATTCATCATGAAACAGTTATAACACGGAGAGTTATGTGGCTAGCTCCCGTTCGTCAATGTGATGTAGGCATGCATTCCGTGTGTCATCATACGTGCTTAGGGAAAAGAACTTGCATGACATCTATTGTCCATCCCTCCCGTGGCAGCGGGGTCCAAAAGGAAACTACTGGATATTAAGGTTCTCCTTTTAACAAAGAACCGGACCAACACATTAGCACTTGGTGAACACATGAACTCCTCAAACTATGGTCATCACCGGGAGTGGTTCCGGTTATTGTCACTCCGGGGTTGCCGGATCATAACACATAGTAGGTAACTACAACTTGCAAGATCGGATCTAAAACACACATATATTAGTGACAACATAATAATTTCAGATCTGTAATCATGGCACTCGGGCCCTAGTGACAAGCATTAAGCATGGCAAAGTAGTAGCAACATCAATCTCAGAACATAGTGGATACTAGGGATCAATCCCCATCAAAACTAACTCGATTACATGGTAGATATCATCCTACTCATCACCGCCCAGCGAGCCTACGAATAGATTACTCATGAACGACGAAGAGCTTCATGGAATTGGAGAGGGAAGAAGGTTGATGATGACGATGGCGACGATTTCCCCTCTCCGGAGCCCAACACGGACTCCAGATCTGCCCTGCAGATGAAGAACAGGTGGTGGCGGCGCCTCCGTATCGCAAACGCGACGAAAACTTCTTTTTTTATTTTTTCTGGGACGAAAGTGATCTTATAGACCTAAGATTGGGGGAGGCAGAGCCGTGTGGGCCCCACAAGCCTGCCCACCTCCACCAAGGGGGTGGTGGCGGAGCCAGGGCTTGTGGCCCACTGGCCTACCCCCTGAGGTGGAACTTGGCGCAGATATTTTTCTTATTTTCCAAAACTGCTCCCTGTAAATTTTCAGGACGTTTGGAGAACTTTGATTTGTGCACAAAAATAACACCAAGGCAGTTCTACTGAAAACAGCGTCAGTCCAGGTTAGATCCATTCAAATCATGCAAATTAGAGTCCAGAACAAGGGCAAAAGAGTTTGGAAAAGTAGATACGATGGAGACGTATCTACTCCCCCAAGCTTAAAACCTTGCTTGTCCTCAAGCAACTCAGTTGACAAACTGAGAGAGAAAGAAAAACTTTGACAAACTCTGTTCGATCTTGTTGTTGCAACCATGTCTTACTCATAACCAGAATTTCAGCAAGATCACAAGTCAACCACAAAAGCAAATGACACAAAGGTCTCACGGTAAACTAATATCAATGGCATAATCAGCTAACGAGCAAATAATAATGAGTTTCAAATACCAACACTTCAATCAAAACAAGCATGAAGCAATATGAATAGGTGGTATCTCGCTAGCTCTTTCTGAGACCACAAAACATAAATTTAGAGCACTTTCAAAGATCAAGGGCTGACTAAACATTGTGATTCATAGCAACGAAGATCCAGCCATAGTCATACTCAATATCAATCAAAAGCAAAGCATAAAAATGACAGAGGTGCTCTCTAATTGGTGCTTATATAAGAGGAGGATGACTCAACAGGAAAATAAATAGACACACCCTTCGCGGAGGGAAGTATTGATTTGCAGAGGTGCCAGAGCTCAAGCTTTGAAAACAGAGATAATAATTTTGGGTGGCATACTTTCATTGTCAACGCAATGACCAAGAGTTCTCAATAGCTTCCATGCTACTCATGCTATAGGCGGTTCCCGAACAGAAAAGTAAAGTTTTAACTCCCACACCACCAATAAATCACACTCCACGGCTAGCCGAATCCTCGGGTACCGTCCATACTAACATCAATCCGGGGGGAGTCTTGTTTTACAGTTATGTTTTTGATTTAAGCGTGGAACTGGGCATTCCAATTACCGGCCCCTTTCTCGTGAATGACTGTGAATAAACACATGTCGAGGATAACACTCCTAGCATGGAAGATACCAATAGCCCTCTGTCACCACATGAGCGGTTCGGGCATGCAAAACAGATTATTTCTTGAAGGTTTAGAGAATGGCACATGCAAATTTACTTGGAACGGCAGGTAGATACCGCAAATAGGTAAGTATGGTGGACTCTCATGGAAAAACAATTGGGTTTATGGAAGTGGATGCACAAGCAGTATTCTGCTTAGTACAAGTGAAGGCTAGCAAAAGACTAGGAAGCGACCAACTAGAGAGCGACAACAGTCATCAAGATGCAATGAGTTTGACTAACATTGAATGCAAGCATGAACAGGATATAAATCACCATGAACACGAAAATCATAGAGGCTATGTTGATTTTGTTTCAACTACATGCATGAACATGCGCCAAGTCAAGCCACTTGAAACATTCAAAGGAGAATACCATCCTATTATATTACATCATAGTCATCTCAAAATCTATGTTGGCATCCAAGACAAACCATTATAAGCTCTCAGCTAAATAAGCATGGTATCAGAAACTATGATCTCTAAGTTGTCATTGCAAACATGGTTCTCTCACAACAAAGCTAAATTTGGGTCGACAAGCTAGTCATATTTACAAAAACAAAATAGATAGAGTTCATACCAGTTTTCAGTCTCAGTCACTTCATCATATATCATCATTGTTGCCTTTCATTTGCACGATCAAACGATGTGAACAATAATAAGCGCATTGGACTAAGCTAAATCTGCAGGCAAACACAAAGGAGAAGACAAAGTAATATGGCTCTTTGAAAGCTAAACAGGTAAGCATGTAAGAAACACTAAACATTGTATCCAATATCTTCTACCTTGACACAAAGAAAAATAAAACTATTTACATGGGAAAGCTCCCAACAAGGAAAAGAAGAAAGAAAAATCTTTTTGGATTTTCTAAAAAGGACAAGAAAACAAGAAAACGAAAATAAACTAGCATGGATAATACAGTGGCAAAGTGTAAACACCGGCTAACAAAGTGAAAGCATAAGCATGAATGTAAAGTCGGTGAGAACACGTACTCCCCCAAGCTTAGGCTTTTGGCCTAGCTTGGTCTACTCCCAAGGTGGGAAATAACCAGCTCCAGGATACTCCGGAGCAGACGGTGGATGCCACTGCTGTGTGAGATCCTCTGGCTCCCACTAATAAACTAGCGTCTGGTACTCGACTGGCGGCTCGGGCATGGGCGCCTATGGTTGGGCCAAGCCCCAATATGCGTAGATGTCCGCGGGCATAATAGTGTACCTGCCTGCATGAAGATCGAACAAAGAAGGAGCAAGCAAAGTAATAGTCTCTCGAATACCCTGACTAAACACCAGGTTATAAATCATCCGTCTACTAGCATCTCTATCCAGAAAATCATGGCGAACCATGCTGTCATCATCCAGATATCTCTCGGGGAGAAGCATCTCTCCTTCCTCTCCCAGTCTAATTGGTATCTCAAAGTGTCTAGCAAGACGGGTAGCATAGATACCTCCATAGACAACAACTTTCGAATGGTTCAGGTTCAACCGTTGAGCTACTATAGCGCCCAAGCTATAAGTCTTATCGCTATAAAGGCCTTCACGCAAAACCGCAAGGTCTGGAGAACTAAGTGATCCAGCCTCCCCACGGCCAATCAAACATTTTCCCACAAATAGTGAGAAGTACCGAAGCACAGGAAAATGTATGCTAGCAATTCTAGCGCGAGACACTCCTCTCTCGTCTCCAACATCAATAGAGCCAATGAAATCCTCCAAGTCCTGTGGACGAGGGTCACGGATATCCCTAACATAAGGTAATTTGCATACATTGCAAAAGTCCTGCAGCGTCATGCACTGGGGGACATCGTATATCATGAACTCAACCATGGGAGGATTCTTCCTCGGATAAAAGATGAAGCTTTGAACGAAAATATTGGTGAGGAGGAGATATTGTGGGCACTTATCTTCAACAAACGCAGTAAGACATGCGTTCTCCACCAAGTAACAAAAGTCTTCATAAAGTCCGGCGGCGCGCAAAAATTCATCACTTGGCCACTCGCACTCTCGAACTTCTGTGACTCGAGGGACTACGTACTTGGGGTGGTTCTTCTCGTCCTCCTAGGGGTTACGGCTTGAAGAGCCTCTCAAGTACCTCCTCATCTTTTCCCTTTTCTAGCTCTGAAAAATTCTGAAATTTTTAGAGACTTCGAAAGAAAAGTGAATGAAGATTAACCCAACTTGTAGCAACTACTCCTACTAGTGCCTAGAGACCGTATCACGCGCTAAAACTACTTGGGACCAACTAAAATCAACATTTATAGCTCAAGAACAGGGTCACCAAGGTAGCAAGAATACGCGAAGGATAAAGCACTAGAGCAAAAACTAATTAGACCAATGGAGGAGTCACTTACCAATGAGTAATTTCCCCAAAATAGTTCGGAGAATGGTGCTTTGATCAAGGAGATCGAAAATCACAGCCAAATGAGCAAGAACATGGGTTTGAGCTGCGAAACAATTTTTTCTGGAGGTGGAAGAAGAGGCTGAGAGCTGGAATGAGTGGAGAGGGTGCCTGTGGGCCCCACAAGCTTGCACCCCGCCACCAGGGGGGTAGGTGGCGGTGGCAGGGCTTGTGGCCCACTTGTCAGGCCCCCAGGCCAGCTCTCAGGCCCAGAAATTTTCAAAAATTCGAGAAAAAATCATACTAAATTTTCAGGACCATCGGAGAACTTTTATTTTCGAAGTATTTTTCTCGAGGATGCTAAAACAGAAAACAGGAAAAACTAAACTAATTCTATCATTTTTCTTCTAAGCAACCTAAAGTGAAAACTTCGAACAGAGGTTTGTGACTCCTTGATTCATCCATCTCATGGTCATCGAAAGAAATCCGTCAATGGGGTTGATCAAACCCTCTCGACAAAACCTTTTCGAATCGCAAAAGAAGACGGAGAATTTTCGAACAGTCACTAGGTCACCTCAATGGGGATGTGTATCTCCCCAACAAGCAAATCATACTTCATCTTGACACGAGGAATAGGGCATTCAAAGCTCCCAATAAGAATCGATGAAGTCTTTTCGATAGCATTGATGCAATGTACTCGATATTGTTTCTTCGGAAAGTGCACCGTATGCTCCTTACCGTTGACATGGAAAGTGACATTGCCTTTGTTGCAATCTATAACAGCCCCTGCAGTGTTTCAAAAGGGTCTTTCGAGAATGACAGCCATGGCATCATCCTCAGGAATATCCAAGATAACAAAGTCTGTTAAGATAGTCGTGTTAGCAACCACAACAAGCACATTCTCGCAAATGCCGATAGGGAAAGCAGTTGATTTGTCAACCATTTGCAGAGAGATTTTAGTGGGTGTCAACTTATCCAGTTCAAGTCTACGATAAAGAGAGAGAGGCATAACACTAACACCGTCTCCAAGGTCGCATAACGCAGTTCTAACGTAGTTCCTTTAATGGAGCAAAGTATAGTGGGCACACCGGGATCACCTAGTTTCTTCGGAGTTCCACTCTTGAAAGTGTAATTGGCAAGCATGGTGGAAATCTCAATCTCAGGTATCCTCCTCCTATTAGTCACAATATCTTTCATGTACTTAGCAGACGGAGACATCTTGAGCATATCAGTCAAACGCATCTGCAGAAAGACAAGTCTCATCATTTCAACGAATCGCTCAAAATCCTCATCATCTTTTTTCTTGGATGGTTTGGGAGGAAAGGGCATAGGTATCTGAACCCATGGCCCCCTTTCTTTACCGTGCTTCCTAGTAGCAAAGTCATTCTTATCGTATCTTCTAGTCTTAGGCTGTGGATTATTAGGAACAACACTAGGTTCAATCTCCACATCCTTTTCATTGCTAGGTTGAGCATCATCATGAACATCACCATTGATATCATCATTAGGATCATGTTCATCACCAGATTGTGTTTCAGCATCAGAGACAGAGGCATTCTTTGGACTCTCAGGTGTAGCAGCAATAGGGTTGCTAGCGTGCAGGTTCCTATCATCTTTCTTCTTCTTTCTAGCATGACTAGGTGCATCAGTGCTAACTCCTTGAGAATCTTGTTCAATTCTCTTCGGATGACCCTCAGGATACAAAGGTTCCTGGGTTATTCTACCGCCTCTAGTAACGACTCTGATAGAATTGTCATTCAACTCATTGAGCAAGTCATTTTGAGCTTTAAGTACTTGTTCTACCTGAGTAGTAACCATGAAAGCATGTTTACTCAGAAGTTTAAGATCATTGACATTTCTGTCCACACAAGCACTTAAATGACTAAGCATACGAGCATTCTTTTCCAATTGTCTGCTAACATAATCATTGAAACTCTGTTGTTTGGCAACGAAGTTATCAAATTCATCCAAGCATAGGCTAGCAGGTTTATCAAAAGGAATATCACTCTCATCAAACCTACGTAGAGAATTTACTTCTACTACCTGTATCGGGTTATCGAGACCATGGATCTCTTTGATAGGTGGTAGATTTTTGACATGTTCAGATTTAATGTCTTTCTCTCGCATAGATTTCTTAGCTTCTTGCATATCTTCAACACTAAGGAATAGAATACCTCTTTTCTTCGGAGTTGGCTTAGGAGGTGGTTCTGGAATAGTCCAAGCATTATCATTGCATAAGATGTTGTTCAACAGAATCTCAGCTTGTTCTACAGTTCGTTCCCTAAAAACACTACCGGCACAACTATGTAGGTGATCTTTGGAAGCATCGGTAAGTCCATTATAGAAGATATCAAGTATTTCGTTCTTCTCAAGAGGGTGATCAGGCAAAGCATTCAGTAGCTGGATGAGCCTCCCCCAAGCTTGTGGGAGACTCTCTTCTTCAGCTTGAGCAAAGTTGTATATTTCCTGCAAGGAAGCTTGCTTCTTATGGGCAAGGAAATATTTTTCAGAGAAGTAGTAGACCATACCTGGGGGCTACGCGTACAACCAGTTGCAAGAGAAGTGAACTAGGTCTTAGCATCATCCTTTAGCAAGAAAGGAAACAACCTGAGCATATAGTAGTGGCGGATCTTTTCCTCACTAGTGAATAGGGTGGCTATGTCGTGCAGTTTGGTAAGATGGGCTACAACCGTTTCAGACTCGTAACCGTGAAAAGGATCAGATTCGACCAGAGTGATTAACTCAGGGTCGACAGAGAATTCATAATCCTTATCGGTCACAAAGATAGGTGAAGTGGCAAACTTCGGGTCGTATTTCATCCTAGCGTTCAGAGATTTTTCTTTCCACTTGCGTAGAAGTTTCTCAACATCATAGCTATCCTTACACGCAAGAAAGTCCTCAGCTATCTCTCCCTCCATAACATAGCGCGTATCAGGCATAACAGGCAATTCAGGCATAGTAGCAGGTTCTACTTCAATACTATCAGCAGTTTCAGAAGTATCATCACATCTAGCAGCAACTCTAGCAATATGTGCATCAAGGAATGCACCTAGTGGCAAAGCATCATCAGGCATAGCATCATCAGGCATAGCATCATCAGGCACATTATCAAGCATAGCATCATCAGGCATAGTATCAAGCATAGTATCAAGCATAGCATCATCAGGCATAGTATCAAGCATAGCATCGTAAGCATCATGGGCTGCAGAAGTAGCATCATCAAGCACATGTGACATATCAAGATTTCTCGCAGGAGGTGATGTCGCAAACTTACTCAAAACTGAAGGTGAATCAAGTGCAGAGCTAGATGGCAGTTCCTTACCTCTCCTCGTAGTGGAAGTCGGGATTTTAGTTCTTGGATCTTTCGGATTCCTCATAGTGATCAGAAGACGTCAATCCCAAATGACACAGAGAATATAGTTGTGCTTCCCCGACAACGGCACCAGAAAAAGACTTGGCAACCCACAAGCGTATGGGATCGCAACAGTTTTCGAGGGTAGAGTATTCAACCCAAATTTGTTGGTTCACCAAAGCAAAGCGAAAGAATATTCTCGAGTATTAGCAGCTGAGTGTGTCAGATTCAACCACACCTGAAAGATTAGTGTCTGCAAGCAAAGTATCAGTAGCAAAGTAGTATGATAACAATGGTGCCAGAAATAATCTGTTGACGATAGACTATTCCTAACTGTTGTATCAATGGCGCTAGTAAGTTGCCCGTGGACGGGAAATATTCTTCCCCGCCAATGGTGTCGGAAAAGGTCTTGCACTAAGTAGCAGAGTAGCAAGGAACAACAGTAGCAATAGAGTGACAGTGGTAGCAACAGTAGCAGCAAAGTGGCCCAATCCCTTTTGTAGCAAGGGACAAGCCTAGACAAAGTAACGTAGCGAGGACCAGTAGTAAAAGACTCGTAGGCAGTGGAGCGGAGATGGATGAGTATGACGTATGTGATTCATCATGTAACAGCTATAACACGGAGAGATATGTAACTAGCTCCCGTTCGTCAATCTAATGTAGGCATGTATTTCGTCTGTAGTCATACGTGCTTAGGGAAAAGAACTTGCATGACATCTATTGTTCATCCCTCCCGTGGCAGCGGGATCCTAATGGAAACTACGGGATATTAAGGTTCTCCTTTTAATAAAGAACCGTACCAAAGCATTAGCACGCGGTGAATACATGAACTCCTCATACTATGGTCATCTCCGGGAGTGGTTTCGGCTATTGTCACTCCGGGGTTGCCGGGTCATAACTCACAGTAGGTGACTACAACTTGCAAGATAGGATCTAAAACACACATATATTGGCGACAACATACTAGGTTCAGATCTGAAATCATGGCACTCGGGCCCTAGTGACAAGCATTAAGCATAGCCAAGTAGTAGCAACATCAATCTAGAACATAGTGGATACTAGGGATCAATCCCCGTCAAGAACTAACTCGATTACATGATAGATCTCATCCAACTCATCACCGTCCAGCAAGCCTACCATGAGATTACTCACAAACGATGAATAGCATCATGGAATTGTCGATGGAGAAAGGTTGATGATGACGATGGCGATGATTTCCCCTCTCCGGAGCCCGAAACGGACTCCAGATCTGCCCTCCAGATGAAGAACAGGATGTGGCGGCGCCTCCGTATCGCAAAACGCGATGAAACCTTCTCTCTGATTTTTTTCCAGGCAAAACGGAAGATATAGAGCTGAGTTTGTGGGCGATGGTGCCACGTGGGCCCCACAAGCCTGCACGGTGCGACCTAGGGGGGTGGCCGCGGCCTGTGGGCTTGTGGCCCACTGGCACGCCCCCCCAGGTGGATCTTTGTGCAAGTATTTTTCTTTTATTCTAGAAAAAACTCCGTAAATTTTCAGGACATTCCGAGAACTTTTATTTCTGCACAAAAACAACACCATGGCAATACTGCTCAAAACTGCGTCAATCCTGGTTAGTTCCATTCAAATCATGCAAATTAGAGTCCAAAACAAGGGCAAAAGAGTTCGGAAAAGTAGATACGACGGAGACGTATCAGTGGCTCAACCCGGGACTAATGGGTGGCGGCAACCGTTCGTCTCACCCCTTTAGTCCCGTTTGGTGGCTCAACCCGGGACTAAAGATTGAAACAGTTCCTCTCCCGCGTCGTTTCGAGCGATGAAAAGCACGAACCGAAGTAGAGTATCGCCATTTCTCTGTTTCTTCTTCTCTTTCGCTCTCCTCTCTTCTTCCCCTATCTTCTTCCAAGATGCCAACCACTTTCTATGGAGAGGTGCTCGCACATGGCACGATCGAACTCATTGTCGTGTACACGAATGACAGCGCCATGTGATGGGGAACGTCGCATGGGAAACAAAAATTTTCCTACGCGCACGAAGACCTATCATGGTGATGTCCATCTACGAGAGGGGATGAGTGATCTACGTACCCTTGTAGATCGTACAGCAGAAGCGTTAGTGAACACGGTTGATGTAGTGCAACGTCCTCACGTCCCTCGATCCGCCCCGCGAACAATCCCGCGATCAGTCCCACGATCTAGTACCGAACGGACGGCACCTCCGCGTTCAGCACACGTACAGCTCGACGATGATCTCGGCCTTCTTGATCCAGCAAGAGAGACGGAGAGGTAGAAGAGTTCTCCAGCAGCGTGACGGCGCTCCGGAGGTTGGTGATGACCTTGTCTCAGCAGGGCTCCGCCCGAGCTCCGCAGAAACGCGATCTAGAGGAAAAACCGTGGAGGTATGTGGTCGGGCTGCGGTGGAAAAGTCGTCTCAAATCAGCCCTAAAACCTCCGTATATATAGGTGGGAGGGAGGGGACCTTGCCTTGGGGCTCAAGGAGCCCCAAGGGGGTCGGCCGAGTCCAGGGGGGAAGGTCCCCCCCCCCAAACCGAGTTGGACTTGGTTTGGTGGGTGGGAGTCCTTCCTTCCCTTCCCACCTCCCTTTTTTTTCTCTTTGACTTTTCTTTGTATGGCGCATAGGGCCCTTTTGGGTTGTCCCACCAGCCCACTAAGGGCTGATGCGCCACCCTCATGGCCTATGGGCTTCCCCAGGGTGGGTTGCCCCCCCCCCCCCCCGGTGAACTCCCGGAACCCATTCGTCATTCCCGGTACATTCCCGGTAACTCTGAAAACCTTCCGGTAATCAAATGAGGTCATCCTATATATCAATCTTCGTTTCCGGACCATTCCGGAAACCCTCGTGACGTCCGTGATCTCATCCGGGACTCCGAACAACATTCGGTAACCAACCATATAACTCAAATACGCATTAAACAACGTCGAACCTTAAGTGTGCAGACCCTGCGGGTTCGAGAACTATGTAGACATGACCCGAGAGACTCCTCGGTCAATATCCAATAGCGGGACCTGGATGCCCATATTGGATCCTACATATTCTACGAAGATCTTATCGTTTGAACCTCAGTGCCAAGGATTCATATAATCCCGTATGTCATTCCCTTTGTCCTTCGGTATGTTACTTGCCCGAGATTCGATCGTCAGTATCCGCATGCCTATTTCAATCTCGTTTACCGGCAAGTCTCTTTACTCGTTCCGTAATATAAGATCCTGCAACTTACAATAAGTTACATTGCTTGCAAGGCTTGTGTGTGATGTTGTATTACCGAGTGGGCCCCGAGATACCTCTCCGTCACACGGAGTGACAAATCCCAGTCTTGATCCATACTAACTCAACTCACACCTTCGGAGATACCTGTAGAGCATCTTTATAGTCACCCAGTTACGTTGCGACGTTTGATACACACAAAGCATTCCTCCGGTGTCAGTGAGTTATATGATCTCATGGTCATAGGAATAAATACTTGACACGCAGAAAACAGTAGCAACAAAATGACACGATCAACATGCTACGTCTATTAGTTTGGGTCTAGTCCATCACGTGATTCTCCTAATGACGTGATCCAGTTATCAAGCAACAACACCTTGTTCATAATCAGAAGACACTGACTATCTTTGATCAACTGGCTAGCCAACTAGAGGCTTGCTAGGGACGGTGTTTTGTCTATGTATCCACACATGTAAATGAGTCTTCATTCAATACAATTATAGCATGGATAATAAACGATTATCTTGATACAGGAATTATAATAATAACTATATTTATTATTGCCTCTAGGGCATAATTCCAACAGTCTCCCACTTGCACTAGAGTCAATAATCTAGCCCTCACATCATCATGTGAATTACATTGTAATAAATCTAACACCCATACAGTTCTGGTGTTGATCATGCTTTGGCCGTGGAAGAGGTTTAGTCAGTGGGTCTGCTACATTCAGATCCGTGTGCACTTTGCATATATTTACGTCCTCTCCCTCGATGTAGTCGCGGATGAGGTTGAAGCGTCGTTTGATGTGTCTGGTCTTCTTGTGAAACCGTGGTTCCTTTGCTAAGGCAATGGCACCCGTGTTATCACAGAACAAGGTTATTGGATTCAGTGCGCTTGGCACCACTCCAAGATCCGTCATGAACTGCTTCATCCAGACACCCTCTTTAGCCGCCTCCGAGGCAGCCATGGACTCCGCTTCACATGTAGAATCTGCTACGACACTTTGCTTGGAACTGCACCAGCTTACCGCACCCCCATTAAGAATAAATACGTATCCGGTTTGCGACTTAGAGTCGTCCGGATCTGTGTCAAAGCTTGCATCGACGTAACCTTTTACTGCGAGCTCTTCGTCACCTCCATACACGAGAAACATCTCCTTAGTCCTTTTCAGGTACTTCAGGATATTCTTGACCGCTGTCCAGTGATCCACTCCTGGATTACTCTGGAACCTACCTGCCATACTTATGGCCAGGCTAACATCCGGTCTAGTGCACAACATTGCATACATGATAGAACCTATGGCTGAAGCATAGGGGACGGAGCGCATATGCTCTCTATCTTCATCAGTTGTTGGGCACTGAGTCTTACTCAATCTCGTACCTTGTAAAACTGGCAAGAACCCTTTCTTGGACTGTTCCATTTTGAACCTCTTCAAAACTTTATCAAGGTATGTGCTTTGTGAAAGTCCTATCAGGCGTTTTGATCTATCCCTATAGATCTTAATGCCTAGAATGTAAGCAGCTTCTCCTAGGTCCTTCATAGAGAAACTCTTATTCAAGTAATCCTTTATGCTCTCTAAAAACTCCACGTTGTTTCCAATCAGCAATATGTCATCCACATATAATATTAGAAATGCCACAGAGCTCCCACTCACTTTCTTGTAAATACAAGATTCTCCAACCACTTGTATAAACCCAAATGCTTTGATCACCTCATCAAAGCGTTTGTTCCAACTCCGAGATGCTTGCACCAGTCCATAAATGGATCGCTGGAGCTTGCACACCTTGTTAGCATTCTTAGGATCGATAAAACCTTCGGGTTGTATCATATACAACTCTTCCTTAAGGAAACCGTTAAGGAACGCCGTTTTGACATCCATCTGCCAGATTTCATAATCGAAAAATGCAGCTATTGCTAACATGATTCTTACGGACTTAAGCATCGCTACGGGTGAGAATGTCTCATCGTAGTCAACTCCTTGAACTTGTGAAAAACCCTTTGCCACAAGTCGAGCTTTATAAACGGTCACATTACCGTCAGCGTCCGTCTTCCTCTTAAAGATCCATTTGTTCTGAATAGCCTTGCGGCCCTCAGGTAGTACCTCCAAAGTCCACACTTTGTTCTCATACATGGATCCTATCTCGGACTTCATGGCTTCTAGCCATTTGTTGGAATCTGGGCCCACCATTGCTTCTTCATAATTTGCAGGTTCATTGTTGTCTAACAACATGATTGATAAGACACGATTACCGTACCACTCTGGAGCAGCACGTGGTCTCGTCGACCTGCGTGGTTCGACAGAAACTTGAACCGGAGTTTCATGATCATCATCATTAACTTCCTCCTCAACCGGCGTCGCAACGACAGAGGTTTCCCCTTGCCCTGCGCCACCATCCAGAGGGATGAGAGGTTCGACCACCTCGTTAAGTTCTATCTTCCTCCCACTCAATTCTCTCGAGAGAAACTCCTTCTCGAGAAAAGCTCCGTTTTTAGCAACAAACACTTTGCCCTCGGATTTGAGATAGAAGGTGTACCCAACAGTCTCTTTTGGGTAACCTATGAAGACGCACTTTTCCGCTTTGGGTTCCAGCTTTTCAGGCTGAAGCTTTTTGACATAAGCATCACATCCCCAAACTTTAAGAAACGACAACGTTGGCCTTTTGCCACACCACAGTTCGTATGGTGTCGTCTCAACGGATTTTGATGGTGCCCTATTTAAAGTGAATGCAACTGTTTCTAATGCATAACCCCAAAACGATAACGGCAAATCAGGAAGAGACATCATAGATCGCACCATCTCTAATAGAGTACGATTACGACGTTCGGACACACCATTACGCTGTGGTGTTCCTGGCGGTGTTAACTGTGAAACAATTCCACATTGTCTTAAGTGAGTACCAAACTCGAAACTCAGATATTCACCCCCACGATCAGACCGTAGGAACTTGATCTTCTTGTTACGATGATTTCCACTTCACTCTGAAATTGCTTGAACCTTTCAAATGTTTCAGACTTGTGTTTCATCAAGTAGACATAACCATATCTACTCAAATCGTCAGTGAAGGTGAGAAAATAATGATATCCGCCGCGTGCCTCCACGCTCATCGGACCACACACATCGGTATGTATGATTTCCAACAAGTCACTTGCATGCTCCATTGTTCCGGAGAACGGAGTCTTAGTCATCTTGCCCATGAGGCATGGTTCGCACGTGTCAAGTGAATCAAAGTCAAGTGACTCCAAAAGTCCATCAGCATGGAGTTTCTTCATGCGCTTTACACCAATATGACCTAAGCGGCAGTGCCACAAAAATATGGCGCTATCATTGTTAACTCTAACTCTTTTGGTCTCAATGTTATGTATATGCGTATCGCTGTCAAGATTCAATATGAACAATCCTCTCACATTTGGTGCATGACCATAAAAGATGTTACTCATAGAAATAGAACAACCATTATTCTCTGACTTAAAAGAGTAACCGTCTCGCAATAAACAAGATCCAGATATAATGTTCATGCTCAACGCAGGCACTAAATAACAATGATTTAAGTTCATCACTAATCCTGACGGTAACTGAAGTGAAACTGTGCCGACGGCGATTGCATCAACCTTGGAACCATTTCCTACGCGCATCGTCACTTCATCTTTCGCCAGCCTTCGTCTATTCCGCAGTTCCTGTTTCGAGTTGCAAATATGAGCAACAGAACCGGTATCGAATACCCAGGCACTACTACGAGAGCCGGTTAAGTACACATCAATAACATGTATATCAAATATACCTGATTTTTCTTTGGCCGCCTTCTTATCTGCCAGATACTTGGGGCAATTGTGCTTCCAGTGACCCATACCCTTGCAATAGTAACACTCCGTTTCAGGCTTAGGTCCAGCTTTGGGTTTCTTCGTCGGATTGGCAACAGGCTTGCCGCTCTTCTTCGAATTACCCTTCTTGCCTTTGCCGTTTCTCTTGAAACTAGTGGTCTTATTCACCATCAACACTTGATGCTCTTTACGGAGTTCAGACTCTGCGACTTTCAGCATCACAAACAACTCGCCGGGAGACTTGTTCATCCCTTGCATGTTGTAGTTCAACACAAAGCCTTTATAGCTTGGCGGCAGTGATTGAAGGATTCTGTCAGTGATAGCCTCTTGCGGGAGTTCAATCCCCAGCTCAGCTAGACGGTTTGAGTACCCAGACATTTTGAGCACATGTTCACTGACAGACGAGTTTTCCTCCATCTTGCGAGCATAGAATTTATCGGAGGTCTCATACCTCTCGATCCGGGCGTTCTTCTGAAAGATAAACTTCAACTCTGGGAATACCTCAAATGCTCCATGACGCTCAAAGCGACGTTGAAGTCCCGGTTCTAAGCCATAGAAGACTGCACATTGAACTATTGAGTAGTCCTCCTTACGTGCTAACCAAGCGTTCTTAACATCCTGATCAGCCGTAGCGGGTGGTTCATCTCCTAGCGCAGCATTAAGGACATAATCCTTCTTCCCAGCTTGTAAGATTAGCTTAAGATTACGAGCCCAGTCTACAAAGTTGCTTCCATCATCTTTCAACTTAGCTTTCTCTAGGAACGTGTTAAAATTCAGGATGACTGTAGCGTGAGCCATGATCTACAACACAAATATATTCAAAGTGGACTTAGACTATGTTCAAGATAATTAGAGTTTAACTTAATCAAATTATTCGCTAAACTCCCACTCAAAAAGTACATCTCTCTAGTCATTTGAGTGGTTCATGATCCACTTACACTAGCTCAAGTCCGATCATCACGTGAGATGAGTATAGTTTCAGTGGTAAGCATCCCTATGCTAATCATATCACCTATATGATTCATGATCGACCTTTCGGTCTCATGTGTTCCGAGGCCATGTCTGCACATGCTAGGCTCATCAAGCTTAACCCGAGTGTTCCGCGTGCGCAACTATTTTGCACCCGTTGTATGTGAACGTTGAGTCTATCACACCCGATCATCACGTGGTGTCTCGAAACGACGAACTGTAGCAACGGTGCACAGTCGGGGAGAACACAATTTCGTCTTGAAATTTTAGTGAGAGATCACCTCATAATGCTACCGTCGTTCTAAGCAAAAATAAGGTGCATAAAAGGATTAACATCACATGCAATTCATAAGTGACATGATATGGCCATCATCACGTGCTCCTTGATCTCCATCACCAAAGCACCGGCACGATCTTCTTGTCACCGGCGCCACACCATGATCTCCATCAACATGTTGCCATCGGGGTTGTCGTGCTACTCATGCTATTACTACTAAAGCTACATCCTAGCAAAATAGTAAACGCATCTGCAAGCACAAACGTTAGTATAATGACAACCCTATGGCTCCTGCCGGTTGCCGTACCATCGACGCGCAAGTCGATATTTTCTATTACAACATGATCATCTCATACATCCAATATATCACATCACATCGTTGGCCATATCACATCACAAGCATACCCTGCAAAAACAAGTTAGACGTCCTCTAATTTTGTTGTTGCATGTTTTACGTGGTGACCATGGGTATCTAGTAGGATCGCATCTTACTTACGCAAACACCACAATGGAGATATATGAGTTGCTATTTAACCTCATCCAAGGACCTCCTCGGTCAAATCCGATTCAACTAAAGTTGGAGAAACCGACACTTGCCAGTCATCTTTCAGCAACGGGGTTACTCGTAGCGATGAAACCAGTCTCTCGTAAGCGTACGAGTAATGTCGGTCCAAGCCGCTTCAATCCAACAATACCGCGGAATCAAGAAAAGACTAAGGAGGGCAGCAAAACGCACATCACCGCCCACAAAAACTTTTGTGTTCTACTCGAGAAGACATCTACGCATGAACCTAGCTCATGATGCCACTGATGGGGAACGTCGCATGGGAAACAAAAAATTTCCTACGCGCACGAAGACCTATCATGGTGATGTCCATCTACGAGAGGGGATGAGTGATCTACGTACCCTTGCAGATCGTACAGCAGAAGCGTTAGTGAACGCGGTTGATGTAGTGGAACGTCCTCACGTCCCTCGATCCGCCCCGCGAACAATCCCGCGATCAGTCCCACGATCTAGTACCGAACGGACGGCACCTCCGCGTCTCAGCACACGTACAGCTCAACGATGATCTCGGCCTTCTTGATCCAGCAAGAGAGACGGAGAGGTAGAAGAGTTCTCCGGCAGCGTGACGGCGCTCCGGAGGTTGGTGATGACCTTGTCTCAGCAGGGCTCCGCCCGAGCTCCGCAGAAACGCGATCTAGAGGAAAAACCGTGGAGGTATGTGGTCGGGCTGCCGTGGAAAAGTCGTCTCAAATCAGCCCTAAAACCTCTGTATATATAGGTGGGAGGGAGGGGACCTTGCCAAGGGGGTCGGCCGAGTCCAAGGGGGAAGGTCCCCCCCCCCCAAACCGAGTTGGACATGGTTTGGTGGATGGGAGTCCTTCCTTCCCTTCCCACCTCCCTTTTTTTTCTCTTTGACTTTTCTTTTATGGCGCATAGGGCCCTTTTGGGCTGTTCCACCAGCCCACTAAGGGCTGATGCGCCACCCTCATGGCCTATGGGCTTCCCCAGGGTGGGTTGCCCCCCCCCCCCCGGTGAACTCCCGGAACCCATTCGTCATTCCCGGTACATTCCCGGTAACTCCGAAAACCTTCCGGTAATCAAATGAGGTCATCGTATATATCAATCTTCGTTTCCGGACCATTCCGGAAACCCTCGTGACGTCCGTGATCTCATCCGGGACTCCGAACAACATTCGGTAACCAACCATATAACTCAAATACGCATTAAACAATGTCGAACCTTAAGTGTGCAGACCCTGCGGGTTCGAGAACTATGTAGACATGACCCGAGAGACTCCTCGGTCAATATCCAATAGCGGGACCTGGATGCCCATATTGGATCCTACATATTCTACGAAGATCTTATCGTTTGAACCTCAGTGCCAAGGATTCATATAATCCCGTATGTCATTCCCTTTGTCCTTCGGTATGTTACTTGCCCGAGATTCGATCGTCAGTATCCGCATACCTATTTCAATCTCGTTTACCGACAAGTCTCTTTACTCGTTCTGTAATACAAGATCCCGCAACTTACAATAAGTTACATTGCTTGCAAGGCTTGTGTGTGATGTTGTATTACCGAGTGGGCCCCGAGATACCTCTCCGTCACACGGAGTGACAAATCCCAGTCTTGATCCATACTAACTCAACTAACACCTTCGGAGATACCTGTAGAGCATCTTTATAGTCACCCAGTTACGTTGCGACGTTTGATACACACAAAGTATTCCTCCGGTGTCAGTGAGTTATATGATCTCATGGTCATAGGAATAAATAGTTGACACGCAGAAAACAGTAGCAACAAAATGACACGATCAACATGCTACGTCTATTAGTTTGGGTCTAGTCCATCACGTGATTCTCCTAATGACGTGATCCAGTTATCAAGCAACAACACCTTGTTCATAATCAGAAGACACTGACTATCTTTGATCAACTGGCTAGCCAACTAGAGGCTTGCTAGGGACGGTGTTTTGTCTATGTATCCACACATGTAAATGAGTCTTCATTCAATACAATTATAGCATGGATAATAAACGATTATCTTGATACAGGAATTATAATAATAACTATATTTATTATTGCCTCTAGGGCATAATTCCAACACCATGGTACGACGTTTTCTTACCTATTTCATGGGGCTGGATCTGGAGTACATGACCAGTCAACAAGGTGTTGCCGTCATCCAACTATGTTTCAAGAGAAATCCCATGATCTTCCAATGGACGAGGTAGTTTCGAGGCTTTTTTTGATCTAAGGTTATGAAAATTGCATATAGTTATCTAGGTTGCATTGGATAGCAATATGCAGTTTCTATGTTCCATTGGATAGAACTTGCATATGGTGATATATATATATATGTGTGTGTGTGTGTGTGTGTGTGTGTGTGTGTGTGTGTGTGTGTGTGATAGTTACTTTATGCAGTTTCTATAATATATGAAGTTTCTATGTTCCATTGGATAGAAATGTCATAGTTAATTTAGGGTTTCTTGATCAATTCATAGGATATGAAAATTGCATAGGATAGCAATATGTTCCATTTATATCCAAAAGATCAATTTCTCTTAAGTTGTACTGAAAGATAGTTTAAACATATTTAAGAATTCTAAAAGTAAGTAAGAAAAATTCCTCAAATAACCTGCATGTTGCATGTTAATGATATGTGCTGATGTTGTACAATTTTCTGTACTAAAAGGGTTGAACGCACAAAATGTTGCAACATCTAGGATAGCTTAGAAACGAAATGACCAAAAATATCATCATTCAAGTAGAAGCATGTAGCAAGATGGGAGTGCCATATTCATGGTTTTCTGTATAAAAATGCAGTATGAATTGCATCGTTCAAAATTAGGCATGTTACTGTGTTTCTACAATAGAAAATTTAGGAAGATGTAGATGTTGCAATGTCCCGAACTATCATTGACAACCATGTTATAAACAATGGTAATGATGGACATTTCATGAATTGCTCCTAGTAAATATTGCATTTACTAGGAAAAGCTAATTTGTAGTATAAAAACATGATCAACAAACATCAACTTTGCTTTTAGCAATCTCATAGTTGTAGTAGCAGGTGTAGAAGCATTTTATTTAGCATCATGAGGTGGCAAAAGAAGAAGATAAAAAACTAAAGTTATACATATTTCATGCTAGAAGCGGTAGTACTACATACTACCTTCTTTGTCGACAATCTTGTACCTTTCCCGCAAGAATGACACAAAATTTAGGTTGCTGAAGCTAAAGTTGTAGTGAAACAATTTTCCTTGTTGCAGAATCCTAAAATATGTTCCATTTGAATCCTAAAGATCAATTTCCCTTTAGTTGTAGTGAAACAATTTTCTTTGTTGCAGCAATATGTAACATGTGTTCCATTTTAATTTGTTGTTGTTTCAGTAGTGACAAGCATTGTCCAGAACTCATGGACTTTCTTCGCAGCGGCATACATTTTCTAGTGTTGATATAAGGAACGACAAGCTCAAGATGAGGCACACCTTCGATATTGAGATACCAGCTCACTCCCACATTGATATCCAAGACAAATTCAAGCTTCAACATGACAGGACTTTGATGGATCATATGACAGTCGCCTTGATCGACGAGGAGTACGCTGATATGAAGACCAAATTCCCAAGGTATCAGCACACAAAGTGGGAGATGACCCCACTTGAACCTATCAACATTAAGTATGCACGAAAAGATGCATACGTTTCATACGAGTTGTACCGCAAGATTCGAATCTTGAACTATGGCCAGCGTCACCTCACACCAGCTTGGGGACATTCAGATTCAGACGAGTAGTGTTCACAACAGCGAATACTTGTATATATATATCTGTGCTAGCTATTATTATGTACTTCTTAGATGAGTATTATTATGTACTGCTTGGACCAATTTATATATGTTTAGTTTCTCTTTGTGCCATTATAGTTTCTAAATTTGAATGGTTTAGCCCTTTCTAACTTAATTTGTTACTTTTCATGGTATCATGCATTTCGACCACATATATATAGCACGCTTCATTTGCTATAACCCTCTTAACTTCGTGTACAAACTAGATCGAACCTATACTTGTGGTCGGCCGACGGCTGCGTGGAAGGGCCGATGAGGATCTGATGGCTGGCTGCGTTGGTCTTCACATGGAACAACACGGATCCAGTCAGCTGCGGGCTCGGGATGGCGCGTTTGCCGGTGAAAATCGTGTTGACCTCGGTCACGACAGACTATAGCGGCCCCTTTGGCACCGTCTCCTTGTCGAAGGCATCATCGGTTGTAATCATTGTCACCTCGGTCCGGCTGCTTTTGGAAAACCGTAGAGCTGGGATTCCCGGAGAAGATGATGACCCTCTTGAGGGCATAGTTTTGGAGCAGATGTTGGCTGAAAGTGAAAATAGGAGGTGTGGTGTTGCTTCTACTACATGGATGGCAATGGGTCTCATTGGCGTGGCACAGTGGCGCATCGGTGGCAGACGAGTGTTGATGGACATGCGCAGGTGGTGGCGATGTCTGGCATTGCAGTGACTTCGACGGTAGTATGGCATGGTAAGATGAATGCATCGGTCGCTCCTAGAGATGGGATGGACAAGATGCACTACTAGAAAAAAAGCTATTAATGACGCACCACTTTTTGCTATTAATTGCGCACTATAGGTGCGCCACTATTACCACGCTACTAGTAACAAATACTAATGGCGCATCTCTGATGCTCCATTAGTATTGCAGGTAACTGTGGCGCACCTTCTAGTGCGCCATTACTAGTAACAAATAGCAATGGCGCACCTCTAGTTGGACACTGGTAACTTTGTTTTTGATTTTTTTGAATTTTGAAGGTGGGAAAATAGTAGTGGCGCACCGTCTAACCCCCACCATGCGCCATTGCTATTTTTGAATTTTGAATTTGGATCTGGATCTAGATCTGGCTCATTTTTTTGGCTTGTTTTTTTGCTCTTTTTTGTTGCTTGATTTTTTTTCAAATTTCATTCTCGACCTGGATCTGGTACGTTCTTTTGTGCCGGGGGAGCTCCACATGTGGCCGGAAGTAGAGGAGGAGGTCACCGGAGGTGGAGCACCGTGAGGAGGAGGAGGTCACCGAAGAGGAGGAGGATAGGAGGAGGTCGCCGGAGGAGGAGGTCACTGGAGGAGGAGCACCGTGAGGAGGAGGTCACCGGAGGAGGAGCACCGTGAGGAGGAGAGGAGGAGGTCGCTGGAGGAGGAAGTCACCGGAGGAGGAGCACCGTGAGGAGGAGATCGCCGGAGAGGAGGAGATGGAGTGGAGGAGAGGAGGAGAAGAACGAAGGTGTAAGTGGCTGGTCGACCCTTTTGAACTTCTGTCCCAACTTAGCAGTGGCGCACCTTGCACTGGTGCGCCATTGCTATTTTTTTGAATTATGAAGGCGGGAAAATAGCAGTGGCGCACCTTGCACTGGTGCACCATTGCTATGGTACATAGTAGTGGAGCACCTAGGCGTGGTGCGCCATTACTATGTATTTACTTTTTGCATTTTTTTCGAATTTTTTTGCCTCCAGATCTTAAAAGCATCATAACTTTTTTTCTGTTAGGTTTTTGAGGATTCTAAAAATCTTCAACAAGGTTCCGCCAATTGAATTCAGATGTAACTTTTCGAGTAGATGATTTTTCATATATAAAACTTTTTCATCGGAGGTTGTATGTAAAAGTTACGGCCATTTTACCGAAACACGGCGGCCTTTTGTAAAAAAAAAATCAAAATTCATGTTTGTTAATTTTCCTAACAATTAGAGCACATAACACATGGGCATCTATTTTTTTGAATATTTTATCATTTTCTTTTATTTTTTAAAAAACCTAAAAGGCGATCCAAGGAGGGTGTGTGTGTGTTTCTGTCTGTGTGACGTTAGTAATGGCGCACCACACCTAGGTGCGCTACTACTATGTAGCATAGCAGTGGCACACCTAGGTGTGGTGCGCCATTGCTATGTCTGGTGGGGGGGATGGACCAAAAAATAGCAATGGCGCACCACGCCTAGGTGCGCCAGTACTATGTAGCATAGCAGTGGCGCACCTAGGTGTGTTGCACCAGTGTTATGTCTGGTGGGGGGTGGGGATGGACTAAAAAAAAAGTAATGACGCACTTCTCATGTGGTGCGTCATTAGTAAAAACATAGCGCACCTGATTCTCACCATCATGATGTGCCACTAATAGTGATATTGAGGATAAGCCTTTTTCTAGTAGTGATGGTGGCGCATGATTCTTGAGCATGTGAATGTGGTGCGTGCTTAGGATATGCTAAACCGGTTGATGCTCTCGGCTTGTCAACGGGTGGGTTGGTGAAGTCACCGGATTATATGGTGTGTGTTGACGCGCGGTCGACACACATCATCAAGTTATTAGTAGGTGTAGCAATTACGGTTGTGAGAAAGATGGCTTTGGATTGATCAATGTATTTATTTTCTAAGGTTTTTTTCAATGATTTAATAAAATGGCTAATGCATCATTTTGATGCAGAGATCGGGTTTATCCTCTTTTTTCAAAAAAGAAAAAGAAAAAACAAAACCTGTATAACTTATGACCCAGCGCTCTATCCTTCTTTATACTAGGCACAAATCTCGCTGCAAGGGAACCATATGTATTATGACATGAAAAATGTACTAATGGTTTCTCTATCTAGCTTATGCATTTGAGTATAAAGCCATCGAAGACGGGACGAACCAGCAAGAGATCCACTTCACCTCCATGGCTCTAAGGTCATCGAAGACGGAACGGACCAACGACAGTGCCGGCAGGAAGAGGTGGAGCCCTAACTTTTTTTGGACGACGGCTAGGGTTAGCTTTTGGGTTCTTCTATCTGGCCGTGCGCGGATGCATGGGTGTTGTGGTTTTCTGCCGTCTGGCCGTGCGAGTATCAGACCAGTGTTAAGCTGGGGTGTGTACATTAATGATTGCTCGCCTGTCATTCATTCTGCGTAAGTTAAAAACACGATGCCAATAACACTTTGCATTAGTTACACATATGTAACCTAGTACTCCCACTAGTGGAAAACGGGCCTTTGGCCTGGACCCTTTAGTCCCGGCCTCCATCTGGGCCGGATAAAGGCACGGCCACGTCGCCCCAAAATCGGAATGCCGCCTACGGGGTTTTGGTCCCGGTCCATAAGGAGCCTTTAGTCCCGGTTTGAGACACAAACCGGGATTAAAGGGCTACGCGGTGTGCAGCCCGCATGTGCGCCACCTTTAGTCTCGGTTTGTGTCTCAAACCGGGACTAAAGTCCTCTGCCTATATATATTGGCCACAGCCCCCCTCTCCCCTCTTCCTTGCATTTTTCTTGGTTGGAAGAGTGTGGATGTGTGCTAGCTCTCCATTTTTCTTGGATGCACTAGAGGTGTTTGTTGAAATGTGTGTTAGAGCGATGCCGTTTCAGTTCACCGAACACAACTACGATATGAGATGCCCGAGCCATGCTTAAACCTCTTCCTCTTTATTTCTACTTATTCTAAAAGGTTAGCAACTATATCTCCTCGTTTAGACCGTGCGGTACTAATTATTAGGATCGTGATTGTATTTGATATACTGTCGTATAACGCAGATGAGCCATCCATGGATGTACGATGATCGACGCACAGTCGCTTATAGAGAAGGTGTGCATTCTTTTCGAGATGCAGCCGATGCGAACAAGCATGGTGATGGCTATCTGTTTTGTCCATGTGTTGAATGTCGGAATGAGAAGGATTACACTTCCTCAAGAGTCATTCAGAGCCACCTGCTTCGGTCCGGTTTTATGTTGGGCTATAATGTTTGGACCAAGCACGGAGAAAGAGGGGTTATGATGGAAGACGACGATGAATAAGAAGAGAACGATGATGACAACTACCGATCTATGTTCCTTGAGTATGCTGATACCGCAATGGAAGACAATGAAGAAGAAGATCAAGATGAAGAACGGGAACCAGATGAGCCCGCTGATGATCTTGGCCGGGTCATTTCTGATGCACGGCGAGGTTGCGACACAGAAAAGGAGAGGTTGCAGTTCGAGCAGATGTTACAGGACCACAACAAATTGTTGTACCCAACTTGTGAAGATGCCCAGAAGAAGCTGGGTAGCACACTGGAATTGCTGAAGTGGAAGGCAGAGACCGGTGTGACTGACTCGTCATTCGAAAAGTTGCTGGTACTGATGAAGAAGATGCTTCCAAGAAAGAACGATTTGCCCGCCAGCACGTACGAAGCAAAGAAGCTTGTCTGCCCTCTAGGATTAGACGTGCAGAAGATACATGCATGCCCTAATGACTGCATCCTCTACCGCGGTGAGAAGTACGAGAATATGGATAAATGCCCGGTATGCAGTGCATTGCGGTATAAGATCAGAAAAGATGACCCTGGTGATATTGAGGGCGAGCCAGCCAGGAAGAGGGTTCCTGCCAAGGTGATGTGGTATGCTCCTATAATACCACGGTTGAAACGTCTGTTCAGAAATAAAGATCATGCAAAGTTGTTGCGATGGCACATGGAAGATCGTATGAAAGACGATAAGTTGAGGCACCCCGCTGATGGTCGGAAGTGGAGAAAAATCGAGAGAGAGTTCCTGAGATTTGCAGGTGACGCAAGGAACTTATGGTTTGGTCTGAGTACAGATGGCATGAATCCTTTTGGGGAGCAGAGTTGATGTCACAACACCTGGCCCGTTACTCTATGTATCTACAACCGTCCTCCTTGGTTGTGCATGAAGCGGAAGTTCATTATGATGCCAGTGCTTATCCAAGGTCTAAAGCAACCCGGCAACGATATTGATGTGTACCTAAGGTCATTAGTTGATGAACTTTTACAGCTGTGGGCCGAACCAGGTGTACGTGTGTGGGACGAGCACAAACAAGAGGAATTTGACCTTCGAGTGTTGCTTTTCGTAACCATCAATGATTGGCCTGCTCTTAGTAACATTTCAGGACAGTCAAACAAGGGATACAATGCATGCACGCACTGTTTGGATCAGACAGAAAGTATATATATCTGGACAAATGTAGGAAGAATGTGTACCCGTACAATCGTCGTTTTCTTCCGCCCAAGCAGCCCTTAAAGAAAAAAGGCAAGCATTTCAATGGCAAGCCAGAACCCCGGGGGAAGCATGTCATCCGTACTGGTGCTGAAGTATTTGATATGTTCAAAGATTTAAAAGTAATCTTTGGAAAGGGTCCTCGCAACCAACCTGTTCCTAACGGCCCTGATAAGCGCGTACCCATGTGGAAGAAGAAATCTATATTTTGGGAGCTACCCTACTGGGAAGTCCATGAGGTCCGCTCGAAAATCGACGTGATACACCTGACGAAGAATCTCTGCGTGAATATTCAAGGCTTCCTGGGCTTGTATGGGAAGTCAAAAGATACACCAGAAGCATGGGAGGACCAGGAACGTCATAAAGGAAGAGATGGCATGCATCCAGGGCAGTTTCAAGGGCGTGCCAGCTACGCTCTTACTAGGGAAGAGAAGGAAATCTTCTTTGAAGTCCTTTTCAGTATCTTCAACTAGCTAAAAAAAATAAGTAAATGCATGAAGAATACCAAATGAAGTCAGAAATTGTTGAAATTTTGTGATGTGCCTTTGAATGGTGCATTTCGAACACACAAAAAGTATGGAGTTCATTATCATAGTTTTGTCAAATTCTCAAATATGCAAAAAGAATTTTAATAAACATAGTTTTTAATTGAAAATAACAAAATAGTTAATAGTTTGGATAGTCAAAATAATTAATTTTGAAAATAGAAAATAGTTTTGAATTATTTATTCAATTTCAAACACTTTTCATTTTCATAGTTTTGTCAAATTCTCAAATATGCAAAAAGAATTTTAATAAACATAGTTTTTAATTGAAAATAACAAAATAGTTAATAGTTTGGATAGTCAAAATAATTAATTTTGAAAATAGAAAATAGTTTTGAATTATTTATTCAATTTCAAACACTTTTCATTTTCATAGTTTTGTCAAATTCTCAAATATGAAAAAAGATTTTTAATAAACATACTTTTTAATTGAAAATAACAAAATAGTTAATAGTTTGGATAGTCAAAATAATTAATTTTGAAAATAGAAAATAGTTTTGAATTATTTATTCAATTTCAAACACTTTTCATTTTCATAGTTTTGTCAAATTCTCAAATATGCAAAAAGAATTTTAATAAACATAGTTTTAATTGAAAATAACAAAATAGTTAATAGTTTGGATAGTCAAAATAATTAATTTTGAAAATAGAAAATAGTTTTGAATTATTTATTCAATTTCAAACACTTTTCATTTTCATAGTTTTGTCAAATTCTCAAATATGAAAAAAGATTTTTAATAAACATAGTTTTTAATTGAAAATAACAAAATAGTTAATAGTTTGGATAGTCGAAATAATTAATTTTGAAAATAGAAAATAGTTTTGAATTATTTATTCAATTTCAAACACTTTTCATTTTCATAGTTTTGTCAAATTCTCAAATATGCAAAAAGAATTTTTAATAAACATAGTTTTTAAGTGAAAATAACAAAATAGTTAATAGTTTGGATAGTCAAAATAATTAATTTTGAAAATAGAAAATAGTTTTGAATTATTTATTCAATTTCATACACTTTTTATTATCATAGTTTTGTCAAATTCTCAAACATGCAATAGAAAAGTATGTCTACCCGGGATGTCGTCAATTTCTTCCGACCAATCATACCGTAAGAAAGAAAGGCAAGCATTTTAACGGTGTGTCAGATCACCGGAAAAAGCCTAACCTCCCTACTGGTGATGAGTTATTGGCTATGGTCAAGGATTTGGATCAAATAGTAATCTTTGGAAAGGGTCCCGGTGGTCAATCTGTTCCAAAAGATGACGTTACCGGACACGTGCCCATGTGGAAAAAGAAATCTTTATTCTGGGAGCTACCCTATTGGAAACACCTAGAGGTCCGGTCTTCAATCGACGTGTTGCACGTGACGAAGAATCTTTGTGTGAACCTGCTAGGCTTCCTGGGAGTGTATAGAAAGACAAAAAAATGAAATCCCTTTGTAACAGATGAGTTCTCGTTCGAAACCCTGATACTTCGAGAGAGACTGTCCGTTTTGTACACGAAGTGCATCCAGTTTTTGCCGTAACCCTCTCGACTTTTTAGCACATGCTATGTGGGTGAAATGATGATACCATGCCAACTTTCAACATTTTCAGAGTTCATTTGTAGTGCTTTTCAATTTCAGGGTCAACTAGCTAGCTCAAAGAAAAATAAGTAAATGCACGAAAAATACCAAATGAAGTCAGAAATTGTTGAAAATTTGTGATGTGCCTTTGAATGGTGCATTTTGAACACACAAAAAGTATGGAGTTCAAATAAGTTCAAAAAAATGAAATCCCTTTGTAACAGATGAGTTCTCGTTCGAAACCCTCATACTTCGAGAGAGATTGTCCGTGTTGTACACGAAGTGCATCCAGTTTTTGTCGTAACCCTCTCAACTTTTTAGCACATGCTTTGTGGGTTAAATGATGATACCATGCCAACTTTCAGCATTTTCAGATTTCATTTGTTGTGCTTATCAATTTTAGGATCAATTAGCTAAAAAAAGTAAATGCACGAAAAATACCAAATGAAGTCGGAAATTGTTGAAAATTTGTGATGTGCCTTTGAATGGTGCATTTTTAACACACAAAAAGTATGGAGTTGAAATAAGTTCAAAAAAATGAAATCCCTTTGTAACAGATGAGTTCTCGTTCGAAATCGTGATACTTCGAGAGAGATTGTCTGTTTTGTACACGAAGTGCATCCAGTTTTTGTCGTAACCCTCTCAACTTTTTAGCACATGCCGTGTGGGTGAAATGATGATACCATGCCAACTTTCAACATTTTCAGATTTCATTTGTAGTGCTTCTCAATTTTAGGGTCAACTAGCTCAAAAAAATAATTAAATGCATGAAAAATACCAAATGAAGTCAGAAATTGTTGAAATTTTGTGATGTGCCTTTGAATGGTGCTTTTTGAACACACAAAATGTATGGAGTTCAAATAAGTACCAAAAAAATCCCTTTGTAACAGATGAGTTCTCGTTCGAAACCCTGATACTTCGAGAGAGATTGTCCGTTTTGTACACGAAGTGCATCCAGTTTTTGTCGTAACCCTCTCAATTTTCTAGCACATGCTATGTGGGTGAAAATGATGATACCATGCCAACTTTCAACATTTTTAGAGTTCATTTGTAGTGCTTTTCAATTTCAGGGTCAACTAGTTCAAAAAAAAGTAAATTCACGAAAAATATCAAATGAAGTCAGAAATTTCATAGTTTTTTTTGTTAAAATACTTAATATAAAACAAAAAAAGAGTCAACTAAAAAGAATCAACTAAAATATTAACTAAAATGAATGAATTAAAAATAATTAACTAAAATTATCAAAGTGCTTATTTGTTAAAAAGAATCAAGTAAATCATTAACTAAAAAGAAACAAAAAAAGATCAACTCAATAGAAAACTAAAATAGAAGAGAAAAAAAATATTTAATAACAAAGAATTAAAATATAAACTAGGACTAAAAATTATTAAAGTAAAAAAATGCCGCCTATTGGGCCATCACGGCCTGCATACGACTAGAAACCCTACCCGACAGGTGGGCCAGGATGCATGCCCGCGGGCCCAATAGGCCCAACATGCAGCGAGAGGAGAGTTAGGCCCATAGGCCTGCAACAGAGAGAAGCTCAATTGAGCAAGGCGCGGCAGTGCTTATATATAAAGCACTGCCAGCGCCCCTCGCTAGGCGAGGTGGGACTACAGGTTGCCCTGCGTCGCACCGGAGCCAGCCCAGGTCTTTAGTCCCGGTTCGGGGCTCGAACCGGGACTAAAGACCACCTTTAGTCCCGGGTGGAGCCATGACCTGGGACTAAAGCCCCTCGTTTCCCGCCTCCTCGCCTGCCGAAAACGGGTCTTTAGCCCCGGGTCGTGGCTAGACCCGGGACTAAAGGGTGTCTTTAGTCCCGGTTCGAGCCCCGACCCGGGACTAAAGCCCCTCGTTTCCCGCCTCCTCGCCTGCCGAAAAGGGGTCTTTAGCCCCGGGTTGTGGCTAGACCCGGGACTAAAGGGTGTCTTTAGTCCCGGTTCGAGCCCCGACCCGGGGCTAAAGCTCCACCTATATAAGCGGGAGTTGGAAATTTCCAACCCATCTCCTCTCGTTTTCTTCCTCCTCTCGCTCTCGCCTGCGCACCGGACGATGACGCCATCGACGCCGCCAGGCTGCCGGACCTCTGCCTCGCTCTCGCCGTCGTCGACGCCCGCCGTCCTCCTTGCAGTTGCCGATACGCCTCGCCACGCCATCGCCGTCTCGCCTTGCCTCGCCGTCGCCGTCTTGCCTCTTCGACATTGTTGCGCCGTTGCCATCTCGCCTCCGGCCCAGAGCTCCTCGCCGCGTTGCCGACGCCGTCGCCGCCCCCAACTCGCCTCGCCTCGTCGTCGCCCCGTTGCTCCACCGTGAGCTCCCCCTATCCTCCCTCTCCCTCTCCCCCTGTGCCGCCATTATTTTTATAATTTAAGAAAGTTTTTTCTTTACAAAGTTTGTAGAAAAATTATTAATACCTACACAATAGAATCGGTATTATTTGATCCACCGGGAAATTTATTTTCATACTATTTGTACTATTGCAGCCACTGATCCCAACAAATTTAGTGAAACACAAGAAAAAAACAAATTTAGGAGAAACTAACCTTTTAAAATGGAAGAAAAGGGTAGCCAACCTGTGCAGTGAAATAAGTTTGCTAGGCGTGTACAAACCTTTGAACTTGGCTCGTCCGTTGTTTCCGTCCATCTACATGCATAACTTTGAACTAAATATGTACTCCTTGCGTTCCTAAATATTTGTCTTTCTAGAGATTTCACTATGGACTACATACAGATATGTATATAGACATAATATAGAATGTAGATTCATTCATTTTGCTTTGTATGTAGTCCAGTTGAATTTCTAAAAAAAAAATATTTAGGAACCGAGGGAGTAATTATTAAAACGGTGGACAAGAAACTCATCTGAAGTGTCAAGATGCAATAAACATTTCGCAGATAAATATTGTGTGTTAGCATAGCACCGAATCAAGATTGCATGACTTGACAAACCAGTCCCTTGCAATTTGATCCAGTGGTGTATGTAGGGTTTTAGACTAGCTGTTGTATGTAGTGTTGATAGCATCACTAATACAATTGCACATGCTTACATACACGAATTTTTACAAACACTTAAAACTTTTGTCAATATATAGTTGAACTAGTTGATTTAATAAAACTACTTTATTTTACTATATATACAATTCGTTTATTTTTAGCAAGAAAATTAATTTAACTAGTTTATTTTTTAGTTCATTTTACGATGCCTATCCCGCATCCTTGTCGTCGACTCGGTGGAGGACACCTGCTTGATCAGAGGGGCCATGTACGGGACTGGGCTCCGCCCGGCTGGTATTGGGAGGTGCTACCTTCCGGGGAGCGTAGGTTGGTGAGGAGCCAACCCGTTGTTGACCCGATCCTTGTTTGGTGGCGGTCGCGTGGGCCAGTGACGGTGCCAAGGCTTCCGGACATCGCGGAGGTGGTACGTCACCGTGTCAGCGAGGAGGATGAGCACGTCCGTCGCTACATGGTTGCGTTGGAGGGCAGGTTCGACCATACCTGGCAGGTTCTTCAGGGATCTCACTGGAGCTATGATCCTGTGATGGTTCCTTCTCTTTGGGTGTCCACCGCCCGCGATGATACCCGTCGGACGCTACGGTTCTAGCTGTATTAGTGATGCTATATGTATGATAGTATTCGAGGAGTATTAGTGATAATATTCGACGATGTACGGACACAAGAGATGATGTAGTTTTGCTTATAATTGACTGCATGCTAATTTGAATACTACTTTATTTTACGATTTGGTTTTTCTTATTGAATGCTCAAATTATAAAAGTACTCCTACTTTGAATACTAAAATTAGAGAGCACTATGCAGAAATCTAGGAGTCCCGGGTGGAGCCACGACCTGGGACTAAAGTTGTTTTGGAACGGAGTTCCTGATAGAATAATTCTTTTTTGGTACAAAGTTCAACAAAGTCCTTTGACACTAGACAATATGACATATAGAAGGGTAGATGAGATCAGGAAAAATAGGATCATTTTCTACACATCTAGAATGTCGCCATTTTGTTAAATCCTTAAAGGTTAAGAGAATCCGTTAGACATATTTTAGAGTTTAGGTTCTAGCCAAGACCCGGGACTAAAGGTCCTCCTATATAAAACGACACTTCGAAGTTTCCAACCCCTCTTATATAGTTTGTTAGTTTATTAGTTAATCAAATGTCCGTTTTTTGCAGAACTATGGATCCACATATCAGGAACCTCGAAGAGGAAGAACTTCTCGAAGATATAATCAAAGACGGCCCTGACGTTGAACCAGCTGAATCTCCGTCGTCATATCTAAACCCCTCCGTATATGGAATGGAGGTCGACCGACACGAAGATGAAGCCGGTGGGGCAGGAGATAGCTCCAATGACGGAGAAGGTGATAGCTCCACTGATGGAGAAGCCGGTGGAGAAATAATAAAGTTCGGCGAGGTATACATAGGAAGTTCGACAATCACTTGTAATATGTGAAAAATATTGGAGATAGCTCTATATTGTATACATATACATTCATTTGACGAATGTTTCTCCCTCTTAGGCCTCCACATCGAGCAAAGCTACAAAACGAGGCCCGACTAAAAAGTTGGATGCACGGACGCATTACACCTTTGAGGTGATATTGCCTACGGGCGAACTCAAGCTTCCTAACAATGCTGCTGAAACATTCAAGAAGCAATGCGGAGTTCTCATTATGGATCATGTCCTGATCAGCGTTCGGGAGTGGAACAAGCGCAAAGGGGCAGCCGATAGTGACTATGTCGTCGAAAGGTGCAAAGATAATCTTTGGAATGATCTCATGTCACATTTCAACCTGCCAGAATGTGAGAATGAAGACGTCGCAAAAAAACTGAGGGCCAAAGTCAAGCAGTGGACTCTAAAGAAGATGGCCGAACTGTTCCGTAGCTGGAAGAAGAAGCTATGGAAAAACTTTCGGAAGACAAAGAAAGTGTCAGTATTCGAGGGGGTATCTAGCCAAGCAGGCGAATCACTGGAAGGCATTTCAAGAGTACAAGGAGTCAGAAAATGCCAAGGCATTGTCAGAAAAGAACAAGAAAAATGCCGACAAGAAGAAATATCACCACACGCTGGGGCCAGGGGGCTATGAGACTGCCAGCCCAAAGTGGGATAAGAAAGAGCAAGATCTGCTAGCTAAAGGCATCATACCTGAACCCATCCGTGATGAGTGGGAATTGAGAGCAAGAAATTGGTTCCTTGCGCATGGTGGTTCGTACGACGAAGAAACAGGGGACCTCATCTGCAGTGACAGTCTTAGGATACCCAGGGAGAATTGGAAAAAGATAGTGAAAGAAATTAAGGAGGGAAAAAGACAGTTCACTACAGAAAGAGAGAAAGATTTGCTCACACTGGTCCTCGGTAATGACGAACATGGAGGACGAACGCGAGGCTTCGGTCCTTCTTACCCGTGGTGGCTTGGGTTTGCCAGAGACCAAGACACTTACAGAAGCCGAGCGAGAGCAAAGAAGCGACAACAGGATGAGGAGAATGACAAGTTCAACGAGTTGCTTGCCAGGCTTAACGAGCAACGGAAGCAGATTGATGAGCTTAGAGGAGTAGCGCGCCAGGAAGATCCTGCACTCGATATTACCGGCGCCCCATTTAAGCGGAAAAGCAGTGTGGCTGAATCTGAGGCCCCGCCCGACGATGCACGAAGAATGATAGAGGGCGGTCCCGGCTACCCCGTGGATGGAATCAAGGAGTCAATATCATGTGAACTCCATCAGAAATTCAAGAACATGTCCATGAAAGTGGTCGTCGGACAAGCTTTACCTTCTGGCCCTGATGCACGCTGGCATGGCCGTAAGTTTCCAGCTGGCTTTGCTAAAGTCGGGTGGATGAAATCATGGCGGGGTTACATGATATGGACCTCGACATAGCTGGACCCGAAGATGAGAGGACACTCGGAGAAGTACTGGGTGTAGTCATCCTATGGGACAAGAACTACATCAAGCTTCCAGGCTCGGCCCCAAGGACAACACCGCCTCCGAGTCGTCGCAGGTCACCTACACCTCCATCACCTCCAAGCCCTCCACATGACGACGACCAGCACAACACGAGTCCATCTCGATCACCGCCGCCGGACTTGGGTCGTCCGTCTCCGCTGCCGTCCGCTAAGGATACTAAGCGGAAGCGTGCCAGCAAGAACGCTCCGTTGATGAGTTCTAAGCAACGGAGCTCCCCAAAGCGCAAACTGTCGCCCCTCCCAAAGGTACCTCATGCTAATCTTCCTATCAGACCTTATGATCGTACCGACGAGGAAAACGCCAGGATAGCAAAGGAACATTATGATGCGCAGATGAAAAAGAAGGAACCCGAGCCCCGCCCGGAATACACCGAGAAGCAAATAGCATATGCAAAATACTTCACGACCCTTCCGTCACAGTATGACTTACAGCATAAGCCTGATGACTATACACGCACATTACAGAAGGAAGGGAAAAAGAGCAGATCAAGTGCGAGTGCAAGTGGGAGCAAATCAAGTTCAACTACAAGCAAAAAAAAGATCATACGTTCCTCGGCTTGGACAACAGGCCAAACAGTCGATCCCACGCCTCAGGCTGTTACCCGAGAATGTTCCCTCTCTGGTGCAGGGGCAAGATTTGGAATTAGCAAAGAAGTGGGCGGATGAATGGGGTATCCCGGTTGAAGACATTCTGGCTTCCCAAGATGATAGGTTACCCAAGGCTGTGGTAGCCCCTAAGCCACAGTTTGTCATGGGAGCGCCTTTGGTCAGCAAAGATGATCTCCCAACAAATATATGTTACTTGCATAGATGGTACTTAAGTGAATCAAAGAATGGGAGAACGATGATCGTGGCGCGTGTCCCACGGGAGTACTACGGCCGCCCCGAAGAAATCCATATCGACTTTGATAAACTCTTCCAGATGTACAATGCCGACGCCCTTGACAAATCGCTTATGAGTTGCTATTGTCTGTAAGTTTTTCAATTCGTTGTCTACATATAACTTGTTTAGTTATTTCAATTCATTGTCTACATATAACTTGTACTCTATTATGCAGAATGAAGATTCTGGAATGTAAAAGTAGGAACATCCTAAATATTGGGTTTATTGACCCAGATAAAATACATATAGCGACGCTAACTGATAAACCCAAGGAGACGGAGGAAAACCTTCTAAGGTTTCTAACTGATCAAAATTTCTGTGACCACATACTATTTCCATACAACTTCAAGTGAGGGTCTTTACTTTGTTGTGTCCATTCACTTATAAGTGTAATTGATAAGTTACTGACACACACATATATATATACATATGCAGCTACCATTGGATTCTGTTGGACATTCAAATTGATAAGGGAAGAGTTGATGCCTTCGACCCATTATCGAGACCCTTGAAACAGTTCCAAAGCCTGCAGGACATGCTCCAAGGGTAATTTCAATCATTCTTGCGCTCTATCGGTCTATTTCGATGATTTTCTGATATATCAATTAATGAAAAACTTAGCAAATCATTTTCCTTATCGGGCAGGGTTTGGAAGCGGTTCAAGTGCGTGACTCCCGGTATCGAGCATGAGAAGCTGACCTTTAGAGCGGCTCAGGTAAGTAGTAGTATGATATACTTCTATTTTCAATACATTTATGATGCTAAATTATTATTTTAATTTTATATATTCTATTCTCGTAAAGTGCGACCAGCAGCCACGGGGGACGCATCTATGCGGATACTATGTTTGCGAGACCATTCGCACGTTTACCTCTGAGCACAAGGATTATAGATACGACGTAAGCAATGAACATTCACACCTCTATTTTTACCCGTCATTCTTTGTTATCATGATTGATATTCATATTCATCTCCTCTTCTTATATAGTACACGGCCATGAGGGAGAAGTACCTACCAGAGCAACGCGCGATTGCTGTTGCAGAGGAGCTTGCGACCTTTCTAAGGACGGAAGCTATAGATGACAAAGGACGATTTAGTGTAGCTAGGGGCCATTACTGATGTTGGTCCATGTAATCGAATAGACGGGCTCTAGTCCCGATAATTCAGATCTCCATACAATTGTATATATATGCTCGCTTGTAAGATAAGTTAATCTTATATATATATATATATGCATAAACATGTATATATAGAATTATATGAAAACTAATTCCCGAACACCAAACGAGGCATCACGTTAATCTCCCGAACACCTAAACCCTAAAACCCTAAAATAAACAAAATCTGCAGAAACTCTTTAGTCCCGGTCCGTGTTAAGACCCGTGACTAAAGGGCCTGCCCCTGAGGGCGCTCCGAGGCGCCCATGTGGAGCACCTTTGGTCCCGGCTTGGAACAGGGCCGGGACTAAATGTTAGGCCTTTTGTCCCGCCTCTTTGGTCCCGGTTGGTGAACCGGGACTAAAGCCCCTTACGGACCGGGACTATAGGCCCTGTCCCCACTAGTGTCCCTCCATCCCAAAATAAGTGTCTTAAGCTTAGTACAATTTTGTACTAAAGCTAGTACAAAGTTCAGACAGTTATTTTGAAACAGAGGGAGTACCTAAATAAGCGGAAAAGGAATTCAGCTCCATGAACACGTGGTCGTTCCGTGGAAAATAATTTTTGAAATGTCAAAAAAATTTCAACAAATTTGTACATGTTGCTTGTCACATCCAAAGATTACCTAAAATGCTTTAGGCAAAACGTTAAGCATTGTAGTCTGTGCAAAAAAAGAAAAAATTGAACATCAATTGTTACTCCAAAATGTCACACCTAAACTTTTTCTTTTAAGAACGAAACACTGCTGCTCCATTTTGCATGAAAATTGTCAAACATGCTTACGACACTAACACGAACATCTATAAAAAATCAAATTCTTTTTTTACAATTTTTTTATTCTAGTGTTCATCTGGGTGTAAATGCACTCGGGAGCCAAAACGCATGCCCCGTAAATAAGCACAGATATTTTCCAACTATTCAGTTTGCTTCGCTGAAAAAGGCTCACGCCATGCTTTTTATATAAAGCATTGACTACTACAACTATCGGGATATAAATGCAACACCTTTTAGAAACCAGTCAGTTTATCTGGCGCGGAGAGCGTAGCGGTTCCAGTTTTCATTCCTCTTCAAGGCGAAGAGGAGGCGTCCAAGTCCTCTGCGTTGACTACATGGACCGAACACTGCAGATCTGAGGCCCAAGGAGCACGGGTTTGAATCCCCGCCGACGCGCTATAGCGATATGTGCTCCGTCATCTACAATAGTGCTTTCTCAGCTCACAAAGAATATATACAATGGTGCTCCGATGGTTTTCAGTTTCTAGTGTTTGTCTCCTTCTACGAATGTGATGTCATTGGCGGGGCTGATGGTTGATGGACGACGATTTGGTTCAGCAATTGACTCCCTTAAAGGCTTAATTATGATTTCTCTTATGTGGGATTTTTTTTCTTATGTGCCAAGGTTGTTCTCACTCGTTTTATTCATTGTGGTCCATATATGTTGTAGTTTTCAACTTTATATAATGAATATGTGGTATCCCTAAAACAACACAACACACATACGCTAGGCTAGATACAGAGATGTTGAAGATTACACTAGTGGAAAACGGGCCTTTGGTCTGGACCCTTTAGTTCCGGCCTCCCTCTGGGCCGGGACTAAAGGCCCCGCCACGTCGCCCCAAATCACAATGTCGCCCACGAGGCTTTGGTCCCGGTTTGTGTCTCAAACCGGGACTAAAGGGCTACGCGGTGTGCAGCCTGCATGTGCGCCACCTTTAGTCCCGGTTTGTGTCTCAAACCGGGACTAAAGTCCTCTGCCTATATATAGCACAGCCCCCCTCTTCCCTCTTCCTTGCATTTTTCTTGGATGGAAGAGTGTGGGTGTGTGCTAGCTCTCCTTTTTTTTATGCACTAGAGGTGTTTGTTGAAATGTGTGTTAGAGCGATGCCGCTTCAGTTCACCGAACACAACTACGATATGAGATGTCCGAGCCACGCTTAAACCTCTTCCTCTTTATTTCTACTTATTCTAAAAAGTTAGCAACTATATTTCCTCGTTTAGACCGTGCGGTACTAATTTTTAGGATCGTGATTGTATTTGATATACTGTCGTATAACACAGATGAGCCATCCATGGATGTACGGTGATCGACGCACAGCCGCTTACAGAGAAGGCGTGCATTCTTTTCGAGATACAGCCGATGCGAACAAGCATGGTGGTGGCTATATGTTTTGTCCATATGTTGAATGTCGGAATGAGAAGGATTACACTTCCTCAAGAGTCATTCAGAGCCACCTGCTTCGGTCTGGTTTTATGTCGGGCTATAATGTTTGGACCAAGCACGGAGAAAGAGGGGTTATGATGGAAGACGGCGATGAAGAAGAAGAGAACGATGATGACAACTACCGATCTATGTTTCCTGAGTATGCTGATACCGCAATGGAAGACAATGAAGAAGAAGATCAGGATGAAGAACGGGAACCAGATGAGCCCGCTGATGATCTTGGCCGGGTCATTTCTGATGCACGGCGAGGTTGCGACACAGAAAAGGAGAGGTTGCAGTTCGAGCAGATGTTACAGGACCACAACAAATTGTTGTACCCAACTTGTGAAGATGCCCAGAAGAAGCTGGGTAGCACACTGGAATTGCTGAAGTGGAAGGCAGAGACCGGTGTGACTGACTCGTCATTCGAAAAGTTGCTGGTACTGATGAAGAAGATGCTTCCAAGAAAGAACAAATTGCCCGCCAGCACGTACGAAACAAAGAAGCTTGTCTGCCCTCTAGGATTAGACGTGCAGAAGATACATGCATGCCCTAATGACTGCATCCTCTACCGCGGTGAGAATTACGAGAATATGGATAAATGCCCGGTATGCACTGCATTACGGTATAAGATCAGAAAAGATGACCCTGGTGATATTGAGGGCGAGCCACCCAGGAAGACGGTTCCTGCCAAGGTGATGTGGTATGCTCCTATAATACCACAGTTGAAACGTCTGTTCAGAAATAAAGATCATGCGAAGTTGTTGCGATGGCACATGGAAGATCATATGAAAGACGATAAGTTGAGGCACACCGCTGATGGTCGGCAGTGGAGAAAAATCGAGAGAGAGTTCCCGAGATTTGCAGCTGACGCAAGGACCTTATGGTTAGGTCTGAGTACAGATGGCATGAATCCTTTTGGGGAGCAGAGTTGCAGTCACAGCACCTGGCCCGTTACTCTATGTATCTACAACCTTCCTCCTTGGTTGTGCATGAAGCGGAAGTTCATTATGATGCCAGTGCTTATCCAAGGTCCAAACCAACCCGGCAACGATATTGATGTGTACCTAAGGCCATTAGTTGATGAACTTTTACAGCTGTGGGCCGAACCAGGTGTACGTGTGTGGGACGAGCACAAACAAGAGGAGTTTGACCTTCAAGCATTTCTTTTCGTAACCATCAATGATTGGCCTGCTCTTAGTAACATTTCAGGACAGTCAAACGAGGGAAACAATGCATGCACGCACTGTTTGGATCAGACAGAAAGTATATATCTGGACAAATGTAGGAAGAATGTGTACCCGTACAATCGTCGTTTTCTTCCGCCCAAGCATCCCTTAAAGAACAAAGGCAACCATTTCAATGGCAAGGCAGAACCCCCGGGGAAGCCTGTCATCCGTACTGGTGCTGAAGTATTTGATATGGTCAAAGATTTAAAAGTACTCTTTGGAAAGGGTCCTGGCAGCCAACCTGTTCCTAACGGCCCTGATAAGCGCGTACCCATGTGGAAGAAGAAATCTATATTTTGAGAGCTACCCTACTGGGCAGTCCATGAGGTCCGCTCGGCAATCAACGTGATGCACCTGACGAAGAATCTCTGCGTGAATATTCTAGGCTTCCTAGGCTTGTATGGGGTCAAAAGATACACCGGAAGCACGGGAGGACCAGGAACGTCATAAAGGAAGAGATGGCATGCATCCAGGGCAGTTTCAAGGGCGTGCCAGCTACGCTCTTACTAAGGAAGAGAAGGAAATCTTCTTTGAAGTCCTTTTCAGTATCAAGGTCCCGACTGGCTTCTCGTCGAATAAAAAGAGAATCGTAAATATGAAAGACAAAAAATTCCAAAACCTAAAGTCTCATGACTGCCACGTGCTTATGACGCAATTGCTTCCGGTTGCATTGAGGGGAATTCTACCGGAAAATGTTCGCCTGGCAATTGTGAAGGTATGTGCATTCCTCAATGCAATTTCTCAGAAGGTAATCGATCGAGAAAGTCTATCAGGGTTACAGATTGGTCAACTTTGAGTTGTTGTTCCCGCCATCCTTCTTCAATATAATGACACACCTCCTAGTTCACCTAGTCGAAGAGATTAGAATTCTCGGTCCTGTGTTTCTACACAATATGTTCCCCTTCGAGAGGTTCATGGGAGTCTTAAAGAAATATGTTCGTAACCGTGCTAGGCCAGAAGGAAGCATCTCCAAGGGCTATGGAACAGAGGAGGTCATTGAGTTTTGTGTGGACTTCCTTCCTGGCCTTAAGCCGATTGGTGTTCCTGAATCTCGGTATGAGGGTAGGTTGACAGGAAAAGGCGCACTAGGAAGGAAAGCAAAAGTATGTATGGACGGGCATTCTTTCTCTCAAGCACACTACACAGTTCTACACAATTCCACCATGGTGGCTCCGTATATCATGAGACACAAGAATATTCTACGCTCCGAAAACCCGGGGAAGGCTGACTCTTGGATTAAAGGGGAACACGAGAAGGCTTTCGGCAGTTGGTTGCAGACACATCTCATGAATGACGACACCATTGGAGATCAGTTGTACTGTTCGGCTAGGCCACCATCTTCGACTATATGTACTTTCCAAGGGTATGAGATAAATGGGAATACATTTTACACGGTTGCCCAAGATAAAAGGAGCATCAACCAAAATAGTGGTGTCCGCTTTGATGCAACAGACGAGAATGGGCACTGTTTGGAAACATATTACGGGTACATAGAGGAGATATGGGAACTTGACTGTGGACCTACTTTTAAGATCCCTTTGTTTCGGTGCAAATGGGTGAAGCTGACAGGAGGCGGGGTAGTTGTAGACCAAAAGTACGGCATGACAACAGTGGACCTCTACAATCTTGCGTACATGGACGAACCATTTGTCCTAGCCAATGATGTCGCTCAGGTTTTCTATGTGAAGGACATGTCTACAAAAACAAGAAAAAGAAATCAGCAAAAGAAGATATCGTCCGATGAGCCAAAACGCCACATAGTTCTTTCAGGGAAAAGAAACATCGTGGGAGTAGATGACAAGACAGGCATGTCAGTAGATTATAATAAGTTTCATGAAATTCCGCCCTTCAAAGTGAAAACTGACCCAAGCATCCTACTGAATGATGAAGATTCTCCATGGCTACAACCCAGAAGAAAACAGAAATAATAGATAGGAATATTGATGCAATAATGTAATAATGTATTAAACCTTTTATGTAATGCATGTATGGAATGTACTAAACCTTTTAGTTTTTAATTATTTATTCAATTTCAAACACTTTTCATTTTCATAGTTTTGTCAAATTCTCAAATATGCAAAAAGAATTTTAATAAACCTTTGTAAGAGATGAGTTCTCGTTCGAAACCCTGATACTTCGAGAGAGATTGTCCATTTTGTACACGAAGTGCATCCAGTTTTTGTCGTAGCCCTCTCAACTCTTTAACACATGCTATGTGGGTGAAATGATGATAGCATGCCAACTTTCAACATTTTCAGAGTTCATTTGTAGTGCTTTTCAATTTCAGGGTCAACTAGCTCAAAACTAATAAGTAAATGCACGAAGAATACCAAATGAAGTCAGAAATTGTTGAAATTTTGTGATGTGCCTCTGAATGGTGCATTTTTAACACCCAAAAAGTATGGAGTTCAAATAAGTTCAAAAAAATGAAATCCCTTTGTAAGAGATGAGTTCTCGTTCGAAACCCTAATACTTCGAGAGAGATTGTCCGTTTTGTACACGAAGTGCATCAAGTTTTTGTCGTAGCCCTCTCAACTTTTTAACACATGCTATGTGGGTGAAATGATGATAACATGCAACTTTCAACATTTTCAGAGTTCATTTTTAGTGCTTTTCAATTTCAGGGTCAACTAGCTCAAAAAAAATAAGTAAATGCACGAAGAATACCAAATGAAGTCACAAATTGTTGAAATTTTGTGATGTGCCTTTGAATGGTGCTTTTTGAACACACAAAAAGTATGGAGTTCAAATAAGTTCAAAAAATGAAATCCCTTTGTAAGAGATGAGTTCTCGTTCGAAACCCTGATACTTCGAGAGAGATTGTCCGTTTTGTACACGAAGTGCATCCAGTTTTTGTCGTAGCCCTCTCAACTTTTTAACACATGCTATGTAGGTTAAATGATGATAGCATGCCAACTTTCAACATTTTCAGAGTTCATTTCTAGTGCTTTTCAATTTCAGGGTCAACTAGCTCAAAAAAAAAGTAAATGCACGAAGAATACCAAATGAAGTCAGAAATTGTTGAAATTTTGTGATGTGCCTTTGAATGGTGCATTTTGAACACACAAAAAGTATGGAGTTCAAATAAGTTCAAAAAAATGAAACCCCTTTGTAACAGATGAGTTCTCGTTCGAAACCCTGATACTTCGAGAGAGATTGTCCGTTTTGTACAGGAAGTGCATCCAGTTTTTGTTGTAGCCCTCTTAAATTTTTAACACATTCTATGTGGGTGAAATGATGATAGCATGCCAACTTTCAACATTTTCAGAGTTCATTTGTAGTGCTTTTCAATTTCAGGGTCAACTAGCTCAAAAAAAATAGGTAAATCCACGAAGAATACCAAATGAAGTCAGAAATTGTTGAAATTTTGTGATGTGCCTTTGAATGGTGCATTTTGAACACACAAAAAGTATGGAGTTCAAATAATTTCAAAAAAATGAAATCCCTTTGTAAGAGATGAGTTCTCGTTCGAAACCCTGATGCTTCGAGAGAGATTGTCCGTTTTGTACATGAAGTGCATCCAGTTTTTGTCGTAGCCCTCTCAACTTTTTCAACACATGCTATGTGGGTGAAATGATGGTAGCATGCCAACTTTCAACATTTTCAGAGTTCATTTGTAGTGCTTTTCAATTTCAGGGTCAACTAGCTCAAAAAAAAAGTAAATGCACGAAGAATACCAAATGAATTCAGAAATTGTTGAAATTTTGTGATGTGCCTTTGAATGGTGCATTTTGAACACACAAAAAGTATGGAGTTCAAATAAGTTCAAAAAAATGAAATCCCTTTGTAAGAGATGAGTTCTCGTTCGAAACGCTCATACTTCGAGAGAGATTGTCCGTTTTGTACACGAAGTGCATCCAGTTTTTGTCGTAGCCCTCTCACCTTTTTAACACATGCTATGTGGGTGAAATGATGATAGCATGCCAACTTTCAACATTTTCAGAGTTCATTTGTAGTGCTTTTCAATTTCAGAGTCAACTAGCTCAAAGAAAAATAAGTAAATGCATGAAATATACCAAATCAAGTTAGAAATTGTTGAAATTTTGTGATGTGCCTTTGAATGGTGCATTTTGAACACACAAAAAGTATGGAGTTCAAATAAGTTCAAAAAAATGAAATCCCTTTGTAAGAGATGAGTTCTCGTTCGAAACCCTCATACTTCAAGAGAGATTGTCCGTTTTGTACACGAAGTGCATCCAGTTTTTGTCGTAGCCCTCTCAACTTTTTAACACATGCTATGTGGGTGAAATGATGATAGCATGCCAACTTTCAACATTTTCAGAGTTCATTTGTAGTGCTTTTCAATTTCAGAGTCAACTAGCTAAAAAAAATAAGTAAATGCACGAAGAATACCAAATGAAGTCAGAAATTGTTGAAATTTTGTGATGTGCCTTTGAGTGGTGCATTTCGAACAAACAAAAAGTATGGAGTTCATTATCATAGTTTTGTCAAATTCTCAAATATGCAAAAAGAATTTTAATAAACATAGTTTTTAATTCAAAATAACAAAATAGTTAATAGTTTGGATAGTCAAAATAATTAATTTTGAAAATATAAAATAGTTTTGAATTATTTATTCAATTTCAAACACTTTTCATTATCATAGTTTTCTCAAATTCTCAAATATGCAAAAAGAATTTTAATAAACATAGTTTTTAATTGAAAATAATAAAATAGTTAATAGTTTGGATAGTCAAAATAATTAATTTTGAAAATAGAAAATAGTTTTGAATTATTTATTCAATTTCAAACACTTTTCATTATCATAGTTTTGTCAAATTCTCAAATATGAAAAAAGAATTTTAATAAACATAGTTTTTAATTGAAAATAACAAAATAGTTAATAGTTTGGATAGTCAAAATAATTAATTTTGAAAATAGAAAATAGTTTTGAATTATTTATTCAATTTCAAACACTTTTCATTATCATAGTTTTATCAAATTCTCAAATACGCAAAAAGAATTTTAATAAACATAGTTTTTAATTGAAAATAACAAAATAGTTAATAGTTTGGATAGTCAAAATAATTAATTTTGAAAATAGAAAATAGTTTTGAATTATTTATTCAATTTCAAACACTTTTCATTATCATAGTTTTGTCAAATTCTCAAATATGCAAAAAGAATTTTAATAAACATAGTTTTTAATTCAAAATAACAAAATAGTTAATAGTTTGGATAGTCAAAATAATTAATTTTGAAAATAGAAAATAGTTTTGAATTATTTATTCAATTTCAAACACTTTTCATTATCATAGTTTTATCAAATTCTCAAATATGCAAAAAGAATTTTAATAAACATAGTTTTTAATTGAAAATAACAAAATAGTTAATAGTTTGGATAGTCAAAATAATTAATTTTGAAAATAGAAAATAGTTTTGAATTATTTATTCAATTTCAAACACTTTTCATTATCATAGTTTTATCAAATTCTCAAATATGCAAAAAGAATTTTAATAAACATAGTTTTTAATTGAAAATAACAAAATAGTTAATAGTTTGGATCGTCAAAATAATTAATTTTGAAAATAGAAAATAGTTTTGAATTATTTATTCAATTTCAAACACTTTTCATTATCATAGTTTTGTCAAATTCTCAAATATGCAAAAAGAATTTTAATAAACATAGTTTTTAATTCAAAATAACAAAATTGTTAATTTTGAAAATAGAAAAAATTGAAACTATATGAGAATTTATAGAGAAAATTAAACCTAAATTCAAAGTGTCCTCACTTTGAATTCAGGTTTAATTTTCTCCATAATTTCAAATATAGTTTCAATTTTTAAATTTACACTCACTTTAGGCCCGTAAGCCTGCTTTAGAGGGGAGCTCGATGGAGATGCTGCGACGGGCTTATAAACTAGTGTTAGTCCCCCTCGCTGGGCGAGGTGGGACTAAACTTATCGTGCAGCCAGCGGAGCGGCTTTAGTCCCGGGTGGAGCCACGACCCGGGACTAAAGCCCCTCGCATGCCGCCTGCCGAGCACGGGCCTTTAGTCCTGGGTCGTGGCTCCACCCGGGACTAAAGGGTGTCTTTAGTCCCGACTCGAGCCCCGACCCGGGACTAAAGGCCCCTGTTTCCCGCCTTTTGGTCTGCCGAAAAAGGGCCTTTAGTCCCGGGTCAGGCTCCACCCGGGACTAAAGGGTGTCTTTAGTCCTCGTTCGAGCCCCGAACCGGGACTAAAGATCCTACTATATATACGGCGCGGACGAAAATCCATTTCGTTCTCTTCTTCCTCTCGCTCGCATCTCCTGCCCGGCGCGGCAACGGACTGCCCGCATCGACGCCGCCAGGCTGCCCGCCGTCGCCGTCACCCTGCCGTCCTCCTCGCCGGCCTCCTCGTCGCCCTACCGTCTTCCTCGCCGGCACCATCGCCCTGCCCACTCCTCCGTTGCCCTCCTTTTGAAAATAGAAAAAGGAGAAGAAAAGAAGAAAAAGGAGAAGAAAAGAAGAAAAAGGAGAAGAAAAGAAGAAAAATGGAAGAAAGGAAGAAAAATGAGAAGAAAGGAAGAAAAAGGAGAAGAAAAGAAGAAAAAGGAGAAGAAAATAAGAAAAAGGAGAAGAAAAGAAGAAAAAGGAGAAGAAAAGAAGAAAAAGGAGAAGAAAAGAATAAAAAGGAGAAGAAAATAAGAAAAAGGAGAAGAAAAGAAGAAAAAGGAGAAGAAAAGAAGAAAAGATTTTTTTTGTCATTTAATTCCTATTGTTATTAGGTTTGTGCTAGATTATTAGGGTTGGTAATATTTAGAATTAGGTTAGGGTTACAAGAAGAAGAAAGATGAACAAAAATAAGAAAATAAGATTAGGAAAAAGGAAAATAAGAAGAGGAGGAGAAGAAAAGAAGAAAAAGGAGAATAAGAAGAGGAGGAGAAGAAAAGAAGAAAAAGGAGAATAAGAAGAGGAGGAGAGGAGAAGAAGAGGAAAAATAGAAGAAGAGGAGAAGTAGAAGAAGAGAAGTAGAAGAAGAGAAGTTGAAGAAGAAGCGGAGAAGAAAATAAGAAAGAACAAGAAGAAGAAGACATTTCTACGTATATAGATGCTTAATTAGTGTTTCTTAGATTATTGCTTAATTTTGCTATTGTATATGCTTAAGTGTTAATAGTTTATTTTACTATATATACAATTAGTTTATTTTTAGCAAGAAAATTAATATAACTAGTTTATTTTTTAGTTCATTTTACGATGCCTATCCCGCATCCTCGTCGTCGACTCGGCGGAGGACACCTGCTTGATCAGAGGGGCCATTTCCGGGACTGGGCTCCGCCCGGCTGGTATTGGGAGGTGCTACCTTCCGGGGGGCGTAGGTTGGTGAGGAGCCAGCCCGTTGTTGACCCGATCCTTGTTTGGTGGCGGTCGCGTGGGCCAGTCATGGTGCTGAGGCTTCCGGACACCGCGAAGGTGGTACGTCACCGTGTCAGCGTGGAGGATGAGCACGTCCGTCGCTACATGGTTGCGTTGGAGGGCAGGTTCGAGCATACCTGGTAGGTTCTTCAGGGATCTCACTAGAGCTATGATCCTGTGATGGTTCCTTCTCTTTGGGTGTCCACCGCCCGCGACGATACCCATCGGGCGCTACGGTTCTAGTTGTATCAGTGATGCTATATGTATGATAGTATTCGAGGAGTATTAGTGATAATATTCGACGATGTACGGACAAAAGAGATGATGTAGTTTTGCTTATAATGGAATGCATGCTAATTTGAATACTACTTTATTTTACGACTTGGTTTTGCTTATTGAATGCTCAAATTGGAAAAGTACTCCTACTTTGAATACTATGCAGAAATCTAGGAGTCCCGGGTGGAGCCACGATCCGGGACTAAAGTTGTTTTGGAACGGAGTTCCTGATAGAATAATTCTTTTTTGGTACAAAGTTCAACAAAGTCCTTTGACACTAGACAATGTGACATATAGAAGGGTAGATGAGATCAGGAAAAATAGGATCATTTTCTACACATCTAGAATGTCGCCATTTTGTTAAATCCTTAAAGGTTAAGAGAATCCGTTAGACATATTTTAGAGTTTAGGTTCTAGCCAAGACCCGGGACTAAAGGTCCTCCTATATAAAACGACACTTCGAAGTTTCCAACCCCTCTTATATAGTTTGTTAGTTTATTAGTTAATCAAATGTCCGTTTTTTGCAGAACTATGGATCCACATATCAGGAACCTCGAAGAGGAAGAACTTCTCGAAGATATAATCAAAGACGGCCCCGACGTTGAACCAGCTGAATCTCCATCGTCATATCTAAACCCCTCCGGATATGGAATGGAGGTCGACCGAAACGAATATGAAGCCGATGGGGCAGGAGATAGGTCCAATGACGGAGAAGGTGATAGCTCCACTGATGGAGAAGCCGGTGGAGAAATAATAAAGTCCGACGAGGTATACATATGAAGTTCGACAATCACTTGTAATATGTGAAAAATATTGGAGATAGCTCTATATTGTATACATATACATTCATTTGACGAATGTTTCTCCCTCTTAGGCATCCACATCGAGCAAAGCTACGAAACGAGGCCCGACTAGAAAGTTGGATGCACGGACGCATTACACCTTTGAGGTGATATTGCCTACGGGCGAACCCAAGCTTCCTAAGAATGCTGCTAACACATTCAAGAAGCAATGCGGAGTTCTCGTTAGGGATCACGTCCCGATCAGCGTTCGGGAGTGGAACAAGCGCAAAGGGGCAGCCGATAGTGACTATGTCGCCGAAAGGTACAAAGATAATCTTTGGAATGATCTCATGTCACATTTCAACCTGCCAGAATGTGAGAATGAAGACGCCGCAAAAAACGGAGGGCCAAAGTCAAGCAGTGGACTCTAAAGAAGATGTCCGAACTGTTCCGTAGCTGGAAGAAGAAGCTATGGAAAAACTATCTAAAGACAAAGAAAGTGCGAGTATTCGAGGGGTATCTAGCCAAGCAGGCGAATCACTGGAAGGCATTTCAAGAGTACAAGGAGTCAGAAGATGCCCACGCATTATCAGAAAAGAACAAGAAAAATGCCGACAAGAAGAAATATCACCACAAGCTGGGCCAGGGGGCTATGAGACTGCCATCCCAAAGTGAGATAAGAAAGAGCAAGATCTGCTAGCTAAAGGCATCATACCTGAACCACTCCGTGATGAGTGGGAATTGAGAGCAAGAAATTGGTTCCTTGCGCATGGTGGTTCGTACGACGAAGAAACAGGGGACCTCATCTGCAGTGACGGTCTTAGGATACCCAGGGAGAATTGGAAAAAGATAGTGAAAGAAATTAAGGAGGGAAAAAGACAGTTCACTGCAGATAGAGAGAAAGATTTGCTCACACTGGTCCTCGGCAATGACGAACATGGAGGACGAACGCGAGGCTTCGGTCCTTCTTACCCGTGGTGGCTTGGGTTTGCCAGAGACCAAGACACTTACAGAAGTCGAGCGAGAGCAAAGAAGCGACAGGACGATGAGGAGAATGACAAGTTCAACCAGTTGCTTGCCAGGATTAACGAGCAACAGAAGCAGATTGATGAGCTTAGAGGAATAGCGCGCCAGGAAGATCTTGCAATCGATATTACCGGCGCCCCATCTAATCGGAAAAGCAGTGTGGCTGAATCTGAGGCCCCGCCCGACGATGCACGAAGAATGATAAAGGGCGGTCCCTACCCCGTGGATGAAATCAAGGAGTCAACATCATGTGAACTCCATCAGAAATTCAAGAACATATCCATGAAGGTGGCCGTCGGACAAGCTTTACCTTCTGGCCCTGATGCATGCTGGCATGGCCGTGAGATTCCAGCTGGCTTTGCTAAAGTCGGGGTGGATGAAATCATGGCGGGGTTTCATGATATGGAGCTCGACATAGCTGGACCCGAAGATGAGAGGACACTCGGAGAAGTACTGGGTGGAGTCATCCTATGGGACAAGAACTACATCAAGCTTCCAGGCTCGGCCCCAAGGACAACACCGTCTCCGAGTCGTCGCAGGTCACCTACACCTCCATCACCTCCAAGCCCTCCACATGACGACGGCCAGCACAACACGAGTCCATCTCGATCACCGCCGCCGGACTTGGGTTGTCCGTCTCCGCCGCCGCCCGCTCCGGATACTAAGCGGAAGCGTGCCAGCAAGAACGCTCCGTCGATGATTTCTAAGCGACGGAGCTCCCTAAAAGCACAAACTGTCGGCCCTCCCAAAGGTACCTCATGCTAATCTTCCTATCAGACCTTATGATCGTACCGCCGAGGAAAACGCCAGGATAGCAAAGGAACATCATGATGCGCCGATGAAAAAGAAGGAACCCGAGCCCCGCCCGGAATACACCGAGAAGCAAATAGCATATGCAAAATACTTCACGAACATTTCATCACAGTATGACTTACACCATAAGCCTGATGACTATACACACACATTGCAAAAGGAAGTGAAAAAGAGCAGATCACCTGCAAGTGCAAGTGGGAGCAAATCAAGTTCAACTACAATCAAAAAAAGATCAGACATTCCTCAGCTTGGACAACAGGCCAACAGTCGATCCCACCCCTCAGGGTGTTACCCGAGAATGTCCCCCCTCTGGTGCAGGGGCAAGATTTGGAATTAGCAAAGAAGTGGGCGGATGAATGGGGTATCCCGGTTGAAGACGTTCTAGCTTCCCAAGACGACAGGTTACCCAAGGCTGTGGTAGCCCCTAAGCCACAGTTTGTCATGGGAGCGCCTTTGGTCAGCAAAGATGATCTCCCAACAAATATGCGTTACTTGCATACATGGTACTTAAGTGAATCAAAGAATGGGAGAACGATGATCGTGGTGAGTGTCCCACGGGAGTACTACGGCGCCCCGAAGAAATCCATATCGACTTTGATGAACTCTTCCAGATGTACAATGCCGACGCCCTCGACAAATCACTTATGAGTTGCTATTGTCTGTAAGTTTTTCAATTCGTTGTCTACATATAACTTGTTTAGTTATTTCAATTCAATGTCTACATATAACTTGTACTCTATTATGCAGAATGAAGATTCTGGATTGTAAAAATAGGAACATCCTAAATATTGGGTTTATTGACCCAGATAAAATACATATAGCGACGCTAACTGATAAACCCAAGGAGACGGAGGAAAACCTTCTAAGGTTTCTAACAGATCAAAATTTCTGTGACCACATACTGTTTCCATACAACTTCAGGTGAGGGTCTTTACTTTGTTGTGTCCATTCACTTATAAGTGTAATTGATAAGTTACTGACACACACACACACACATATATATATATATACATGTGCAGCTTCCATTGGATTCTGTTGGACATTCAAATTGATAAGGGAAGAGTGGATGCCTTCGACCCATTATCGAGACCCTTGGAACAGTTCCAAAGCCTGCAGGACATGCTCCAAGGGTAATTTCAATCATTGTTGCGCTCTATCGGTCTCTTTCGATGATTTTCTGATATATCAATTAATGAAAAACTTAGCAAATCATTTTCCTTGTCGGGCAGGGTTTGGAAGCGCTTCAAGTGCGTGACTCCCGGTATCGAGCCTGAATAGCTGACCTTTAGAGCAGCTCAGGTAAGTAGTAGTATGATATACTTCTATTTTCAATACATTTATGATGCTAGATTGTTATTTTGATTATATATATTCTATTCTCGTAAAGTGCGACCAGCAGCCACGGGGGACGCATCTATGCGGATACTATGTTTGCTAGACCATTCGCACGTTTACCTCTGAGCACAAGGATCACAGATATGACGTAAGCAATGAACATTCACACCTCTATTTTTACCCGTCATTCTTTGTTATCATGATTGATATTCATATTCATCTCCTCTTCTTATATAGTACACGACCATGAGGGAGAAGTCCCTACCAGAGCAACGCGCGATTGCTGTTGCAGAGGAGCTTGCGACCTTTCTGAGGACGGAAGCTATAGATGACGAAGGACGATTTAGTGTAGCTAAGGGCCATTAGTGATGTTGGTCCATGTAATCGAATAGACGGGCTCTAGTCCCGATAATTCAGATCTCCATATAATTGTATATATATGCTCGCTTGTAAGATAAGTTAATCTTATATATATATGCATAATTATTTCTATTTAGAATTATATGAAAACTAATTCCCGAACACCAAACGAGGCATCACGTTAATCTCCCGAACACCTAAACCCTAAAACCCTAGAACCCAAAAATAAACAAAATCTGCAGAAACTCTTTAGTCCCGGTCCGTGTTAAGACCCGGGACTAAAGGGCCTGCCCCTGAGGGCGCTCCGAGGCGCCCACGTGGAGCACCTTTGGTCCCGTCTTGGAACACGGCCGGGACTAAAGGTTAGGCCTTTAGTCCCGCCCCTTTAGTCCCGGTTGGTGAACCGGGACTAAAGCCCCTTACGGGCCGGGGCTATAGGCCCTGTCCCCACTAGTGTCAGCTACATCCAGATACCACCAAGAAAACGGAAGATACGAAACAAAGCAACACATGAGCTAAACAACGACATAGCTGAACATCAACTAACCGAGGCCTCCAAAGAGGTGCCTTCAGGAAGGGCACACCAGCGTAGCACCAGCACCAATCGATCGAAGTGATCTAGGATTTCACCAGGAGTGTCTCGGAGATGATCGAGTAGCCATGACGGTGCCTTCAAGAAGGTGGCGACGCCCATGGGCGCCGTCTCTAACGGCCCACCCGAAGGCATACATAGTTTTTACCCCAGCTTGCATGATCCAAACCCGAAATATGATATAGGCACAACCGTACCACCACCACCTACCACCGATCGCGAGTCACCATGCATCCTCATGGCCATGATAGCTGGCAAGCATCCGAGCCACGAGCTCTGCCCACAAGCACCGCACCTCCCACCAACAGGCCCACCACCCTGGCATCCGCGACCAATCTGCCATCCTTTCCAGGAACGACCACACCGCCGACTCGCAAAGGAGCAAAAGGCCACTCATTTCCACCCGATAACGCGCCCATGGCCAGACCGGAGATCTTTCGAGCAGAGGAATGACGAGAATCACACCACGACTAATGCGCCGCCTCCACCAGCCGAGGTAACCACGATAAAGGTTGCCGCCCACATCCCTTGCCATCTGCGACCCGCGCCAGTGCAAGATCCTGCCAGGCCGAACACCCCTGAAATGGTTGCCACCTGCGCCTACAACCTCCCAACACACGCATCTAGCACCACCACCGCCATGTCACCATCTCTATCAGCCTGTGCCACGGCATGTAGGGTCGCCCGTGACCTAGGCCGCATGCAAGCCCCGTCGTACGATGGGCGGCTAGCGCCCGATCGACCAACCACGCACGACGCCACCTGGATAAGACGCCACCCCGCAGCTGGACCCCGCATGAGCGTAACACACCTAGCAGTCCCGCGCTAGCCTCAAGGGAGAGCAAAAGGGGAAAGCCAGCAGCGGGTGGGGTTCGGGGGGGGGGGGAGGGGGTGAGGGACCAGAGCAGGAAAGCGGGTAGCGGCGGCTAGGGTTAGCCCTGGACGCTTAAGGGAGCGCCGCGGTAGGGCCGACTCCTTTTCAGCTTGCTTCAACTTAGTAAAGCCCATTTCCAAAGTGTCGTGTTAAATCCATAACCTTTTTTGTATGGGGAAATATCAATAACCTTGATGCCCTGATGACCACAACTTGAACCTCCTTAACATCACTTATTAGGCTTACCTAAAAGAACTCCCTTCTTATGTGTAATGGTGGGACAATAGAGTTATTTGGGTCTACATGTCAAGGCATTGAACTTGCATTTCTTGCAAATAAAAAGCATTGAATTTCCATAATTTGTCAAATGCGAACAATTAGGTAGGTAGCATGAACAAAATAAATACTTCACTAAACATCTCCATGTCTCTATAAATTTAGCTGACATACACCATACCCACCTTTGCTTATTCGAATAATGTTTTGTCTCAGTATATACCACCACATCTTCACCACAATATATAATACAAGCTAGCTTGGTCATTCTTTCTCATTTTACCATCATCCTGGTAGATCAAATAGGTGGAGACAATGGCAGAACGGTGAGAAAGGAGAGTACAACTGGGAATAGGAGATATCCAGAAGTGATTCCTATATCTTGCATCGTTTCACTAGGTTTCGAAAAAGCAGCTGGGTTATGCGACCTTAGAGAACATTCCCTTGTTTCAACAGCGAAACAACATAGTACACAGTTTGTACTAATAAGGACTAACTGATTGGAAATCTGAGAAACTGCAACTGGTGTTAGACCACAAAGAAACGGAAATATTGGCATTTCTCTTCAGCATGTGACAGAACAAATTGCATAGCAAAAGGGAAAACGAAACCCTACTAAACAAGGGTGTAGAAGCATTTCAGAAAAACCTAGCAATCACATTACACCAGAAAATTTATTCCCCAAATGCGCTAACTATATGTCATGATACACATTATTCACTTTGAACAAAATACCCCATGTCTAACTGAAATCCAAGAATATCGGCACCCAATTGTCAAACACAACTTCCTGATGATGACAACAAGTCGCTTGGATGCCGCGTATCCATGCCCCAACCCATGTGCAATCCTCACGGTTCAACTCAAGTTAAAGATCGGTGTTCTCTTGCGGCGTGGGCAACTTACATGATTTGGCAGCTGGGTATGATGCACCGTCCCCCGTATTTCTAGTCAGAACTCTTCAATGTAGCAGGTTGGCGTTTGGCGAGTCTATGATGCTACTTTCAGACAGCATTCGTCACGCATGATGTTACAAAATGTCATGTTGACTGATGCGAACCTACACTCTCAAAATGCATCGGCCTGGGAGAACAAGCTTAACACTAGTGGGGACAGGACCTTTAGTCCCGGCCCGTAAGGGGCTTTAGTCCTGGTTCACCAACCGGGACCAAAGGGGCGGGACTAAAGGCCTAACCTTTAGTCCCGGCCCTGTTCCAAGTCGGGACCAAAGGTGCTCCACGTGACCGCCTCGGAACCACGTGACCGGTGAGCTCTGTCTCCACACCGCCGGCCTCCGCATCGCCGGCCTCCTCCACATCGAGCTTCGGGCGGCCCTGTTTCCTGTATTTTTGTTACAGAGCAACACTACATTTTTTGTTTTGTGTTGTGTAGATGGATGCGTTGTCCGATGATTCAGGTTGGTCGTCATCGGATGATTCGGACATTGAGGACTTGCTTCAAGACGATGACGTCGAAAATGATGGGCCTCCTCCTCGACGTGAGAGAGTTTGAAGACCGCGTGAAGCTGATGGATCAGAGGAGAGGGTCGAAGATGGGTCGAGTCACCATCTACAGGAACCGCTGTCTAGGACATGAACATTTGATGCGAGGCTACTTCGCGGAGGTACCGACATACCCACCTCGCCTCTTCCGGAGAAGGTATCGAATGCGCCGGAGTTTGTTTGTGAAAATTGTCACCGATTGTGAGGCCGCCTCAGATTACTTCAAGCGTCGTAGATCCGCCACTGGTATCATGGGGTTTAGTGCATACCAAAAGATATCGGCTGCAATGCGGGTGCTCGCCTATGGCATACCCGCGGACTATACGGACGAGTATCTTCGCATTGGAAAAGATACAACCACGGTGTGTGTTCGTAGGTTTGCAAAATTGGTCATCCGGTTGTATGGTGATGAGTATCTTCGGGCACCCAACGAGGAAGATACAAAGAGATTGATGGAGGTGAATGAAAAAAGGGGATGGCCGGGAATGCTTGGTAGTCTTGATTGCATGCATTGGACATGGAAAAATTGTCCAAAGGCATGGCAAGGAATGTATTGCGGTAAAAGCCGTGATGCTACCATTGTGCTTGACGCCGTGGCATCGGAGGACACATGGATTTGGCATGCATTTTTTGGTTTGCCGGGAACACTCGATGATATCAATGTGCTCAGTAGATCTCCTTTGTTCAAAAGATTAGTTTCTGGGGATGCTCCAACTTGCAACTACAAAATAATGGACAATGAGTACTCAATGGGATACTATCTCACCGATGGAATTTACCCCGATTGGGCAACTCTTGTGAAGTCCATCAAGGACAAAAATGGGATGCCCTTAACCAGAAAAGAGGCTCATTTCACCAACGCACAAGAGGCAGCCCGCAAGGATATTGAGAGAGCTTTCGGTGTTTTGCAAGCAAGATTTGCCATAGTTTGGGGTCCAGCTCGTTTTTGGGACAAAAAAACCTTGGAGAACATCATGAAATGTTGTGTGATTCTACACAACATGATCATCGAGGATGAGAGAGGGTTAAAACTGCCTTGTTTCTATGACAATGTTGGTACTCGTGTGCAACCGGAAAGAAACCCTTGTCGCGTACCAGCTTTTCTTGAAGCACATCGTCAGATTGAGGATGCAAACACTCATGGTCAGCTCTGGGATGATCTAGTAGAGCACCAGTGGCAGTTGGTTGGGCGGCGCCAAGGCCCATGATCTACCTTTGTTTACTTTTCTATGTCCTATTTAATTCGAACAATTATTATAATTTGGTTCAAAACATTGTTGTAATAAATTGAATGATTATTATGCGTTTGAAAGTACTATTCGGTGTTATTGAGATGATGAAAATTGTGATATGTCAAATGACAGTTTTAAGGGTTGGGGTTGGGGCAAATACTAGAACCCTCAAACCCAACCCTTATAACGGAATATTCCGTTATAAGGGTTGGGTTTGAGGGTTCTAGTCTTTGCCCCCTGTTTTTCAACCCTTAAAAGTGTCAAAAATGGCCAATTCTCAACCCTTAAAAATGATTTTAAATTTAAGGGTTTGAGAGCTCTACTAAACATGCTCTAAAGAGTTGAGAACTTACTGGGCGTGAGCAGGCTAGCCCTAAATACAAGAAAAACGTCCACGCTGGCCCAACTGGAGTTGTTTACAACTCGTATTCCTATTTTTCAGCGGTTTTGACCAATATACAGTTTGGGGGGCCGGCCATAGTTCAGTAAATTGTCAACGCTGAGCCCGGGCACGTCCCCAGGATGCCCGGATAGTAAAATCGCCCTTGACACCCCCTAGTCGATGGATTTGAACTGGTTCAAGTCGGATCCCTTGGAGACCATAATGGAGAACGCTAGAGATCGTCAGAGGTGAGGTGGCTGGTAGATGGGAGTGTATTGGGGTGGAATAAAGTGGCTAGGGTTTGGTCCGACCAATGGATGAGGACGAATATATGTGGGGTCAATGCGGGTCAGTGCGGGTCAAGCGGGCGCGCCCCGGCTCGCCTATATCCGCCTCATATTTGGGCTGAAAATGGAAGGTGCCGATCAGCCCGGGAGTTTGAGGCCAGTTTGATAGGCCCGTGTGAGTCACATTTTCGTGATTCGGGGTAGGGATGCATGAAAGCTTCATATCCATGTGCCAGAACCATGAGTTGATCGCGAGATTTTATGGGTTTCACCTCTAGCCTACCCTAATTTGTTTAGGACTAAAGACTTTGTTGTTGTTGTTGTTGTTGTTGTTTTTGTTAATCGTTTATTTTAAAATTTTAAACATGTGTAGACAAATGCTTCTGATGTATACATAAAATCTATAAATGTGCATGAAAATGCAGACATGTGTTCAAGTAAAAAATCAGAAGAAAAGTAGTGAAAGTCGAAGAAAGGGAAGAATCAAATATCTAAAAAACTGCACAAAGGAAAAACCCAAAGAAAACCATGAAACCCCATTAGAAAACGGAGAAAAACAAAATAAAAACAAAGATAACTGATGAAAATTAAGGAAGAAACATAAAAACCCGACGAAAATAGACAAGAAAGAAGGAACAACTCCATAGCAATCTGCTTATCTCCGTCCTTGCAAATGTTAAGAGCGAGGAGGAAGCTCTTGAAGTCAATCTCGCTACGAAGGAACAACTCAGCGACGTGACACTATACTTTTCTCGTCATGATAAAGGGAGCAGTCGAGAAATTGAAGCAGGGGTACTTGAGGGCCTCCCCGTGGTACTTGAAACACTAAAACTTGATTTGTACAAAGGTTCGAGGTATCCGAATTGTATGGGATGGTTGGTAAGTAGAATGGTGACCCAAAGGACATGCAAATCCTTATACTGGACTAATGCACACCCATGCATCGTTTGTTTACGACATTCACAGTTGAAAACGGTAATTAATTTACGTCGATATTACGATTCCTAATAATAAAGTAAAATTATGACAAAAATTAATAAAACTGCAAAGCCCATTCTTCTCCTGTTGGCAAAAAGGTTATGGCAATATTTGGCAGTAACTGATTTCATTCTTGGAAAAAGGCAACCATTTAATTTACGAATGAAATAGGAAAGAGAAAAAAAAACAGAGCGAAAGAAAAGAAAAACAGCAGCAGTGGGGAATGCGGCGGACCCGACCCGAGCCCACGGATCGATCGCACTCGGAAGGAATGCCGGCGCCGGCGCAGCCCCCGTCCGTCGCCGGCGGCGGCGCGGCGTGGCGCCACCTGCTGCTGCTCCTCACGGCGCTCCCGCTCGCGCTCGCCGCCCTCCAGTGGCGCGGCGCCGGCGTCGACGACTCCTGCTCGCGCTGGCCCCCGCGCCTGGCCGTGCCGGCGCCGTCGAGGCTGCAGTCCCTCCGCTCCGCCTCCTGCGTCGAGGTGCTCGCCGCCTCCTCCGCCCCCACCTTCCCCTACCTCCGCGGCTGGTCCTTCCACTTCGACGCGCCCGACACCCACCACCCAAAGGTACCGCCTTTCCTCACCCCTCCCGTCTCGCCGCCGGCCGCGCTCACCCTCTTCCTCGCCGGCCACCGGCGTGTCTGACCTGCTCATCTTTCGTCCTCCTGCCTGCCAGGTGTGCGTGCAGACGAGCACCTCCGCCGGCCTGGACCAGATCCTGCCGTGGCTCTACTACCACAAGGTCGTCGGCGTCGCGCACTTCCTCCTCTTCGTCGAGGGCAAGGCCGCCAAGCCCACCGTCGCCGGCATCCTCGAGTCCATCCCCGTGCGTTCCTCGCCTCATCAGATTTCCAATCTGACTCTGCTTGTCTGTTCTGAGTCTCTGACTCTGTTTCTCTTTCAGGGTATGAAGATGGTGTACAGGACCAAGGAACTTGAGGAGCAGCAGGCCAGGAGGTCCGAAACAATTTTTGCCGAGTTCCTCAATTAATTTTCGATATCCGCTCTGATGATGTATATGTTTCACCCGACCTGCAGCCGAATCTGGAACGAAACCTGGCTCGCGGGATTCTTCTACAAGCCTTGCAACTACGAACTGTTCGTCAAGCAGTCACTCAACATGGAGATGGCGATTGTAATGGCCAGGGTATGTATGTTTGTTTTCGGCCTATCACCAGCAACTATTACCAGTAGTATATTCAGTTAGTGTATTGTATTTATAATAAACAAAAAAAATTATTTCTTCATGGTAGGAAACTGGCATGGATTGGATAATGCATCTAGACACCGATGAGTTGCTATATCCAGGTGGAGCTCCCGAGTATTCCATCAGACGTCTGTTAGCCGACGTCGCCGATAATGTTGACATGGTTATCTTTCCTATGTAAGTATGCTGTTGCTGCTCCTAATACACCTGCCAGACTTCTTATGTATAGTAATTAACTTGCTTGTCTGCACTCTGCAGGAAAGCAGTGTCGAGCATGATGATATAGAAGATTCATTCAGCGAGGTAAACCTCCTCTGTTTTTAAGAACGGGATTTTTCTCAAGTTCCGTTGGATATAACGCCGGCTGATGGAAACAACTTATGTTTAAATACTCTGATATGGTTTCTATTGTTCGGTTACATCTAGAGTCTGATACTTTGGTATGATTTATGTGTGTCTAATGCACTGATATGGTTGTTTACATTTGCTTGAAAATTTAGTTTCAGGTTCACTATAATCTGGTGGCTTGTCAGATTTCCATTTAGCCTAGCATACTCGAACTAAGTTTTTCATGCTTTTTTAGTGTAAACTAGACATGGATCTATAGTTAATTTAGCAAATTACTTGAAGAGAAAATAGGAAAGCAAATGAAATAATCTTGAACTCCCACATGTGCGACAAGTCAGTGAGTACAAACACTGAAGCACCAGTCAACCTGACAACAGATTAAGCAACTCGGCTGAGTTTTGACATTTTTTTATCTTTGTTAAATTAAGTGAAGAGCACCGTAGCTTAAGCTGGCTGTAGCATTTTTGTATGAACTCTAATATATCTTGCCATCTTTAGTATGATTTTTTTTCCTTCTCATATACAACTAGTGACCAATCATGGTTGTTATGTGGATACTTCACCAATTACCATGAGTTCCTTGTGTGTTCCAAACACCTAGTCTCATCATTAGCTAATTTTTGTACATTTGTAAAATCTTATCAGGTGTCTATGTTCAAGAAGAATTATGATCATCTCCCCAAAGATACTTACTTTGGCATGTATAAGGAAGCAACAAGAGGCAATCCTAACTATTTCATTACTTATGGTAATGGAAAATCTGCTGCGTGAATTCAAGATCATCTTCGGCCAAATGGTGCACACAGATGGCATAACTACGCAAAGAGCCCAAAGTAAGGACCTTTGCCCATAGCATCCATTTTTTTCGGAACACCGTGCGAGTCTCTGAGTGGAGCTGATTCTTATAATATTGTTGGAACGTAACTGACAGTGAGATCAAGCTGGAGGAGGCTGCAGTTCTGCACTATACATACACCAAATTTTCAGACTTAACATCTAGACGTGATCGCTGTGGATGCAAGCCTACCAAACAAGATGTTAAAAGATGTTTCATGTTGGATTTTGACAGAGTAGTATGTAAAGCTACTCGATTCTCTTGCAAATGAACTCCAGGATTATTTGCTTTTTTGCATTCTTATACTAAAGTTAGTGCTCCCTCTTGCATTATTTAGTTTGCTACTGTTTCTGCTACCGTCTGACTTCAACATTTACTATGCAGGCTTTTATAATCGCATCAACTGCTAGTGAAGAGGATATGCTTCGCTGGTAATTTTGATGGTCTCCTCAGTATCATAATTTTCTAGCTTCACTGAATTAACCTAAGCCGTCAAACAAAAATACTTTCATTTTCTAGCATGTATAGTGAATAATACTCTGCTCGCAAATACATTGGTTTGGACATTTACCCAATCTCCAGTTTTCCATACTGACGCGAATGTCAATCATGATCACAACCATATATGACGAAATTACATTTTGTAGTGAATTTAGTGCTACGAATTTCATATGGCCAATTTAGTATGAAAACAAATCAGGAAAAGATATGTAGTGCTACAACCCTGCAGAAAACGACGGGAATGGTCGTGGAAATTTTGTTTTCTTTTGGCCAGATAGGTTATGATATATTCGACCATGTTATCGTAAATTCAACTGAAAATATGTCCTATATCAGGATAAACTAAGGAATCCAATTTCCATGAGTTCATCTCCAGCACTCAGATGTATAATGATTTTGCTTATTGTAGCCTGTAGCATGAGAATACCAGCTGACCTCAATGATTCAGAGTTGGCCATTTTAGGCTGTTTTTTGTTTGTTTAGAAAATGAGTAATCCTCTGTAATGATCCTAAGACATACGACACCCGGTATGACTGTTGCTTGATTGCTATTTTGACACCTGGTATGACCGTTGCTTGATTGCTCTTTTGTCAGGTACAACGAACGCGTCGTGTGGAACGACAAGCAGCTCAATCTGAAGCTTCTTAGAAAAGGAGTGTTGACCCGTATCTATGCCCCTATGGTACACACAAAAAAAACCTATTAGCCACACCATCAAAATGTCTGTCATATGTAAAGTAATAATATTCATATGCTTGAACATGTGCACCTTGTTCTATCAGGCGATCGTGCAAGGCCTGCGGTAGTCTGGCGTATTCACCTCTGTCATTGCAGCGGCCGTGGACAACGGCAAAGTTCTGCTGAAGGAAATCACTGACCGAAACAGCACCGATCCCGACCATGAAGATTTACCGAGGACATTCGTCGCAGCTAATGCTAGGAAGATCTTGAACGTCGTCGAGCCTGCCCCTGCCTACAGGGATGATGGTGGCGCATCCGCTGCTGTTCCTCCTTTGTCACCCCCAGGTTTGGATGAGGCGCGAGGGGGTAAGGCTGGCTGGTGACTTTGATCGGGATGAAAGAATTCTTTTGCCCATGTAGATCGGTTAGGTAGTGACAAGAAGATGATCGTGGATAGATGGGCAACCTAGGTAGTGACATGATTTTGGTCATCAAAGGACATATATATGTATTGATGGTTGGTCAATCAATATATAGAGTGGTATGGGGCAGGACATAATCAGAGGTGATGCTAGCCCATGCATCTTTTTTGTTGGTAAATGCTAGTGGAGAAAAGATGGGACTTCATATACTTGCAGAAATATAAAGTATGTAGAGATAATACGGGGATGCGTTTTCTGCGACGTCAACATACAAAACATGTACAAAAACATATATGTATTTGCCAATTGCTGAAAGATGAAGCAAAACCATCTCTAGGTTACTTGAGAAAGAGTGGTGTGCATGCTTTTTTCTTTTTTCTTTTTTGCATCAAGAGTCGTGTGCATACTTGAGAAAGAGCTCCACCTAAAATATGTTGTAATCCTTCATCATCTTCGTATGGCTTTCTGGCCTACTGCGCCAAATGTACGTGGGGAGGCCATGAACTGAATCACTATAAGTCTGCTCATCGGAAGAAAAGCTGACAGTAAGATCACCGCTCTCATCTTCAACTGGCTGGTTGAGATCAACCAGGTCCAAGTTAGCTAGTGGATTATTGACAATGACTGGGTTTAACATTTCCGGGAGTGCTTCAAAATCAACCTGATCAAGCATATGTGGACCGATTTCCAGATCATTGAGCTCCAAGAAATCTCCCTCTGCTCCCAGGGGCGAACTATTTTTAAATTTGGAAACCGTTGTTGCAAATTCGTGAATTTTTGTCAAATTTGTGAACCGTTTTCCAAATTATATGAAGTTCTTTCCAAATTATGATTTTTTTCAATTTTTGTGAACAATTTTTCCAAAAACGTGAACTTCTTTAAATTTTTAAACTTTTCCAAGTCTTGATCTTCTTTCAAGTTCATGAACTTTTTCCCAAATTCGTCAACTTTTTCAAATTTATGATATTTTTAAAATATATAAAATTCTTTAAAAACATTATTTAATTTATAAACTTTTATTGAATCCATGAAATTTATTCAAATTCTTGAACTTTTTCAAATCTCGTGATTTTTTCCCTAATTCATGACCTTTTGACTTCACGTTTTTTTTACATCATGAACTTTTCCAAACTCACATTTTTTTTCAAATCCATGAATCTTTTCAAATTTAAATAACTATTTCCAAAGGCATGAACATTTTGAGTTCACGTTTTGTTTGAAAATTATCATTTTTTTTCAAAATCACAAACTTTTTTTTAAGTTTTTTCAAGTTAGTGAACCTTTTTCGGTTTGCGAACTTTTTAAAAATTCACAAACATTATTTTTAGCTCACTATTTTTGAAATCATTATTTTTTAAATGGCGAACATTCTTCAAATTCATGAACTTTACACACCTTAATTTTTCAAATTAATGATTTCGAAAGACTGCAAAGTTTATTTTCACTAAAAATCTCCGAAATAAAAGAACATGTCCCTTCTTAGGGTAAAAAAAAAATGTCGTTGTGATACAACTGTAGAGGTCGTGGACAGACAAAGCTAGACATAGGTGGGTAATTGGTGGCATTTAGCGATTGTAGAAATCAGCATTCCTCGTGGAACGCCATACCAGATATAGGTCCCAAGTACGTATGAGGATTTCTATTACACTGCCCCTGTGCTTCTTCTCGTGGCTCGTCTAGTAATTCCTTGTGCTCTAGGGTGGGCTAGATTTGCAAAAGAAAAGAGAGGAGGGCAACATCATTTGAACGTATAAATCATTTGCAGCATCTTGGTCTTCAAGGACTTATGCAGGTATAGATCATTTGCTCCTAATTAAATGTTGTATTAAGGCATGAGCAGGGAGCTCCCATCTTGCTGATTTGACAATACCCTACACCATGGTGGATCCATGCATATTTATTTTTAATTATATGGTTGTTAAAGTAAGGAAACTCTTACTTCTAGTGCAACTGAAGTGTTTGCTTTACTTCAAGTTATTCTAGTGGTTTCGTTTATTGGATTGTTCTCTGTGAAATGCAAGTGTGGGTCGCACATCAGGGACGAGTTTGATTTCCTCACGCTCATCAAGGATAATGTAGTGGAACTCATAAAGTGTGGGTCGCACATCAGGACGTATAGGCACTCAGGTTTCCATGCTTCCACACTTGATAATTTCTCATACCAGTACATCATCACTACTACTTATGAGTAGTTGAAAAGAAAAAGAGTGTGCATTATTATTTTATAGGGAAGGAAATTAAACATGCCTGCATGCTGGCTTGCTTATTCTAAAATTCCAAACAAAAAACTACAGTAATAATTAAAGGGAAAGACCTGATGTATTCCATTCATATTCCAAGCATGGTGATGATGAATCTGGAATTGCCGGCTTGGGGGGAGGTTGCATGAGAACATCGTTGATGAGGCTGTCAAGGTTGGCCATGGACCTGCCAGCAGCAGCACGGGCGCTCATCTCCTTCCACTCGGCCGCCTTGCGCCTCAACCTGTTGCCACCGTCGTCGTCGCCCCCCATGGCCGCCCTTATCCTGGACTCCACCACCTCGCGTCGAACCTCATCGCCGACCTCCAATCCGACGCCCCACTCATCGTCGAGGCACGCGTAGCGGGAGTTGGTCTGCTGCTCGGCGAAGAATGGCCAGCAGAGCATGGGCAGCCCGGCGCTGATGGCCACAAAGGTGGAGTTCCAGCCGCAGTGTGTGAGGAAGACGCCGAGCGCCGGGTGCTGCAGCACCGCCTCCTGCTCGCACCAGCTCGCCAGGAGGCACCTGCCCTTGGTGGCCTCCACGAACTCGGGAGGCAGCCGCACGGCGGCGTCGTCGTCCTTCTTCGCCGCCAGCAGGTCCTTCCTCACGATCCACAGGAAGGGGTGGCCGGAGTTGGCCAGGCCCCACGCGAACTCCACCAGCTCCTCGCCGGACATGGTGGTGATGCTCCCAAAGTTGACGTACACCACGGACCCGGGCTCCCTGCCGTCCAGCCACTCGAGGCAGGAGCGGTCCTCTCGCCAGAGGCTGGCGCGTATCCCAGGGAGCAGCTGCTCCTGTTGCAGGAGGTGGAGCGGGCCGATTGTGTAGACCCTGCATGTGGGCGGCAGGACGGCGCGCATGGCGTCCAGCGCCGGCCGCTCCAGCTCGTCCAAGGTGTTGACGATGACTGCGGCGGCGCGGCCCGTCCGCTCCACCTCGTGCAGCAAGAAGTTCTGCATCACGTCGCCGCGGTCCGTGGTGCAGATGAAGGAGGGGAAGTCCCGGAGGCGCATGCGCTGGCTCATCCCGGGAGCATCCGGCACCGGCGTCTCCAGGTATCCATTCCTCCGCTGCGCTTCGTCTGCATGGAGCATGAAAGATACAGAAGCATTCACAACCTCTCTTTATGACAACCTCGGCGCTTCATCCATGGACCATGGTTACGTAAATGTACCTTTGAGGGGAGCGATGCCCTTGTCCATGAGGAACCGGAAGTTGCAGTAGCCCATGTAACCGGCGGCGCTGGCGGTCCAGAAGAGCGCGCAGGGGACCCCGAGCTCCGCCGCCGCGTCGACGCTGAAGCTCGTCACGTTGTCCGCCACGACGCACGTCACCGGCGGCACCCCGGCCGCCCCCGTGCCGTTGAGCTCCCGCAGCAACTTCTTCAAGTGGGGAAGGCAGGTGGTCATTGTGGAGTAGCAGATGGACGCCGGGTCCTGCGTGGCGTCGGCGTCCGACGGCGGCAGCCCGTCGGGGATGGTGGCAAAGCGGAAGTCCGGGAGGCCCTCCACGGCTTCGGGGCCCCTCGACCGGACCAGACGCCGATGGTTGTATTCCGTGTGGACGAAGGTGATGTGGAAGCCCTTGAGGTGGAGGAGCTTCGCCAGCATCAGCAACGGCGTCACGTGCCCTTGCGTCGGTAACGGCACGCACACCGCGTGAGGCTTCTTCGTCTCCATCTCCGTCGTCCACGCCTCGAATGGATCTGCTCTCTTCGTGCTAGCTTGCTGATTAATTCTATACTTCGTACTATATATAGAGTGGCATTGGCCAAGTACTAGATCTGGATATTAGTTGCATTTTGGGATCTGGATATTAATTGATGTGTTTCATGCATCGTGATGCATGCATGCGTCAATCCACTGGTCTCTCCGTTCCTAAATACTATAAGTCTTTTTAGAAATTTACTAGGTGATTAGATACGGAGCAAAATGGATGAATCTATATTCTAAAATATGTCTATATACATCCGTATGTAGCCTTTTAATGAAACATCTTGAAAAACTTATATTTAGTAACGGAGGAAGTACTCCCTTCCCTCAGTTCCTAACTATAAGTCTTTTTTTTATACATTGCAATAGAGGACTACATCAGTGGCGGACCTAGCCCCGTGGATCAGGATGGGCCAGCGGTGCTACTGTACATATACATTTTTTTGTTTTATTTTTTAGCTTTTTTCATATATGGTATAAATGCTATTTCCAAATCCCAGGGTGGGTGGCCACCCTCTACCTCCGTCACTGGAGTACATACGAAAAAAATGAGTAAATCTACACTCTAAAATATATCTATATGAATACGTAGCTATATAGTTTAGTAGTGGAATCTTTAAAAAGATTTATATTTAAAAATGGAAGGAGTATTTAATATTTGGTTTCCAGATTACACGACACCATTCTGTCGAGAACTTCTCAGCTATGGCGACCCATAGCCAAGTTTTTTTTCTCGATTCCGATTTATTTTTCTGTAGGGACCTGGAAAACCGGTTTCTGGTAAGTCTTAGAATTTTCGTATTCTTTTCATCCGAACTTTTCAAACGAACTTTTCAAACGAATTTTGAATTCGAAAACTGGTTCTAAGCAAGCGAGTCATTCCATCGTACTAAGAGTTACCTTCTATTAAATGAGACATACAAGAGTTATTTGACATACTAATAATTCAAAAATATTTGAATTTTTCGCTGGTAACGTAATGTCCGGTTTTCGACTGGTTCCCGAAAATCTCGGTTGAGGAAAGAGAACCTACCCATAGCCGTGGCCGGCGTGTGACTATGGCGCTCAAGTCGTCGCCGGCGTCGCCGAAGGAGACCTCTGCCACTGGGGCCTCGAGTGGATCTCGCTACACATGTCTGGGCTTGGAGTATGGTTTATCTGGAGAGGCGAGTTCACCGGCCGTTCGCGTTCAAATGGGGCTCGACGTTCTGGATCATGAGGAGGAGAACTCGGACTGGACTCCGGTGGTTAGTACAAGGAGAAAGAGGACCGAGGCGGAGATTGTTCAGTAGTTCTAGGTAGATGCCGAATTCTCAACTCTGATGTCTCGCTCCTGGGAAAGACGAACATCTTCATTGCCAGCGACATCGACGACTTCTACTTTGTGTAGATGCGTTGAGTTGGGTTTTTTCCCAAAGAGGAAGGGATGAACGTAGTAAAGTTGCAACAAGTATATCCTTCAGTGAGAATCAAGGTTTGTCGAATCAATAATAGGATCACCCAAATTACCGTCAACGGTATCTCTACAAAAATATTACTTGCATCGGTCAATCCCCTTATACTCGTTAATTGCAAGGATCAAATGATAGTACTACATAGATAAATTAATAACTAAAACATATATAAGTAAAAGTCAGCGAGTTAAATAAGGTTTTAGTAAATATATTTAGTAGACCAGGGCCATAGTTATCACTAAAGGCATCTCTCTCAAGAACATAGTATACGGTAGCTAAACAAATTACTTTTGGAAAATTGATAGAAAATCGCGTAGTTATGAAGTTATTCATTATGTATATAGGCATTACATCCGTGACAAGTAAACTGAAATGATTCTGTATCTACTATTATACTATTACTCACTAATTTTGGGTTGCGAGGCAATCCGAATGGTCGGGGAACCACAGGTTCCGCTTATGGAGACCTCACCAAAAAGACTTGGCATAATATGGCTTGTTTTCTATGCTATTACTCACTGATTTTGGGTCCTGGGCGATACGAACGTTTGGGAAAACTCGGGTTTTGGTTATCGGGACCTCGCCAAGACTCACAGATTTGGTCCATTCTTGCCGGTTTTCTATGCTATTACTCAGTGTTTTTGGTCCCCGGGCGATCCGTACGTTTGGGGAACCATGAGTCAGGTTACGCGGACCTCGCCAAAACTCGCAGATTTGGTATAAACTTGCTAGTTTCCTATGCTATTACTCGGTGATTTTGGGTCCCCTGGTGATCGGAACATCCGGTGAAACCGAGGGTCTGGTTACAGGAAACCATGTGTCCGGTTACGGGGACCTCGCCAAAACTAGCACAATTTGCCTATTATGGCCAATTATCTATGCTATTACTTCCTGATTTTGTGTCCTGAGATGAACTGAATGTTGTGGGAACCCCGAAGTCCGCTTACGGGGACTCCATGAAAACTCATAGATTTGGTGCATTTTGGCAAGTTTTCTATGCTATTACTACGTGTTTTTGGGTCCCGGGGAAATCCGAACGTTCGGGTAACACTGATGTCTGCTTACGGGAACCTCACAAAAACTAATAGATTTGGACCATTCTAGCTATTACTCACTGTTTTTAGGTTCTGGTGCATTTCGAATGTTTGGGGGAACCCAAGGTCCAGTTACAAGGACCTTGCCAACGGTTGCAGATTTGGCATATTCTAACCCGTTTTCTATGCTTTTACTAAGTGATTTTGGGTTCCGAGGCGATCTAAACATTCAGGGAACCCCGGGTTCCTCTTACGGAGCCTCTCCAAAACTCACAGTTTTTGCATAATATGGCTTCATTTCTATGCTACTCACTGATTTTGGGTCTTGGGTCGATCCGAATGTTCGGGGAACCTTGGGGTCCGCTTAGAGGGACCTCGCATAACCACGCAGATTTGGCATATTTTTGGGAGATTACTATGCTATAAGTCACTTTCTTTTGGACCGCGGGTGATCGAAACGTTCTGGGAAACCGGCGTTCGGTTACGGTGACCTCTCCAAAACTCATAGATTTGGCATATTTTGGCTAGTTTTCCATGCTATTACTCACTTATTTTGGGTCCCGGGGTGATCCAAACGTTCGGCGAACCCCGGGGCCCGATTACGGGGACTTCGCAAAAAATCTCAGATTTCGCATATTCTAACGAGTTTTCTATGCTAGTACTCGCAGATTACGGGTCCCGGGGTGAACCGAATGCTGTGGGACCCCGGGCTTCGCTTATGGTGACTTCATGAAAAGTTGTAGATTTGGTCCATTATGGCAAGTTTTGTATGCTATTACTAAGTGTTTTTGGGGTCGTGGGGCGATCCGAACATTCGGGGAACCCCAGGGTCCGCTTGTGGGGACCTCGCAAAACTCACAGATTTGGTCCATTCTGGCTAGTTTTCTATGCTATTACTCACTGATTTTGTGGGAACGCCGAGGTCCACTTACCGGGACATCGTTAAAAACTCACATATTTGGTCTATTTCGGTCAGTTTTCTATGCTATTACTCACTATTTTTGGGTTCTTGTGTGATCGAAACGTTTGGGGGAACCCAAGGTCCGGTTACAAGGAACTTGTCACAACATGTAGATTTGGCATATTCTACCCTATTTTCTTTGCTATTACTCACTCATTTTAGGTCCCGAGGCGATCCGAATGTTTGGGGAACCCCGGGTTCCGCTTACGGAGACCTCGCCAAAACTCGCATATGTGGGCTAATATCGCTTGTTTTCTATGCTATTACTCACAGATTTTGTGTCCTGGGCGATAAGAACGTTCAGGAAAACTCGGGTTCTGGTTAACGGGACCTCACAAAACTTACATGTTTGGTCCATTCTGGCCAGTATTCTATGCTATTACTTAGTGTTTTTTAGGTCCCGGGGCGATCCGAATGTTTGGGGAACCATGGGCCTTGTTACGCGGACCTCGCCAAAACTCACATATTTGACATAAACATGATAGTTTCCAATGCTATTACTCTGTGATTTTGGGTTCCGGGGTGATCTGGACATTCGAGGAATCCCGGGGTCCGGTTATGGGGACCTCACAAAGATAGCACATTTTGCGCCTTATGGCCAGTTTTCTATCCTATTACTCACTTATTTTGTGTCCGAGGGTGAATCAAATGTTGTGGATACATAGACAAAACAATGTCCCTAGCAAGCCTCTAGTTGGCTAGCCAGTTTATCAAGGATAGTCAAGGTTTTCTGATTATATGCAAGTGTTGTAACTTGATACTGGATCAAATTATTAGGAGAATCATGTGATGGACTAGACCCAAACTATGAACGTAGCATGTGATCGTGTCATTTTGTTGCTATTGTTTTCTGCGTGTCAAGTATTTATTCCTATGACCATGAGATCATATAACTCACTGGCACCGGAGGAATACCTTGTGTGTATCAAACGTCGCAACATAACTGGGTGACTATGAAGGTGCTCTAGAGGTATCTACGAAGGTGTCCGTTGAGTTAGTATGGATCAAGACTGGGATTTGTCACTCCGTGTGACGGAGAGGTATCTCGGGGCCCACTCGGTAATACAACATCACACACAAGCCTTGCAAGCAATGTGACTAAGTGTAAGTCACGGGATCTTGTATTACAGAATGAGTAAAGAGACTTGCCGGTAACGAGATTGAAATAGGTATGCGGATACCGACGATCGAATCTCGGGCAAGTAACATATCGAAGGACAAAGGGAATGATATACGGGGTTATATGAATCCTTGGCACTAAGGTTCAACCGATAAGATCTTCGGAGAATATGCAAGATCCAATATGGGCATCCAGGTCCCGCTATTGGATATTGACCGAGGAGTGTCTCGGGTCATGTCTACATAGTTCTCGAACCTGCAGGGTGTGCACACTTAAGGTTCGATGATGTTTTAGTATATTTGAGTTATATGTGTGGTTACCGAAGGTTATGCGGAGTCCCGGATGAGATCACGGACGTCACGAGGGTTTCCGGAATGGTCAGGAAACAAAGATTGATATATAGGATGGTTTCATTTGGTCACCGGAAAGTTTCGGGCATTACCCGCAGTGTACTAGGAGTGACAAATGGGTTCCGGGTATTCACCGGGAGGGGCCCACACACCCGGGAGTGAGCCCAGTGACCCTAGGGTGGTGCACCAGCCCATAGTGGGCTGGTGAGGGCAGCCCAATAGGGCCATAGCGCCACAAGTGGAAAACACCAAAGAAAAAAAAAAAAAGGAAAGCGGGAGGTGGGAATGGAGAGGAGGACTCCTCCTTCCCTAAACCGAATTGGAGTAGGAGTCCTCCTCTCCACTTAGGTCGGCGCACCAAGGGGCTCCTTGAGCCCCAAGGCTAGCCCCTCCCCTCCTCCTATATATATTGGTGGTTTTAGGGTTTTTGAGACACAACTTTGCCATATGCAACTCAAACCTATACCATATAGATTTACCTCTAGATCGGATTTCTACGGAGCTCGGGGCGGAGCCTTGCAGGAGTAGATCATCACCACCACTGGCGCGCCGTCACGTTGCCGGAGAACTCATCTACTTCTCCGTCTCTCTTGCTGGATCAAGAAGGCCGAGATCGTCATCGAGCTGTACGTGTGCTGAACGCGGAGGTGCCGTCCATTCGGCGCTAGGTCGGAACGGATCGTGGGACGACGGTGATTTGAATCACTGATAACCCACAAGTATAGGGGATCGCAACAGTTTTTGAGGGTAGAGTATTCAACCCAAATTTGTTGATTCGACACAAGGGGAAGCAAAAGAATATATTCGAGTATTAGCAGTTGAGTTGTCAATTCAACCACACCTGAAAGACTTAGTATCTGCAGCAAAGTTTCAGTAGCAAAGTTGTGTGATAGCAACGGTAGCAGCGGTAACATAGCAGCAGTGACAACAGTAGCCGTAATAGTAGTAGAAGTGACAGGAGTAGCGGCAAAGTAACGTAGCAAGGACCAGTAGGAAAAGCTCGTAGGCATTGGATCGGTGATGGATAATTATGCCGGATGACATTCATCATGTAACAGTTATAACATGGGGAGATATGTAACTAGCTCCAGTTCGTCAATGTAATGTAGGCATGTATTCCGTATATAGTCACACGTGCTTATGGAAAAGAACTTGCATAACATCTATTGTCCATCCCTCCCGTGGCAGCGGGATCCTAATGGAAACTAAGGGATATTAAGGTTCTCCTTTTAATAGAGAACCGGAACAAAGCATTAGCACTTAGTGAATACATCAACTCCTCATACTATGGTCATCTCCGGGAGTGGTTCCGGCTATTGTCACTCTGGGGTTGCCGGGTCACAATACATAGTAGGTGACTACAACTTGCAAGATAGGATCAAGAACACACATATATTGATGAAAACATAATAGGTTCATATCTGAAATCATGGCACTCGGGCCCTTGTGACAAGCATTAAGCATAGCAAAGTAGTATCAACATCAATCTCAGAACATAGTGGATACTAGGGATCAATCCCCATCAAAACTAACTCGATTACATGATAGATCTCATCCAACCCATCACCGTCCAGCAAGCCTACGATGAGATTACTCACGAACGGTGAAGAGCATTATGAAATTGGCGATGAAGGGTGGTTGGTGATGATGAAGGCGTCGATCCCCCCTCTCGGGAGCCCGGAACGGACTCCAGATCTGCCCTCCAGAGGAAGAACAGGTGGTGGTAGCGGCTCCGTATCGTAAAACGCGATGAACTCTTCTCCTTGATTTTTTCCGGTCGAAAGAGAATATATAGAGCTGGAATTGGAGGCTGCGAAGCCACAAGGGGCTCACAAGCCTAACAGGCCCGACCCGGGGGGGGGGGGGGCTGGTGGGCTTGTGAGCTCCTGGCTGCGTCCCTCCAGGTGATTCTTGCGCCAGTATTTTTTATATATTCCACAAATATCCTATTAAATTTCCAGGTCATTCCAAGAACTTTTATTTCTGCGCAAAAACAACACCATGGCAATTCTGCTGAAAACAACGTCAGTCCGGGTTAGTTCCATTCAAATCATGCAAATTAGAGACCAAAACAAGGGCAAAAGAGTTTGGAAAAGTAGATACGATGGAGACGTATCAACTCCCCCAAGCTTAAAGCCTTGCTTTTCCTCAAGCAATTTAGTTGACAAACTGAAAGAGACAAAAGAAAAACTTTTACGAACTCTGTTTGATCTTGTTGTTGTAATTATGTCTAACTCATATTCTGATTTTCAGCAAGATCATAAGCTAACCACATAAGAAATGACATTTAGGTCTCAAGATGTACTCATATCAATGGTATAATCAACTAGCGAGCAATAATAATAATTTTCAAACGTCAACACTTCAATCAAAACAATCATGAAGCAATATGAACAGATGGTATCTCGCTAGCTCTTTCCGAGACCGCAAAACATAAATGCAGAGCACCTTCAACGACCAAGGCTGACTGAACATTGTAATTCATGGCAAAGAAGATCCAGTCATAGTCATACTCAATATCAATTAATAGCAAAGCATAAAAATGACAGAGGTGCTCTCTAATTCGTGCCTTTTATAAGAAGAGGATGACTCAAATAAATATATAGGCCCTTCCCAGAGGGAAGCATTGATTTGCAGAGGTGACAGAGCTCAAGCTTTTAAAACAGAGATAACTAATTTTGGGTGGTATGCTTTCATTGTCAACGCAATGACCAATAGTTTTCACCATCTTCCATGCTACACATACTATAGGCGGTTCCCAAACAGAAAGGTAAAGTTTTGACTCCCCCACCATCGATCAATCACACTCCACGACTAGCCGAATCCTCAGGTGCCTTCCATACCAACAAGAATCCAGGGGGAGTTTTGTTTGCAATTATCTTTTTGATTTGAGCATGGAGCTGGGCATTCCAATTACCGGCCCCTTTCTCGTGAGTGATAGTGAATAAACACGTATCGAGGATAACATGCCTAGCATGGAAGATACTGATCGCCCCTTGTCACCACATGAGCGGTTCGGGCATACAAAACAGATTACTACTTGAAGATTTAGAGAGTGGCACATGCAAATTTACTTGGAACGGTAGGTAGATACCGCATATAGGTAGGTATGGTGGACTCATATGGAACAACTTTGGGTTTATGGAAGTGGATGCACAAGCAGTATTCCCGCTTAGTACAGGTGAAGGCTCGCAAAAGACTGAGAGGCGACCAACTAGAGAGCGACAACAGTCATCAATAAGCATTGAAATTAACCAACGTTGAGTGCAAGCATGAGTAGGACATAAATCACCATGAACATGAATATCATGGAGGCTATGTTGATTTTGTTTCAACTACATGCGTGAACATGTGCCAAGTCAACCCACTTGAATCATTCAAAGGAGGATACCATCCTATCATACTACATCATAATCATCTTGAAATTCATGTTGGCATCCAAGACAAACCATTATAAGCTCCTAGCTAGTTAAGCATGGCATCAGAAACTATGATCTCTAAGTTGTCATTGCAAACATGTTTCTCTCATAACAAAGCAGAATTAGGAACGATGAGCTAGTCATATTTACAAAAACAAAATAGGTCGAGTTCATACCAGCTTTTCCAGGCTCAGTCACTTCATCATATATCGTCATTATTGCCTTTCACTTGCACGACCGAATGATGTGAATCATAATGAGAGTGTTCGTGCATTGGACAAAGCTAGAATATGCAAGCAAACACAAAGGAGAAGACAAAGTAATATGGCTCTTTGACGGATAAACAAATATGCATGTGAGAGCCACTAAACATTTTAACCATGGTCTTCTACCTTGACCCAAAGAAAAAGAAAACTATTTACACGGGAAAGCTCCTAACAAGCAAAATAAGAACAAGAAATATTTTTGGGGTTTCCCTTTTAAAAACCACTAAGCAAGTAGAAAAGTAAACTTACAACTTTTTTTTCTCAAATCAAACAAACACACGAGAAGAAAGCGAGAAAAAGAAATAAACTAGCATGGATGATACAGTGGCAAGGTGTGAACACCGACTATCAAAGTGAAAGTGTAAGCATGAATATAAAGTCGGTGAGAAATACGAACTCCCCCAAGCTTAGGCTTTTGGCCTAAGTTGGTCTACTCCCACGGCTGGTCCGGGCGATATCCAAAATCATGATGGGGGTTGTACGGGATCGCGGTAGCTACCGCCTGAATAGCTGCCTCATGGAGGCGAGCAGCCTGCGCCTCCTTCTCATACTCCTTTGCCTCTCCTCTGGTTATGTAATATCTCCGTTTTACCTGAAAGTCAAAGAAGGCAGGAGAAGGAAGGGTAATATGGAACACACGCAGTCAATTAAATATTAACCGGTATAGGAGGGATTCATTATCCCTCTCAAGGAACTGATAACGTGTCATAGCGGTGCGATCAAGGAAAGCTGTATGGAGCAGGGGATCTCCTTCGCGGATGGGTACTCCAAGAAAATTTGCTATGCGAGTGGCATAGATCCCACCAAAGAAATCCCCTTCATTAGAATTATTATTTAGCCTCCTCGTGATTATAGCTCCCATGTTGAAACTTCTATCACCTGTTACTGCGCTCTTAAGAATACTAAGGTCAGGTGCGCAGAGGTGACAATGATCAATCTTGCCGTTAATGCATCGACCTATGAAGAGGGCAAAATAATGTAAGGCAGCGAATTGAATGCTCCCCAAGGTAGCCTGCGTAATATCTCTAGTTTCTCCAACAGTTATACTAGAAAAGAAATCTCTAGCCGAAGACTTAGGAGGATCATTGGGACTACCCCAATCAGGTATCTTGCAAATTCTATTAAAATCCTCTAAATCCATGGTATACGATTTGTCATAAAGATCAAACAGTATGGATGAGTCACGGCCAACTGAAAATCTGAATCTACGAACAAAAGAGGCAGTGAGCATAGTATACTGTTCACACTTGTTGGAGATGAATTCTTCGAGCCCGACGTTGTGAACAAATGTATCAAACTCGTCTTTGAAACTTGCATCAATCATGAATTCATCGAAAGTCCATTCACATGGTTGTACCTGTGCGTTCCTCGGTTGATAAGAGTCGGGCTCCCGAATCGAGAGACGGGGACCCCTTTTGCTTGAGGAACCACCATGATAGTTTCTCTTGAATATCTTCTTTTTTTCTGAAATTTTTAGTGACTCAGAAGAAAAGTGAATAAGGCTCAACAAAACACATATCCACTACTCCTTCAAGGGCCTAGAGGTCATATCATGCATCAAAACTACTTGGGACCAACTAAAATGAATATGCAAAGCTCAAGAACAAGGTCACCAAGGCAGCAAAAATACGCAACGAATAAGGCACTAGAGCAAAAACTAATTGGACCAATGGAGGAGTCACATACCAAGGAAGAATTTCCCGAAAACAGTTTGGTGAATGGGGCTTTGCACAAGGAGATCGAAAAATGCAGCAAGACGAGCAAGAACACGGGTTTGAGCTATGGAATGATTTTTCCTGGAGGTAGGAGAAGGAGATGGGAGCTGGAATAAGTGGAGGGGGGCCACGTGGGGCCCACAAGCCTGCCAGGCCCGGCCAGGGGGGTGGCCCGGCCTGCTAGGCTTATGGCCTATTGGTGCATCCCCTTGACTAGCTCTCTATCTCAGAATTTTTCAAAAATTTCAGAAAAAAATCATACTTGAATTTCGAGGCATGATAACTTTTATTTTCAGGACACTTTTCTAATGGAAAGAGAATGCATAAAATAGGAAAATAAAACTAAATTTATCATTTTTCTTCTAAGCAACAGAAAGTACAAGTTGGGAACACAGGGTTGTGACTCCTAGATTCATCCATCTCATGGTCATCAAAAGAAATCCGTCAATGAGGTTGATCAAGTCTCCTTGACAAACTTTTTTCGAATCACATAAAACCAGAATTTTTTCGAATAATCACTAGGTTACCTCAACGGGGATGTGCATATCCCCAACAAGTAAATCATACTTCATCTTGACAGTAGGTATAGGGCATTCAAAGCCCCCAATAAGAATTGATGAAGTTTTTTCAATAGCATTGATGCAATGTACTTGATATTGTTTCTTTGGAAAGTGCACCGTATGCTCATTACCGTTAACATGGAAAGTGACATTGCCTTTGTTGCAATCAATAACAGCCCCTGTAGTGTTTAAAAAGGGTCTTCCAAGGATGACCGCCATGGCATCATCCTCGGGAATATTCAGAATAACATAGTCCGTTAAGATAGTAACGTTAGCAACCACAACAGGCACATCCTCGCAAATGCCCTAGGAAAAGCAGTTGATTTGTCAGCCATTTGCAAGGAGATTTCAGTGGGTGTCAACTTATCCAATTCAAGTCCACGATAAAGAGAGAGAGAGGCATAACACTAACATCGGCTCCAAGATCGCATAAAGCGGTTCTAACGTAGTTTCTTTAATGGAGCAAGGTATAGTGGGAACTCCGGGATCACCTAGTTTCTTAGGAGTTCCACCCTTGAAGGTGTTGTTGGCAAGCATGGGGAAATCTCAACTTCAGGTATCTTCCTTTTATTGGTCACAATATCTTTCATGTACTTAGCATAAGGAGACATTTTGAGCATATCTCTCAAACGCATTTGCAGAAAGACAGGTCTAATCATTTCAACAAAGCGCTCAAAATCCTCATCATCCTTTTTCTTGGATGGTTTGGGAGGAAAGGGCATGGGTTTTTGATACGTCTCCGTCGTATCTACTTTTCCGAACTCTTTTGCCCTTGTTTTGGACTCTAACTTGCATGATTTGAATGGAACTAACCCGGACTGACGCTGTTTTCAGCAGAATTGCCATGGTGTTGTTTTTGTGTAGAAATAAAAGTTCTCAGAATGTCCTGAAAATTTACGGAGATTTTTTCTGGAATAAAAGAAAAATACCTGTGCAAAGATCCACCGGAGGGGCGTGCCAGTGGGCCACAAGCCCACAGGCCACAGCCACCCCCTATCGCCGCGCCGTGCAGGCTTGTGGGGCCCACGTGGCACCACCGCCCCCAATCTCAGCTATATATCTTCCGTTTTGCCTGGAAAAAATCATAGAGAAGGTTTCATCGCGTTTTGCGATATGGAGGCGCCGCCACATCCTGTTCTTCATCTGGAGGGCAGATCTGGAGTCCGTTTCAGGCTCCGAAGAGGGGAAATCGTCGCCATCGTCATCATCAACCTTTCTCCATCGACAATTCCATGATGCTCTTCATCGTTCGTGAAAGTGCGTTATACCGACTAGAGGGGGGGGGTGAATAGGAGATTTTTAGAATTTCATCACTGAGGAAATTCCTCACTGATGACTAACTTACAGCGGAAACAGTAAAGGATCAGAAGTGCAAAGTTTCACAATAGCAGTTTTTCAGAGTGAGGAATGTGAAAACAGATTGCACAGTGAGGAGGCACGCAGAATACAGATGAGGATTAACTAGCGTGAAGAATTTGGGGTTGAGGAATTTCAGAGAAAGTCTTCAGCAAATTCTTCAAACAGTAGGAGTGAAAGTCATCAACACATAATCTGAGGAAAGTAAGGAGTTGAGGAATTAGAACCCGTTTCATAGCGAAGATAGTAGTTGATGACCCAGTTCCACCTGCTGTGACGGCCGTACATCTGGTTTGGAGCGGCTTGGTATTGAAACCAAAGGACACACAGTCCCGGGACACATAGTCCCTACCGTGTTCTCCTTGGGCTAAGAACACACAGTCCTAGCCCAACACTCGTGCTAAGTCTTCAGGGCAGACTTCCAAACCCTCACAAACTTGGTCACCCGGCGATCCACAATTGATCCCTGGAAAGCTCTAGACCATGACGCCTAACCGTCTGGAGGATGCACAGTCCTCAAAGGTAAAAGGCTTCAGTCCCACACAAGAACAACTTCTTCAGTGATGCTCAATCACTAGGTTTGGTTTGTGGTTTCGGTGTATGGGGTATTTCCTGACTGATGAATTACTCTCGAAGACTCTGAGGAATTTGGGTTGCTCTTATGACAAGTGTCAGTTTCTAGCGGAGCAGCCAACCAGCTAAAGGTTGTGGGGGGCGGCTATTTATAGCCTGGGAGCATCCCGACATGATTTGACACTAATGCCCTTAAATAATATGACCGTTGGTGTGGATAAGACCAATGACTTGGCGTGTCTATTGAAACGGTCGGAACCCTCAACTGTGAGAGTCCTCATGTCACTCGTATTCCTCACTTGAGGCTTTTGGTAGGATTAGGCTTGGATTGAGCATCATGAGGAAATTCATTCCAAAGTGTAACTTCGACCCCCTTTAACAGTACGGTATTCCTATTACTCAAATGTGAAGAAAATAAAATAGAAAGAGTAAATCTTCATGCTTCAAAGTCTTCAAAATGATTTTCTTCAGGACACACCGAATTCCTCAATTTCAGTATCTTCATGAGGAATATCGATTTCATCGCAGATTCTTCGCGATTCAATTCTTCAGCTTCAGACTAATTTCTTCAACTGAAGATATACATTTTTAGGGGTCGATATTCATCAAATATTTCCTCAATGACTTATAGATCCTGTGTACACTCATAAACACATTAGATACTTAACCTATAAGTCTTCAAATCACCAAAATCACTAAGGGGCACTAGATGCACTTACATTCTCCCCCTTTTTGGTGGTTGATGACAATTAGGTTAAGTCTTGAACAGGGATTAAAAATATGAAGTGTAAATACTCGTTTGAGGAATTTGAAATCAAGATTCATAGAGACTCCCCCTGAAGATGTGCATATCTTGAGGATTTTTCTTTTCACAGCAAATGCACATTGATGATTTATATCATGGAGGTCTCCCCCTGAGTCTTGTAAACCATGCATACATGTAACATATCGTATGAAGAAAATGAAAATGCATGATGAAAAATGGTATCTGACGAATTCTAGCATGCGTGCATTAAAACTTGAGGAATAAGCATGCGAAGAAAAACGTTCAAAAGCGTCAGAGTACCATCGGGCTTAAGTTATAACTCATTACATAAAAACTTCAGAAGAGCCAAGAGTTTGTAACTTAAATATAGTTCATAAGCCCCAAAATATCCCGCTTGAAGACTAACTCTGAAGTTTCTCCCCCTTTGTCATCAAGTGACAGAAAGGGACAAACTGAGGACTAACGCCCGTGAAGACTTCACTTCTTGGCGGTTGAGGAAGAGCCGCGACGCTTCTTGGGAGCAGTCTTCTTCCTTGGACCGGTAGTAGTGTCGAGCTGTTCTTCATCAGTTTCAGCAATGCGGAATGAAGAAAAGGAGTTGTCTTCAAGGTCTGGAACTGGAATGGGCCTGAACTTCTTGGGAGGCCACGACCAGTCAAAGTCTCGGTCAAAGTCTATTTCTTCAAGCTCAGTCTGAGTCTTCAGATGTGCAAGTGTAGCCCAGGTGCGATCAAAAACCTCATGCAAATAGTGATGGTTGAGCTTCATAGAGTTCTGTGTTTCAGTGAGGGTTTTCACAATGGCGCCAAACTGGCGTTTGACCCACTTGTGATTGCGATCCACCTTCTGGTGAAGACTGTGGAGGAGATCTCTTGTATTCATCACGCGAGGAGGAACGGGGCTTGCCGGACGAGTTTCAGTATCATCCCATGAAGAATAAGCTTCTGGCTCTCTGAACCGGCCATCAAGGGGCCTACTGCCTTCTTCAATCACTGATTTGCCTTTTCCTTCAATGGGCTCGAAAGTCTTCTTGTTGACCCAGATAGGAGGCATATAACCAACATGGTTTTGGCAGTCAGCATGGAAGTTGATGCCTGTCCTTGTCCTGATGAATCTCCTGATCCATGGGGCATATATCTTGTGATCAAATGGACACATAGCATTGTCGGCCAAAGTCCTCAAGAAGAAATCAAGGATGTTGATAGGAATACCATGGATGATGTTGAAGAGGATATTCTTCATGAGGCCTATGACATCTTCTTCATCATCATGGCCTTTGATCGGCGCGAGCACACTGCAGAGGATTCTGTAGACAGACCTTGGTGTATATTTGAGCTCGTGGACGAGGAATGTTTTTCTCGGTGATTTTCCTTCAGCCAAAGGCTTCATGAGAACTTCCATCATCCCATTGGGCAGCTCACGCTCACCATAAAGCTTCACAACCTCCTGTGAGGGAATTGGTACAGGCAGTTCACGGAGGAGCTCAGTAGCAGGAGCCTTGTAGTGAGTGTTTTGTGTCATCCAGTCAAACACCCAAGTGTTAATGTCTTCAGGGTTGCCAGAGATATGAAGAGTGGCATAGAACTGAAGAATGAGCTCACTATTCCAGTCTGAGATGTCGGAGCACATTGGCAGCAAACCAGCGTCATGAAGTTCATTGAGGACTGGCTCTAGGCACGGTAGTGCTTCAAGTTCAACATGAGGAATATGCCTGTGCTGGAATATCTTGTTTCTTCCACACAACACAGAAGCATAATAATTTAGCTCTGTCCTAGTCCAAAACTTCAGATGCCTCATTTGAGGCTTGTCATAGGGGTTCTCTCCAATGAAGTACATGCGCTCTTCAAAGAAATTCTCCTTTTGAAACTGTGGTCGCTTGGAGAATGCCTGACGCTGAACTGGCTGAAGATTTTGCTGAGGAACAGGAGGGGAGACAACAATTGCAGTCTCGGGGTTGAGCACGACGAAGGCATTGTCTTGATCAGGTGCATTTTCCTCAGCGTTTTCCTTAGGGTGACGAATTTCATCAGCTGGGGCTTCAGGCTGAGGAGATGGCTCTGGCTGGGCGTCAGGCTGAGGGGCTTGCTCTGGCTGTGCATCAGGCTGAGGAATAGGATCATCTTGCTCAGGTGGAGGAGTTGGGTCAGCCTGTTCCTCATCTTGAAGATTTTGCTCAGAGCTTTGAATTTCATCAGCTTGAGGATTTTTAGTTTGTTCTTCCTCAGCTGGCTTGGTGGCAGAGGCAGTTTCATCAGCTGGTGCAGCTGATCCTTGAGCAGTGTCTTTCTGAGGAATGAAGGGATGAGGACTATCGTCAATACAAATTTCTTTGCCAGTGTGTTCCTCAGAGGCGGCATCCTTCATTTCCTCATCTGCCCCTTTCGCTTGATCATCAAGGATGACTATTTCATAAGACGGAGCGACATTTAGGGGCACAGGGTCCAGAGGAGCAGTCTCTTCAAGCGCTTTGAGGCGCTTGGCCTCTATTTCTTCTTCTGCCGAGGAGGCCTTTCTCTTTTTGGCTTCCTTCTCAGCAGCCCTGGTTTTCTTCACGTCTGATGTAGACAGAGTCATCTTCTTCACCTTTGAAGCTTTTGGTGAAGGGGTTCTCTCGGCAGATTCTTCAAATGGCTTTGAGGAAACAGCTAGAGCAGAGTCATCAGCTTGCTTTGATGAAGCAACTGGGTCAGGGGCAGTCTCATCAGCTGCAGCAGGTTCATCAGCTGGAGCTTCCATGATGATCTCTTCAATAGCCGGTACATCTACATGGCTTTCTTGGTGTATTTCCTCAGCTTGAGGAGATTCATCTACTGGCTCTTCAATCAAGGGCTGGGGAGTTGGTGCTGGAGGTGCAGCCTTCTTGTTGTAGTCATCAATAGCTTTAGTGGCCAGCTTGATGAAATTGCTCTTGAGACTCTTACGATCTGACATCTTGGAGTATTTGTCAGTCAAATTCTTCAACTCAGCCTGTGTTGACACCAGTGCATCAGGCGTCAAGCTGAGGAGATTCTGCTTGAGGAATTTCTCCTTCTTAAGCTTCGCAACCTTGGCCTGCTTGGCCTACTGTTCTTTCCACTTGGCTTCATTGATGAAAGTGGCCACCATGTTACTGATGCCAGGGGGAAGTTTCAAATCATCAAGCGGAGTGTTTGGGTCCTCATACCAGATGTTGATGTAGTCTAGCAGGACCTTGGGGTCCATGGCCAGAGGAATGGCGCTGCCTGATGCTTGAGCTACCCTTTCCTGCTTGTTTCTGATTATGGCTTGTAGGGTTTGATCATCATATTCATCACTACCCTCTGATGCAGACGGGACGGTGATGATTTTGCTGGGGCTCGGCAGAGTTGCTCTTTCAGCAGACACCTGAGTCTTCACCGGAGGTGGTGAGGACTTTGTCTCCAAGCTGGTTGCAGCCAGGAGTGAGGAGCTGGAGGTGGCGGTCATTGGCTTCATGACTTGCTTCTGTACTGGTGTCTCTTGAGGCTTTGGTGGTGGTGCTGAGGATTTTGGAGCTGAGGGTTTTGGCGCTGAGGGTTTTGTAACTGATGCCTGAGCAGACTTCTCTTGAGACTTTGGAGCCCTTGGCTTTGACGACACAGACTGTGGTTAAGGAATTGCTAAACCAGAGGTCTCAACGAGAGAGGAAGTAGGTGCAGCTGAGGCAGCAGTTGAGGATTCATTGAATTTCCTCACTGCAGCATCTGCCTGCTTCTTGAGCTTAGCCAGATGCTTTTCCTTCTCATCTGGATAGTCATCAAGGGTCTTGATGCTTGAGGGATGTGCTACTTGATGAGCCTCAAGTGGGGCCCGTTTGCGAGGAGGCTTCACGGCGAATTTCTTCGCATATTTTGAAGTTACAAACCTGTATTCCTTCCATTCCTTAGCCCATCGGCGTTCTATTTTCTGCACTCGAATCTTTCTCTTGGCCATTGTTTCATTTTCATCAGGTGTGCAATAGTCCAAGTAAATATCCCAAGGGATACCCACGGCTGTGTTCTGTTCAAGTTTCTTTCCTCCCTTCTGCTTTCTATCATCCTCCATTTTCTTCAGCTGAGGATTTTGCTGTGTTGGAATTATGCCCTAGAGGCAATAATAAATGTATAGTTATTATTATAATTCCTGTATCAAGATAATAGTTTATTATCCATGCTATAATTGTATTGAATGAAGACTCATTTACATGTGTGGATACATAGACAAAACACCGTCCCTAGCATGCCTCTAGTTGGCTAGCCAGTTGATCGATGATAGTCAGTGTCTTCTGATTATGAACAAGGTGTTGTTGCTTGATAACTGGATCACGTCATTGGGAGAATCACGTGATGGACTAGACCCAAACTAATAGACGTAGCATGTTGATCGTGTCATTTTGTTGCTACTGTTTTCTGCGTGTCAAGTATTTATTCCTATGACCATGAGATCATATAACTCACTGGCACCGGAGGAATGCTTTGTGTGTATCAAACGTCGCAACGTAACTGGGTGACTATAAAGATGCTCTACAGGTATCTCCGAAGGTGTTAGTTGAGTTAGTATGGATCAAGACTGGGATTTGTCACTCCGTGTGACGGAGAGGTATCTCGGGGCCCACTCGGTAATACAACATCACACACAAGCCTTGCAAGCAATGTAACTTAGTGTAAGTTGCGGGATCTTGTATTACGGAACGAGTAAAGAGACTTGCCGGTAAACGAGATTGAAATAGGTATACGGATACTGACCATCGAATCTCGGGCAAGTAACATACCGAAGGACAAAGGGAATGACATACGGGATTATACGAATCCTTGGCACTGAGGTTCAAACGATAAAGATCTTCGTAGAATATGTAGGATCCAATATGGGCATCCAGGTCCCGCTATTGGATATTGACCGAGGAGTCTCTCGGGTCATGTCTACATAGTTCTCGAACCCGCAGGGTCTGCACACTTAAGGTTCGACGTTGTTTTATGCGTATTTGAGTTATATGGTTGGTTACCGAATGTTGTTCGGAGTCCCGGATGAGATCACGGACGTCACGAGGGTTTCCGGAATGGTCCGGAAACGAAGATTGATATATAGGATGACCTCATTTGATTACCGGAAGGTTTTCGGAGTTACCGGGAATGTACCGGGAATGACGAATGGGTTCCGGGAGTTCACCGGGGGGGGGGGGGGGCAACCCACCCCGGGGAAGCCCATAGGCTTTGGGGAGGCACACCAGCCCTTAGTGGGCTGGTGGGACAGCCCCAAGGGGGCCTATGCGCCAAGAGAAAGAAATCAAAGGAAAAGAAAAAAAAAGAGGGAAGAAGTGGGAAGGGAGGGGGACTCCTCCCACCAAACCAAGTCCAACTCGGTTTGGGGGGGGGGAGTCCTCCCCCCTTTGGCTCGGCCGACCCCTTGGGATGTTGGGGAACGTCGCATGGGAAACAAATATTTTCCTACGCGCACGAAAACCTATCATGGTGATGTCCATCTACGAGAGGGGATGAGTGATCTACGTACCCTTGTAGATCGTACAGCAGAAGCGTTAGAGAACGCGGTTGATGTAGTGGAACGTCCTCACGTCCATCGATCCGCCCCGCGAACAATCCCGCGATCAGTCCCACGATCTAGTACCGAACGGACGGCACCTCCGCGTTCAGCACACGTACAGCTCGACGATGATCTCGGCCTTCTTGATCCAGCAAGAGAGACGGAGAGGTAGAAGAGTTCTCCGGCAGCGTGACGGCGCTCCGGAGGTTGGTGATGATCTTGTCTCAGCAGGGCTCCGCCCGAGCTCCGCAGAAACACGATCTAGAGGAAAAACTATGGAGGTATGTGGTCGGGCAGCCGTGAGAAAGTCGTCTCAAATCTGCCCTAAAAGCCCCATATATATAGGAGGAGGGAGGGGGACCTTGCCTTGGGGTCCAAGGGACTCCCAAGGGGTCGGCCGAGCCAAGGGGGGGAGGACTCCCCCCCCCAAACCGAGTTGGACTTGGTTTGGTGGGGGAGTCCCCCTCCCTTCCCACTTCTTCCCTCTTTTTTTTTCTTTTCCTTTGATTTTCTTATCTTGGTGCATAGGCTCCCTTGGGGCTGTCCCACCAGCCCACTAAGGGCTGGTGTGTCCCCCAAAAGCCTATGGGCTTCCCCGGAGTGGGTTGCCCCCCTCCGGTGAACTCCCGAAACCCATTCGTCATTCCCGGTACATTCCCGGTAACTCCGAAAACCTTCCGGTAATCAAATGAGGTCATCCTATATATCAATCTTCGTTTCCGGACCATTCCGGAAACCCTCGTGACGTCCGTGATCTCATCCGGGACTCCGAACAACATTCGGTAACCAACCATATAACTCAAATACGCATAAAACAACGTCGAACCTTAAGTGTGCAGACCCTGCGGGTTCGAGAACTATGTCGACATGACCCGAGAGACTCCTCGGTCAATATCCAATAGCGGGACCTGGATGCCCATATTGGATCCTACATATTCTACGAAGATCTTTATCGTTTGAACCTCAGTGCCAAGGATTCGTATAATCCCGTATGTCATTTCCTTTGTCCTTCGGTATGTTACTTGCCCGAGATTCGATCGGCAGTATCCGTATACCTATTTCAATCTCGTTTACCGGCAAGTATCTTTACTTGTTCCGTAATACAAGATCCCGCAACTTACACTAAGTTACATTGCTTGCAAGGCTTGTGTGTGATGTTGTATTACCGAGTGGGCCCCGAGATACCTCTCCGTCACACGGAGTGACAAATCCCAGTCTTGATCCATACTAACTCAACTAACACCTTCGGAGATACCTGTAGAGCATCTTTATAGTCACCCAGTTACGTTGCGACGTTTGATACACACAAAGCATTCCTCCGGTGTCAGTGAGTTATATGATCTCATGGTCATAGGAATAAATACTTGACACGCAGAAAACAGTAGCAACAAAATGACACGATCAACATGCTACGTCTATTAGTTTGGGTCTAGTCCATCACGTGATTCTCCCAATGACGTGATCCAGTTATCAAGCAACAACACCTTGTTCATAATCAGAAGACAATGACTATCATCGATCAACTGGCTAGCCAACTAGAGGCATGCTAGGGACGGTGTTTTGTCTATGTATCCACACATGTAAATGAGTCTTCATTCAATATAATTATAGCATGGATAATAAACTATTATCTTGATACAGGAATTATAATAATAACTATACATTTATTATTGCCTCTAGGGCATAATTCCAACAGTCTCCCACTTGCACTAGAGTCAATAATCTAGCCCTCACATCACCATTTGAATTACATTGTAATAAATCTAACACCCATACAGTTCTGGTGTCGATCATGTTTTGGCCGTGGAAGAGGTTTAGTCAGCGGGTCTGCTACATTCAGATCCGTGTGCACTTTGCATATATTTACGTCCTCCTCCTCGACGTAGTCGCGGATGAGGTTGAAGCGTCGTTTGATGTGTCTGGTCTTCTTGTGAAACCTTGGTTCCTTTGCTAAGGCAATGGCACCAGTGTTGTCACAGAACAAGGTTATTGGATCCAGCGCACTTGGCACCACTCCAAGATCCGTCATGAACTGCTTCATCCAGACACCCTCCTTAGCCGCCTCCGAGGCAGCCATGTACTCCGCTTCACATGTAGAATCTGCTACGACGCTTTGCTTGGAACTGCACCAGCTTACTGCACCCCCATTAAGAATAAATACGTATCCGGTTTGCGACTTAGAGTCGTCCGGATCTGTGTCAAAGCTTGCATCGACGTAACCGTTTACGGGGAGCTCTTCATCACCTCCATACACGAGAAACATCTCCTTAGTCCTTTTCAGGTACTTCAGGATATTCTTGACCGCCGTCCAGTGATCCACTCCTGGATTACTCTGGAACCTACCTGCCATACTTATGGCTAGGCTAACATCCGGTCTAGTGCACAGCATTGCATACATGATAGAGCCTACGGCTGAAGCATAGGGGACGGAGCGCATATGCTCTCTATCTTCATCAGTTGCTGGGCACTGAGTCTTACTCAATGTCGTACCTTGTAACACCGGCAAGAACCCTTTCTTGGACTGTTCCATTTTGAACCTCTTCAAAACTTTATCAAGGTATGTGCTTTGTGAAAGTCCTATCAGGCGTTTTGATCTATCCCTATAGATCTTAATGCCTAGAATGTAAGCAGCTTCTCCTAGGTCCTTCATAGAGAAACTTTTATTCAAGTAACCTTTTATGCTCTCCAAAAGCTCTACGTTGTTTCCAATCAGTAATATGTCATCCACATATAATATTAGAAACGCCACAGAGCTCCCACTCACTTTCTTGTAAATACAAGACTCTCCAACCACTTGTATAAACCCAAATGCTTTGATCACCTCATCAAAGCGCTTGTTCCAACTCCGAGATGCTTGCACCAGTCCATAAATGGATCGCTGGAGTTTGCACACCTTGTCAGCATTTTTAGGATCCACAAAACCTTCGGGTTGCATCATATACAACTCTTCCTTAAGGAAACCGTTGAGGAACGCCGTTTTGACATCCATCTGCCAGATTTTATAATCGAAAAATGCAGCTATTGCTAATATGATTCTGACGGACTTAAGCATCGCTACGGGTGAGAAGGTCTCATCGTAGTCAACTCCTGGAACTTGTGAAAAACCCTTCGCCACAAGTCGAGCTTTATAAACGGTCACATTACCGTCAGCGTCCGTCTTCTTCTTAAAGATCCATTTGTTCTGAATAGCCTTGCGGCCTTCAGGTAGTATCTCCAAAGTCCACACTTTGTTCTCATACATGGATCCTATCTCGGATTTCATGGCTTCTAGCCATTTGTTGGAATCTGGGCCCACCATTGCTTCTTCATAATTTGCAGGTTCATTGTTGTCTAACAACATGATTGACAAGACGGGATTACCGTACCACTCTGGAGCAGCGCGTGATCTCGTCGACCTGCGTGGTTCAACAGAAACTTGAACTGGAGTTTCATGATCATCATCATTAACTTCCTCCTCAACCGGCGTCGCAACGACAGAGGTTTCCCCTTGCCCTGCGCCGCCATCCAGAGGGATGAGAGGTTCGACAACCTCGTCAAGTTCTATCTTCCTCCCACTCAATTCTCTCGAGAGAAACTCCTTCTCGAGAAAAGTTCCGTTTTTAGCAACAAACACTTTGCCCTCGGATTTGAGATAGAAGGTGTACCCAACTGTCTCCTTTGGGTAACCTATGAAGATGCACTCTTCCGCTTTGGGTTCCAGCTTTTCAGGCTGAAGCTTTTTGACATAAGCATCACATCCCCAAACTTTAAGAAACGACAACTTTGGTCTTTTGCCATACCACAGTTCGTATGGTGTCGTCTCAACGGATTTTGATGGTGCCCTATTTAAAGTGAATGCAGCTGTTTCTAATGCATAACCCCAAAATGATAACGGCAAATCAGTAAGAGACATCATAGATCGCACCATCTCTAACAAAGTACGATTACGACGTTCGGACACACCATTACGCTGTGGTGTTCCAGGCGGTGTTAACTGCGAAACAATTCCACATTGTCTTAAGTGAGTACCAAACTCGAAACTCAGATATTCACCCCCACGATCAGACCGTAGGAACTTGATCTTCTTGTTACGATGATTTTCTACTTCACTCTGAAATTGCTTGAACTTTTCAAATGTTTCAGACTTGTGCTTCATCAAGTAGACATAACCATATCTACTTAAATCGTCAGTGAAGGTGAGAAAATAACGATATCCGCCGCGTGCCTCCACGCTCATCGGACCGCACACATCGGTATGTATGATTTCCAACAAGTCACTTGCACGCTCCATTGTTCCGGAGAACGGAGTTTTAGTTATCTTGCCCATGAGGCATGGTTCGCACATGTCAAGTGAATCAAAGTCAAGTGACTCCAAAAGTCCATCAGCATGGAGTTTCTTCATGCGCTTTACACCAATATGACCCAAGCGGCAGTGCCACAAAAATATGGCGCTATCATTGTTTACTCTAACTCTTTTGGTCTCAATGTTATGTATATGCGTATCGCTATCGAGATTCAATATGAACAATCCTCTCACATTCGGTGCATGACCATAAAAGATGTTACTCATAGAAATAGAACAACCATTATTTTCAGACTTAAAAGAGTAACCGTCTCGCAATAAACAAGATCCAGATATAATGTTCATGCTCAACGCATGCACTAAATAACAATGATTTAAGTTCATCACTAATCCCGATGGTAGTTGAAGTGACACGGTGCCGACGGCGATTGCATCAACCTTGGAACCGTTTCCTACGCGCATCGTCACTTCGTCTTTCGCTAGCCTTCGTCTATTCCGCAGTTCCTGCTTCGAGTTGCAAATGTGAGCAACAGAACCGGTATCGAATACCCAGGCACTACTACGAGAGCCGGTTAAGTACACATCAATAACATGTATATCAAATATACCTGATTTTTCTTTGCCCGCCTTCTTATCTGCCAGATACTTGGGGCAATTGCGCTTCCAGTGACCCATACCCTTGCAATAGAAGCACTCTGTTTCAGGCTTAGGTCCAGCCTTGGGTTTCTTCGGCGGATTGGCAACAGGCTTGCCGCTCTTCTTCGAATTGCCCTTCTTGCCTTTGCCGTTTCTCTTGAAACTAGTGGTCTTGCTCACCATCAACACTTGATGCTCTTTTCGGAGTTCAGACTCTGCGACTTTCAGCATCGCAAACAACTCGCCGGGAGACTTGTTCATCCCTTGCATGTTGTAGTTCAACACAAAGCCTTTATAGCTTGGCGGCAGTGATTGGAGGATTCTGTCAGTGATAGCTTCTTGCGGGAGTTCAATCCCCAGTTCAGCTAGACGGTTTGAGTACCCAGACATTTTGAGCACATGTTCACTGACAGACGAGTTTTCCTCCATCTTGCAAGCATAGAATTTATCGGAGGTCTCATACCTCTCGATCCGGGCGTTCTTCTGAAAGATAAACTTCAACTCCTGGAACATCTCAAATGCTCCATGACGCTCAAAGCGACGTTGAAGTCCCGGCTCTAAGCCATACAAGACTGCACATTGAACTATTGAGTAGTCCTCCTTACGTGCTAACCAAGCGTTCTTAACATCCTGATCAGCCGTAGCGGGTGGTTCATCTCCTAGCGCAGCATTAAGGACATAATACTTCTTTCCAGCTTGTAAGATTAGCTTAAGATCACGAGCCCAGTCTACAAAGTTGCTTTCATCATCTTTCAACTTAGGTTTCTCTAGGAACGTATTAAAATTCAGGATGACACTTGCGTGAGCCATGATCTACAACACAAATATATTCAAAGTGGACTTAGACTATGTTCAAGATAATTAGAGTTCAACTTAATCAAATTATATGCTAAACTCCCACTCAAAAAGTACATCTCTCTAGTCATTTGAGTGGTTCATGATCCACTTACACTATCCCAAGTCCGATCATCACGTGAGTCGAGAGTAGTTTCAGTGGTAAGCATCCCTATGCTAATCATATCAACTATATGATTCATGATCGACCTTTCGTTCTCATGTGTTCCGAGGCCATGTCTGCACATGCTAGGCTCGTCAAGCTTAACCCGAGTGTTCCGCGTGCGCAACTGTTTTGCACCCGTTGTATGTGAACGTTGAGTCTATCACACCCGATCATCACGTGGTGTCTCAAAACGACGAACTGTAGCAACGGTGCACAGTCGGGGAGAACACAATTTCGTCTTGAAATTTTAGTGAGAGAGCACCTCATATTGCTACCGTCGTTCTAAGCAAAATAAGGTGCATAAAAGGATTAACATCACATGCAATTCATAAGTGACATGATATGGCCATCATCACGTGCTTCTTGATCTCCATCACCAAAGCACCGTCACGATCTTCTTGTCACCGGCGCCACACCATGATCATCCATCAACGTGTTGCCATCGGGGTTGTCGTGCTACTTATGCTATTACTACTAAAGCTACATCCTAGCAAAATAGTAAACGCATCTACAAGCACAAATATGTTAGTATAAAGACAACCCTATGGCTCCTGCCGGTTGCCGTACCATCGACGTGCAAGTCGATCTTTCTATTACAACATGATCAGCTCATACATCCAATATATCACATCACATCATTGGCCATATCACATCACAATCATACCCTGCAAAAACAAGTTAGACGTCCTCTAATTTTGTTGTTGCAAGTTTTACGTGGTGACCAAGGGTATCTAGTAGGATCGCATCTTACTTACGCAAACACCACAACGGAGATATATGAGTTGCTATTTAACCTCATCCAAGGACCTCCTCGGTCAAATCTGATTCAACTAAAGTTGGAGAAACCGTCACTTGCCAGTCATCTTTGAGCAAAGGGGGTTACTCGTAACGATGAAACCAGTCTCTCGTAAGCGTACGAGTAATGTCGATCCAAGCCGCTTCAATCCAACAATACCACGGAATCAAGAAAAGACTAAGGAGGGCAGCAGAACGCACATCACCACCCACAAAACCTTTTGTGTTCTACTCGAGAAGACATCTACGCATGAACCTAGCTCATGATGCCACTGTTGGGGAACGTCGCATGGGAAACAAAAATTTTCCTACGCGCACGAAGACCTATCATGGTGATGTCCATCTATGAGAGGGGATGAGTGATCTATGTACCCTTGTAGATCGTACAGCAGAAGCGTTAGAGAACGCGGTTGATGTAGTGGAACGTCCTCACGTCCCTCGATCCGCCCCGCGAACAATCCCGCGATCAGTCCCACGATCTAGTACCGAACGGACGGCACCTCCGCGTTCAGCACACGTACAGCTCGACGATGATCTCGGCCTTCTTGATCCAGCAAGAGAGACGGAGAGGTAGAAGAGTTCTCCGGCAGCGTGACGGCGCTCCGGAGGTTGGTGATGATCTTGTCTCAGCAGGGCTCTGCCCGAGCTCCGCAGAAACACGATCTAGAGGAAAAAGTATGGAGGTATGTGGTCGGGCAGCCGTGAGAAAGTCGTCTCAAATCTTCCCTAAAAGCCCCATATATATAGGAGGAGGGAGGGGGACCTTGCCTTGGGGTCCAAGGGACTCCCAAGGGGTCGGCCGAGCCAAGGGGGGGAGGACTCCCCCCCAAACCGAGTTGGACTTGGTTTGGTGGGAGGAGTCCCCCTCCCTTCCCCTTCTTCCCTCTTTTTTTTTCTTTTCCTTTGATTTTCTTATCTTGGCGCATAGGCTCCCTTGGGGCTGTCCCACCAGCCCACTAAGGGCTGGTGTGTCCCCCAAAAGCCTATGGGCTTCCCCGGAGTGGGTTGCCCCCCTCCGGTGAACTCCCGGAACCCATTCGTCATTCCCGGTACATTCCCGGTAACTCCGAAAACCTTCCGGTAATCAAATGAGGTCATCCTATATATCAATCTTTGTTTCCGGACCATTCCGGAAACCCTCGTGACATCCGTGATCTCATCCGGGACTCCGAACAACATTCGGTAACCAACCATATAACTCAAATACGCATAAAACAACGTCGAACCTTAAGTGTGCAGACCCTGCGGGTTCGAGAACTATGTAGACATGACCTGAGAGACTCCTCGGTCAATATCCAATAGCGGGACCTGGATGCCCATATTGGATCCTACATATTCTACGAAGATCTTTATCGTTTGAACCTCAGTGCCAAGGATTCGTATAATCCCGTATGTCATTCCCTTTGTCCTTCGGTATGTTACTTGCCTGAGATTCGATGGTCAGTATCCGTATACCTATTTCAATCTCGTTTACCGGCAAGTCTCTTTACTCGTTCCGTAATACAAGATCCCGCAACTTACACTAAGTTACATTGCTTGCAAGGCTTGTGTGTGATGTTGTATTACCGAGTGGGCCCCGAGATACCTCTCCGTCACACGGAGTGACAAATCCCAGTCTTGATCCATACTAACTCAACTAACACCTTCGGAGATACCTGTAGAGCATCTTTATAGTCACCCAGTTACGTTGCGACGTTTGATACACACAAAGCATTCCTCCGGTGTCAGTGAGTTATATGATCTCATGGTCATAGGAATAAATACTTGACATGCAGAAAACAGTAGCAACAAAATGACACGATCAACATGCTACGTCCATTAGTTTGGGTCTAGTCCATCACGTGATTCTCCTAATGACGTGATCCAGTTATCAAGCAACAACACCTTGTTCATAATCAGAAGACACTGACTATCATCGATCAACTGGCTAGCCAACTAGAGGCATGCTAGGGACGGTGTTTTGTCTATGTATCCACACATGTAAATGAGTCTTCATTCAATACAATTATAGCATGGATAATAAACTATTATCTTGATACAGGAACTATAATAATAACTATACATTTATTATTGCCTCTAGGGCATAATTCCAACATGGGAGTCCCTTGGACCCCAAGGCAAGGTCCCCCTCCCTCCTCCTATATATATGGGGCTTCTAGGGCAGATTTGAGACGACTTTCTCACGGCTGGCCGACCACATATCTCCATAGTTTTTCCTCTAGATCGCGTTTCTGCGGAGCTCGGGAGGAGCCCTGCTGAGACGAGATCATCACCAACCTCCGGAGCGGCGTCACGCTGCCGGAGAACTCTTCTACCTCTCCGTCTCTCTTGTTGGATCAAGAAGGCCGAGATCATCGTCGAGCTGTACGTGTGCTGAACGCGGAGGTGCCGTCCGTTCGGTACTAGATCGTGGGACTGATCGCGGGATTGTTCGCGGGGCGGATCGAGGGACGTGAGGACGTTCCACTACATCAACCGCGTTCTCTAACGCTTCTGCTGTACGATCTACAAGGGTACGTAGATCACTCATCCCCTCTCGTAGATGGACATCACCATGATAGGTCTTCGTGCGCGTAGGAAAATTTTTGTTTCCCATGCGACGTTCCCCAACATGCTGATGAGATTGAACTCTTGAGGATTCTGATGAGACTTGAAGATTTTCTTCAAGAAACGCTGCAAATGAGTTAATGTGATGAGAACCGAGAGATTCATCAGCTGACATGTGTGTACCTGTGAACAGAGTATAGTTGCAAGGAATTTGGAGAGGTCATATGCGTTCTCAGATTTGAAGAAAATGAATAAGTTTGACAGGTGAGGAATTTAACTAGTGGTTGAGGAATTTGCCTAAGCATACTGTTCTTGGATTCCAGAGTTGTACAGATCCGAAAATTTAAACAATTGAGGAATCTCGTGGAAATCTTAGATGCTTAGTGAAGTTCATCAATGGTGTGGTGATAGGCAGTGTTTGAGGAATCAAGTGCATATCGACTCTTGAGGAAAAACATATTTCACATAGGAGATGTAAAATAGTAGATCTAACTTGCAGTAAAAATAGGATTTTATTTACCCTGAAAGGTGCACACGAAGAACACAGAAAAGGTGTGTAGAGAAGCTCTGCGGTCGAGTGTCCAATGCGCCCTAACCCGGCGACAGAGGACGTCCACGGCGGCGGCGGACGAAGATGGTCCGACTCCGGCGTGGTTCCGGCGACGGAGAAGTCGAGGCAGTGAAGCTCTTCCTCACCGGCGACGAGACTTCCAGCGGTGGCGCTAGGGTTCGGTGCTTTTTGCTGTAGCAGGAGAGCGATGGGGTGAAGAAGAGTTTGTCGAGGGAGATAAGGACATATTTATAGCCAGACAATTACTGTTGGCGCGAAGATTTCGGACCAAACAGCCCCTGCCTCTACGTCTCCGCAGGACATGTGTAGTTCCCGAACAAGGCGGTGGAGATAGTGGAGATCGTGGTTATCCGATCGTGGGAAGTGGGGTTCAGTTACTGTTCATTAAAGAAACAATTTTTGAAGATTTGAGGATTTTCGTTACAAAATCATCAGCTGACAAGGACGCAGTGAGGATTTTGATCAAAGTTTCAAGTAGACCGCATATGAAGAATCGAATAGACTCGATGAGAATAGTATAGAGGGAAAGTAGGGTCCGATCACATTCACTTAGAAGAAATATCTACTTGAAGAAATAGCTATAAGTGAATGTTGTTGAGGACTTGAAATCACAGTTTCTCTAGTCAAACGAAAGTCATCAAGTGTTTTTGAAGATTTTGTAATAAATCGTCACAATGAAGAACAACTGTTTTGAAGAAAAACACATTTTGAGGAAATGGAATATTTGAAGAAAATCAACTTGAGGAATTTCACATTGGGCGGTGGCGTGACCCACCATATAAGAATGTTGATTACAGACGCAGCGTACAATTGTCGTAGGGCCCTGAGAATCAATTTCTTCGTTGATTTCTTCACATTCAGAGTGATATTCTTCATCAGTTGAAGAAAATCGATTCATCATGTGTTGCACATCTAAGTCATCAATTTTGCATTAGTGTTAGGATGTGTGCATGTTTTTACAAAACATTTGAAGAATCTAAGTTATTTAGCTCACACCGCAACTTGCAAAACCTTTTCCCATCCAAGGGCTTAGTGAAGATATCTGCCAGTTGATCATCAGTCTTCACATGGTCGATGAGGATATTGCCCTTGAGGACATGGTCCCGAAGAAATGATGACGAATCTGGATGTGCTTGGTCTTCGAGTGTTGTACTGGGTTGTATGCAATCTTGATTGCACTCTCATTGCCGCAGTAGAGAGGCACATTCTTCATGTTGATCCCGTAGTCCTTGAGGGTTTGCTTCATCCATAGTAATTGAGCACAACATGAACCAGCAGCAATGTACTCAGCTTCGGCAGTGGAGAGTGATACGCAGTTCTTGTTCTTTGAGGACCAGCAAACTAGTGATCTTCCGAGGAAATGGCATGTGCCAGAAGTTGACTTGCGATCCACACGGTCACCAGCATAGTCAGATACAGAATACCCTACCAGATGAAGATTTGAGCCCTTGGGATACCATAATCCTAGTGTTGGTGTGTGAGCTAAGTATCGAAGAATATGCTTCACAGCCTTATGGTGTGATTCCTTTGGTTTTGCTTGAAAACGTGCACACATGCAAACACTAAGCATTATATCTGGCCTAGATGCACATAGATACAATAAAGAGCCAATCATAGAGCGATATACGTGCTGATCGAAATCTTTACCATTTTCATCAGTGCCGAGGTGGCCGTTGGTAGGCATTGGAGTCTTGGCACCCTTGCATTCATGCATGTCAAATTCCTCAGAACATCCTTGAGGTATTTCTCCTGTGATATGAAGATTCCATTGTGTTGTTGACGAATTTGAAGACCTAAGAAGAATTTCAGCTCCCCCATCATAGACATCTGATATTCTTCACTCATCATGTAAGCAAATTCATCACTGTATCGTTTGTCAGTACAGCCAAATATGATATCATCGACATATATTTGACACACAAATAGCTCATTATCATAGGATTTAGTGAAAAGAGTTGGATCGAGTGAACCAGGTTTGAAGCCTTTCTTCATGAGGAATTCCTTCAATGTATCATACCATGCCCGAGGGGCTTGCTTGAGACCATAAAGAGCCTTTTTGAGTCTGAAGACTTTGTCTGGATTCTTTGGATCTTCAAAACCTGGGGGCTGAGCAACATATACTTCTTCCTCAAGCTTACCATTGAGGAATGCACTTTTCACATCCATTTGATATAAGATGATGTTATGATGATCAGCATAAGCAAGTAGTATTCGAATATCTTCAAGTCTAGCAACAGGTGCAAAAGTTTCATCAAAATCTATTCCTTCAACCTGGGTGTAACCTTGGGCTACAAGTCGTGCCTTGTTCCTCACCACTTGACCGTCCTCATCTTGCTTGTTTCGGAAAATCCACTTGGTGTCGATGATGTTGTGCTTGCGAGGATCTGGTCGTTTGACGAGCTCCCATACGTCATTCAACTTGAATTGAAGAATTTCGTCTTGCATAGCTTGGATCCACTCCGGTTCCAGAAAAGCCTCAACAACTTTTGAGGGTCCTGTGATGGATACAAAGGAAAAATGCCCACAAAAGGTAACTAAGTGTGGAGCTTTTGAGCGAGTGAGAGGACCTGGCACGTTGATGTCGTTGAGGATTTTGTCAAGTTCTACTTCATTTGCAATCCTCGGATGAGCTGGTTGAGGACTTCGTTTGGGCTGAGGAAGTGGTTTTGGTGGAATTTCCTCAGGATCATCTTGTTGATTTTCATTAGTGATGGGGATCGTTTCTTCACCAATTTCCTGAGTGGGGACAATGTCTTCAGTAGGTTTGAGCCTTATTGCTTCCTCAGGAGACAGCTTATCTGGATCAGAAGGCAATTGCTCTCTTTGCGAGCCATTAGTTTCATCAAATCGCACATCTACAGTCTCAACAATTTTGTTGTAATAGTTGTTGAAGACTCTGTAGGTGTGCGGGTCTTTTCCATAACCGAGCATAAAACCTTCATGTGCCTTAGGTGCAAATTTTGAGCTATGGTGAGGATCTCTAATCTAACATTTTGCACCGAAGACTTTGAAATAACTTACATTGGGTTTCTTGTCAGTGAGGAGTTCATATGAGGTTTTCTTGAGGAATTTGTGAAGATATACCCTATTGATGATATGGCATGCAGTGTTGATTGCTTCAGGCCAAAAGCAACGAGGAGTCTGATATTCTTCAAGCATAGTTCTTGCCATTTCAACCAGAGTCCTGTTCTTCCTTTCGACGACACCATTCTGCTGAGGAGTATAAGGAGCAGATAATTCGTGAGTAATACCAAGTTCATCAAGATAATCATCAAGACCAGTGTTTTTGAACTCGGTTCCATTATCACTCCTGATATGTTTGATCTTGATGCCAAAGTTCGTCGAGGCCCTTGAAGAAAATCATTTGAAGATTTCCTGCACTTCAGTTTTATACACTATGATATGCACCCATGTATATCTGGAATAATCATCAACTATGACGAAGCCATATAAAGATGCTGCATTGGTTAGTATGGCATAGTGAGTAGGTCCAAATAGATCCATATGAAGTAATTCGAATGGACGTGTAGTGGTCATGATAGTCTTCGAGGGATGCTTGGATCTGGTCATTTTCCCAGATTCACAAGCACCGCAGAGATGATCCTTGAGGAATTTGACTGATTCGATGCCGATGACATGCTTCTTCTTCGCGAGCGTGTGCAAATTCCTCATGCCTGCATGACCTAGTCTTCGGTGCCACAGCCATCCTTCCAAGGTTTTTGCTAGTAAGCAAGTGGCTGGTTGAGGACCTGTAGAGAAATCAACAATGTACAAATCCCCTCTTCTTACACCTTCGAAGACTTTGGATCTGTCAGATTCCATGATGACTACACATCTATATCTACCAAATTTAACAATCATATCAAGATCACAAAGCATCGAGACTAACATGAGGTTAAAACCAAGGGATTCAACAAGCATCACTTTGTCCATATGCCTATCCTTGGAAATAGCCACTTTGCCAAGTCCCAATACCTTGCTTTTACCTTTGTCAGCATATGTGATTTGCTTCAGAGGTGATGGAGTTAGTGGCATATTCATCAGCAAGCTTTTATCACCAGTCATGTAATGTGTGCAGCCACTATCAAGAACCCACTCAGTATTCTTGGGTTTGTCATCCTACAGATGAATCAGTACAACTTACCATCTCATATGCTTCAGGTTTGAAGAATATGATATCAATTTCATCAGATAAGAATTTCATCACAACAGAATTATAAGGACGTGTGAAATATTTCTATTTCATCAACATTAGCTTGCGTCCTATCAAGCATTTCCTCAGGTCTCCAGCAAATTCTTCAGATGATGATTTTCATCTCGAGACCTGACCTGCAGAAGTGATTAGTTCGCTTTCTTCGCCACCCACATCTGAAGGGGTGGCAAAGCATTCATCATCCTGCGAGCACCATATGAGAAAGGTGGCATTGAAGCTAATGCACTTCTCTTAACAGTAGGGGGGGTTAAAGTACTCATATGAATATGCAGAGAACTGGTTTGAGGATTTATGAGCATAATGATTTTAAGAATAACGCTCATATTCATATTCCTTGTAGTTTCCCTGCATGTTAGACGCATTAGCACGGGTACGAGCATAATTTTGACCAGTTGAGGATTTTGATCCTCTTGAAGACTTTGGTCCTCCTGAGGAATTTGATCTGGGGTTCAGATTCTTCAGTGGTGGTGTCATGAGGACATTCACCTGAAGATTTTCAAGACAACTTTTGGGAACCCAGATTTTCCTCAAGGGAGGGCCATTCCTGCAGTTAGTTCCAACATATCGAGCAAATACTTCACCAGATTGATTTTTGAACAGTTTATAGTTGGAGTCAAATGACTCATCTGAGGAATAGGATAATTCACATGAAAAGCCAGTTAGATTAGATGGATCAAAAGGAGGCCCAGTAGCAGCAACCCATGAGGTTTTGGGATACTGCTCAGGTTTCCAATAAGATCCATCAGCATTTAATTTCCTCTCAAAGGCAATTCCTTCTTTCCTCGGGTTCCTCTTCAAGATCTGCTTTTTGAGCACATCACAAAGGGTTTGGTGTCCTTTGAGGCTTTTGTATATGCCTGCCACATACAATTCCTTCAACCTTGCATTTTCATCAGTAACATTTGTGTTTTCCTCAAGTGAGGAAATAGGCACAACAGGTGCAGTTGAAGAATTTGTAGCAATAGAAGCATTTGATGATTCTGGTGAAGAATTAGCAGTTTCGTGTTCAATGCATTTAAGACATGGAGGAACAAATTCAACTTGACCAGCGCTGATCTGTTGAGCTAGTAATGAATCATTTTCCATACGAAGATCATCATGAGACATCCTCAGCTTCTCTAGATCAAGCTTCCTTCGAAGAAATTTATAGGAAAGCTTCTCATGATCAGTGAGGAGTGTATCATAACGATCTTGAAGATTATCAAATCTAGAATGAAGACTTTTCACATCTTCAGTGAGGATTTGGGTAAGGTTCATTTCATCATTCAACAGATCATCACTTTTGTCTAGCAGTTTCTGAAGCTTTTCCAGGGAAGTTTGTTGTTTAGTGGCAATGATAGCAAGTTTACTGTAACTGGGTTTTTTATAATCATCAGGTTCACAGTCACTTGAATCAAAGGAGGAGGCATTATTTGGTACCTTTGAACCTTTTGCCATGAAGCAATAGGTTGGAGCGAAGTCATCAGCATAGTCATCAGTGTGGATGGTGAAATCATTTTCTTCAAGATTGAAGATTGGCTTGCTGACGAAGGTGGTTGCCAGTGCAAGACTAGCCTATCCGGATTCTGAGTCTTCATCAGAACCCTCTTCTTCATGACATTCCTGTGATTCTGCCTCGGAGTCCATTTCCTTGCCAATAAGTGCCCGAGCCTTTCTGAAACTAGTCTTCTTGTGCGATGAGGGCTTTGAAGATGAGGATTTTGAAGATTTCTCTTCTTCTTCGAGTCATCAAAACTGTCATCCTTTTATTTCTTCTTCTTTGATTCCTTTCCCCAACGGGGACAATCAGCAATGTAATGACCTGATTTCTTGCACTTGTGGCAGGTTCTTTTCTTGTAGTCTTCAGATGAAGATTCTGATTTCCTCATGTCTCTTCTTGAAGATTTACCGAACTAGCCACGTGGTGTAAACCTATGGAATTTCCTCACGAGCATTGCAAGCTCCTGTCCAAATTCTTCAGGGTCACCAATGGTGTCATCCGAATCTTCGTCTTCAGATGAGGAAATTGCTTTAGCCTTCAGTGCACGTGGTCTAGAATAGCTTGGTCCATATAGATCTTTCTTTTCTTCTAGCTGGAATTCATGAGTATTTAGCCTTTCGAGTATATCAGCTGGATCAAGCATCTTCTAGTCTGGTCTTTCTTGAATCATCAGAACTAAAGTGTCAAATGAAGAATCCAAAGATCTCAGCAGTTTCTTCACAACTTCGTGATTAGTAATGTCTCGAGCTCCCAGTGCTTGCAGTTCATTTGATATGTTAGTGAGGCGATCAAAGGTGTCTTGGCAGCTTTCATTGTCATGCCTCTTGAAGCGATTGAAGAGATTGTGAAGAATATCAACACGAGAGTCACGCTGGGTTGATACTCCTTCATTTACTTTGCACAGTCTCTCCCAGATCAGTGTTGCAGAGCCCAAAGCACTTACTCTTCCAAACTCGCCGGGGCTCAGATGGCCACAGATGATGTTCTTCGCTTGAGAATCGAGTTGTTTGAATTTCTTCACATCAGCAGGAGAGACACTAGTAGAGATGATGGTGACGCCATGTTCCAAAATATACCAGAGATCATTATCAATAGCTTGTAGATGCATTTGCATCTTGTTCTTCCAGAAGGGAAAGTTCTTTCCTTCGAAGGTAGGACATGCTGCAATCACCTTAAACATGCCTGCAGTCGACATAACTAAAACTCGAGGTGGTTAAACCAAAATCACACAGAACAAGGGAGTACCTTGCTCTGATACCAATTGAAAGTGCGTTATATCGACTAGAGGGGGGGGGTAAATAGGAGATTTTTAGAATTTCATCACTGAGGAAATTCCTTTTGAGGAAATTCCTCACTGATGACTAACTTACAGCGGAAACAGTAAAGGATCATAAGTGCAAAGTTTCACAACAACAGTTTTTAGAGTGAGGAATGTGAAAACAGATTGCACAGTGAGGAGGCACGCAGAATACAGATGAGGATTAACTAGCGTGAAGAATTTGGGGTTGAGGAATTTCAGAGAAAGTCTTCAGCAAATTCTTCAAACAATAGGAGTGAAAGTCATCAACACATAATCCGAGGAAAGTAAGTAGTTGAGGAATTAGAACCCGTTTCACAGCGAAGATAGTAGTTGATGACCCAGTTCCACCTGCTGTGACGGTCGTACATCTGGTTTGGAGCGGCTTGGTATTGAAACCAAAGGACACACAGTCCCAGGACACATAGTCCCTACTGTGTTCTCCTTGGGCTAAGAACACACAGTCCTAGCCCAACACTCGTGGTAAGTCTTCAGGGCAGACTTCCAAACCCTCACAAACTTGGTCACCCGGCAATCCACAATTGACTCCTGGAAAGCTCTAGACCATGACGCCTAACCGTCTGGAGGATGCACAGTCCTCAAAGGTAAAAGGCTTCAGTCCCACACAGGAACAACTTCTTCAGTGATGCTCAATCACTAGGTTTGGTTTGTGGTTTCGATGTATGGGGTATTTCCTGACTGATGAATTACTCTCGAAGACTCTGAGGAATTTGGGTTGCTCTTATGACAAGTGTCAGTTTCTAGCGGAGCAGCCAACCAGCTAAAGGCTGTGGGGGGCGGCTATTTATAGCCTGGGAGCATCCCGACATGATTTGACACTAATGCCCTTAAATAATATGACCGTTGGTGCGGATAAGACCAATGACTTGGCGTGTCTATTGAAACGGTCGGAACCCTCAACTGTGAGAGTCCTCATGTCACTCGTATTCCTCACTTGAGGCTTTTGGTAGGATTAGGCTTGGGTTGAGCATCATGAGGAAATTCATTCCAAAGTGTAACTTCGACCCCCTTTAACAGTACGGTATTCCTATTACTCAAATGTGAAGAAAATAAAATAGAAAGAGTAAATCTTCATGCTTCAAAGTCTTCAAAATGATTTTCTTCAGGACGCACCGAATTCCTCAATTTCAGTATCTTCATGAGGAATATCAATTTCATCGCAGATTCTTCGCGATTCAATTCTTCAGCTTCAGACCAATTTCTTCAACCAAAGATATACATTTTAGGGGTCGATATTCATCAAATATTTCAAACTCCTCAATGACTTATAGATCATGTGTACACTCATAAACACATTAGATACTTAACCTGTAAGTCTTCAAACCACCAAAATCACTAAGGGGCACTAGATGCACTTACAGTCCATGAGTAATCTCATCGTAGGCTTGCTGGACGGTGATGAGTTGGATGAGATCTACCATCTAATCGAGTTAGTTCTTGACGGGGATTGATCCCTAGTATCCACTATGTTCTAGATTGATGTTGCTACTACTTGGCTATGCTTAATGCTTGTCACTAGGGCCCGAGTACCATGATTTCAGATCTGAACCTATTATGTTGTCGCCAATATATGTTTGTTTTAGATCCTATATTGCAAGTTGTAGTCACCTACTATGTGTTATGACCCGACAACCCCGAAGTGACAATAGCCGGAACCACTCCCGGAGATGACCATAGTATGAGGAGTTCATGTATTCACCGCGTGTTAATGCGTTGGTCCGGATCTTTATTAAAAGGAGAACCTTAATATCCCATAGTTTCCATTAGGACCCCACTGCCATGGGATGGATGGACAATAGATGTCATGCAAGTTCTTTTCCCTAAGCACGTATGACTACATACGGAATACATGCCTACATTAGATCAACGAACGGGAGCTAGTTAGATATCTCTCCGTGTTATAGCTGTTACATGATGAATCACATCCGTCACACTCATCCATCAACTATCCACTGCCTACGAGTCTTTTACTACTGGTTCTCGCTATGTTACTTTGCCTAGGCTTGTTCCTTGCTACAAATGGGATTGGGCCACTTTGCTGCTGCTGTCACTACTGCTGTTACTTGTTACTTTGTTGCTGCTGCTACCGCTGTTCCTTGCTACTCTGCTGTTACTTGTTGCAAGACTTTTATGGAGCCGTAGCCGGGGAAGCATTCTTCTCAAGAATAATCCCCCGTAAACGTGCTGGCACCATTGATACAACAGTTAGGAATAGTCTGCCGTCAATAGACCGTTTCGAGCACCGTTGCTATCATACTACTTTGCTACTGATACTTTGCTTGCAGACACTAATCTCTCAGGTGTGGTTGAATCTGACATATTCAGCTGCTAATACTTGAGAATATTTTTTCGCTTCCCGTCATGCGAACCAACAAATTTGGGTTGAATACTCTACCCTCAAAAACTGCTGCGATCCCATACGCTTGTGGGACATCAAGGCTTTTTCTGGCGTCGTTGCCGAGGAGGCACAACTATATTCTCTGAGTCACTTGGGATTGACGTCTACTGATCACTATGAGGAATCCAAAAGATCCAAGAACTAAAATACTGCCTTCCACTACGAGGAGAGGTAAGGAACTGCCATCTAGCTCTGCACTTGATTTACCTTCAGTTTTGAGTAAGTTTGCGACTTTGCCTCCTGCTAGAAATCTTGATATGTCGCCTATTCCTGATGATGCTATGCTTGATACTGCTTTTCCACTTGGTGCATTCCTTGATGCACAAATTGCTAGAGTTGCTGCTAGACTTGATGATACCTCTGAAACTGCTGATACTATTGAAGTAGAACCTGCTACTATGCCTGAATTGCCTGTTATGCATGATACGCGCTATGTTATGGAGGGAGAGATAGCTGATGAATTTCTTGCGTGTAAGGATAGCTATGATGTTGAGAAACTTCTGCGCAAGTGGAAAGAAAAATCTCTGAACGCTAGGATGAAATACGACCTGAAGTTTGCCACTTCGCCTATCTTTGTGACCGATAAGGATTATGAATTCTCTGTCGACCCTGAGTTAATCACTCTAGTCGAATTTGATCCTTTTCACGGTTATGAGTCTGAAACGGTTGTAGCCCATCTTACCAAACTGCACGATATAGCCACCCTATTCACTAGTGAGGAAAAGATCCGCCACTACTATATGCTCAAGTTGTTTCCTTTCTCGCTAAAGGATGATGCTAAGACCTGGTTCACTTCTCTTGCTCTTGGTTGTGTGCGTAGCCCCCAGGATATGGTCTACTAATTCTTTTAAAAATATTTCCCTGCCCATAAGAAGCAAGCTGCCTTGCAGGAAATATACAAGATTGCTCAAGTTGAAGAAGAGAGTCTCCCACAAGCTTGGGGGAGGCTCATCCAGCTACTGAATGCTTTGCCTGATCACCCTCTTGAGAAGAATGAGATACTTGATATCTTCTATAATGGACTTGCCGATGCTTCTAGAGACCACCTAGATAGTTGTTCCGGTAGTGTTTTTAGGGAACGAACCGTTGAACAAGCTGAGATTCTACTGAATAACATCCTGTGCAATGAGAATGCTTGGACTATTCCCGAACCACCTCCTAAGCCAACCCCGAAGAAAAGAGGTATTCTATTCCTCAGTCCTGAAGATATGCAAGAAGCCAAGAAATCTATGTGAGAGAAAGGCATTAAATCTGAAGATGTCGAAAATCTACCACCTATCGAAGAGATCCACAGTCTCGATAACCCGATACAGGTAGTAGAAGTAAATTCTGTGCGTAGGTTTAATGAGAGTGATATTCCTTTTGATAAACCTGCTAGCTTATGCATGGATGAATTTGATAACTTCCTTGCCAAACAACAAAGTTTCAATGATTATGTTAGCAGACAATTGGAAAAGAATGCTCGTATGCTTAGTCATTTAAGTGCTTGTGTGGACAGGAATGTCAATGATCTTAAACTTCTGAGTAAACATGCCTCTATCGTTAATACTCAGGTAGAACAAGTACTTAAAGCTCAGAATGACTTGCTCAATGAGTTGAATAACAATTCCGTCAAAGTCGTTATTAGAGGCGGTAGTATGGCCCAGGAACCTTTGTATCCCGAGGGTCATCCGGAGAGAATTGAACAAGATTATCAAGGAGTTAGCATTGATGCACCTAGTCATCCTAGAAAGAAGAAGAAAGATGATAGGAACTTGCACGCTAGCAAACCTGCTACCCCTGAGAGTCCAAACGATGCCTCTGTCTCTGATGCTGAAACACAATCTGGTGATGAACATGAGCCTAATGATAATATCAATAGTGATGTTCATGAAGATGCTCAGCCTAGCAATGGAAAGGATGTGGAGATTGAACCTAGTGTAGATCTTGATAACCCAAATCCTAAGACTAAGAGATACGATAAGAATGACTTCACTACTAGGAAGCATGGTAAAGAAAGAAAACCATGGGTTCAGAAACCCATGCCCTTTCCTCCCAAACCATCCAAGAAAAAGGATGCTCAGGATTTTGAGCGCTTCGTTGAGATGATCAGACCTGTGTTTCTGCAAATGCGTTTGACAGATATGCTCAAGATGTCTCCATATGCTAAGTACATGAAAGATATTGTGACTAATAAGAGGAGGATACCTGATCTTGAGATCTCCGCCATGCTTGCCAATTACATTTTCAAGGGTGGAACTCCTAAGAAACTAGGTGATCCCGGTGTGCCCACTATACCTTGCTCCATTAAAGGCAACTACGTTAGAACTGCGTTATGCGACCTTGGAGCCCGAGTTAGTGCTATGCCTCTCTCTCTTTATCGTAGAATTGAACTCGATAAGTTAACACCCACTGAAATCTCTTTGCAAATGGCCGACAAATCAACTGCTTTCCCTATCGGTATTTGCGAGGATGTGCCTGTTGTGGTGGCTAAAACCACTATCTTAATAGAATTTGTTATCTTGGATATTCGCGGGGATGATTCCATGGCTGTCATCCTCGGAAGACCCTTTTTAAACACTGCAGGGGTTGTTATAGATTGTAACAAAGGGAATGTCACGTTCCATGTCAACGGTAATGAGCATACGGTGCATTTTCCGAAGAAAAAATATCGAGTACATTGCATCAATGCTATCAAAAAAACTTCATCGATTCTTATTGGGAGCTTTGAATGCCCTATTCCTCGTGTCAAGATGAAGTATGATTTGCTTGTTGGGGAAATACATATCCCCATTTAGGTAACTTAGTGACTATTCAAAAATTCTCCGTTCTCTTTGGCGATTCGAGAAAGTTTTGTCGAGGGGATTTGATCAACCCCATTGACGGATTTCTTTCGATGACCATGAGATGGATGAATCGAGGAGTCACAAACCTCCGTTCCAAGCTTTCACCTTCGGTAGCTTAGAAGAAAAATGATAGATTTAGTGTAGTTTTCCTTATTTTTTGTTTTAGCGTCCGGTGGAAAAGTACCCCAAAAATAAAAGTTCTCCGAATGCTGTGAAAATCAAGTATGATTTTTTCTGGATTTTTTGAAAAATACTGGGACAAAGAGTCTGTCTGGGGGCCACACCAGTGGGCCACAAGCCCTAGGGGCGCGGACACCCCCTAGCCGCGCCACCCAGGCTTGTGGGGCCCACAGTCACCCCCTCCACTCATTCTTGCTCTCATCTGCTTCTCCTACCTCCAGAAAAATCGTTTCGCAGCTCAAACCCGTGTTCTTGCTCCTCTTGCTGGTATTTTTGATCTCTTTGCTCAAATCACCATTCTCCGAACTATTTTGGGGAAATTACTCCTTGGTAAGTGACCCTCCATTGGTCCAATTAGTTTTTGTTCTTGTGCCTTATACTCCGTGTATTTTTGATGCCTTGGTGACCATGTTCTTGAGCTTTGCATGCTGATTCTAGCTGGTCCCAAGTAGTTTTGATGCGTAATATGGTCTCTAGGCACTTGAGGGAGTAGTTTGTACGTGTTTCGTTGAGCCTTATTCACTTTTCCTTAGAATCACTAAAAATTTCAGAAATTTTCAGAGATAGAAAAGGGAAAATATAAGGAGGTTCTTTAGGGACTCTTCAAGCCGTGACCCCAAGGATGATGGAAGTGAGAAGAAGCCCAAGTATTTGGTCCCTCGAGCCGCAGAAGTTCGAGCGTGCGAGTGCCCAAGCGACGTGTTCTTACGCGCCGCTGGAATTTATGAGGACTTTATCACTTGGTTGAGAACGCAGGCCTTACCGTCTTCATTGAAGATAAGTGTCTGCAATACCTCCTCCTCACTATTATCTTTGTACAAAGCTTTAACTTCTATCCGAGGAAGAATCCTCCTATGGTTGAGTTCAAACTTTATGATATCCCCCAGTGCATGTCACTCCAGGATTTTTGCAATGTTTGCAAATTACCTTACGTTGGGGATATTCATGAACCTCGTCCTCGGGACTTGGAAGCTTTTATCGATACAATTGCTGTACGGCAATCCGAATGTTCGGGGAACACCAGGATCCGCTTATGGAGACCTCACCAAAAAAACATGGCATAATATGGCTTGTTTTCTATGCTATTACTCATTGATTTTGGGTCCCGGGCGATACGAACGTTTGGGAAAACTCGGGTTTTGGTTATCACGACCTCGCCAAGACTCACAGATTTGGTCCATTCTTGCCGGTTTTCTATGCTATTACTCAGTGTTTTTGGTCCCCGGGCGATCCGTACGTTTGGGGAACCATGGGTTAGGTTACGCGGATCACCTCGCCAAAACTCGCAGATTTGGTATAAACTTGCTAGTTTCTTATGCTATTACTCGGTGATTTTGGGTCCCCTGGTGATCGGAACATCCGATGAAACCGAGGGTCTGGATACAGGAAACCATGTGTCCGGTTACTGGGACCTCGCCAAAACTAGCACAATTTTCCTATTATGGCCAATTAGCTATGCTATTACTTCTTGATTTTGTGTCCTGAGATGAACTGAATGTTGTGGGAACCCCGAAGTCCGCTTACGGGGAATCCATGAAAACTCATAGATTTGGTGCATTTTGGCAAGTTTTCTATGTTATTACTAAGTGTTTTTGGCCCCCGTGGGAATCCGAACGTTCGGGTAACACTGATGTCTACTTACGGGAACCTCACAAAAACTAACAGATTTGGACCATTCTAGCCAGTTTTCTAGCTATTACTCACTGTTTTTAGGTTCTGGTGCGTTCGAATGTTTGGGGGAACCCAAGGTCCAGTTACAAGGACCTTGCCAACGCTTGCAGATTTGGCATATTCTAACCCGTTTTCTATGCTTTTACTAAGTGATTTTGGGTTCCGAGGCGATCTAAACATTCAGGGAACCCCGGGTTCCTCTTACGGAGACCTCTCCAAAACTCACAGATTTTGCATAATATGGCTTCATTTCTATGCTACTACTCACTGATTTTGGGTCTTGGGTCGATCCGGATGTTCGGGGAACCTTGGGGTCCGCTTAGAGGGACCTCGCATAACCACACATATTTGGCATATTTTTGGGTGATTACTATGCTATAAGTCACTTTCTTTTGGACCGCGGGTGATCGAAACGTTCTCGAAAACCGGAGTTCTGTTACGGTGACCTCTCCAAAAGTCATAGATTGGGCATATTTTGGCTAGTTTTCCATGCTAGTACTCACTGATTTTGGGTTCCGGGGTGATCCAAACGTTTGGCGAACCCCGGGCCCCGATTACGGGGACTTCGCAAAAAATCTCAGATTTCGCATATTCTAGCGAGTTTTCTATGCTAGTACTCACAGATTACGGGTCCCGGGGTGAACCGAATGCTGTGGGACCCCGGGCTTCGCTTATGGTGACTTCATGAAAAGTTGTAGATTTGGTCCATTATGGCAAGTTTTGTATGCTATTACTAAGTGTTTTTGGGGTCGTGGGGCGATCCGAACATTCGGGGAACCCCAGGGTCCGCTTGTGGGGACCTCGCAAAACTCACAGATTTGGTCCATTCTGGCTAGTTTTCTATGCTATTACTCACTGATTTTGTGGGAACGCCGAGGTCCACTTACTGGGACATCGATAAAAACTCACATATTTGGTCTATTTTGGTCAGTTTTCTACGCTACTACTCACTATTTTTGGGTTCTTGTGTGATCGAAACGTTTGGGGGAACTCAAGGTCCGGTTAGAAGGACCTTGCCACAACATGTAGATTTGGCATATTCTACCCATTTTTCTACGCTATTACTCACTCATTTTAGGTCCCGAGGCGATCCGAATGTTTGGGGAACCCCGGGTTCCGCTTATGGAGACCTCGCCAAAACTCGCATATGTGGGATAATATCGCTTGTTTTCTATGCTATTACTCACAGATTTTGTGTCCTTGGCGATAAGAACGTTCGGGAAAACTCGGGTTCTCGTTATCGAGACCTCGCAAAACTTACAGGTTTGGTCCATTCTGGCCAGTATTCTATGATATTACTTAGTGTTTTTAGGTCCCGGGGCGACCTGAATGTTTGGGGAACCATGGGCCTTGTTACGCGGACCTCGCCAAAACTCACATATTTGACATAAACATGATAGTTTCCAATGCTATTACTTTGTGATTTTGTGTTCCGGGGTGATCGGGACATCCGAGGAATCCCGGGGTCCGGTTATGGGGACCTCACAAAAGATAGCACATTTTGCGTATTATGGCCAGTTTTATATCCTATTACTCACTTATTTTGTGTCCCGGGGTGAATCAAATGTTGTGGATACATAGACAAAACAATGTCCCTAGCAAGCCTCTAGTTGGCTAGCCAGTTTATCAAGGATAGTCAAGGTTTTCTAATTATATGCAAGTGTTGTCACTTGATAACTGGGTCAAATCATTAGGAGAATCATGTGATGGACTAGACCCAAACTATGAGTGTAGCATGTGATCGTGTCATTTTGTTGCTATTTTTTCTGCGTGTCAAGTATTTATTCCTATGACCATGAGATCATATAACTCACTGGCACCGGAGGAATACCTTGTGTGTATCAAACATCGCAACATAACTGGGTGACTATGAAGGTGCTCTACAGGTATCTACGAAGGCGTCCGTTGAGTTAGTATGGATCAAGACTGGGATTTGTCACTCCGTGTGACGGAGAGGTATCTCGGGGCCCACTCGGTAATACAACATCACACACAAGCCTTGCATGCAATGTGACTAAGTGTAAGTCACGGGATCTTGTATTACGGAACGAGTAAAGAGACTTGCCGGTAACGAGATTGAAATAGGTATGCGGATACCGACGATCGAATCTCGGGCAAGTAACATACCGAAGGACAAAGGGAATGATATACGGGGTTATATGAATCCTTGGCACTAAGGTTCAACCGATAAGATCTTCGGAGAATATGTAGGATCCAATATGGGCATCCAGGTCCCGCTATTGGATATTGACCGAGGAGTGTCTCAGGTCATGTCTACATAGTTCTCGAACCCGAAGGGTGTGCACACTTAAGGTTCGACGATGTTTTAGTATAGTTGAGTTATATGTGTGGTTACCGAAGGTTCTTCGGAGTCCCGAATGAGATCACGGACGTCACGAGGGTTTCCGTAATGGTGAGGAAATGCAGATTGATATATAGGACGGTTTCATTTGGTCACCTGAAAGTTTCGGGCATTACTGGCAGTGTACTAGGAGTGATGAATGGGTTCTGGGTATTCACCGGGAGGGGCCCACCCACCCGGTAGTGAGCCCAGTGACCCTAGGGTGGTGCACCAGCCTTTAGTGGGCTGGTGAGGTCAGCCCAATAGGGCAATGGCGCCACAAGTGGAAAAACACCAAAGGAAAGAAAAAAAAGGAAAGAGGGAGGTGGGAATGGAGAGGAGGACTCCTCCTTCCCTCAACCGAATTGGAGTAGGAGTCCTCCTCTCCACTTCGGTCGGCGCACCAAGGGGCTCCTTGAGCCCCAAGGCTAGCCCCTCCCCTCCTCCTATATATATTGGTGGTTTTAGGGTTTTTGAGACACAACTTTGCCACATGCAATTCAAACCTATACCATATAGTTTTACCTCTAGATCGGATTTCTACGGAGCTCGGGGCGGAGCCTTGCAGGAGTAGATCATCACCACCACAGGCGCGCCGTCACGTTGCCGGAGAACTCATCTACTTCTCCGTCTCTCTTGCTGGATCAAGAAGGCCGAGATCGTCATCGAGCTGTACGTGTGGTGAACGCGGAGGTGCCGTCCATTCGGCGCTAGATTAGAATGGATCGTGGGACGAGGTGATTTGAATCACTGATAACCCACAAGTATAGGGGATCGCAACAGTATTCGAGGGTAGAGTATTCAACACAAATTTATTGATTCGACACAAGGGGAAGCAAAAGAATATTTTCGAGTATTAACAGTTGAGTTGTAAATTCAACCACACGTGAAAGACTTAGTATCTGCAGCAAAGTTTCAGTAGCAAAGTAGTGTGATAGCAACGGTAGCAGCGGTAACAATAGCAGCAGTGACAATAGTAGCCGTAATAGTAGTAGAAGTGACAACAGTATCGGCAAAGTAACATAGCAAGGACCAGTAGGAGAAGCTCGTAGGCATTGGATCGGTGATGAATAATTATGCCGAATGACATTCATCATGTAACAGTTATAACATGGGGAGATATGTAACTAGCTTCAGTTCGTCAATGTAATGTAGGCATGTATTCTGTATATAGTCGTACGTGCTTATGGAAAAGAACTTGCATGTCATCTATTGTCCATCTCTCCTGTGGCAGCGGGGTCCTAATGGAAACTAAGGGATATTAATGTTCTCCTTTTAATAGAGAACCGGAACAAAGCATTAGCACTTAGTGAATACATCAACTCCAGGTGATTCTTGCGCCAACATTTTTTATATATTCCACAAAAAATTCTCGTAAATTTCCAGGTCATTCTGAGAACTTTTATTTCTGCGCAAAAACAACACCATGACAATTATACTGAAAACATCGTCAGTCCGGGTTAGTTCCATTCAAATCATGCAAATTAGAGACCAAAACAAGGGCAAAAGAGTTTGGAAAAGTAGATACGTTGGAGACGTATCAACTCCCCCAAGCTTAAAGCCTTGCTTGTCCTCAAGCAATTTAGTTGACAAACTGAAAGAGACAAAAGAAAAACTTTTACAAACTCTATTTGATCTTGTTGTTGTAATTATGTCTAACTCATATTCAGATTTTTAGCAAGATCATAAGCGAACCACATAAGGAATGACATTTAGGTCTCAAGATGTACTCATATCAATGGTATAATCAACTAGCGAGCAATAATAATAAGTTTCAAACGTGAACACTTCAATCAAAACAATCATGAAGCAATATGAACACATGGTATCTCGCTAGCTCTTTCTGAGACCGCAAAACATAAATGCAGAGCACCTTCAAAGACCAAGGGCTGACTGAACATTGTAATTCACTGCAAAGAAGATCCAGTCAGAGTCATACTCAATATCAATTAATAGCAAAGCATAAAAATAAAAGAGGTGCTCTCTAATTGGTTCCTTTTATAAGAAGAGGATGACTCAAATAAATATATAGGCCCTTCCCAAAGGGAAACATTGATTTGCAGAGGTGCCAGAGCTCAAGCTTTTAAATCAGAGATAAATAATTTTGGGTGGTATGCTTTCATTGTCAACGCAATGACCAAGTGTTTTCACCATCTTCCATGCTATACATACTATAGGCGGTTCCCAAACAGAAAAGTAAAGTTTTGACTCCAAAACCACCGATCAATCACACTCCACGACTAGCCGAATCCTCGGATGCCGTCCATACCAACAACAATCCAGGGGAGTTTTGTTTGCAATTATCTTTTCGATTTGAGCATGGAGCTGGGCATTCCAATTACCGGCCCCTTTCTTGTGAGTGATAGTGAATAAACATGTATCGATGATAAGACGCCTAGCATGGAAGATACTGATCGCCCCTTGTCACCACATGAGCTGTTCCGGCATACAAAACAGATTACTACTTGAAGATTTAGAGAGTGGCACATGCAAATTTACTTGGAATGGTAGGTAGATACCGCATATAGGTAGGTATGGTGGACTCATATGGAACAACTTTGGGATTATGGAAGTGGATGCACAAGCAGTATTCCCGCTTAGTACAGGTGAAGGCTAGCAAAAGACTGGGACGCGACCAACTAGAGAGCGACAACAATCATCAATAAGCATTGAAATTAACCAACGTTGAGTGCAATCATGAGTAGGACATAAATCACCATGAACATGAATATCATAGAGGCTATGTTGATTTTGTTTCAACTACATGCATGAACATGTGCCAAGTCAAGCCACTTGAATCATTCCAAGGAGGATACCATCCTATCATACTACATCATAATCATCTTGAAATTCATGTTGGTATCCAAGACAAACCATTATAAGCTCCTAGCTAATTAAGCATGGCATAGGAAACTATGATCTCTAAGTTGTCATTGGAAACATGTTTCTCTCATAACAAATTGGAATTAGGAACGATGAGCTAGTCATATTTACAAAAACAAAATAGGTCGAGTTCATACCAGCTTTTCCAGGCTCAGTCAATTCATCATATATCGTCATTATTGCCTTTCACTTGCACGACCGAATGCTGTCAATCATAATGAGAGTGTTCGTGCATTGGACAAAGCTGGAATATGCAAGAAAACACAAAGGAGAAGACAAAGTAATATGGCTCTTTGACGGATAAACAAATATGCATGTGAGAGCCACTAAACATTTTACCCATGGTCTTCTACCTTGACCCAAAGAAAAAGAAAACTATTTACACGGGAAAGCTCCCAACAAGCAAAAGAAGAACCGAAAATATTTTTGGGTTTTCCCTTTTAAAAACCACTAAGCAAGCAGAAAAGTAAACTTACAACTTTTTTTTCTCAAATAAAACAAACACACGAGAAGAAAGTGAGAAAAAGAAATAAACTAGCATGGATGATACAGTGGCAAGGTGTGAACACCGACTATCAAAGTGAAAGTGTAAGCATGAATATAAAGTGGGTGAGAAATACGTACTCCCCCAAGCTTAGGCTTTTGGCCTAAGTTGGTCTACTCCCACAGCTGGTCGGGGCGATATCCAAAATCATGCTGGGGGTTGTACGGGATCGCGACAGCTACCGCCTGAATAGATGCCTCACAGAGGCGAGCAACCTTCCCCTCCCTCTCATACTCCTCTGCCTCTCCTCTGCTTATGTAATATCTCCGTTTTTCGTGAAAGTCAAATAGGGCAGGAGAAGGAAGGGTAATATGGAAACCGGTATAGGAGGGATTCATTATCCCTCTCAAGGAACTGATAACGTGTCATAGAGGTGCGATCAAGGAAAGCTGCATGGAGCGGGGGATCTCCTTCGCGGATGGGTACTCCAAGAAAATTTGCTATGCGAGTGGCATAGATCCCACCAAAGAAACCCCCTTCATTAGCTTTATTATTTAGCCTCCTCGTGATTCTAGCTCCCATGTTGAAACTTCTATCACCTGTTACTACGCTCTTAAGAATACTAAGGTCAGGTGTGCAGAGGTGACAATGATAAAGCTTGCCGTTAACGCATCGACCTATGAAGAGGGCAAAATAATGTAAGGCAGGGAATTGAATGCTCCCCAAGGTAGCCTGCGTAATATCTCTAGTTTCTCCAACAGTTATACTAGAAAAGAAATTCTAACCGAAGACTTAGGAGGATCATTGGGACTACCCCAATCAGGTATCTTGCAAATTCTATTAAAATCCTCTAAATCCATGGTATACGATTTGTCATAAAGATCAAATAGTATGGATGAGTGATACGTCTCCATCGTATCTACTTTTTCAAACCTTTTTGCCCTTGTTTTGGACTCTAATTTTCATGATTTGAACGGAACTAACCCAGACTGACGCTGTTTTCAGCAGAATTGCCATGGTGTTGTTTTTGTGTAGAAATGAAAGTTCTCGGAACGTCCTGACAATTTATGGAGAATATTTCTTGAAAATATGAAAAATACCTACGCAAAGATCAACCGGAGGGGACGGGCCAGTGGGCCACAAGCCCTGTAGCCGCGGCCTCCCCCCTGGCCACTGCTACGAGGCTTGTGGGGCCCACGTGGCTCTGCCGCCCCCAATTCCAGTGATATTTATTCCCTTTCGTCCCGGAAAAAATCAAGAGAGAAGAGTTCATCGCGTTTCACGATCCAGAGGCGCCGCCACATCCCGTTCTTGCCATGGAGGGCAGATCTGGAGTCCGTTTTGGGCTCCGGATCAAGGAGATCGTCGCCATCGTCATCATCAACCCTCTTCCCTCTCCAATTCCATGAAGCTGTTCATCGTTCATGAGTAATCTATTCGTAGGCTCGCTGGGCGGTGATGAGTAGGATGAGATCTATCATGTAATCGAGTTATTTTTGATGGGGATTGATCCCTAGTATCCACTATGTTCTGAGATTGATGTTGCTACTACTTTGCCATGCTTAATGCTTGTCACTAGGGCCCGAGTGCCATGAATTCAGATCTGAAATTATTATGTTGTCACCAATATATGTGTGTTTTAGATCCGATCTTGCAAGTTGTAGTTATCTACTATGTGTTATGATCCGGCAACCCCGGAGTGACAATAACCGGAACCACTCCCGGTGATGACCATAGTTTGAGGAGTTCATGTGTTCACCAAGTGCTAATGAGTTGGTCCGGTTCTTTATTAAAAGGAGAACCTTAATATCCCGTAGTATCCATTTGGACCTCGTTGCCACGGGAGGGATGGACAATAGATGTCATGCAAGTTCTTTTACCTAAGCATGTATGACTACACACGGAATGCATGCCTACATCACATTGACGAACGAGAGCTAGCCACATATCTCCCTGTGTTATAACTGTTGCATGATGAATGTCATCCAACAAATCACCGATCCATTGCCTACGAGTTTGTCCCACTGCTATTGTTATTTGCTGCTGCTGTTACTTGCTCTGCTGCTACTGCTGTTACTACTGTTGCTGCTACTGTTACTTGCTGCTACTGTAACTTGCTCTGCTGCTACTGGTGTTACTACTGTTGCTGCTACTGTTACTTGCTCTGCTGCTACTGTTGTTACTACTGTTGATGCTACTGTTACTTGCTACTGTTGCTACTTGCTACTGCTGTCACTATTGCTGTTCCTTGCCACTGCTGTTACTCGTTACCCTGTTGCTACCTGCTATAATACTTTTCTGGCGCAATTGATACTTCAGTTAGGAATAATCTGCCGTCAACAGATTCTTTCCTAGCATCGTTGCTATCATACTACCTTTGCTGCTTATATCCTGCTTGCAGATACTAATCTTTCAGGTGTGGTTGAGCCGACAACTCAACTGCTAATACTGGAGAATATCCTTTCACTCCCATCGTGTCGAACCAACAAATTTGGGTTGAATACTCTACCCTCAAAAACGGTCGCGGTCCCACACGCTGGTGGGCCATTGCAAGATAATTGCTAATTGTTGAGCAACTGGAAGCAGCCCTTTTCTGGCGCCGTTGCCGGGGAGGGAGCAATGAGTCACGGCCAAATGAAAATCTGAATCTACGAACAAAAGAGGCAGTGAGCATAGTACACTGTTCGCATTTGTTGGAGATGAATTCTTCGAGCCCGACGTTGTGAACAAATGTATCAAACTCGTCTTTGAAACCTGCATCAACCATGAATTCATCGGAAGTCCATTCACATGGTTGTACCTGTGCGTTCCTCGTCTGATAAGAGTAGGGCTCCCGAATCGAGAGACGGGGGCCCCTTTTGCTTGAGGAACCACCATGATAGTTTCTCCTGAATATCTTCTTTTTTTCTGAAATTTTTAGTGACTCAGAAGAAAAGTGAACAAGCACTACAAGGAATATGCTAATACACGACGCTATTTTTTTCTTCGCTACATCGTCGTGGTTTTTAATTTACGACGATCTCACGACGAAAAACCAACCGTCGAAAACGGAGCGTCACAAATGAACAACACCGATGTTTTGATCAAAATGTCGTAACTTTTACGACGATTCCTGGATCGTCGTAACCTTTACGACGATCCTAAATCGTCGTTGGCAATCAAACCCAGTCCTACGTGGCAGTCCTATGTGGAAAAATTACGACGAAATCAAAACGTCGTGGCTGAAATCAGCCCAACCCATTTCAGTTTTTTGGGCTTTTTCTTATTAGGCTTCTTTTTGGCCTTGGCCTATTTACAGCCATTTTAGTATTTTTTCCGAATTTTGATTTGTGGCCTTTTACTATCTATTGATTTTCTTTTTTTACCATTTTATTTTTCTTTTTGTACTGGTCCCACATGTCATGCTCATCTCAAAATTAGTCCCACACGTCAGAAATTTCACATTTTGTCAAATAAATATCATAACTTGGTCCCCTTGTCAAGTTGCCACTTCATAGGTATTCAAAACACATTCAGAGTCAATATTTCAAACAGGCTAGGGAGCAAATGATATTCGTCCAAACCAACATTAAATTTGTCTATTACAATCTTTACACTGCACGACTATCTAGATATATCTAATACTGCCTACTATTACAATACATATGCTACTCTTTGTTGATACGCTTCATAGCTTCACACTTGGCTTTGTACTTCACCTGTGCACAAAATAAGAATAAGATGTGAACGAACACCGCAGGTATTTAAATAACAGCATTTACAAAAAAAGTGTGAACTAACACTGCAGGTATTTAAATAACAGAAATTACAAAAAAAATGAATAGTGGCCCGGGTGCACATTATTTAACTATTTAAAGATGAATAGTTCCATGTTTCAAATTAATTGTAGGGAAAGTCATCAGGATATTAGCAATGGTGCACATGAAGGTAGAACATGAGCATGGCCATATTTTTATCTCATCTATCGTTTATACAAACACACTAACATGTCATCCAAGCAACAAAACATATGTACTATTTTCACTTCTAGTACCAAATAGCATTTGAATGTTCAGACTTGAGATAAGCAGGGATACAAATGTACCAAGCAGGCTAGCACCATCTTCACACTTGCTGCCACTATTCATTTTTAAATAACAGTTTCTATCAAGCTTCTTTGTTGCCACTATTCATCCATAAACAACAGTAATATCCTGATGGCTTTGACAAGTTTATATAATATGACACTGCATATGATCCAGGTTCTTAACTCCGTGTAATAATATCTTGGGAGTTGGAATCGAATCTTAGTTACATACATACACAGACACATTATATTATTGACTGATTGATGATATGATCTAGCAAAATACTCCACCTACTACTCTGACCCAGCAAGCAAAACACACACACACACTCTGCTAAGCAATGTTGCTCTCCAAGCAAATACTACTTCATATGTAGAGTTGACAGCATAAGGTTGAACTATATTTGACATTGGAAGCTTAAAAGGTTAATTCCTTCGCAGACTTCCGTTTACTCACCCAAATCGCCAGATTTTACCTTCGGGCATAAGCACAAACAGATCTGGCTACTGCCAGATCCTAAAACCGCAGCCTACTATTGACCCACGAAGTCACGAAAACAATTCAAATTATGTAGGTCTGCTACTTGTATGCCATACATTCATACAAACTTCGTTTGTGCTATACTGCATATTTTAGCAACAATACCCACATGTTTTTTAGTTGTACCATGGATTGCAGAAGCTGACATATAACAATTTGCCAATCAAACTATCATCAATATTTCTCTAGTCCAACATTTAACCTACAATTTAATTGTTACTACACGCCTAAAGTGTCTGAGAAAAGTTAAATCTATCAAAATTTGCATGTCCCAGTCAAATTTGAATAACAGACCACTCGTAGTAGAGATCAGACAATGGGAATACGGGAGCAAGGGGGGAAGGTGGAGGGTGGAGGACCTTGTCGAACTGGAACCACTCATAGTAGGGCGGGTCGAAGATGCCGTCGAAGTCGGACTTGCCCATGTTCCATCCTGCAAGTGCAAAGTGAAAACACATCAGAAAACAATATATTTGCACTAAGCAGTGTAACCATCCCAAAATATAATTACATCGAGAAAAATAGACAGCTACTATAGATGGTATGCGACATCAAGAGAAGTAAATTTGTCCAAAAACTCGTAACTCAGAAGTTATAAGGTTGTTCCAGAATTTCTTGGTACCAGCATACGTTATTCTATATCTCTAATTAACTCAACCAAATCATAGATTATTACTAGTGTTGCCATGTGCACCAGCTGCACAGAGTGAATGCACCTGACAATCCACTTACAGCAAACGGATCGAACACGGCGCTAGAAAGGGAAGGAAATTACAAATTTGTCAATATGAAGGCGATTTATGACTGTGAATCGGCACTTCCTAGTGTATAAACTTAGATGCGGCTATGTGAGAGATCAGACCATAAGCTCATCTTATGAAAAAAAAATCGTTAGCGAAAGAACGTCAAAACTGGGGGACCTGCTGAATGCTAATGCACTCTTCTCTGGCTAGATGCTCGTATTTTCGTTTCAGAATGGTCAATTTCTTCACAACCGTTCTAGCAATTGTTCGTGTTTATTTCCCACCACTTGCACCACTTCAATCAGCGTTGGTACTAAGAACAGAGTTTGTCCCGACAGAGACCGGCAGCTTGAGAAAAGAAATGATGGCATAACCCTGACGGGAACTCGGATGAAACAACGGACGCAAACCAAATGGATCACTAGCATGCCTAGCAATGAGAAACGAATCTCAGTTTTGTGGTACAAGGCTGCTTCATAGATTGGTACTGAAACTGAAATTCAGAGCCCAAGCGTGGGAGCAGCATCACCCAGAGCAGGCCCTGATCAATACTTGTAGATAGATATTACTAGTACGTTAATAGCCAAAAGAAACAAACAGAGCAGGGATGTAGACATGCAGCGCGTAGTAGCACACCCATTATTTGTACATTAGTGGTAGGGGCGCGCCCTGTTGGGGAACGTCGCATGGGAAACAAAAATTTTCCTACGCGCACGAAGACCTATCATGGTGATGTCCATCTACGAGAGGGGATGAGTGATCTACGTACCCTTGTAGATCGTACAACAGAAGCGTTAGAGAACGCGGTTGATGTAGTGGAACGTCCTCACGTCCCTCGATCCGCCCCGCGAATAATCCCGCGATCAGTCCCACGATCTAGTACCGAACGGACGGCACCTCCGCGTTTAGCACACGTACAACTCGACGATGATCTCGGCCTTCTTGATCCAGCAAGAGAGACGGAGAGGTAGAAGAGCTCTCCGGCAGCGTGACGGCGCTCCGGAGGTTGGTGATGATCTCGTCTCAACAGGGCTCCGCCCGAGCTCCGCAGAAACGCGATCTAGAGGAAAAACTATGGAGGTATGTGGTCGGGCAGCCGTGAGAAAGTCGTCTCAAATCTGCCCTAAAAGACCCATATATATAGGAGGAGGGAGGGGGACCTTGCCTTGGGGTCCAAGGGACTCCCAAGAGGTCGGCCGAGCCAAGGGGGGGAGGACTCCCCCCCCCTAAACCGAGTTGGACTTGGTTTGGTGGGAGGAGTCCCCCTCCCTTCCCACTTCTTCCCTCTTTTTTTTTTCTTTTCCTTTGATTTCCTTTCCTTGGCGCATAGGCCCCCTTGGGGCTGTCCCACCAGCCCACTAAGGGCTGGTGTGTCTCCCCAAAGCCTATGGGCTTCCCCGGGGTGGGTTGCCCCCCCGGTGAACTCCCGAAACCCATTCGTCATTCTCGGTACATTCCCGGTAACTCCGAAAACCTTTCCGGTAATCAAATGAGGTCATCCTATATATCAATCTTCGTTTCCGGACCATTCCGGAAACCCTCGTGACATCCGTGATCTCATCCGGGACTCCGAACAACATTCGGTAACCAACCATATAACTCAAATACGCATAAAACAACGTCGAACCTTAAGTGTGCAGACCCTGCGGGTTCGAGAACTATGTAGACATGACCCGAGAGACTCCTCGGTCAATATCCAATAGCGGGACCTGGATGCCCATATTGGATCCTACATATTCTACGAAGATCTTTATCGTTTGAACCTCAGTGCCAAGGATTCGTATAATCCCGTATGTCATTCCCTTTGTCCTTCGGTATGTTACTTGCCCGAGATTCGATCGTCAGTATCCGTATACCTATTTCAATCTCGTTTACCGGCTAGTCTCTTTACTCGTTCCGTAATACAAGATCCCGCAACTTACACTAAGTTACATTGCTTGCAAGGCTTGTGTGTGATGTTGTATTACCGAGTGGGCCCCGAGATACCTCTCCGTCACACGGAGTGACAAATCCCAGTCTTGATCCATACTAACTCAACTAACACCTTCGGAGATACCTGTAGAGCATCTTTATAGTCACCTAGTTACGTTGCGACGTTTGATACACACAAAGCATTCCTCCGGTGTCAGTGAGTTATATGATCTCATGGTCATAGGAATAAATACTTGACACGCAGTAAACAGTAGCAACAAAATGACACGATCAACATGCTACGTCTATTAGTTTGGGTCTAGTCCATCACGTGATTCTCCCAATGACGTGATCCAGTTATCAAGCAACAACACCTTGTTCATAATCAGAAAACACTGACTATAATCGATCAACTGGCTAGCCAACTAGAGGCATGCTAGGGACGGTGTTTTGTCCATGTATCCACACATGTAAATGAGTCTTCATTCAATACAATTATAGCATGGATAATAAACGATTATCTTGATACAGGAATTATAATAATAACTATACATTTATTATTGCCTCTAGGGCATAATTCCAACAGTCTCCCACTTGCACTAGAGTCAATAATCTAGCCCTCACATCACCATGTGAATTACATTGTAATAAATCTCACACCCATACAGTTCTGGTGTCGATCATGTTTTGGCCGTGGAAGAGGTTTAGTCAGCGGGTCTGCTACATTCAGATCCGTGTGCACTTTGCATATATTTACGTCCTCCTCCTCGACGTAGTCGTGGATGAGGTTGAAGCGTTGTTTGATGTGTCTGGTCTTCTTGTGAAACCTTGGTTCCTTTGCTAAGGCAATGGCACCAGTGTTGTCACAGAACAAGGTTATTGGATCCAGTGCACTTGGCACCACTCCAAGATCCGTCATGAACTGCTTCATCCAGACACCCTCCTTAGCCGCCTCCGAGGCAGCCATGTACTCCGCTTCACATGTAGAATCTGCTACGACGCTTTGCTTGGAACTGCACCAGCTTACCGCACCCCCATTAAGAATAAATACGTATCCGGTTTGCGACTTAGAGTCGTCCGGATCTGTGTCAAAGCTTGCATCGACGTAACCTTTTACGGCGAGCTCTTCGTCACCTCCATACACGAGAAACATCTCCTTAGTCCTTTTCAGGTACTTCAGGATATTCTTGACCGCTGTCCAGTGATCCACTGCTGGATTACTCTGGAACCTACCTGCCATACTTATGGCCAGGCTAACATCCGGTCTAGTGCACAACATCGCATACATGATAGAACCTATGGCTGAAGCATAGGGGACGGAGCGCATATGCTCTCTATCTTCATCAGTTGCTGGGCACTGAGTTTTACTCAATCTCGTACCTTGTAACACTGGCAAGAACCCTTTCTTGGACTGTTCCATTTTGAACTTCTTCAAAACTTTATCAAGGTATGTGCTTTGTGAAAGTCCTATCAGGCGTTTTGATCTATCCCTATAGATCTTAATGCCTAGAATGTAAGCAGCTTCTCCTAGGTCCTTCATAGAGAAACTTTTATTCAAGTAACCTTTTATGCTCTCCAAAAGCTCTACGTTGTTTCCAATCAGTAATATGTCATCCACATATAATATTAGAAACGCCACAGAGCTCCCACTCACTTTCTTGTAAATACAAGATTCTCCAACCACTTGTATAAACCCAAATGCTTTGATCACCTCATCAAAACGTTTGTTCCAACTCCGAGATGCTTGCACCAGTCCATAAATGGATCGTTGGAGCTTGCACACCTTGTCAGCATTTTCAGGATCAACAAAACCTTTGGGTTGCATCATATACAACTCTTCCTTAAGGAAACCGTTAAGGAACGCCGTTTTGACATCCATCTGCCAGATTTCATAATCGAAAAATGCAGCTATTGCTAACATGATTCTGACGGATTTAAGCATCGCTACGGGTGAGAAGGTCTCATCGTAGTCAACTCTTGGAACTTGTGAAAAACCCTTTGCCACAAGTCGAGCTTTATAAACGGTCACATTACCGTCAGCGTCCGTCTTCTTCTTAAAAATCCATTTGTTCTGAATAGCCTTGCGGCCCTCAGGTAGTATCTCCAAAGTCCACACTTTGTACTCATACATGGATCCTATCTCGGATTTCATGGCTTCTAGCCATTTGTTGGAATCTGGGCCCACCATTGCTTCTTCATAATTTGCAGGTTCATTGTTGTCTAACAACATGATTGATAAGACGGGATTACCGTACCACTCTGGAGCAGCGCATGATCTCGTCGACCTGCGTGGTTCAACAGAAACTTGAACTGGAGTTTCATGATCATCATCATTAACTTCCTCCTCAACTGGTGTCGCAACGACAGAGGTTTCCCCTTGCCCTGCGCCACCATCCAGAGGGATGAGAGGTTCGACAACCTCGTCAAGTTCTATCTTCCTCCCACTCAATTCTCTCGAGAGAAACTCCTTCTCGAGAAAAGTTCCGTTTTTAGCAACAAACACTTTGCCCTCGGATTTGAGATAGAAGGTGTACCCAACTGTCTCTTTTGGGTAACCTATGAAGACGCACTTTTCCGCTTTGGGTTCCAGCTTTTCAGGCTGAAGCTTTTTGACATAAGCATCACATCCCCAAACTTTAAGAAACGACAACTTTGGTCTTTTGCCATACCACAGTTCGTATGGTGTCGTCTCAACGGATTTTGATGGTGCCCTATTTAAAGTGAATGCAGCTGTTTCTAATGCATAACCCCAAAATGATAACGGCAAATCAGTAAGAGACATCATAGATCGCACCATCTCAAACAAAGTACGATTACGACGTTCGGACACACCATTACGCTGTGGTGTTCCAGGCGGTGTTAACTGCGAAACAATTCCACATTGTCTTAAGTGAGTACCAAACTCGAAACACAGATATTCACCCCCACGATCAGACCGTAGGAACTTGATCTTCTTGTTACGATGATTTTCCACTTCACTCTGAAATTGCTTGAACTTTTCAAATGTTTCAGACTTGTGCTTCATCAAGTAGACATAACCATATCTACTTAAATCGTTAGTGAAGGTGAGAAAATAACGATATCCGCCGCGTGCCTCCACGCTCATCGGACCACACACATCGGTATGTATGATTTCCAACAAGTCACTTGCACACTCCATTGTTCCGGAGAACGGAGTCTTAGTCATCTTGCCCATGAGGCATGGTTCGCACATGTCAAGTGAATCAAAGTCAAGTGACTCCAAAAGTCCATCAGCATGGAGTTTCTTCATGCGCTTTACACCAATATGACCCAAGCGGCAGTGCCACAAAAATATGGCGCTATCATTGTTTACTCTAACTCTTTTGGTCTCAATGTTATGTATATGCGTATCGCTATCGAGATTCAATATGAACAATCCTCTCACATTCGGTGCATGACCATAAAAGATGTTACTCATAGAAATAGAACAACCATTATTCTCAAACTTAAAAGAGTAACCGTCTCGCAATAAACAAGATCCAGATATAATGTTCATGCTCAACGCAGGCACTAAATAACAAAGATTTAAGTTCATCACTAATCCCGATGGTAGTTGAAGTGACACTGTGCCGACGGCGATTGCATCAACCTTGGAACCGTTTCCTACGCGCATCGTCACTTCGTCTTTCGCCAGCCTTCGTCTATTCCGCAGTTCCTGCTTCGAGTTGCAAATGTGAGCAACAGAACCGGTATCGAATACCCAGGCACTACTACGAGAGCCGGTTAAGTACACATCAATAACATGTATATCAAATATACCTGATTTTTCTTTGCCCGCCTTCTTATCTGCCAGATACTTGGGGCAATTGCGCTTCCAGTGACCCATACCCTTGCAATAGAAGCACTCCGTTTCAGGCTTAGGTCCAGCCTTGGGTTTCTTCCGCGGATTGGCAACAGGCTTGCCGCTCTTCTTCAAATTGCCCTTCTTGCCTTTGCTGTTTCTCTTGAAACTAGTGGTCTTGCTCACCATCAACACTTGATGTTCTTTACGGAGTTCAGACTCTGCGACTTTCAGCATCGCAAACAACTCGCCGGGAGACTTGTTCATCCCTTGAATGTTGTAGTTCAACACAAAGCCTTTATAGCTTGGCGGCAGTGATTGAAGGATTCTGTCAGTGATAGCTTCTTGCGGGAGTTCAATCCCCAGTTCAGCTAGACGGTTTGAGTACCCAGACATTTTGAGCACATGTTCACTGACAGACGAGTTTTCCTCCATCTTGCAAGCATAGAATTTATCGGAGGTCTCATACCTCTCGATCCGGGCGTTCTTCTGAAAGATAAACTTCAACTCCTGGAACATCTCAAATGCTCCATGACGCTCAAAGCGACATTGAAGTCCCGGTTCTAAGCCATACAAGACTGCACATTGAACTATTGAGTAGTCCTCCTTACGCGCTAACCAAGCGTTCTTAACATCCCGATCAGCCGTAGCGGGTGGTTCATCTCCTAGCGCAGCATTAAGGACATAATCCTTCTTTCCAGCTTGTAAGATTAGCTTAAGATTACGAGTCCAGTCTACAAAGTTGCTTCCATCATCTTTCAACTTAGCTTTCTCTAGGAACGTATTAAAATTCAGGATGACACTTGTGTGAGCCATGATCTACAACACAAATATATTCAAAGTGGACTTAGACTATGTTCAAGATAATTAGAGTTCAACTTAATCAAATTATATGCTAAACTCCCACTCAAAAAGTACATCTCTCTAGTCATTTGAGTGGTTCATGATCCACTTACACTATCCCAAGTCTGATCATCACGTGAGTCGAGAGTAGTTTCAGTGGTAAGCATCCCTATGCTAATCATATCAACTATATGATTCATGATCGACCTTCCGGTCTCATGTGTTCCGAGGCCATGTCTGCACATGCTAGGCTCGTCAAGCTTAACCCGAGTGTTCCGCGTGCGCAACTGTTTTGCACCCGTTGTATGTGAACGTTGAGTCTATCACACCCGATCATCACGTGGAGTCTCGAAACGACGAACTGTAGCAACGGTGCACAGTCGGGGAGAACACAATTTCGTCTTGAAATTTCAGTGAGAGATCCCCTCATAATGCTACCGTCGTTTTAAGCAAAATAAGGTGCATAAAAGGATTAACATCACATGCAATTCATAAGTGACATGATATGGCCATCATCACGTGCTTCTTGATCTCCATCACCAAAACACCGGCACGATCTTTTTGTCACCGGCGCCACACCATGATCATCCATCAACGTGTTGCCATCGGGGTTGTCGTGCTACTTATGCTATTACTACTAAAGCTACATCCTAGCAAAATAGTAAACGCATCTACAAGCACAAACGTTAGTATAAAGACAACCCTATGGCTCCTGCCGGTTGCCGTACCATCGACGTGCAAGTCGATATTTCTATTACAACATGATCATCTCATACATCCAATATATCACATCACATCATTGGCCATATCACATCACAATCATACCCTGCAAAAACAAGTTAGACGTCCTCTAATTTTGTTGTTGCATGTTTTACGTGGTGACCAAGGGTATCTAGTAGGATCGCATGTTACTTACGCAAACACCACAACGGAGATCTATGAGTTGCTATTTAACCTCATCCAAGGACCTCCTCGGTCAAATCTGATTCAACTAAAGTTGGAGAAACCGTCACTTGCCAGTCATCTTTGAGCAAAGGGGGTTACTCGTAACGATGAAACCAGTCTCTCGTAAGCGTACGAGTAATGTCGATCCAAGCCGCTTCAATCCAACAATACCGCGGAATCAAGAAAAGACTAAGGAGGGCAGCAAAACGCACATCACCGCCCACAAAACCTTTTGTGTTCTACTCGAGAAGACATCTACGCATGAACCTAGCTCATGATGCCACTGTTGGGGAACGTCGCATGGGAAACAAAAATTTTCCTACGCGCACGAAGACCTATCATGGTGATGTCCATCTACGAGAGGGGATGAGTGATCTACGTACCCTTGTAGATCGTACAGCAGAAGCGTTAGAGAACGCGGTTGATGTAGTGGAACGTCCTCACGTCCCTCGATCCACCCCGCGAACAATCCCGCGATCAGTCCCACGATCTAGTACCGAACGGACGGCACCTCCGCGTTCAGCACACGTACAGCTCGACGATGATCTCGGCCTTCTTGATCCAGCAAGAGAGACGGAGAGGTAGAAGAGTTCTCCGGCAGCGTGACGGCGCTCCGGAGGTTGGTGATGATCTCGTCTCAGCAGGGCTCCGCCTGAGCTCCGCAGAAACGCGATCTAGAGGAAAAACTATGGAGGTATGTGGTCGGGCAGCCGTGAGAAAGTCGTCTCAAATCTGCCCTAAAAGCCCCATATATATAGGAGGAGGGAGGGGGACCTTGCCTTGGGGTCCAAGGGACTCCCAAGGGGTCGGCCGAGCCAAGGGGGGGAGGACTCCCCCCCCAAACCGAGTTGGACTTGGTTTGGTGGGAGGAGTCCCCCTCCCTTCCCACTTCTTCCCTCTTTTTTTTTCTTTTCCTTTGATTTCCTTTCCTTGGCGCATAGGCCTCCTTGGGGCTGTCCCACCAGCCCACTTAGGGCTGGTGTGTCTCCCCAAAGCCTATGGGCTTCCCCGGGGTGGGTTGCCCCCCCGGTGAGCTCCCGAAACCCATTCGTCATTCCCGGTACATTCCCGGTAACTCCGAAAACCTTTCCGGTAATCAAATGAGGTCATCCTATATATCAATCTTCGTTTCCGGACCATTCCGGAAACCCTCGTGACGTCCGTGATCTCATCCGGGACTCCGAACAACATTCGGTAACCAACCATATAACTCAAATACGCATAAAACAACGTCGAACCTTAAGTGTGCAGACCCTGCGGGTTCGAGAACTATGTAGACATGACCCGAGAGACTCCTCGGTCAATATCCAATAGCGGGACCTGGATGCCCATATTGGATCCTACATATTCTACGAAGATCTTTATCGTTTGAACCTCAGTGCCAAGGATTCGTATAATCCCGTATGTCATTCCCTTTGTCCTTCGGTATGTTACTTGCCCGAGATTCGATCGTCAGTATCCGTATACCTATTTCAATCTCGTTTACCGGCAAGTCTCTTTACTCGTTCCGTAATACAAGATCCCGCAACTTACACTAAGTTACATTGCTTGCAAGGCTTGTGTGTGATGTTGTATTACCGAGTGGGCCCCGAGATACCTCTCCGTCACACGGAGTGACAAATCCCAGTCTTGATCCATACTAACTCAACTAACACCTTCGGAGATACCTGTAGAGCATCTTTATAGTCACCCAGTTACGTTGCGATGTTTGATACACACAAAGCATTCCTCCGGTGTCAGTGAGTTATATGATCTCATGGTCATAGGAATAAATACTTGACACGCAGAAAACAGTAGCAACAAAATGACACAATCAACATGCTACGTCTATTAGTTTGGGTCTAGTCCATCACGTGATTCTCCCAATGACGTGATCCAGTTATCAAGCAACAACACCTTGTTCATAATCAGAAAACACTGACTATCATCGATCAACTGGCTAGCCAACTAGAGGCATGCTAGGGACGGTGTTTTGTCTATGTATCCACACATGTAAATGAGTCTTCATTCAATACAGTTATAGCATGGATAATAAACGATTATCTTGATACAGGAATTATAATAATAATTATACATTTATTATTGCCTCTAGGGCATAATTCCAACACGCCCTTGGCGCGCGCCCTTGGCGCGCCTCCTTGGCGTATCTAGGCGTGCTAATCTAGTTGATGGATTTGTATACATATCTATGCAGTCCAAATAAACACCCGTTGTTAAAGAATAAACATAATAAAACTGCAGCAGCAAAATATTCACTCATGAGACAGAGCAAGCAAAGCAAGGTATCATGGTTCAACTTATGCAACTACCAACATCTGTTTTATTGAAACAATAGAAACTTGAGACTACAACAGCGTCAAGAAAGCATCATGATTTAGGCTTCACAACTACCAAAATGTTACCTCGTGCAAAAAAGGACAACAAATTGTTCGAGTAAGCATCATGTTTCAGGTTACACAACCACAAAAATATCAGGCTAAGCCATTGTCTTATAGTTTCAGGAAAAAGGATTACAAGAAAGTTCACCCATTAATGTGATTCAGATTCATCCTACCATAAGATCATAGAAGTTAATTGTCGTCCGTGTTGGCTTCATCTGATGCACTATTTTGCTCATGGGACACTGGCTCTTTATCCAGTTTCTCTATATGGACTTATGGATTTGTCAAGTTGTACCTACGGAAATCACAAATTCTCCTGGATCAAACAATTGGCAGCCAAAAGTATGAGCAAAAGCATGAATCGATCGAAACCTCCCTGAAAATAACATATGGAGTTGAGCACACATGCATCCATTCGAGCTATTTGTTTTCCAGGTAGTGTAGAGTAGTCTGACAGTTAACAAAAGTTTACGTTGAATAATAGTAGACCATAACTTAAGGGACAGTAAGCAGGTAGTTCTTAAACTACTAGTAGTTAGTTGTATAGTTCACAATAGGAAATCAAGCATGTGAGCAGTTCACAGGAGAAAACCAAGCATGCGAGCCAATCATCTTTCTAGGGAAATAACACACCATGCACCTAAAAAACATCTATGACAAAGACATGAGAAAAAAGGAGGAAGAATACAGGACAATGCTTCATTTTCTAGTCCCACAAAAGAATCATCAAGAACCAAGCTTAAGCCAATTCAATCAATTAATACTACTTTCAGGCGAAAAACCCGCAGCAACCTGTGAAGTATCTAAGAGATGGGGAGGATGGGAGAAACCTACAGCAACTCTTACACAACTACTGAAACCTTGTCTGCTAATGCTGGTCATTGTCATCGCCAGTAAAACAACCTCAACATCTGATCCGATGCAAGGTCTGAAGTTTTCATTCTAAACATAATTAATTCAGCACATCAAACTAAATTAGTTTTCACAGATAACAAAGTACAATCAACTAAAACTATAACTACCTGATTACAATTGTCATTTTAATCAACTAGGAAAGCATGAACGAGTTTACGGACTATGAGTTTAATTTGCTACTACCTATAAATTCTATACTACAAGGATTAATCCCAGCTTAGCCTTGATCACACTTTCTCGATGATTCCTCCGTGAATTGCTATCTTAATCGTTTGCTCGAGCGCACTCATCCTGTACGAGCATGGGGTTCTGTCCAGTGAGACGCTACAAAGCCTCAAGCTGCAAACAACTCAATTTAAAAAAGTTCAGTAACATTCAGTTGTTACAGAGATTTCACCGTCTATTTTACATTTTCTGCATATTTATGTACAGCAGAATCATTTCACTCTAAGACCCATTTACTATGAACCACACACTAATTCTTTTCCTAAATGCACACACTTCCTTTTGAGGTTTTCTTGAATGCCTCAAACAGCTAAATCATTGGTTATGCGTTCCCAGAATTATTCTAGTTCCTACCTGCTTGTTAAAATTTAGCTTCAGGAGTAACAAACAGCATGGCATTTAGTTCAACTCACCTAAAATCCAAACTACAAATATTACAACATCAATTCTTGAGAGGAAACATATAAATGAAAATTTCAAGAGAATAGGAATTTGTTCTTGAATGAAGATATAAAACTCTTTATTTTTCCATTGAACAAACTAAATTAATTTTTGCAACCAGATGTTGTAGAAATTGTTACTACATTCAATTGTGTTTTATTAAACAACAATTGTTAGATGTTATCCATGAAATAATTGTTGACCTGACCAAATTAACACCCAGAAGATCAGTACCAAAGCAACATGAAGGCCGGTGCATCCTAGAAATAAATAACCATATCGTATTATGTGGAATTGCATTAGTTTGCCTTGATTAAATTATGTGTAATGGTGCAAGAGAGTAAGATCCACAACGTCAAGCTCACATGTTCATCTCATCAATTGAATCCACATCTAAACTGAACAAAAACATGATTTGTATTTAGATTGCAAGTATCATCAAATTTTGGTGTAGGGGGGGGGGGAGGTCAGGAACTCACCACGCTAGGAGGGGAGGACGCGGCCATCGGTCAGCACATCCATGTGCTGGACTTGCTGGTCCACCTAATCCAGCAAATAGAGCTCGTAAGGGACGATCGCATCAAGGAGCATGTCCTATACCCCCGCTGGATTTGAGGAGAAGGTGGTACAGGGGCGGGGTGTGCTTGAGATGTACCGGCGCTCCTACTTGGAGGTCGAGGACAAGAAGGACCACCGGCGTTCACCACCCCCGTCATCGAGCAGGTCAAGGCTGCCGTGCCCGCCCTCGTCCAGGACCAGCGGCTGCAGGATGTGCCGCATCCGTGGATCCTACGGGAGGAGGTCCTCCATGCCGTGTTTCCCGAGGTGGACCATCAGAAGGCGATGGCACGTGTGGGAGCGCTGTACACGACAGTGAAGAGGCGCGAGAGCGTGCCGGAAATGCGCTGACGACGAAGACGGAGGCCAAAACCTAGCACGGGTGTGGCTTTTGGGCGAGCTGTAGAGGTCGAGAGGGGTAAATCTTGCAGGAGGGGAGGATGGATCCGAGCGACGCGAGCTCGGTGGTGAGCTCCGCGCCGGCGATAGCCGCCGGAATCACCGAAATCGGGAGCGGGGTAGTTTTGGCGGCTGAGGGGAACGGAAGAGGTTGAGGATTAGGGTTAGATGGGTGTGGAAGTGGCTGGCCGGATCGGGGCGGAGTAGTCGGGTGCCCTCGCGCGCTGCGATGGCATCAGCGCTACGCCGGAGAAGTAGGAGGCGGTGGCGGCCATGGATGGTCGATGGCTCCGCGTCGGCGTGGGTTTGGGCGGCTTCGGTGGAGGAACCGGAAATGGATCGAGGGGACGGAGATCGGGGAGAGGGCTAGGGTTCCTCTGCGCGAGAGGGATGGATGGATGGATGGGGATGGAGAGATGGATGGGGATGGAGAGATGGATGGATGGATGAACGCCATGTCATCGATCCATGCCACAACCAATTTCACCAATTAGAATCTCTACTATTAAAGGGGATCTGTCGTCTGTCGTGATGGTTCGACCTCTAGCAACCCCCCTCCTACCGCAAACCTTTCCACCGTTCCACCGATTTTTTTCAATCCCTCCATAAACCAGGCTATAAACCAGCCGATTAGTTCAATAAAAAACCCTTCTCTCGTAGCCTCGTGCGACCACCTCCCCCGCTAAAAAAAGCAGAAAAAAGGAAGAAATAACCGCAAGCCACAAGGCACGAACGCACATCGCGTCCCCTGCTACCCCATCCCCACACCCTCGCTCCCGATCCCATCTCTCTCTCTCTTGAAATCTCACCGCCGATGGCGATCGCCACCCACCCCCACACACCTCTGCCCGCAGCCGCTGCCCTCCTGTTTCGCCTCTTTCGCCTCATGGTCGCGGGAAACGTCCGTCTTCGTCGCGCCTCCTCGATCCACACGGACAGGCGTGTGCTCCGGCAGCGAGTGGAGGGCCTGCATCACTGTGGTGGGGAGCAACAGGTCTGTGTCTATGACCGGACCACCGGGACCGAGGGCGGGGGCAGCGGCGGCAGGTACTGGCGCGTGCTCCGGCAGCGAGTGCAGGGGTGGCGTCGCGGTGGTGGGGAGCAGCAGGTCCGTGTCCATGAATAATGGCGTGCGTCCCCACGGCTGCCTTGATGATTCTTCTCCACGCGCCACCGCCTCCCTTGCCAGGTCGCCGCCTCTCGACGACCATGCAGGTGGAGGCCATCGTCAGGATACACAACCTGATAATGCAAGATGCTAGCCGACGGTTCCTTTTCCTGAAATAATTGTTGCTTTTTGTTATGTATATCTGCAGTTCTGAATTCATGTAGTGTGTGCTCCTGGTTCATCAATCATCTCGACCAGGACGATACGTGCGTCCAACTGATGGAGTGAGGATGTTCTGTTCGCTCTGAATTCCCCTACTGTGTTTTTGCATGCCATATGAAGCTATCATATCCACGCCCCGATGACCCGTACCTCCTCCACAGCACCGCCTACGGCCGCTACCTCGACATCACGTTCAAGCCGTCGTCGCTCGGCCACCAGGGCTGCCGCACCGAGCAGCACGACTACGACGACGAGCGGGACTTGATGGCCGTCATGTGGTGGGCCGCCGAGGCGGGCTTCCGGGGCGTCGTCCTGCTCCGCAGCGTCTCCGGCCGCTTCCTCCGCGCCAAGGGCACGTACCTCCCGTGGACCGCCTTTTGAAACAGGCATGAAAATTCAAAAAAAAATTTAAAAAATTGAAAAACCTTCGCACTATGTCATTATATGTGACCAAGTTACCAGGAAAAATAATAAAGTTGTAATATGCCAATTATTTAAATTTTTTTCTCAAAAATGGGCTATCATGTGTGAAGATTCATGGCTTTCAAGCCAAATGATCAATCTTATGGCCACATTCATGACATAGTTTGTTGAAATGATATAATATTATGCACAAGGGTGCATATTGGAATGGCAAACAATATTGATTAAGGAAGTTTTCATTTTCCTTGTATGAAAAATTCATTTTCCATTTTTCAAGTGACCAAAATGAGTTTTTTTGTGAACGACCTACTATATATTTGTTTCAAAATTGGACCAAATCATTTTTATAAAATACTAGTCCATATTTAATGTACAATTGACAAAATGGTTGGGTGTTAAAATCTTTTATCCACCTCTCATGAAAAAGACAAATTTACATCGATTCAGTTAGAAGCGGGTTAAATTTGGACTGCAGTTGCATTATAGTTTGCTCTTTATTTTTCCCAAAAATAATTTATAGGTATATAAGTATCTATTTAATTAGAAATACATGGTGTGGTGCCTTGACTTCGAGGTTTGGATGGTGGTCGAGTGCCCCAACTCCGGAGCGCGTGAACTTGGATGCCAGCTACATGGTCACCGTCTGACCATTGCGTTGCCACACGTTCTAGGTGGAATAGGCATGTCTGGTAGGTTGGACGATCCCGCGGAAGGTATTAGCAAGAACAATACAATGGAAGAATCTCACGAGGAGATTGAACTAAGCTCAAACATGAATTAGCAGCCAAGTGCTTGATTAGCGTTGCGGGTAATTCACATAGACAATGGGACTAAATTTTGGCTGAGGATGATCATCTACAAAGGGGACTCTCTTGGCAAATTTTTAGCTCGAATGGATGAATCTAGGTGGCACTTGCTTTGCAAAGTAACACACTGTGCAGAAATATGGATATTGAAGTTGGGATCAAATGGATGAATGAATTGAGCTGAAATTTGGTGTATGATGTTAATTTGGGCATATGAAGGCGCTGTATAAAAATTATACCATTGGACATGCCAAAGTGGCACTTCCTTCACAATGTGCCAATCTGGACAGAAAATAGTAATTGAAACTGGGCTCACATAGATGATTGGATTGAGCTGAAATTTGGAGGAGGATGATAATTTGGGCACGTTAAGGTACTGTAAAAATTTCAAAAAATTTGGATAGATAAAATTGTACTTCCTTCACAATGCTCTCTACTAAACAGAATATTGGAAAAAATATTGAGGGAAACTGGCTGAACTAAAATGAGCTGAAATTTGGTGGAGTGAGGTTATATGGTCAGTGTCATCCCGTGGTAAACTTTCATCAACTATAAAGCAATCGAAAATCTAGTTGCTTCACAAAATGAAAATATTACCAGAAATAAAGATTGGATGATGAGCTCACATCGATTGTTAGATGTGGCTAAAATTTTATGGACAACTATGTTTTGGGCACATAGATGATATGGAAAAAATTCAACTCATAGGGATATTCCTATCTAGTACTTCCTTCACAAAGTTGTTAGCTGAACACAAACTTTGGAAATTTGCTGAGAAAGATTTACTAGGCAAATCATTACGAATGTTTCCATGAGGCAAGGATTTGGATAGGAAAGAGTGCCCAAAAAATATGAGGGTAATCAAAGAAATAGAAATAGCACTTCCTTCACAAAGTGCTATTTTGAACAAAATAGGAAAATGAGTATTGCTGAATTATTTTTGAACTATGGAAGGAAGGGCTTTCACATATTTGAGAAATATATGATCCAAAGTATCTATGAGAATTTTTCGAGAATTTTTGGAATGACAGAATAGTAGGTTGCTTCACAAACTAGGATGAGGTGGGATAGAATGGACCCACGAGTGACATGTCAACATAGTTAGAACGTGTTACGACATTTTTACAATCGTCGTAAAAGTTACGACGATCTCATCATATGCGGTTACGACGTTTTTGACTCACATCGTCGTAATTTATATGTAGATTTGGTCCCCTCAAATGGTTTACGACGATCTCAGATGAAATCGTCATAGATTTATGACGAATTCATCAACGACATCTTAAAAAACGTCATGTATGAGCATATTTCTTGTAGTGTTAAGGCTCAACAAAACACATAGCCACTACTCCTTCAAGTGCCTAGAGGCCATATCATGCATCAAAACTACTTGGGACCAACTAAAATGAACATGCAAAGATCAAGAACAGGGTCACCAAGGCAGCAAAAATACACAACGAATAAGACACTAGAGAAAAAACTAATTGGACCAATGGAGGAGTCACATACCAAGGAACAATTACCCCAAAACAGTTTGGTGAATGGGGCTTTGCACAAGGAGATCGAAAAACGCAGCAAGAAGAGCAAGAACACGGGTTTGAGCTGTGGAATGATTTTTCCTGGAGGTAGGGAAGGAGATGGGAGCTGGAATAAGTGGAGGGGGGCACGTGGGGTCCACAAGCCTATCAGGCCCGGCCAGGGGGGTAGCCCGGCCTGCTCGGCTTGTGGCCCACTGGCGCATCCCCCTGACTAGCTCTCTATCTTAGAATTTTTCAAAAATTTCAGAAAAAATCATACTTGAATTTCGGGGCATTTGAAGAACTTTTATTTTCAGGACACTTTTCTAATGGACAGAGAAAGGAGAAAACAGGAAAATAAAACTAAACTTATCATTTTTCTTCTAAGCAATAGAAAGTACAAGTTGGGAACAGAGGTTTGTGACTCCTAGATTCATCCATCTCATGGTCATCAAAAGAAATCCGTCAATGAAGTTGATCAAGTCTCCTTGACAAACTTTTTTCGAATCACATAAAACCGGAGAATTTTCGAATAATCACTAGGTTACCTCAACGGGGATGTGCATATCCCCAACAAGTAAATCATACTTCATTTTGACAGTAGGTATAGGGCATTCAAAGCTCCCAATAAGAATTGATGAAGTTTTTTCAATAGCATTGATGCAATGTACTTGATATTGTTTCTTCGGAAAGTGCACCTATGCTCATTACCATTAACATGGAAAGTGATATTGCCTTTGTTGCGTTCAATAATAGCCCTTGCAGTGTTTAAAAAGGGTCTTCCAAGGATGACCGCCATGGCATCATCCCCGGGAATATCCAGAATAACATAGTCCGTTAAGATAGTAACGTTAGCAATCACAACAGGCACATCCTCGCAAATGCCGATAGGAAAAGCAGTTGATTTGTCAGCCATTTGCAAGGAGATTTCAGTGGGTGTCAACTTATCCAATTCAAGTCTACGATAAAGAGAGTGAGGCATAACACTAACATCGGCTCCAAGGTCGCATAAAACAGTTCTAACATAGTTTCCTTTAATGGAGCAAGGTATAGTGGGCACTCCGGGATCACATAGTTTCTTAGGAGTTCCACCCTTGAAGGTGTAGTTGGCAAGCATGGTGGAAATCTCAACCTCACGTATCTTCCTTTTATTGGTCACAATATCTTTCATGTACTTAGCATAAGGAGACATTTTGAGCATATGTGTCAAACGCACTTGCAGAAAGATAGGTCTAATCATTTCAACAAAGCGCTCAAAATCCTCATCATCCTTTTTCTTGGATGGTTTGGGAGGAAAAGGCATGGGCTTCTGATACGTCTCCGTCGTATCTACTTTTCCGAACTCTTTTGCCCTTGTTTTGGACTCTAACTTGCATGATTTGAATGGAACTAACCCGGACTGACGTTGTTTCAGTAGAATTGCCATGGTGTTGTTTTTGTACAGAAATAAAAGTTCTCGGAATGTCCTGAAAATTTAGAGAGATTTTTTTTGGAATAAAAGAAAAACACATGTGCAAAGATCCACCGGAGTGGGCGTGCTAGTGGGCCACAAGCCCACAGGTCGCAGCCACCCCCTATGGCCGCGCCGTGCAGGCTTGTGGGGCCCACGTGGCACCACCGCCCCCAATCTTAGCTCTATATCTTCCGTTTTGCTTGGAAAAAATCATAGAGAAGGTTTCATCGCGTTTTGCGATACGGAGTCGCCGCCACATCTTGTTCTTCATCTGGAGGGCAGATCTGGAGTCCGTTTCGGGCTCCGGAGAGGGGAAATCGTCGCCATCGTCATCATCAACCTTTCTCCATCGACAATTCCATGATGCTCTTCATCGTTCGCGAGTAATCTCATCGTAGGCTTGCTGGACGGTGATGAGTTGGATGAGATCTATAATGTAATCGAGTTAGTTCTTGACGGGGATTAATCCCTAGTATCCACTATGTTCTAGATTGATGTTGCTACTACTTGGCTATGCTTAATGCTTGTCATTAGGGCCCGAGTGCCATGGTTTCAGATCTGAACCTATTATGTTGTCGCCAATATATGTGTGTTTTAGATCCTATCTTACAAGTTGTAGTCACCTACTGTGTGTTATGACCCGGCAACCCCGGAGTGACAATAGCCGCAACCACTCCCGGAGATGACCATAGTATGAGGAGTTCATGTATTCACCGCGTGTTAATGCGTTGGTCCGGTTCTTTATTAAAAGGAGAACCTTAATATCTCGTAGTCTCCATTAGGACCCCGCTTCCACGGGAGGGATGGACAATAGATGTCATGCAAGTTCTTTTCCCTAAGCACGTATGACTACATACGGAATACATGCCCACATTAGATCGACGAACGGGAGCTAGTTACATATCTCTCCGTGTTATAGATGCTACATGATGAATCACATCCGTCACACTCATCCATCACCGATCCACTCTCTACGAGTCTTTTACTACTGGTTCTCGCTACGTTACTTTGCCTAGGGTTGTTCCTTGGTACAAAAGGGATTGGGCCACTTTGCTGCTGCTGTCACTACTGCTGTTACTTGTTACTTTGCTGCTGCTGCTACTGCTGTTCCTTGCTACTCCGCTGTTACTTGTTGCAAGACTTTTCTGGAGCTATAGCCGGGGAAGCATTCTTCTCAAGAATAATCCCCCGTCAACGTGCTGGCGCCATTGATACAACAGTTAGGAATAGTCTGCCGTCAATAGGTCGTTTCTGGCACCGTTGCTATCATACTACTTTGCTACTGATACTTTGCTTGCAGACACTAATCTTTCAGGTGTGGTTGAATCTGACATATTCAGCTGTTAATACTTGAGAATATTCTTTCGCTTCTCGTCGTTTGAACCAACAAATTTGGGTTGAATACTCTACCCTCGAAAACTGCTGCGATCCCATACGCTTGTGGGACATCAGTTTCTCAACCCATGGTTCTCTTTCTTTACCATGCTTCCTAGCAATGAAGTCGTTCTTATCATGCCTCTTTTTCTTAGGTTGTGGGTTTTCAAGATCAACACTGGGTTCAATCTCCACATCCTTATCATTACTATGTTGAGCATCATCATGAACACCACTATCGATATTATCACTAGGCTCATGTTCATCACGAGATTGTGTTTCGGCATCAGAAACAGAGGTATCGTTTGGATTCTCAGGTGTAACAGCAGCTGGTTTGCTAGCATGCAAGTTCCTATCATCTTTCTTTTTCTTCCTAGGATGACTAGGTGCCTTGGTGCTAACTCGTTGAGAATCTTGTTCAATTCTCTTAGGATGACCCTCAGGATACAAAGGTTCCTGGGTCATTATACCACCTCTAGTGATAACTCTAACATACTTGTCATTTAACTCATTAAGCAAGTCATTTTGAGCCTTAAGTACTTGTTCTACTTGAGTGGTGACCATAGAGGCATGTTTACTCAAAAGCTTAAGATCATTGACATTTCTATCCACACAAGCACTTAAATGACTAAGCATACGAGCATTCTGTTCCAATTGTCTGCTAACATAATCATTGAAACTTGGTTGTTTGGCAACAAAGTTATCAAATTCATCTAGGCATAAGCTAGCAGGTTTCTCAAAAGGAATATCACTCTCATTGAATCTACAAAGATAATTTACCTCTACTACCTATGTCAGGTTATCAAGACCATGTATTTCTTTGATAGGTGGTAGATTCTTAACATCTTTAGATTTAATGCCTTTCTCTTGCATAGATTTCTTAGCTTCTTGAATATCTTCAGGACTGAGGAATAGGATACCTCTTTTCTTCGGAGTTGGCTTCAGAGGTGGTTCGGGAATAGCCCAAGCATTATCATTGCTCAAGATATTATTCAATAGAATTTCAGCTTGTTCCACAGTTCTTTCCCTGAAAACACAACTAGCACAACTATCTAGGTGGTCCCTAGAAGCATCGTTTAGTCCATTATAAATATATCAACTATTTCTTTCTTCTCAAGAGGGTGATCAGGCAAAGCATTCAGTAACTGGAAAATCCTCCCCCAAGCTTGTGGCAGACTGTCTTCTTCCATTTGCACAAAGTTATATATATCCTACAAGGCAGCTTGTTTCTTATGGGCAGGAAAATATTTCTCAGAGAAGTAGTAGATCATATCCTAGGGAATACGCACACAACCAGAAGAAAGAGAACTAAACCAAGCCTTAGTGTCATCCTTTAGCGAGAAACGAAACAGCTTAAGGATATAGTAATGGCGAATCTTTTCCTCACTCGTGAATAGGGTGGCTATATCATTCAGCTTGGTAAGATGTGCTACAACCATTTCATATTGGAAACCATGAAAAGGATCCGATTCGACCAAAGTGATTAACTCAGGGTCGAGAGAGAATTCATAATCCTTATCAGTCACAAAGATGGGTGAAGTTGCAAACTTAGGATCGTATTTCATTCTAGCGTTCAGAGATTTTTCCTTCCACTTGTGCAGTAAATTCTGAAGATCATAGCTATCCTTACAAGCAAGAAAGTCCTTAGCTACCTCTCCCTCCATAACATAACCCTCAGGTATATCAGGCAATTCATATCTAGGAGAGCTAGTTCTAACAGGTGAAACTGCAGGGTCTACTTCAATAATTTCAGCAGTTTCACAAGTATCATCACATTCAGCAGCAACTCTAGCAATTTGTGCATCAAGAAATGCACCCAGTGGCAAAGCAGTATCAAGCAAAGAATCATCATAAGCATCATGGATAGCAAAAGTAGCATCATCAAGCACATGCGACATATCAGAATTTCTAGCAGGAGGTGGTGTCGCAAACTTACTCATAACTGAAGGTGAATCAAGTGCAGAGCTACATGGCAGTTCCTTACCTGTCCTCGTAGTTGAGGGCAGGATTTTAGTTTTTGGATCTCTCGGATTCCTCATAGTGATCAATAGACGTAAATCCCAAGTGACTCAGAGAATAGAGCTACGCCTCCCCGGCAACGGCGCCAGAAAATAGTCTTGATAACCCACAAGTATAGGGGATCGCAACAGTTTTCGAGGGTAGAGTATTCAACCCAAATTTGTTGATTTGACACAAGGGGAAGCAAAAGAATATTCTCAAGTATTAGCAGTTGAGTTGTCAATTCAACCACACCTGAAAGACTTAGTATCTGCAACAAAGTTTCAGTAGCAAAGTATTGTGATAGCAACGGTAGCAGCGGTAACATTAGCAGCAGTGACAACAGTAGCGGTAACAGTAGCAGTAGTGACATCAGTAGCGGCAAAGTAATGTAGCAAGGACCATTAGGAAAAGCTCGTGGGCATTGGATCGATGATGGATAATTATGTTGGATGACATTCATCATGCAACAGTTATAACATGGGGAGATATGTAACTAGCTGCAGTTCGTCAATGTAATGTAGGCATGTATTCCGTATATAGTCGTACATGCTTATGGAAAAGAACTTGCATGACATCTATTGTCCATCCCTCCCGTGGCAGCGGGGTCCTAATGGAAACTAAGGGATATTAAGGTTCTCCTTTTAATAGAGAACCGGAACAAAGCATTAGCACTTAGTGAATACATGAACTCCTCATACTAAGGTCATCTCCGGGATTGGTTCCGGCTATTTTCACTCTGGGGTTGCCGGGTCATAACACATAGTAGGTGACTACAACTTGCAAGATAGGATCAAGAACACACATATATTGATGAAAACATAATAGGTTCAGATATGAAATCATGGCACTCGGGCCCTAGTGACAAGCATTAAGCATAGCAAAGTAGTAGCAAAATCAATCTCAAAACATAGTCGATACTAGGGATCAATCCCCATCAAAACTAACTCGATTGCATGATAGATCTTATCCAATCCATCACCGTCCAGCAAGCCTATGATGAGATTACTCTCAAACGGTGAAGAGCATCATGGAATTGGCGATGAAGGATGGTTGATGATGACGAAGGCGTTGATTCCCCCTCTCTGGAGCCCAGAACGGACTCCAGATCTGCCCTCCAGAGGAAGAACAGGTGGTGGCTGTGGCTCCGTATCGTAAAACGCAATGAACTCTTCTCCTTGATATTTTTCCGGTCGAAAGAGAATATATAGAGCTGGAATTGGAGGCTCCGGAGCCACGAGGGGCTCACAAGCCTACCAGGCCCGGCTTGGGGGGGGCAGGCCTGGTGGGCTTGTGGGCTCCTTGCTCCGTCCCTCGAGGTGATTCTTGCGCCAGTATTTTTTATGTATTCCACAAAAAATCATCATAAATTTTCAGGTGATTCCGAGAACTTTTATTTCTGCGCAAAAACAACAGCATGGCAATTCTGCTGAAAACAGCGTTTGTCCGGGTTAGTTCCATTCAAATCATGTAAATTAGAGACCAAAACAAGGGCAAAAGAGTTTGGAAAAGTAGATACGACGGAGACGTATCAATCACGAAGCTGTAACACTACATCAACCGCGTTTCTTAACGCTTCCCGCTTAGCGATCTACAAGGGTACGTAGATCTAATCTCGACTCGTAGATGGACATCACCATGATAGGTCTTCGTGTGCATAGGATTTTTTTTCCCATGCAACGTTCCCCAACAGTGGCATCATGAGCTAGGTTCATGCGTAGATGTTATCTCGAGTAGAACACAAAAGGTTTTGCGGACGTTGATGTTCGATTGGTGCCCTCCTTAGTCTTTTCTCAATTCGGCGGTATTGTTTGATTGAAGCGGTCCGGACCGACATTACTCGTACGCTTACGAGAGACTAGTTTCATCGACTTACATGCAACTCGTTGCATAAATATGAGTGGCAGGTGTCGGTTTCTTCAACTTTAGGTGAATTGGTTTTGATCGAGGCGGCCCTTGGAGAGAGGTTAAATAGCAATTTGCACATCTCCATCATGGTTTTTGCGTAAGTAAGATGCGATCATACTAGATACCCATAGCAGCCACATAAAACATGCAACAACAAATTAGAGGACGTCTAACTTGTTTTTGCACGGTATGCTTGTGATGTGATATGGAAAAATACATGATGTGATATATTGGATGTATGAGATGATCATGTTGGAATAGTTAATATTGACTTGCACGTCGATGCTACGGCAACCGACAAGAGCCATAGCGTTGTATTTAAACTAACGTTTGTGTTTGCATATGCGTTTACTATATTGCTAGGTTGTAGCTTTAGTAGTAATAGCATAGATAGCACGATAACCTCGATGGCGTCACGATGATGGAGATCATGGTGTGGCGCCGGTGACGATGAAGATCATGTCGGTGCTATGGTCATGGAGATCACGAAGCACAAGATCATGGCCATATCATGTCACTTATGAATTGCATGTGATGTTAATACTTTTATGCACCTTATCTTGCTTAGAACAACGGTAGCATTATAAGGTGATCCCTCATTAAAATTTCAAGATAAAACCGTGTTCTCCCCGATTGTGCACCGTTGCGACAGTTCATCGTTTTGAGACACCACGTTATGATCGGGTGTGATAGACTCAACGTTCACATACAACGGGTGCAAACCAGTTGCACACGCGGAACACTCGGGTTTAACTTGAAGAGCCTAGCATGTGCAGACATGGCCTCGGAACACAAGAGACCGAAAGGTCTAGCATGAATTGTATAGTTGATATGATTAACATAGAGATGTTTACCACTGAAACTATCCTCAACTCACGTGATGATCGGACTTGAGTTAGTGGATTTGGATCATGCGCCACTGAAATGACTAGAGGGATGTATTTTTTGAGCGGGAGATCTTAATATTATTAATTGAACTAATTATAATGAACATAGTCAAAAGGGCTTTGCGAATTATGATGTAGCTTGCCCTATAGCTCTACTATTTTTATATGTTCCTAGAGAAAATTTAATTGAAAAATGATAGTAGCAACTTTGCGAACTGAGTCCGTAAAACTGAGGATTGTCCTCATTGCTGCGCAGAAGGCTTATGTCCTTAATGCACCACTCGGTGTGCTACACCTCGAGTATCGTCTGTGGATGTTGCGAACATCTGACATACACGTTTTTGATGACTATGTGATAGTTCAGTGTGTAATACTTAATGGCTTAGAAGCAAGGCGTCGAAGACGTTTTGAAACGTCACGGAACATAAGAGATGTTCTAAGAGATGAAATTGAGGTTTCATGGTCGTGCCCTTGTTGAGAGGTATAAGACCTCCGACAAGATTCTTTGTCTATAAAGTAAAGGAGAAAACTCAATCATTGAGCATGTGCTCAGATTGTCTGAGTACAACAATCGCTTGAATCAAGTGGGAGTTAATCTTCCAGATGAGATAGTGATGGTTCTTCAAAAGTCACTGCCACCAAGTTGTTAGAGCTTCGTGATGAATTATAACATATCAAGTATAGATATGATGATCCTTGAGCTATTCGCAATGTTTGACACTGCGAAAGTAGAAATCAAGAAGGAGCATCAATTGTTGATGGTTAGTAAAACCACTAGTTTCAAGAAGGGCAAGGGCTAGAAGGGATACTTCATGAAACGGCAAACCAGTTGCTACTCTAATGAAGAAACCCAAGATTGAACCCAAACCCAAGACTAAGTGCTTCTGTTATGAGGGGAACGGTCACTGAGGCGGAGCTACCCTAGATACTTGGTAGATGAGAAGGCTGGCAAAGTCGACAGAAGTATATTTGATATACATGATATTGATGTGTACTTTACTAGTACTCCTAGTAGCACGAGGGTATTAGATACCGGTTCGGTTGCTTAGTGATTAGTAACTCGAGATAAAAGCTATGGAATAAACGGAGACTAGCTAAAGGCGAGGTGACAATACGTGTTGGAAGTATTTCCAAGGTTGCTGTGATCAAACGTCGCACGCTCTCTCTACCATCGGGATTAGTGTTAAACCTAAATAATTGTTATTTGGTGTTTGCCTTGAGCGTGAACATCTTTGGATTGTGTTTATTGCAATATGATTATTCATTTAAAGAGAATGATGGTTATTCTATTTGCTTGAATAATTACCTTCAATGGTTTATTGAATCTCGATCGTAGTGCTACACATATTCATAATATTGATGCCAAAAAATACAAAAGTAATAATTATAGTACCACTTAGTTGTGGCACAGCCACTTGAGTCATGTTGGTGTAAAATGCATGAAGAAGCTCCATGCTGATGGATCTTTATACTCACTCATTTTTGAAATGTTTGAGACATGCAAACCATACCTGTTGGTATAAACGGATGAAGAAACTCCATGCAGATGGATCGTTTGGACTCACTTGATTTTTGAATCACTTAAGACATGCAAATCATATCACACGGAACAAAAAAGTAACTTGTTGGAAGTAGTACATTTTGATGTGTGGAGTCGAATGAGTGCTGAGGCACGCACTGGATATCGTTATGTTCTTACTTCACTGATGATTTACATAGATACATGAGAATTTACTTGATGAATCACAAGTCCGAAATATTCAAAAGTTGAAAGCTATTTCAGAGTGATGATCGTCGTGACAATCGAGGATAAACTGTCAACGATATGATCATAGAAATGAATATCTGAGTTGCGAGTTTTGGTACACGGTTAAGACAATGTGGAAATTGTTTCGCAAATCATGCCACCTAGAACACCATAGTGTGATGGTGTGCCCGAACATCATAGCCGCACCCTATTTGATATGGTGCATACTATGATGTCTCTTATCGGATTACCACTATCATTTATGGGTTATGCATTAGAGACAACCGCATTCATTTTAAATAGGGCACCGCGTATTTCCGTTGAGATGACACATTATAAACTATGGTTTGGAGAAACCTGAGCTGTCGTTTCTTGAAAGTTTGGAGCTGCGACGCTTATGTGAAAAAGTTTCAGTCTGATAAGCTCGAACCCAAAGAGGATAAATGCATCTTTATAGGATATCCAAAATAGTTGGGTACATCTCCAATCTCAGATCCGGAAGCAAAGTGTTTGTTTCTAGAAACGGGTCCTTTCTCGAGGAAAGGTTTCTCTTGAAAGAATTGAGTGGGAGGGTTGTGGTACTTGATGAGGTTACTGAACCATCTCTTCAACCAGCGTGTAGCAGGACGCAGGAAGTTGTTCCTGTGGCGCCTACACCAACTGAAGTGGAAGCTGATGATGGTATAGTAAACTACAAGTTACTACACACCTCGTAGGTCGACAAGGTCGCGTAATACTACAGAGTGGTATAGTAAACCTGTCTTGGAGGCCATGTACGTTGTTGAACAACAATGAACCTACGAGCTATGGAGAAGCGATGGTGGGCCCAGATTCCGGCAAATGGCTGGAGTCCATGAAATCCGAGAGAGGATCCATGTATGAAAACAAAGTGTAGACTTTGGAAGAACTGCTTGATGGTCGTATGACTATTATGTAAAGATTGATCTTTAAAAGGAAGACAGACGATGATGGTGAAAAGTCACCATTAAGAAAAGCTCGACTTATCGCAAAGATGTTTCCGACAAGTTCAAAGAGTTGACTATGAGGATGTTGAAATTATGTTAGTAGTTGCTGCATTATTTATGTATGAAAATCCATGTATGTTAGCAGTTGTACCACTACATCAACCGCGTTTCTTAACACTTCCCGCTTAGCAATCTACAAGGGTACGTAGATCTAATCTTCTCTCGTAGATGTACATCACCATGCTAGGTCTTCGTGTGCGTAGGATTTTTTTTGTTTCGCATGCAACGTCCCCCAACAGTTGGAACCCCAAGGACCGCTTATAGGGACTTCGTTAAAAACTTACAGATCTGGTCCATTTTGGTCAGTTTCCTATGCTATTACTCACTCTTTTTGGGTTCTTGTGTTATCCGAACGTTACGGGGAACCTAATGTCCGGTTACAAAGACCTTGCCTAAACTTGCTGATTTGGCATATTCTACCCTGTTACTCATTGATTTTGGGTCCCGAGGCGACCTGAGCATTGACGGAACCCCGTGCTCCGCTTATGGAGACCTCTCCAAAACTCGCAGATTTTGCATAATATGGCTTGTTTTCTATGCTACTACTCACTGATTTTGGGTCCCGGGTCGATCCAAATGTTCGGGGAATCATGGTGTCCGCTTAGAGGGACCTCGTGTAAACAAGTAGATTTTGCATATTTTTGGCAGATTACTATGCTATAACTCACTTTCTGTTGGACCCCGGGTGATCCAAACTTTCGGGGAAATTGGCCAGTTTTCTATGATAGTACTCACTAAATATGGGTCCCGGGGTGAACTGAATGTTGTGGGAACCCCGGGCTCCGCTTACGGGGATTTCGTAAAAAGTTGTAGATTTGGTCCATTTTGGCAAGTTTTCTTTGCTATTACTAAGTGTTTTGGGTCCCGGGGCGATCCAAACATTCAAGGAACCCCAGGGTCCGCTTACGGAGACCTTGCAAAAACTAACTGATTTGATCCATTCTGGCTAGTTTTCTATGCTATTACTCACTGATCTTGGGTACCAGGGTGAACCGAATGTTTTTGAAACCTCGAGGTCTCCAGAGAGTGACTTCGTGAAAAACTCCTAGATTTGGTCCATTTTGGTCAGTTTTCTATGCTATTAATCATTGTTTGGCTTCTGGTGTGATACGAACGGCTAGGGGAACCCAAGGTCCGGTTAAAAGGACCATGCCAGAAATTGCAGATTTGGCATATTCAATCCTGTTTTATATACTATTACTCACCGATTTTGTATCCCGAGGCAATCCGAATGTTCGTGGAACCCCGGGTTTCGCTCACAAAAACTCACAGATTTGGCATAATATGCCTTTTTTCTATGCTATTACTCACTAATTCTGGGTCCCATGCGATACAGACGTTCGAAGAAACTCGGGTTATGGTTATCGGTACCTTGGTAAAACTCTTATATTTGGTCCATTATGGCATGTTTTCTATATTATTACTTAGTGTTTTTGGGTCCCTGGGTGATAGGAACATCCGAGAAAACCCGGGCTGTGTTTACAGGGAACCACGTGGTCTGGTTACATGGACCATGCCAAAACTAGCATATTTTGCATATTATGGCACATTATCTATGTTATTACTTATCGGTTTTGTGCCCCGGGGGTAATCCCAATGTTGTGTGAACCCCGGGGTCCGCTTACGGGGACTCCATCAGAAGTCATAGGTTTGTTCCATTTCGGCAAGTTTTATATGCTATTACTTAGTGTTTTTGGTCCTGGGGCGATCCAAACATTGGGGGAACCCCGTGGTCTGTTTACGGGGACCTCGCAAAAACTCATAGATTTGGCCCATTCTGGCAGTTTTATATGCTATTACTCACTGATTTTGTGTACCAGGGTGAACCGGATGTTGTAGGAACCTCGAGGTCCGCTTACGTGGACTTTGTGGAAAACTCCTTGATTTGGTCCATTTTTGTTAGTTTTCTATGCTATTACTGAATGTTTTTGGGCTTTGGTGTGATCCGAACGTTTGGAGGAACCCAATGTACGGTTACTAGGACCATGCAAAAACTCGCAGATTTAGAGTCCCGAGGCGATCCGAATGTTTAGAGATCCTCGGATTCTGCTTGCGAAGACCTCGCCAAAATTCGCAGATTTGGCATAATATGACATGCTTTCTATGCTATTACTCATCAATTTTGGGTCCCGAGCGATATGAACGTTTGGAGAAAATCGGGTTCTGGTTATCGGGACCTTGCCAAAACTCACGGATTTGGTCCATTCTAGTCCGTTTTCTCTTATATTACTCAGTGTTTTTGGGCCCTAGGGCGATCCGAACATTTGGGGAACCACGAGTCCGATTACACGAAGCTCGCCAAAACTCGCAGATTTGGCATAAACTACCCAGTTTTCTATGCTATTACACAGTGCTCTTGGGTCCTGGGGTGATCAAAAAATCAAAGAAAACCCGTGGTCTGTTTACGGGGAAACCCGTGGTCTAGTTACAGAGACGTCGTGAAAACTATCACATTTTGCATGTTATGGCTAGTTTTCTATGTTACTACTTACTCATTTTGTGTCCCGGGGTGAACCGAATGTCGTGGCAACTCCACAGTCTGCTTATGAGGACTCCGTCACAAGTCGTGGATTTGGTCCATTTTGGCTAGTTTTATATGGAATTACTAAGTGTTTTTGGGTCCTGGGGCGATCCAAACATTCGGGGAACCCCGTGGTCCGCTTACGGGGACCTTGCAAAAACTAACAAATTTGGTCCATTCTGGCTAGTTTTCTATGCTATTACTCATTGATTTTGGGTACCAGGGTGAACCGAATGTTGCGGGAACCCCGAGGTCCGCTTATGGGGACTTCATAAAAAAATCGCAGATTTGGTCCGTTTCGGTCAGTTTTCTGTGCTATTACTCACTGTATTTTGTTCTGGTGTGATCCGAACATTTGGGGGAACCCAAGGTATCGTTACATGCACCATGCCAAAACTTGTAGATTTAGCATATTCAACCCTGCTTTCTATGATATTACTCACCGATTTGGGTCCCGAGGCGATCTGAATATTCGGGGAACCCCAGGTTCCGCTTACGAAGACCTCACCAAAACTCATAGATTTGGCATAATATGGCTTTTTTGTATGCTATTACTTACTGATTTTGGGTCCCAGGCGATACAAACGTTTGGAGAAACTCGGGTTTTGGTTATTGGGACCTCGTCAAAACTCAAAGATTTGGTCCATTCTCGCCTGCTTTCTATGCTATTACTCGGTCTTTTGGGTCCAGGGCGATCCGAATTTTGGGCAACCACGGGTCCGGTTACATGGACATCGCCAAAACTCGCAGATTTGGCATAAACTACCCAGTTTTCTATGCTATTACACAGTGCTTTTGGGTCCTAGGGTGATCGCAAAATCCAAGAAAACCCGGGGTCTGTTTACGAGGAAACTCGTAGTCCCATTACGGGGACCTCGCCAAAGCAAGCACATTTTGCATGTTATGGCCAGTTTTCTATGCTAGTACTTACCGATTTTTTGTCCTAGGGGGAACCGAATATTGTGGCAATCCCGGGGTACGCTTATGGGAACTCCGTCAAAATTCATAGATTTGGTCCTTTTTGGGAACTGTTATATGCTATTACTAAGTGTTTTTGGGTCCTGGGATGATATGTCTCCAACGTATCTATAATTTTTGATGGTTTCATGCTATTATCTTGTCAAACTTTGGATGTTTTGTATGCCTTTTATATATTTTTAGGGACTAAATTATTAACTCAGTGCCAAGTGCCAGTTCCTATTTTTTCCATGTTTTTGACCCATTTCAGAGGAGGATTTTGAACGGAGTCCAAACGGAATGAAACTGCCAAAAAGTTTTTTCCGAAACAGAAAAAGACCAGGAAGCCGAAGAATCAGGGAAGGGGGCCTGCATGGACCCCACAAGCCCTCATGGCGCGGTGAGGGGGGCCCGGGCCTCCCTGACTTGTGGGCTCCCTGAGCCTCCTCTGCCCTAGGTTTTGCGCCTATATATTCCCTAAAAGCCCAGAAAAATCAGGAGATCATCGAAAGTACTTTTCCACCGCCGCAAGCTTCTGTCTCCGCAAGATCCCATCTGGTGCCGTTCTGGTGCCCTGCCGGAGGGGGGATTCGGATACGGAGGGCTTCTTCATCAACACCATGACCTCTCCGATGATGCGTGAGTAGTTCACCATAGACCTACGGGACCATAGCTAGTAGCTAGGTGGCTTCTTCTCTCTCTTGGATCTTCAATACAAAGTTCTCCATGATCTTCATGGAGATTTATCCGATGTAATCTTCTTTTGCGGTGTGTTTGTCGAGATCCGATGAATTGTGGATTTATGATCAGATTATCTATGAATCTTATTTGAGTTTCTTCTGATCTCTCTTATGCATGATTTCATATCCTTGTAATTCTCTTCGAATTGTGGGTATTGTTTGGGCAAGTAGATCTATGATTCTTGCAATGGGAGAAGTGATTTGTTTTGGGTTCATACCGTGCACTGACCTCACCCAGTGACAGAAGGGGTAGCGAGGCACGCATAGTGTTGTTGCCATCAAGGGTAAAAAGATGGGGTTTTCATCATTGGTTTGAGATTATCCCTCTACATCATGTCATCCTGCTTAAGGCGTTATTCTGTTCGTCATGAACTCTATACACTAGATGCATGCTGGATAGCGGGCGATGTGAGGAGTAATAGTAGTAGATGCAGAAAGTATCGGTCTACTTGTCTCGGACGTGATGCCTATATGTATGATCATTGCCTTAGATATTGTCATGACTTTGCGCGGTTCTATCAATTGGTCGACAGTAATTTGTTCACCCACCGTAATACTTGCTATTTTGAGAGAAGCCTCTAGTGAACACTATGGCCCCCGGGTCTACTCCACACCATATTTTCAGCCTTACACTTTTACTTCGTTGCACTTTCCGCCTTCATATCTCACTTTGCAATCAATCTTGAAGGGATTGACAACCCCTTTAAAGCGTTGGGTGCAACCTCTTTGTGTTTGTGCATGTACTCTAGACTTGACGAGATTCTCCTACTGGATTGATACCTTGGTTCTCAAACTGAGGGAAATACTTACTGCTCCTGTGCTGCATCACCCTTTCCTCTTCAAGGGAAAAGTCAACGCAAGCAAGTCTCCGTCAACGTGTCAATTTCTGGCGCTCTTGTTTGAGAAGTAGCAAGAAGAATTCCTGGCGCCGTTGCTGGGGAGGATTAAGTCAAGAACTCATCCAAGTAAGTGTCGCAAATTCATCTCTTGCATTTACTTTGTTTGCCAGTTGCCTCTCATTTTCCTCTCCCCCACTTCACAACTTTGCCTTTTTCATTTGCTTTTTTTCGTTTGCCTTTTTTTGTTCGCCCTTTTGTCTCGCTTGCCTTTGCTTTGCTTGAGTGCTATGTGCCCTCAATATGCTTGCATCTTCGCTTGCTCAAAATCTATTGATATGGATCCTCACCCACTTGCTAATCTCTTTAAGAGATCCACTTATGTGGAACCAATTGCTAGTGAGTTGAGTGCACTTGACTTTCTCTATGGAGTTTTGCTTGAGATGTATGAATCTGAAAATCGTGATGAAGGAATTTATGAAGTGATTCACGAGGGCTCCTTGAATGAAAAGCATGATTGCAATGATTTCATTATAAATTCTATTAATTACAATCATGCTAAAAATATGCAAAACCCTAAGCTTGGGGATGCTAGTTTTGCTATGTCCACTACTTGTTGCAATGATCGTGATTGGGGTGATGATTTTTCTTATGATCTTGAAATTTTGTTTAACCCTCATGATGATTATGATGTTTGCAATAATATTGAAAGTGGGTTTGGAGAAGTCATGACTTTAGTTGATGATAATCCCACTATTTTTGAAGAGCGTCAACTTTGCATGCATGTGGATCATAAAAAGAATATCCTTTGTGATAGCTATATTGTTGAATTTGATTATGATCCCACATGTATATGCTATGAGACAGGAAAATATTGTGGTAGAAACTTTCATGTTCCCAAATTACCTCTCGTTATGTTGAGATTGCTATTGTCTCTTTCTTCTTCCTTACATTTGGTAACTATTGGTTGTCTTGCCAATTTGTTGTCCTATAAAATGCCTATACATAAGAAGTATGTTAGAATTAGATGTGATTTTTACATGCTTTATGATGCTCTCGTTGTGCTTCAATTCTTGTCTTTTGTGTGAGCATCATTGAATTATCAATGCCTAGCTAAGGGCGCTAAACAATAGCGCTTGTTGGGAGGCAACACAATGAATTTATCTTTTTCTTTCTATTTTGTTGCATCCACACCATCATAATTCTGTTATGATAGTATCTTTTGTGTTTCTTTTTGTGTTTGAGCCAAGCAAAACCTTTATGACTAGTCTTGGTGATGGTTGTTTGATACTGCTGGAAAAAGACAGAAACTTTTCGCTCACGAGATGATTTTTCGTTTTTATTCAGAAAGAGATTTTGAGTTGATTCTTTTTGCTTATGGTTGATATGCCTTTTGCCAAGGCATTCGTAATGTTTCAGAATTTTTGAGGTAACAGAAGTATATGAAGTATACAGATTGCTACAGACTGGTCTGATTTTGACAGATTCTGTTTTTGTTGAGTTGGTTGCTTGTTTTGATGAAACTATGGTTAGTATCGGGGGGTACTAGCCATGGAAAAATGATAATACAGTAGCCCAACACCAATATAGATAGAATTAAATTTTGCTACAGTAACAAAAGAGGTGGTAGTTTGTTTTCTTGTGCTAATGTTATCACGAGTTTCTGTTTAAGTTTTGTGTTGTGAAATTTTCAAGTTTTGGGTGATGTTCTCATGGACAAAGAGATGACGAGTGTAAATAGCTCAAGCTTGGGGATGCCCAAGGCATCCCAAGCCAAATTCAAGGACACCAAAAAGCCTAATCTTGGGGATGCCCCGGGAAGGCATCCCCTCTTTCGTCTTCAATCCATCGGTAACATTACTTGGAGCTATATTTTTATTAGCCACATGATATGTGTTTTGCTTGGAGCGTCTTGTATCGTAGGAGTCTTTTCTTTGTTGTGTCACAATCATCCTTGCTGCACACCTTTAGAGAGAGACATGCACTCATCGTGATTTTGCTAGAATGCTCATAGTGCTTCACTTATATCTTTTGAGCTAGATAATTTTGCTCTATGTGCTTCACTTATATCTTTTAGAGCACGGCGGTGCGTGACTTGGTAGTTGGCTTATGCTATGAAAGTAGTCCCAATGGTGATAGGTACTCAAATAGGATACAAAAACCTCCATCTTCATGTGCATTGAGTAGAAAGAGAAGTCTTAATTCGTCTTAATTAGTTTTGAGACGTGGATTTGGTAATATTAAGAGCTATGTTAGTAGGGTGTTGTGAATCTAGAAATACTTGTGTTGAAGTTAGTGATTCCCATAGCATGCACGTATGGTGAACCGCTATGTTAGGAAGTCGGAGCATAATTGATCTATTGATTGTCATCCTTTGTGTTGAGGTCGGGATCGCGCGATGGTTAACACCTACCAACCCTGCCCCTAGGAGTATGCGTTTAGCACTTTGTTTTGATTACTAATAAAAACTTTCGCAACAAGTATGTTAGTTCTTCATGACTAATGTGAGTCCATGGTATAGATGCACTTTCACCTTCCACCATTGCTAGCCTCTCTAGTGCTGCGCAATTCTCGCCGGTGCACAAACCCACCATATGCCTTCCTCAAAACAGCCACCATACCTACGTACTATGGCATTTTCATAGCCATTCCGAGATATATAGCCATGCAACTCCCACCGTTCCGCCTCATGACTTGTGCCGTCACTCTCATATTGCCATTGCATCATCTTAAGATAGCTAGCGAGATGTTCCAACGTCATACGCCAAGCTAGATCGTTGCACATCCTGGTACACTGCCGGAGGCATTTCCTATAAGAGTCATTTCTAAGCTTTGAGCTGTGAGTAAATAAAAGTGTGATGATCATCATTATTAGAGCATTGTCCCACGTGAGGAAATAAAAAAAAGAGGCCAAAGAGCCCAAATAAAAAAAGAGAGGCCCAAGTGCCCCAATAAAAAGAGAGAGAAAAAGAGAGAAGGGACAATGCTACTATCTTTTCCACACTTGTGCTTCATAATAGCACCATGTTCTTCATGATTGAGAGCTTCTTTCTTTGTCACTACCATATGCTAGTGGGAATCTTCATTATATAACTTGGCTTGTATATTCCAATGATGGGCTTCCTCAAAATTTCCCTAGGTCTTCGTGAGCAAGCAAGTTGGATGTACACCCACTAGTTCTCCTTTTGAGCTTTCACATACTTATAGCTCTAGTGCATCCCTTGTATGGCAATCCCTAATCATTCACATTCATATCTATTAATGGGCATCTCCATAGCCCTTTGATACGCCGAGTCAATGTGACCATCTCCTCCTTTTTGTCTCACAACCACCACCACACTCTATTCCACCTATAGTGCTATATCCATGGCTCACGCTCATGTATTGCGTGATAGTTATAAAAGGTTTGAGAAAGTAAGAGTGTGAAAGCAATTACTTGGCCAGTACCGGGGTTGTGCATGATTTACATTAGTTGTGTGAGGATAATGGAGCATAGCTAGACTATATGATTTTGTAGGGATAACATTCCTTGGCCTTGTTATTTTGAAAGTTCATGATTAGCTTGCTAGTTTGCTTGCAGTATTATTGTTTTCATGTCAATAGCAAACTATTGTTTTGAATCTCACAGATCTGAACAATCATGTCACGTGAAAAAAGTTGCCAAGGACAACTATGCTAGGTAGCATTCCACATCAAAAATTCAGTATTTATCACTTCCCTACTCGAGGACGAGCAGGAGTTAAGCTTGGGGATGCTTGATACGTCTCCAACGTATCTATAATTTTATGGTTTCATGCTATTATCTTGTCAAACTTTGGATGTTTTGTATGCCTTTTATATATTTTTTGGGACTAACTTATTAACTTAGTGCCAAGTGCCAGTTCCTGTTTGTTCCATGTTTTTGACCCCTTTTAGAGAAGGATTTTGAACGGAGTCCAAACGGAATGAAACTACCAAAAAGATTTTTTCCGAAACAGAAAAACATCGGGAAGCCGGAGAATCAGGGCAGGGGGCCTGCACGGACCCCACAAGCCCTCATGGCGCGGCCAGGGGGGGCCCACGCCTCGCTGGCTTGTGGGCTCCCTGAGCCTCCTCTGCCCTAGGTTTTGCGCCTATATATTCCCTAAAATCCTAGAAAAAATTAGGAGATCATCGAAAGTACTTTTCCGCCGCCGCAAGCTTCTGTCTTCGCAAGATCCCATCTTCGGCATGTTCTGGTGCCCTGCCGGAGGGGGATTCGGATACAGAGGGCTTCTTCATCAACACCATGACCTCTCCGATGATGCGTGAGTAGTTCACCATAGACCTATGGGTCCATAGCTAGTAGCTAGGTGGCTTCTTCTCTCTCTTGGATCTTCAATACAAAGTTCTCCATGATCTTCATGGAGATCTATCCGATGTAATCTTCTTTTGCGGTGTGTTTGTCGAGATCCGATGAATTGTGGATTTATGATCATATTATCTATGAATCTTATTTGAGTTTCTTCTGATCTCTCTTATGCATGATTTCATATCCTTGTAATTCTCTTCGAGTTGTGGGTTTTGTTTGGCCAAGTAGATCTATGATTCTTGCAATGGGAGAAGTGCTTGGTTTCGGGTTCATACCGTGCGGTGACCTCACCCAGTGACAAAAGGGGTAGCGAGGCACGCATCGTGTTGTTGCCATCAAGGGTAAAAAGATGGGGTTTTCATCATTGGTTTGAGATTATCCCTCCACATCATGTAATCTTGCTTAAGGCATTACTCTATTCGTCATGAACTCAATACACTAGATGCATGCTGGATAGCGGTCGATGTGTGGAGGGATAGTAGTAGATGCAGAAAGTATCGGTCTACTTGTCTCGGACATGATGCCAATATGTATGATCATTGTCTTAGATATCGTCATGACTTTGTGCGGTTCTATCAATTGCTCGATAGTAAATTGTTCACCCATTGTAAAACTTGCTATTTTGAGAGAAGCCTCTAGTGAACACTATCGCCCCCGGGTCTACTCCACACCATATTTTCAGCCTTACACTTTTACTTCGTTGCACTTTCCGCCTTCGGTTCTCACTTTGCAATCAATCTTGAAGGGATTGACAACCCCTTTAAAGCGTTGGGTGCAAGCTCTTTGTGTTTGTGCAGGTACTCTGGACTTGACGAGATTCTCCTACTGGATTGATACCTTGGTTCTCAAACTGAGGGAAATACTTACTGCTCCTATGTTGCATCACCCTTTCCTCTTCAAGGGAAAAGCCAACGCAAGCAAGTCTCCGTCAACGTGCCAATTTCTGGCGCTGTTGTTTGAGAAGTAGCATGGGGCGATCCAAACATTCGGGTAACCCCAAGGTCCGCTTATGGGGACCTCGGAAAAACAAACAGATTCGGTCCATTCAAGCTAGTTTTTTATGCTATTACTCAGTGATTTTGGGTACGAGGGTGAACCGAATGTTGTGGGAACCCCGAGCTTTGCTTACAAGGACATCGCGAAAAAATCCCAGATTTGGTCCATTTCGGTCAGTTTTCTATGCTATTACTCACTGTTTTTGGGTTCTGGTGTGATCCGAACATTTGGGGGAACCCAAGGTCTGATTAGAAGGATCATGCCAAAAGTTGCAGATTTGGCATATTCTACCTTGTTTTCTATGCTATTACTCGTCGATTTTGGTTTTTGAGGCGCTCCGAATGTTCGGGGAACCCCGGGTTTCGCTTACGGAAACCTCACCAAAACTCACAGATTTGGCATAATGTCGCTAGTTTTCTATGCTATTACTCACTGATTTTGGGTCCCGGGTGATACGAACGTTTGGAGAAACTCGGGTTCTCACTACTAGGAGAAAGCCTACCAGTAGTGCTTGTTTTACCCTTAGCAGTAGCATTGGGTGAAGCGCTACTGCTAACGGGCTACAGCTAACCTGTTAGATGTAGCGCTGGATTAAAGCGCTACTGGTATCTACATTAGCAGTAGCGCTGGATTAAATAAAACGCTACTGCTAGGCCAGCGCTACTGCTAATATTCCTGCTTACAATATTTAATTCCCGTCGTATTTATGCCCCATCTACGTATTTGTGCATGCTCTAAACTGTAGTTTCATCGTATCATAATGAACATGCATTACTCTCATCATATCATACAGATAAAGTAGTCTCGTCATTTATACCATCATCATCATTATCCAACACGTATATCGTTATCGAACACAAAAATCATCAAATCTTGAAAATAGCGATACACACAAGTCATGGCACACCCAGAAGTTTCATCATCCCTATCTAAACCATCATGTTGAAGAAAAGAGCGATCAACATGAGCAAGAGCACGACTATGCAGTACTTCTTGAGGCACCGGTTTCGCTCCGTCTCTTGTCGTAGCATCCACCTCAAGTGACTCATTTCCGCTTCGGCTCTGCTGTCGAACCCTCTATGGCTAGCGCCCGGGTACCTGTCCACCAGGGTCTGAGCATCTGGCCAGTGATCGTACACTACTGGAACCGTCCAAATGAATACAGCTTAGCAGTCCTTCGCCATCTCCGATCTATGTACCTGCATCATAAGTTGATTAACAACGATATATAATATGCAACATAATGTACTTGAGAAACACAAAGAGGCATAGTTAGAAGAATACAAGCAGTAAACATAAATAACGAAGTTGATCATACACAAACTAATTAACTAGAGTGATGTATATGCTAGTTCATAGAATGTCGGTTGTATTAATTATAAATACACATTGTTATCCTCAATCACTACTCTATGTCGGCGCCCCAATCTTCATAGTCAGGGATGAATGACCCGAGCTGGTTGAAAGGCTTTAGGTCCCGACACTGAGTTCGTAGCAGTTCATGAACATTCTCCTGCCTCATTTGGCCCATGGAAGAACATCCCTCCTTGTTCGACGACCTGCTTCATGATCACTTGGGCAAGTTCACACTGTATTTGATAAAACTCACCTCCAATTCGATGATCCGGTGTCGTTCCTATGCTTGTGGCCCAGTTGAGAATCTCGGCATCGCCGAAATTAGCTGACATGCGAAGGCGTTCTCTATCCCTTCTGTACTCGATCATGTGATGCATGAGGAAGAACTCATCAGCCTTACTAGCATTCGGTTGCTGGATGCAGCAGAAGTCGGTCTTATGGTTGAAAGCCGACGCTTGATTCTTGTACTTTTTCACCTTGATATATCCACCAGTAAGGTTGAAGGTTATCAAGGCCCTATCGAGAAAACTCTTTATGTGCCTGTAATCCTTTTTCTCGATGTTCTTCAACGAGTCCAAGTACACAGCATGAGAGTATTGTGGGTACAGACAGATGAGGACGCCCCCTCGCTGCACAAAATAGGTACACTTCAAATTTGCGTCAATGCTTGCAAAGGAATGATCAAAACTTACGAAAGGATATCCGAGGATGACTTACGTGGGATGATAAGGCAGGAGAATTGTTTCATTGTCCTTATTAGCGATCATGAAATCGCTAATGTACTTGCTCGCATAGTCACGGTGCTCTTTGCAGACTGCCAAGAAGCTCTCGTGCATATAGTATGGGTCTGCAACAAAGATATATTCTATGTTCTCGCGCATGATGATGTAGTTGAGATACAACGCATACAGGCGGATGAAGTGAAAATCCAGATTGGTCATGTGGAACATGTTGTAGATGTAGTTAAATCACACACTGAACTTATCCGCGGTCCATCTGTCGACGTATGACATCGCACCCGGAACCTGAGCCGGGTAAAGTGGGTATCCTATTTTTTCCGTGCTCAGAAGTCTTCTCTCTGTGGCCAGCACATCACCATGAAGTCTCCTTAGATCATTGTTCTGTATGTTCTCTAGCGCTTTCTGAGGTAGGATCGGGTTGCCAGCGAGATGGAAACGATCCGGACCTACTACTGGTATTCTGTCTACCTCCCGGGGCTTTGGAGGCGGCTGGCTTCTTGAAGCAGCTCTGGCGCCTTTCGATCCTTTCTTCTCCGGTCTCCTCCTTTGCTTCTTTGCGTGTGTCGGTAGTGAGCCCACCATACATTCCCTAACCACCACCCCAAGTGTCATCGGACTAATTACCAGCAGACGACCCCGTGTTGTTCTTGTTGGGTAGAGGTGGCATGTGGAGGTGTCTCCTGCAAGGATCACATGAAGGGAGAATTTTTGCAATCACCCGTAGGACGTTGCGGCTCCGACAATTCAGGCATCATCAATTCATCTCTATGCACATAGTGTTGGGGATATTATCTGCTATGTGACCCGCCACTAGTTGGGCCTGGTCACGAGGTGGGGGGACTCATCCTTTGGCGATTCAAGCTTTGGCCCAATAAGCCCAGGAGCTGGATGGCGGTTCAAGATCCTCGTGGAGAATCAGTCATTGGGAAGATTGTCAAGTCTTGGATCGCACAGCGACTTAGAGATAGAAAGGATCATGACTTGCGTAATGGCAAGGACTCTTGTAAACCCTAAGGGCGCGACCTGTATATAAAGGCGAATCCCAGGGAAGGAGCTAGGTCAGGTGAGTTAGAAATCATCAATACAACACAAAGCAAGACGTAGGCTTTTACCTCCTCACGAGGGACCGAACCTGGGTAAATCGTTGTCCCACTCCCATTCAACCCCTTTGAGTCGCCACCAAGGTGCGATGGCTCCAACACTAAGTCCTTTCACGAGGACATCTGTCGTGATAAAACCACGACAATTGGCGCCCATCATGGGGCCTACGCACGGTAGAGTTGAGTTCTCAAAGGGAGCCCTACCAGGGTCAAGGAGCTACGCGGCTGGGCTCATGACCCGGAGCCGCCGCGGAAAGTACTACATCAATCGAATCCGGCTACAGAGTCCCCTTCGGCAAGATCAACATCTTTGTCGGCATGGTTGGATCGCATGCGCCTGAGCCGGACATCTCCACCGACATCGTCGAGCCGGCCAGGTAAGTCTGCCCTGTCGTGATGCCAAACCTAACGCGCCCAGTCTTCGTTGGCTTCATGCAGGGATCTGATGAACCAGAGCGATCGGCGACTTAGGAGACTACACCGGTCAACACTGATGACGAGTCATCCATGGGCGACACAGATTCAATTCAGTCTCTGCACGGGGGCTGCCTCGGAGACCTGTCACTGGCAATGGATCCCTAGGTCCTTGACCGGACCCGCCGTCAGATCGCCGTGTACATGGCAGGGGTGACTCAGTCCTAGCAAAACCCTGCAGGCAACGACGGGGCTGGCGAAACATCCAAGAGCCCAGCTGCGATCTTGGTGGACTTGACGACGGAGATAACAAGGATCATGGCGACCCCTGTAACGGCAGAAAACCAGGGCATGATAAATGCCGAGTTGGCAAAGCTAAGAGATGAGATGGCGAAGGCTCAGCGAGATGCTGAAGCAGAAGCCGCCAGGATCGAGACCCGGCAAGCTCAGATCACCGCTGAGACAACCCGTTTGAACACCAAAAACTGGCGACTTGAGAGGCATCAGTGCTCCGACGCCGTTCATCAGAGGATGCACCAGGGATGCTTACACCCCCATCTCAACCCTACCCGCCTTTTCGACACTCCACGCATCCCCGGGGCAGGAAACGCTCCAGGAGGAGGGCCGACTCAGCCACCAAACCCGCCGCTTCAGCCAGCGGTTAATCGCGTTCCCCGTTTCCAGACGCCTTAGTGCCACTTTTCCAACCCCGTGGACAACGTGCTTGCCGCAACTCGCCACTTAGAATCCCTTTGGATTTATGGCAACACTTCGGCCGAAATAGAAGCAAGAAACGCCATTGAGATGTTGAAGACAGCGGTGGTTCAAAACGCGCAATTCTCGCACAGCCTTGATCGGCTACACTCCAACCCCCAAGCGAGCCAAACCAGAAGCTGGCCAGAGGACCAACCCGCCATAACCAGCGGACCGTGACACCTGCCTCAGGTTAACCCGCCTGACCATCGGGACCCGCCGGGCCGGAATCACCCGGACATTCAAACCGGCCCAACACCACTTATTGGAGGCGGCACGCAAGTAGGGGTGCCATGCTTGGCCCCCGCCCTTCGCAATGAGCGGATGCCGAAAGATTTTAAAGGACCAAGGAAGGTGCCCAATTACACCCCGGACCTTGAGCTGGCGTCATGGGTTGAGAGTTACGAAATCGCCATGGACATGCTCGATGTAAATGAAGCGGTCTATGCCAAGTACTTCATAATGATGCTCGAAGGGACGACGCTCACTTGGTTGAAAAACCTGCCACCCACCTCCATCCAGACTTGGGCTGAACTGAAAGAACGTTTCATCAAAAACTTCCGGGGAACTTGCAAATGCCCGATGACGATAGTTGATTTACAGCACTGCGTTCAGTGCTCCGATGAGTGGGCACATCACTGGACGCGGCGGGTCGCAGAAATCATCCACTCCTCGGATGGCATCACGGCGGCTCAAGCTGTGTTGATCTTGGAGAAAAACTGCCACTATGAGCCCTTGGTGCAGAAGCTGGGGCGACTCAAGCGAAAGGTCCAGGATATGGGCGAATTGATGGACACCCTCACTCGGTATGCCGAAGCGGACGATACTAAAAATCCATGAGAGGACGGAAGCAAGGCCAACTCACCAAGGAAAGGCGAGTCATCCAAAAATCACACCCGTCTTCAGGGACGCGCCCACCATAATCATGGCTGGAACGGCAAGAGAAGGCAGCAGGAAGGGTCCACGGACGTCGTCGCTAACACCAATGCTAATAATGGCAACCAGCGCCAGAAGAAGAGGGATTACAGTGGCAAGAAGCCACACAATTATAATGATATACTTAAGGGTCTCTGCCCAAACCATGCCATGGCGGACGGACCGGCGACTCACTCTTAGGAGGACTGTTACGTGATGCAGGAATTCCGGGCAGAGGCAATAAAAAAGGGCCAAATCGGTGACCAGGGCCAACGGCAAGAACAGTTCGATGCACCTAATCAACGTCAGAACCCGTTCGACGGCTTCCCCGAACCAGGGGCTCAGGGCGGCTCGTAACCAAGCAGTGGCCAGTATCCGGTGCATAACCAACAACGGTATAACCCGCCCAGAGTGTTTGAGCAGCCACCCCCACAGAGGGCTTCGCAGGGGCAAGATGATCATGGCGGGTTCCGCAGCAATCCCAAACAATTAAGCATCGGGCAATACCACGTGTTCACCACCAGTGCCTGCAAGCGAGATAAGAAGGTGAAACACCGAACGTATAGTTTATCAGAGCCGGCACTCCCCAGTTACCTCCACTGGTCCGAGCAGACTATCTCGTGGAGTAGGGAGGATCACCCGCCCAAAATAGACAACCCCGGTGACTTAGCATTGGTCGTGGCCCCCCAAGTCGAAGGATACACCTTAACAAAGGTGCTTATGGATGGTGGCAGCAACATCAACATATTATACTTCGACACCTTTCGAAGGATGAACCTACTAGAGAAAGACTAATGCCGTCAACCACGGTATTCCACGGTATCGTCCCAGGTAAGTCGGCATACCCAATTGGGCGGGTCAAACTCACTGTAGCTTTTGGTACAGCGTCCAACCACAGGAGCGAGTCACTTATGTTTGAGGCGGTCAAGCTAAAGAGCACTTATCACGCGTTGTTTACCTTAAACTCAAGATGCGTGGTCCTAAGGGACCCATCACGGTCGATGGCGACATGAGGATAGCAAGGGAGTGTGAGGAAGGAGATGCAGCTTACGCAAAAATCGCTTGTGCTGCAGAAGAACTCAAGTATCACCAAGCCAATGTTGATCCGACAGATATGTCGCCCCTCAAGAAGCCAACAACAGATGCTGAGCCGCCCCTCAAGTTCAAACCGACGGATGACACTAAGATGGTGGACTTCGTTCCTGGCGACTCATCCAAGCAGTTTACTATCGGGGCGGGTCTGGATCCCAAATAGGAAAGCGCGCTCATCGAATTCATCCGTGAGAATCGGGACATCTTTGCATGGAAACCTTCTGACAAGCCTGGTGTACCGAGAGAATTCGCTGAGCACCACCTTAATGTTGACCCTAAAGCAAAGCCGATTCAGCAATATCTTCGCAGGTTCAATGAGGAGCGACGCAAAGCAATCGGGGAAGAAATCGCCCGTCTTTTGGCCGCCGGATTCATCGTAGAGGTCTTCCACCCCAAGTGGTTGGCTAACCCGGTCCTGGTGCTCAAGAAGAACGACACTTTCCGCATGTGCATTGACTATACCGACCTCAACAGAGCTTGTCCAAAGGACCCTTTCGCCCTTCCCCGCATTGATCAAATCATTGATTCAGTGGAGGGCTGCAAGCGTTTGTGTTTCTTGGACGCCTACTCCGGATATCACCAAATCAAGATGGCTGTGGAAGATCAGGAAAAGACAGCTTTGATAACCCCATTTGGGGCTTTTCGCTATGTGTCCATGCCGTTCGGACTCAAAAGCGCCGGGGCGACTTACCAGCGCTGCATCCAAAACTGTCTCCGTGGACAAATCGGATGCAACGTCCACGCTTACGTTGATGACATTGTGGTTAAAACTCGTAAGAAGGAGACGCTCTTGGAGGATCTCAAGGAAAGTTTTGACAACCTGCGGGCATATCAGATGAAGCTCAATCCCACCAAATTTGTCTTTGGCGTTCCCGCAGGAAAGTTGTTGGGCTTCTTGGTGTCCGAACGCGGCATTGAGGCCAACCCGGACAAAATTGAGGCAATTACTTCGCTTGAGAAACCAGCAAATATTAATCAAGTTCAACGCATGGCGGGTCATATCGCGGCTTTAAGTCGCTTTATAAGACGCCTAGGGGAGAAAGCTATTCCCCTCTATCAGTTGCTTAAGAAAGCTGACCGTTTTGTTTGGACAGACGAGGCCAATGAAGCTTTTGAAGCCCTGAAACAGCAGCTGGTTAACCCGCCAGTTTTGGCCGCCCCGACTGAAAAGGAGCCTATGCTCCTATACATCGCGGCGAACTCCAAGGCGGTGAGCGTGGCAGTAGTTGTCGAACGGAAGGAAGAGGGAAAGGAATATCCGGTACAACGTCCGGTGTACTTCATTAGCAAGGTGCTAACCCTCTCCAAACAACGTTACCCGCACTCGCAGAAGCTGGTTTATGGGGTCTTTATGGTGAGTCGGAAGCTCAAACACTATTTCCAAGAGCATCCCATCACGGTGGTTAGCTCCCCTCCTCTTGGGGACATCATCCAGAACCGAGAAGCAACGGGACGAATCGCCAAATGGGCAATTGAACTTGGGCCGCACCACGTGCGGTACTCCCCTCGCACGGCCATCAAATCCCAGGCATTGGCCGACTTCATCAATGATTGGACCGAATTACAGATTCCGAAAGACAGGCCTGACCTCACGTAGTAGACTATTTATTTTGATGGGTCTAGGCAATTGGAAGGCTCGGGGGCTGGCGTGGTGTTGATTTCGCCTCAGAGAGACAAGTTCTGTTATGTTCTTCGACTCATGTTCCCGTACACGAACAACGCTGCGGAGTATGAAGCCTTGCTTCATGGTTTGCGACTCGCCAAGGAGATGAACCTCATGCGCGTCAGATGTCTTGGCGATTCTGATCTGGTGGCTCAACAAGTTTCAGGTACATGGGATTCCCGGGACCCCTTGATGGCGGCCTACAGAAGGGCCATGTTTGATGTGGCGGGTCATTTCTATGGCTACCAAGTTGATCATATCGACCGGCAACTTAACGAAGCAGCTGATGCCCTCTCACGCCTCGGCTCACAACGTAAGCCGGTCCCTCCTAATGTTTTTCTGGATATTTTGCATAATCCTTCCGTGAGGTTGCCCTAAGAAGAGGAGTTGGCGGTACCACATCCTGAGTCCCAGTTGGTGGCAGTTCTCCGTGTTACGCCGGATTGGGCTCTTCCTTATTTGGCGTACCTTACACGAGGCGAGTTGCCTTCAGACGAGGTATTAGCTCGCCAAATCGTCCGTCGGAGCAAGTCCATGGTTATCATCAATGGTGAATTACATAAGAGAAGTACCTCTGGGGTATTTCAAAGATGCGTTTCTTCTGACGAAGGATGCGTAATTCTAAACGAGATCCATGCTGGAGATTGTGGGCATCACGCCGGGTCACTTTCCCTGGTCTCAAAGGCGTTCCGACATGGATTCTTTTGGCTGACGGCTCATGCGGACGCGGAAGAAATAGTTCAGCGATGTGATGGTTGTCAACGTTATGGCCGACAGGCCCATGTGTCGGCTCAGGAGCTGAGAATGATCCCTATTACTTGGCCCTTCGCGGTCTGGGGGTTAGATATGGTGGGCCCCTTTAAAATATCATCCAACAAAAAAACTCATCTGCTGGTGGCGGTTGATAAATTCACCAAGTGGGTCGAAGCAGAACCTGTCGGCAGCTATGATGTAGAAACAGCCGTCAAATTCTTGAAAAAGTTGATCTTCCGGTTTAGATACCCACACAGTATTATCACTGATAATGGTACCAATTTATCACAAGGAGCGATGCAGGAGTTCTGCAACCACGAGCACATCCGGCTTGATATATCTGCGGTCGCTCATCCACAATCTAATGGTCAGGCGGAACGGGCGAATCAGGAAGTACTGCGAGGAATCAAACCCCGACTCATGGTTCCCTTGGAGCGCACCCCGGGGTGTCGGGTTCAGGAGTTACCTTCAGTACTATGGGGCATCCGAACCACCCCAAACCGTTCTACGGTTTTTGCTCCTTTCTTCCTGGTATACGGAGCAGAAGTCGTTCTTCCCAGTGACATTAGGAATGACTCGCCGAGAGTCGCTGCTTATGTGGAACAGGACAACGAGTTGGCACGTCAGGATTCTTTGGTTGCTTTGGAGGAAGCACGCGAACTGGCTGCCTCTCGATCGGCTATTTATCAGCAGGACTTGCGGCGTTATCATAGCCGCCGGGTCAAGAGCCGAACTTTTCAGGAGGGCGATTTAGTGCTCCATTTGATCCAAGATCGCACTGGCATGCATAAGTTTTCACGACCATGGGAAGGACCGTTTATCGTCACCAAAAACCTTCGCAACGGGTCATACTATCTGGTGGATCTTCGGCCTGATTGGCCAACCATGGAGGCTGAGTCAACTCGCCCCTGGAACATAGCCCACTTGCGGCCTTATTACACTTGAGCTATTGGCTCCGTTTTTTCTTCTCTCATCTTTTGAAAATTGTAAGTCCTTCATTTATATAAAGCAATAAAGTTGATGCCCACGAATTCTGGGTCTTTCCTGCCACTTCATCTTATTGAAAGCATGGATCTTTATTGCTCTTCGACAAGTCATCCAAGCATGGACGCTATCCATTCCAGAGAGCATAAGTCGCCATGCTGCGCTTATTACAACACTGGGTATCGATAAGCCAAAGAGGATCAAGTCGCTACAAGCGCGCGATTCAAACATGGGCGCCTTATATGATTCTGTGGATTAGACCGGCATACTTGGGGCTATTAGCTTCCAAGTCGTTTTGTGGTAAGAGCATTTACGCTTCTACAATTCTATGACCGGTCTTTCCCCTAATCATAGGTCACTTGGGGGCTTCCTCTCACTAAGATCAGCCTTACTACCCATTTGGCTAGCGGAAAATTACCGCATTACAAATGGTTATACTTGACTGTGTGTTGGTCGAATCGCCATATGGACCCATGAACTCTTGGCGAGTTACTCCGCTCTATGGACCCTGAACTCGCCTTGGTTAAAACATGTGTTGTACTGGCTAGCGCCCCACATGGAGAATAGAGAAACCATTGGTTCACTGAACCTGCTTCACTGAAGCTTGACTCGTGCCTGATCAGCCGGTCTAAATACTTGAGCTTTTTTATACAAAAAAGTCTCCCTCGGGTAGCACTTGAGTTTATTTAACTCGTCCTATCCTGTCGCGACTTGAACGAGCCGACGAAATTCTTACTTTCACCTTTCCTAGCACTGCCAAGAGGTTTCACAAATTTTTATAACTCGCCGGATCTTTTTCGAACCAGGCTCTTCTGCATATAATTCGCCAGAACACTTTGAGTCGGTTGTTATTTATCATCCATTACTCATTTAGATGGTTTGATGTGTGTTTTTAGCACAACAGGTCGATGATCACAAAACTCTACTGACATGGTGGGTCAAGCGTCATAAGGCGCCCCAAGGGCGACACAAGGTTATTAAAGATCACAGAAAGGGATTGTTTTCTACAGTAAACCTATTACATGGCTCGGATGGCCAATTCAGTAAACATCTATTCTACTGGTGCCTCCGGGTCAGCTTGCCCTGAGCTCTGGCCGACTTCAAGTTGCAAGTCGCCCAGCACCCAATTGCACTTGGATAGAGCAGCAAATTCGTCTTCATCATTCAAGAATGCCAAGAGATCCGCCTCCAAATCAAAAGGGTTCTTGAGCCGACGAGGAGTCAAGATGGTTGTCACAAAGGTTGGCGGGTTTACTTTCTTATTCTTGTCGTCATAAGCAGCTTGGTACTTTGACAAGTCCAAGCTTGCTGCCAGCTGACTCGCCGTCGAGCATGATTTTTTGACAACACACTGATAATCGTCTTGAGTAAATTCTGACTCATCGCCCTTGAGCTGTGGAAAGCCTGCTGCTACTTCTTCGGGTTTCAGTTCGGGAGCATATGCTAAACACCGACTCAACGTCGTCAGCACCCCCTTCCGGGCGGCGGATCAGGTTAGCTCACCTATCTGAGGCGGAAGGGTAGATAAGCAGCCAAGCATCTTTTTGATTGATGTTATGGGTTCCTTGACGCCCAGCACTATCTTCACGGTCAGCACGCTTCCAGTATACAGTTGCTCCATCAATGTGTAAATCGTTTTTAACTTCAAGATACAATCGTCTTGAAGGTTGGCGGCTCTTGGACCTGTATAAAGGACAATAATGGTCAGTACTTTCTTCACACTAAGTTTTTGTTTTTCAAAGCACAAGATCAGGTCGGCCAGCTCTTGCTTCATGTTTTATAAGGACAATAATGTTGGAGATATGTTGCTTTAAGCCGGCCAGCTCTTGCTTCATGGCTTCTAGTCTTCTTTCAGCTTTTTCAGCTCGCTTTAACGCGGCAGCTTGATCAGCTTAAGCCTTCTGGTTGGCGGCCTTCACTTTTTCCATCTCAGCTAAATCAAATGATATTTTTCTTCTGCTTTAGCACGCGCGTCGTGCTGGACGGTTAAATTTTTCTGTAAGTCGCCCAAAGTCGACTCAGCTTGGGCAAGAGATTCCTGTCAAACATATTATCAAGGGACAAGTCTCAGAATTATTGCAAGCAACACCCCTGACACTTGGGGGCTAATGTATAATTTTTTAGACAAATTATACCATATCAAGACCCGGCTCATCTTTCAAAAGATGACACGGCCCTTGGGGTTTATAGGTCGGATGTTTTTTCTAACATCAAGACCCGGCTCATCTTTCAAAAGATGACCCGACCCTTAGGGGTTACAGGTTGGAAGTTTTTAATATCTAGACCCGGCTCATCTTTCAAAAAATGACCCGGCCCTTGGGGGTTAATGAGGAGGATATGCACTAAGGCGTACCTCATGTTTATTCTTCATCATAAGGAGCAGACTCTTCTCCATCTCATAACTTGACTCCAGGCGACTTGCAAAGCGGGAGCAGAGCTTTTTAAATTCAGGATTCTCATACTAAGAAAAGCTTGGCCTTGGAAATTTCATGACCAGTAGAAGGCTGGGATGATGTTGATACATGCTTCGATAAGACTGCAGATGTCGGCTTGGAGAAGCCAGTACCAGTGATGATTACAACATCCGGATCTTCAGCCGTTTTCAATGGACTTGGCGGGTTGGGCTTTTCCGTGCCTTCCTTGGGAGAACTTGGGAGGTCCGCCTGGTCATCAGGTTTATCGTTTGTCGGGTTAGCATGAGCCGGTGCCGGTTTTCTTTAGGCTCTGAAGCCGGAGCGGAAGTTGATCCGCCAGTTTTCGTGTTCTTCACTTATGCTCTAAAAAGAGAAATGGTTATGCTTAAAAGCAAGCATCATCATCATCAGGGCAAATGTAAGTATTATAAGGACCTACCCTTGAACGCGAATCATTGGCGGAAGGGATGACATCACTGAGTCGCCCGACGAAGGGGGAGAATACTGCAGAAGTAATATCTCAAAATATGAGCAAGTTATAAGTATGATCCAAAAGGAAGCTAAGGGGGACGTTGCTAAAGGATACCTCATTCTGCCGCTTCTTGGTAGGAGTTTTCGCTGGTAACCCGGACACCAAATCTCCTGAGTGGCTCCGAGTCTTCCGATAGGAAGCATGTTGCGCCTTCTTCAAAAGGAAATTAGGATCCAGACAAGCATTCGGGTGAGACATGGGAACTTTCCCACAAACCCGCCTGGCTGGCTTATGCGAAGGAGAAGATGAGTCGGAAGAAATAGAAATTACCTCTACGGTGTCATCTTGGCTTTCATTAGCATCATTCTATACATAAGAGATGCAGAGATGTAAGCACAAATTGGAGCAATAGACGTCAAGACAAAGAAGATAGAATTTTTATCTCTGAAGATGCATCGCCGACTTGGGATTCGTCTACATCGGACGATTCGATGATGACGGCTTTGTTCTTTCCCTTGGTTTTCTTTTTTGGAGGCGGCCTGGCTTGCTTCAGGGCCATCTTTTTCGGCCTCTTGGACCAGAGTCGGTCGCCTTTCTGAAATGGAATTTTTATTATGTGAATCCGAATCCAAGTAAGTCGGAAAGAATGAACCAAAGGCGGGTTAAATTATTTACCTTAGGAGCCGGGTTAATCTTGCAGAATGGCTTAAGCCCTATTTGGCTACACTTGGCATGGGCTCACCGGTCAACTTCTTGATAATGGTCACAATATCATCCTTAGTGAGTGTTGTGCGGCAGTAGCATTGGGGGTGGTCTAAAGTGCCATCAAACTCACACATCAAGCCGTCTCGGCGACTCAAGGGAAGGATGCGCCATTCCACCCAGCAGCGGATCAGATCAACTCCAGTGAGACCATTGTTCATTAGAAACTGTAACTCGGAGAGCACCGGAATAAAATCTGACTCCTCTTCTTCGGTGAGTTTGTCTGGGAGTTTGATGTTGGTGGGCAGACATTCTTTCCTGTACCCAAGGAGTTTGTTCTCATCCGGAGGGGAAGTTTTTTGGCAGTAAAACCATGACTCGCCCCAGCCTTTGGGATGGCTAGGCATGGCGAGTGACGGGAATGCGCTGTCCCTGCGGCGTTGAACGTTAACCCCTCCAAGCTCTAAGCTAGGGCCATTGGCAAATTCGGTCTGGCGATTCAAATGGAAGAAATACGAAAACAAAGGGACCGATGGCTCCATCTGCAAATAGGCTTCACAGAATACTTGGAATTGGCATATGTTGCTGATCGAGTTGGGGCCCAGGTCTTGGAGGCGGACGTTCATTAAGGCCATAGCATCTCTGAGGAATTTTGATCCTGGCGGCTTAAAACCCCGTTCGAGATGCTCAGCAAAAACAACTATCTCCCATTCCTTTGGGTTGGGGATTTCCTCGCCTAATCGGGATCGCCACCCGATAACTTCCTTCGGGTCGAGATTCCCCGTTTTCACATAGTCGTTGAGGAAGGCGTCGTCAACTTTGGTCGGGAGCCAGTCGACCTTGAACACGGTGGCCATAGCTACAGAGGAAAGGTTCATTGGTAAGTTAACTCGCCGAACACCTGTTGGGTGGCCAAGAGGATCTATTAACTCGCCAAACACCTGTTGGGCGGCTAAGAGGATCTATTAACTCGTTGAACGCTTGTTGAGTGGCTAAGAGGATCTATAAACTCGCCGAACGTTTGTCAAGTGACTAAGGGAATCTGTTGACTCGCCAATAAAGGACCAGGTCTGGACATAAGGGCGACTTAGGAATTTCCTATTGATTAGGGGAGACAACTCAGAGCCTCAGAGATGTTCATTAAAATGGTAAGATGCGAATCTATAAACAGGTTTTTATACAGCAGGCAGTAAAATATAGATCTACGAGTAGGTAAAAATGAATAGAAAAGAGCCTGGATAAAGTGAAATAGCCTATGGCTAGGGTAAAAACAGTGAGGTTGATTTGACAAGAAGCCTTTCTTAGTTCCTTGACAAGAGCTAATCGATTGAGAATATGGTTGATATTACCGCGACTATCACTACTGTGAATCAATCAACATATATGGAGGTATTCGAGGTGCGCTAAGGAACCGGCGGACGAAGAACACCGAAGAGCTTAGATCTGTTTCTAATGGCGAAGGGCTGATCTGATGGTGGTGTCCGGAGGCGACCGAGAGGAATCTGTGGCGAGTGTTGCGTCCTTGGTCGGCCTGGAGATGCGTCGAACGCGGTGGCCGGAGATGGAGTCTTCCTTGGGCGGCGATGGAGCTCTTGGTGCGGCTGTGAGGAAGAAGAGGCCAACGAAATGGGGAGGTGGGGATGTTCCCTGCCCCTTTCCCCGAGCCTATTTAGTGGGTCGGGCGCTGGAATCAAGGCGCCTCGTGCGGGAACTGAAGACGGGATAAAGATTCGCCATAATAGCGCCAAGATTTTTGGGATATCTGTGCCGAAAGATGCATTGGGGATTGCGTCATCATTTCTTCCGAGATTAAAGGGATAAGATGGTGTCAACAAGAAACAGTTCGGCGACTCGGATATTTCTATGAAGGATGGCGGATTAAGCGTATATGCGTAAAAAGAGAGCAGAGTGAGTAGCCCCTAACTAAGTAAGAGTTGGCGTGAACAGGTTCAAGTCAATCTGGGGCCTAATGTTGGGGATATTATCTGCTACGTGACCCGCCACTAGTTGGGCCGGGTCACGAGGTGGGCGACTCATCCTTTGGCGATTCAAGCTTTGGCCCAATAAGCCCAGGAGCTGGAAGGCGGTTCAAGATCCTCGTGGAGAATCAGTCATTGGGAAGATTGTCAAGTCTTGGATCGCACGAAGACTTAGAAATAGAAAGGATCATGACTTGCGTAATGGCAAGGACTCTTGTAAACCCTAAGGGCTCGACCTGTATATAAAGGCAAGTCCCAGGGAAGGAGAGGACATGTTAGAAATCATCGAGAGCTAGGTCAGGCGAGTTACGCCCTCCTTGTAATCGAAACATCATCAATACAACACAAAGCAGGACGTAGGCTTTTACTTCCTCACGAGGGGCCGAACCTGGGTAAATCGTTATCCCACTCCCGTTCAACCCCGTTGAGTCGCCACCAAGGTGCGATGGCTCCAACACTAAGTCCTTTCACGGGGACATCTGTCGTGATAAAACCACGACACATAGCCTGAGTCATACTCTCAAGCATCGTCATAACCGTTATTGATATACTGGTTAGGGTCATCACCATCCTCCTCCATGACATCATCAGCATTTGCTTCTTCGACGGGGGCGAGGTCAGCTGACACTAATGGAGGCTCTCCCTCGCCGCATCGATCCCTCTCACCCGCCGCGACACATGCAGATAATTGGGTAGGTGGGGTTGTGTTCATAGCTTGTTGAGGAGTTGTCGTTACTGTGCTACCGGGCGCCTCGACACGAAGGTGAGTCTTCGGACAAGGCAAGATCCAGCTCTTGCATGCGCCAATCTGTGTAGGGGTCTCGTCGTCATTGATAGGTATCGGAAGAGGCAAATCCTCGAAGCCCGCTTTCACACTGGCCACAGAAACTTTGAAGACGCCATGGGGTGTCTATTGGTTGTGGAGCATGCGGTCCTTCGGCTTCATGATCGTTGACTTTCCCACGTCCACCTTCTGGCCATTGACATCGTAAAGTAGGGTGCACGGGGTTTCGTTGGCCTGCGAAGACATGACTACGACGTGAGACATTCGAAAGGAAACTGAAACGAAAGACTATATAGACATGCCGGTGAAGAGTGTATGACGCGTAATTACCGTGATGGCGTCAAGCTCAGCCAAAGACAAATCCCCGCCGAGCATGCAAGAGACAGAGGACGAGCTGCTATGAACCGGAGCGAGACCAGGTACAGGAGGATGTGCGGTTTCGTGAGCAGGTACTGGTGGTGCGATGTTCGCCGAATTGCTCCCGACAAAGTTGAGAAGGGGAAAGTCATCTGTCCCTTTTTGTGGATTCCTCCTCACAAACTCAAAAACTGCCAGAACCAATTGGCCCAAGGAAGCTTACTTAACTGCATTGACCTTATCGTCGATTACCTTGGCCAGCTCTTCTTTGGTCTCAACATTGCTCTTATCGACCGCTTGTGCGACCTTCTCGTCGATGGTATGTTGAGAAAGCTGTTGTCTCTGCTTTTTTCCTCTGGCTTCTCGTGGTAGCACTTCATCCACGAGGTGCAATCTCCGACGCCATGCACATGTCCAAAAGATGGAGGTTTGTCCACCGAGACATATTTAAGTATGTTAAGGGCCAGGTTGAACGGGTTGTCCCACTTGGGTCTCGCCGATGACTGAGACGACTCATCGCTTTCGGCTACCTTTTGGTGCTGCTCTTTCTGCAAAAGGAATGTGGATGGTTTATAAATTTGACAAAACTTGTTGTCGAATTGATTGAAAGGTAATTAATATAATCTGGTAATATAACAATTACCAGTAGTTTCATGAACTCCCTCGTGTTGGGTCCGTGGAAAAGACCTTATTGATGGGGTCCCCCTTGTGCCGGGCCCTGATCCAGTCACGCTCCTATGGGTCAGTGAACTCTACCAAGGGGTGTGGTTTTCCATGAATTTCACGTTCGACGTCCTCCTTGGCCCATACACGCCTCTTCCCCTCATAACCACGACTTCCGAGGTGGTCGGCAGGCGTGTTCCTGGCCTGTAGCTCCTTCATTTTCTCAGACTTTTTCTGCGCTTCTTCTGTAGCGCAAGTCTCCTTGAATATTTCAAAGCCCTCTTTCGTTTATGATGGACTGTCAGCATGAATCTTGAAACATGGTTCATTCTTAAGAATCGATTATTCACCCTTACTTTTCCTCTTGGACAAGGCATTGGTGAACGCCACCATTGCATTGCTGTTTATCTTTGTCATGGGTTCGTCATCCCACGGAAGTTCACTTGCAGTCCTCCCTGGGAACAAGAACCTATTGTGAAACTTTGTTACGAGCGTGTTCTCCATATGTGGTATCTTCTTTAACTTTTCATCATTGATGTTGCCTATTTCCCTAAGGATGCATCCTAGTTTATTGCCATAGCACCTGCGCGCTGACTCCGGCGCCGTTGGCTCTAATTTCGTGGGGTGCATCGCCGTGACCACAATTTGTCCAGTGCCGAGCTCGTTTTTTGCCCTCTTCGGCTTCGGTCCTTCACCGGGTATGTCAACATCATCGCCGGTCTTGGTGCGGGTGCCACTATTGCTATAGGTGGCAGTGTCGGTGTTGGTGTTGGGTAGGTCTCATCGCCACCCTGCATCCGCATCTCCCGTTGGTCCAGGTAATCGAAATAATGATTTGCTTCCTCAAAATGGTCTTCTTCGTGGCGACCAGAACCCCTGGCTTTGTCGTGGCTAGACATATGAATTTTCTACGAGTATTTAAGTATAATAGTTTAATTCTAGGATGAGTAACATTAATAATAAAAGGGGGACTATATTTGGCCTGAATGTTGATTTATTCCCCTTTTCGGCAATTCCCGGGCACTCGATATGTCCTAGGTTCTAGCACAAGTCATGCCGAAATTCATGGAAATTTTCGGCATGACCTTTGCTAAAAATTGGACATATGAAGCACCTGAAATTTTCCGTAACGGAAATGAATCAATATTCCGGCAAAAATAGACCACTCGGAAATTTTAACATGACACATATATATGTCTAACACACACAAAAGAGTGACAGGCTGCCTATAATAATACAAACATGATGACCTATTTCGAGAGAATGTTTCTTTGAACATTTATAAAATGAAATTAAACCCAACCCTAAATATTTAAGGCTTAAACAATGAACAAAAATAATCACAAACCTACAATGACAGTTCAAACTCCAAGCTCTCTAAGTATCATTGTGAATATAGTAGTGTTAAGTCAATACCCGGACACGTGCCGAACTTATCAGCCAGTTTTGTGTAAGTTCCATTTGCATGTGTGGCCTCAATATTTTCACACTTCTCAGAGTTAAACCAAAACTGTAACAAATACCAAAAACGTAGAATTGAACCGATGTCACATTGACATTCCCCGTCCAGCTTCTAATCGTTGCGGCAAATCTAGTGAAATCCTAAAATGTGTGCTCTGAATGGAAATTTGATCTTCCCACCATTATGTCCTCTCCTACATTCAGATCAAACTACACTTGAGCGTCTGAAACAACAATAAATGCACAACTAGCAGGCCAAGCACACGATACAGTGTCCTACAGTCCTTTACATTGTGACAATCTGAACATCACACACCTATGACCATTCCACTAGTTGCTAATGCATTTCAAATTTGATACCAATTTCTGAATAAAAAACCGTCCTAATTTTATCCGGCTAAACGATATTGTGCACATTTATGTCCACTTCATCCCGAACTAGTGTATCCGTTCAGCGTATAGATGATATTGAGAATATCAGACTGAAGCACAAACTTCTCCTCTCTCATTTATTTTTGGAGAATCACAGCCTGCATCAACCTAAGGACGAATCACACCAACGAACAAAATGAGATGGCTCTTGCTGATCTGTTCTGCACCAGCTGCTGCTGCTGTGGGGCACTGCTGCTGGTGCTGATTCTGCGGCACTGCTCCCGCTACTGATGCTGCGGCTCTGCAGCTGCTACCGCGGAGAGGGGATCGGCCATGCGACAGTGACGACAACGACGATGGCACGCAGCAATAGAGAGGTCGGGTTCGCGATTGTGAGGGCGTCGGCGTTGGGACGATGGTGACGGCGGTGCTGGATCGGGGAAGAGGGAGAAAGGGGATCGAACGGAGAGGTGGGAGTGGAGGGATTAGGGAAATTTTGGAGCCGGTTAACTCCAAATAGGAGTAGCGCTGGTTTGCTTCCAGCGCTGCTGCTAACATTATTATTTTCTTTATTATTTATCCTTTTTATTATTTCTCTTTATTATTTTTTCTATTTATTATTTTACTTTACTTTTTATTATTTTCCTTTCCTTTTATGTTCACTTTTCTTTTGTATTGCTTTCTCCCTTTTCTTTTAAATTTTTGTCCAAACGGCCTCTCGCATGGAGTCGACAACAAGAACGTACGTCTCCCTCCCGCATTGCGCGAATATTACAGAAAGCATGTGTTGTTTCGTACACAAAATACATACATATATATAAATGATTGTTTCTCATCTGCGTCGAAGACGTTCCACATTGAGCTTCTTTCCTTTCTTGTTCGTTGTGTTGATTCTTCTTTTCCAGCATCATGGAGTATGATCTTTCTTAGATAATGTAGTCTTGATTCTTATTTTCTCGTATGCTTCGTCATCACCATCATCTTCCCTCATCGGGTTGCCGTATTGCTCGTAGTCTACCTCGTTGGCGACTCACTGATTTTTATGCTTGTTTTCTATGCTATTACTCACTGATTGTTGATCCCGGACGATACGGACGCTTGGAGATACTCTGGTTCTAGTTATTGGGACCTCGCGAAAACTTGCCGACTTAGTCTATTTTGGCATGTTTTCGATGCTACTACCCAGTGTTTATTGGTCCCGGGGTGATCGGAACTGCCTAGGAAACCGAGGGTCTATTTATGGGGAAACACGATGTCCGGTTACGGGGACCTTGCCAGAACTAGCACATTTTGCATATTATAGCCGTTTTCTATGCTATTACTTATTGATTTTGGGTCCTGTGCTAAACCGAATGTTGTATGAACCCTGGGTCCGTTTACGGGGACTCCATCAAAAGGCATAGATTTGGTCCATTTTGGCAAGTTTTATATACTATTACTACGTGTTTTTGGGTCCTGGGGCAACCCGAACATTCGGGGAACCCTGGGTCCGCATCTGGGGACATCGCAAAAACTCATAGATTTGGTCCATTTTGACCAGTTTTCTATGCAATACTCACTGATTTTGGGTACCAGGGTGAACCAAAATTTGTGTGAACCTCGAGGTCCCCATACGGGGACTCCGTGAAAAACTCGATGATTTGGTCCACTTCGGTCAGTATTTTATGCTATATTATTCAGTTTTTTTGGGTTGTGGTGAAAAACTCGATGAAAAAACATGCAGATTTGGCATATTCTACCTTGTTTTCTATGGTACTACTCACCGATTTTGGGTCCCTAGGCGATCTGAAAGTTCGGGGAACCCCGGATTCCGCTGACAAAAACTCACGAAAAGTCAAAGATTTAACATAATATAGGTTATTTTCTATGCTATTACTCGCAGATTTTGGGTCCTGGGCGATACGAATGCTTGGAGTAACTCTGGTTCTATTTATCGGGAACTCACCAAAACTTGCAGATTTGGTCCATTCTGACATGTTTTCCATGTTATTACTCAGTGTTTGTGGGTCCCGGGGTGATCGGAACATCCGAGGAAACCCGGGGTCTATTTATAGGGAAATAATTTGTCTGGTTGCCGGGACCTCGCCAAAACTAGCACATTTTGCATATTATGTCCCGTTTTGTATGCCATTACTTACTGTTTTTGTTCCGGGGTAAACTGAATGTTGTGTGAACCCCGGGGTCCGCTTATGGGGACTCCATCAAAATTCATAGATTTTGTCCAATTTGGCAAGTTTTCTATACTATTACTAAGTGTTTTTGTCTCGGGGCGATCCGAACATTCGGGGCATACCGGGGTCCGTTTCGGGGACCTCGCAGAAATTCACATATGTAGTCCATTCTGGCCAGCTTTCTATGTTATTACTCATTGATTTTGGGTACCTGGGTGAACCCAATGTTGTGGGAACCCCGCTGACCGCATACGGGGACTCCGTGAAAAAGTCCTATATTTGGTCCATTTCGGTCAGTTTTCTATGCTATTACTCACTTTTTTGTGTTCCTGTGTGATCCGAACATTTGGGGAAACCCAAATTCAGGTTACAAGGACCATGCCAAAAGTTGTAGATTTGGCATATTCTACCTTGTTTTCTATGTTATTACTCACTGATTTTGGGTCCCGAGGCGATCCGAATGTTCGGGGACCCCGGGTTCCGCTTACGGAGACCTCGCGAAAACTCGCAGATTTGACATAATAGGCTTGTTTTGCATGCTATTACTCATTGATTTTGGGTCCCGGTTGATACTAACGTTTGGAGAAACTCTGGTTTTTAGTTATCGAGACCTCGCCAAAACTTACAGATTTGGTCCATTCTGTCCTGTTTGCTATTCTATTATTTGTTGTTTTGGGTCCCGAGGTTATCGGAACATCCGAGGAAACCCGAGATCTATTTAGAGTGAAACCTATGGTCCGGTTACGGGGACCTCGCCAGAACTAGCACATTTTGCATATTATGGCCCGTTTTCTATGCTATTACTCACTAATTTCTTGTCCCGGGGTAAACAGAATGCTAAGGGAACACTGAGGTCCCCTTATGGGGACTTCGTGAAAAACTCCAAGATTTGGTCCATTTCGGTCAGGTTTCTATGCTATTACTCACTGTATTTGGTTCGGGTGTGATCCGAACATTTGGGGGAACCCAAGATATGGTTACATGGACCATGTATTAAACCAAGTTTTCTATGCAATTACTCACCGATTTTGGGTCCCGAGGCGATCCAAATAATCAGCGAACCCCAGGTTCCGCTTATGAAGACCTCGCCAAAACTCGCAGATTTGGCATAATATGGCTTATTTTCTATACTATTACTCACTGATTTTGGGTCCCGGGCAATATAAACATTTGGAGAAACTCGGGTTCTTGTTATCGGGATCTCGACAAACTAGAAGATTTGGTCCATTTTGACCTGTTTTCTATGCTATTACTCAGTGTTTTGGGTCGTTTTGGGTCCCGTGGCGATCCGTACGTTTGGGGAACCGCGGGTCTGGTTGCACGGACCTCGCCAAATCTCGTAGATTTGGCATAAACTACCGAGCTTTCAATGCTATTACGCAGTACTTTTGGGTCCTTGGGTGATCGGAAAATCCGGGAAAACCAGGGGTGTGTTTACTCGAAAACCCGTAGTGGCGTTACGGGGACCTCGCCAAAACTAGTACATTTTGCATGTTATGGCCAGTTTTCTATGCTACTACTTATTGATTTTTTGTCCCGGGGGAACTGAATATTATGGGAACCCCGAGGTACGCTTATGGGAACTCCATCAAAAGTTGTAGATTTGGTCCATTTTGGGAAGTGTTATATGCTATTACTAAGTGTTTTGGGGTCTTGGGGCGATCGAAACATTCGGGGAACCGAGAGGTCCACTTATGGGCATCTCGCAAAAACTAACAGATTTGGTCCATTCTAGCTAGTTTTTATGCTATTACTCACTAATTTTGGATACGAGGGTGAACCGAATGTTGTGGGAACCCCGAGCTCCTCTTACGGGGACCTCGTGAAAAACTCCCAGATTTGGTATATTTGGGTCGGTTTTCTATGCTATTACTCACTGTTTTTGGGTTCTGGTGTGATCCGACCCTTTGGGGGATCCCAAGATCTGGTTAGAAGGACCATGCCAAAACCTTACAAATTTGGCATATTCTATCCTGTTTTCTGTGCTATTACTCACCGATTTTTGGTCCCGAGTCGATCCGAATGTCCGGGGAACCCCGGGTTCCGCTTACGGAAACCTCGCCCAAACTCGTAGATTTTGCATAATATGGCTAGTTTTCTATGCTATTACTCACTAATTTTGGGTCCCGAGCGATACGAACGTTTGGAGAAACTCATAGTTTTGGCCTAGTCCAGCCAGTTTTGCATGCTATTAGTCACTGATTTTGGGTCCTGCTGCGATCTGAATGTTTTGGGTACCCCCAGGTCCGGTTACGGGGAACTCGTCAAAACTCACGGTTTTGGCCTATTCTGGGCAGTTTTCTATGATATTGGTCACTGACTTTTGGTCCGGCTGTGATCCGAACGTTTCGGGAAACCTGGGTCCTGTTACGGGGAACTCGTCAAAAGTAGTAGTTTTGGCCTATTCCGGCCAGTTATGTATGGTATTACTCAGGGTCCTGCTGCGATCCAAACGTTTCGGGAACCCCAGGGTCCGATTACGTGGAACTCGTCAAAAGTCGCAGTTTTGGCCTATTCAGGCTAGTTTGTTATGCTATTACTCACTGATTTCGGGTCCCGCTGCGATCCGAACGTTTCGGGACCCCCAGGGTCCAGTTTCGTGGAACTCTTAAAAAATTGCAGTTTTGGCCTATTCTGGCCAGTTTTGTATGCTATTACTGACTGATTTTGTCCCGCTGCCATCTGAACGTTTCCGGAACCCTGAGGTCCGGTTGGGGGGATCTCAACAAAACTCGCAATTTTAGCCTATCACTACTGGAATTCATAAATTTGCCGTCTGCTTGGACTTTGTCGTCAACTGACACATGGCAAAGGTATTCTTTGCCGTCAGCTGTCGCAGTGCTGACGGCAAAGAAGTGGCAGATGGAAAAAGATAATTTTGTCGTCGGCCACTTCTTTGCCGTCCGCTGGCCGACGGCAAAGAAGCCCTACGCGGACGGCAAAGCCCCCCCCCAACGCCCGAAACGCCACCCCACACACCCCTCCCCTTTGCCGTCTGCTTGGGGCCCTTTGCCGTCCGCCTGGGAGCGCGGCGGACGGCAAAGGTGACGGCGGCCCACCAACCCAACCCCCCCCCCCCCGGTGCCCCCCCGGGACCTTTGCCATCGGCCTTGTGGGCCTTTGCCGTCAGCCTAGGAGCGCGGCGGACGGCAAAGGCCCGGCAGCCTTGCCACGTCCACGCGCACCCCCGCCCCCCTCCAACCCTTCCCTCCAACCCGCCCGTTGCTCGAATCCCTGCCCCGCGCCGCCGCCAGCCGACGTCCCGCGCCGCCGCCTGCCCTACGCCTGCTGTCTGCGCCGCCGCTGCCCCGCGCCGCCGCCTGCCCCGCGCCGCTCCTACTCCCTGCCCCGCGCCGCCGCCTGCCCCGGGCCGCCGCCTGCCCCGCGCCGCCGCTGCCCCGCGCCGCCGCCTGCCCCGGGCCGCCGCCTGCCCCGCGCCGCCGCTGCCCCGCGCCGCCGCTGCCCCGCGCCGCCGCCTGCCGCAGCCTGCCCCGCGCCGTCGCCTGCCCCGCGCCGCTCCTCCTCCCTGCCTCGCGCCGCCCCTCCTACACCGCCCCTCCTGCGCCGCCCCTCCTCCCTGCGCCTCCTCCCTGCGCCGCCCCTCCTCCCCGCACCGCCCTTCCTCCCTAGGTAAATTTATTTCTGTTTTTTTTGTTTTTTTCTCTTTTGTCATTTTTAGGTTCATGGTAATTAGTTTGTGGTAATTAGTTTGTTAGGTTATACTATATATGCTAATTGTTTATGGTAAAATTAATGACACGAGGATGATAACATTAGTTGTCAAGCATGATGTGTTTTTTTGGTTTTGTTTCTATTTAATGGTATTTGTAGTTTGAAAACGCCGATGTGTTCTGTGTGACACATGTGATACTTATTATGTACAAAAAATATTTTTTTCTCATAGTACCTTTTCATCGGAATGGTTAAAAAACAATATATTTTTTTGACTCGGGAGTACTGATGATGTGTTTCAAGAAAAAAGTGGTGTCATTAGAAAAGAAAAAGGTTTAGGGTTGAGCAGATTATTCTATCTTCGAAGATCGACCCGGTACCCTCCCAAAAAAAAAGATCGACCCGGTCCAGCTGATTCATAAGCACAGCGACGTGGGAAGCACTATGTTGTGGTGTGTGTGCTTCCACCGGACAAAAGCAATGAAATTTTGAAACATGGACGCGGCGCCGGACCAGGCGTTGACGGCGGAGGCGGCGGCCGTGCTCTCCCCGAGCGGGCCGGTCAGGTAGCTGATGAAGTTGGAGGAGATGCCATAGTACGCGAACCCCCGACCCCCCGACCCCCGACGCCACTGACCCCTGACCCCCGACGCCACTCACCCTCGACCCCCGACCCCCTACCCCGACCGTGACGCCACTGACCCCCACTCCCGAGCCCGGACACCTCTTTGGCCTCTTGTTGGCCGAAAAGACCCCAACCCCCGACGCTAGTGACCCTCAACCCCCGACAACACTCACCCTCGACCCCCGACCCCCGACCTCGACCCCCGACGCCACTGACCCCCGATCCCCGACGCCCGACGCCACTGACCCTCGACCCCCGACCCTCGACCCCCGACAACACTCACCCTCGACCCCCGACCCCCTACCCCGATCCCCGACGCCACTGACCCCCGACCCCCGACGCCCGACGCCACTGACCCTCGACCCCCGACCCCCGACAACACTCACCCTCGACCCCCGACCCCCTACCCCGACCCCCGACGCCACTGACCCCCGACCCCCGACGCCCGACGCCACTGACCCTCGACCCCCGACCCTCGACCCCCGACCCGCTACCCCGACCCCCGACGCCACTGACCCCCGACCCCCGACGCCCGACGCCACTGACCCTCGACCCCTGACCCCCGACCCCCAACAACACTCACCCTCGACCCCCGACCCCCTACCCTGACCCCCGACGCCACTGACCCCCAACCCCCGAGCCCCGACACCTCTTCGGCCTCTTGTTGACCGAAAAGACCCCAATCCCCGACGCCAGTGACCTTCGACCCCCGATGGCACTGACCCACATAGTTATGAGTTAGGTCATATAGTTATGTTAATTATAAAAACATCATATTTGTGTTGATCGGGTGAATTTCAATGTGCAGTTGTTCGACGACCTCCACGTGCGTTGGACGAGCTCCGCCCTTGCGTTGTTGGTGAGCAGAAATGACTTCTCCTCCTACCCCCTTAATTTGCTCTGTCCCGGTCTTCGTGCCGATGAAACTTGCTAGCTATAGGTTTCTTCAATCAAGAGTATGCGTGACCAGTATGCGTCTCCCATTCGAAAGGGCGACATCTATAAATATGCATTTCTTTGCATATTTATAACCGCCATCCTTTCGAATTGTCCAACATTATCCATGGACAGCCCGAGTATTTGTAGATTGGGTTTGTTTTCCCGTGTGCTGTGCTCCGGATCCGATGCGGAATTTCGTCAGTGCCTCCCCTGTTGTTCTCCGGGTACACATCCTCTTTGCTTATTGCCGAGACGTGTATCAGGAGAACAGCGGGGAGGTGCTGTCGAAATTCTGCATCGCATCTGGAGCAGACCATGGGAAAACGAACCCAGTCGACACATACTCGGGTGGGATTAGGACCTATCTTTACCTATTAGCGTGTAGGTTGCATGGACGTAATAAAACTGACAAACTTGATTAGCGTATGAATATAGATGATGAATTATATAATTATTTCTTGTGCCCCCATCGGTAGCTAGGCAACATGAGTGATCGTGGTTGGATGTACACTCGTCACCCTAGTCAGAAAGACATGACCCATGAATGGTTAACAAAAACGAGGGGGTTTGTGAGAGCCGCATTTGCAAATGGCCAGCATAAAACATGGTATTTATGTTGTACTAATTTCATTTACTCTTTGTCATGACAGGTGTTGAAAGATGGTGGGAAAGGGTCGAAAGCACGCCGCGGCTGCTTCTTCGTCGGCGGGTGATGGGATGGGTACTTCCATTCCTGCCTCGCCTCTTCGGAGAGTGTTGCTCTCTACTATGCAAGGAGCGCCCCCCATGAGAGGAGGTCGACCACCCGCGAAGCCGAGAGGCACTAAAGGTACATGTTGTATTCATGTTGGTATTTATGTTGTACTCATGTTGTATGCATATTGGTATTTATATACATTTTATTACTCATGTTGGTATTTATGTTGTACTAAAGGTACACGTGGCCGCGGGAGAGGTAGGGCTACACGGTCTCCGCCACCACCCCAAGCTGATTCACCTGAGCACAGGAGGACTTCTAGGGTGGATTCGTCTGAGGTGGAGGCTACACGGTCTCTGGTTCACGAGCCTCGGGTCGACGAGCGTTCGACCCACGAGACTCGTGTCCCAGAGGCTTCCTTCCAAACGACTGCGGAGCACAGCAGGGATGAGGGTACGTCCCAAGAGACTGAGTGGGATACCTGGCCTGAGCCAACTGGCCATGCTGGTAGCGACGAGGAGCTGGGTGAGGGGGATACCGTCTACCAGCGTGGTAGTTCGGGGCTCCCGCTCGTGCCAGCGACCCCCGAGCAGAGGTGGTCGATTAGGCCAAATGGGGACAAGTAAGTTAACTTACTCTTATTTAACCTTTTGCCTTCGCGTTTTCTCAAATATCTAATGTTTTGGCTTCAATTTGTCATACTGTAGGGGTTGGATTGTTGCCAAGGGTGTCCGCAAGCCCAACAGCGTCCTTGGTGTTCTTTGCCGTCAAAACTTCCCAGGGTTTGTTACGTTGCCCGGTCGGGAGCGAGAGGTAGGGATGACCTGGGAGCACTACTTGGGTGCCCCGGCCCCGCCGGAGGTGGAGATCGACGGTGTTTTGTGTGACACGAGGGCGGACATGGTGATCCGAAAGTTCTGGGTAATTTCTCTTTCACACAATTATAAATTAACCATAGCTATTTATTGTACTAATCGGTGTTGTCTCGTTTGCAGATCTTCTACAGGTGTGAGGAGGGATACGAGGACGACGCGGCAAAGGTTATCGAAACCGAATGTCGCCGCCTACTTCAAAACTTTCGGCACGAGGCTCGGGTGCAGGCTGTTCGAGACTACTATGCCACGCGGCGTATTAGGATTGATAAGGCGAAGTGCCGTGATGCTAAGATGGAGAAGGAGCATTACATGAAGGTAATTACATATTATTAAGGCTTTGTAGTTAGTTTCCTTGATTTGGTTCTTACGCACTCAAATTTCTCTTTATTAACTTAGGTGCCCCCGAGATGGTGTGTGGATAAGATGGATTGTTGGGAGGCCTTGGTGGATCAGTGGTGCTCCGAAACGTGGGAGACTAGCCACAACAACGCCAAGGAGAGGCGTGGCAAAATGGTTGGCGTGCCACACCATCAAGGGAGCGTCAACTTAATCCAATTTGGCGAGAACTGGGTATGTGGTTTGCTTCATGCCTCATGCAATTCATTCTTAATGCTATCTTGAGCCCTTTACCAATACAATTTTCTGCTCTCTCTCTTTTAGGCGCGTCACAATAAGACGGAGGCGCCACAGATGTACGACCTGTATGCGATGGCCCATACTGCCTCGTACAAGAAGGTCAAGGCATTCTCTGAGTCTGACCTCGAGCATCCAGAAAACTTCACCAACATCTCCTCCCACGACAAGCTCGTGAAGTACAGAGATCACGGGAAGGCGAGGAAAGGGGAGGACTTTAACCCGAGCGAGGGGCCTATTGATCCAGAGCTGGTGATGATAGCTGGCAACGGGAGGCCCCATGGCTCGATCTCCATTGGAGACGGCCTTATACGTTGTCCTAGCACTCTCCGGCAGATAAAGGCACGCCAAACGAGCTCTTGTCCGGAGATAACACGTCGTCCACGGCCAGTCGAGCTCGCCATCGAGGTTAGTTTAATGGACTCAACTATCTTTCCGCATTATGTTGTGCGTTGGAACCAATATGATTACATTGCTAACAATGAGTTGTGTTGCAGGCTGCTATTCAGAAAGAGAGAGCGGCAATGCAGGCGGCTATGGCGGAGAAGGATAAGGAAATTAGGGAGCTGGAGGAGAGGACGAATGCATTGGTGGAGGCGGAGAGGGCACGGAATGAAGCGTCTACCAGGGCCATATACGAGCTCTTCGTGGTAAGTTTATTCTTCATGTTATTTCAAATCTTGCATTTGAATGTCCGTTTCATTAATAAATAAAAAGTTTGACCTGTCGAAACCAAATGTACAGTCTATGTGCGAGA